>NC_140089.1:27544091-29944091 GCF_964237585.1 Gallinula chloropus
GATCCCTTTCCACAGGATGCAGCCCTTTAGGACCAGCCTGCTCCAGCATGGGTCTTCCATGTGTTTGCATATTCTACCAGCAAACCTGCTCCAGCATGGGCTTCTTTCTCCATGGGACCACAGGTCCTGCCAGGAGCTTGCTCCAGCATGGGCTTCCTACCAGGTCACAGCGTCCTTCAGGTTGTTGTCCCAAAAGTGAGGTCATTGCCCGGTGTGCAGCACGCCAATATACACACAGAGCAGAGGTATTTGATTTATTCCATGTCTGCACAGAGATGGGTGCTGGGTGGCAATTCTGCATAGCCAGCACACTGCACACAGAATGTACACCATATATCTTGTTATAGGATTAGAAAAAAACACCTAAATTTATGGTAATTGGTTAGTAATTACCACATCATCTATTATTGGTCAAGCATATCTAAATCAGCACTGTATGCTCCTTGAAGGTGTGTGTGGGTGGTAATTTGCATGGTCACAAACTCCCCCATCACCTTTCCCTTTCCCCCAGTTCCTGCCCATTCTTGTTGAGTTCAGGGCTCTCTGGCAATGCCCCAGCTCTGGCACCTGCTGCAGCAGGACAGTTCCCCTTCCTTGGGCTTACAGCTCTTCTTCAAAGATACTTCTTAGCAAAACAAGTCAGTCCATTTAAATCTAAATTAAACAGTATCTAAGAATTAACCCAAACATACATACTTCTGTCCCTGTGAAGTAGAAAATTTTACTTTATAGATACCATATTTCCCCCCTATGAGATCTCTTCTTGTGGGTCTTGTATGTCTCGCTATTATAACTACAATTGTCTTTTACATTCAACTAACACTGAACATACTTTTATAATACTTAGACCTTAGCTCAGAATTAGTTATGCTGAGGAGGTTCTATAATTAACCCTATGGAGGAAAATTTTCATTTTACACATAAACAATCTAATCAATAGGCAATTAAATTATCCTAAAAACCCCCAAGCAATTGTCTTTGTGGGCACTTAGTCTCTATTTAGGCAAATCTTGTATCTCGGGTTTAGTTCATCAAAGTTTGACTTCTGCAGTCAGTGCAGAGGTCCATTTGTCTTTATCAGGCCTTGGTGCCATTTTTACCTGTGTGTAGTGAATCCATGAATCAATTCCCTGTACTTCGAACCCAGTATAAGTCGTCAATAGCACAGTACAGGGTCCTTTCCATTTCCCTTAGTGGTTCATCTTTCCAGGTCTGTATGTAAACAATGTCTCCTGGTTGGAATGGGTGAACGGGTGTGTCCAGAGGAAGGGAAACGTTTTGATTTAGGTATCTGTACCATGAAGATAAAATCTGAGAAAGGGAAGTATCCTTTAGCTGCAGCCTGACCTTTTACATGCATTTGGTGTCCCCCCCGACATTTAAAAGGGGCTTACACCTCTCTTAACCCTGGGGGTTACTTGAATTCCCAAAGAGCCACGGGTAAGGCCTCTGTCCACTTAAGGTGTGCTTCCTGACAGAGTTCAGAAACTTGTCTTCCCAGAGTCTGATTCATTCCTTCTACTTTCTCACTAGATTGAGGCCTCCAGGTGGGGGGGGTGGTGGTGGTGGTGGTGGTGGTGGTGGTGGGGTGGATCAGGTGTAGTTCCCACTTAATCTGCAAAATCCTGGAAATTTCCTGTTCCATTTTTGCAATAAAAGAAGGTCCATTATCAGAGGAGATTCTCTCTGGAATACCACATCTACATATCACTTCTTATAACAAGATTTTATTTACTTCTCGAGCTTTGTTGGTATGACAAGGCCTCTGGCTAACCAGAGGAGGTATCTACTGACACCAATAAATATACAAGTTGCATGTAGGTAATTCTGAAAAGTCTATTTGCCAGTATTCCCCAGTGATGGAGGAGACAAATGCCTTGGATATTACTTCAATTATAAAATTCTAAAAGATGTCATGATATATTTTGTGATATGTTGCAGAATTATAAGAAAGAAGTATTTTGATTTCCAGAGGGGGTGTGTGTGTGTGAAAAGTTTGCTGTCCTGTAAGCATGCAGTTTTTCATATTATGTTATGAAAACATGAGTTATGTGATGGAGGAGACAAATGCCTCGGAGTGTAAATATCTGCTATTCCAGCAGATAGATGGCTTGATGATCACTCCTCATGGCTGGTAAAACTTTTCTTAGTGTTTTTTAGGTGTTGCTCAGCTTGCTCTGCATCCCTCAAAGTATGTATTACTGCATAGAGAAAACTAATAGATTACAAGTTATGCAGTGCTTGAATGCAAAATAAATTAAATGTAACTCTTGGTTTCGTGTCCTATTCACTTATCTGTTGCTTCTGTTTGGGGTGCCTGTGTTTGATTTTTCATGGATTTTAGTATGTTTTAGTGTCTCCATTTTTTAACTGGTGTGATTCAGAAGCAGCCCAGGTGTCTTTTTGTGAGGACAGCTGGATGGCTGGGAGTAAAAGTCCCTTGCAGTAAGGATATTCTGCTTATTTATAAGGAATCTTTCCATTTGTAGTCTTCTGTCACTTCTTATAGATAGAAACTAAAGTGGTGTTTTGCATTACAGCCAAAGCAGTCTGTTAGCAAGTGGCTCTTAAGGGCTGTGTCTCTCTCCCTTTTGTAAGCTCTGGCTGAATGTTCCTGCTGCCTTTTTGCTTTGTAGAGTATTCATGCAATTGCAGGTAAATTGACTGAGCTGAGCTGAAAAACTTTTCCTCAGGATTAGCTGCCTGAAAAGACTTTATCTGGGTACCAACATTAAGGTAAACAGGAGTAAGGGGCCAGTAAACTATTCCTACTGATGGCAGCTTGTCACAAGAATCCTGCCTGTGATGTGAAATAACACCATTGCTTTTCCTGGCTGACACGTTTTCATTAATTGCAAGAGTATTTCTAACTTGATTCCCTTTAAGTACTGAGACTCTTTTCGGAGGTGTGTGCCTTGAGTTCTTATAGTTTTATATACTCAGGTGCTAATGAATCATTTACGTTTCCCTTGCTCACTTGGGCTTTTGCATGGATAAAGTGATGAAACCTTTTAAAAACTAAGCAACTGTTTCTCTGCGCTTCTTTAGTCTCCTGTTGATACAGGGCTCTTTTAATTTTCCGAAATAGAATGGAACAGCCATTATTAAACATAAAAGCATTGGAAGTTTAACTTCTCTATGCTTGAAATTAACAAATGCTGTACTTAAGAGATCATAGTAAAGTGCCATGAACTAAGCATGTTCCTTTAATTAAATACAGAATCTTTTATCAATACAATTATTTTGATTATGAAACTTGAATTGCTGAAAAAATATGCAGCCAGTTGATGAAACAAATGAGAAGTTTTCCCAGAGTGAATGTATCGTTAGGCACCATGGAATGTTTGAGTTTACATTTGAATGTTCTTTATATGTATTGTTGTTCTTAATGCTGTGAAGCTGATGCCTCAGGAAGCTGGAATCAACTCACAAGCCTTGGTGACTGTTAAGCAGGTATCCTTTATTGCAGCGCTGGGCACACAGGGGATCGCTCCTCCCAATGTGTGCCCCCATTAAAGCCAAATTCCTCGTATTTATACAGATTAACTATACAGGTCCATTATAATTTCTAAGAAAAGACAGGGCTATGCAAGTTATTTCTAAGAGCATGCTCAGTGACACTCAGGGGGTCTTCTGGTGGTCTTCAGGGATGAAGGCTGAAGTTCTTCCTCGCTCTCAGCAGATGTGCTTTGTTTCTTCTCCATGCTTATCTGAACTTAAACACATTTATTTTCTCTGAAAACAAGATATACTCTGTCTCTTAATTGGTTTTTAGTCTCATTGTTTATGACTCCCCTATCTCCTCTGGATCCTGTAAGGTCATTGCACTGTTAGGGCTGAGTTTTGTAGCTGCTTTCATGAAACAGCTCACACAGTTACAGACATATTCTACTAAAATCTGAACCAAATATATTCTTAAAATACACAAATTAAAAGTTATATTAATTGTCTCAAGCCACATCTACATCAATCTATTCAGCATTTCACTGAATCAAAGCTGATGCAGTGGAATGAAATCAATCTCATAGATATCTATTCTTCCTGGATACTAAAGGCATTTATTGAGAAATAAAAACTTAATTCAAAGAAACCTTTACTCTTCTAATTAGTTTGAAAGATCTTGCAAATGAAAACCATTGACAGACATAGGAGTGGACCCTTTTAGACTCTTTATGCTGTGTGACTTTTTTTTTGTTCATGTTCATAAAGCTGTAACTTATTCCTAAAATTAGTGTCTTTAAAGAATGGTATTAAATGTCAATGGGATTTGCTTCCCTCTGTTTCTGAGGCACAAGCTTCTTAAGTCTGTGCAACCAGTACTTCTAACTCTTCTGTTGTGATTTGGTCTTTAAAAAACATTTATTTTTGAATTAGTGTTGTGTTTCAGGAAGGGAAATTTTTTTTCCATTATGCTTACCACAGAAGGGCAGGGGTTGGAAGGTACCTCAGGAGATCATCTAGTCCCACCCCCCTGCTAAAGCAGGATCACCTAGAGCAGGTTGCACAGGATTGTGTCCAGGTGGGTTTTGACAGTCTCCAGAGAAGGAGAGAGCCTCTCTGGGCAGCCTGTTCCAGTGCTCTGTTACCCTCAGAATGAAGGGTTTTGTCATGTTGAGATGGAACTTCCTCTGTTCCAGTTTGTGTCTCTTGTCCTGCCACTGGGCATCACATGAGCCAGCAGTGTGCTCCTGCAGCTCACAAGGCCAATGGTATCCTGGGCTCCATCAGAAGAGGGGTGGCCAGCAGGGACAGGGAGGTGATTGTCCCTCTCTACTCTGCCCTCGTGAGGCCCCATCTGGAGTCCTGTGTCCAGATCTGGGGCCCCCAATACAAGAAAGATGTGGAACTGTTGGAGAGGGTTCAGAGGAGGCCACAAGGATGGTTAGAGGGCTGGAGCACCTGCCCTACAAAGAGAGGCTGAGGGAGCTGGGCTTGTTCAGCCTGGAGAAGAGAAGGCTGCGGGGGGACCTCATTGCAGCCTTCCAGTACCTGAAGGGAACTTATAAAGAGGAGGAGAATCAACTTTTTAAAAGGGTAGACAGTGGCAGGACAAGGGGGAATGGATTAAAACTGAAGGAGGGAAGGCTTAACTTAAGATATTAGGGGGAAGTTTTTTACAGAGAGAGTGTTGAGGTGCTGGAACAGGCTGCCCAGAGAGGTAGTGGATGCCCCGTCCCTGGAGGTGTTCAAGGCCAGGTTGGATGGGGCCCTGGGCAGCCTTGTGTAGATTCAGAGCTGGAGGTTGGTGTCCCTGCCTGTGGCAGAGGGGTTGGAGCTCTGTGATCCTTGGGTCTCTTCCTACCCAGACCATTCGATGATTCTGTGATCACTGAAAAGTTTGGCCCCATTCTGTTGATATCAGCCCTTTAGATATTTGTAAGTACTGATGAGATTCCCCTCTCAGCAAAACCAGAACAGTATGCAAACACCCTGAATACAGTACTGTGGAATTAGTTGTTTTGTTGCTTAAAGGTAAACCAACTTATTTATGTGCTTTTTTTTTTTCTCCTACAAGGGATTTGTATGTTTTTATCTATTAAAGACATGAAATTGGACTGTTTGAACTGAGTTCAGCAGATTGAGTGTGGTCTGACTGAAAGGCTGCTATATTTGTTAGTTGACTTGTGTTGTCTTGGGCATTGCATTTTTGGATTTTCTTTTCACTGTGTTCTCTGAGTCTAAGCACTTACTTGGAAGCAAGAGCTTGGCATTAAAGAACCGACTGTATCTGAAAAGTATGATAAGGCCATCAGTGTGAACTGGGTGCCCAGAAAGTCATTTGCATCCATGGAAGGTGAAAAAAACCCTTGAGCTGTCTTAACCAGAAGTTGAAAGGTTGAAGCAAGAAGAACTAACATCTGTTTCAGAAACTTGAGCTGAGTAATCCCCAGCAGGGTTTTTTGTCTGTGTCCTGGTTTCAGCAGAGGTAGAGCTAATTTTCTTCAGTAAAGCTTTTCTGGAGCTATGTTTGGGATTTGTGCTGAAAACCAGTAATACAGAATTTATTTTATTTTAAGTACTTTTATTTTTTTATTTTTTTTTTTTTTGTTACTGCTGAGCAGTGCTTATACAAAGCCAAGACCTTTTCTGCTTCTCACACCACCCCACCAGCGGGGTGGCTGGGGGTGCACAGGCAGTTGGGAGGGGACACAGCCAGGACAGCTGACCCCAGCTGACCACAGGAATAGTCCATACTGTGTGATGTCGTATACAGTATATAAGGACCTGGGGGAAGAGGAAGGAAGTGAGGGTGGCGGTGTTGGGAGTGATGGCGTTTGTCTTCTCAAGTAACTATTACGTGTGATGGAGCCCTGCTTTCCTGGAGGTGGCTGAACCCCTGCTTGCCCATGGGAAGAGGTGAAAGAATTCCTTGTTTTGCTTTGCTTCATGTGCAGCTTTTGCTTTACGTGCTGAACTGTCTTTATCTCAAGCCACGCAGGGTTCCTTTTGTCTGTTCTCAATATTTGATTCTCTCCCTCATCCCACTGAGGGTGAGTGAGCAAGCAAGCAGAGGCATGGTGCTTAGCTGCCTGGTGGGGTAAACACCTGCCTTCTTTTGTAGAACTCTACCTCTGCCTCTTGCCAATAGAAAATAAAAAAACAACCTGAAAGTGTTGAATGCAACTTGAAAATACTATTCTTAGGGGTGTGGGTTTTTTTTGGGTTTTTTTTTTTTTTTGGGTGGGGTTTTTTTTGTTGTTGTTTTTTTTTGAGAGTGCTGAAGGATATTTCACTCTCTCTGGTGCTTGGGAGGGGAGTTGAGGCGGGAAAAGGTGTGTGTTGGATATGCAGGTGTACATGTTTGAGTTCAATTTTCAGGAATTAAATGTGCTAACTATGGACCCACTGTCCCCAGGAAGCTATCTTATCAGAAGCAGGAGTTAAATGAAGAGGTTTGGGAGCTGGAATGGTTTTGGTGTTGAGCTGTATTTTTACTGCCTTGGAATTACAAAACAATGTGAAACTCAGTAAGTTGCCACAGTATCAGTTGTCTCTAGAGAATGAAACTGAATTAAAGGGTGGTGAATATCATCAAAGTGAGTTGTAGCATTTTATGTATTAGTGTAGTATTTTGACCACCAGTAAGATCCCTTAACGTAAGGAGGATACACCACAAGACTGGCGTATAGTCTTCAGTACTAAATTCCATTTAGTATAATACATCTTCATTTAACAACCTTAAGCCATGAAGTGAAATTGATATTTTACACGTTATTTTTCAGACTCCTTTTCTAGTTGGAACTCTTATATTTACTGCAGACAGCAGAACTGGCAAGAGGCTTGTCTGAATCTGCACCATTTAGTTGACTTCTGTAGCTACTACTGTCTATGCTAGAAGTCTGCATCAATTTTTTTCAGCAGCTTTTTTTTTCCTCTGATGGCTTTGTTAGTGGAAAAATTGATCAGTAAACTCTCTAAGTCTGTGGAGATTCTTCCACTTTGGTCTACATATGTACGACAGCTTATATTTATAACTGTACAAGCCCCTCCTTAAGAGACCAGTTATAAATCAAGACCCATTTGGTTCTGTAAAAGTACTTGTGGTAGGCTGAATATTCCAATTTGTAAGGCTGTTATCACATCTGTGGTTTTGTTTTTGATTCTTTCAATAACTACAGCTATATTTAGGATTCTTTTATTAATTTGCTCACTCCAAGCTGTGGAAGTAAACCTCTAACAAAGTCATGTGTTTTTTTTTGTAGTTTGTCCGTTATCATGATGTTTGTGTCATGATCCACAACAAGATAGACTAGAGGTTAAGCCCCCTGGCATTCCAACCAACCTCAGTGTGCTCTTGGTGGATGAGTTTAACCCCTTAGTGAGGTGCGATTAGATGTTTTATTGTGTCCAGGTCTTTTCAATTCCTGGGAACAGAATTAAGGCTCAAAACAGAGTCAAGTGTCAAGTCGCTTTATTTGGCCCATAACAAGTGTGGAAGAGAAGAGGGAAAGAAAGTGAGTGGAAAAGAGTGCAATAACTACCACAATGGATGGATCTGTGGTGTCCTGTAAGTCTGATTGTGTTCAGGTCCAATGCGGGAACATTCCTTCTCATATGTCAATAGCTCTTCTGGTCCGGTGCCAGAATGTTCCTTCTTGTAGCTCTTCTTGTCTGGTGGAGAAACGTTCCTCTTTACAGTGTTGTCTCACTGCATTGTGAATAAGGCCTTGGTATAGCCATACCTTCCACCTGGTGGTGGGACACATGCCCAGTAGGGCCTCCAGAGGGTCCTCAAAAGTTTGGGAGGGTCCAAGCCCCCTCAAGCATTGTCCTTCAGTTGACTCCAGGCCTGGACGCATAGCACAGGACTTTGGCTACATTCTTTGAGAGATGTGTTCCTGTTGGGTGAAATTCAGTGGAATTCACTTTGTCGCTTGGTGATGAGTTTCAGCAGTTGTTAGGGTGCTTGAGAGAGAAGAAATGGGGCTTGTGTGAAGAAAGAGCGGGACAAGTATGGTGCTGTCGGCAATTGTTAAGGGGTACTGAGAGAGAAGAGAGAGAGGAGGGTATGGTTCTTGTTGGCAGTTGATAGGGTGTATCTCTAGTCCCTTACAGTTGGGGACAAGTAGTCCCAAAGTGCGTGCTCCTTTCCAGATTTAGGTACTGTTTTCAGTGCATGGTTTCTGTGTAGCCAGTACCATCCACTTCCTTGTGGTACTGGGTGGCTTAGAATGTCAAAATTCCAAATCAGGTGTATGACTTGTCATGGGTCTAAGTATATGATAGGTAATCAGTATGATGACATCCTGGAAAACATTCTAGAAAAGTTTTGTTATTTTGTTTGATTATGTAATTATTACATACATTGTCCCCAGTCTTAAGGGAATGGGTGTCCATGGAGTCATTACCTGGCCCATATAGGCATATTGTGGAATGCTGATTATCATTTCAGTTAGTAACTCATAACATTTCTTGCACTATTCCAAGGAACGTCGGCCACCATTTATTGTTCTGGTGGCTTGGGACAAACTGTGGATTGCTTAAAAGTGTCGTGTTTATTGGAACTGGAATGCATGTTAGGGGGATGTTTTTACTAAAATGTCCAGGTGTACGCATACAAATCCAACATTCAATTTTGTTAAGTATTGAGTAATGTTCCCTATCAGGATGTAATGGAAATTCTTATCCCATTGGGGAGTTTGCCAAACCTGACTTATGATTGTCTGTATTAGAACGAAGAAATTTCCCAAAACCATCATGACCTTTTCAGTTTTAACTTCAAATGGGCTTGTTGCTCTACTGTGCACAGGGATGGAGACATGGCTCTTTACATTATCTGCCTGCCAATAGATTTTAGGGGAGTTACTTCTTTTCATGACCCCAAAACCTAGTTATTAGTGTTTGAATTATTTTCCAGGCAAATTTTAAACTTCTCTGTGATAAACATAATAATTTTGGTCATTGTTCAACTTAGGCTATCTTCTGAAGGTGTTTTGTCAAGTTCTTTGCCCCCCAATGCACTTTGTCATGCTCCTTCATGGCAATTTCTTTGGGGAGGTGGGGGTGGTATGATTGTTTGCCCTGTGGGCATAACAGCCCATTCCTTTGTTTCTTCTTTAGTGTGTAATTATGCTAGCAATCTTTGCTATGATCTTTCTCATAGTTCACAGGTGTATCTGGCAGGGCTGCTTCTTTTTCAGGTACTAAGACTAGGATGCCTTTTTTTGCAGCCTCTTTTGCAGCTTTATCAGCTAATTAATTGCCTATTTCTGGAGCAGTTTTCCCCAGCTGATGTAGCTTGCAGTGCATTATAGTAACTGCATTGGGCTTCTTGATGCTTTTTAACAGTTCCTGGATCTGGAGGGCATGTTTGATTTCAGTTCTTTGGGCTGAAAGCACTCCCCTTTCATTCCAAATTGCTCCGTGTGTGTATGACTCCAAAGGCATGTGCAGAATCTGATTGTCCATATGTTAACTCTGTCTTTTGCTCAGGTCTAGGGATCTTGCAAAAGCTATCAGTTCAGCTTTCGCAGCTGATAATTTCTACGGGAGGCTCAAGACTAGGGATGCATCCTTGATGTCTGGATGGCTGGAATAAGCTTCTTCAGTTAGCTCTCTTGGGTAATTTTTGCCTTCTATTTTGACATGTGATACCCACTCATTCCCAAAAAGTTACGGAGTTTCTGCTATAATCAAAATGTCATCTAGATACTGCAGGACAGTCCCTTGGTCATTTGCCTTTCTCCAGATCTCTCTCTCTTTCGCCAGTTGGTTCCTGAGGATCGGTGGGCTATTTTTGAAGTCTTGAGGCAAGACTGTCTACTGTGCTTTCCTCCCTGTTTTTGGATTTTCCCATTCAAAAGCAAAGAGCTCTTTGCTGTCAATGTCAAGAGTAATGCAGAAAAAAAGCATCTTTTAAATCTAAAACTGTAAACCAACCTTGCTCATTAGTGGGGGTAGTTAATAATGTATACAGATTCACAACTACTGGATGTTATGGCTTGTACTATCTGATTTATTGCTGTAAGAAAATGAGCTAAAGAGTAATTTTTCCTGTTAGCTCTCTTTACTGATAAGATAGATTATATTATGTGTTGGTTCACATTCTATCAATAACATATGTCAACAAATTCTAAACTGTTGGTTCTAGGACATATCTCACTTATACTTTTAAAGGATATTGTTTAATTCTTACCAGTGGAGATCCTGGCTTTAGATCATTTATTACTGGTTCTGCTTTTTTGGACCTTCCTGGAAATTTCTTCTCCAATGCTGTGTTGTTTTTTTAAGAACTGTAAATTCTTGTTGCTCGAAGTGAAGGTGGTATTTCCACAAATAAGCACAGTTATTTGCCACAGTAGCAAAGATTAGTTGAAGTATTTTGTACTTGGCATCTGTTTCTAGTATTAACTGGAGTCAGCCTGATGTTGGTCTAAACATAATGTGGATCATGTTGCCATGTTCTCTGAGGTTTTTGTAACTAGTAAAAGATTCAGTCTTCTGTTTCGTACTGGAAGTAGGAACTCAGGTTTCCTACTGCTTTTAGTAACTTAAAATTTATGCAAATCATCACACCGTCACTTTCTAATGCTTGGAATTACACTTTAGCAGTAGGAACATCAGACACTAAATTACCACTTCTATTTAGTGTTTTTACCACTGCTTGACTGGGGGTGATGGTAATTTTTGGTGCTGATCACAGCCTTGTCCTGTGCATGGCTTCACCAGTACAGGCAAAGAACTTCAGGGAGGAAGCAGGCATTGTTTTATCTGCCCATGTTCCTCTTAATTCCTTTACTCCATTTGCTGTCCTTTTTCCTTGGTGGAAGTGTCCTAGTCTCTTTGAATGTTTTCCTGTTTTCTAGACCTTTGGAGACTTCCCATGGAGACTTCAGTAGTTCCAGATTTTCTTGAGCATGTTTTCTAAGATTGGTTGTAGTGCTTTTATTTAGTACCTGATGTCCTCAGCAGTTGAGCGGGAGGACTGTTTTCTGTTTTTCAGTCAGTATTCCTGTGTAGATATCTTAATACTGTGATGGCCTTTTTTCATTTTAGTGTGGCCTGTAGATTGATTGAAGTTCGTTTGTGGTTACAGGGTACCTTTTTATGTAGTTCTTGACTTTATATTTATTAACAACAGCAGTACTTATGAGGATGGGCTGAATATAATACATGTAAAAGTGATTTATGAACATGCCTTAAAGTTATGGTTTATTCTTCTTTGTAGGCTGCGATAGTGCTCAAAACCGTAGGGTCTAAAATGCTACCTCTGTCCTGAGTTTCCTCGTATGACATTGATTTGGTCTGCTGATCTGCTCCACTGTGCCATGCTCCCTTCCCGCAAGAATGATGTTTTAGTACCTTTATGAGTCTTCAATTCAGTTAGAAAAATCTTCCCTTTTACTTTTTATCAGAATCAGAAAAGGAATAAAACCACCTTTTCAATGGCTTGCAAATAACTTTGAGCTAATACTTGGATTTGTCATTCTTTAGTTATGCCATCTCTGAAGCACATTTGAAATTTGGTCTGAGAAATGAATGCTTAAGTGAGATTGCTGGTTGTGTTAATGTGACTTACTAATATTGCCAGCTGTTGTGGGATGTAGGGTTTTCATTGTTGTCCTTGATTTAATCAAGTTGGGGGCAACTTCTAGAACTGTGTGTTGCAACACATGCTAATACATTTCTGTCTTTTACAAGACAGGTTAGTAATAAAATACTTCTGTCTCTAAAATGTGATTACTTCTGACATAATACATTTTTCTCTTTCTTTACAGATATTTTCCAACTTGTCTTTGAATGAGCGTTGCCTGTCAGCATCGTTAGTCTGTAAATATTGGCGTGACCTCTGTTTAGATTTTCAGTTTTGGAAGCAACTGGATCTCAGCAGTCGTCAACAGGTATGAAGGGATCACTGTGGAAAATCGTGTTTTGATGGCTCAGAATTTTTTTCTCAGAACTTGTACTCTTTCTTTTTCAAAGGTAAACAAAAGAAACCCCTAAAACAGTGATGTCTCTGCTTTCAGGGATTTTTCTACTAGAGGCTGAAAATATCTGCACCTTTAGATTAATACCTTTAAATGTAGCTTCTTTTGACTGAGATCAGTTGTTGAAGAGTGTGAGGACAGATGCTGTTTTAAATGGGTTGTGGGTTACTTGTCTCAGGTTTGCATCAGGGAGTTAAGTGTTCCTTTCATAAGAACTGTCAGGTCTCATATTGAGACAGACATAAGCTGTTTTGAGGATGCTGTAGTGTGAAGGTCATCTAACTGATCCTTGTTTTAACAAATTTCCTCTAATTTTTCTTCAGCAGATGCATCTCCTACTGATCAGAAGGCATATTGTGTCTTTTTAGCCCTTTAGCTGATCCTAGAATTAAATTTTTCTGGGATTCATGGATTTCATTTAGTAAGAACCTGACAGGCCCTAGCTTTAGATTGTTCATGATAACTTTTCTCCTTGGAATATGTTCTTAAGGGTGCCTGTGCTGTTTGAATACCCCTCTGTAGGTTTCTTGTTTCTTAGTTACTTGTAGAGGTTTGTAAAGCCATTTCCAGGAGTTTCTTGAAAACAGAGTGCAGTGGAACAGTCATTGACAAAGCAGCAACATGAACCCATCTGTGTTGGACATACAGGACTGTATGTGGGATATTATTTCCAGGTCACCAATTCATAAGAAAGCATGCAGGTTCTGCTTCTGGAGTTACTAGTTAAAGTATTTCTGAATGCCTGTGAAAAAGTTGCATGCAGATAGGCTGATTTTTCTCTTAAGTGGCTTTAAAGCATACCCAGACCAGTGGTCTACTTTTTACTCTCTAGGTGCTATGTGTCACGTCAGGCTTTCTTCTTTGCTGTCTTGAGGTGTAGCTTTATTTCTACCAGAAAGGTTTCTTTCTACCAGAAAGGGTTTTAGTGGTTTTGCTTATTAGATTTATTGGGATCTCACTGAAGTTCATCAGTTGTAGCATTGCCTAAGAAACCCATCTTGCCAATTTTTTGTAGGGATTCTAAACCAATATGAAAACACAGGTATTATTCTTCTCCATGTGTGTGGAGGGTTTGGGCCTTCGCTTGTTGGTTTTATTGTTTGTTTAGGCACTATTTGTGGTTTTTGGGATGCATGCATGGCTTTTGGTGTGGAGGGGTGGGTTTGGTGGGGTTTTTGTTGTTTATTTATTTGCAATTTTTGTGTTTTCTAGCACAATTTTTTGTGTTTTGTGTTTCTAGTCACAGAATCACAAAGTTGGAAAAGACTTTTAAGAGCATCAAGTCCAACCATTCCTGTCCTAAGCTAAACCATATCCCTAAGTACCTCATCTACCCTCTTTTTTAAACACACCCAGGGAGCTGACAACCACCTCCCTGGGCAGCCTGTTCCAGGCCCTGATAACACTTTCAGTAATGACTTTTTTTTTCCTAACTTCTAATCTGACCCTGCCCTGGCACAGCTTTGTGCCATTTCCCCTTGTCCTATCTTCTGTCACCTGGCTGAACAGAGTATCGCCCACCTCTCTACAACCTCCCTTCAGGTAGTTGTAGGTGGTGATAAGGTCTCCCATCAGCCTCCTCTTCTCCAGGCTGAACATTCCCAGGTCCCTCAGCCATCCCTCCAGCCCCTTCACCAGCCTGGTTGTCCTTCTCCAGACTCGCTCAAGGACCTCAATGTCCTTCTTACGGTGAGGATCCCAGAACTGCACACAGTACCCGATGGGTGGCCTCACCAATGCCGAGTACAGAGGCACAATCACTTGCCTAGACCTACTGGCCACACTGTTTTTGATACAAGCCAGGATGCCATTGGCTTTCCTGGCCTCCTGGGCACACTGCTGGCTCATATTCAGCCTGCAGTCAACCAACACCCCCAGGTCCTTCTCTGTCTGACAGCTCTCCAGCCAGTCTCCCCCAAGCCTGTAGCGCTGCATGGGGTTGTTATGTCCCATGTGCAGCACTCTACACTTGGCCTTGTTAAACTTCATCCCATTGGTCTCAGCCCAATCAGTGCCTGATGATATAGCAAGAAAAATTTAGACTTGTTACTACTGTGAGACAGATTGAATGCAGCAACCACACCATTTCTCAACAGTGTAAGAGAAAAACAAAAGTCCTTGTGTTGCTCTCTTGCCCTTTCCAGGCTTAAAATTATGTCTCATTCATTTATACAAGTTGTGGATAAGTAGCTTTGAATGTTTTTTTAGATGACTTTGGTCATTTCTTAGAAAGAGTAATCATAAGTGTCCTTAGGTTTTCTTGAGGCTAAGCTTTTAAATTGAGGAAGTTCTGTGTATTGTGTATTTATCTGCTTGGTTTTATTTGTTTTACTTTAACTTATATATGTCAGCATGAAGAGTATTTTATGATTTTTACCTGCTTTGTAGTATTGGCTTCTCTTAAAATTCTTGGCATGTTAGTTACCTAAATGTCTACAGGTACAAAGAATCTATTTTCTCTGCAAAAATAGTGGATGTTTCTGATTCCATGGACTTCATAAGCTAATACTTTAAAATATGCAACGATTCTGTTTTAAAACTAAGCAAATAACAGGAGGAAACTTCTGGGGTTTTTTCATAGCTTTTTTCCAGTACAGTATTGTTTTCATTCCTTTTGTTCACCAATACCTTAGAAAACTATTTTCCATTGTTAAGAAGCCCATTGTTACCTGCATCACTGTAGTATTTGTCGACTGGTGCCTGGTTTTGGATGATTACCCAAGTAAAAACCTGTTGCACTTCAGAGACGTATAAACCATTTACTTCTCTACATGCTACTTTAGGTACATACGTAAGGTGCTGCTGTAGAAGGGCAGACAATTTATTTTCTTAAAAAGGATGGAGAGTTTTTCGTTTAAAATATGAAGAGGACTGTAAACTTGCTCTCTTCAAGGGTTGCAGCAGAATTCTTTAAAAATAGCTGTAAAACTCATGCAAGTATGCTTATAATCTTGGAAAGTGAATCTTCTCTATTCTTTCAATAGCTCATGGAAATGCATCTTGCAAATAGCAATTTCTGTGCTAAAGAAATTAGACATGTTTATGAGAAAAGTAAAATGTGAATATTTGTATTTTCTTTGCAGGTTACTGATGAGCTGTTGGAAAAGATAGCGTCAAGAAGCCAGAATATTACTGAAATCAATATTTCCGACTGTCGCAATGTATCTGATACAGGAGTATGCATATTAGCAATTAAATGTCCTGGTCTCCTAAGGTATACTGCCTACAGGTGTAAACAGCTTTCTGATACCTCTATTATTGCTGTTGCATCTCAGTGTCCACTTCTTCAGAAAGTGCATGTAGGCAATCAAGACAGACTCACTGATGAAGGCCTAAAGCAGGTGAGTATCCACTCCAAAGATTCTTTTGTGAATTTACTATCTTTCCACTTCTTACCCAGTACAGAAAAGGGACACGGAAGAAAATACCCTCTTCTAGGATTAATTAAAATCGTGTGACCTGTTCTATTCTGCTTTGAAAATTGGTTGTATTTTCTTGGTGCAGTAAATGCTGTTTGCTAGAGACTGCACTCTTTTTTTCTTTTTTAAATATCTAGAATTTAAATGATCCCTTTTATAATGAAATCTTCAGTTTGACATCCTGTACTTCACCTCTGGCTGATTGAGTTTCCCTGAGTTTATTGCTATTTGGAACCAGTGCTTAAGTAACTCTTTTGCATCATGAAAGCCAAAGGTGATTGAGATTTTTATTTGCTAGGCATGCAGGAAGGTTTCATCACCGATCTCTCTTCTGTTAAAGTAGCATTGAGGGTAAGCTGTGAATTAGATGTGTTAAATCAAATGTGCTGTCGATGTTCAAGGATACAGGCATTGTTAGCTACTTATATCTAAGCCCAGTAAATCACTTAGTTCTTATGTGCTGCTCTTAGCTCCATTTTGTTGACTCCACCTAGCTAGCAATTTCATTTTGTCATATATGTAATTATAATCTTTCTTGTTTGTGTGCCGTACTTAGAAGACTTGTGAAGACAGACAATTTTAAGGGCATGCAGAGAAGCGGAAAGAAATCTTAATTCTCCAATTCAGTCAAATCCAGTTGTTTTTTTCCCTTTATTCTTAAATACTTGCTTTGATTTTATTAATTGCAGCTGGGTTCAAAATGCAAAGAATTGAAAGACATTCATTTTGGGCAGTGTTACAAGATCTCAGATGAAGGAATGATCATTATAGCTAAAGGCTGTCTGAAGTTGCAAAGAATATACATGCAAGAAAACAAATTAGTAAGTACATGTGATTTTTTTTTTTTTTTTCCTCAGCATTTCCATTGTCAAAGCATTTGCTTTTTATCTGTTTAAAATTTCTTCTGAATAACTGCTTTTTGGCAGTGAATTGCTTAAAAGTGTTGTCTGGCTGTTAAAATTTGGGTTCTACAGCAATAGCTCAGAACATGACTCAAAGTACAAGTTAAGCTAATGCTATTCCAGATACATATTAACTTTTGGTTTCGACATGACATTCCAAGAGTAATTATTTGGGAGATGCCTGATTTGTGTATGAAAATGATTAGCCCATATGATTATAAGAGTATGCTTTTCTAGAGTAAAAAAATGCAAACTAATCTAAAAAATGTTGGAGTTTGGGTTCTTGATTTCAAACAATGAAGTTGTTGGTGATTAATAAACCTGTCTTGTGTTCCAATTAAAAGCAGTGTCTGAAATGATGGTTTCTAATGTTGAAAGCCAGTATCTACTAAATGGTATAATACAGCACTGGCTGTATTATTTTTTTATTTTTTCTTGCATGTAAGTAGAAAAATTTGCTTGCAGCTGTATTCTTAACTATCAGCTTATGTCAGGGTTATAACCTTTAGTTTAAAAACTGCTGAACTGGAACAAATGGTGCTTATAAGAAAACAGCATACCTTGTACTCAGTTATTTGATATCTAGCCTCAGAAAGAAAAACTAGATACTAATGGCTAAGATGGTACATTTGAGAATGGATTTTATTGTTTTTTTTTAATGGAAACCATTTAATTCTTATCAGAATTGTAGTTGAGGAGACAATGGCCAAACCTGAGATCTCAGGAAAGTTCAGATGCAGAAAAAGTTGTGTCCCCTCCTACTTCAAAACATAATCTTGTATACTGTCTAAATTAGTCCTTGTAATTTTTATCTTAATACATGAAAATATTTTAATAATAATAAAAAGAAAAAGAGAAATGTTCCAAGAAGCCTGGAAGGAAAATGTGCTCCAGCAAAAATTAAGTGGAGAAAGGTAGAGAAATTCAAAGCAGTATTTATCTTTGAATGAAAGAGGAAGAACTTGTTATGCATATTGAAATTTTACATAATTGTATGTGAAAGATTACTTAATTGTGCATAAAGATTATTAAAGTGCATAAGTATTGGAAAATACGTGGGTAAGGTGTTAGTTTGACCTTCCTTACAGATACACTTCTTGCCACTGAAGTTTTTATTCTCTTAGTCTGAAATGCAGCCTAAGAAGGTGACAGTTCTTAGCACTTAAAAGTTCTGTGGTTTTACCATCTGAAATGTTACCTAAGTTCTCCATTCAGTTCAGATGGGACATAGGGAGTGTTCTTCATTTGCATTTTATTTGCTTGCTTTCATTATTGGAAATAAAACAATTTCATTGGAAATAAGACAAAATATGTACTCTCACATGAAAAGGGAGTATCTTTTAATACATCTCTTCTGAAAATTTTTCAAGTGACTTACCAAAACTAAGCCTCTGCACAGTCTCTCGTGAATCTAGGGTGGGTTTTTATATCTACTCTTATTGAAAGCTGCTGCCCAATCTTATTTTATCAGTAAAAAATAAACTTGTGGCAACATGGTTTAGCTTTGTAAAGTCCAAATTAATCTCATTAGAACTTGGTCTAGAAATGTAAACATGAAGTAAGTTTTATAAAGCTTTTTGAACTCTGGGGTGTTGAATCTTTAGAATAACACTTGAGTAATTCCACGAGATGACAGATCTGATGTGCTTTCCCCTTGCTAGGGGCAAGAGACTTTCAGATCTTGCTGCAAGTGGATTTTTTGTGTGATGAACCAAGACAACTTGTGAGAAGTTCTCATGCAGCTGTAAAATAATAATAATAATCATAAAAAGTAACTTTGCAAAATTAAAAAAACCCACAACTGCATAATGCCACAGAGTTAGTTTAAAAGGGAGTAATGGTTGGTGGGAAATGATAATGCACTTTTTGATTTTTTCAAATTCTGTTTTTAAGACAGGTTTCTAAAATAAAACCAATGCTAATATTTGCTGTGGCACATTTTACATCCTACTCCTTAGGTGAAGATGATGGTTTGGGGAACTGAGTGTTTGTTTTGAAGATAAATAAGTATTCCTTCTCTGAAATCAAAGTGTTCTGTGGCGGGAAAAGTGCTCTTGACGTGTGAGGGCTTGATTTGTATATTAGAAGTTCATAGATTGTCAGTCTGCTGTAGGAAGAAGACAACCTTTCCTCCCCTGCATCCCCTTTTTAAATAGCTTCTGTAGTTTCCATGCAAATACTGTTGTTTTGTTTTTTATTTTCTTGTTTCTTCCTTTCTCAGAGGTGCTCGCAATCATGCAACTCTTACAGGCAATTCCTGTTAATTTCAAAATGTGTAGTCCATTACAGACTGTACATGATGGCTGGGTTTTCATGTAGGCTTGTCTCAGACTAATGGATTTTGTACTTCAAAAATACATTTATACAGAGGCAACCAGCAGCTAAATAATGCCTTTGTGAGTGTTACTTCACAGTGAAATGTGGATCAGGCAACACAGTTCAGTTGCTTCATCTGTTGCTAAGTAACTCCATTATCAGACTGCTGAGCAGAAACAGAAAGAAGAATTTATGTTCTAATTGTTTAATATACTAGGCATTTCACAGAAAAATAGACCCTTTCCTTTCTTTGAAATGATTGTGTCATGGTAATAAGTGAAAGCTGCAAATAATAAAGAGGTGCAAAGGGTGTGTGAGGAAAAAGTTAACATGGTGAGGCTAACTTAACAACATAAGGTGGTTGTGAGTTTGCGTAACCGTTTGTGATTTGTATCCCTTCAAAATAGGTTTGTTTTTCCTCTGTCCTTTCAATGGAAGAGTAATTAATCTTAGGCAAAACCTCTTTTCTGAAGTATACAGACTGAATTGGGAATCTAGTAGATAAACAACATAAAACTGCAAATATCAGACTTATAAAGTCTGACAGTATGTTGAGCTGTCTTTCCTAATCTGTCCCCAAGCAGTCTTGATGCAATCAATCTCACAGGAATTCAGTGTAAATGGAAGAACAGATTATAACTCTGTCCAAACCAAACTAGAAAACTTCCTAGTTTTTTGGTTGAGTTTAGTTGGACTTCTCATTTTATGGCCATTCCTGGAATTGCATGTTAAAACTTCCATGTTTGCTTTGTGATTAATGTGATTGAAGCTGGTGGAAGATCAGGTGGTTAATTTCATTGTTACCTTTCTACCAACCCCTTTCTTCTCCTTCCATCCCAGATAGACAGTACATAGTTTAAGCTGAAGAATATGAGAACTGCTTCACAGGTACATGCAGTATTCTCACTGACATGCGGAGTGGGGTTGAACTGAACTTCACCTGTCAAGGCACGTGAACACTTTTCATTGTAGCCATCCCTAGATGAGTAGAGCCCTAGAAGGTTTTCGAGGTTTTGTGACCTCTCTCTATAGAGAGGTGCAGAAAAGCTTGTGGCTACAGTGCATCCAAAGGAAAGGGCTAACCCCAGCAATTTTGTGCAAGCTGTGTGTAAACTCTCCCTTTCCTCCCTAAGAATAATGTAGGCCTTCTCCATTTAACTATGTTGCTTTGATACGCTATTTTCTTTCTTGTTACTTTTCCTTAACTGAGTGACTTAATATCTAAAATTATAATAGTCGTTTGCTGAATCTTAGCAGGTGGGAATTCTAGATTTGTGCCTCCCTACTCCACCCAGTGTCTCTGTTTTTTCATTATGCATTAAATGTGGAAGAGGAGAAAGAAGTGTATAAAGATGAAGTGAGGTGGAGTTTTAAATAACAGGGTGACGGCATTTCTACTTCTGTACTTTCTCTCTGTCCTCTCTTCTCTTTTTCCAAGCATGTTTAGGGTAAACAGTACTGCAACTAAGTTATCACTGCTTGAATACTGGCAGTTTCTCCCTTTTCAGTAAAACAACCTTGTGAAGTAGATGACTTAAATTATTTGATGGTTCCAGGATAAGTTTGGTATGATGATTATGGTCCGACTTTAAAATGATCTTAAATTTAAAATGTGACTTCAAAATGATCGTATTTTTAGTTTTTTGTTTGTCTTTTGGCTCTGTCAACTGTCTACTGTGAACGAAGGACGTTTCAAGATAACCAGATTTTTGACCTGTTGGCAGTGTTTCATCATCTTTTGTTAATGCCAATGTGTGAGAACACTTACAGTAGTAAATTTTTTTCAGATAATTATTTAATGGTGTTTTTAAAGATTAGTATTCTTTTAGTGTTCAGCCCACCTTTGCAGCTTGTGGCAGATAATACAGAGTAGAAATCCATATTAACTTTGATGTCGTGGCTGTTCTTTGTAGTGTAGTGTAATAAATCAGGTAGTTTCTCTTTTCTTCACTTTGTGTTGAGTCTGTTTTGCCCATGTCATTGCTGACAGAATGATCTCTCCCTGTCCTTATTTTGTCGCCTGAGCCTCTCAATATATACTTTTTCCCCCGTCCAACTAAGAAGGGGAGTAATAGGCTAACTTTGGGCATCTGGCCTTTAGCCAGGGCTAAACCACCACAGATACTTAAGATCCGTCAACAATATACTCGTTAGTTTCAGTAAAAAATAATTAAGATTAAAATGTATTCATTTTATGTCACATAATTACTTAGTTAAGCTTATAGTTTTCAAGCACTGACTTTAGTCAACATAGTTTAAAAATCTGTAGGGCAAAATAAACATAATTTGCTGTTTTCTGAGCAGTCACAGTGTAGTGAAATCTGATATATTTGTCTGTATGTGTTTTACAAAGATTTCTTCCCCTTCCTACTCTTGACTTTGGGAAGCAGTTGTCTGTCTGATTTGCATCTGTCAGCTACAAAACACTACAGTGGTGTGCCCTGTGCGTGACACAGGCAGAGGTGGAGTACAAAAAAGAGGTGGAGTTCAGTCCAATTGAAGTGTTTGAGGAGAAAAGTCAGTATTATGAGGTGTGTAAACTGCACATCATCTAATGAACTACTGAAGCTTAGAATATGTAGAAATAACTTGAGTTTTTTACCAGTAACAAGCAAATAAAAGAAGCTTTTTGGGGAAAAATTACTCCTAAAGATTGTGATTTCCCTTCTCCCAACATACTCCATATACTAGCTCAATTTTTACGTATTGCTTAAATCTGTTCTACGTGGAGATATTTCAGAGAGAGGATTGTTTCTCCATGCTTCTTCGTGAGTACTCTCCCAAAGTACTTTTTAATCTGCTGTTTTATTATTTTTGAGGTTTCAAAAATAACTAGTTGTTTGAGGGTTTTTTTTTTTTTTTTAATTAAAAACTCATTTTTCAGGAGAGTGTAGCTGGTTTTCTTTGTAGACATAGAACTCACGTATAGACCTAGTTTCTCATTAAGAGTATACATATGTATTAAAGATGATAGCAGAGATTGATTATTATATAACATAACTCTAGAAAATATTGTTTCCTGTCAAGTATTAAATTAGAATTTTATATAGAAAACCTTCTTACAGGTGGTGGTGTTTGTAGTGTTAATACTAGTAAGCAGTAAAGTCCTTCTCGTATTTTAGTTTGTCAAACACTTTATATATACATAAAAACCTACTAATGTATCATTAAAAATAATGTTTGGTTTTAAAAAACACAGTGAATATCTGTACTAAACTAAGCTGAGATAGGGGCAAACGGGCTTTTAAGAAGTGGTGAGATCTGTTCAGTATTAAAAGCCACATCAGAAAGCTGGCTTTTCAATACGCTTCCCTTCTGAAACATTCATGTTGTTAATTTTTTGCCACAAAATAAAATGGTTTGAGCACTCCTTTAGAAATCTGATACAACCTTATTTCTCGGGGCTCGGTAACATTTTTTGTTTGTTTAGATTGTTGCGTTTTGACTTGGGCAGTTTCTGTAATACTGTTGTCGAGGTAAAGCCTTCATGCTGAGTTTGATGTTAAAAGAAGAAAAAGAAGTAAAGATTGTGTTACGCATAAATATGTATTTGCTGTAAAGGCGTTTACCGCTGTGCAGGTGTCAGAGTCTTATTTTCTAGACAAATGCTTCTGCAAGTTACCCGGCGGTAAAGACAGTGCTTTGTCGTCACCCTTAGGTGGCGGTATTGACTTTGCAGTGGTAGCAGGTCCTCGCGTCCCTGCTGGAATGAATTAGCAATACACCGCGGGTGACTTATGAATATTGTGCTGGTTCCACAGATCCCGTTTTATCTTCCGTTCAGCTGCCGGGATCGCCATCGAAGTAGTTCTTAAATGTCTTCAGACTGGTAGTATAACAAAGCCTACTCAGCCAAATAGCGTTTGACTCTTGCAGGGGTAGCGATGTGTATTCTTACTGAAGCATTTGAAGAGGTTTGCTTTGTGTAGTTCATCAAACACTAGCAAAGAGGAAGCAGAAGACTGCTAGAATTTTGGGGCATTGTGGGATATTTCGTGTTCTTTTAAAATAGAATGAGTTTGAAGAACTCGTGATGGAATGTGTATCTGTAGGAACGGGTTGCCCAGAGGGGTGCTAGCTGCCCCATCCCTGGAAACATTCAAAGGCAGGTGAGATTAGGGAGCTGAGCAACCTGGCTAGTTAAGGATGTCCCTGCTTATTGCAGGGAGATTTGACTAGACATGCATTAAAACCCAAAGTATTCTGTGATTCCTTGGCTTATGGTAGGTATACAGAGTATAAAGTGAATGAGTTGAAACTCAATGCTAAAGGAGATCGTGAGTGAAACCTTGTAGTAAAGCAGCTGTTGTTCCTTGGTTTGCTTTTTATCTGTTCCTAAATAAGACCACATACTGCAATGATAATGCAGTTTTAAACTTGGTCTTAAAGGCCAAGAATGTGTCTTCTGGGATGTCTGTATAGAAATACAACATAGGAAGCTTTACTACTTAAAGCAAATAATTTTATGTGCCCACTTGACTAATAGTGTGGATTTTTTTTAATCTGTTACAATAATTTTATTTTTGTCCTGGTTTTGGCAGGGATAGAGTTAGTTTTCTTTATAGCAGTTGATGTAGTGCCATGTTTGGAAGTTAGGATGGGAGCAATGATGATTAACACACTGATAGTTTCACTTGTTGCCAAGCAGTCAGGGACTTTGCAGCTTCTCACACTGCCCTGCTAATGACAAAGAGGGGGGCACCTAGGAAGGTGGGAGGGGACACAGCCCAGGCAGCTAACCCAAACTGGTCACAGAGGTATTCTATACGATATGGTGTCATGTTCACTATATAAGCTGGGGGAAGTTGGCTGCGAGGCAGTGTGGCTCAGCAACTAGCTGAGCTTCTGATCCCAGTGGTGAGCAGTTATGCTTTGAACCACTTGTTTTGTATACTCTTTTGTCATAATTCTTATTATTCTTTCTGTCTAATTAAACTGTCATTATTGCAATGCATGAATTTTACCTTTTTTTTCCTCAGTTCTCTTGCCTGTCCCACTGGTGGGGGCAGGGTGTGCAAAATGTGGGGTTAGCAAATGGCTGTGTGGTTGTGTTAGCTGCTTGCCTTGTTTAAACCATGACAATTTTTTAATAGCTTAAAACAAAAGTACTTCAATGTCTCACTCGTGGTTATATTTAAGGGGTATGTACCAGAGAGGGAAACTAATTCTGTTAAGCCCTTGGTGTCAATAAATTAGGAGCCCCTTAAAATAATAATTTTCAGCTTAATGCTTAACACCACATTTTGGATTTTAATTGCAACATTGTCAGTTGTAATGAAAGTATTTTTCTATGGTGTATTATTCAAAAGGTGTCTTATCCCATCAGGAGGAGATTTTAATCAAGAGTTGCAGGGTGCTGGGTTTTGGGGTTGGTTTTTTTGGTTAGTTTTAACCTTTTCTAATACATTCATCTTTCTGTGTGATTTCTGTCTCACATCGTTCCCTGTCCAAATATTTGTCTTCAGTGAGAAACTTTGTATTTAAGCAAGTGCAAGAAAATTTCATTTCACTGTCAATTCATTGCATGTGAAACTCCTTAGACTGACAGCATTGGTATCTGGTGTCCTCTTTTTCTCCACTGAACAGGTACAGTGTGAGCAGCAGCAGTGCAAGGTTCAACCCACTGCCCCACCAAAGTGCTGCAAACCCTGACCTAAAGACCTCTAGCAAGGGTTAAGAGGCTTGTTCAGTCTCCATGCTCACTCAATCTTTACTGTGGCTGCCAATGGGAGTACTCATTTGTGATAGGGGATAGATACCCACATCACTAAAGCACAAGGAACTGGAGTGAAAGCACCAGCTTATTTCATAGAAACTACTGACCATCTGTCAAATGATTTAACTTCGGTTATCACAGACCTGGGCCACTGGTAGAAGTGAATGGCTCCATGTCTCACTGCCAATTCCCTGAGTTCAGTCTTTTATAAAATACTAGCAGAGTTTCTTTATACTATATACTGTGCAGAAATAAAATGTGTGTATAGACTATAATCTTCTTGTGATGCTAGCTGTGTACCCCCATCAAATGCTTGACTGACATATTAAGCAATACTGGCAAAAGAGTAAATACACTTGCTTAATAATAAAGTCAGCTCCATGGTTTCACTACATTCTGATATTTTTATTTCTTTTGTTAATAAGTCCTGGATTTATCAAACTTTGTAACTGACTGTTCCATGTTGTGGGTTGACGTGTCATGTAGTGTGAGTGTGTGTGCATGTACACATATATTTTAAAAGCAAGTGAAACTGGAGTTGTAATTTGTATTACTGCATTAATTATGGTTTTTTTTGACTCCTGTTAGGTTATGTATGGTATGTTAATGGTTCTACTTGCTTTACAGTTTAAAAACCTTCCAATTTTTATATCGATTAAAATTTGATATTATACCATCTACAATAATTTTTTAGACTTTAATTTGTTAATCCACTTCTTTTTTGAATATGTGTAAAAATGCATAGTAATTACACTGCAAATTAACACAATCACAGAGAACTGAGGGATAGAATAAAATAGGAGTGGGAAAATGGCTGAACATTTTTCTACTTTTTGTGTCAACGTTGTAAGATGATTAATTGTATGATACTTGCAGATATATTTTGAATACAATTTGTGAAAGGTTTATATTTAAATATGCATGCAAGCCAAGCTGCCAATGTCAGTGCATTAACGGCTAGCATGCTAGTGAGCTTGTTTATCAAATTTAATTTAGAAGTACTTTAATAAATTATATTCTCAATTTTGAAGATTTAGGTACTAAAAAATCAAAGTGGAGGCTCATGATGTGAAAAACCTAACAACAACTACACACAAATTGCAGCAATGTGCAAGTTTTAAATCTAAGTCAATTTCTATGCTTTCTGTATAGTTATTGAAAGAGCCATTGTATATTGCAACTGAAATAAGTACCAAAGGCAATGGCATTAATGAAATGAATAATATTTACAGGGTATTTCTGTATTTCTAAAGCATGCAATGTTTTGTTTTTATGAAGTGCCCTGTCAAACTGCAAGCAGAAAGTTTAAATATAATTAGTAGTCAGCTCAGGAGATGCCCTTACAGTTTTTTTTACTGTTGTGGTATTTTGTCTGATTTGACCTGTTAGCATTTTATGTAAAAGGAATTAATATAAGTAAAAGTGAATTAATAGAAAGTTACAGTAGTACACTTTTTTCAAAAGAGGCTGTTACTGAAGCTATAAAACCTCTGTAATAATATGTAACTGCTATACTGAAAAAGATGCATGCAGTGAAATTTTTTTTTTCTCCTTTGGTTTCCAGTAATTAATAAATTTTATGAGAAAATTTATGTTTCAGTCTGCTTACTGCAGTGACAGATTGTTACTGAACTAGGGAAAATGTTTGTAGGGTAGATCATATAAACTCTAATGGACATAATCGTGAGTTAAAATGGAGTGTAGGCACTTGTGTTTTTTGTGTGAGTTTTTTGTGTTGTGGATTTTTTCTTGGCTACTGCTGTTACTGTTAAACAAGTTACTTGAGCTTTTAATCTAATTCAAAAAATTGGTGACTATGGATCAGAATCTGGATATGGAGCCTTTTTGGCTGATTGATACTGTTTTAAAATTTTGTTCAGTAGCCCAGATATTATTGAACTACTTTAGTCACAAACAGAATACCATGGTTATAAAGTGAAAACTCTTTCCACTGAAGTATGTATCTTAGTAGGATGTGTCCTGCTAGATATTAAAGTCAGCTAAATTGAGTTGTAACAAAAAGCTTCAGTTTATGTAGGGTTATGTTTTTGGTGGGTTAGGAGGAGGTGGGTTGGTTTTAGTTTTTTTAATCCAGTGATATCTTGTGGCAGAGAGACCTGAAAACTCCTGATGAATCACTTGTAGTTCTTCATTTGTTAAGTTGGTATCTTGACCCATGTTATAATTCATAAAAATACTCAGCTGTTCACTTAAGGATAGCAATAAATCAAACCTGATAATATTGCTCCCAGTGAGCTGTGATGCTTCTTACTGAAAGATCACAGGTATGATGCTGTGGAGCCAATCCTTAAAAGTGTCAGTATCATTATTTTTAAATGGTGGTAATTTGCATCCATCAAAGATAATACAAATATGTTTTTATTTGTATAGGGCAAAGACAAGATTATATAAAAATAATGACAGACAGACATCTTTGTTTATATCATCTGTTCCAGCAAATTCCAGTTGAACTTTTTATCTTTATGAAGCTTGAAAAATGAACTTGTCAAATTTCTGAAGCTGGTTGAAAACACTTTTTTTTCGCAAGGAACCTGACTGTAAATTTATATAGCTTTAAGTTTTAAGCGTGATTCCAATCCTTGTATACAGTTGGGTACAATGGATGCAAGTTCTACAGATGTTTGAGTTCCTTCACAACTGCTATTGTGACCAGTATCTGTGAAGAAAATTATTCGTGTTTCTTCATGGATGTCTTGAACGTGTTCTTCCAGGTAATTATATTCACCAAAATATTACATCGTTGGCACATACATTGAAGGGCAAATTGAGTCAACACAGGGAAGGAATTGCTCAGAATATCCTAAATACGGTCTTTTGAGTCAACATTAAATTGCTGTGACTTTTGAACTCCAACATCAGTGACCCGCAGACATAAAATTTTGGATTTACTCTTAGCAGAAGGCTTTTAATTATAAGTTTATCATCTATATCTAAATCCGTTTTTGGTGTTCCTTGTCTTATGCACTTCTATGATCCTAGAAATCCCAGGCTTATTTACTGTGGAACTTTCTATGGTCAACTGCCTTTCAGCTGTCATTTCTCCAGAATTCAAACTGTGTTTGTCTGGACTTTTAGGCATAGCTACTGTTGTACTTATTGTTGCTACTGTGGAACACACTGTCCTGCCTTTCAGAGTTTTGTGCAGCATTTTTGGCAGAGTATTTTTGCCCCTCTTCTGTTTTGTATTTGTAACATTTTTATTTTTCTCAAATTAACCCTTTGAAAACTCTGTTGCATCTTGAGGCTTTTCTAAAGGTTGTCTTACCGGTGTGGTCTTCTAACACCAACTTGTCACTGTTCCTTGTCTCCTTGCTCCATTGCACCTGGATGATTTTTTGTCTATGTGGAGTTTGAACGTTCCCTGACATAATGCTTCTCACCCCACCTCACCAGTGAGCAGGCTGGGAGTGCACAAGGAGATAGGAGGTTATATAGCTGGGAAAGCTGACTACAGCTGTCCACAGGGATATTCCGTACCATATGTTGTCAAGATCAGCTTAAGACTGGTGGATGAAGGAAGGAGGAAGTGGGTATGTTCAGAGTTACAGACTTTGTCATCCCAAGTCACCCTTACGTGTGATGGAGCCCTGCTGCCCCTGGAGATGGCTGAACCCCTGCCTGCGCTTGGAAAGGGGTGAATTAATTCCTTGTCTTGTTTTGCTTGGGCATGCAGCTTTTGCTTTGCCTGTTAAACTGGCTTTATCTGAGTCCATGAGTGCTCCTACTGTTACACTTCTGGTCCTCTCCCCTATCCCGTTGTGGGTAGTAAGTGGACAGCTGTGTGGGGCTGAGCTGCAGGCCAGGGTTAACCCAAAACAGTGGTAAAGATTATGCTGGTCTCCTACCAGTTTCATAAAATTATAAGAATGATTTAAGAATATTTTCTGTCTAAACAATGGAAGTGTACATTAAAAAAAATTCTAGGTTACAAAACTGTGGGTAAAAAGATCAAACGTGAATTAGAAGTATTTATTTTTAAATGTTTTCCCCTTTAGAGTACAAAGAATGTCTGAGCTGTATATAAGCTGAAATGGAAAACAGTAATAACATTTTGAGGGGTGAACAAAAGAGTTCTGCTGCTGTTAATATTATCTAATTAGTAATTAAATGCTGTAGAACACCATTGTTACTTGGAGGTCTAATTGCTACAAGAAAAAAGAGTAAGCATGGATTTTTAGGCTTCAGAATGGTTAATTGTGAATGAAAAAGCACGTGCAAATAAATGCTCTGAAACAAAGTTGCCTTACTGGTAAGTGCTAAAATCATGCCCCAGAACACCCCAAGCTAGCTATCTTGAGTAGCTTGATACGCCGCCTCTTACAAGATGAATGCTGTGTAGAGTAGAAGAGTATCTGTGAGCTCAGTAGCTGTTTCTATGCCATCTGTGAAGAGCAATCACAAAATATGGCTAAGTTATGCAAAATGGAGTATCTTGCAAAAAATCAGTGCCAGTGCACGCTGCCACTTTGATCCCATGTGCTGTCCTGGCTGTTGTGACATGGGTGATGTCAGCTGGTGGAGTAAAGGGCATTCAGTAGCTTCCTGCTGAGCTGATAGGCTGGGCTCACCATGCGGTGAGCTTGGGAAGGTAATAGGTCTCTCTGGCAGCAAAGCTTGCTTAAGTGAAACCAGGAGTGGGCAGCTGCGAACTGTTAAGATAGCTTTACTGTTTCGTTAAACAATACAACAATTCTGGGAACTTCCTCGTGCTAAAAAAAATAACAGTAAGGTTCTCACAAAGTATATTCCTCCCTCTCAAAAGAAAAAAAAAACACCACTGCTCTTGTTAAATGCGAACCAGTGGGCCTGTTTGATGTACGTGAGCTGGAATAGGATCTGCAGTTTTCCAGAAGGCTTAACTACTTTCAAGGATTGAATTTTTACAGCAATGATCACACAGTGCTGCTGTTACAGAGGCGTAGCTGTGCCTCTGCTGTTGTCTCCCTTCTTAACACAAATGTCAGGTGCCAAAGGATTTGTTTTCTAGGCCTTGTGAGTTTGGAGATGTTATACTTGTGATGCTCCATGATTTTTTTGCACCAGAGGAAGGGTTAGTCGGTTCACTACAGTCAGGCTTTACAGCAAGAATGTGGTTCTTATGGAGGAGGTGTTCCCTTTGCTCAGAATGTCACCTTTACTTGCAGCTCTCTGCATCTGTGCAGTTCTCTTTCATTGCATTTCTGTGTCTGTTCATGTTTGGAGACAATCTTTAGTTTTGAAAAGAGGCTATTATAAAAGCAGTTTTATAGGTTCTTTAAAATCATCTTAATACTTTCTAACACCTTGTTCCCTTCGGTATTTAAAATGTTAAAGGTTTGAGTTTTAGGCATGCATTTCTGAAAATACCTTCATGGTGGATATACATACTTCATATACATACTTCAGAAATTATATTAGACATTACCAGCTGTGTATAGTACCATTTTCTTCCAATTTTAGTGCTACCTATTACATCTCACAATATCTTCAAAAATTTATTCTTCATGTGAGTAATTCTTGTTCGATTGTCTTGGTTTTGTTTTGTTGGTTTTGTTTTTAAATGTCTTTTAGCACTGTACAGTCTGAAAAGCACTCTACTGTTCCTGTACTGATGCTCATACATAACTTCTCCAGGTTTTGAAGTATTTAGAACAAACTTTCAGTAACAGATGAGTATTGCAGTGCATTTAATGAGGTACAAGTAGCGTGCATTTGAGCTAAAATTGTTTACAGTATTTCAATCTTGTATTTGCTCTTTGCCTTTTTTCTTTTCTTCCCTACTGTAGAAGTTTTATCTCTCTTGGGAATGGTGTTTCAAATAAACTATTAGGGAAGGGTTGCTACAGCTGACCTTTTGTTTTTTCAGTCCTGATACTAGTCTTCAGTGAAATTATGTGACACTTGTGGGATTTGGGTGACTGTGGAGATAAGTGGTTGATACTTTTTTTTTTCTCTCCCTTGATGAAAGAAATCTGGACAGTGGCTATTAAACTTGAATGATGCTGCTTTGATACGTACACTACTAGCTGAAAACAAAGAGCATGATTGTGCCTTGGAGGAAGTAATATTTTTGGCACAAGCTAACAGAGTTCTTGTGAATATGTTTGGAAGGCCTGTGTTGTCCTGTGGAGGTCTCTAACCCCCTCCTCCATATTCCTTGTTTCTTTTGTGGGTGAAGTTATCTGGAAATTCAAAACGACTTTGATTCTGGAGGTAATTGCAGTGTTTTCACTGCAGGAATGGCGTTTCAGATAGCGTGGCAGTAGCTTAGTTGTTTTCATGTGTTACTGTGTGGACCCAGTAGAGGACTGGGTAACATGTACCCATGTAGGTAATTGTTCTCATCTCATGCAAAGTGCTCTTTTCTTGGGCTGAAAAGAGTATTTAAACCAGGGATATCCTATATTGGCACAGTAAGATACAGCTGGTTTAGTTTTGTTTATTGCCACCTTTACATGGAAGTAGCTGCTCGCTCAGCAGTATTTGAGGTATGTAGGAACAGATCTAATATAGCTGTGATACCACACACCTTACATCCCTGGAATCCTAGAATAAAACTTGGATGAGGCAATGCAGAAAGCTAAGTTTCGGGGTTTTTTTTGTAGTAATTTGCTCTGATCCTATGAAGATCATGATAGTATAGTTGGTATATCGAATTAGACCCAAGTAGAAGTTTGAAACAAATACAAATACTTTAGGCTCCTGTCTCAAATTGCAGTTATTTTTAAGGAAAATTACACTTTAAATAAGTGTTGTAACAGGAAATAACTACATCTGGATACCTCCTTTGATCATCGTGTTAAAATTTTAACCTGTGTACTTAGTAGAGCATAAGACGTGGTATTGCTTGTAATTAGTTCTGTGATTTGTAAGGTGTAGATATTTTTGTGTCTGAAGAACAATTTCTACTTGTCATTTAGTTCTGGCTTTAAGTTGGAAGGTGAATGAGGGGATAGATGTGATAGATGTGAGCATACTAAATATTCTAAATATACAGTGCTTTTCAGACTGTTCAGTGGTAAATGACATTTTTTAAAAGTTGAAAAATTGGTGCTTTTGCTGGTATAAGCATTTTTGATCTGAAGAGAATCTCTGCAGTTAGTTTGCATCAAGGTCCTATAGGTGTGCAGAAATTTTTGTAGTATAGTACATAGATAAATGCTCTACTATTTTGAAAAACAAGAATTCAAATATTTCATTCTATGAGTACCATTTGGTTCATGACTTTCTTTAAAAATTGTAACACTTTTGTCTAGTAGTTCAAAAAGAAATTTTCATAGATTTTTCTTGAATTAAACATGCTTTCTATTTTTCTACAGCCAGTATTTGTAGGAAATGCTGCTTTGAAACAAGGTGAATTTTGATGTGTAAGATAAAAGATTTAGATACCTTGGCATAAGACTTTGTGCCCAAAATAAATTTTTCCACTTATCTAGCAACTCTCTTAATGATGTCATTCTTTATGTATGAAATCTGCCGTGCTGGAATCATTGGTAAGCTGTGGCTGACTTCTGGAGTGGTTACTCTTCATTACAGGAGAGTGCAATCCTCTTCCATCTATCTAGTTCTCCAGGAATATTGGTTTCTATAAAGTTGGCTATCTTAAAAGTAACATTCAATTTCTCTAATATCTATAAGTTGAAATTAGATTTTTTTTAAATTATTATTTTTTTAGGTGAGCATTGCAAACTGTTTTCTTTGCTGAGCTACATGGAAAGAGGGCATAATTATTACGGGTTAACCTGTTTGCAGATGTATTCGGAAGACATGTAAATATGGTTCTCTAGATTTAAGGTGCACAGTTAGGCTCATGGGTATAGGGAGTAATTAATAGTGTCTCATACACCACAAAATCAACATTTTAATAAAAGCACCTGTTGATTTTGAAAACAAACATAGCTGAAGAACTACCAGTTCATTTAATACTGCTGTCTGTGCTGTTTATACAACAGAATCACAGAATTGTAGGGGTTGGAAGGGACCTCGAGAGATCATCGGGTCCAACCCCCCTGCCAAAGCAGCTCCCTAGGACACACCACTCAGATAGGCGTCCAGACGGGTCTTGAGTATCTCCAGAGAAGGAGACTCCACCACCTCCCTGGACAGCCTATTCCTATATAAACATGGCACACTAATTTCCATTGGAAGACCTTAAGTTTTCTGTTGCATATAACATTTCCTCCTTGATTACTTGAAATTTCTCTTCTAGCTAGAGAGCATGTGAGTGCTTAGAGAATTTTTCATTTTTCACAGGAAGAGTAAGAAAACTCTGTATGTTTTGAATTCATTCTTTCTGTACCAATCATCAGCAGAAATTATCAAGGATGTGCTTTTGCTTTTTTTATTGCCCTCTGAAAAAGGCAGCTTGCCTATGTTGAAGCCAAGATTTGAGAAGAAACAAACATCATTATTTTCTGCCTATACACAGTGTCTATGTTATGAGATGGATTTCTTACCTAAATGTGTCTAGAGAAATGTGGTATGACATGGCACAGTATGAACATTTTCTGTTGCCAGTGTAGGATCAAGTAAAAGAAGGGAATTGTTTTGTGTTATGGTTTTTTTGGTTGGCTTATTTTTCCTCATCTATGTTTTATTCCCTGGTGGTTTTATGTGAGCAACATGGAAAAATGGGGAAATTGTGAGACTCTCGACTCTCTTTTATGTAGAAAATGGATGACATGTTAAAAAAGAGGTCACACTGTTCTTCAGAGGCTTTCCATCCCTGTAGCAAAGACTAGTGGAGGGAATGTGCTAAAGAACGTAGTAGTGCAGTACCATACTTATAAAACTGGGTTTTTTTGGCAGCTTAAATAATAATATGCCAATCTTCTGTATTAGAAAAATTAAAAATAGTGGTAGTGGGTTTTGGATGGATATCTTTTGTTTGCTTGTTTTACAGTCTGGGGATTAAAAAGAATGGGGAAAGTTCTGCAAAAACAGAACTCAAGACAAATAGACTACATTTGCTTTCCCTGAAATTGTATGTTCTGTGATATTAAAAGGAGGATGTTGTGGGTTTGCATGGCAGAGTTGGGGGTGAGGGGAGCTGCAGGGGTGGCTCAAGGACGGATTTGCCACTGACCAAGGCCGAGCCCATCAGCGACAGTGGTACTGCCTCTGTGATAACCTGCTTGAGAGGGAAAAAACCCTGCAAGTGCCCACTTTTTGCAGCCAAAGAAACGAGTGAGAAGATGTGAGAAACCTTCTCTCCTGTCCAGCCGAGGAGGGGAGCAATAGCGCGACTTTCGTGGGCATCTGACCTCTAGCCACAGTCAAACCACTGCAGCAACTGTGTAAGGGAAGCTATAAAATTCATTCCTATGTTTTTTTTCCTGTGTTTCCCCTTATAGTTGATGCCAAGACCTAATCAGAGAATAGGTCACTGGTCTTATAAGTGACACTACTTTCCAAACGTACCTTGTATTACATTTGTTCTGGCTTTTCTCTGTGGGAAAAGAATGGAGAGTGATGGCCGAATTCCCCCAAACCATTGTGGGTGGGCTTGTTTGTTTTTTAACCAGGGGTATTTACTAATTCCTAGTTTTCATCAACTTATCTTAAAATTAAAAGAAAAAAAAAATTACAAAATATATGGGTGTGTAGATTATAAGCATCAGACTAGCTTGGGGAAAGTAATTCTTGAAAATGTTCCCTGGCATTGTAGCTACCTCAGAATGAAAAGGTGAGGGGTGAATCACGTCTTAAAATAGAGAGTTTGCTGACAGGAGTTAGGGAAAATGTTTCTGAGTTAATCTCAGCTATACAGTACAATATGAAAAATTAAATCAGTGCTGAAGTGGAGTGTTTTTGACACAGGTAGGCTTCTATCATATACCATATCTCTTTCAGGTATAAATTTACACAATAAATTTATTTTTTTTTTTTATCCTATGCCACTATATGTGTGTTATGAGCACTTACCAATGGATTTCAGTTATACAAGGCTGTATTTAAAAAAAAGAAAGACATATGTGTTAAGTAAAGGCTAAGAACTGGTTAGTAGACAGGTACCCACTCAGTAGTAGTGCCTCATTTATAACTTTTTTACCTTTAGACTTATTTTATCAAGCCGGAGTACATGTAAATTACAATCTATTATGTTAAGTGTGATTTTTTTTTTCTTTTAAACCAATAATTTTTATCAGTCAGTTTTAAAACTATTTCTTTATGAATTTGTGAGCCAGCAAGTGCATGTATCTGTTTGTAGACTTCTTATATGTGAATTACAGAGATATAGTGAAGCTTTAAATTACTCACTACCCAGTAGGTGTTATTTGTACAGTCCTTGAATAACTTGGAACTGAAGGCATTTTGTTACGTAGCATTCATGTGGTTGCTTGTTTTCTTCCTCCTAAATGGAAGCATAAAATTACGTAAATAATTTCAGTACTGATTTATAAAAGGCTTAGATTTGGTATTTGCTATTTTAAAATTTACTTGGTTGAAGTAAATTTTACTTATAGGGTGAAGATCGCTGCATGACAAAATAGTGGCTTTGTTTGGTTTTCTTTTTTCTTTTTTCCCCCAAAGGTCCAACCCACATCATTATTTAAATCTCATGAGTCATTGCCAATGTGTGAGTTCTTATGAACGGAGGCTGACAATTCTGCCTCAGTATTTTATTCCTGCTATTAAGAATATGGGTTTTTTTCTGACCACTATGGGTGGGGGGTGGGGTGGAAAGGGGGAATTTTTCTCAGTCTAAGTATTGTGTATTTCAGAAGAATTATTTCTTTGTTATGTAATCACAGTTGGACTGTGGATTGGTTTTAGAGACTTATCTTTTTCAAAATTCACTCTGCTCCCCAAAACCAGAATTCAATGGCTGCAGGTAAAAGAAAAAAGTAGATGCTTTTTAATTGAGAATTTTAACAGTAGCAGCATTAAATCCCAACCTTAGGGGAAAAAAAGGAAACTTTTATATAAAGCATGTTTTTTTTAATTCTTTACATAGCTATATTTTTGTACATCTACATTTTTGTATATAATCTGAACGCTAAATGATTTTGCAGACCTTTTATCATTATTGAATCTAATCCAGATGTTACTTTAGTTCTTTAGTGACTACCTCACTTTTTTCTATATACTTCAAGTGATCTGTATAAAAATGTCTATTGAAAGTTACTATTTCTCTCAGATTTTTATTTTTTAAAAATTATCTCTCTGTCTTGCATACTGTTGGAAGGAGGCAAACGGTCTTTGCAGGCCTTATTTCATTTTCAAATTCAAGTTAATTATCATGTAAACCCATAATTGTCATCTTGTTATTCAGTGTTATTGAGATCCTTTTATGTTGACTGAAGTGATATATTTTTTTCCCCCTCAAGCATTCCTTTTGTTGAGTGCTTTCCTCTTTGCTTGGTATGCTTTCAGTTTTCGTTTATTGACACTAAGCTTGTTCAAGGTCAGTTTGGTTAACTTTAAATCTGTCTGATGCCATCAAGGATATCATCTTCCCTCCACGTAGTACAAAAAACATATTTCGTGAGCTGTTGCTCATCAGAACAAGAATGTTAACACTTCTGTGAAGAGGGAAGGGAAGTTACCTGCAAGAACCCATAAGTTAAGGGCACCCAGCTGACCGCAAGATCTGTTCCACGTTATGCAGAGCAGTTTGTTCACTGGGGTTTGATCTATAGAGGAGAGACTGTTGGGTGGATTTTGCCTTGTGGGGTTTGGGTCTTTTCCTTGCTCCCTCTCTTGCTCTACCCCAAGTGTGGCAGTAGGCCGTGCAGACACGTGTGCATGTATGCACTGCAGTTATCGAGGGCATGCCACTAGTATAGCAGCAAGTGTGTCAGCCTACCTTACATGTAAGACAGGCAGACTTGGCATATACTGACTGTGTTCAGATACCTTCCATTTAGTCCAAAGTAAAGATTAGCCTGAAATAAACCCTGTACTGATAGAACTTTATGCTCAGTCATTGTAAATGAACCTCAGAGTCCATGCTGCAGAATCTAGAGACTGTTCTCTATCTTGTTTGACAGGGAAAACGTGTCTCCTTCTTACAGTTAAACATCTACACTCATGGAAATTATAATTCCCATGAACTTTCAGCTATTTGTGGAAAAGCATCTGTCAGTCTCTAAATGCCTGCTGTCCTTCTAATTAGTGCTCTGATGATCTTTCAAGATTGCTAAACTTAGGTTTAGTTCTTTCTACCATGGTCTCACTTTATTTGTTGTTCTTTTTAAATTCCAGAATACTTGAGTATTTACCTTCTAGACTTTTTCACACAGGTTGCCATACAAAAGTTGTCTCACCTGCTTGATTCATGAGCACTTATTCTGTTCAGTTAAGCCAAGAAGTATTGCAGATATTTTTTTTCTTTTCCTTGATCTTGGAAATGGTTTTGTCCTTATATTTTTCTTTTCGATACTGTAGCTTCATATTTTAATTCAAATCAGAGATATATTTGAGATATGTCTGTTCAAGTTAAATTTTCATCATTTTGTGTACTTGCCCTCCCTGTTTTATTTTGTTCTGAAGATCTATTTTGTATTGGGGGTTGGACCCGATGATCTCCAGAGGTCCCTTCCAACCCCTACGATTCTGTGATTCTGTGATCCATCATTCATCCGGTGACCCACTTTTTAGGTTAACCTACCCCCCACGTTTGCAACAAAGATTATGTAGATGTGGTTATTTTATTTGAAAACGGTGAATTTTGTCCAGAAACCATGCTTGTGTTAAAATATCTGAGAATCATTTTCTGTTTTTCAAGGTAACCAGCGTACTTGAATGTAGTCGTATGTTTGCAGTGCTTTAGCATTCTCAATTAGTGCCTTGTACAAAATCTGACAAATCCAACTGGTTTTATGTCTACAATTACATGTTAGATTTTTTGTGTTGTCATGGACTTGATTGATACTCGGTAAATCACAAAGATGTTAATATAGTGGCCTAGAGATTCTTGATGGAAAGGGGCTGAACATAGACCTTATTTTCTGTGCGTTCTTTCACTTCATTTCAGGATTATTTGAGGATGTACATGGGGATGTCAGCAGGTTACGAGGTTTTGTTGCAGTACATGGTTATCGTGCCACACGAAGTTCAGCAAGCCTCAAGAGATACTGTTCCAGCTTTTCAAATCAACAGTTATATCATTTTTAAGAGGAAATAATTGGAAAAAGTAGTGGAATTTTCAACAGAATTTAATTAAAATTGAAATAGTGACTGGAGATACTGATAATGAATCATATAAGTATTAATTAGACTTACAGCTCTTTGGAATACCTGAGTTCAGTTTTGGAAATTGAGTGGTTTGCATAACTGGGTTCCTAAACTCATACTTAGGTCCTCAAAGAGTTATTTCCAAAGTCTTCTAGTTTGCTCAGTTACTATTAATTTTAAAATAGGACTATGCAATACTCTGGTGGTCAGGAGCCTTTTAGTATGTTGTAAAATGAGCAGCCTTTAAAAACAGACTCTGGCCGATGTTGTGCAAATCTGTTTACTTAGTGATAGAAGAGGGAGATTGTATCTTTTGTCCTAAGTCTCAGGTCTTTAACTGGTAAAGGTTTTATACCTTTCAAATATACGTTAACACTCCAAAATTCAAAGAACAATACCATTAAAATACTTGTAATTAAGAGATGAAACAAAATCCATTCAGTGTTACTTTGCGTTATGCTTACCTGTGTAGCTTTTATCCTCCAAGTAACATGACGTGGTTTAAAATCCTCCTCTGCTTTTCTTTACCTGCTGTTAAAGTACACAGTAGTTGCAAAGAAAAAAGGGGTTAGACAGAACTCACTCATTTGTCTCAAATGCTTCTTGTCAATAAACAAAAATCATATCCTTCCCCGCTCACTTTCTCTGCCCTTTCAGTGCACAGAAGGCCAGCTGGCCTTCAGTGACCTCCTACAACATCACTTGGAAAACTTTAATAATAATAGTTGAGGGGGAGAAGGAAAAAAAACGAAAAAGCGCGCTTCTGAGTTTAACCAGAGGACATTCACTGGCTTTTCTTCCTGGGGAAAGAGGATTTAAACAAACTTTCCATAACATTTGTTGGACGTGTATTTCATAGTAACCACCATGAAGTTCACTGCATTTAAGGAGACGATGAAGCCGAGATGAAAAGATATAAATTCATGAAGGCTCAGCTTCACAGCTGGTGTATAATCCTTTCTGTTGTCACTGGTGCCCTGGCCCCGGTACCCAGCAGAACAAAGGGAGCTGAATTGGAAATGGTGGGAGCTGGGGAGCCTTTCGCTGGCAGCACATCTCATGGCCATAGGCCTTGTCAGGGCGCAGTGTGATACCCTTTATTCCGGGTGACAGATGCGAGGTGGGTTCTGCGAGGGGGAAGTCATTACTAGCGTGAGGGCAGTGTCAGATCAAAAGTAACCAGCGATCAAACAAGGTAAAGGGCTGTGGAAAACAGGCTTTCTGTCTGGCCTCAGCACCTGCTGGATCACTGAGGGGAATAGTCCTTGTGTGTCAGGTTGCGTTGATTCCCTTTGATGTATGGTGAATGAGTGATGATGGAAACCGAAGTGGAGAGGGAAGAGTTTTATTTCCCATTTCTTCAGGGCAATTAAAGGTGCTTTGCTCTGTAATGCTGACATGGACTTTACAGCCGAAAAAACCTCTGAAAGGCCCTTGTTTGAAGCAAAATGTTGAGGGCTTGGGTTTGCTGTTTCTAGCCCTGTGTCTCACTGATAAATGTTCAGTGGCGCTGCATTGTGATGAGTGAGGAAGAAACTGGCATTAATATTTTATTTTACTTTCTTGAAGAAAATGATAAATTGTTATTATTCTATTATTTCTGTTTGGGTTTTTTTTTCTAGGCTGTTTAATGAATTACTGTGTGGATTCCCTCAGAACTAAAAGATTTAGAGGTCCTATTTTAAATTTTATTTACTTACTTTTCTTTTTACTATACTCATCAACGCACGTCTTAGGCTTGGTTTCTGTTTAAAATTTCATGCATTTTATCAAAATATTTTTGAAACAGGAATGGAGAAGTAGAAGTTTATACTGCAAGTATACACTTTTTTTTATATGTGAAGGCATTTGCTATAATTCAGACTATAGGGACTAGCTAGCTATAAAGTAACTATAGTGATTACCTATTAACATTTCAAGTGTGATGATAACATGCCACACTTGGTATTCCACAATCAGCATTCCACTTGTGAAATACTTTATATATACACACCTGCAAAACAAGTCATTTTATACCTTTGTTTTCCATGGTGTTTCATGACATAATTCTGTAAATTATTAAGTGAACTTAGAGGAACTTAAACTTCCACATTTCTGCATCCTCTTTATTCTATTAAAGATATATTGAAGATATTTTACAGTATCTTTTGTTATTGATGGCTGTCTTTATGCAGCAAAAGTAATAACAAAAATGTTTATTTTATTAGAAGGCATAATTTTCACATTTCAATTATAAATTTGTTTCTCCACTCTCAAAATAAGAACTTGCCTTGTATATCTTTTGAAGTGCGTCTTACTGAAAATAAATTGTAATCAAATAAAACACTAGAAATTGCTCTGTAATTTATTTAACAATTACATTATTCTTTTTGCTTCTAACTAGAATCTAAACTCAATGTTTTCTGAAAGAGAATCACAGGTCTTTCTTTTTTTTTTTGTCCCAACAATTATGTGTTGTGGTATTCTTTGTTAGATTTGGAAGTGTGACTGTATATTGCTAGGTATTTCAGAGGGAAAAAGGATCCATCATTATCTCCCCTGAAAACGTTGAATAAAAACAAAATTAAACTTGCTTAAAACTTCAGCGTTTTTATTATCAGTTGGAACTTTTTAGATAGTTCAGTATTGACTAAGCAACGTTGAAATGTCTGAATTGTGTGAAATTAACAGAAACAGTAATATTGGCACTATTGCAATACCTAAAAAAATAGTAGTGTTCAGAGATCCTTCTGCATGCTTGTGGCACGCCTCTTGTTCTTGATTTTGTGCATCTTTTCAAGTTTTACTCTTAGGTTAATTGACCTCAAATGTCTTCCATTTCAATGGTTTAAAATGAAAATAGTTTTCACACATGGAATAATTACAATCAGTCACTATTATTCAGTAATACATCTTTTGGAGAAAATTGTATTTAGTTTTGTTTCTTCTATTCATCTCTGAACAGCAGATAAATAACAACAAATCCACTTAAACTAAATAATTATAAAACACTTTTCTATTCGACTAGGAAATAGTATATGGTTTTCATACTGTTGTAATCTACATAAATGGGAATGAATTTGCTATGCATATGTGAATCCTTTATTATTTGTGGTACTGTTTTTATTGAAGTGGTACTCAAAACATTAAAGTTCCTATAAGTCAGCTATAATACAACTTCAGCTGTGGTACCATCCAAGTCCTCACAGAAATCACTTTGGCCTAAAAACTTAAAGGAACCCTATTATATATTACCTGTAATTTTTTGTTCCCTTAGCAGATTTATTATTTCACATCTAGCTTCAGGTTGCATGTTTACCTTCTGGAAGTTAATTTTCCAATTGGGGAAAAACAAACCCTAGTCAAAACAAAAATGTCTCCCTAAATTTGTTCTGCGTTCTGTCTTTGGGAGCCAATGGAAGAAACTTGTGTGAGACCCTTCTGAAGTAAGTGGGCTGAGTTTCTTTATTCGGGACTGGTTTGGGGTTTTTGGGTTGTTTTTGTTGGTTTATTGAAAGTTTTTTCCTGGTGTCTCTACAGACTCTACTAGAGCCTACCCAATATAACACACCTATTTTGCAAGTTTTGTAGCTCCAGTTTAGGTTCATATTAAAAAATTAAAAACAGACAACAGGAATTAGCCACATTTTTGAAATAATGCAGCCTTCTGTAATTTTGTTTACCTTGAATTACTTTTCATAAAGCCTTTTGTAATTACACAGGTGTCTCCCATTTGTCTAAAAATTGAAATCTTTTTCATATTATTACATTATTTATTCTGAATTGTTCTGCCACCCCCCTCCACTGTTTGCAGTGGTGGTTTTGGTTTTAATCTTTTTCTAAAAACAAAGCTTTTACTTTTGAAAAATCTGCTTTTCAAAAGTAAAATGAATCTGTGCATCTTTTTTTTTCTTTTTGATCCACAGTATTTTACATTTTGTTCTTATGTGCTTATCCAACTTCCTTCTAAAACTATAATGACTTTAGACAATAAATGCATGATTGGTTGCAGGGAATACAGAACTCTCCAGGCTCTGTGTGCTTCTTTTGTATAGTGCCTTCCTCTACATTTTTTTTCAAATTTAAACGACTTTCTCCTTTTTTTTTTTTTTTATAGCATTTCTATCTTGTTCAGAAAGGTAAAATGGAGGCGTTCTTCCGTGTTTACTTTTCAAACCTCCTTTAAAAAAAAATTCTGATTGTGTAAGGAATTTGTTTTATTTAGATTTGCTTTACTGCCAGGTCTCATTTTCCCTCTACAAAGCTAAGCAACTCTTTGCAGTATTAAAATGGAAGTTCTGCAGGAGTACTGAAATTGTCTGAGCTTCTCTGGAAAATTACTGTGAGAGAAATTTGGGTACATGTAAAGCTGAAAACAATACAACTAAATAAAGGGTAGATCGATATTTTTATTATGTATATACAAGATAATGAGAATAATAGAACTTTCAAAGAATAAAAAAGTACATCAGCCAGCTTTTTTAGCTAAAAGTTGTTAGAAAGGTCTAAGTCAAATCTTTCTGTCATTGCAAACGAACACATGAACAAAGAATCCTCCATGACCGTCCAAGTAGCAAATAATTGTTCCTTATTTTTTAGTGTGCTATAAGTAGAGAGGAAAATATCACGCTGAAAGTGTCTTTGCTAATATGGGTAAACATCTTTGAACTTAGGAAAAGAGGAAATTGAAGGGGAACATAGATTTATAACGCTAAATAAAATACTTCTGGGTACTAATAATTTGAAAAGTCACGTTAGAGATCAATGACTATTGAAATATGTTCTAATTTAAAGGGAGAAATCAACTGTATTCTGAAGCTTGCAATTCTTCAAATACAGAATCATCTATTTATAATATGCCACCTGTATGTTCAAGATTTTTTGAAGGCAGTGGTTGGTTCTTAATCTGGTATAAGCCTTGTTTGCACCATTTACCGCCCAAGAGCATTGCTGTAGCACAGGAACAGTAGCAGCTAATACGAGTGAAAGTGGTCATTCTCTTCAACACCAGTTGGCTACATAACATTCAAGTTTTGTGCTCTCTCTGGTATTTATGGAGTCATCCATCACTAATATAACCATAAAATGTTTTATTTATTAAATGAATTCAGAAATATTTTGCATATTGACAGCTGCTTAATTCTGCAGTCTCTTGAAAAAGGCACAAAGTGCTTTCCCTGCAGGTTCATGGTATATAGTCATTGGAGCTATTGTAAATTTATCATAAATGCATCGTGGCTTGAGAAAGTAAATTGAGGTATTCGTTTGGGGCTATTCATTATTATGTCCGGAGAATTGTTCTTTGCTGACTGGATTTGCCTTTAAGAATTGTTTATCACAAGACTTCTCAGTGTGTGTAAGATTATATAATCATCATTTGAATTTCTTTTTTTTACCTTTAGGCAGGAACCCAGGGCATATCTTGTCCCAACTATTTCTAAGTTAATGTTGACAGTACAACTCTGTGTGTGCCTGTTGGACACTTTAGGTACTTAAATAAGCATTCTATAATGACCATACAATGCATTTCAAGATTTCATGAAACAAGATAAATACATGTCACAGGATACTGTGACACCCTGTTTGTTTGTTAAAGCTCAATTCCAGAGTTAATGATAGTGTCTTGGATCTGGGAGTATTTGAGAAAATTGTTCCATAAAGGCTCCAACTCCAAACCTGTGTAGCATCCTACTGATTTCAGTGTTCTGTGATTGGGGCTCTTATATGGTTTTCTTTTTTTTTTTTTTTTGGGGGGGGGGGGAATGGGAGAGGGGGTGAGGGGTGTTTTGGGGGTGGGGGTGGTGGGCTTTTTGAGTTGGTTGTTCTTTGGTTGGTTTTGTAGTGGCTTTTTTTCCCTCTCTTAAAGCCACTACACTGGCACAGTGTGCTTTCTTCATTGTCTCTGTGATGCATTTACACAGGGTATGCTCCTGTAATGGAGGACAGAGCTTGTTGTTAAATATGCCAAACTGTTACAAAACATGCATGAAACTTTAAATGTGACAAAAATAACACAGCCGTTTGGCACATCAGAAATACTGAAGATAGTCAAATGAAAATCTCTTTGGCCTGCCGGTGTGTAATTTTTGACATGTCTGCTATTAGCACGCTGACTGAAATGGGGATGCCTCTGTTCCACACGCGTGCTGTAGGGTGAAATCGTGTGTGTTACAGCAGGACGGGTGCATTGGTACTTGATTAGTGAGGTGTGTGGCCTGTACAGATTTTTAAGGACTGCATTGAAATGATTGTTCTAGAAATATTTCAGTAGATTAAAAGGGGCTGTGAAACTGCTTTGTTTGGAGTGAGTGCACCAGCCACAGCACTTCCAGTGTACAGAACGTCATCTGCAACTACCAAAAAAACCAAAAAAGCTGCAATCTGACCTGACAAACTAAACTGCACAGGACCTGCAGCATGTCTTAAAGAGATCCTGCTCAGGCATTCTGTACTCCAATGAATAAAACAACCTTGAAATCCTGAAAAGCATTGTTAGTGTGTTGTGCCCATTTTTCAGTCCTCCCTCACAATTGGTGAGGTATCATTGCAAGAAGATGTCGCTTGAGCAGTAAGATGAGACCCTCGAGGTGTACCAAAGTATTGACTACCACTTCATTTTCTTATCTGTTTGCTGGAGTGCAGAGAAGGAACAGGAGGGGAGGGGTGGGAAAAAGGAAAGTTTGGATGGTTTCCAAGGCCCCAGTGTATGTGTATGAGAAGTTACAATTACAGGCTGTGAGGCTGACTTTTATTGGGCAGGCTTTTCTGGTGGGCTTAAAGCCCCCCTCCATCCCTTCCCAGGTGGTGTCTTGCTTTCATAGCCAGAATTGCTTGACATTCTCAGATGCGGCTAAATGGGACCTCCGCCCCAGGGTTCACATGCTGCCAGCTGAAAGAAAGTAACAAATGAGAGCAGGTGACAAACAGAAGTGCCTAGTAAGAGAGAGGAAGAAGAAAAACGAAAACAAAAGGTAGGAATAAGAAAGAAGAGGGGAATCATAGGGGAGGAAGGGATGGTGAAGGAGCTAAATGATGAGCTCTGGGAAGTTGTATGGTAGGCACTCTTTTTGTTGTGACAAGAAATGCAAGAGATTTTGCTTATAATATTTTGATGAACTTTGTGCGCAGTGGTATTCTGCTTTTGTAATCTTGTCAAGGCCATGTGGTGGTTGAACCTCTTGTAGTAATTTATAGGATAGCCCGTTATGTATGTTTTTGGAAGAAATTTCTTCAGATATTTGTTTTTGTCTTTTTTTCTTATGCAAGCAATATCTTTGAGGCGAAAAAATCCTCAAAAATTCGAGAGTTGCCCTTAACTTGCAAAACAGCTATTAATGAACACCACAAATAATTATTTAAAAAATTTTGAAATTAAACAGGAGCATAAAAGGTCCAAAAATTAATTGAAATACTGCTTCTAACATGCAAACAGGAGTTCTAAATTACTTGGGTTTATATTGTTTGGTCTTTGTTTACTGTTTTGATGGGAAAGGATGTCTCTCCGTAGATTGTTTCACAAAATGAGACTCCCTCTTTGTGGTTAAAGATTCTGCTAATTCTTTTTGGTCTGCCTGCTCTGTGTAATATATTTAGTCCTAATCAATCAGGTCAGAAATTTGCCATATATTTGAAGTTTCAGAATTTGTCTCATTGACTTTGATTCTTGAGATAGGTAATCCACTATTTAGCGCATATACTAAATAAAATAAACATCTAGTAGGATTTTATTTTTTTAAATGCAGGAGCTTTTTAGGTCTCAGGTGATGTCTGAACACAATAAACACCAGCTCGTGTGTGTGCAGTCTGCATTGGCTTTTTTGAACTTAGTCTTTGTTGACCCTTAAACTTAAGAGTACCTTGTAATAACTGGGTTTATAGGATAAAATTACAAAAAATATGGAAGAGTTTAAAATAATGTGCAGGTATTTATGTAAATTCCTGAAAAGTGAAAGACAGTAGGTATTAAAAAATGACATGCATAACTTGTTATGTCAGTTAGAAATTTAGCTTCAATACCTGATGAATACAGTCTACACCTACTTTGGCAGTGGTGAGACCTTCTATTAGCATCTGAATTTCTCAGCTCGATGGTTTTAAATCAATGGAAAATAGTTAACGTAGGTTGTTCTCATCCACGGTCCTTTTTTCTACCTCAGGCTTGATGACCACTCATCTGCTGGTTAGACTTGCACTGCTAAAACACAAAGATTTTAGGGATTGATTGAGAAAGGGAGAGCACACAATCTGTGAAGACAGTTGGGAATGTGGAAATTGATCATTTTTAATTTACTCTGAGCATGATTTAAGTGTAACATGAGGGGTAGAACTACTGAAACTAATACTGCTCCAAACACAAAAAGGAGTTGTGGGTGGGAGGTGTGTGTGATCTGGTAGTTGAATTTTTAAGAGGTGACTTGCTCATCAAAATATGTGAAATCTAATATTACCTTTTTTCTCATCCATCTATTCTGTTTTTATTCTTTCTTGGAAAAAATGTAATAAACTTTACAGCTAAGTGTAATGATGGAACACTAATCATGCAGCATTCAGGTTATTTCTGGAGTGCCGATTTCTGCTGTGTTGTGCACGGCTAGCTCATCATCTCATGAATATATTTAATTACTATTATAAATTAGTACCAGTCGCTTTTTGTATGGTCAGAAAAGCTTTTGTTGAACTTTACAGCAAAAGTATGAGCAAAGCACATTGTTTCTCATCTGTGAATTTAACAGAAGAGGTTTGGAGCAGGGTCTTAGATTATAACCGTGTTTTATTTACTGTATGATTATTTTTGTATTCCTGGATAATCATTGTGTTCCATGTTTTCGAGATACACGAACAAAGTGTGAATCTAACATGAAGAAAATCAAAGAAAACATTTTATGTGATGGTCATGCCTCCCACCCCGCTGCTGTTTTTTGTGACAGACAATGCTTTTTCTTCAACATACTAGTAAGGTCTCACTTGGTGTATTGTTCACTCCTGATGATGTGATCCTTATCCCCAGACTTCTACTTTCTTTTTTGTTCCTGAATTTAGTATTAAACATGAATTCAACAGAATTATATGATCATATATATTATTGTTAGGATTTTTTTTTTCTTTTTTTGTTTTCCTGGGACTTACATTAGCCCTGTGTAAGTTTGCATTTCATACCTTTTTGTTTTTCTGTAACACTGTTCTATACTCAGAACAATTGTGGATGTAACTGACAAGGACTCGGCTTTTCTTTTGTAATTCTGGTAAGTCTAATGAGTGTAGCTAACTAACTTCAAGGAAGAAATCTTTGGTTTCTTTATTATTAACTGCATCACAAATATCTACGAAGTAACAAATAAATTAAATCCTTCAAAAGGGATATATGTTACTACATTATATTTACCAGTTTGGAAACATTAGTCTGAAGCTGAATAAAAAAAAGCTAGAAAAATGCTTTTTATTTATTATTCAAAAATACTGTTTGAAACGCTTGCTATTTTGGTGGGGGGAGGGGTTAGTGCAGGGATATAAAGGCCATGCTAAATTTATTAAGATGCTTCTTTTTAAAAAAAGTGTTATTTTACAATTATTACTTTTTACTTGGATGTGCTTACCAACACAAAGTGTGTTCTAGCTATTGTTCAATTTTTTCCTTTTTAATTTTCTTAAAAATTTAGTTTAATGAAGACATTAATCCTATTGTGTTTACTGAGCTTCTCCATGAGCAAAAAGAATTTGCAGGTTGTGCTAATCCTATCTGGCAGTGTGGTTATGTGGCAACCAGTTTTTATTCTGGTTTTAATTGGAACATTGGAGATCAAAGTTAATGAAAGGCTGCATTTCGTTCAGTGTGCTTATTGCTGCATTTTATGAAGAGAGTAAGATGAAAATTGCAATGCCATAATCTGTATGTTTTTAATACTAGTGAGCGTTGGCTGGTATTGTAATACTGGCTTGTGTAGCAGCATCTACGTGGCAGGATTTTGTGCCATTTTTTGCTGAATATGGAAAAGGACCAAAATCATACCATTGTGCTAATAGAGTAACTGTCTTAAAACAAATTTAAGATTTGATAAAAGAATTGAAGATCTGTGTAGAATGCTTGCAGTAAAATCTAAAAGAAAAAAAATCTAAACTTTTGCTTCAAAAAATTTATATATGTGGGTATTTAAGTCCTGAATTTCAGGGTATTTTGTTTGTAAGATAAGAGATGACATAGGTATGCCATAACAGAAAAAAATTTTCTGTCTTTATACATTGAAATGTAAAAAATAAATCTATAAGTTGATATAAATCTGTGTATGCAGAAATGACTTAGCATTTGCAGACTCAGATTAAGTTAATTTTTAAGAGTTGTGTGATGCTTTTTTAAAAGGAAAAAACCCTCTGCATGCAGCATTGCAGATGCATTATTGAAGTTCCATCAACTGTATGTTCTGTATCAAGGAACACATATGAGGGAGTGTGTGTGCCTCTGTGTGTGTGTGTACCTTAATTTTAAGCTTTGTGCATGTAGTAAATTCTGAGAATTTATAAATCAACACAAGGATTTGACATTTGCTTTCTAATAAACTATCCTAAAGAAACTGCTTGGGGATAAGTGAAAGTCATACATTCATGTATGCATACAATTTAATAAATGAAAACAAGGCTGCTATAAACCTTTTTAATCTTCTTCTAAACTGAAGACCTCGTACATGGTGAGCTGTGTGAGCTGTCTCTTAATGACTGTAAATTGCATGTATAACAAGAAAACACTTTTAAATTTATGGAAACTACATTTTAAAAAAATCTTCAAATGAAAAGATACAGCTAGCTAGTTCATCTGTATGTATTACTATTCAGTTAACATTAAACAATATTTTCCTTCTGAAATTACTCTATTTTCAACACAAATAGGATACAAAAATAATAATATGAGCTCAGTAATTTTTTTCCTGATTTGTATGTGATTAGCCGTTGTGTGGTTGTTCTTTGTAATTGTGATTTAATGTATAAGTGTAACCAAAGCAGTAGTTTTAATTATTACCAGTAATGCTGTGGGTCGGTGGGACAGAGTCATTGCTGTACTTCAGAATTGCAGAGGCAGTGCCCTATTGACCATTTGTGTACGCTGCTGTCACACAGTTTGCCTGTTAATAGTGCCCATTCTTTAATATTTATTTAAATAGTTATATTTATGAAGTATTAAAAGTTAATGTATGCTGTGCCATATACCAATAGGGCAATTATCAGAATATTTTCTGTTCTGAGTTCCAGGAACTATTTTGGTGGGCAATATGCGAACAGTTTTAGGTGTGATGCTCGATAGCATTGAATTAAAACTCAGCACTTGGTTTAAAATATCTAATAAAAAATTGTTGTGTCTGTAAACATGTGCTCATTAGTTAGAAATGTAATTGTTGTAAAGAATGGATAAGGTATGTTAATGAGTGAAATGGTAGCTTGATACCGTGTGTGGTTTCAGGTATCTTGCGATCATTAGCAATGAAAGACTGCTATTTAGACCATGTTTTTTCCTGTATCTGTAAGAGGTAATTGTTTCGTTCCTGTGATAAGATAGAGTATCTTGCTTCTGTGAACACTGAAGTAGCATGTTTTTGTGTAGTTTTTTTCAGGTCTTCCTTTCTCCTTTATTTTCTAGCCTAACATCTCACTTTAGGTTCACTATTCTGTGAAGGTTATTTAAAATATGTTTAGTTTTGTTTAGGTAAAAGTGACTCAGTGTAGCTGAAAAGAACTAATTAATACCGAAGGTTAGGTGGAAGAATATAAAATATATCCTTATATGATTATTTTGTAGTAAGGCTTTTTAGCACAATAGGTAGGTGTTTTCTTTGAGCAAGTCTCTTTTTTCGTTCTTGGCTACTGTTACACAGTATGATCCATGTGATGCTGAATGGGAGTAGCTCCATTTGCTCTATTTATAGCTCAAATAAAACAAAACAGATTGCCACCTTTCTATTCACCGTTTTTATCTCAGTATATGGATAATAATAAATCTAGAAAAAAAAGAACATAAAAGAAAGCACCTCATCACAAGAAAAGGACTCCTTTTCAAAGAGGGACTAATCAAATAACACTGATGAAAAGAGGTCTTTGAATCTTTATTATCTGATGTAGATGGCTGAGCTCTCAAATTTTGTACTTACGAGTCACATTTTTCAATGCAGTTTGTCAAACTAGAATATGATTAATCTATCTGTCATTCTGAATTGATATCGGGGAACCTTGTCAGACTGTACATAATGATGTATGACTTTGTCGGCTTTTGATAGTAATATTATATTTACAACTAACAAAATCTAAACATACATCATTTTGTCCTTGAAATGAGCTTTTTCTGTTCCCTTGATTTGCAACAACATGCGCCTCTTGATGAAAAGAAAACCAGCATTTTTGCTGGAAGAATGCAGCTAATTTTAGCTTTTTGCACTCATTAATTAAGAAAGCTGTACACCAGCTCATGTGTACACCAGTTTGTTTGAAATCTGATTGTAATTATTTTGTTCTCTGCCTTTCCTTACTGCCTTTGTGTATTTATCGCTTTGGATGACATAAAATATATTTTAAGGAAGCATTCCTATTTTCAGGTACTACCTAACATGTCAAAATGATATTTTAAGTTTTTCAGGAAGCCCTGTGCCTAAGACAAGTTTAGGACTGAAGAGAAGTTGGCAATATATATATTTAACTTGAAAGTCAAAGTGATTTTTTTTTTTTTTTTTCTGCTAGCAGTAGCTGGCTAAAAACCTGCAGAATGTCAAGGCAGAGGAAATGTTTGTTCTTTCTCTGTGATAAGCTCTTCTAGATATTGTAACATTGGAGTTTTCCAAATAGAACAGGCTTTCCTTGTCACCTTGGGTAAATCAAACCCCTTGTGCATCAGTTTCCCCATTGACACAACACTGGTAGTAAGAGCCACCTCGTAAACTCTTTGAATAAGTTAGCGCTTTCAGTCTGCTTTAGGATTGAGCCTCATGGAAGGTATCATGTGAATTGTTAAAGTTTGCCTCTTGAAGATATATCAATTTAGCTGGGAGTTAGAATGATAGGCACTGAGGAAAAAGAATGTACTTATACAGGTTCTGGAATTCCATGTTGTAAAATCATGTATATTGGAACGGACCTCCAGAAGTTACTTAATCCAGTCCTCAGATCAAAGTTAGAGCGGGCTGCTTGGGTCTTGACTAGGTGAGTTTTGGATGTCTGCAAGGATGGAGATTCCACAGGCCCTCTGTTCCGGTGACTGCCTACCCTCCTACTATTGTACTCTTGTTAGCACAGCATTGTCCCTATTCCAGTGAGGCAAGTACTTAGAATATCCGTTCATCTACTGGGTGGCAATATTCTGTTTCATTGGCAGAGATGAAGAAATTACAGTTAGACTGTAAAAATTGATGAATTGAGTCATTTTTTAAAAAGCAGGAAATAATTTTGATAATCACAAGCATGGGGTTTACTTATTCCAGACTGTGTGTGTAAGTGGACAAGAGCTCTACATATCAGTAGTTAAATAATTACTAGTGAGAGCAAGAAATAAGACTAAGATTTTTATATATTTTCAAATTTGAACCTTTATATATAAATACTGAGCAGTATTTTAAGAAAGAGCATGAAAGATGATGTAATGATGAATGGAAAAAAGTGATTGGAAGTTGTAAGAATATCATATGTCATTTCCTGTACTGTGGTGTATTGTAGTCATGGAATTGTGTCTGAACAGTTCATCTGGCAGTTTTGGGGAGGGGTGGTTACAATAAAGACAAGTGATGTGAAATTTCTAAATTTTTAATGCTTGAGAGCAAAGAATATTGGCATTTTCAATGGATCACTAAGATATAGAAATGTAAATGTTTTAGAGGTATTTCAGTGTTACTGCCCTGTTTGGAAGACACCATTTGCTAGAGGAATACAGCTGACAAGAACACAAAGCTGCTGAGGAGATTTGGAGCTCTGTAAGTTGCCCCGTTGCATCTGGTAGTGATCACAGGTTTTTAGTAAATGAAGGTTTTTGTTTGTGCAGCTGGTTTTCCACCTTACTAAGTTTAGTGGATGTGGATGTGATTTTAAAAGTGGGAGGAATGGCATTTCTGACAAAGAAGAAAGGTTGATGCTGTCTTTTCTCTATTGTGCAGATGCTAGAAAAGAAAGGATAGCCTTTTGGGTAGAAATGGCAATTTGAGAAAACGAAAAAAAAAACCCAAATACCCTTAGGAAGCACAGTTTGCAGATAAAATGAGAGGTACTGTCCTGTACAATAAGAAAGCCTGTTAGGCAAATATTTGGAATTTTTTGAGGAAATGTGGGCAGTACGAGTTCATCCATGTACAGACCATGAAGATAACAGTACTATTGGACAAATATTACACACACACAAACTATTTTACTGAATGAACCAATCTGTTCTTTGATGTTTTTAATGTGAAATACAGGAAAGAGTGGAGGTAACTTAAACCAGCTGAGTATTCAAAAGTATGTGTGCTAGCGAATTTGTTGTATTTGTGTTTGACAAGATGCTTTGTAAGGGCATTGGCATGAAAAGAAATGGTAGGGGACTCGGATGCTTTTAAATACATAATATTTTTGAATACAAAAATAGGACCCTCAATTATAGCTTGCTGGAATTGAGAATTAGAATGTGTCTATTTTATTATGTTTATACATATTTGACAAAGTAAGAATGAAAGGAAGTTATGTGAGTAGGTGCTTCTGCTGCAGTTGGAGTAAGTTGGGCACTGGTTGGACAGTGCAATTATAAAATTGCAATGGGAGAAAATTTTTTTGTGGTAGGATAGATGTAGGAATTCTTCTCCCCTTCTCTAATGGTTGATGCTCTGATCTTAAAGGAAAGCTGTTACACTGTTCATTACTCTTTTATTTTGTTTAGAGATAAAACTGTCATTTTTTCAGTAACACTTGGGAGCTTTCATCGAGTGAGATTTATTTGATGTTGATTAGCCAATGCACTTTGAAAGGTCATTCTGAAAAAAATTTGTTATAAAATGTAGCTTATTCATATTAGGTCAAAACGTATAAAGTGTTTCTCTTAGATATGCTACTACTCTGTAGAAGTGTTTTATTAATAAAAATGTAATAAAAAAACCTTTCCGGGAATTTAAAGAAAACATTAATATCTTCTTTCCACTAACTACATTCCAGTAATTTTGAAAATCCTCTTTTTAATGCATTTGATTTTTTGGAAAAAGACATCTTGTCTTTAGCTTATTGCCCGGAATGCTTTGAATGATAATACCTAGCTCTTACATTCTCTAAATTTCTAATGCACTCCATAAATATGGAGCAGTTAATCCACTTGAAGTGTATCAATATTAAAGAATGTGTTTCAGGAGACCCAGAGTTTTTTCTGATACCTCAGATCTTCAGGCCTACAAGAATTAAAGTTTCTTTTGCCTTCTCATGGGTTGTTTTTTTCTAATCTTATTTTTGTACCAAATGTATGTAATTAATGATTTTTTTCTTCAGAATATTATAAGCACGTTTAGATTCTAAGAATTAGCTTACCTCCACTTACATCTTTTACAACTAGGGAATTGCTTATGTGCTTCCTGTACTGGTAATTACAGGACTACTTGTAAATGGAATAATGAGAGAGACTCAAGGAGTGCTTAGGAAAACACGGGATCAGATTAAAATCGTGTGACAGATTTTCTGCTTTTAAATGGTCTGTGTGAACAACACAGATGCATGGAGATCTCTTAGTGCTCTGGTGCTGAAATTCAGATGGCTTTTAAGTCATGATTACTAAGCAAGAGTGAAAGGTGCTGGTTTATATTTCATATGGTTAGCTGTCACTGAAGGCTATGTGAAAGCTACCCAATAATGTAGCTAGAAGCAAACACAAGGCTGCTCTCAGCTTTAAGGGCTGGTGTAGCATGATGTGTAGCTGATTCAAGATCAAGGGGCCTGAACCTCTTTGTCCCGTCATTGGACGTTCTCTTCATAGTCTAACCCAGGGTTAGGTAAACCCAGGGTTTCAGTTGGACACTTAAAGCTGAACAACCACTATAAATAATATTGTCACTAAATACTTACGAAACAAAACACACCAAAATTAGGAAACATATTTAGACACTATAGTTATTTAGAAAACAACAGGAAAAAAAGCAAGACAAAGAAGATTAAGGCAATGAGTAAACATTAGAATTTATATTACATTAAAATTTTATCTGCTGTTAAACTACTGAAGGTCTTTTAGTTTTCAAAAACTGTAACTTGATTCTTCTATCTTTGAGAACAGCTTTCTTAATTCAAGGCTTTCAGTGGTGACCTATCAAGATACTTGTCTTTGATAGCAATTATATTGTCATTCTGAGTAAGATTTGGAGGGTGGAGAAGAAATAAGTCCTATACTAAGTATAACATTAACAGTGAAAAAAATCTTGTAATGAGGAAATGTTTCAGCATTTTTATGGCGTATTCTAAACATCTATGTCAGTATGTCTTTTTTGTTCTTGTTTTGCTTAAAATAAAGCTTGAGTCAGTTCTTTCTATGTTTAAAATAATTCAACAGCAGTGAAAGTCAGTGTGAAATTTGCACTAGGCTGTGCACATTTCTAATTAAACATATTGCATATAACAAGGAGGTATTTAAACAGCAATTAAAGAAAGTGTAATAACTTCTCAGTGTATCACATTATGAACGTGAGATATGAAATATATTGGTGGTGGACTAGGGTAAACTAGTAGATTAGTGTAAATTCTATTTTTTACATGATCTTGTGTCATGTGCATTTAACTTTCTAACCTGTGCTTCAAAAATTACAGTGTATTAATTTATAACATTGATGGTGAGAACCTAGCTGTGTGTTGCTGATTGTTTGACAACATGAATGAGCGTATCTGAAGAATCCTTTTACATTTCCCTTTACCAACCTCATAGAAATAGCAGACAGGTGTGGCTAGGAAGATATTTAAAATAGTCTAGAGAAAATTATACAATGTTAGTCCAACATATGGTTGTTATATGAAGTCAGAGGGATTGGTGGTACTAGTTATTTCACTGCTCTACAATATATTTACGCTGTGTAAATCTGACAAATAACAACTTGGGATTCTTTACGTAATTACAACAATGCTTAAAATGTCTGCATACTTCGGATATGTAATGTGTTTAGTACTAAATCCTATCTTTAGTTGCAAAGTTGACTGGTCAAAAATTATGAAAACCTAATTTAAGATTGTATATGTAACCTTTTTTAGCTGCCTTGACAGGCATACCATGATACAATATTTAATTTAAAAGATCGTATTTTCCATTTCTTACTTCAGAACTTCATTTTATTAAAATCACTCACAGATGCAAGTGTGCCATGAATATTAACTGACTAATTTAAAAAAAAAAAAAAGAAAATTGTTGAAATAAGGAGGAAGTTGGGAGAGGGTTAAGTCTAAAGGATAGAGCAGTTAGGGTGACCAGGTTGGCAGCAAGCATGACAAGATGGTTTCAGCTTCACTTCAGTAGCAGTTTGGAGAAGAGTATAAAAAGTCTGCTACTGAAAGATGGGCATTAAGTTTTTTAAGTAGAGAATTTTCCAACATATTTTTTCCTACTGAGTGGGATTGTTTTTGTGATTTTCATTATTTTATATTCTAAAGGAATGGTAATGAAAAGCAGACAAAGCTAAATGTGTCCCAGTTTAGGAATACTTCAGGATAATCTAACTTTCAGATGATCTTCAATAGAATTAGGAGCCTCTACCATTGTAAAATCTTCCAAGAGCCATCATAGTGTTAACATGCTGTAGGCTGGTATTCTGTGGTTTGTAAATAGGGCCAGAAAGGAATCTAATTTCTTTTTTTTGTTTGGTTGGGTTTTTTGTCTTCATATTCATGCCAGGAGCATTTTGTGAGATCAGATCCCTCATGAAGAGGTGATACTTGCTGTTGTGAGGGAAAAGGACTGCTTTATTTCTGGGTCAGTTCAGGGGAAATATTTTAAATGTTGGTTTCATTTTTTAGCATATTTTGACTGAAAGTTCTACAACATTTTAAAATAGTAATAGAATCTAATTTATATCCAGAATGAGGAATTATATTAGTCTATGGCACAGATTTTTCAAATTTTTCAATTTTTTTTTTAATTAAAAAGAAGAGGTCTAGTACAAGAGAGTGGTTATGCTTATCTTCTTGGGGTCACTAAAGAGTTTTGTTGCAAACAATAGAGTGTCTATAATCCAGATAATTCATACTCAGAAGATTTAAAATACTTGTGTTTGTCAGAACCCTTAGAAATTAATACTTTGTTTTGTGTCACTTTTTTTCCTATTTCCATTTCTGAGGGGAAAAAAACCCCTTGATTTTTCTAGAGAAAGGAAATGGGGTGCCTCTATTTTGCATATGTTATTTTTTTCCTTGTATAAAATTGCATTAAACATTAGGTTTTAAAAGCACAGCTTTGTTATGAGACAGGTGTTTTCTGTTTAGAAATACCTGAGTGGAGTTCAGAGAGTGCATAGATGGCTATCCTAGTTATGTTTCTTGAGGTCCTCCTCCCAGCTGTTTTTCATAGAATCACAGAACAATTTGGGTTGGAAGGGATCTCAAAGATCATCTAGTTCCAACCCCCCTGCCATGGATAGGGAGACTTTCAACTAGCCCAGGTTGCCCAAAGCCCCATCCAACCTGACCGTGAACACTGCCAGGGAGGGGGCAGCCACAGCTTCTCTGGGCACCCTGTGCCAGTGCCTCACCTTCCTCTGAGTGAAAATTTTCTTCCTAATATCTAATCAAAATATACCATATTTTAGAATAAAGCCATTAACCTTGTCCTGTCACTACACTCCCTCATAAAGATCCCTCCTCAGCTTTCCTGTAAGCCCCCTTAGCTCCTGGAAGGCTGCTGTAAGGTCTCCCCAGAGCCTTCTGTTCTCCAGGCTCTTAGGTTCCACATCACCTTAAATGAGTTTGATGTTTATGGTTCTGAAACAAAATATTAGATAGAAAATGGCTTTTAACTTCATATGCATGAGAGGATGACAAGGTTCAGAACAAATAATCAAATTCTGATAGAGGCTTTCAGAAATGCAGGATATTTCTTTGACAGGAGGTCTGTTGGAAGATGTGATAATGATAAGTTGATGATTGCTTGATGATAAGGTAAAGGTGTGTGGCAGGTGTTACTGAACTACATGCTTTGAGTTATCTATGGCAACAGGTATAATGCTCAGTATTAGCATGCTCACAAATCTTTATTGCAATGATTCAAAAGTATGTATTTTCCCGATTAGAGCAGCATTTTGCCATAGACATAGCTCTTCAAACCTTCTTGTCATCTGTCAGGGTTTGAGCAAACAAATTTTGACACAAATCAGAAAACTGTGACAGTTGAGTGAGAAGCTGTCAAAGGTTCCAGATCAATTGTACGGTTTGTTGACTTAAGCTCTGCTAAGCAGATAAATATCAAGAAAAACCCTGAAAATTAATCATTAGATGCTGCAGAAGTGTAAGTGATTGACAAATAATAGTTATTGAGGATCTTAAGTTACTTCAGGGCTAGAATGTTGCAGCAATGCTTTTTATAAAAATCATTAATGGTAAATAACAGTACGTTAGGAAGGTTAATTTGAATACGTTCAAATACTATAATGGAAATAAGTTAAGTTTTAGGTTCTAGAATAAGGCATGAAACCAAAAGGTCAGTAGGCCATTTTCATCTCTTACACTGTTTGTGGTAACCAAGTCTAATATTTGGATGCACGTAATGGGAAGGATGAGTTTGATGGCTGCCCCCAGTGAGGTGCTCTTGGAGTCTACCTGGGGTGGAGTTAGATTTCTTCATTGCAGCCCATGCGGTGTGGAGCTTTGCTTTTGTGGCTGAGCAGTGTTGGTAACACATCAATGTTCTGGCTGTTGTGAACAAGTGCTTGCATAGCATTGAGGCTTTATGTCCTACCCTGTTCCTCCTGAAGGTCAGTTAGCAGGGGGTCAGTAAGAGGGTAGGAGAGGACATAGCTGATACATTCGTATATTTTATTTCCATATCATATACCACCACACTAAGCAAAAAAAGCTGAGGATAAGGAAGAGAATGGTAGGGATATTTGTAGTTTTGAGTCTCTGTCTTGTGGTACTCTCAATTTTAACCACCTCACCTCCGGTCTCACCTCCATCCTACCTGTCTACCTACCTACTAATATATTTGCAGCCTGCCATTTTCACTGTGACTTCAGGTGTCTGTGATTGCTTGTAGAAACAAACATGTTGAATGCACTAAAGACTGTTCTGCTTTCTGCCATTGTACTGTCACTTCTTCCTGATTTTGTCACTTGTAACTAAGAGTTGCATAAAAAATAAGAAACAAGGCTAATTCTGTGGCTGAAATGGATATCTCTAAAACATAGTAAGCTAGCTTATTATTGGTGGACTAATAAAAGTAACTTTTCTGTTAACCTACGGATATTTCAGCTTTAAAAAGAACAAAAAATTGGACTGCTTTGGTAATTAATATTTTCCTCCTTCTGAAGAACAGAACAATTAGATTTGGAGTTATCCTAGTAATGAAGATTAAGTGTCTTTAGTTAAATTTAGAAGCTCAGACTAATTGATTAGATCTTTTCTAATTGCTTTTTTTTTCTAGTTTTCCTCACAGCTAATATTTTCATTACAAATTTGATTTCAAGTATCTGAATTTTGATGAAATTCTTAAAAACATGTTACTTGAAAGGACTTGATTCTTCAGATATGATTGTGCAGTATGTCTCTCCTTCCAGTCGTCTGTTATGAATGTATTTCCTAAGGCGGGGTGACTGCTGAACAATCTTTAATTCAGTCAGTAGAATTACAAAAGTAAGACTTCTGTCAAGAAATGAGAACATTGAAATAGTACAGTGAAAATATAAGGCTTGGAAGTTGTTTTAAATTATGAAAATGTGGATGTTAGTACAATACTTTTCTTCATTCCTAGGTCACTATAAAATAGATTGAAACGCTGCAAGTTCATATCCAGTTGCATGACTCCAAGTCATTTGCACCTGGTAAAAAATGTTTCTTCCTGGAGTAGATGTTCTTTTATTTTTGTAATAGTCAAGCACTTTAGTTTTAGAAAGCTGGGATTTTCTGTTGCATGTTGGTGGTTTTTTGATTATTTGGAATGAGATGACATAATATTCACAGTTTATTTAATGTTAGCAGAAAAACATGTGATTGAAAAAAATAAGCAAGACTATCAATTTTTTCATTATAATGCTTCCCTGAAAACCCCGTATATAACTTCTGCCTTGTAAATTGAAATCTGAGGTGGAGAAAAATTTAATTTAATATTGTTAGAAGAATAAGGACATAGCTGGAGTTCTTCACAGTGTACTTTACTCACTGTGCCATTCATAAAAGATGCTCATTGACATGTTGAAAAATACTTTTTACACCATCCTTCCACCCACAGTTTTAGGTTCTTTTGCTGATATTTCTTCCTCTGGATGATGTGCTTGAATTTTCTGGACTAAAACACAAGCCAGGTATGGGATTCCTTTGCTGGGAGGTAGTTGGTCTGTTTAACAGAAGGACTTTAACATTGTCTGCATTTTTATTTAGCTGTATTTTCAGTAAGAGATGCAACAGACTACTTTTTCTTTTTTTTTTTTTTCCACATTAGCTAATAGAAAATTTCAAAAAGAAGGAAGGATACCACTACCCCTTGCTTCCCAAAATCTTCTGTTTATGTTCAGTCTATGTTGATTTTTCTTCTTTAATATTTCTAATCATGATTTACCAAGTGTAAATACTATTTTTGAAGTTTTATTTCTCTCTTATGAAACTCAAGTTTATCCAGAAATGTAAGATCCAGATCATGGCTTTAAAAGGCCTTCCCTTCTTTGGGTAGCTATATCTGTGGTAGGTATGTATGTATTTCTTCTCTTAATGAGAAAGAAGGAAGTTAATGACTACTGCAGTGTATTTGGGTGCTTCCAAGAATCGTTCAACATTAGTGCATTAAGTCTCAGCTGACAACTTGATTGTGCCAACAAAGGCATGAAAATGATGTGTTGTCCTTTTAGGTGACAGAGGAATCTATGGAGATTTTTCCCCTACTACTGACATTTTAGAACTGCATCAAAGTCTTAATCTTTATCAATGAATAATAAATAAGTAGGGTTTTTATGTTCAGTTACCTCAGACTATTAATAGAACAAAAATAGTTTTTCTAAGTAAGACTATTTTTGTTTGAAAACTTTGTGTTTCGTAGCATAATAGAGGATACAGAATTTCAATCAGAAACTAATAATTTGTAAGGAAGATTTGAATTTTATAAAGCCACTGCATGCTTTCTGTTCTTACATTAGTGCAAATGACTTTGCCCCTTCTGAAGTTAACCTATTCAATTTTCTGAAAATAGGAAATAGAAATTACAGTCATGATATTGTAGTAATGTTCCAAAAATATTTTATGTCAGTTTAAAAATAGTATAGTAATGATAAGTATATTTATTCATTTGAAGTTTTGAAGCATGAATGCAACATTAGTAAGGAACGATTACTTTTCATAGTATGTCCATTTTCAAGGAGGTTTTACAAGGTAGATTAACATACTTTTTTCCGATATAGACCTTATATATTTGCAGATGAAGCGTTTTACTTCCTGTTAGTACAAAGCTGTTTCATGAGTTTGAATTTGCATTTATATGCAGTTGAAGGGAAGCTATCTTTAACCTTGATGTCCAGCAGTTCTGTGCAAGCTTAGGAAGTTTAGTTTGTTGGCAAGAATTGTACTGGGTGCTATTTCTGTGTGAAGTTCGAGATGGGGCAGCGATCTATTTTTAAATTTAAAGTGGGGTTTTATGAATCTAAGCTCATGTTGCAAATACATCTTATTCATAATGTATTTGGAATAGTGAACATTTTTTGAATGCCTGGATTATTTTTAGAAAAGTTTTCATAAAAAGTTTAGGTGGGCAACACTCAAGGTGGGGGGTGGAAAAAATTAAAGGTCCTTGGAGAGACACTTGAAAATAGGTCAGAATGATTCTTTTATCTATATTTATCATATGTTTATTTTATATTTTAGAAAAAATTACATTGATTATATATTTATTTGTATTTAGCATTGTGATGAATTCCAAGAAATTTGGTTTAGATCATCGTTTCTAAACCTAGCAGTACTAAGTAAATACTCCTATATGCCTATTAATTTAACTTCTGTTATACCATTTAGCAAGCAAAGGCTTTTAGTTTATAAGTATGCTGCATTCCATTGCATCTAATTTTTTTTAAGGAAAACTAACCCTGTATGTATTTTGCTTCATATAAAGTTCCATAAATGAAGACCTAGATGTAATCAATATCATCTAACCTAGATGGGAAGGATGGCAATCAAGTGAGGAACGTAGTGGTACATGCTAAGAGATTTTAGGTTTGGATCAGATTTAACAAAATTATTAGCTGAACAATTAGAATTCTTACAGGTAGACATACTAGGCCCAAACAGGAACAACAGAGTATAATTTCTGGTTACCTAGAACTTGACAAGAATAGTGTCACTGGGTGTATATAATATAGTGAAAGAGATAAAAGATCAAGAAACACAGTGGTCTTGAAGTACAGTAGTCATGGGAGACAAGAACCAAACTGAGATTTATAGGCTGTCAGTAATACACAGGACCTGGTTATGGAGAGTGCAAGAGGAGATGTAACCACTGAGGTAGTTCTGAGTAGTCATACAATCATAGGATATCCTGAATTGGAAAGGAGCCATAAGGACCATAAAGTCCCAACTCACACAGGGCTACCCACAGTCCACAAGATCTGGTGTAAAATCTTGCATTACGAGCACCTGTCAGTAAGTGGCCATTACATATTGCAAATCAACAAAAAAAAAAAATTAAGGACATTCATTTCTCCCTCAAACCAACAACATAAATCCCTTCCACCTCTTTGTATACATAATTTCAAAGAAATAAGTAAAACAAAACAGCTTTTGCAAAGAAGGAAAAATGTACAGTAAAGAAAATTGAATCCATGTAATCTGTGAAAGAGACTTAAAGAAGAAGGGGAAGCAGGGAATTGTATGATAAGAATATTTGAAAAATGGCAAGGTTGGAGTACACACTGGAGGCAAGATCACATCCAGTAAAAAGTCTGTGGTGGTTTAGCCCTGGCTGGAGTACAGATGCCCACCAAAGCCGCTCTATCACTCCAATTTTCAGCTGGACAGGGGAGAAAGTATCTATTGAGAGTTGGGAGAAGGACAGGGAAAGATCATTCTGCAATTAGCATCATGGGAAAAAGAGACTCAACAGAATCACAGAATTACAAGGTTGGAAAAGACCTTTAAGATCATTGAGTCCATAATAAAGGAAAGAAAACTCTCTCGTTACACTACACTGCTCACCCAGTGACACCAGAGTAGGGTAATGAGAACTGTGACCAGATCTTAAAACATCTCCCCCCACCTCTCCCTTCTTAGCAGACTTCATTTGAGTCATGATTTCGATCCCTTCTGCCCCCGTTGTGGCACAGGGAGGGGCAGGGAATGGGGGTTTCAGTCAGTTTCTCATGAGATGTTTTCCGTCCTAGCCGGGGGGGGGTGGTGTGTGTTGGGGGGGTGGGGGGTGTGTGTGGCATTCCTGACACCTGTCCCCTGCTGTGGCATGGAGTCCCACCTGTGGGAGACAGTCCTCCACAAATTTCTTCAATGTGAGTCACTTTCTGCAGGGCTTTGTGTCTTCACCAGCTGCCCCAGTGCGGGCCACTTCTGTGGGGTGCAGTCACAAATCACAAAATGTCTCTCAGTCTCTGGAGCCCAGACCACTCCAGCCTGGTCCTCCATGGAGTAACAATCCTTTACCCTCAGCAGACGTGCTCAGGTGCAGATCTCTCTCGCACCTCTGTGTGTCTGTCTCTCTCCATTGGCTGCAAGTGCTGGCAGGGGCTTGCTACAACACAGGTCACAGCATCTTCCGCATGTCTCCATCTGCTTCAGCGTGGGGCCTCTCCACAGGTCTTGGCCTTTTCCATGGGCTGAGGGGGGACACCCACTCCACAGGCTGCAGGAGCATTTTTCTCTCCAGCACCTGGGGCAACTTCTTCACCTCCCTTCTTATCTGTCTTTGGTGTCTGCACAGTTTCTTACAACTTCTCACTCCCTTCTCTGGTGGCAAAAAGCGGCTGCTTGCATTTTTTCCTCCTGAATGTGATTCCCAGAGGCACTGTGACCATCACTGATGGGCTTGGCCTCAGTCAGCAATGACTCTGGCCTTGACCCAGCTAGTGTTTGCTCTGTGGGGTCTGCAGAGAGCTTCTGGCTGCTTCTTACAGAAGCCATCCCTGCAGCACCCCCTCCTCCAGCAGAACCGAGCAGTGCAAAACTACAATGGGGAAGTTACATTCAGATGAAGAAAACAGCATCACAAATTCTGGCAGATTAATTGTGCAGTAAAGTGAGAAAAAACCCAATATGAAGAACAAGTAGCAAAAGATGGAAATTATTGAGCAAGCTTTTCACAGGTGACTTGGTTGTGAAAACATTGTTTGAGAGTTTGTAGGGGCATCGTGTAATAAATTCTCACAATGCTGTTCACAGTGGAGGACTCCCAGGCCAAAGACTGCCTTCATTTATTCATTTTTGTTTTGTTGTCATATTTATCTAAAGAAGAATAGTATTACACTGGTATTACATAAAGCAGAAGAAAGAATTTTTGTGCCTTTGTTTCATAATATTAATTATAGCTGACTATGTGTGGAAGAATGGTTAGGTTATTGGTAATACTGCTCTTTAATATGCTGTTATATACTTAAGGTTACGTTTATTAAATGCTTTTTTAATCTTTATTTCATTTTTTGTAAAGAGATAATATTAAGGAAGATTAGAAAAAAATTTAGTCAATTTTATTTGATTTTAGTAAATAACATTACTTAGCATATTTTTATGTAGCTGCATAATGAAGAAAGTTTTACTGGTGACATTATTTAAAAGTTGTGACTACAAATTATTTCTTAAATCTTTAATGCCTTGCTCAGAGCCCCGTCCAGCCTGGCCTTGAATGTCTCCAGGAATGGAGGCATAGGGAAACCAGGCTGGTGAAGGGGCTGAAGAGCAAATCATATGAGGACCGTCTGAGGGAACTGGGGCTGTTGAGCCTGGAGAAGAGGAGGCTGAGGGGAGACCTTATCACCACCTACAACTACCTGAAGGGAGGTTGTAGAGAGGTGGGTGATGGCCTCTTCAGCCAGGTGACAGGAGATAGAACAAGGGGAAATGGCACAAAGCTGTGCCAGGGCAGGGTCAGATTAGATATTAGAAAAAATTTTTTTACTGAAAGAGTTGTCAGGGCCTGGAACAGGCTGCCCAGGGAGGTGGTTGAGTCACCTTCCCTGGATGTGTTTAAAAAATACACAATAAATACATAATAAAAAACTTCTTCCTTACATCTATCAATCCACCCTCTGTAAATGGTAAAAACTATCACCCCTTGTCCTATCACAACAGCCCCTACTTGAAACTCTGTTCCCACCTTTTTTATAAGCTGCCTTTAAGAATTGAAAAGCTGCAGATGGGGAGACAGGAAGCAACACCAAAAAAAAAAAAATTAGTTCTTAATGAAGTTTGTATTTTCCACACATGAGAACTGTGTGTTCAAAATGTGAATACATACGAAAGATAGTACAAGACATCGCTTCATAGTTTCATAGAACATATTTTGTTTCCCAGAAACAATTTAGTACTGCAGAAGGGGTCTAAATTCAGATAAGAAAATCCTTCTAAGTTTATCATATAAGCACTTCCAGCTGATTTTAAGAATGAGGGGATGAATTTTTTTTTTCCAAAGAAGGGCTTGATTGTTACTTCTAGTTCCTCACTGTTGGTTAATGATGGTGAGAAAGTAGTTCAATCCTTCGCTGAGGCAGTATCATGTCTTTTGGTCTAAGTTTTACAAATAAGAAATCTGTGTTCTTCCACCTTCTATCTGCAGCAGTGAAAGGAGGCATGATTGATTTGTTTACAGCAGTATGTCTTTCTGAAGTGGAAGATTTCTCATGTTTTTGTCTAAGGCATCTATTTGGGTATCCATTCAAATCTAATTACAGGAAGAGAATAGTACTGGGTTTTTTTAAGTCAGTTCAAAATTATCACTTGTGTTGATGAATCTCACTAATCAGAAAATTATTGTGAGTTTTCTGAGCAGTCTCATTGCAGCACAGTATGGTCTTGTTTAGATACCATCAGTGCAGTAATAATTATTTAACTATTTGTACCTTTGAGCTTCAGGTTTTTAGTCATACCAGCTACCTGCATGCACTTGAAAGGTACATACATAGAGGGTAAGAATGACTTAAGTTTCTACAAAGTAACATGACTAGGACAGAATACACAAAAGGTAAGTGACTTGATCTTCAAAAAAGTTGAGCAAACCAGCAATAGTGTATTTATAGTAAATGTATTTTCACTCTGTTGTTTTTATATGACCAAATTAGATACAGATTTTAGGTGAGACTGTTTTTGTTCTAGCCTGTGCTTTATAGTCTGTGTGCCTGCTGGGGTTTCATTGTAGCATAGTTCTATGTAGCCTGCATGGAGGCAGCAGCTTCCTTGAAATTGTGATCCTGTTAGAAAGAGTTGGATCCTCAGAGGAACTTGGCTTTGAAAAACAAATACAAAGCAAAGCATTCCTCAACTGTATGCTGACCTGTCTGAAAATGTATATATGCCTTGGCTAATGTATATATATGTGTATGTGTGATGTGCTTTGTAATATGGTGCGTACACGTTAAATTTCTATAGATCTATATCCCAAATGTGTGTTTCTTAGTCTGAGGTTTAATTTACAACTTTATATATAGCTTTGCAATCCTTCTTATAGCTTCATGTAATCAGGAATTCAGAAATGTGAAAGAGGGAGTGGTGAGATTTATTGAAAAGTGGAAAATTATTATCACCTTAAAAGACCAGGTATTTTTAATACTGTGGATGTTCACAGTTTTGTGTGTAACTGTACTTTTTTTCTTGTGGGGTTTAGCTTCTGAAGACATTACTTTAACCCTTAGAGTAGCCTAATTTAAGTATGTGAAGTTGTAGTTTATAGTTGAAAATATTAAGGGATAGAATGTTAGGATTTGAATAGAGACATGTTTAAAGCTGAAGCAGTGCTTCAGTGGTAAAAGCAAAGGAGTGGGATTAAAGAGATTGTCAGTCTTTCGTGACATTGCTTCAGATCAGGTCTGTGACCTGAAGCATTTGAATCTCTCTCTGTATCACAGACTGCACTTCTAGTAAAACTGTAGGTTGGCTAATGAAAAACAGAACTAGGTAATATGTTTTTAGCAGTATAAGCATACATATACATATGTGTATATATATATGCTTTTGTGTGTTAGAATCCATAAGTATGTGTCAGGGCATGGGTTTTTGAACCTCGACGTGTTGGAGTCTCAGGTAATGATACACAGTTATTTAGAAGTAGTCACTATTAAGAAGTCTGCATGTAGTTGCCACCTTCAGATACGCTGTATAATATATTTACCTTGCTCCTATCTAGTCAAGTTCCAACTGGGGTTTTTTCTAGGTGGTCTTTTGGTCATTTGTCAGTGTAGTGGGTGTCTTTGGTCAGGTGCTGGCAATGGGGTCTCTGCAGGGTGACCTCTGTGATGAGAGCAGAGGCTTGTGCTACCTGTACTGGGCACAGCTGTTTCCATCTGGCTCCAGCTCATTCACTGCAGGGCATGGCTGAGACCCTCAGACGGGTTGTGCCGCCTCTGGAAAAGTGTATTTAAGGAAGGGGAAAAATGGCTGCTCAGCAGAGTGAGGCAAGAGGAGTGAGGAAAAAGTATGAGAAACAACCCTGCAGACACCAGGGTCAGGTCCTGGATAAGACTACTTGGAGCATGTTTCTACCATGCCTCTGGAAATGCAATGAAGGAAGCTACAGCCATGGAGAGCATGTGGCACAGCAGCATCCTTAAGATGTGGCCTGTGAAGGGGAGCCAACACAGGAGCAGGTTTTCTGGCAGGAACAGCCAGTGTGGGACTCATATTGGTGCGGTCAGTTCCTGAAGGACTGCGCCTGGTGCTGGGGAAGTTCATCAAAGACAGTATCCAGTAGGATGAACCCCCACACTGGATGGAGTAAGGGTAAAGTGTGGGGAGGAAGGAGTAGCAGAATGGAGAGGAGTTGGTACAGGCTGACCTCAATGCCCATTCCCCGTCCGCCAGCACCACTCAAGGAGGGGAAGAGATGTAAGAGTTGAGTCTGTTTATGCTGTGGCAGTAATTGATGAATGATCTCTTTAACAGGATACACAACTTTTTCCATCTTATTTCCCCCCATCCTGTTGAGGAGAGGCTATGAGAGAGTGGCTGAATGGGTGTTTGGCTGCCAGTCAAGGTCAGCCCACCACAGGCAGTTTTGCTTGTAACAATATAGTGTGCTGCCTTCTGCTGGTACAAATCAGTAATTCTCATTTGGTCCCTGAACCTGTCCAACCCTGTTCCAGTTGGAGGCTGCCTCCTTTTTGGCTCACTTTTTAGTGAACAAAGTTGATCTACAGAGAAATTTCCTCTTTCCTGTTAAGTCTCTAAACATTGCCTTTGTGAATTATTGAGGAGACTTCCTTTTGGACCTGTTACATTCATTCGTTACCTGGCTGTGAGTGAGAACAATTCCTGATCTTATGTAGAAGATTAACTGTTCTCTGTAAAGAAATATAGTAGCTTCTCAAGTACCCTGTTCTGCAGTACGCTGTCAACATGACCTGATTAACTAGTTTCCTATATGAATTAAGATGTGCTGTTTTCAGAGATTGAAAGCAATACAGACATTTTTATCATGTCTAGAGCCCCAGTGAGTTAAATGCTCTGAATCTTTTCCTGGGTCGTTTCTGGTGTGATGCACCTGAACTCAGTGTCAGGGAAAAACAGGTCAGGTGCGCTCAAGTAGCTCTGCAGAACAGACAGTCTGTGATCAGGTGTGTCTAGAATAGATGTACTGATTACAATTTCTTTATTATTTTTTTTCCATTGTCTTTTTTGTCCATTGGGATTACATGACTCACAGTACTTATAATCTTCAGGATTCTCTGGCTGTTTATGGTACTGTGTATGTGCAAACTAGGTTTGCATGTTTTCCTTTTCCTTAGACAATGCATTCTCTGGTAATGCTCTGTCACACCAGCTCATAAGCACAAAGATTAAAAATACTTGTTGTTACAGTGCAGTATTTTGTTCTAGTATGTTATTGATCCATAAACATTTTCAATCTATTGTGAGAGAGCTGTTGAGAGACTGAGGAAAAAATTAAGAAACTGCACTTACAAAAGTCATCATTATAATGACAGGCAATTTAGTTTGAGGTAACTGGAGCAGTGAAGAATGCAATCAATCAGATCAGCAAGTATCTTTACAGATTTTATTAGTCTCTGACAAATGTTGTACAGATCATCAAGGTCATCTCATAGTGAAGCTGGGATATTTTTTTCATATTCTTAGAGCAACAACAGTGCTTTGAATAAACTGCATGTCCAGTTCCCTGGGGTTCTTGCAGTGCAATGAAGCAATGAGACGGGAAATAAGCACAGCTGCAAAATGAGGCAATTGCTTTTTCCTATTTGTTAGCCTGTTTGTTAGCATTTTCAGGCTAACACTTCTAACTTTTGAGATAAACAGTTTCAGTGACAGTGACTTTCATCATTAAGTCTTCCTGGCTTTCCAGGCCCCATTAAATAACATTAACCAGGTAAAGCACATTCTGTGGGCCTTGGGTGCACAGGGCACTTGCTGGATCTATTTCTCACAAGAAAATTCCCACCAGACTTTGTAGCACATGGAAACAAATGTGCATCCCTTAGATGATGACAATTTCATGAAATTAAAATGCCCAGTTGAAAACACAAAAGGTTTATTAACATAGGTGAAATTCTAATTTTAGTAAGTTTTTCAGTATATAGAAAGGATGTGGTCCTTTTCCTTCAAAAAAAGCAAAGTCTTTTCTTACTGCATTCCTTTGGAACCATTTACCCAATAACCTTTTGATGTTATCCTATATGCATTTCAGGGGGATAACCAAGTTTGGTACTCCCACAACTATACACTTTTAATTTTTAAACAACTATTTTCTGCTGCATAGTTACTAACAAATATGTCTGTAGTCACTCTGACTGCAGGATGAGAGTCCCAGCCTGGTGGATGTAGTTGCTTTTAGTTTAATTTGTTGGTTTTATTTGGTTTTTTTTTAAAGTCTGCTCTTTTCTTTGAAACGGGTATGTTCATGAGAGGATTTATTGTTGTGAACCAGAGGGCCATTTGGTATTTTAAGTCATTGAGAAAAGTAACCAAGAGTAGAAAACAGTAAGAAAATTTGTTGGTACCAATGACTACAGTTGAGTTATGCTTTTATTCTCTGACTGCTATACTGCTGTTTCAGCAGGATGTCTGTTGGATTATAATACTTCAAAAATTTTCCTGTATCGTGATACTTGTTTAATTCTGCAAAGTAGTCGACTCCTTCGAATTTCTTGTTAAATCTTGAGGTTCCTGAAGTCTGTGAGACTTGGTTGACTGTTTTAGGAATATATGTTTAAATAGTTTAAGGAATATATGGAAACAGGTGGAAGAGTCCCATTGCATACTACCTGAAAACAGGATTTAGTGCTGGTGGAAGTATATCTGTTTTGACCCCAAAATTAGTTGCATTGCTTACACTTTTAATACTGGGAAATTTGTGTGAATATCAAATTTGAAATTTTATTACAATTCCTAGTCTTTGTTTGTCACCAGTCTTTTGACATATGATTTGTGGTTGTAATGCTCCTTAGCTATAATTTTACCTTCTGTTCTCACCTCTTGGTGTGTTTCAGATGACAGGTCAGGTCCTAGTTTTATCTTTGATAAACTGTGCTCTCTTGGAGCGTCTTACTGGTTTCCATACCATGATTTTCATACCTTTTCTCTGCATTTACCTCATTTGAATATGAGTGAACAGATCTGCAAAGAATGAACTTTTTACATAGTTTTACTGTATATGTTGCAGATTTTTTTTTCCTTCTCCCTTTGAAGAAAACCTTGCATTGTAGGGCAGTTTTGGTTTTTTTCATGGCTGAATCTAATCGGTGCTTGTAGTACCAATCTGTAACCAGGCAGTATGCTCAGTGTTTTCTTCTCTGATAAGTTTCTAGCTGATAAGATCTTAGTTTTTAACAGAACTTCCAGTGACTTTGTATATAAAACTCTTCTGTGTCACACTGTGTTTTCTTTACTATAGTCTTCAAACTCATCCAGTTATTCATGGGCAGTTGTGTTATTCTTGTCTGCATTGATCACACTGCCAACTGCACCAGTAAAGTTCATTCCATTGTGCTTTTTGGGGATTGCATATTCTTTTTAATAAAAATATTTAATACCTATCTTAAGGCTGTTATTTTATAAACTCTGCTCCTAACTGTTCACCCCACCCAGCCCAATTATTCTCCTTTCAATTCAGTTCATTGCTGTCTCCATCTTAGCCAGTTCCTTTCCTATCTTTTTATTCTTATATGGATTTCCATTTTCCTCAGTTTAATGACTTATTTTGTGATACTCTGTGATATAATTTGTGGTTGCTGTATTTTCTTCATCCAAGGACCCACACCCCCCCCCCCCCCCAAACAGTTATAAAAATTACAGAGGCTAAGTTGACAGTAGCCTACTTTACGTCAATGTGTGGTTTAAATTTTTGTTTACCTCTGCATCCTTTTCCTTTCCTTGAAATTTATTCTGGCAATTGCTAGAAATATTTGTACTAAGGAGCTCAGAATAAGAGGAGTTGAGTAATGAGTTTGCAGAGCCAGTGGATCTTCAAGTCCTGCTTCAAGGTGATGAATCTAAGACAGCTATCCAAGCTATCCAGCTATCCAAGGGTAAAGGAACAAAGTAGGAGACTATTTTTATGGCTGTCCTGTGGGCCATTCTGTTTCTTCTGATGAAGGAAGTTGCCAAGGAGAGCCTGGAAAGGCCTCAGTCCTCATTTTTGTATTCTACTGCTTCTGCAGATGTACAGGGATGAGAACAGTGAAGTGGGATGGGAAAATATAGGAGAAAGAAATAAATCTAACACATTTCCAGATATTACATTTGGAATAGAAATAACATAATTTTTCTTCTGTTTATACTTTTTGGTAAGGAGAGCTTCATTCTTGGTGTTTCTATCTTTCTTGCACACCTTCCACTCACCCCACCCCCCAAAACAATGAAATTGCCGATGCAGTACAACAGGAAGCCATGAAACAGTGTACGTAGGCATTACTGATGATTATTTGATAGCTGACCTAATTGATTGCTTTGCAGAAAGGTGGAGATTTGAAGATGCATTGATTATGAAAAACATTGGATATTGTGTAGTTTGCTGTTTCCACAAAATTGCAGCTGATTTGTGAAGGAATTCATCAAAAAATTATGGAGGCTGGCAATAATTTGTGCTTTTTTGCAGTAAGGTAATAGCTCATTTTCTCTTACCGATGTAAATGGCTTGTTTTACAGCTCTGGCATAAAAAATTACTTCCTGTAATTATCGTATTTACCATTAGGGAAGGGTGGCATAAAGGTAAAGGGTGTTATCATAGAATCATAGACTAGCATGGGTTGGAAGAGACCCCAAGGATCATAGAGCTCCAACCCCCCTGCCTCTGGCAGGGGACCAACCTCCAGGCCTGGAGCTACAGAAGGCTGCCCAGGGCCCCATCCAACCTGGCCTTGAACACCTCCAGGGACGGGGCATCCACCACCTCTCTGGGCAGCCTGTTCCAGCACCTCACCAATCTCTCTGTAGAGAGAGTTATATTGGCAAAGATTAGAAAGAACAGAGGGAAAAAGTTACTACTTTCAAAGAGTCTTTATGACTAGTTTGAATAGGAAACATTACTTGATATATGAATGTTATGTTATGTGTCTATTAAGAGTTGGGTTTATTTATTTGAAGCTGTGTTGGGTTTCTATTGGTTTTAGGTTTTGGGTTTTTGTTTTGGCTTGAGTTTTTTAAACGTTTGACCTTCTTAAAAATAAGAATTTGTGATAATACTGTGTGATGGTTTTGGTGAGGATGGAGTTAATTTTCTTCATGTTGTCTGTTAGGGGGCTGTGTTTTGGAATTGTGCTAAAAAGGGTGTTGATAACAGAGGGGTATTTTGGAACTTGCTGAGCAGTGCTGACAAAGAGACAAGGCCTTTTATCCTTCTCACCCCACCCGTGAGATGGCTCCCCTTGTGCACCCCCACTGACCAAAGGGATGTTCTGTACCATATGGTATCATGCCTGGCAATAAACTGTGAGGGAATGAAAGCTGGCCAGGCAGTTAATGCTCAGGCACTGACTGGGTATTGGTTTGTTGGCAATGAGAAACAGTTTTGGAGTTTTCTTTGCATCATTTGTTTTTCTTGGTTTGTTTTTTTTCCCCCTTTTTCTTCATTTTTGGTGGTGGCTTGTTTTGTTTTTTTTTAATTGGCTTTTGTTTGTTTGTTTGTGGGCTTTTTTTGCTTTGATTTTTGCCTTCTCTGTGATGGCACAGATACTAGCAACAGTTGTGATATCTTACACAACTCTGGGAAGAGCAAGCAAGCAGGTTCTCCTTTTAAAACTGAATTGCTGAACTTCAGCACCCTCTTGTGCTGGCCCTGCCATTGTCACATAGCATGCAGAGCTTCACACAAGCCTGTCAGCCTTCCGTGGGCTGTGGAGCCCAGTCACGACAGGTTTGCCTGTTACAGCCACTCTGCTTGGAGGTCTGGTTCTGCCCGGGGCCTGGTCTGCTTCCAGTCCTAACTGGTACCGCAGTTCCACCGGCATTTCTCATCAGCAAGATGTGGCAACATGTAAGGATAACAAAAAAACAAATCTAACTTGAATTCACGTTCACCTGTTGCTTGCTTTTAATACTTTTTGTAATATCTCAGCCATAATTTTCTGTGCTAATTTCAAGTTCTACCTTGATATGATGACAGAGAGAAACATCCTTATCCTTAATTTCTAGTTTCTGTATCTGTGTGCTTCTCTTGGCTCTGTAGATTCTCACTTCCTCACTTTTGTGTCATTGAGGGCCTTTATGAGGTGATACATCTTCCTGTTTTAGTCTTTGGCCTTGGAAGTATGAAATTGTTTAATCCAGATGACCAAAAGGCAAATGTCTGTCACTAATACATTTACACGTCTCCCCGACTGTGTATGTATGTGCTTATTGTTACATATTCTCAGTTTCTTTTGCCATCTGCACCCTTCCCTAATTTTGATCTATCGGCTTATATTATGACTACTAGGAAGACTGCTCTACATATGGTTTCTTAAAAAACAACAGTGATGACTTTCCTTGTTTGCCCAGCTTTCAGAAAGGAAAAAAAAAAAACCAAACCAACAAGATGGCTTTATATAGTACAAGAATGAATAAAGCAAAACAAGAAATCTCCCTATTTCTGTGTTTTGACAAACTTCTTGGTGCAAAGTAGGTCTCTTTAAAAAAATCAGCTCAAAGAAACAAGGCTGTTAAGAAGAATTTGGGTAGATTATTTGTTACCAGCTATAAACACCTTTTCTCTAACGATTTTTTGGAGGTAATTTGTTTTCTTTGCTATTATGATTAAGAGAGCAGAAGTTTTAGGGGTTTTTTGGTTTACTTTGGTAATATTGGGGGGGATAGTGCTACTATTGTAAAATCAACTTTATTTCTAATTTAATATTATCAAATTTTTGTCTCAAGGTGTAACAATGGTTGTAAGGTTTAAAAAGGTATAAATAATAAAGCATAGAATATGCACAGCTTCCATTTAAGAGGTAGGTTGTTTGGGGTTTTTTTTCTGGGCCAGATGTATCCTATACAATACCAATTTTTGTTTGAAATTTTTTAAAATTCAAACTCTGTTATTTCGGTTTGACCCCTTGTGGCTGTACATATTAAAGCTCTTTTTCTGCTGTTTTAATTTTCTTAGATTGTTGCTATGTTTGGAAGTTGCCCCTAACAGTTACTGCTCATAGCAAACTGTGATTGTCAAGTAGTAAGCAATCATAGTAGAAAACACTGAATCTTATCATATTAATCACTAGTTTTCCTGCAGGTTTTGATTGCAGGCCAGTACCATTCATTTGATAACTGTCACAGGGTGTGGCATCTTTGTTTCTTGACATAACTTTTTTTTTTTTTTAAGAACTCTGTACCACTTTGTAAATGTAGGGATGTCCTGGTTCTGGCCAGGCCAGAGTTACCCTCCCCAAGAAGCCAGCACAGGTGAGCAGGGTTAGCCCAGACTGTTCCCACGCCACTTGATATCGCTCCTGTTTTCTGCACCACCTGACATTGCTCCCCCATGAAAGGCACTTGAGAGGCGATTCAGTGCAGCTCCAGGACACCAACAGTCCTTGTTTCAGTGCCGAACTGGGGGCTCAAACTCACAACCTTAGGATTAAGAGTCTTATGCTCTAACACTACCCCAGCTCTTCAAGCCCTGTGGTGAACCTTCAACTCACTGTGGTGGTTCAGCCCCAAGCAGTGGCTGAGCACCACACGCTGCTCACTCACACCCAGAGGAGAAACAGATGCAGCCTCCATGGGTTGGGGTGACAGTTTACTGACAAAATCACTGTGAAAGGGTAGTAACAGCCCACAGCAAATTTCACTTACACCCAGTGATAATCATAGAATCACAGAATTGTAGGGGTTGGAAGGGACCTCAAGAGATCGTCGGGTCCACCCCCCCTGCCAAAGCAGCTCCCTAGGACATGTCACTCAGATAGGCGTCCAGACGGTTCTTGAATATCTCCAGAGGAGACTCCACCACCTCCCTGGGCAGCCTGTCCCAGGGCTCTGTCACCCTCACTGGGAAAAGGTTCTTCCGCATGTTGGTGCGGAACTTCCTGTGCTCCAACTTGCAGCCATTGCCCATTGTCCTGTCTCCACAGACAACTGAGAAGGGGCTGGCTGATTCCCCCTGCATCCCCTGCTTCTGATAATTATAAACTTTAGTTAGGTTCCCCCTTAGTCTTCTTTTCTCAAGGCTGAACAGTGCCAACTTACTCAGACTTTCCTCATAGGGGAGATGCTCCAGGCCCTTAATCATCTTCATAGTCCTTCTCTGGACTCTCTCCAGGAGATCCCTGTCCTTTTTATACCAAGGAGCCCAGAACTGGACACAATACTCCAGGTGGGCCCTGACCAGGGCAGAGTAGAGGGGGAGGATCACCTCCTTTGACCTGCTGGCCACACTCCTCCTGATGCACCCCAGGATCCCATTGGCTCTCTTAGCCACCGAGGCACACTGCTGGCTCATGGTCAACCAGTCATCAACCAGGACCCTCAGGTCCTTCTCCACTGAGCTCTTCTCCAGTAGGTCATCCCCCAGCCTGTACTGATTCAAGCAGTTTTTCCTTCCCAGGTGCAAGACTTTACACTTGCTTTTGTTGAACCTCATCTGTTTTCTCCCAGCCCAGCTCTCCAGCCTGTCTAGGTCTCTCTGGATGGCAGCGCAGTGTTCCTGCGGGTCAGCCACTCCTCCCAGCTTTGTATCATTGGTGTACTTGCTGAGGGTGGATGCTATTCCCTCATCAAGGTCGTCAATGAAGATATTAAACAGGATTGGACCCAAGACCGAGCCCTGGGGAACACCGCTAGAAACAGGCCTCCAGTCAGATTCTGCTCCACTCAGCACCACCCTCTGGGCTCGGTCCAACAGCCAATTTTCAACCCACCTCATTGTCCACTCATCTATCCCATGCTCTCTCAGCTTTGCTATCAGGATGTCATGGGAGACAGTATCAAAGGCCTTGCTGATAACACAGAGTACTTTACTGACCCAATGATAACAGAGTGCTGCATGACACAAGGACTGACCCAATGCCCCAGCTGCACTTGGACAGCCCTGGAGGCACCCAGGAGCACCCCTACCCAACCAGCCCCCTTTTTTTATGGGGGAGTGATTTTAGGGGTGTGGAAAACAGCCCAGACTAACTCAGCTCTCTTGGGCTACCTCAACTCACCTGTGCTGGCTGCCTGGGGAGGTTGACTCAGGAACCGTGAGAAGGGGTGAGACTCTAAAAGAGTCATGGTTTCCAGACTGTTGTGCTAGGTCTTTGCTAAGTAGACCATATGTCTGCTGGTTATGGTGCTGAGTAGATCCAGGAAACATAAAAATAAATGTATTTCATACAAGTGCAAAACTAAGAGGATGTGATTTAATACCATTCTCTGTTGGTCTTTTAATCATGTCTGATGCATTTCATGATTTTAACTACTTCATGATTTAAAGCTGATTCTGCTTCAGATTAGTAGACTGTGTTGGTTGGTGTACTACTTGATTTGAAGGCTGTAAGAGCAGTTTATTTTAAATTAGTTGTAAAGCTTAAGGTTCACTGAGGAAAAACTTAAAATATCTCTCCCTATTGTTTACAGTTACCAAGTTGTTTCCTTTTAATGGTAGGTCTGTTGTGTGAAGATTGTTTGTAGATCAAACCAAAACCATTTCAATTTCAGTGTAGTGTGCCTCAGTGATGGTAAGCTCATGCTAGATTTCCTGAGTTCATCTGAACTTACGATTTTTATCTCTTCTGAATCCAGGTGCTTTGAAAAAAATGTCTGCTTCAGTCAGAATTTGGATTCTGGCTTTACCTGTTTTTCACAGGATAGAATAGTATATAATATTCTAGATTTTTCATTATTGAAAGATGAAGACTTCTAGTGCGCAGATTGAGCAGGATAAATAAGCATTACTATTGAATACCTAATACCCGGCCAGTAATAAAGGTGTAATACTGTGTCCTTTAAACTTTATTGCTGGAAACTTTTTTCCTGCACATACAGTTCATCTTTTCTTCTTTTTAGAAGGACTTCTCATAGGGGGAATGTAATTTCATTTTAACGCGCTACAATATTGAAAGGAAATCTGCAAGGCTGGTTAAAATTTTTCAGTTCTGTGTCCTCCCTAAGAGATGCATTAAAAGAAATTAACCTTGTTTGGATCTGAAATTTGACTGACATTCTGTGTGGTGTTTTCTTGTTTGTGTTAAACATAATGGCATATATTGCATAATAAATGTGTTACCCAAGACAACTAATATGTAAATTTGTTTGAGCAAGATTTAACTATTTTAAGAAGTTCTTTTGACATCCCATTTGTATTTTTTGAGCTGTGCTGTAGAATGTTGGGTTTAAATATTACATGCAAAATAATATTTTTCAATAAAATACCTTCTCCCTTTTGTCCTTGTGGAATAAAGTTATTAAACTATAGAAGGGGCAAAACAATTATGAAATAGATTACTTTCACCTATGCAGCTGTAATCACAGTTCTCTTGTCTTCATTGCATTTATTGCAATATATAGGACAGTCTCTCATTTTATTTCTTCACTTGTTTCCTATGTGACATGGGAGACCTTTCACCACTTACGTAGTCTGTGCTTCATGTTGAAGAGCATAATTTGCAACATAAGACTTTTCTTCTCTCCCTTAATGTATGTATTTAGTCCATCATTTGTAACATGTGGTGACCTCCTGCTTCAAGTATAATCCACATGATCAGAATTGAACAATTCCTGGATGAAATTTCTTTTGGTGAGTTGGGCAGACAAACTTTTGCACGTGTGATTTATCACGGAAAATTTTGGTAAATCTTGTCTTTCTGTGCTTGAAGAAAGAGGAGGAAATGATGAATCTGTGTGTGGAATGCGATGGGATCACAACCAAGTTTTTGCTATTTGTGCCCACTTTTGAGTTTTTGCAGTAGTGCTCTTTAGACATTTGGTGGTGGCAGCCCTACCTATTACAGTTGATGATGCCAGATTAACGATGTCATGCTGTATTTCACTGATTTCTGTGTTTGGCTAGTATGAGTGAGTTTAAAAAAACCAAGGCTAGTTGTATGAAATACTTGCCAATACTCTGATCTCTTGAATAATTTTTATGGTGTAGAAAGTACTGTGTTGATACATATCACATGAGGTTTTCAACTGCTGCAAGAGTTTCCCTGCTCATTAAAATTACATAGTATCTCTGAAATGTGAATAAAATATTTGGGTAGAAATTGCATATTTTTCTAGCTGTACTAAATGTTCTAAGTTTGGTCAGGTTATTTTAAAAGATTACCCTTACAGTCACATTTTCAAACTCCTAAAATAAATGTGTGATTCTGAGGGTTATATCCTATTTTTCCTATTAAGATTTCTGGATGATTTTGTAGACACGAGTAAATACCAGGTATTTCCTTTGTGTGCATATTACCCTCAGAGGTTACAGTGCCTGTGTTACAACTGCCATGTGTATTAATGCTGTGTAGATGTAGCAAGCCTGCGTTATGGATTGCAGCACGTACTTTGAATATGCCTCTGTGCTTCAGGGTGGAGGGATTTGGGGATTTGGTTACATGCATTGCTTCTACCAGTATTTTGGCTTTCTTTACTTTGTTTCTTATTTTGTTTAGCAGAGAATCTGGCAAATATTTATCCCTGTAGCATACCCGATGATGTATATAGTAAGATTTGATAGGAGGAGAATTACAGGATGTTCCTACTCTTCTGTTGGTTTGTTAAAGTACCACAGGTTTAATATGTGAAAATCTACCAGAAATAGCTATTTCTGAGTTGGCATTGTGTGATAGCCATTGAGAGTGTTGCCTAAGTTTGTATTTAAATTTGTTATCTGAAATGTAATATTGAGGGAATAATAGATTAGTTTTCCCTGTGATCAGACAACAGAGCAGGCTTATACTATGTTTGTCATGGTGCTTTTCGTGAAAGGATCATGGACTTGTCTGATTCTTTACCAAGGAAACCGAAAGGGTTTATGTGACCAGTTAGGAGGGCTTCCAGATGTAACCCGGGTAATGAACAAAGTGAAACAGTTCATGATTTTTGGTGGGTGAAAATGACAGTGCTCTTAGAATAAAGCAAAAGGAAATATGCTGACAGTGTTTAGTAGTTTTCTTGCAATTACCGAAGTAATTCATGGGTTGTCTGTGAACAAGGCCTCCAGTATTTCTGAACATTAGCAAGGCTCTTCTAGGTCTGTTTTAGAGGGGAAAGAGTGTGAGCACAAAACAGCTGTTATGTGACCATGTAATGTAAAATAATCTGCCAGCTCCTTTGAAAGCCTTGAAGTTGTGGTAAATGGATAAATGTGCTAAATTACATAATTTTGTTGGGAATGTGTATGATCCAGTTGCATAGGTGAAGTGAAAATAAAAGCCAGTCTATTTACAGAAGGATTTTAGGTGGGAATGAGATCTGTTCAGTTGGGGTGAACAGTAAAGCTGCTGAAGAAACTGGCATTTTGTGTTGTTTTTAGAAGTGCAGAATGGTTTGGGTTGGCAGGGAGATCAAAGGTCATCTAGTTCTAACCCTGTGCCATGGGCAGGGACACCCTCCTTGGGCTTGCCCAAAGCCCCATCCAACCTGGCCTTGAACAGTGCCAGGGAGGGGTCAGCCACAGCTTTTCTGGGAAGCCTGTGCCAGGGACTCACCACCCACTGATTGAAAAATTTTGTCCTAATATCTGATCAAAATCTACCCTCTTCTAGTATGAAGCCATTAACCTTGTCTTGTCACTCCAATCCCTGATAAAGATCCCTCCCCAGCTTTCCTGTAGGCCCCTTCAGGTACTAGAAGGCCATTGTAAGGTCTTCCCGGAGCCTTGTCTTCTCCAGGTTGAACAAGTCCAACTCTAAGCCTGTCCTTGTAGAAGAGGTGCTTCAGCCCTCTGATCATGTTCATGGCGCTTCTCTGGAGTCACTCCAGCAGTTCCATGTCTTTCATGTACTGAGGACTGTAGAGATGGATGCAGTAGTACTCCAGGTGGAGTCTCACAAAAATGTGAGTAGAGGGTCAGAACTGACCTGCAAGTCACGCTTCTTTGTTGCAACCCAGGATACAGTTGGCTTTCTGGTCTGAAAGTGTACATTGATGGCTGATACAGAGTTTGACATCCTTCTCAGTCCTTCTCAGGGCTGCTCTCAATCCATTCTCTGCTCAGCCTGTGCTTGGGATTGCATTGACCCATGTGCAGTGTCTTGCACTTGATCATGCTGACCTTCATGAGGTTTACCTGTACTATTATCAAGATCAAATCGGAGCACAGTTCTTTGTAGACCGTAGTTCAAGCCTGTTAAAACAAGGTAGAAACATTAAATCCAAGTGCATTCTTTATAAAATTATGATTCCCTCAAGTATTCAACTGAGTATACTGCAAAACTGTGGATTTGGTTGTTTGGTGGGGATTTTGTTTCAGATTGTTTTTCTTTTTGTGTGTTGTTTTCTTTGTTGTTGTTGGATTTTTTTTTTTTTTTTTAATACTTACGGTATTTTAAAGTAGCTGAGGTTTCCAGAATGTAGTTGATGAGGCCAGCTGATATGGCCATTAAATGAAATACTCCTTTCAGTTCTTTAAATTAGTCCTTACACTCTCGTAAGGGTGAGTGATAGAGAAGCTTTCGTAGGCATCTGGCCTCCAGCCAGCGTCAACCCATCACACTTATCTTTTCCTCTCATAGGATGTGCAGATGGTAACACTAACCTCTGAGTTAATGCACAAGGATGAAGGAAAGCATAGCAGTGCAGCCTGCTTCGCTCTTCCTCCTCTCAAATGTGGGGATGGGGTGGCAGAGTGTTGCACAGAGCCTCACCAAGTCAGCGTGATCTGATGACGTCTGTGGTAGTCAGTTCACTGGGCAGAAACTCCAGGCAGATGTCAGCGTTCTCATCTCAGAATGATACACCCATGGAGTTAGTGTTTACAGATACAAGGCAGCAAGCACATAAGGAGTATTGCCAGATCCAATTCTGTATTTTGGGATTCTACTTAAAGCAGCTAAGGCCTCCTCTGAGTCCATACTTTAATTACTGTATTAGTCTTGTGTGCTGTTTAATTGTTCAATTCTTTAGAAAGAGTTCATATGGTAAGGTTTACCTTACAATACAAGCTCTGTGTCTTCATGTTATGTTTGCATTTCAGTTTCAATGGTGAGACTCATCTCAGAAACAGGTTTCTGAAATAAATTAACATTTAAAAATTAAGTTAATTTTAAAATACTGTAGAAAAAATTCTGTTTTGTTTTGTTTTGCTGGTTTGTAAAAGGTTACTTAAATTGATGGGTTTACATTCATCCCTTTCAGTTAATAATGAAAAAAAGTTTTACTGCCATTAGTAGGCAGCAGAGTTCTATTTTCTGAAAGACGGCCCATTTGTTTTGTATAAAGATCTTTTTTATAATGAAAAGGAACCAATCGAAGCTTATAAACCCAGATTGTGAAAAGATTGAAGATCCAGACTTTGAAATTATATATTTAAAAAATGGGGATAATTTCCTTTTCAGTTAAGACTGTTTCCTTTCAGACATGAAGGAATATAAATACATTTCTCTGTTTTGGGTGCTCATAGAATTTGGTGGTACTTCTTAAATCTTCCCTTACTGCTCTTGAGTAAAGGTGTCAGTTGTTGAAGCTCATTTGTGATTAAGCAACTGGTTACATTTGTCCATGTATGTTACTAAATGTGAAGAAATATGTCGTTTGTCCAATGGCAGTTAGTTTAGTCCTGACTTGCTGATTTCACTGATGGAGTTTTGGTGTCCTGAAAGCTTGAGCATGAAAACCTGTGCCTTGTCTTTGTCGTTCTGTAATTGCAATAAGGGGTTATGAATTAAATGCATCTTTGCTGATAATAGTTACTTTGTCACAGCTTTTATGACAAATACTGTTTAAGTTGATGTATGTGGAAACCAGACAATGTATCACTGCTATTGAACAGTTTAAGTTTGAAATTAATCTTGTATCATCTTTCGGCTTTTCTGGGGGAGAAAGAGCAAGACAGCCTTCTGTCAGGATTTGTGTATGTTTTTAAGATATGTTTATGCCGTATTCTGATTTAATTTAGAAATGAATATTTTTATACTAATGGCCAATCACATAATATAGTCTATTTGTAAAGAATTGCATTATTAAAATAAGTTTAGGAACTGGTGCTAATGAGTGCCCTGGCATCTTTGGTGGCAGCCTGTGATGAAATCTCTAAGGAAATACTTTGGATATTGCAGCTTCCTGTAGAAATTAATTTTAAAATGAAGTTAATTTTCTTATTTTGAACTTCTAGTGCAATATTGTAATTTCTGTTTGACCTCATGTTAAAAAATAATTTAGAAAGTGTTAGTCAAAAGAGAAACAATGTCATCTCCCCCTTTGTGATAAAGAGGGATCATCTGATCATAATACTTTGCAATGACTAGCCTTTATTTCCATCATTATACTTTCCTAAGTGCAATGAATGCAACAACTTTTACCATGGCAAGCTGCTGGTGGTTACATTTTAGTGTAGAGGTAGCAATGCAGATTTTAACTTAAGCAGGAAGAACCTATGTTAAGCAGTTTCTCTTCATACTATTTAACTGTTGTGGGGTTTTCATGTACGTCTTGTTTGCTTTGTTTTTTTTGTTTGGCTTTTATTTAATTATTTAATGAAATTTAGTGGTTTTCCTGATGATAGAACATTGGTAGCCTGCCTGCCTTGGTTTACAGTACCTTACAGACATTTATGTGCATTAGCAATCTCACTGGTTTATGGTTTTGGGGGGTTGTTTTTTTTTTTTTGTATGAGTTGGGATCATGTGTAATTGAGCTCACCTGTAAGCTGGTGAGCTGAATTAGTCCAGGACAAATACCTTTTGCTCTTTATGATTAGCTGGTATCTTATGAAATAAATGCAATTCACAAATTGTGGTAAAAAGGAAAGGGGGGGTGATGGTGTGGGGGAAAGCCTGAGTTTAGCCTTTCTGTTATGGTCACTTGTGGAATGCAAAGGTTTCAGGGAGAACAGACCAGGGAACATGTGCATTGTATGAGTATGTGTTACAAAGCACAGTGCTGGAGGGCCTGCACATGTGCTTCATGCAGGGCAGATTTGTTAGTGGTCTGTATGTGGGCAGTATAAAATAATGTACAGGTAGTACAAGCAAGTTGTGGGACTGAGTGAGCAGATGAGCTTTTTGAAACCGATCTCTTTTCAGAACTAAAAATTGGTTTTAGCAAGTTGTCCCTGATTCTTCCCTTTATTCTGTGTTGCCAAAAATAATTATTATCTGACCAAGACAGGTAGAGATTTGTGGAGTTAAGCAATGGGAGAAAAAGTTTTTCTTCCACCGTTAGTGCAGACTTCTGCAGTGGATGTTTGTGTACTACTTTTGTGGCAGACTGACTCTGTACTTACATGAAAGTGTATTTTACTCTGCCAGAGTTTATCCTGCTAAGTGTCTTTCTTCTGAGGAATATTTTACATATTTTGCACACAAGTTATTTCTGTATTTTATGTGGAAAAATCATTGCACCTTAAGATCTACTTATGTAGTGGTCCCTTTTAAGAGAACTTGGTGTTCTCTGTCAATTACTGTATATATTCCTAACCCTTTTTCACTTCTTTTTGAGCTTCCTGTAAGTTTTCATTAATGATGTGAATTTTCAGTTGAAATTTTAAGGGGCAGGTATAGTTACACCTCAACTTTATTTTTGTGTTATCATCCTTTCTCCAGATGTCCTCTGTTGCTCCTTCAATTATTGGATAGAAAGTAAAATAAACTAATACTTAGAGAATCTAATTCAGAGTAGTCAAAATATTGAGTTTCTGTAATACAGTGCAGAACTGGAATTCATATACAATAGACTGCAATAAATAAAAAGCAAATGATTAAACCATATCTCACTTACCATAGATCTTTTTAATCCGAGGAGAATCTGTGCCATTAGTTCCAGACCACTGTATTTCCCATTCACAATGCTTTAGTGCATAACTTATAAATCAGTCCTCATCATGCTATATTACTTTTTCAAAGCAAGACTAACATCAAGCAAGACAGGATGAATGGAAGCCAATGAAGGTCAAATAGACAATCCAATTGTTATTAAAGATTCTTGGAAGAGCAGTGCTGTGATCTAAAAAAGAATTAGGTGCAAATTTCTGTATCTTTGTTGATAAGGGTCATTTCTGTAGACCTGTAGTATTTTCTATCGTGATCTGTTTTTTGATTATGCTGTTCTGCTTGTATATTATATCTGAATGTCAGTAGTCTGTACTCTAAAATATTTGTTAGTTTGCAGAAGCTGTTTTATAATACACATTTCATGTACCCGCTCCCTCCCCTGAGTGGTGAGGAGGCCTTTGAGGAAAATGGAACATACAGTAACATAGTTCAGATGAAGAGACAGTGATTACACAATAATTGTGTGCAAGCTATTGCTAATTTTCTGTGCAATTTTTTTTTTATTGGTCAGGTATCTTTCATTCATTCTGCAAAACAGGCTGTCTTTTGGGATCGTCAAAAATCATCTAGTTCCAGCCCCCCCTGCCATGGGCAGGGATGCCCTCCAGCAGACCAGATTGCCCAAAGCCCCATCCAACCTGGCTTTGTTTGACTTCTGACTACACAGTTTGTGTATTGGCTTCTAAATACACAATCCCAAAAGGCTTGCTTTTTATTTGGAAGATGTGGAACAACAAAAAAATCTTTGGTCACTGAGAAATTGTTGCTTTGGGAAAACTGCATTAGACCTATAAGAGTATTCACTGACCCCAAACCAGTGTAACTTACGTGGCATTGTACCTGTAATCTTGTTGGCCTGCCTTACCTCTGGACTATCTTTTTTTTACCTGAGTCTTCACTGAGGTCACCGTAAGCTGCCAGAGTGCATTTCAGTGGTGTGTTAGTCAGACTAGTTGGAAATGTGGATCGAAGTGATCCACAGCGCAGCAGGGATAATGCTCCAGTGAGGGTCAGTTGTGGGGTAGATTCTTCAAAGCTTCTTTTGCTTCTGAGTACAGTGGTAACAGGAAGACATTTTTACAAACCCAGAATGTCCTTGGCATTTGGGATTTACGATTCCAGACGTAGTGAGAAGTTGCTGGGCTGGAAAAATACAGTTTTGTCCCAGAATCTCTATAGTGTTTTCATTATGGTCATTTGCACTTGGAATATATACATCTCAGGAAAAAAACATGCTCATTTAAAGGAAGACATTTAAGTCTTTTATATATGCTCATGTGAATATTAAATACTTAACAGAGTTCACAAAATGTTGCACTTTTGAATAGTCTACCTACAAAATACTACATTTATGCAATTGATTGCATTTCATAAATATTTAATTTTGTTAGAAAACAATTACAAATAGTTATAGAAATAAATAAATCACAATAATAAGGTAGGTAATAGCTCCATTCAACTGATAACTGACAATGATGATATATTTCCAGGAGATGCAAGTTTGATGTGGGAAATAGATGCAATATTGTTAAAAGCATCAGTTGCTTTGTTTCAGTAACAGTGCTTAGGAAATTAATATAAACTTAAGATATCAGACAATTCAAATTCTTTGCAGTCAGTGATGGGTATACCATGAGTCTGCAGGATTGCAATAACATAAATTTGGAAGTATTAATCACATTTGAATATAATGGTTTCTTGGGTTATGTGCAGATAAACAGGATGACAGTAATATTTGAATTTGTGGCCATCATTCTCTCTTTTCTTCTGTTTCTTCTCCTCTGAGAAGATAATCCCGCTCTGGCAAAGATGGTATTTTTTCTTCCTTTTGATGCAGATAGATGTGTATACATGCCTGATGTTTTCTCTCAAATTTTTGAAATAAATAATAGTAGTAATAATAATGATGTAAGTATTGGTGAGCAGCTTACCAATGTTACAGAGGAACTGGTTAGTCTGTAGTATGTGCTCATATCACCTGTTCATATTTGTGTCCTTTCTGTAGGTGACGGATCAGTCAGTGAAAGCTTTTGCTGAACATTGCCCTGAGCTGCAGTATGTTGGTTTTATGGGCTGCTCTGTTACATCGAAAGGAGTCATCCACCTTACTAATGTAAGTACTGCAACTACTTTTAGCTAGTCATTAGTCTGTTTGACTATTGCTAAACCACAAGTATTGGCCAGGATAACTGCATAAATATGATGAATCACACTGTCACAGATAGAAAAACGACAGGATTAATGAACCTTGCACTGTTTGAGCAGGCCTGTTCAGATTTCCCTGTATATAAATGCTGTAGTAAAAACATATTCAAGGCATGATACTTTTCCTCAGAAATAATAATACTGTTTAAGTCAAAAAGTCAGGGTTTTAGACAGACCTCTTACTGCAAGGGCGCATCCCCAATGCATATACATTTTGTATATCTCCATCTCTGTATTTTAACGTAGACACTGTGACACTGTTACATTTTATTTCCTTTTTCTTTTACGTGAGAGAAGTGATGTGTAGGAGAACTAACTTGAGAGTACCTGCAGAAAATAATGGAAGCATTTAATAAAATGCATGACTTGGATGAAGTGGGCAAACAGCATATTAATTAAAATTTTTAACTGAGAGTAGATTCAGCGATCATGCAAACATCAGGGAGAGCAGTGGAAAAATGCATCTGGAATATATAAATTAGTATATATAGCTAAGTGTTGTGGTTTTGCGTGATGGGTTTCTGATGGAGGAGGGGGGGCTGCTGGGGCGGCTTCTGCAAGAAGCATCTAGAAGCTTCCCCTAGGCCTGACAGAGCAAACACCAGCTGGGCTCAGGGCTGGACCTGCCACTGACCAAGGCCGAGCCCATCAGCAAGTCAGTGCACCTCTGGGAATTACATTTAGAAAAACGGAACCAGATGCTTTTTGCCACCAGAGAAAGGAGTGAGAAGATGTAAGAAACTGTGCAGACACCAAGGCCAGGGAAGAAGGAGGAGGAAGAGGTGCTGCAGGCACCAGAGGAGAGATTCCCCTGCAGCCTGTGGAGATACCCCAGGCTGGAATGGGTGGAGACTTACGGAAGATGCTGTGACCAGCATTGGAGCAAGGTCCCACAGGGCCTGCTGCCTGTGGAAAGAGGCCCATGCCAGAGCAACTTTGCTGGGGGAACTTGTGACTCAATTGTGAAGCAGGTTGGAGCAGTCTAGGCCTGAGAGGTATACAGCATAAATATAGGAGGTACATAATACAGAAGTCTAACATAGATTATGTAGTCCAAGTCTTTGTGGGAAATTCTCAGAGAGATCACTTTTCAGGTGAATGCTTTGGTGGCTACATTATTCTGGCCTAAATTTGTGGTGTATTTAATAGATATTTTATCATTCAACCAAATAACTTTATAATCCCATGTATTTAAGTATAAATTTTAGCTCTGATTCTCATGTGACATAGTCATGATAATAAATTATTAGAAATCCTGATTTACATAGGAGTGACACTTATACGTAATCCTTGAGAGAATATCCAGGAGGATGGTTTGTCACAAATTTAGAAAAAGTCATATGGGATAAGTAGTTGGTGCATGTGATTTGTGTTGGGACTTCAGACTTGGGGATTCAGGTTTTCTTCCATCAATCTGTATCTATGGAATCTTTCTTTAGACTATTAAAACAGCAAAGACAGTGATGTGATAACACCGAATATTAGACTTGTTAAAATTCTCAGAAATTATTGAGGAATTTGTATTTGCCCCCTCACTAGGGGAACTCTTTTTTTTTTATAACATTCCTGTGAGGGTGCTTAGTACTTACCACATATGTAGTATCAAATGTTTCTCCCTTTATTTTTCCAGCTTTTCATTATTCTGTCTTGTGCCTTACTGAAGCTTTCTGAGTTTTTTAAAATATATATTGGAGTTTTTTAGGTTCATCAAATAATATCCAAGTATATTGTAAAAGCACTTGAACTATTTTCTAGTAGCGTGTTGTTGGCAAAAAGTGTGTCTTTGCTTACTGTAAGTTTTGTGTTGGAGTATGCCAGGGGTTGTGAAATCACTGATGGTTTCAAGTAAGTGTATTTTGCAGGTTGAAGGAATTTTTGCTGGCTTGCTGCTAGAGTATAGTATAAACTAGATTTTTTTCTAGGGATGAAAGTTGAAGCATGTTTAAGGAAAAGCCTGGCGTACTTCCTTATTTTTACTGTACCTTTCATGGAGAATACATCATGTCTTCTCTGCTATATTGATGCACTGCATGGGCAGTGGAAGGAGGGATGCTTCCCAGTTGTGTAGGGCCAAGGCACAGCTGGATTGTGAAGGCCAAGGCACAGCTGGATTGTGAAGGCCAAAGCACAGCTGGAGCTGAAGTTGGCAAAGAACACAAAGAATAATAAAAAAGGCTTCTACAGGTATGTCAGCTGGAAAAGGAAGGTCAGAGAAAGCATATTCCCACTGATGCACACAACTGGCTCACTGGCAACAGTGGATGAGGAGAAGGCTGAAGTACTCAGCTTTTTTGCCTCCCTTTACTGGCACAGCTTCTCTTCCTACACTTCTCAAGTGGACAGACCTCAAGGCAGGATCTAGGGGAGCACAGTCCCTCCCACAGGAGGGGAAGATTGAGTTCAAGACCACCTGAGGAACCTGAACATACATCAGTCTGTGGGACCTGAAAAGGTGAATCCCAGAGTCCTGAGGGAATTGCTGATGTAGTTACCAAGCCACTCTCCATGACATTTGAAAAGTCTTGGCAGTCAGGTGATGTCCCCAGTGACTAGAAAAAGGGAAACACTGCTCTCATTTTTAAAAACGATAGAACAGAGGGCCCTTGGAACTACCAACCTGTCATCCTCATGTCTGTGCTTAGGAAGATAGTGGAACAGATCCATGTAGAAGGTACATATGCACATGGAGGACAGGGAGTGGATTTAAGACGGCCAACATATCTTCACACCAAGCTGAGTGGTGTGGTCGACACCCCAGAAGGAAAGGAAGACATCCAGAGGGATTTGACAGGCAGGAGAGGTGGGTCCAGGTGAACCTAATGAGGTTCAACACTGCCAAGGGTAAGGTGTTGCATTTGGGCCGGAAGAATCCCAGACACAGATACAGACTGGGAGAAGAGCTTCTTGAGAGTAGCCCTGCTGAGAAGGACTTGGGGATTCTGGTGGATGAGAAACTTAACATGAGCCAGCAGTGTGCTCTTGCAGCTCACAAGGCCAATGGTATCCTGGGCTCCATCAGAAGAGGGGTGGCCAGCAGGGACAGGGAGGTGATTGTCCCTCTCTACTCTGCCCTCATGAGGCCCCATCTGGAGTACTGTGTCCAGATCTGGGGGCCCCAATATAAGAAAGATGTGGAACTGTTGGAGAGGGTTCAGAGGAGGCCACAAAGATGATTAGAGGGCTGGAGCAGCTGCCCTACAAAGAGAGGCTGAAGGAGCTGGGTTTGTTCAGCCTGGAGAAGAGAAGGCTGTGGGGGGACCTCATTGCAGCCTTCCAGTACCTGAAAGGAGCATATAAACAGAAGGGGAATCAACTTTTTAAAAGGGTAGACAATGGCAGTATAAGGGGGAATGGATTAAAACTAAAGGAGGGAAGGTTTAGATTAGATATTAGGGGGAAATTTTTTACAGGGAGAGTGGTGAGGTGCTGGAACAGGCTGCCCAGATCACTGAAGGTGTTCAAGACCAGGTTGGATAGGGCCCTGGTCAGCCTTGTGTGGATTGAGAGCTGGAGGTTGGTGGCCCTGCCTGTGGCAGGGAGTTGGAACTGTATGATCCTTGGGGTCTCTTCCAACCCAGACCATTCTATGATTCACCAAGTGCAGGTCTTGCCTGTCCAAACTAGTGGCCTTCTGTGATTGAGTGACTACATCACTGGACAAGGGAAGAGCTACAGATATACAGTTCTACCTTCTGTAAAGCCTTTGACATGGTCCTCCACAACATTTTTCTTTCTACATGGGAGAGATACGGATTTGAGGGGTGGACTATTTGGAGATGAGGGATTGGTTGGATGGCTGAATCTGGAGGGTAGTGGTCAACTGCTCAGTGTCTGGATGGAGATCAGTGATGAGAGCTGTCCTACAGGGGACAGTACTGGTATCCAACCAAGGTTAAAAAATCACAAATATCTTCCTCAGTGGCATAGACAGTGGTATTGAGTGCATCCTCAGCAGGTTTACAGATAACACCCAGCTGAGTGGTGAAGTTGACACACCGGAGGGACACGATGCAATCCAGAGGGACCTGGACAAGCTCACGAGCAATGTCCTGCACCTGCATCAGGCCAGCCCCAGTGTCAATACAGGCTGGGGGGGTGAAGGGATTGAAAGCAGCATGTTAAGAAGGACTTGGGGGTACTGATGGATGAAAAGCTGGACATTAGGCAACAATGTGCACTTGAAGTCTGGAAAGCCAACCATTCCCTGGGCTGCATCAAAACAAGTGTGGCCAGCAGGTTGAGGGAGATGATTCTGTCCTTATGCTCTGCTTGTATGAGACCCCCCCTACAGTGATGCCTGCAGCTCTGGAGTCCTTGGTAGAAGACAGATGTGGACCTGTTGGAACAAGTCCTGAGGAGGGCCACAAAAGTGATCAGCAGGCTGGAACACCTCTCCTGTGAAGACAGGCTGAGAGAGTTGGGCTTGTTCAGCCTGGAGAAGAGAGTATTCTGATGAGATCGTACTGCAGCCGTCGAGTACCAGGGGCCTACAGGAAAGCTGGACTTCTTGTCAGGGAGTGTAGTGACAGGAGAAGGGGTAATGTGTTTGACCTGAAGGAGAGTAGATTTAGATTGGAGATTGGAATGAAATCCATCCCTGTGAGGGTGGTGAGGCACTGAACAGGTTGCCCAGAGAATTTGTGGGCGCCCTCCCCCTGGAGATGTTCAGGGACAGATTGGATGGCTTTTAGAGCAACCAGATCTATTGGAAGATGTCCCTGGTTATTGCTGGGGCATTGGAACTAGATGATTGTTAAAGGTCCCTTCCAATCCAAACTATTCTATGATTCTATGGTATGATGTGTGTATAAGTTTGCTAAGACTTTCTGTGCACAATGACAAAGTGGCTTTTTGCATTTATTGCTGCTTTTAGATGAGATGTGTGTTCATGTAATATAGGTAAGTTAGATGATGCCATATATCAAGGGGGGAAAGAGTAAGGGATTTTCCTGGTAATACAGGGACTGGGAAATGTTGTTGGAATTCAGCCTTCCTTGCTTGGAAGGTATTAACAGGAGATAACCTGGTCAATCTTGCTGTAGTGACTTCAGTAGTGTTTCCAGCTGGCTTCTCTGCCAGGTGTTACTTCCTCATAGTACAGCAGGCAATTTTGTCTAAAACTCTGAATTGCACTGAAGCATCTGGCACAGACACATGTTCTACTTCTGCAGTTCTTTGGAGGAAATGAGTTCCACCAGGGAGTCAAAGCAACTATCTGGGGAGTAGTAAAATGATCTTTAACTGCTGCACCTGTCTTTTTTCAGAATTAATTAGTTGATGAGATCATTATTATTTTTTTGTTCTAAACATCATATATTTCTTATGATGGTTTGTGTTGAGTTTTTTAACTAGTATTTCATAAGTGCTTGGCCATAATTCTAGCCCCATGTTCTTAGAGGATGTGGAGTTTGTTCTTTGCTCTATGTGGCCTGTGAGTGTGTCCCACAAGGCAGTGTAGAGCTGACTCCCTTCTGTCCTTCTGCTTCCTGTGTGCAAACTGGAGATAACAGCACTGGCCTCAGTTGTAAAATTGCTTTGAGGCTGATGGATGTATAAAAATTGACTGATTTATTATTACTGTATTTTCCTCCTAGTAATGTTAGCTCTCTTTAAGAATACTGGCGCTTGAAAATTCTGAATTACAGTGCTGCTGAATCACAGAGCTTTTTTAATAGCTAATAGTGGGGAATGGTAACGAAAATGTTGTATATGGTATTCGGGGTTTATTTTCATTATTTTTCTAGTAAACATAGTGATGTTCAAAAAAATTTGCTTCTTGAGCAGAACCATGTTATTGCACTATTGCCTTTTTTCCTTGAAGTTATTATAAACTACAAAAAAGGCACCTAAAATAAGTGATGATTATGGAGCAAGTTGAGAGGCACTGCACATATGTATGCAGAAAGAAAGAGGCAGTGTGTATTTACATGCAGTTCACAGTTGAAGCCAGTGGTTTGTTCTAATGAAGTAGAATTTTTTGTATTGTTGTAATGTGTTTAAACAGTGTCACAAAAAATCTGTGTGATCTCTTTTGTGACATCAGAAAAATTAGTCCAACATTTCATAGCATTGTTTCTCCAGAGGAGGGAATAACATGTACTGGATATAGTGTTGTAGTTTTTAACTTCTGTTTTCAGTACGTCCCCAACTGGATTTTCCTTGTTCTACCTTTTTTTCTCTCTTGTTTTATTATTTACTTATCTTTCACTACATGATTTGTTTTTTTCTCGTTTTCTCTCTCCCTATCTTCCTCAAATCTTTGTTTATAGCTGGCTATATTTTAGTTTTCCTTTTTTCGCCTGTAAGCACAAAGATCTATGTAAACATGCAAAGTACCTATCCTATATGTAGTAGATAATTGCATTGAACACAGAATAGCTGGATTGGGTGACCTTTATTAACTAGGTATGAATAAATAATTTTGTATGATAACTAATAAAGTAGAAATTATTAAAATTTTATATCTTTAGCACCAAAAGTGGTTGCATTTTCTTCCCTTCTTGTGGTAATTGCCTCTTAACAGTGTAATTGTTGCACTTCTAGTAGAATTTTTAACAGCAGGCATCAGCAAATCTTGATATCTACACCTAGTTTTTTATATCAGGAAGAGTTTCTTTAATGAAGGTTGTCAAACATTGGAATAGGCTGCCCAGGAAGGTGGTGGTTACCATCCCTGGAGGTACTTTAAAACACGTGTAGATGAAGTCCTTGAGGACATGCTGTAGAGGTGGACTAGTCAGGGTTATGGTATGGTTGGACTCTAAAGGTTCTTTTCCAAACCAGGAGAGTCTGTGAGTCTATGATTTCCAAGCCACTTCCTTGGGTTCCTTCTTCAAGTTCTGATATATACAAAAGAGTAATTGCTTTGTAGCATTATAACTCTGTGCTTCTACAACATGTACTTCTGAGTACTTTTTCGTCTAAATACATGTAAACCTTGCACAGCATCTTGACAGAAAAAAGTTTTAACTTATTCTTCTAATCACCAATACACGATGTCTGTTTATATAAGAAAACATTTTTTGAATAATGTGGTCTTCATTCCTTTGTCTCAGAACTGTTATCTGAGAGCCATGTCCAATCTAACTCAGTCATACCTGTGACTCAGTTGGTGGCCAGCATGAAGTCAATCAGCATTCAGATTGATAGAGCAAATATTTAGGACTCATTCAGTGCAGATGTTATCAGCTTGACAGATATATAATGGTAATCTACACATGACAAGATTGATTTTGCAAGAGCCTTTTCTAAATTGAGGTACTGTATGGTCCCTTTCTTTAGTAACTGATGTGTTTTGACACAAATTGCTCTGCTTTATGCTCACTTTATGTTAATATTTCAGCATACCTTCTAATCTTAAAATCATCATGCTTCCTAACTAAGAACATGATTGTTCTTTGGCTAGGTCTAGAGAAAACAGTTTTTTAATCAATTTATATAATGAGATATATTTCTTAAAATGACAGATGATTTATTTGAATCTGTTTGCATTTAATAAGATATCTTTTTAAATGTTAGTCTTCCGATAGTAGTAAAAAGTAACTAAATAAGCCTTTCTGAACATAATGGTTCTGGGAGATTCTCCATGAGGTTTGGCTTCATGCTTTAAATGATGTGATGCTATAGACTGTGTAAGAGAAGCTTTTTACTTCTTATCAGACTAAAGCTGACCATTTTGCTGAATGAAGTGGAATTACCCTGTGCCTCATAAGAGACTCTTAACCATTTTAAACAGTTGCATTTAAGTAGGGTTAAAGAAATGTAATGAAACTGCGGTTTCTTTTAAGTTGCAATGAAGTCAAAAGGCATTGCAGACAAGAGTGTTGCATGGTTGAAACAGTTTCAGTGCCCTGTAGGTGTGTGGAACCCATCCCTGGCCCCATCCTCCCCACCCACCCCTCCAACAAAATAAAACCAAAAAACAACCAACAAAAAAAACCCAAACTGAAAACGTTTAACTGAGAGTAAGTAGCACAAAGGATAATTATGACTCAGTGATAATGTAATTCAACAGTGGCTTTTAGAATTTATAATCTGGAAATAACTCTTGTAATCTGGGTTTTATATGTGCAGTTTTTATGTGTGTGCAAGTAGCTCCTCTACAGTGGGTTTTAAAGTTAGATGTAAGGGCAATATATTTATTTTTGTAGCATAATTTCTAAATGTATGCATGCAAAACCCAGATTGTTATTATTACTAGTCATTTTGGAAGACGTAGCAGCTTGAATATGTGTCATTCACTTTGGTATTGTGTTTTGCTGTGATCTGTTAAAAACTCAAGGAATCTACTGAATAAATTTGTTTCCTTAATTAACATATATTTTCAACTCCATTTTTTTTTACAAATATTTACACTCTTGAAAAGATTTTTTTCTGGTTTGTTTTTTGTAAGTGATGCAAATTAAATCTCTGTGCTTATAACACTGATTCTGAATGTGTATGGCTTATTTAAGCAATGGGAGCTTAATTTTGTGCAATATATAACTTCAGGAAATGAATTTAGAGCATTTGAATGTTCAGAACATTAAAAACCGTCTATGAGAAAATAGTGTCCTGTAACTATTCAGTCATTTTTCAGTTTCTTAAACCACATATGATTACTGTTTCAGGAACATAGTATATCTCAATAGTGTAGTTCAGTTACTTCAGCTCTTAAGGAAAAATTAATGCCTGTGTTTATAGGTTCTGTTGGCATAATAAAAAAAACATCTGATTTACAGTTTTTTCAGGTTGCTAATTTTTATTTCCTGCGATCATCCATTTGCTTTTTGGGGACTTATATGAGAAAGCAGTTTATTCCCTGAGGGCATATGTACGCAAAGAGTGTCAAGAAAATTAAGCTTAATTAGTAAAAGATGTGAATTTAAAGCTCACTGAGTTCTTATAATCACTTTCTTTCAGAAACAGTTTTGCTTTGCTTCTGAAGAGGATTGATCTTATGCAAATTGTTTAGTGGTGGACTTGGTAGCATTAGGTTTGTGATGGACTCCATCTTAAAGGCTTTTTCCTACCTGCATGATTCTATAATTTCATTCTATTCTGTGATTTTTAAGAAAGCTTATCTCTAGAGGAATTGAGGAAACATGCAGGGAACAAAAAAAACATTGTATTATTAGCACCCTACATTACTAGCTAAATATACACAGGAGTTGATACATCCAAATTGAAAAATTACCTGTGATCCCAATGCTAATAGCAATTTTTTTATCATCTAAAGTATAGAAAATTTATCCTAAATTTGAACAGTCTTAAATCAGGAATATTTTTTCTCTTTTTTTTTTTTTGGTGTGATTTTTATTGTTACAGTTTTCAAATGCTCTTGCTTCTTGATTAACATAGCAGTATCTTCATATTACAAGTTCCACTAATCAAGATAAAAGTCTTACAGTAAAACTCCTCTTTTCAGTCAGAAAAAACAGTATGGTGATGTCTTTAAATGTATCAATCTCCATTAAATCTCGTTCAAGCCAACTAACAAAAGTATTAAACAGAAATTATTTTTTCATAATTTAAAATATTTTATATTCACAAGTAGTAATTTATTTTAAAATAGTATTAATTTTTAAAATTTTAATATAATTTTGAAAGAACTAGAGCACTGTTTTACAAGCTTCCTTTGTCCAAAACCATTTTGTGATCTAAATAGTTCCTTTGCATCTGTCATTCACAGTGGAATGATTCCCTTTCAGCACATTTTAACAGGTAATCTCCTCACAAAATCTTTACATACTGGGTTGTCAATTCTCTGTTAGTCGGACGAATGGAAGAAACCAGCATCCTGTTCTCTTCTAATCTCATTCTTCTAACTATGCTCCTGCTGAAATTTAAATGCTATTATTATACTATCTCATACAATTTTTACCCTGTGTCAATATTCAGTAATTTCAGCAAGATTGTGTATATATGTAGCACACAAAATTAGTTTAACTGTTCTTGATTCCTTTTCATTCTTTTATTTTCTATTTCATATTTTTAAGGCCTCTCTATTATTTGCATTGTCTGTTTTATTGTCACATTAAATATTCCTTTTCAGTTAAAACATTTTGTCTGCTGGAGTTGAGTTCAAAGTTTAAAATCTGTTCATGCTGAGCATTCTTTGTAGAGCTATAAATTTAAGAGTTGAAGAAAAGTGTGAATATCTATAGAAGAATGGCCCTGAAATTGCTCAATAAAATGGTATAGCTGCATGAAGAAAATTGGTTTGGATTGGGCAAAAAAAAATAAAAAGGGAAAAACTTGATTCATCCTGATGCCCTAAGATTGAGTATTTAAATCACAGAATATTCTTGTCCTGTGGAAAAGTGCTAATTAAAGGTATGCTCTTTTAATGTCAAGTTTTTTATGCATACATGCACTGAAGATGTGAACTTCCCAATTGTGTGCTTCAAATAAGTTTAATTTTTTTATATGATACTACTTTGAGATATGGGAGTTAGAATATGAAACTTATGTAACTTTTCTTGCCTTTTTTATAATACTAATGATTAATTAAGCATTCAGCATTGTGGAATTTAATACCTTACAATTTGTTTTTCAGGTAAAATATAAAATAGGACAATTCTTAAAAGCATCAACCTCATTTTTTTAAATGAAAAATGGTTACAGGTATATTTATTACAATCCTCTGGCCAGAAATAAGGTGTTGATACCTCTGATCTAGATAGGCAATGGAGTATTCTTTTCACCTGTCATGTACACATTGATACAAAATCATGCCAGAAGGTCCAGTGTTTAGTGGGTTGTGAATCCAGTTCTGTAGTTCTTTGAATTCATTCACTCATATGAAATGGCAATAGTGAGGTTGTATAGACAGTTTGTATCAAACTGAAGGAGTTTCTTCAAACTTCTAAGACATTAAGGTTTTCTGGATTTAGTATATTGTGCCTGATAAAAAGACAAATTAACCTACCAAGTAGGTTGGGTGTCAGGTGGGCTGTTTAAAATGAGTGAATGTCACAGTAAAAAAGGCAAGTGAGGGTTGAGTTACTGTATATTAAATATAATGTTGGACCATTATTCGTGTGAAGGAAAGAAACAGTGAGGAAATCATCATTCACCTGTGGTGGTAAAGGACAAAGTCTACCTTGGAAACCCTGTTCATTTGGTTAATAAGAATTATACTAATTCGGTTTAGGTTTTGAGTCTACCCATGCAGTGCAAAAGTCTTTTTCCTCAGAAATCACAAATTCTTTCAGTTACATTCATCATTGCCTCAATGAAGTAGAAACTTTAGTTAGATCTTAACTAATGTGAAGCCATGTTAGCTATACACGGGTTAAAGAAGCACTAGCCTCTATGCATTGGTTTATCTTTAGTGTATGTTTTTTACTTAATGTAAGAATTATGACAAAAGAGTCATCATTTTTATCACCCGTTGCCGTAAGTGTTGTTATGAAAGAAAGCATGTTTTAATTAAGAATTTTATTTTTTTCTCATGGGAAGATTTTCTGCTTGTCTTTGAGGTGTCCTGATAAATATTTGTCTATTGTCATAGAGCATTTAACATTGTTAAATAGTTCCAGTAGGTTTACTTCCTATGTAATAGGCATTGGCCAAGTTACTGCCAACATATTATAAAGGCTGTTGTATCCAGTATGGGTAGCTGGATGAAGGTGAGGAAAATGCTCCAAGCTCCCTCTTTTCGTTGTAATTTATGCAGAAGAATGAGGGATTGCTTATGATCATGTTTGAGTACATAGAAAGTAAGTCTGAATTTCAAAGTTCCTGGCAGATCAGCATGAATGAAATGTAGAGAGACAGAACTTGTGAAATCTGTCAGTTTTATCAACACAGTATCAATCACTGTATGATTTTCTCCCAAGTAGACAAATAAGATTATTGGAAGTTCAATGAGATTACAAGAAGCCCCTCTGCAGTACACCTGTGGTAGCATCCCAGCAATAGGAATATTATTGCCCTACTTCCTGTAGATGTACCCTGCAGTTATTTCTCAGAGATCAAGGTTCCTTAATTTTATGCTTATTCAGGAGAATTTTTGCAAGCTGTATGCGGTTTATCTTCAGCTGTAATTTGGAGAGTTAGTGCATACATTTGAAGTCCTCTTGTCCCCTTTTTTTTCTTGCCTTTCCCACCGACCCCCCAACCCCCTCTCCCGCCCCCCTTAAATACATTGACTTAATAATTAACTACTGAAGTGGACCTATTATGTGATTTCAGTTGTATGCCTTTACTTAATCAAATCCTTAGTGATTTAAATCACCGAATAGGATTATTTTCTCTCTCATATGGGGAAGGTAAATTTAATTAAAGTGTCAGTATTACCTAATGCAATTTTTTTCCTGAGTATAACAGAGATTATTTCAGACAGCTTAAAAAGCAAGCAGCACTTGGAGGTTATTATGACTAAACTGATCCATTGTTTAAGGATACTACAAAAATCTGTAAAAAGTTTCTTGTTTGAAGCCGTAGCTTTTGAAGGTCATTAAAATGATCAACCATCGTAATAAATCAGATTAATCAGTGCATAAATCTTAATCATGTTGTTCTATGACTCCAAATTTTATTGTTCAGAATATCCAGGTTGTTATTGATAGCTGTACAGGTGAGACTACAGTGCAAATGGTGTATGTTCCTGGAAGTTTTTAGTATTTACTCACTTGAAAGCCATAGATTCTGAAGTCCTTCATCACATATATCTGAATCTAAGCACAAATGTTCTGTCTCCTTTCTTTCCATGCCTTATTTTTCTTCTACTTAAATGAGTTGGTAGACTCCATATAGTTAAAAGGAGGAAGGCCTAGGCCCCTACTGCATATATATTGGAGTGCCTAACTTCCAAATTTTCTAAAGTTGGATTCTATTAGTATCTCTGATATGTTTGCTTTTTGTGAAAGATAATCTCATCTTCCTTGAATAGCTCATTTCAGATTACTTCTTTGTATTGTATTTGTCTCAATAGCTAAGAAATCTTTCCAGCCTGGATCTACGTCATATCACAGAACTGGACAATGAAACTGTGATGGAAATAGTAAAGAGATGCAAAAACCTCAATTCTCTCAATCTGTGTCTGAACTGGATCATTAATGACAGGTAACTTCCTTATAGCATCTAAAACCAGTATGAAATAAGTTCAACGAGTTGTTTTACTTGGGAGCAATTCTTCATGTCTAGGAGGATGGAGGAAATCAATAAAAGCAAGCAGTGCTTTCAGACTGTCCTTCCTTCTTTTGGGTAAACCATCTAGGCATTTTTTACAGATTTTGTGTATTTCTGTAGTGGATAAAAGTTTAGTTATAACTGGGTGGCAGCAGTAATCTGTTTACTGTAGATTTCATGAGAATGCACTCTTAGCCATGCAAGATATTAAAATGCACAACTGCTATTATGACTCCTTCAGTCGGTAGCCAGGTTTTAAACTGCTTTATTTGCATACAAACAATGAAACATATCTTTTACTTAAGAAAGAAACGTAAACTTGTGGGTTAAGCAGTGGAATTCATGTTTTTTAAGAAAGCAACAAGTCCTTTATTTTCTGGCAAAGAGATTGTCCAGAGTGAGACTGAAAGCATAAGTTGGGCTTTTCCTTTTGACCAGAATACCTATATTCTGCCCTCTTGATTAAGTAATTTATTTCAAAATCAAGTAAATGCACACAGATGATGGATATACAAAATCAGATGAAAAATGGAAAAATACTGAAAGTTCAGAAAGTGAAAGCTTTCTTTTTAAATGAGAAAGTTGAGCAAAGCCACTACCTGAAGATGCATGGGAAAGAGCATTTTTAATTACTTTTGACACATTGGTTTATTCTAACTCGTGCTTTAAACTTTTAACATAGACAGCTTCTAAAACAGTTTCATATAAACCAAAATAATGTGGTTTATCAGTAGTATTTCTTCCCCATGGTTACAGATTTTTCTCTAGTATACTCTCTCCCAAGGTTTTCTGAAATCTTTTAAGAATGTATTGAAGTGTAAATGAGCTTGGACTTTCTTGAAAGTATAATGTTTCAAAAATACTAAAATTGAAATGCATTTGAAAGGAATTACCATTGAACTTTTACTATAACTCCTTTTAGCCTTTTAGACTGTTTTTTTGTTTTGTTTTGTAGGTTTAGGTCAGACCCTTAATGTAAGTTCACTGGTTTTGAAAGAATTCATTTCCCTCAGATCTTTCTGTCTGGAGGGCCTTATTGCATGTGCAGAACAAGGCTACTGTAAAAAAAAAATAGAATAAGTCAGAAAAATTACTAAGAAAAATGTAAATTTAAGATGGGAATGTTTCAGGCTTTAATTGAAGTACTTAGAAATGGTATACCTTTCTGTATGAATATTTTGTGTAGAACATCTACTGAGTGTCATCCAAACTGATGTCAAGCTGTTCTTGAAATTATTCTGCTATAATAAGATATATTTAAAATTTTAGTTTTAGTTATATGCATTTTGTTTTATATTTAATTATATGCAAATGACTATAAAACTTTGTATTTAATATAATTAGAATTGTGAAGCATGATAAGCAAAAGAAACCGTTTCCAGCAAACAGAGATAACCTGCTGCTGTATGTGAACTTTTAGATTATTGACTCTTGTCTCTGTAGTTTCTATTCATGCCTGTCAGTACTTTTTCAATATGTGACTGATTACTAAAGCTTGATACCATATTTAAGTTTAGCTATTTAAATTAGCTTCTAGCTAAAAGCAAGCAAAGAGAGTTTAGAAAATAGTGCCTTTGTTAAATCTTATTCATAGGCAGCCATGTGGCAATCCAGGTATTATTCTTGTTTTATAAGTGAGTTGAAGGTCCAAATGCTAGTCTTAACAGAACAAAGTAATTTCCCCTACTCCTCCTAAATGCTGAATTAAGAATTTCTGAAAATTATACAAAAGGAACAACCACTGGGCTTTATTCAGTGTAGACAGCAGTTCAGCAAAGTATTATGATCATATTCAGTTTGAGGACAAGAGTGATCCTTCAGAAAGTTCACAGGGCTGTTCAGGTGCTTACCTTGGGTAAGAACCCAAGTTAGCTTAAGCTAGCTAAATTAGTTCATTAATGGCAAGATGAGTTTTATTTTTGTTTTCTATGCAATACTTCTAATCAGAGGGTGTTTCAGAGGAGATACTGAGTCTTGCTACTGTTGAGTATATCTTTTGTTTGTCATTGTTTCCAATACAGGATGGAGTAGGAGTCTAAAGTTTTGCCTGACTCTTGGTTTTAAAATAGAGAAATCGGTTCCCTCACCTCACCCCTTAACCCCACATTATCACACCTTCCTCTTTGTGAGATTGAACTGCATAGGGCTTGTTTTCCAGATCCTTTTCAAGCCTAACAAGATGCTTTTTTCTTTTCTCTAGAATGACTATGGGTTGGGTATTTTTATCTTTTCTTTAAAGCTTTGGAGAAGTGTTTTCCTCTGTTCCTTTGTACAGAATCAAAGGTGAAAGAAAGCTAGAAAGTTCTCAAAAATACTGGTGTAGCTTAAAGATATATCTATGAATTATCTCTTAAAAGTAGTGATTATTGGTAGGTTTTACAACAGAAGTAAATCACTGGATTTAAAACTTTATTTTACATTTATTATTTCCAGAAATCCATAAAAAATCTTTCCATAAGCAAGGCTGTGTCCCCAGAACATTTATAGCTATCTCTTCCTTGTGACACACTGTTACATCTAATGCTGTGACCATTTATTTCTAAGTATGTGAAAGGAACTGAAACTTACAGTGCAAGATGCAGATCTGCACAGTGGGCACGTGCTTTATTTTTTGGTGCTGTGATTCTTTTGCACATACAGGAATTAAAAAGAGCTATTATTTTTCTGTTTTGATTAGAGCTATTTTTGTTCTTGAAACTGTGCATCTGAAAGGCATCTATAGGGCAGAAAAAAATAGTTTATTTTTACCTAAGCTAATAAGTATGTTTGGCATGTTCACTTGAGATACTCTTGAGATACTTTTAAAATGGTAGGAAAATAGGTCTCTTACACTGACTTGCAAAAAAGTCTCTAAAAGTTGAGAGATAAGCAAGATCACCAAAGGACCTGTTCTAATATAATGATTTCTTCTGCAATTATTGCAGTTCCCTCAAAAGCTTCGTATACTATGTATCAAATGGGTAAATATGTCCTGTTGCTTTTTTCAAATATGAACAAAACCAGACTTGCAAATTCTTTTAGTATGCATCATAGGTTAGATTATCTCGGGTCTTTGCAATTGGAATGGATTAAAAAGAGAGTTCTTAATACACAATGAAGTCAATAATATACTATGAGGCTTCATTTAAATAACCTTTTGAATAAATAAAAATAGTGATATATAGAAAGAAATCTCACGGGGGATTCAGGAGAACATAGTATGACGCACTGACAGAATTTTCAGCAGTGTGTGATTTCTCTAATATTATGAGGAACATGTGCTATGTAACATGCCCATAAATGATGAAGGAGCAAGCAGTCATTAATCTCACTTTTTTTGGGAATCTTATGACTGTGGACCTTTGGACTTTGAGGTGCAATGCACTTCAACGTCTGTGTTACATAACCACGAAGAGATAGGCTTTTAAAAGCTGTGCAATGACTGTGAAGTCTCTTACAATATTTCTGCTTGCTTAAGTCACACTTACACTAACACACCTCTTTAGTAATATTTGTGTAGAGCATGTTTGTCAGCCCTTGTTTTTTTAATATATGTCATGGTGAAAGGAGCAGTGCAGGTAATGTTAGGAACAGTGAGGGTTTTTTTGTGCCATAGCACTAAGATTCATCTGGGATAAACGTTCTGTCTGTATAACAAAATTAGTGATTGGTTTTGCAGTCACAGGACAATAATTTCCCAACCATTTGGGAACTTTGGCCTTTCCTCTGTAGGTGGTGCCAAGCATTCTTGTAATAATGTTTCAAAAGCTGTATATTTTTCACAACATTTATCACACACTGATTACAGGTGACTTTGTTACCAGGTCTGAGATTTCCAGAGCACCTGGAGGTTGTCAAGAGGCAGATGTGGTTGTTACTTGGAGGCAGATAGGCAGTGTCTGCATGGTGCAGTAAAACAATGAATAGTATTGGTTGATGACCCATATAGTGGTATCACTTACCACTATCAGACTGCTGATTAGTGATGTCAAGGAGGATGAGTGTTATGTGCGTCACCGTGACATTCAGCACAGGTGGAAAAACTGGATTTGTCCTAGTTAAACCACTTCTGAGAAAACTTCTGTCCTTCTGTAGTGCTTTTGTGAAAAATCACTACAAACCAGAGTAAATGGTGTAATGGGACAGTATCCCCATATGGTAATTTTTAAGACTTCTTGGTGAGGTTTCTGATTCATGTCCAAGATGGAGAAACTTAGAAATGCAGACTTTAAACAATTCAGAGGAAACATGGTGAATGGTTAGAAGCCAGACCATAAGCCTGAAAACCAAAGTGTTTGTGCACTAGCACAGTCAGGAGAAAGGGGCATTTCTCACCTGAAGGGTGAGATCGTTTTGCTGGGTCACTAATACAGCATCATCCTCTCAGGAATGGGTGTCGTACTTGTTGGTGTCCAGCATATGGGGGGGAGGTTGACATTGTTACTTAGGAGAGGAAATTGTTAAACATAGTCTTCCATATACTAGGGGAGGTGTTCTAAAGATTTGTGTAGACTCCCTACCATGAGTTCATAATCAGCCTTGGAAGCATCTGCTGTAATCTGGATGTGTTGAGTAGAGAGTACAAAGCCAAAGATGGTCTCAACAGGTGATCAGATGACTATGTTTAGTTCCAGAGATGCTGAATTATGTGAATGCCCCAACATTTAATTAGTAGAGATTATCATCAAAATAGTAGCTCAGTTCTTACAGTGCATTTTTTATGAAATGCAGGATTACTGAATATTAGAATTATTTTCAAGGAAAAAAGCCATAAACTTTTCTTCCTGATAATGTAAGTCTCTGCATATTTGATGTGGAAATTAATTTAATAAAATTACTTCTAAAGTAAAAATGTATAAAGCCTTCAGCTTGCCTATACTTTTGAACAGGCAAAATGTTCATTTTATCTGTGGTGACTACAAATGCTAATATAGCATCTTAGTATTCATCACCTTTGATCTGACTGAGGTGGAAATGTGCTTCTGGAGGACTGGTACTTGTTCCTCTCACTTCTTATAATCTGGGCTTGGGGATATAGTAGACCCTTAAAGAAAAGTGTCTGTACTTTTATATTTGTTATGAATCATTGTAGGTGAATACTAGAATTTCTTAATTCTTACTCAATTTCATCTTTTCAGTGTTATCTGAAAGATGATCTGAGTTCTCTGCATATTTATCAGGTGTTTAGTCAGCTACATTAAAAACTTGAACTCCATATAAAATTACATGATGTAAAACAAATTAATTTCACTTTTAAAATTTCTTATTCTTCTGAATGTCATACATTTTAATTAAACTCATAAGAAAATTTGCTTCACCTTACAGATTCTTTTTTAAAATGACTCGAGGCTGACTGTCAGATTTTTAAATTTCAAAATAAAGCCTAGAAGTTGGACAAAGACTGATAATTGTCATACTCTGGGTAATTGTCTACTTTAAATGTTCTGTCTCTTTTTTAAGTGATTATGAAAAAATACATGAAAAAATAATCCTTTTTGATTTGTCTTCTTGAGTGATGTGTCAATACCGGTTGGCTACCAGATACCCACCCAGCTGCTCTGTCATACCCTGCAACCCCCAACAGGACAAGAAGAGGGAAAAGTCCATGAGGCAAGACAAAGACAGAGAGATCACTCACCAGTTACTGTCTCAGGCAAAACAGTCTTGTCTTGGGACAGGTTAATTTATTGCCAATTAAAAATGGTGTACGATAGTGAGGAAAAAAAGGGCAAAAATAGGCCATTTTCCTTCGCCCTCCTCTTCTTCTGAGGCTCAAATTCAGTCCTTCATTCCCAGCTCATCTACCTCTTTCCCCTGAAGCAGTGCAGGGTAGGGAGGAACAGGAGTTACAGTCGATTTATGAAACTTCATATCTGTTACTCTATCCTCACTTCTTTTCATCTGCTCCAGCATGTGCTCTTGTAGTGGGTTTATATGGCAAGGTTTTGAGAGATGAGGCCGCAGGGGTGGCTTCTTGTGAGAAGATGGGAGAAGCTGCTCTTGTGTCAGACAGCCAGTTTCAGCCAGCTCCAAAGTGGATCCACTGCTGGCTAAAGCTGAGGCAATCAGTGATGCTTGATTGACAGGGGTGTTGGTTGACAGCAGGCTGAATATGAGCCAGCAGTGTGCCCGGACAGCCAAGAAGGCCAATGGCATCTTGGCTTGTATCAAAAACAGTGTGGCCAGTAGGTCTAGGGAGGTAATTGTGCCCCTGTACTCGGCATTGGTGAGGCCACACCTCAAGTACTGTGTGCAGTTCTGGGCTCCCCACCATAAAAAAGGACACTGAGGTCCTTGAGCAAGTGCAGAGAAGGGCAACCAGGCTGGTGAAGGGGCTGGAGGGCAAATCCTGTGACGAGCGGCTGAGGGTTCTGGGAATGTTTACCTTGGAGCAGAGGATGCTGAGGGGAGACCTTATCACCACCTACAACTACCTGAAGGGAGGTTGTAGAGAGGTGGGCGATGGTCTTTTCAGCCAGGTGACAGAAGATAGGACAAGGGGAAATGGCATGAAGCTGTGCCAGGACAGGGTCAGATTAGATATTAGAAAAATATTTTTTACTGAAAGAGTTGTGAGGGCCTGGAACAGGCTGCCCAGGGAGGTGGTTGAGTCACCTTCCCTGGATGTGTTAAAAAAAAGGGTTGATGAGGTACTTAGGGATATGGTTTAGCTTAGGATGGGAATGGTTGGACTCGATGATCTTCAAAGGCTCTTCCAACGTTGTGATTCTGTGATAACATACTTAAGAAAGGTAAAACCACTGTGCAACTGCAGCTAGGAGAAAGGAGTAAAAATATGTGAGATAAACAGGCACCAAGGTCAGTGAAAAAGGAGGAGGTGCTCCTCGCACAACAGCAGAGATCCTATGTGGCCTGTGGAAAAGACCGTGGTGGAGACAGACTACTCCGTGTAGCCCATGGAGGTTAATGGTGGAGCAGATATCCACACTGTTAGCCCGCAGAGGACCCTATGCCAGAGCAGGTTAGAGTGCCCCGAAGGAAGCTGTAACCTGTGGGAAGCCTGTACTGGAGCAGGCTCCTGGAAGGAACAGTGGCCCATGGAGAGAAGCCCATGCAGGACCACCTTTTCTGGGAGGACTCTGACCCTGTTGGGGGTCCACACTGGAGCAGTGCATTCCTAAAGAACTGCACACTGGGACCCACACTGGAGAGGCTCTTAAAGCACTGCAGCTTGTGGGAAGGGTCCACACTACTGTCTCCTTTGAGAGGGACCCCACTCTGGAGCAGGGAAAGATCGTGAGGAGAAGGAGTAATTGAGATGATGTATTACGAACTGACCACAATGCTCATTGCCCTGTACCTTTTGGGGAGGAGAGACAAAGGAGTTGGGAGTAAAGTTGAGCCCAAGAAAAAGGGACTGTGAGCTGTTTTAAAATTTGCTCTTGTCATTATCCCACTCTGTTTAATTTGCCGTAAATTTATAAATTAAATCAGTTTCTCCAAGTTGAGTCTGTTTTGTCTGTGATGGCAATTGATGAGCAATTTCCTTGTCCTTATCTTGACCCACCAGCCTTTATTTTCTCCCTCTGTCCTGCTGAGTAGAGGGAGTGAGAGAGAGGGGCTGGGTGGGCACCTTTGGCCAGCCATGGCCAATTCACCACAGCTTTCCATGGGCTACTACCCTTCACAAAGTGCTCCAGTGTGAGTTTTTCCCATGGGCTGTAGTTCTTGAAGAACTGCTCCATGGGATAGAATCCATAAGGAACAGACTACTCCAAGCATGGGTCCCACACAAGCCACAGTTTCTGCCAGAAAATATGCTTCTGCCTGGATCTCTCTACATGGGCTGCAGCTTCCCTGATCTGCATGTGCTGTAGTATAGGGCTCTTCACAGGACGTCTCCTCTCTCATCAACCTCGATGGGCTGTAGTTTAGCTATCTGTTCCTGTGCAATGGACCACCTCTATCTCCTCCTTCCCTGACCTTGGTGGTTGTCCTGCTGTTTCTTAATGCTTGTTCTTTTCTCCCTTCCTTTCTGTGTTTGGTGGAGGTTTGGCTTGGTTTTGCTCTTTCTTGGATACACTTCCCCATAGATGCTGTTATTTTGGCTGAGGGGCTCAGCTGTGCCCTGGGTTTGCTGAAGCCAGCTGTGTCTCTCCTGTCCCTGCAGCGCTCTCTACCAGCACCTGCGCATGGTTTTCATTTCATAACTAAGAAAAAGTTAAGTCAAGTGTTTTCCTTAACAAATTAAAATGTGAAGCCACAAAATTCATTTTACAGTGATTATCAAAACACATTCCATAATATTTCATCATAACATTTCATCATATAAGGTGTTTCAGCTGGTGTCCCAGGACTTCTCCTTCATACCTCCTTTCAGTGAAGTGATACTGTATGTAATTTAGTTTTTGCTCTCGTTGCACAACACATTCCTGCTATTTTTTATAACTTTAGATTAAATGTTTTTACTTTTCTGTCCGATCTGACAGGTTTGAGAAAAAAAAATGGGGGGTATGATTCATCATATATCTCTGTGCTTATCCCTCAAATCATTATTCTTATCAGAGTTGGTAGTCCTTTCAGCTTCTAGTTATAAGCCCTGAACCCACTTACAAAGGCTTCGGAAAACAATTTCTTTGGCTTTGTTACCAAATACGTTTATTTTTTACAAACATTTGATTGGAACAGGTCACATACTGTCTTTAAAGTTTAACCAATGCTGAAAATCAGAATGCATTTTCTATAATTAAGCATAACTATCAGTTTATTGAGGTTCTACTTCTCTCTGACTGGTATTAAAATAAATAGGGTTTTAGGAATAATTTCCTGGTGGAAATGGGTCTTACCAGAGAGAGTAAAACTTTCAAGCTATTGTCATGATTTGCTACCCTTTTATCTTTCTTTATGTACTTGAAAAGTGGGGAAAATAGTCCAGTGTTGTCACACTGCTGAAATGTATGATAAATGAAGCTCTGTAAATAGTGAAAATATAAGGAAGGTGATTAAGCCTGACAATTCTCATGTAAAAAAACTTGAGATGATAAATATCTCCTGTGATTAGTTATTAATTTAGTGCAAGGGACTAGCATCAGACTAAACAATTTTATGAGTTGTGGCATAAAAAAATTTTTGGAAGATAGGTATGCACTTCTTAAACCAAAGGAGAAATTTCTTAGACTTGATTGGTAATAATTAAAAATGGCAGACTTGACAGAAATGTGGCTTGACTATTTTCTGTATGACATTCCTTACAGAAATTAAGAAAGTGCAATGTTCCCTGAAGGCATGGAAATGACAGTGTGTTATAAATCTGAGTCCTTAGTGCATCATGAAAACTGAAAGGTTTTGTATATATATCATTTCTGTACAGCTAAAATATTTGCAGCGTTATAATTTGAAGTATAACAGAAAAATAAAAAGTCTAATCTTCTAATGCTCAGAGAAGATGTAGTCCTTACTGTGATAACCGTTGCATTCTAAGGTTACAACCTATAATCTACCATGCAGTTAGAATAGACACAGTTCTTGGAAAAAAAGAGAGAAGAATGGATGGCTGTCGTCTTGATTTACTGCACTGACTGTATTGTTTACAGTCTTTCAGTATATCCATTATAAATACCATCTGAAAGGAGCATAACCGTGTTCTAAATTTGCTTTAAGCTGTTACTTGCTGCATTACTTATAAGTTCAAAATTGAAATAATTTTGCAAATTTTTGGTGGGTTTTTTGTGTGTGAGCATGAGACTCATTAGTGGGATCGTGCCATCATATAAATAGTAAATGTGTCAGATGCAGCATGCTAGGTAACTTTGGTCCTGATCAGGTTAATTCAATGATCCCCCTCTTTTTTCATATTAAAACCAAAAATGGCTGGTATATACTGAATTTTTTATGATGTTAAATGTTATTTTTGTGTATTTAGAACTGAAGATTAACCAGTAAGTACTGATTGGTAAAGGGGATGAAAAATTAATGTACCTTTTGAAAAGTTGTAGTAGGCTTGTTGATGAAAGTAAGATGGTGATGAAATGGAAGTTGAGCTGACACAATGAGTAAGTAGTTCTGGAATTGGCAATAATAATGTAATGAGGAAAATAAGCAGTAACTTAAACTGAAGATGGTGGTCATGGTAATGGCTGTAGGATATAGGCAGTGAACAAGTGAGTGATGCAAAGAAAAAATATAAAGTGCTAAACAGTGGCACGTTTGTTTTGGAGTCTCACTGACTTCTCTGCATACCCTCTGATCATGATCTGCTGGTTTTCAGAACCATGGTGAAGTGGTCTGAGACTTGCTTCAGTCCATGCCTCTAGTTTTTAGTCTCATGGAGTGGGGAATACCCACCTTTGTTTGCCAGAAGGGAAGAGGGATGCAGCCAGCTCACACAGTTAACCTTCGGAGGTCAGAATGTTTCCAGGCCCCACAGTTCTAATACACTCAGAGAAGAGAGACGCTGACTGTTTGTTAAATATGGCCTGAATTTTTTGCTGGTAACCATTTTAATGATCTGTGGAGTGATCTCTGGCATTGTGCCACACCTGGAGTGCTCTGTCTATTTCTGGGTTCCCCAGTAGAAGACAGACATGAACATACTGGAGAAAGTCCTGCAAGGGGTCTTGAGGAAGATGAAGGGACTGGAGTATCTGTTGCATGACGGAAGGCTGAGAGAGATGGGACTGTTTGGCCAGAAGGAGAGAAGGCTTAGGGGTATCTCGTCAATGTATATCAATACTTGGAGGGAGACTGCAGAGAAGAGAAAGCCAGACTCTTTCAGTGGTGGACAGTGACAGGACCAGAGGTAATGGGCACACACTGAAACCCAGGAGGAAACACTATCAGGATGACCAACCACATGCACAAGTTGCCCAGAATGGCTGGAGGTAGAATAAACTAGCTTCACCATAGCAGCCATTTTCTTTGCTGGCTCATGATTTTTCAGGGTTTGTTGTGATGTATTTGGACAGCTAATTATTTCCTGATTCTGGAAAATGTATTGGCCATGCAGGCTGTAGAAAGGGTCCTCAAAGAGTATAAGATATACTGATATTGTCGTTGATGTTATTGCTCACAGTGAAGAATGAGAAAAATTTGATTTCTGCTCTCATTCTTTCCCTGCCTTCCCCAGTACCAATTACCTCCTCCTATTCTGTCTTGTTTCTTGCATTTCTTTTTTCTTCCCTTCAGATTTCATCTAATAAGAGTCTAATTGATCTAGCCAATGACATTTAACAGATGGTTATGAGCCTATGGTAGTGGGAGAGTTAAGAGGGACACTGAAGTTGTGCACTGGAACAGGTTTGCCAGGTTGCAGTCAATCCAGACAGTGTTCTGTAGTCTGCTACTGTTGCAGAATGACTGAAAGTGTTGGTTCCAAAGACAGGCTGTTTGTTTTCCGTATGTGATGTCATCCTACCTCTCATCTGGCCCTGACCATACCTTCCTGGGAGGAAGGTAAGGCCATACCTTCCTTTCTGTCCTTAGAGACAGAAATGTTGAGGACAGCTGGCTACTCTTTAAGGATGCCTTTCTGAGAGCTCAAAGACTCTCTATCCCCCTGAATAAGAAAGCGGGCAAGAGGGGCAGGAAGCCAGCATGGCTAAGCAAGGACCTGCTGGTCAAACTGAGGGAAAAGAAAGGCAAATACAAGCTCTGGAAGCAAGGGTGTGTAGCCTGGAAAGAATACAGGGATGCTGTTCAGACTTGCAGAGATGGGATCAGGAAAGCCAAGGCAGATGGAACTGAGCTTGGCAAGGGTTGTTAAAAACAACAAGAAGGGATTTTACAGGTACATTGGCCAGAGAGACAGGCCAAAGAGAACGTACCCACCTTGGTAAATGAGAAAGGAGAATTGGCTGCAACTGATGAGGAGAAGGCTGAGGTACTGAATGAGTTCGTTGCTTCGGTCTTCTCTGGCAGCCAGGATTCTCATAATTCTCAAATCCCAGAACCTTGCATCCCTAGAACTCTAGGTGGGAACTGGAGGAATAAATCCCCCCCCAATGTAAGAGCAGAGCAAGTCTGAGACCGCCTGATGAGACTGAATGTCTACAAGTCTATGGGGCCGGATGACATGCATCCCAGGGTCCTGAAGGAGCTGCTGATGTGGTTGCTGAACCTCATTCCATCATATTTGAAAAGTTGTGGCTGTCAGGAGAGGTCCCTGGGGACAGGAAAAAAGGTCATGTCACTCCCATTTAAAAAAAAGGGAGCAAGGAAGACCCAGGGAATTACAGGCCGGTGAGCCTCACATCTGTGCCTGGGAAGATCATGGAACAGATCCTCCTGGACGACATGTTGAAGCACATAAGGGAAGAGCATATGATCCAGGACAGCCAGCACGGCTTCACCAAGGGAAGGTCGTGCCTCACCAATCTGGTGACCTCCTATGATGGAGTGACGGCATCGGTAGATAAAGGGAAGGCGACCGATGTCATCTACCTGGACTTGTGCAAGGCCTTTGACACAGTCCCCCACCACATCCTTATCTCTAAACTGGAGAGATATGGATTTGATGAGTGGACCATCCAGTGGATAAGAAAGTGGTTGACAGACCGTAGCCAAAGGGTGGTGGTCAATGGGTCTATGTCCAGGTGGAGGCCGGTGACAAGCGGGGTCCCCCAGGGGTCTGTCTTGGGACCGGTGCTCTTTAACATCTTTATCAATGACATGGATAATGGAATTGAGTGCACCCTCAGCAAGTTTGCGGATGACACCAAGCTGAGTGGTGTGGTTGACATAACAGAAGGAAAGGAAGCCATCCAGAGGGATCTTGACAGGCTGGAAAGATGGGCCCGGGGGAACCTAATGAGGTTCAACCCTGCCAAGTGTAAGGTCTTGCACTTGGGCCGGAAGAATCCCAGACACAGATACAGATTGGGAGAAGAGCTCCTTGAGAGTAGCCCTGCTGAGAAGGACTTGGGGATTGTGGTGGATGAGAAACTTAACATGAGCCAGCAGTGTGCTTTTGCAGCTCATAGGGCCAATGGTATCCTGGGCTGCATTAGAAGAGGGGTGGCCATCAGGGATAGGGAGGTGATTGTCCCTCTCTACTCTGCCCTTGTGAGGCCCCATCTGGAGTCCTGTGTCCAGATCTGGGGCCCCCAATACAAGAAGGATGTGGAACTGTTGGAGAGGGTTCAGAGGAGGCCACAAGGATGATTAGAGGGCTGGAGCAGCTGCCCTACAAAGAGAGGCTGAGGGAGCTGGGCTTGTTCAGCCTGGAGAAGAGAAGGCTGCGGGGGGACCTCATTGCAGCCTTCCAGTACCTGAAGGGAGCTTATAAGCAGGGGTGGATTCAACTTTTTAAAAGGGTAGACAATGGCAGGACAAGGGGGAATGGACTAAAGCTAAAGGAGGGAAGGTTTAGATTATATATTAGGGGGAAGTTTTTTACAGAGAGAGTGGTGAGGTGCTGGAACAGGCTGCCCAGAGAGGTAGTGGATTCCCCATCCCTGGAGGTGTTCAAGGCCAGGTTGGATGGGGCCCTGGGCAGCCTTGTGTAGATCCAGGCCTGGAGGTTGGTGTCCCTGCCTGTGGCAGAGGGGTTGGAGCTCTGTGATCCTTGGGGTCCCTTCCAACGCAGACCATTCTATGATTCTATGATTCTTACAAGATTGCTATAACAACAGTTTCTTTACATATTCTCCCTAATTCTAAAGGGGTAGAGTTAAAATAAAACTACTTTACAAATACTTGGTAATGTGTGTTTCAGGTTTGCATATTTTTCTTAATGAATTTAAAGCATTTTTAAAGATGATTATTGCCATTTGCGTGATCAGTCAGTATTTCCAATGAAAATCCCATCTATATTCAGCTGTGTGGTTTTATACAGGGAAAGAGCTGCATTTGCTTTGCTGGGTCTATTCATTTCTTTACAGTAGTACTTCTGTTTTCATTGTGAGAAGAGATCATGTTACCTCTTCACATGCTCCAGTTTGCTGGATTTACCAAGCCCTACCAGCTTGTCATTAGTAAAGGCTTTTTCTAGCCCTTTGCTGAAGCATATGGATCTCTAATAAAGGAAAAGTTGCCTTGATAGAGAAGTGTTTTCTGGAGGAAGGGTGCTGCCAGTAGTGTTTCCCTAGCTTCTTTCTTAAGTTTTCAAGAGTCAGAGGGGTAAGAGACTACAATGAAATATTACCCTGCTTGGAAAGCTGTTTAAATTGTATGGATAGTAAGATAGATTTCTCTTTTTTTCATGTTTCGGACAAGAATCATCACAAATAGAAATGACAGTTCATGTTCAATGTTTTATTTCCATTACTATAAAATGAACTGATGTACTTTTAAATAAAATTTCTATGGAAGCTAGCAAAACAAGAAGACATACATGATACACGTAGCATCACATGAAAAAAATTGTATGCTAAAGTAGACCTTACGCTTGCAATGACTATGTTAGTGAAAATAATGTGTTGGAACAAGTTGTGATATATTTTAGTAGGTTTTTTTAATTTTATTTATCTTAAGTTATTTTTCTTTCAAAATATCTGTATTTTAAAGTTTATGCTTTTGTTTCTTTTTTTTATGCAAATGTACACATACACATATCATGTATATGTAAGAAAGAGAACTTGGAACATAGGCATGTTTTCTGGGTGGATGATAACAGAATTTTGCTTTTGTGTAGGCATGCTGAAGGTATTGAACGAATGAATGAAGGAACGAATGAATGAACGAATGAATGCTTCCTCTTTAAGGAAGTTTTAAATCTAGATAAAAGTTACATCTAGGTAAGTTTCTAAAATCTGAGTTACTGTTTAGGAGTAACCTGGCTTGCAACACTTTTTTTACTTGAAGCCACACTGTGTTCCAGTGTCAGACTTTACCAAGAATTAGGTATGATAAACCCTTTGTGCCAAAATGTGAGGCTGGATGAAGCTCCTAAAAAGCCTGGTTGCAAGAAAGATGCAATCATTTGCTGCTTGCAGACCCTGTCCAGTGCAGAGTAGAACAGAATCCACTGGCTAATTTTGGTCACCCACCTAATAGATAAATGGGAATTTATTTATAAAACTGAATTTCGAACTCATGGATGTGTACAGTGTGTTATCTATTAATTGTTCTGCTCTTCTCTGATTCCTTTCTGCTACAAATTAGGTAGACTTTGTTGTGAGAAGTTACACAGTACTGAGAATGCGTGATGCTAACTACAGCTCAATGAAAGATCTTTTCAGTGCTACTGAAGTTGCACAGTTTATTTCAATCAATAAAGATCAAGCATCAGTTGATTTTGAAAGGAAAAAAAATAACAAAACCCAATCCAACCAACCAAAAAAACCAACCCACCACCACCATCCTAACATGCTGCATTGGAAGCATATTGAAATAAATTTGATTTTCACAATAGTAACAAGAGAAAAAGGCCTCTTATACTCTCAATTAATTGTAGACTTGGCATATAATGTAAAATGCATTAATTCAGACATATTTTCAGCATGTTTATAGATCATGAATCAATTGACCTAAGATCTAACAAACTTAATTTTGTGTGATTTTGGTTACTGTGACTGAGAAGAAATGTGTTCACATAATCCAGAGTAAAAAGCACTCTTGAAGTATTTATTTATTTAGTAGAATCTCTTCAGGTAAATTTTAGTCACAGAATCTGTATATCATTTGTTCTAGAAGTTGCTTTTCCATGCTGATGTTGGCAGCTGTCTATCAACAAGGCATAACAAAAAGCTTGTTGGACTGAACAGTGAATAAAATATTACGAAGCAAGGTCTGTCAGATGGTTCAAATATTCATGCCATCTTTTCAGATACTGAAACTACTCTTGTACAGTGAACAAAGTACTTAAAGCAGAAGGTCTTACCCTCAGAATTTTATGGGTATATTCTTTACAATCTATAGATTTTTTTTTTACCTGATAATTTTCAGTGATTCCTTTTTCTTCAAATCTGAATGCAGAGGTTCTGATACTTTTTAATGCTATCCTTGAAAGTTTGGTGTGTGTAGGCTACGTTGAGAGGATGCCTTTGATACAGACTAATGCTTTTGTTATACTTGCATTTTAAAAACTGCAGAAAACCCAAAAATATGAAATAGATTGCCAAAAAGTTCAAATTATTATTATATTATGACTGTACTTGTGTTTACTGGTATATCATCCAGTTCCTTAAAACTGTTTAAATAGGTAGTGTGAATCTGTAGTCATGTAGACTCTTGTCATATAAACACATGTACCTTAGATTTCTGGGTTCTAACAATGTTTAAAACTTTTAGGTAATAGACCAGAAATGCAATTGATCATTTAGACTTTCTAAAGAAAGTTTCTCTAATCTGTATTGTAAACTGTAATCACATTTCTACTTTCAGACATATCAATTAAATATTGGCCAGCTGAATTTGGCTGAGAAAGTTTGTGCCATCCGTTAGCATTTCAGCAGGGGAAAAATAAAAAGTGTGTGCACAAGCTTTCATCCATTAGTTGTCTTCTGGCCTGGGAGACTGTGTCAGGAATTTAAAATTATATTAGACTCCCCTGGGGCAGCCAAACAAGAAGGAAAATACATTCTGTGAAACATAGTTGTGCTCAGTGGTCTCCATTTGGACTGTTTTCCTGTCTGTTTCTGGTCTCTTTGTTGATGACAGTAGCAGCAGAATTGCCAGTATTTGTTGAGGCTTGGAGCTGACTGTAATGAACATTCCAGATTTTACAAAATAGTAATACTGGCTCAGAAATTTCAGATTATCTTCAACCCTCAATTCATTTTTAATCACTTTCTTTTTTATTTTATTACTCTAGAAACTTCAATGGAAAAAATACAGTGGTGTTTTGGTTTGTTTTTATTTAGCATTCAAAATTCAAAACAAAAGAATCGAAATACAACAAAACCCTGGATTTTCTATTAACATCCTACTTGTCCAAACATTGCTAGAAAACTAAGGTTCTTGCCTTTAGATAGATGTGCCTTTTAAACTTCAAGTTATCCAATTTGCGTATCAATTACTCATTTTAAAAAATGAGTATGAATACCTGAGGTTTATGCAATAAATGTAGAAAAGATGATTATTTTTAAAAAGCAGTAGAAAAGTAAGATTGAATTTTCACTGTACTATCAATTTTTTTACAACAGAACAACCATAAAACACAGAAATTGTGTGCTTAGGAGTTTGGGCTGGATGTTTTTTTTTTTTTAATTAAGAGTAGATTGGTCTCTGCAAATACTGTTCCAAACATCTCAGTACAATTAATATATAAAACTGTACTGTAACATAAAGTAATATAAATTAGTACCTTTTAGAAATCAAAGGAATGTACTTTTTTCACATTGGTTTGGTCTTTGATTTTATTTTTCCTTTTTTTTTGTAAAATAGGTTTCCATCATGACTGTAAGTGAAAGATAGATGTTGTATAAAACCTCCCTGAAGCATTTTTTATTGGCTGCCAAAAGAGAAATGGCTGCCAGATAGAAATAACAGGTGCTGACTTTTTTTTCTTACCTAGATCTTGCGTAGTCTCTGATCCTTTCATTTGCAGGCTTATTAGAATGCTAATTACTGTTTATTCAGTTTTTACTGGCTTCAATTCAGTTTTAATTGTTTGCACATCTAATGGTCACAGAATTTAACCTTTAAGTTTGTAGAATCACAGATTGTTTGGATTGGAAGGAACCTTAAAGATCATCTAGTTCCAACCCCCTACCATGGATAGGGAGACTTTCAACTAGCCCAGGTTGCCCAAAGCCCCATCCAACCTGGCCTTGAACACTGCCAGGGAGGGGGCAACCACAGCTTCTCTGGGCAGCCTGTGCCATCCTCACAGGGAAGAATTTCTTCCTAATACATATTCAAAATCTACCCTCTTTTAGTTTAAAGTCATTACCCCTTGTCCTGTCACTCCACGCTCTTGCAAACAGTCCTTCCCCATCTTTTCTGTACGTGCCTGTCAGGTACTGGAAGATTGCTATAAGGTCTCTCCAGAGCCTTCTCTTGTCCAGGCTGAATAAGCCCAACTGTCTCAGCCTGTCTTCTTAAAAGAGGTGCTCCAGCCCTCTGATCATCTTTATGACCCTCCTGTAGACTCAGTGTCTTTCTTGTACTGGCGACCCCAGAGCTGGACACAGTACTCCAGGTGAGTTCTCACAGGAATGGATGAGAGCCAGAATCCCCTCCCTTGATCTGCTGGTGATGTTGGTTTTGATGCAGCCCAGGATATGGTTTGGCTTTCTGGGCTGCAAGCACACTTTGATGGCTGATGTTGAGCTTGTCATCCACCAACACTGTCACGTTGTCCTCCTCAGAGCTGTCAGTCTCTGTTCTCCACCCAGCTTGTAATGCTTGGGATTGTGTCAGCCCATGTGCGGGATCTTGTGCTTGGCCTTGTTGAACTTGATATCCTCAGAGGCCCACCTCTCTAAGCCTGTCATGGTCTCTCTGGATTTCAGAATTCTCTTAAGATTTTCCTGAGTTTGTGTGACTTTTTTCAGTTTGTGTAAGTAACATTGTAAAGCATTGTTTGTGGTTGCTTTTTAGTGCATAGATTGCTTTTTGAACAAGGATGATTAACATGGTTATAAAGCATCATTCAAAATGTAGCTGAACAATGGATGTTTTCCTGATAAATTAGAACTTTTCAAACAAATAACTGTACTGTAAACAAGAATTATATCAGGAATTAAACCGTGTTGCAGTGGAGATAGTTTCATATTGTTGAAAATAAAAATGCACTCTGTGATCTTGAGATCAAAGATAGCAGCTATGGCTACTTGGCTGGATCCAAAGACAGTGACAGTGCTTCCACAGCTGGGAACAGTTTGAGGGCTGAGGTGTACTTTGGCAGGATCTGTGTGATCTCTGGGAAGGAACTGAGATTGGCTTAAGGCTACTTCACTGCCCCCAACCACTCTGGATATTACAGATTACAGTGACATAGTGTGATACTGTTCTATTAATTTTGTTTCTGGGCAATTTTTGCTGTCTGGTATTAGTCTTTTTTCAGGCTTTGTGCACTCTCCAGGTGCTTCCAGCAGTCTCACTTACCAGTGATCATCTTTTCCTGTTTGTTTGGGTATTACCATTTATCTGTCTGTCTATCAATCATCTGTCTGTCTATCAATCATCTGTCTGTCTATCAATCATCTGTCTGTCTATCAATCATCTGTCTATCTTATCTATCTGCCGATTTTTATATTTACTTTATTGCAGTATTTTGAGCTGAGCCTAAATCTCCTGTTTATACAGCATTTAACACAATATTGAGCCCAGTCTTCATGTTGTCAAGGCAGTGCTCCAGTGGTATAATGTGGCTTGTGAAGAATGAGAAGGCAGGCTGCAGTGCTTCTGTCTTAGTAAATTTTGTCCTTGCTGTCAGAAGGTGTGATTCCAGACCCTACACATTACTGTTAGACAGTGGGTGAACAAACCTGGTGGTGTGCTGTAGCTTGCTGGTGGTTGAGGTGGTGTTTTTCAAGTAACCATTATTCCAACAAATACACACAATGTTACAAAATACTTCCAGAATGTGAGACTTGCATTTGTTTTAAACAATTCTTTTTACTCATATAGTATAAATACAGATGATGTTTTACAATACTTATCATAAAACTTTCATCATTCAATGTCATATTTTAATGTTTCCTGAAATTTCAAGATGCCTTTTTGCCCTGCAATATGAAATACTTTATAACATCCATATGCATAAATATATATACATGCATGCATGTTATGCAGAATTTGTTCAGGAACTTCAAAGTAAATTTTTGTACAGAATTTTCCATAAAGACTATGTGTTTGAACATAGGGGCAGAAGTTTTAATGATAAAAGTACAGTATCAAGGCTTTTAAAGTCATACATCAAGATCAAATAGTATTCTGGAAATATTAGATTAAAGCTAATAATATTATGTCATTAAATCTGATTTATGAACTTAGTCTTATAAAATTCATATGATTCCCCAAATTCATAACAACATCACTTTTGAAAACAGGATTAAAATTCTAATTATGCATTCTCCAATAAATTAATGTCACTGTTTTTCCACATGTGCACCATGTCTATCTTGTGAATTATTCCCTTCCCAAAACAAGAAATTCTGTAATTTCCCTTTAACAGTCATGGATATTTTTATTAATGGCATGTCAGAAGGATTAGAGTATCTCTTTTTTTTTGGCTATTGCACCTTTGCCATCACACCGTTAAGTGCCTGGATAGGAGAGGAAGAGGTAATGAAAAATGAGGAGACAGTTTTAATACTGAATTTTCCAATGTTAAATCCAATTGTTGGGAATTGATAAGCCTTCTTTACATGCACAAGTAGTTTAGACTGTCTGTGTAAAACTAGCTACTCATTTTACTACTTACAAAATAGGGGCTCTGATGAGCCAAAGGATATATGAAAGTGTGAACTGCCGGGAAAAAACTCTTCTATTATGGTAATAGTCAAGGACACAAATGTTCATTTAGGACACAATATTTGTGAGATTGGATGATACAGAGTATTTCTAATGTATTTGTCACATTTCATTATAGTATATGATTTAAGACAATTTTTCCATTCCAGTTTTTAGACATGAGTGCAAGTCTAAAATGCTGTTCTGCTGTAACATCAGTATAAAGAGGTGATTGAGAATCCCATACTTGTGCTTTTTATTTAATATGTGTGGGAAATGATAGAAGTGATGATTTGTCTAATTGCTCTACTGTCGTTACAATTATAGAGAAAAGGTCAATCTAGTCATTGTCAATTAAACTACGAAACAAAACACGTTTATAGCCCTAAGAACCATTATGTCAATTTGATGCTGTTCATCAGTGTATAACACGTTTACTAGGATATATAAATCTTATCTTTCCTGGAATTACAGCAGACTTGTTCTATTACAGGCACTTGGTGCTGCTGAGTAGAGATAACCTTAAGTATTGTCTGTTAATTGCACATTCTTTCATTATGGCATGTTTCTCAAGATTTGTGTACAGTAAAACCTGGCTACTTTAATGAATAGAAATGGATATGCCAGTTTGCAATTTGACCCTTCTGTTTTAACATAATTAACACAGGATAGGTGACAGGAAAAAGTCTGTAGCTCGTAGCTGCTATAGTTTTGTTGCCATGAACTTCAACAAATCAGGACATACTTGTTAAAAATACAAGTCCTCTGTTTTAGGCACACTCCCTACCCTCTGGGAAAGTTTAGTATATCCTGTGGGTGCTACTGTATGGAATACTTGTTTTTTAAGGACTTTGTGTACACAAGTGACAGGAGACAAGGTGGTAAGCAAGTATGACAAAGTGAGTCATGTGAATGCAAACATTAATTGAAAGTCCAACCCTTATGATTGGCCAATAGTCATTCTATCCTGTCTTCTGTTATGATTAGCAAAATGACCTGCTTTTGATGTGTTCCTTCTCTTTTCCACTTTGTTTGTTCATGGGAAGAGCTATCTTGTCCAGTAGCATAATCAGACATAATGAACAAATGCCTCTGTTGTTGTCTGCTATTCTGACACCTTAAGCCGTCCTGTTGCTGCATTTTTGGCTGTTACCTGCAGCAGCAATATCATCTCTGTATTTGTGTGACTGGTTACTGCAGCCATCTCTGACTTAGTGAAGTTTAGCTGTATATGGGTGGACCATAGGAAATGAGTTTTCTGTGCTCTGCGGCTCTAGGGAGCTCTGCCAAATCAAACTTAGATCATCCCTCATGATCAGTCTTCTGATGAGCACTTTTTGATATGGAAGTGCTTGACACAACCATAGGAATCGTAGGAAATAGTCTTGTGGTTCAAGTTCCTTTACAGCAAAATCTGTCACTTAAAAATGGGGATTGGGGAAGAAAAAGTTGAGTATTTTCTAGAAGTAAGCTATTTTCCAGTGTTTTCTGTCGCTTGTGCAGCTTTTAGGAATACTTTTTTTTTCAGGTGGAGGTTATAAAAATGAACAATATGGTTCCCTGTTAGTAGCTGCATAGTCATTGTGGTTCAGGACCTGAGCTGAGCACCTAGTGGCTACTCACCCCTCCATTTCCTGGTGGAGTGGGAGAGGAGAATGGGGAGACAAAAGCAAACCCCGTGGGGTGGGATAAGGACAGTTTGCTGGTACAGCACAGGAAGAGGGAAATAGCAACAGGACTTGTAACAGGATATGCACAACTGGTGATACACGATGCACTTGCTACCCAACAGCCATAAAGCTCAGACCGCAAGCTCAGTCCCTTCCCAAAACCAGACCGTCCTGGAACCCTGCTGTCCCTCCCCAACTATCCACCTTATATGGTGAGCATGATATCACATGGTAAGGAATACCCCCTTTGGATAGTCTGGGTCACCTCCAAGCTCCTGGGAAAAATTAACTCTTATCATAGCCAAACCCAGGAAAATAGTAAGCTTTTTGTGAGTGTATTCCACAGTTACATTAAGGATGTAGTAGAGAGTAGAAACAATAAAGACCATGAAACTAATTTTTACCTACATAGGAAAGTATGCAAAACAATTCAATAAACTTATTTTTTCATTGTTAAAGATAATGAACAGTTTAATAGAGCCACTCTCATTGTCTTCTAAATCATTATTTCAGCTTATAATTGAAGGCAAGACACTGTCTTCCTCACCTGCTGTTGGATTTTGTACATAAAATAGTTAAATAATGAACATTACTAAGACTTAACTATCTTATGTGAGGAGCTTAGAGACATTAGAAACATGCAGTATTTTGAAATTTGAAGGAATATGTACTAAATTAATGGGGCTGTCTCTTTTTGCCCTCTGTGGTGTTTTTGAGGGATTTTTGTGTGAGAGCATGTGTGTGTGTTTTTGTGTATACAGTCTTTTACACAGCACTAAGCAAGTTACTCTAGGAACATGAACATCTAGTAACTCAGTACTCTATAAATGAGAGCTTATGAGATGAAAGCAACCAACTTGTTCTCGATTGAGAATAAACTGCTAAATAAGTAACTGGTAAATTTAATTCAAAATTAAGCAGTAAAAGTTACTGACTTTTTCATCAGATCCATCTGAATGAATCACATTCATTAATGCAGAGTAAATTCTGTTTCAGAGTCCTTCTTTGTCTAGCAAGGTGACACTGGTATCAGAATTCACATGATACAAAAATAAACTTATAATGCATTCTTAGAAGGCTTATTTATTTCCTGCTTACAAAGACTTACAGAACTCCTTAAGCCTTTTATTGCACTTCCATAATCTGAAATGGCAACAGAATTACAGAAAATATTTAGATTGTCATCAGTTCAAAACCTCAAACTGGTAATACTGCTACACAAACGGTGTTTATAATGCATAGTAAGTTAAATATCCAATTATTTAAGCTAATATTGATTTTATATATATAGATATAAATACAGCAGTATCTTAACTGTGCTGCTTTTTTTTTCTGCTTTCTCTTTTGTCCTGAGTCTTTTTCTTTCACTCTTGATCCTCTCCTGGATACATACACAAAAGAGAGGTCAGTTACCAGCATAATTCAATATAAATACGCTTCTGACAGCTGTTTCAAGTGTGGTTCCGTTTCTGTAGGTTGCTGCAAAAATTTGTTCTGCACTAAGAAATTGTAGAGATAATTTTTTTATCCAGAAGAAGTTTTAAGGACTGCCAGTATGTGGCAACATCTTATCTGCAAATTCTCTTCTTAGTGAAATAATCAACAAGGAATAAATTAATTTTAAAGCAAATGTTCAGAAATAGAAGAACACTTGAAGCTTCATAAAATTGAAAATAATTTCAAAGTAGTTGCTCAGAAGTGGATAGGCTGTTGAGGGGCAAGCTGACAGAAATGGAAACCAATTCAGTGGAAACAGAAAAAATGCCTTTTAAAGAATGATAGTTAAAATCAAGTTTAGGGTTGGTATTGAAGTTGGTATTGGTTTTCTTTATGAAGAGTTCTGTAAAGGAACGTAAAATGATACAACAATCTATGATTAAATATTTGTACATTTGAAGTCCTTGTTTCTTGTCTTCAATGGAAATTGCTCAAGATATAGAAGTGTGAAAAACACATTTCTACACTCTTAGAAAATAATGACTTTTGGAGGTTTTGTCCAAATAAGCCAGTTATTAATCCACACGCCTGAAAATACTCTAAGAAAACCTGAGACTTTCATCACACCTCAAAAAGAAATATTCTCACTGTTGTCAGACCACAGATTTTTTTCTGGTGTTGCCGATGCCTAATAGAGTCGTATATGTCAAATTGGAACTCTGAATCAAATATTTTTAAAAAGCAATCTAGAAATTGACTTAACCTTCTCAATTATGCCTTCAACATAAAGAGCTATTTAATTACCATATTATAGGAATATAGGGAATATGAATGCAAGAGATATACTGGTCAGCATCAGAGTCCTCTGCTCAGTTTCCAAAAGAAGGAATAAACTGTTATTATCTGAAGCTAGATACTATGCATTATCTGTTTATAGAGACAAACATTCTGGAGGATAAGTCTTTCAGCATGAAGCTGTAACTCAACAGGTTGCAGGGAGAATTGTGCTAGGATTTGGAGGCATTATGACCGTTACACTTCTCTGTTGTGCATATAGACCTGTGCACTATTCTCTGTGGAAATCAACGGACAACATGGAAGCAGTTGAATATTGAATATTATTTCACAACCTTTAAAGGGTACGTGGGATATTTGTCACTTGGGAGCTTTGATATGACTTGTAAAATAATTTTCTGCTACTTGCAAGTGTGTTTCTGGGGATCTATATAGAAGTAGAGCCTAGACACCTGCAGTGCTTGTCTTGAGCTCTTGGTACACAGAGCAGGGTAGACTCTCAGGAGTGTTCAGTGGATTGAGACACTGACATTAACAAACTGAAACAGTGATGTGCATCATACTCAGTAGATCCAAGGTTGACCCACACTTTTTGTTTAAATGTTTTTCATTAAATAATGTGTGATCAAAAGTTATAAATAGTTCAATATTAAAGGTTTAAATTAATTTCACATGAAATAGCAAGTACTTAGAGGAGAGAGAGAGAGGTTGTATTTTTAACATCATCCTGTATTGCAAGCAGAATAAGATTATACTTAAGATAAATACGAAGGCATATATTTGTTTGTATAACAGATTGGTTAAAAGAGAAAATTAAGAAATAGTGAGTTTTGGGGAAACAATGTGCTCCTGTGAATATTGTATTGGAGTTGATTGTTATTATAGGCTTTACTGTTACTGTCTTTTTCAGTTTTACTCATTTAAAGTCTCAATGACGCCATTTCTTCCTTTGTAAATAATAAGGGGAAATTATCTTTTTTATGGACTACTAATTAAAAGATCACAAATATTTATTTTTTTATCTACAAAGCACAGCTGAAGTAGAGAGAGATCATTCATTGTATAAATTGGGAACTGAACTTAAGAAAAGCAGAAGTGGCTACATTTCAACATCTAATAATTTGAGTATCTTTCTTAAGATTTAAGAGTCTGATACCATACATCAGATTTGTAGTATTTGTAGCTCTGCAGGATTCTTTTCATATATTGAAAAAAGACTAAATTAAGTAGAGTGTAGTATCATTTATTTACAAAGACAGCATTTTATAGATTAGAGATTTACTGTATTCATTTTTCATTTGTATTGTGCTTCCACAAAAAAAGGAATAAGAATCTATTAAATAGTTGCAGAAAGATATTGGAATGCATCACTTGCTGCTGTGGTACTGGGAATTCTCTCATACTTAACAGAAGTTGAGATTTGTAGATGTAGTATTCCCCTGCAAGGGACATAACATTTGATTGCTTGGGAAGTTTCTTCTTTGAAATATTTATTTATTCATAAATTTGAAGACTAGTCTAGCTCATATTTATAAATCCAGTTTTTATGTCCTTCAGAATCAAGTTAATATAATCTTTCTTCTACTTTAGAATCTCGCTTTTATTTTTCCCATGCATTTTGCTTTCTTAATTTGAACCTAGGTTGGTGTCATACATTTGGAAAGACTGCTAAGAGATCAACAGTCACTCATTATTTGTATGTATATCTTCTAGGTGTATAGAAAATTACAGCTGGTAAAATCTCTGGATTGTGCAAGAAAGGGGAAAGTAGGGAAGATAGACTGTTGTTGCCAAGCCATCTAGGTTATTGTAATGAACTAAGCCCATGCTGAGAAAAATGCGTTTCAGTATAATAATGATAATACATATAATGCATTTCAGCATAGACATGGAGAAAACTCATAAATAGGAACAAAGAATGCAGAATATATGTATTCAGTGGGGTAAAAGTTACAACTTTGAGAGCAGTGACTCTGAAACAGATTTAGGGTTTATGAAGTGTAAAGTGAACTCAAGGCACTATATAAACATTGTGATGAAACAGCATCTGTTGAAAGGGAACAGTGTGAAGGAGTTTATTTCATCTCTGCATATACCCTTAAAAAGGGTATATGCCAAACAGTTTTCATATTAATATTTTTGAAATAAAAGAATATGGTCTGTTAACAGTTCAGAAAGATTAAAAGGAATTTTTCTCAGAAAACGTGTGAAAGTTTTAAGATAATGGTGACATTTTTTAATCTGTAAATAGGAATGAAAAAACTGGTATTTGGAAATAGCCATCTAAATGACCTGAATTTTAAATAATAATTCTGTCTTAGAATGAATTACAAAGGCAAATGAGTTCTGCAATTTTTTTTTTTTTGCATATTCAGATTGTTAACTGACATTTATTAAATTTTCCATAAACCATCAGCTTACTAGTATACAATATAATTAAAACAGGGTAATTCAGTCTGGACCTCACGAGGTCTCTTGTCCAGCCTCTGCTCACAGCAGGATTAGCTGGAGAGACCTGTCTAGGACAGTTGAGTATCCAAGTCTCGAAGAATCTCAAAAGGGCCTGCATAACCTCTGTGGGCAACCTGTGCTACTACTTAAAACTGTCCTCAAGGGAACAGTCTGAAGTAGACACAGAGTTTGAAACACTTGTCTCATTTTAACACACGTTTTTTTCTCATTTTCTCAGCATGCACCTCTGTAAGAGCCTCATTTTGTCCTCTTGATGACCTTGTAGGTAGATATAGGAAGGCTGCTTTATGTCCTCCCCAAACTATGTCACCTCCAAGCTGAAAATGTCCCTCTCCTTTTGATATCCTCCCAAGGCCTGTGCTCCAGCCCCAGACAGTTGTTGAGGGATACTGTCAGCCTTCTGTGCTGCCCGGGTGCATTGCTGGCTCAGATTTATTTTGCGGTGTTCCAAGACGCCAAGTCCTCTTCTGCAGAAATGTTTTCCAACCAGTCAGGCCACAATCTGTACCATTACAAGGGGTCCTTCTCCCTACAGATAGGTGGGTTAATAAATTTCAGATCGATTTACTGTAATTATTTCATTGTTATAAACTCTGCTGATGTTTGAAAATCCCAAGGAGCAGGAATTGTTTCGTAGGTTTGTTGTGCTTTGGGATGTTTCACTGTTTGCATCATGAGTTTCGTAGCTGCACTAATTTATCATTGCTCACCTCTCTATCCTAAAATGAGTTTGTTGCTGGAAATAGTATCAGCAAGTTCAGAAAGTCATACTAGGGTCTTCAGGGAGGAAAAGAATGCCAGTGTGTTAACTGTTGGTACTGTGCCATAGAGTTCAAAGAGAGGATGATCACAGAATTGTTTAGATGGCAAATTTAATTTTACTATTATTCCTGAAATAGTCACAATTTTTCCATCACTACTGCATGTGCATTCTTAAGATTTGTGGAAGTATTTTATAAACAAAAATTTTATACAAAACCCTTCTGTGCTTTTTATTGGTAAATCCAGATTACTTTCTGCATTTTCTGGCATTTTATTAATGTAGCATGGTGCCATAGAATAGATACCTGGAACTTCCCTGGAACTTTAATATGCCTGCGAAAACTGGGCAAGAATGCATAGGAATTATTTTATATTTTGTCGTATACCATTTTTTACCCTTTTTTCATGTAACTGAAAGAAAGCATAACTGTAGTGGGTCTTGCGTAACCTACAGTAACCTTTAAACAAAGTTTCATATAAAATGTATGCTTTAGGCAATGATTAGCCTCATAAATTCTGGTTCACAGTACATCTGTGTAATTATTGTTAAAGCCTTAGGATATTAGCAGGACATTAAAAAGGCCATGCTTTTTTTCTTTACGTATTGTATAATACTTCTGTAATGTTTCAGGAAAAGAAAAAAATTGGTATTTAGATATAATTAACCTAAAGAGCTTTTAAGAGATTACAAGTTGAGCCAGGCAAAATGACATAAGCTCTTTATGTTTTATTAAAGAGCCTTCTTGAATGGTTTGTACTGTATCATGGTTGCCGAAACTTAAATGTGAGCGTCTTCTTTTTTAAGGGTATAATCATGATTCTGTTTCATGTTTTATGCAAGCCATGTCTTATGTAATCTTTTCATTTGAGCTTTGTGTTTAACTTATTCAGATTTAAGTTTTTCTTATGGGAAAAGAAAAATTCAGGAAAAGAAATCAAGTAACAAGTAATTGGTGAGAGCATTTTTGAAGAGGAAATAATATCAAACTGGGAAGGTGTAAGTGCTTGCAGTAGTGTTTATGGATGTATATCTTTTCCTAGATTTGAAAAAAAAAAAAAGTTATGTTCTGTTTATTGGAATACTTGTAAGGCATTGGCAAAACACTAGGGCTGATGAGAAGCTTAATTAAATTAAACATATTTCTTGAGGAAACACTGAGAAATACTTCTTTTCAGCTTGCAACTCAAGGTACTTGGTGTGGCTATTAGGACTGGTAAATTTTCTTTTTACAGGAGGAGGCTGGCAATAACAGACCAGTAAACTTTACTTACGTGTTGTGGAAAAATAGAACTTAGGCACTTGATTTGAGCAGAACATAGATATTTTAAGAATCAGCATTTGTGAAAAATATTGATGAAGTTATGCTCACAGATGTAAGTTACATAGATTTTGTGGAAGTTTTTAATCTTCTTTATTCAGTCTGTTAGTGGAGGTTAATATGATTAATACAGATATGAAATATTTTTGCAGTTACTCTTACTGCCACTTCTGTGGTAAAAAAGCTTCCTGGAAAAAGTTGTCAGGATCGTTTATGTATGTTTTACCTATATTAAAAATAACTTCAAAAATAGCATTTAGCATTGATGTTGTGAGTGTGATCCCATCTTTTTATTGTGTTTAATAAAGGTATGTCTTCTTCTTTATTTGGGTACAGTTGCCTTGAGTTTATTTGGTAACACCATGTATAATTATTGCATGCTTATGGAATGCGTAATAGCAAGAGCAGAAGGGGTCACTTGTTCTATGAAAAGAACTTTACTGGATGACTACCACAACAGAGATGTGTATTATATTAAGAGATTCTAACAAGTAACACTGCTATGTCTGATAGAAGCTAGAGCTCCTCATCTGAAGTAATTAATCTGCTGGTTGTTCTGCTCTTGTATGTCTTGAAGTCACAGTATTATTTAAAAATAAGCAAGTTAATGATTCTGTGCTTCTTTTAATTGCTAAAATGTTACTAATCTCATTTGTATATATTCCAGTGAATTAACATGAGCATATGCTGAAATACTTTGCTGAATTGGCTCTTAAATCGGGAAAGTGGAAGAAGGAGTTATAATCTCCTTGTTCTGTAGTACTTCATCTGTCAAAGTCTGGATTTGAATGAAACTGCTGTTATGAGGAATATATAAAAATCAACTTTATTGCATTGGTGAATGATTTAATTAAGAGAATTGTCGAAGTTAGTTCAGCACTTCACAGAGCTTTATTCCAGGATAGATGTGCTTGACAATGAAAACAAATAAATGGTTGTGCAATGTCTGTACTAGCACGTTTTGTAGTTACATTTATATTGCTTGTGAGGCCATTAAACTCCAGTTAAGCATATTGCATTTTTATCTGTGGAGACGAAGTCAGATGGATGTTGGTTCTACAAGATCCAGATATGTTTTTTCAGTCTGTCTTTGTTCTCACAGATCTGCATTATGTTAGTTCTGTTGACCCAATTCACTCATGTATTATTTTATTTACCCTATAAAAAACAATACAAATTCTGATTTGTCTGCAGCAAATCTGCACTAGGGTCACTCTCTGTTCATCTCTGTATGAAGTGGCAGTGGGAAAGGAGAAAAAGGAGAAATGCTTTCTTCAGAAGTGGTTTTCTGGGTATTCTTTCCCAGAAGCGCAGCTTTGTTTGGGGTTGTTTTGGGATTTTTGTTTTGGTTGGGTTGGGTTTGGGCTTTTTTTGTTTGGTTTTTGTTGTTTGCTTGGTTGGGTTTTTTTGGTAAAGAAATGGTGATAAAATTTTTATGAATTTTGGTTTAGCCAAACTCTGGAAATCATGTCTTAGTGTTAAATTTTAATTAGGCAGATACCTGGAGGGCAAATAGTTGTCTTTCCATCTGGTTGAAACATAGCTGAGGCTAGTGCAGTATGACAGTTGCCACCTTAAAATGTGTGTATTCACAAATCATAGCTCAGAGAAATACAACCCTTTATCTAACTCTTAGGGATGCAGTTAAACCATTCTGCTGTTTGTCAGTATGTTTGCTTTATTTCTTTTCTTCTCTTGCTTTTTTCTCTGTGCTACAGCACAACCAGGCTTTGGGGCTTTTCAGGACCTGGGAGAGCGGCCAGGGCACCCACTGGCCAGGGCTTTGGTGAGCAGCACCCTGATGGCCATGTACAGGAGCTCTACTGAAATAATGAAAATTAGCCACTTACTTGGAAACATGTTGACGATTTTACTGTACTTCTCCACAGTGATCCCAAAGGGTTGCTGTGGGGAAGCAAGTGCCGTAGACATATGTGCTGCAAAACAATTCCAGAAAGGCCTGCAAAGACAAAAAAATTATATTCTGTCTTAATCCTAACGTTCCCTTTTCTTTCAACAAAAAGCATCATTTTTTTCTTTCATATTACCTTTTCCCTACACAAACTCTGTAATAATATAGTGTCTAGCTATGTTTCATTTAGCTATCAGACTATTGCATTTTAAATTTTTTAAATCATAGCAAACTAGCAAGAAACTACTGATGTAAAGCTTTACTTTGTTCTTGTTTTCTAATGTCAAACTTAAAATGTATTTCAAGAAAGCAGTAATTGCAATTACATGTAAAATGTAGAGGCAAAACAGGTCAACATAATGTAATGAACTGACATTTTTAAAAATAATTTCCCAGTATTTCATAGACCAGGATTTTCTCGTTAGGCTCTTCGAGTAGACTTGCAAAAAGGATCTGCAGCATTTGGAAGTTTAAAACACAACTTTTCTAGGTGCAGCTAACCAGGAATTTGCTAAGAATATTTTTGAGAACAAGCTGGAAAATACTTGGGAAAATACTGGGAGTCTGATAACAGAGAATTTAGGGGTTAGAAGAAAGCTTCTAAGGCCTTCTGCTACATTTCATAGGTTTATGTATTTGGAGCACTTTGCTTCTTCCCTTACATTGCTTCTTAAACATTGTTATTTTACCTTTACTATTTTGCAGTAATACCCCTTTGTCTTTTCAAGGAAGTATTAGTTAAAATAATATTTATGATATTTCATAAGCAAGCAAAAGGGGAAGAGCAGGAAGGGGAAGGTCTGTCTAGAGGCATTCTAGACTTGTCTGAACCAACCGTGCTGGATTCCTGACCTTTTTGGCTCAGATTAACTTCTGCAATTAAGGATGCAAAGATAAGACTGCAAACCTTTATCACCAACACACACTTTGTGAGAATTTTCAGGGGAAAAATGTATACAAAAAATGGTATACCTACTAGATGCATAACTAGATATGTATGTCAGGTGCACATCAGTTATGTGTTTCAACATTTTAATCCGAACAGCTACCTCCTAAACCTATAAAGACTTAGAGGAACTGTCAGCAGTTACTTTGCTTGTGCCCATAGGAACTTGTACTTTTTATTCAGTATTTTAAAATGTAAGCAATGATAGGGAGACACTGCCAACCACATGTGCTCTTATTTGATCTGCTTTCCGGTTCTGCCAGCTGCAGACCAGCTGAGCCGACCTCAGTGATGCCAGGACTGCTGTCAGCTCTTCGAAGAGCCTCTTTGTGGGCAGGCAGCAGCAGGGGGAGCTCAAATTTATGAAATATGGTTTCTCTGACTTATCTTGAAGGAGTAAGGTAGGAAGGCTGGGCCTTCAGCGACAGCCTGACTTGGGATCCATGGGAGAACTCAGAAGTCATACAGGATTTCAGTGAGAACTAAGTCAATCTGTTCTGCATTTTCTCAAGACAGACAGACAAACAGACGGTCTAGTTTGAGCATCCTGGTGTTCTGGTTGGAGTGGTGCTGGTAGCACTGCTACACCTGATTTTGTATCCTTCTGTTCTGTGTCTGTATCTCTGCTACTGTCTTTATGAATCATGTGGAAAAATTTATAGTTGAAACAGGTTAATTATTCTTGCTTTTGTGACCTGATAGGGTTTAATAAATATCTAATTTTAAAATTCCATTTTTGAAAATAATTTTCTGCCTATCATCTCTAAGCTGAATTTTCTCCTCTTTTCCCTGTCACCAGCACATTAGCAACAGAAGTTGATAGAAAGGCAAGAAGTTGATGTGAGAGAGAGAGAAGACTGTAAGCCCAGCTGCATAATTGGAATGTAAATGCTTTGAGGCAGGGAGAGAGTGGTAAGGAGATAAAGCATAGGAACAAACCAGCTTATTCACTGATATTACCAGAATCACCACCTTAACCCGCTGTCTCCAGAAAGCGTTATAAAGGGTCTAATTGTTTTGCATCAGTCCCTCTCCTAATTTTTTTTTTTACTCTAGTATTGATGTGTTTTTTCTCATAGGGACTCGTGGAACTTGAGAATGGGTTTTTTGTTTTGTTGTTTGGGTTTGTTTTTTTTCAAAAAGCACATTGAGCTGTGAATTATGTAAATAAAGATCAAGCATGCGACAAAGAGCAGGAACACAGTGCACACCAAGAAAAAGCAGAGGGATGATTGAAAGTAAACACCTTTATCACATACTGTCGCTTAAAGGCTCTGCCAAGGAACACTTACTCTAAAATAAGTAGAGTATGTAGTTTGCTTTATCTTTTCTTTGCGTGTTTTATACTTGGAATTCACTTGTCTTGATAAATTATTCTTCCTCTCCTGGTGACATATTGTTCCCACAGTGGAGATCAAGACTAGTAGAAGTCTAAATCAGACCCATTATTGAAAGTTATAAACAGTTTAACCATGATACTAAATGGTCTGTAGAGCTAGCATATGCTTCATCATTTTTGTTTAATGCTTGCCCTGAATTATTTCTTTCTGTGTACATGGACAACCACCACAAATAAAGGAAAAAAATTATTCCCTGAGATGCCTCTCCACAGTCATGGTTTCTTTGAAGATAAGAGATAGGGATATTCACAGTGTCAATTCACAGTGCAGTTGCACCAAATATTTTTATACTCATTTAGGAAATTTGGTGGTGGTTGTACCTTCCAAAGTCTATGACTTTGAGTCACGTTGCCATGTCTTTTCTGCACTTTATATTCACCTTAGGTATCTGGTGTCATGACTGCTTTCTCTGTTTGTCCTCCTCATACCTTTTTTCTCTCTGCCCGTAATGCAATAATATTTCTTCTTGCGTTCCCTTCTCTAAATTTGGTGAATGAAGATGGCCAATAAAGTACTGTGGTGTTGCATCAACCTCTAGAATTTTACATCTTTCATGACTAGTTACTTTTTTGAACTGAAGAGGTTTTCTTGAGTAGTAATTTAAATGAACTTCCCTATATTGATTAACATTCACATACCGAGGTCAGGTTTGTATTCTAACACTTCAGCTTATTCCTGTTCACTTTCATGTGTGCAATTTTTCACACCCTGAATTCTACCCTTGTCTGATGTGCTTTTTTACCTATCCCAATAGCACTGTTCTTCAGACTACCTCCTGTAACTTTTTAATTCAGATATAATACTGCTTTCTCCTCCCTGTTGAATTTATTTTTATTGTTCCACTCTATCACCTGTATCCCTGTAGATTTTGTGTTGCTTGCTGTTTTGAAAATTAACTCATCAGAGTATCTTGATGTTGTGGATTTTCTAACCATTGGTAGCTTCTCTCTGTGATGCTAACTCAGTCAGTTGCATAGTGAGCATGTGACAGGGTCAGGTTGCCGGTTTAGATTGCATTAGTAGGCTTACAGGTTCAGCCAAACCCTTCCAGCAAGCCTGGGTGGAGAGATTTGGAAAAGGATTTGTGAAATATAGGGAAGAAACATTGATGCTTAGTGGCTAGTAAAACTGAAACTCATTAGTTGCATGACGTAGTTGCAGTTAGTATTGTAGGGTATATTTATTTGTTCCTTTGTTAATCCATTCGTTCGTGATTTTGACAAAGGTGTATGAAAAAGTAATCATGCGTGTGCCCGATTTCTTTCAGACTCTTGCACAAATCAAATTATTTAAACAAGCACAACAGACATTTCACTGCTTCTGAGAACCATAGATCATTTAATTGATCGAACACTTGCCATCTTAAAGTGTCCCAATAAATTTGATCAAGACTACTGTAAATTTGAACCTTTGGAAAACCTGTGTGAAAACCAGAAATTCAGAAATATTTCAGCCTCTATGAAGATGTTCCAAACTACTTTTTTTTTTTTCAGAAAATGTTGCTCTCAATTGTAATTGATTGCTGAGTTGTGCCTTAGAGTGAATACATTGGAAAGCAGAAGGTTTGCATGTCTGTGGTTGTCAGGCAGTCTTGGGATACATGGTAGGTTTTACTACCAGCTTTTAAAGTTCTTCCATCTCATGGTTTTCCCAGAACCAGACAGCAACATCTCTTTAAGACTCCTCTGAAAACTGAGGAACTTTGCATGGGTTCTAGGGGATCAGTACCTAAGTGAATCCAGAGTGGTTTCTAAACTAGTTTACAGTTAAGGTATTTGTCACACAGCAATCTTCACATGTGATAAGTACCATGTAATGGAAAATAAGTCCTGCATTCATATTCATCATATCAGTAAGCGGATTTTTTCAAAATAGCTTTTAGTTTTACAGTAAAGAAGATGTGAAATTCATCCAGGAAAGCTCTCCAGGTGAACTGATTCTATCTTATTAAATATCAGGTAGGAAAATGTGTCTTTTAAAATATATTATTTTAACATGGATACAGCAGTTATCATTGTGATAGCATTGTTCAGGCATTATTTGCATGATGCATTTTGTGACAATAATCTTGCTATGTATTGTCCGTTAAATAATATATAATTTTAAAAATGTTTTTTCTGACTATTTGACTTCATATTCTGAAGCCCATTGTTAGACTCATCATCATCTGTGTACTGAAGTGTCTCCCTGTTGCTTCTTTTAACAAGAGGTGTAAGAGATCAACATCTCACTAAATTTAGAAAATGCGTTCTTACAAAATAATGCTGTGGAACTTCATGTGATTTTCAGGTGTGCTTTGTGGACTTTCATTGCATTTGAAATTTTATGAGTGAAATGACAACCACCGGAAGATTTTTGATACTTTTTTTTTTTCAATATTAAAATGATATTTGCTTCAGAGCAAGGTATGATAAGGTGACAAACTAAAGCCAGTGTGATGTTGACCCTCTCAATTCCTCATTTACTTAGCAATGCCTTTGATTTGATAATAAAGCAGTGACCAACCTGTTTTGTCTGCAAGTTGTGAGGTAGAAGGTGCGTCCAGTTATGAGGTAGAAGGTATATCTACTACTAACCTGGAGAAACTATTCTGTCATCACTCGTAGGTCAGAACTCTTGTGATGCAAAATAAAGCTGTAGCTGAGACAGGCATTATGGAAGGAATTTTTTTTCTTCTTTAAGAAGATAATGTTTTGGTCCTACTTTAAGATGTCAGGATTTTTTTCATGTAGTATCTACATAGTAAGACTTATAAAAAGAAAAAAGAAAAAACAAACATAGAAAAAAAAATCCAGCTACTTTCACTAATTCTGAATAGTTTCTCCATAGCTACTTTAAGGCACAAACAGAAAACTCTCTAAAAAATTGCCAGATCTTTCACTTAATGACAGTTCAGTTTTGAGTACATCTTTCTGTTCTCACTAACAAAATAATTATATGTGCACTCTGAAGACATGACAGTAAGGTTTTACAGATGTGTGGTTAACTACCTTTGGCTTGAGATTGAGCTTGTCTTTGTTCAAAACAATATTCCTGTCTAGTAGCCAGCTGTTTCTGTTTTTCTCTTTTGCTTGGAGTCCATGTCCAGATTTCTTCTGAAGAAGAACACAAGGCTTTCTGAGTCTGTCATATGTGAATAGATGTATTCTTGCTTCATGGTATTAAAGGACTACTGTCACCCTACAATATTTTTTGGAGACTCAAGGACACCAAGAGTTGTTGGCAAGGTCATTGTTTTGGCAGCAAACCTCAAACAAAAAAATGGAAGTTTTTCATATCTGGGTATTGAGGTGTACCTCTTCCAATCTGTGCCAGAGATTTTTCCAATTATTCTGTGTTCCTTGTGAACACTCAAAGATCAGTCCGAAACTTGTTCAAGTTAGACGTAGATCTGGACTTCGTAGCCAAAGGCTTATCTTTTTGAAGTTAAGATTTCAGTAGTTCCTTTGTGAGGACTGAGAACAGCAGGATCCACACAAACAATTTTTGGTTCGTATTAACATGCAAGGTCCCCTGAATTTCCGTGAAGACAGATGTCTAATTATACGTCAGAAGCAGGCAAGTGTAATTACTGGGTAGGAAACGTTTCCTCATGGCAACTATAATAGATCTTTAGATGCAGCCTTTAAGTAGTATTTTTGATCTGTACATCAGCTAACCTTTCTGGAAATATTCTGTGTTACTTTTCCATTAGCAGCAGTTTCTGCCAAGGCCTATTTATTTCTGATTTTACTGTATCAATGTGCTACAAAGCACTAAGACCTCCTAGATTTCACTAGAGCCTACATGGGTTGGAGGGACTCTTTGGACTACCTCTGATCTAGGCATTGCAGAATGATCAACTGGAACTCCATGCATATATCAACTATCATTTCATCACAGAAGGATTTTAAATAGATGTCATTTGGTGCAAAATAATCATCTTAATGCTCTTCATAATTGGACTCTGACTCTGGTATTATTTGAAGTCCTGCACAGTGAAATACACATGCAAAGAAAAAAAGAGAACATGTTTGGTTATAACTACAGTTTCTCATATAATTCCTCATTCTTTCTTCTCATATAATTTCTCATTCTGTCCTCCTTCTGTCTGATGCTTGGGAAAGCAGAGAATGGGAAATATGAGCTATGTTGGATAAACTCAGAATGATGGTGGCTGAAGACAATCAAGAGGCACGTGCATCTCTACCATTCATTTTTTTCAGCTGGTCAAAAGGGCAGGTTATCCCATTGCATTTAGTGTTGCTGTAGCCTTGCCTCAAGTACTGTGTGCAGTTGTGGGCCCCACCATTTAAGAAGGATGTTACCATCCTCAAATACATCCAGAGGGCAACAAAAATGGTGGAATGGCTGGAAGGCGTGTCCTGTGAGGAACAGCTGAGGACTTTACATTTGTCTAGTTTGTAGAAGAGGAGGCAGAGGGAAATGGAGAGGGAGGTGCTGAGCTCTTCTCCCTGGCATCTTCCAAAAGGAATGGTTCAAAGCTGTGCCAGACATAAGGAAACATTTCTTTACTAAGAGGGTGGTGCAACACTGGAACATGATGTGCTCCAAGCCTGTCAAACACTGACAGCCATTTGGATACTGCCTGTAATAACATGCTTTAATTTTTATTCAGCCCCAGCGTGGTCAGGCAGTTGGACAAGGCAATCATTGCAGGTCTGTTCCACTTTAACATTTCATCCTATCCTGTCGTATCCTGTAAACCCAACAGTAGCAGGTAAATTCTTTTATTTGATTGGAGGACTCCCAGACTGAGCAGCAGTTTAAGTTTCCCAAAGTCTTAGACAACATCTAAGATATTGGGTGGTATGGATCTGCTCTTATCTGGCCTTAAGTCTTACCTTTCACAAAGTCATGGAAAGGTCATCTGGCCTCCCTCCAGGTGTTTGGGGTAGTTTCTTCCCAACTGCAGTACTTTGCACTTGTCAAATGCATGAGGTTCCTGTCAGCCCATTTCTCCAGCTTGTTCAGGTCTATTGTATGGTAACACTTTAGAGTACCAGCTTCTCCTCCCAGGTAGGTGTCATCAGCAAACTTGCTAACAGTGCACTTTGCCTCATCATTAAAATCATTAGTGAAGATGTTCAACAGGACCCAGTTTTGCCCCCTGGGGTACACCTTTAGTTATGAGCCTTCAATTAGATTTTGTGCCTCTTCCTGTCACTCCCTGGGTGTTTGACCAGTGTTCAGTCAACTTCACTGTCAGCTCATACACTCCATACTTCAACAGCTTCTCTTTAAGGTTCTTACAGGAGGCATCACTGAAAGTCTTACTGAAAAAACAGCAGACATTGCCCGCTACTCTTTCATCACCTACCAGGCCAGTCATTTTGCTACAGAATGTGATGAGGTTCATCAGGTATGACTTGCCCTTGATGAATCTATGCTGATTACTTCTTATGATCTTATTGTCCTGCTTATGCCTGGAGGTGGTTTCCAGGATTAGCTGTTCCGCCTGTCCAGGGTTCAAGGTGAGCCTGACCAGTCTGCAGTTTCCTGGATCATCTTTCTTGTCCTTCTTGAAGATAGGAGTGATGTTTGCTTTCCCTGAGTCCTGAGGTACTTCTCACAGTTGCCATGATCATTCAGATACTATTGAGAGTGGCCTTGCATTAACATCACCCAACTTCCTCAGCACTCATGGGCATATCCCATCAGTATTTATTTATGTCAAATTTGTTTAAATATTTTTAAGTATCTTCCAACAAGGGTACATCTTTCTTGCTCCAGACTTTTCCCCCGGTGTCTGGCACCGGGCATTGTTAAGGCAAAGAAGACAAATTCAGTACCTCAGCCTTTTCTATGTCCTGCACCCTCCAACCCCGCACCCCCATCCCCTACTTTGTTCAGCAGAGGGCACAGTTTTTTCCTACCCTTCGTTTTGTTGTCTCTGTACTTACTGACGCCCTTTCTGTTGTCTTTGATATCTCTGGCCAGAATCAATTCCATTTGGGCTCTGGTTTTTCTAACCTCATCCCTGGATATTTGGGAGATATTTCTGTATTCCTCCCACATTCTCTGTCCCTGCTTCCATCTTCTGCATATTTTCTTTTTGTTTGAGTTTTGCCAGGAGCTCCTATTCGTTTTTCCCTGATGGAAAAGACCTACATGGAGTTGCTGGCATTCTTCCCGCTCATACAGATCATTAAACAATTATCAGAGGATATAAGTGAGCACACTTTTTTCCATTTCTTTCCAATGAAAGACTATTCCATTTGCTGCAAGAGGAATCTAGGGAGCCAACACCTTTGTCTGCTACATGAAGTGTTGCATTTCCTGTGGCATTTATCAAACTTTTATGTAAATGTCTCTGTATATGAAATTTCTTTATTTAATGCTTGGGAATTTATTGCGTATTTTTGAGTATCTCAGCTTGTTTGTATTGATCATAGGAAGTTGTGTGGGAGCTCATTTGAAATGTAGAATGGCATCAGAAAACTGTGTTTCTTCCTTTGAAGATTTTTCTATTTCTTCACATAGCTGGACAAAAATATTCTGGCTGTAAAACCATCCATCTTCAGGATTATGTAACTGTTTTACAGAAGGTGAACATGAAGGGTAGTAGTGTTTCATTTCTGACAGCTCAACTTTTACTCACGTGGTAGGAAGTCTTTCTTTGAACCCCTTGAAGGGTTCATCAGGACTACATGTGTGAGCATTTAGTTTGGATGTTTTAGCCAGTAATTCTTTTATTATTTATGTGTTTTTCCGTTCCATAAAAGCAATTCTGTTCATGTGAAACTGAAACCATCTTTATCAGACTGTAAAAATGAAATGTGAGTCAGTGCAATAACTAATAAATGAACACTAGCTGACAATACTATGCATGGGGTGGTTGGGGTTTTTTGTTTTGTTTTTTTCCCCTAAGATATCAACCAGTGTTGTAGACCACTGTAGCAGGGACAGTTTCCTGAGTGAGCTACATCTGTGGAAAAAGAGTACTTACAGTTTTTTTAAATTATGGTCTTTCTAGAGCTGTATTGGCTAGAATTTGTGTTGTCAGCAAGTGCAATATTGTTTCCAGTTCTTTGTCTTTTGAATACTGCTCAGAGACTTATGTACAGTATAATTGATACACACAGTAAGATTTAGCATTTTATGTTCTTCAGCTTGCCACACTTACATGGAAAAGAAGAATGAGACTGGGAAAGATATTTTCCTCTGAGAATGATATGGATTATTGCCTGAATGTTTACACCTCCTAAACCTTTTTTGCAGTATATTTTCATACTGAGCTTGTTATGTAGCCAAGATGTTGTTATAGAATAATATTTTAGGACAGAAAAGACCATTACAGTTGTTCTGTTAATACAGTTTTAACACAAACCAGATTTATGTATGCTATTTTGCTCATAAAATTATAAAAGGTATTTTGGGACAAGAGACACTATGCAATCATTCCTTGCCCACTGAGGGCATTGATGTTTACCACATAAAGACCTCATAGTTCTGCTAACAAACCATAAACCCTTATATTGCCACACAGTTGCTCTCAGTAGATGATCTGCTTAAGGGAATAGATTTATAACACAAGTCTGTAAGGAGCAAATGATGCTTCCTCTTCTAAAGGCACTTAAGCTTCATAACAAAAGCCATTCCCTTGCTCCATTGTCAGGAAGCATGTAAAGGTTTGTCAGGGTGTGAAAAGAAAAGAAAGAATAGTTACTAATTAACAGAATCCTTTGCCCATGCTAAGAAAAATTTCTTAGATATTTGAATGCATTACATATATGTGCATGAGTGTGTGAATGGATTTTTGTGTATATATAAAAAGTATTTAATTCACTTAGTATCATAGCATCTGAATTGCATAAGAATTTCTACGCAGATAAGTTCGCTGCCTTTTCCACATTATATATTATTTTTATAATTCTCCCTTCAAGGGCAATAAAAACATCAAGAACTCAAGGGCAAGTTTAGCTGAGTCCTGTTCTGTGAAGTATGGAAAATGGAATTAGGGTTGGTGTGTTTTTCCTTTTGTTGCATCCCTGTCCCATTGCAAAGAGAATCAATATGGCAAGAAGGATTGAAGTATCTAGGGTAGAATGTGGATACATTAAAAGTGTATTTGTACAGTCTAGGAGGAGTGATCGAAGGTAGTACAAAGTGGAAGGGACTTAGGAGGTACATGTAGAACCCACAATATTAAATGTAAACCTAAGTACTGTCAAACAAACCAAAAGATTTACATCTGTACACTTCTCCAATTCCTTAAAGTATTTTTCTCACATTGAGCTGAGATGATATAGAAAAGACAGTTTGATATTATTGAGGAGGAAACAAAATAATAAAGTTGGTATGTCATGTACAAAAATAGAAACAGGCTCATTTTCTAGAGTGGGACAGAGTAAATAAGCATCTTTTGTCAAGCAGACCGCACTGTGACACATCACTCAATAATCCATTCTCCTTCTTTGAATGTTCCCACAAAGTGGAGTAGCAGAGAATATTATGTTTAAGGCTACTTGAAGTGAGTTCTTGGTTTCATATATATTTATTTTAAAATTTTAGCTGGGGCACTCTACTATATACCAGCTAAGGAGTTAGGTGGTTCAAAACCAGGTAAATGGAGCTAACGGAGCTAGATGAAAGAATTAGAGGATGTGATGTTAGAATGACTTACTTCAGTTACAATGTATTTAATGAGATTTTATCAGAGATAATTTATAGAGATTTTTTTCAGACATAAAGAAGCGTAATGGACTAATAGGTAGGCATTAGGGTCATGACAGCTTTAGTATTGTGGTGATTAGGTGGAGTAAAAATACTGCAAACATGCAGCAGAAAATACATGGCTTATAGATGGAGGCATCGCATTGTGTTTTTCAGCACTGAATCTTAAGCACTACTGTCCTTAATACTGAGAACTAAGTCTCACAAAAAAGAATTTGTTCTCTAATACATTTCCCCCTAAGCTTATTGATGAAAAATCTATGGATTTTTAATTCATGGGAGTGTCACTTATGTCTGGTTTGTGCACTAGGCAGGTTCTTACGTCTCTTTTTTTCCCCCTTATTGGAAATCAGTTGTGCAAGAATAAAACCTTACTTGCATATTTATGACCAGTTCCCAGAGTTCCAGTGAGGAGGTTGCTGGTGTCCTGTAATGCACTGCCATGTCTTATTCAAGAAGTTTAAACTGGTTCAGGTAGTTCGGAAGTTAAAGAAAACATTGCTGTTTAGCAAAGCAAGTAAGCCTCAATGTGAATGGAGTAACTTAAATACTTAATTCAGTGCCTTGCTGAACACGAATGAACTTAAATATTGTGCTTTCCTGAATTTTTCCCCAAATGAACCAGCAGGTCAATGTATGACCATGTTTTTGTAACTCTGCAATGTGTGTTACTCTAGTTCTATTTTTTTAAGTGTTAGGCTCATGGTTTTTCAATTGATATCTGTACTTCTTAACTGCATCTTTGCAATGTCAGCTTATGTGTGTGCGGTGAGGTCGATACATTGGAGGGAAGGGATGCCATCCAGTGGGATCTTGACAGGCTGGAGAGATGGGCCCATGTGAACTGCATGGAGTTCAACAAGGCGAAATGCAAGGTCCTGCAAGTGGGTAAGCACAATCCCAAGCACAGCTAGAGGCTAGATGAAGAATGAATTGAGAGCAGCCCTGAGAGGGACTTAGGAGTGCTGATTAATGACAAGCTCAATGTGAGCCAGCAGCGCGTGCTAGCAGCTTAGAAGGCCAACCGTGTCCTGGGCTGCATCAAGAACAGCATGACCAACAGGTCAAGTGAGGTGATTCTGCCCCTCTGCTCTGCTGTCATGAGACTTCACCTGCAGTACTGCATCCACGTTGAGGAATCCCCATCCCTGGAGGCATTTAAGGCCAGGTTAGATGGGGCTCTGAGCAACCTGGTGTAGTGGAGGGTGTCCCTGCCTATGGCATAGGGGTTTGAACTAGATGATCTTTGAGGTCCCTTCCAACCCAAAGCATTCTATGATTCTATGATTCTATCCTAACTGATATATTCTGATCTTTTTTAAGCCTACTTTGTCCCTTGTTATGACATGTAGAAAATGGTGTCTTTCCCAGTTGCCTTCCGCTGCTTTTCCATTTAAAGGTTCCTCAGATGATTGCAGGCCGTCACATAAAGCAAATCTATCAAGAATAATCTTTTTTCTAAGTGTCTTATAAATTATGAACTTACAAAAAAACACGCCTTGAGTTTTCATCGGTAAATTTTTCCCACCTCCTGTAAGAGGTTGGAAGAATCTCTTATCATCAAGGAGTTTTTGTAAGTGTTACAGAACTAATTTAAGGCTTAGATTATTTATCTTTCATGCTACAGCATAAAATCATATAATTGCAGTTTGATTTTTTTATTAGAGGACACATTTATAGTCTTGCAATAATTAATTATTTGTAAAGTAACCAAACTTGTGAAATAATGATTGAAAAGCATTATGCCATTATTTGTAATCGGATTAATATATTAAGTGCCTCTGTATTATGAGAAAATAGTATAAAATGGAATTTTCTGCTTTGTGTTTTCTCTTTACATTAATGCCACTTGAAAGGGACAAATAGAAGCAGACAAAAAGGTAAAAACAGTGAATGCACAAACAAAACATTCTATCTTTCTCTGCCATGTATGAAATCAGTATCATAAATTTTCAGCAGTGTGAAATGTGGGATATTGCCTGACTCTAAGTTCAGTAAGACATCATGAGACCTGTATACCACTGGAATTTAAGTAGAAAGGTGGGAGTAACTGAACAGAATTGAGCATATGATATTGCTACTCTTCAAAATATGATGTTACTGGAAACCACATTAGATTATGTGGTAAAGTATCTGATACCGCTGCAGTCCTGATAGCAAGCACTGTGAAAGGGAAATTTTATGTTCCAAGCAGAAATAGAAGTATTACAGCTCCTTGTACTCTTCCCACAGCCTGTGTGTTTCTGTTGAACAGCTGTGCCTGTTTGAGCAGTGTTCAGCAGCTTCGCAGTCCTGTGCTTTCATACTCGGTGAATCCAGTCAAAACCGCAGCAGATCCAAGCATCGGTTTGCACAGGCAAAAATTCTGTCACAGTTGCATAGTGGCTGCTTGTTAGTACTGCAGATTGGGACTTTGTCTAAACTTCTGTCTTCTACAAAGCAAGTGTATACATAAGAATAGTTTTAAAGTTTTTCTGTCTTAAGTGTATGTTAAGAATTGTGGAGTTTTGAATATAACAGCTTTTCATCCTATTAAGGGCTATAAAATAATTTTCTTGGCTAATGTGCTTCAATAAAAGATGTAGTGATGTGTGTATAGTTGTCCTACAGTAACAATTAAATTCAGTTAGGACAAATTATAATTTCTATTGATTTTCATTATTTTTCTTATTAGTTTATAATAATTTTAAAATAAAAGATCTTAATGTATTTGGAACTTTATGCAATTGAATGACTCATTAGCAAGCGAGAAACACCTTAAAAGTAATCAAATTTAAAGGTTGCAATGACACCAAATATTTAGTGGGTACAATAAATCAATAAGCAATTGTACAGTTTCTTAGAGGTGGGGTGGGCAAAAGTTAATAAGTTTGTAATTGCATCATGAAGTGCCAACATTTCTGTTAGATTTATCATTGAGTCTTTGCTACAGTAGGAACAATCAGAACATCAATTATCTGGCCTCATTTGGCATTAGTTTGTGGGAATTGTTTATAGGAATTTGCTATTCAATGCAGATTCTTCAGGAAAAAGTAGATTGTAACTAAGAGAGGCTTTGAAACAACATTAACCAATAAGTATGGGTAATTAAAGTTAAGATATTCTATGATAATAGTATAACTCGGATAGTTGTGTAACACATTGGCTCAAATTTCAGGTTATGTGTTTTTGTATCCTTGGGATAAAGTCTTCTTTTAGGAAAAAAAGCCCAGAATATGGGCTTTTTAAAAATAAACTGAGTATATCTTGGCTAAAACTGCTTCTTGGGAAGAGTATCCAATCTGGACTGAAGCTTGTATTTGTGCAGCTTTAAAATATCTGTAGGTAATATTTTTCCTTTCTAGAAAAGGTTTTTGTCTGTAAAAATAAATCTAAAATAGAGATAGAAACAATGTTTATTTTATGAGTAAGTTTAACATGTTGATGTAGCTTTAAAAAAACTTTTTACATTCTTTTTAGTCAAATCTGTGAGCAAACACAGACTTTGGGCTTTTTCGTATTAAAAGCATACATATATTTTAATACTTCAGATAATTATAGTATTCTTAGAATGGCATATTAAATAATAAGATGATTTTGTTCTAACTTATTATCATAATTTGTTGTGCAAGGCTTTATAACACTATTACATTAGCTCATATTCTCATTTTGTATTTTCATTGATGTGTGTTAATTGCTTAAGACAAGTAATTGAAATTATTCTAAAAATCATGTAAGATGAAATCAATAATGAAGGACATTGTGACTTCTATTTTTCACTTCAGACAGATGAAAACTAAGCTATTTTTTAATTAGGTTTTAATCCCTTAACCCTTTTTGGGTTGTTTGGGTTCTGAAAATCACTTTCTGCAGGTAGGTGTTAATAGGTATAAATTCACTGGTTCATTCTAGTGCAAAACAGTACATTCTGGAATAGTGAGAAATGTTACTGAATTTCAGGCAGTTTTTGCTGTCCAAGCGGCTCTGTTGAAAATGAAAAGAGCTTAGATTAGTACTTGTTTGTGGTTGCCTCATTGTCAAAACTAGAAAAGTAGTGCTGATATCAATTATCTGTATATACACTATGAGAAAAGACAGTGTTGTAACCAAAAGTATTTAACTAGAATCATTTTAGAAGGATTAAACTATCAGCTAGAGTTTGGGGGGTGTGTGCGTGCACATGCTTTTTTTGTTTGATTTGCAAAGAAAAATGCATGCCCAATTTTTGACACTTCTGGTTCCTGTGTTCTCCTGATTTCAGCCCTGTGGTTTGTAGACCCTTCTGAAGAATTGAGCCCATGTCTTTTGTGTAATAAAACATCTTATTTGAGTCCTGACTCAATGATCTCAAAAGATCTTTTCTAACCTTGTGATTCTGTGGTTCTGCCTTTCATAATTTTAGAATTCACAGAATCACAGAATCGTAGGGGTTGGAAGGGGCCTCAAGAGATCGTTGAGTCCAACCCTCTTGCCAAAGCAGCCTCCCTAGCTCATATTGCACAGGTAGGTGTCCAGACTGGTCTTGAATATCTCCAGAGAAGGAGACTCCACCACCTCCCTGGGCAGCCTGTCCCAGGGCTCTTTCACCCTCACTGTGAAAAAGTCCTTCCGCATGTTGGTGCGGAACTTCCTGTGCTCCAACTTGCAGCCATTGCCCCTTGTCCTGTCTCCACAGACCACTGAAAAGGGGCTGGCCATTTTCCCCTGCATCCCATACTTAAGGTATTTGTAAGCATTAATAAGATAGTCTTCTTTTCTCAAGGCTGAACAGCCCCAGTTCTTTCAGCCTTTCCTCACAGGGGAGATGCTCCAGGCCTTTAATCATCTTTGTAGTCCTTTGCTGGACTCTCTCCAGGAGACCCCTCTCTTTTTTATACCAGTGAGCTCAGAATTGGAGGTTCTTCAGGTGGGGCTTGACGAGTGCAGAGTAGATGGGGAGGATCACCTCCTTTGACCTGCTGGCCACGTTCCTTTTAATGCACCCCAAGATCCTCATGCCTCATTTTGAAAGGACAATTAAATTTTGCGCTTTATTGGTGTAAGTTTCTGTGTGCCTCTTCTGCCTGTGTTATTTGTGCATATGAATTTGTGGGTGGGAGAAGAGGACAGTAGACTACATGAGTGAGTCTCTTCAATCATGCCTTGTTCAGCATGAGCACCTAAACTCAGCATTTCTCATGAAGCTGGAGACCTAGAAGACTTACATGATACGCTATTTATCCTCCAGTAACCTGGCCTGTAAGCAGAAGCCTGTAGCCTCTCAATTACTTATAGAGAATACTGGAAGCAGATCAGGCACTGTGATGCAAGAAATAATTTGAGAAATTTAAAGTATTTTTAACTTTATTTTCAGATTCAGAAGTTAATCTTAAGGGAGAAGATGTTTGGCTATAAATCAAACAATAAGGTACAAATCGTGCCAGTTGTATAAACATTTATTTTGCCAGCATGTTAATGAAATGCTGCTTATTCCTCTTAGGACATGAAGATGCATCCAGGAAACATATTAGTAGCCACATTACACACATTCAAATACTAAGTGTGCAGTGTTCTGTTCTCTCTTCTAATTTCAGTTAGATGTAAAGAGATTCAGTTATACCAATTTGATCATTCATTTGGCTATGCTTATTCACTTAGAAATTCTGAGTAATGAAAATTAATGTTGCTTACTTGTAAATAATAGATCTAGAGATTTTTTGGCATCTTTAAATATAATGCAGAAAAATGATCTGACTGCCTTCTTACCAAGGAGTATCCTGAAAGCCTGACAAATTTAAGTAAAATCATAATGAAGAGCAAGCAAGTAGATACTTGATTACTTTTTTCACTGTTGTTGCTGATTTCTTTTTCTGTAATTGAATCAAATATATTTGTTAAATATAAAAATTGAATCATTATTAAGAACCTGGAAACCAAACACTTAAAAGTCAATAATTTCATATATGAATATCTGCCTCAATCGATTTGCTTGTGTTTATCCTCTAATTAATGAGTTTTGTTTGTGAAACGAGTTATGTCCAAGTCCTGTGCGTCTTTACTCATGAGTGCTTCTTTTAAACAGTACATGAGTAACGCATATAATTTCTCTTTCATAGTGTAACATCTAAAGCTGCTTATTATGCAAATTTAAATACATAAATTAAACTGTAAGTGATGCAAAGTTACTGAAACTTTCCTTCTGAAATCTGAAATGGACAGTCTTTGCTATTTCAGTCATAACATCAGATTAATTGTAGAAATCTTTCATCTTTGTTTTATTGCCATGACTTTTTTCGAAGGGAATAAAGGAGATGAAGAATTCGGTTGAGATGCTGTCATCAGCAGATCTTGTACATAAAATACTCTGATCTGGAAATTTAAGTATGAAGCTCTCATTTCAAACCATTTCTGACTTAGAGAACTTCCAAAACCCAATCTGTAAAATAGATTATCTATAGTTGCATTTCACTTCTGTACAAATCCGAGGCATTTTCCAGAAATAAAATGCAAAAGAGATGTGGCTTTGAATTGAACTAAAATATAAGGTTTCAAATTGATAGATTTAGATATCCCAAACTGTAACTCAGCTTCCTCAGATTGCCTTAGTTTTGTTCTCATTTTTCAAGTTTTACTGACGTACATCAACACTGAATTTTCTAATAATCTGATTAACTGAATTTGCCAAGGACAACTTCAAACTTCATGGAAAGTATATATTTTGATGTTGTAAAAGCATTTTTTAGGCTTAGATTAAAATGGAGAATTTCCATGGAAAAATGAGCGTTTGGTCATTCCAAATAATTGATTGAGATAGTCTGTAATTTGGAGCTGAGCTGTAACCAGACACAATTATTAGCTCTATTTCTAGTTTCTATCTCGTAAATGTAGCTTCAGAACCTAAAGGTTAGTCACATTTCTCTGTGGGACTTTTATTATCCCATTTCTCCAGCCAAAATAACATGGTGTAAACTTGGGGGCTTGGCTGAGAAGTTACTAGTGTGGGTGTTAGGCATAAGCCATTCAAGTACCAGGAATATGTTTTTGAAAGAAAAAGGAAGGAAACTGTCAGTCTTGCTAGATCAACACAAAGCTAGATACTTTACTCTCTATATACAGTATATTATATATAACTTGTATTTCTTTCAAATTTGTCCTGATAGTATGTGAATTTTCATTTTCCATAACCTGTTCTGTACTGCAGAGCTGATTAGGAGTTCAATTTTTTTAGGATAAACCTAATTTTCTAATTCAGCAATTCCCCTCTTAGGCTGGGTGATACCGAAGTTGGAAAGTAACCTGAGGTACTTCAAAAGCCACTTCATAACTAAGAAGAATTAGCTAGCAACAGTAGTACTATGTTAGCGCATTACGCCAGTGGCTGATTTCTGCATCAGAACAGTGGCTCATGTTCTCCTTGAGCTCTTTGGTAAGACCTAGCATTCATTCTGCACTGAATGAACTCGACAGGAACCAGAGAATATTGGCATGTCTTGTAATGAACAGTGGAACATAGAAAGGCTCAAGGTGTTGGCATAACCGATCTCTCACTATGATGAGCTAAACCTAAGTATTGTTCACTTAGAAGTCTCTCTTTGTCTTTTGGAAATTAAGTCTTGGCCAGTGAACATGAGGTCTGTGTACACATCAGGAATTTATTTGTTGTTAGACTTTTCAATGTTTAAAGCAAAGTTCTAAAGAGGTTCTTGTATGCATCATCCTTTCACCATGCCCTGAAACAAGTTGTTGATGTAAGGATGGCATAATTTTCTCCCTTACTTGGTAGTATTCTTCAATTCAATATAATTCAGTTCCGTTCAACTGAATTCAATTCACATGAAATGATTCAGAAACAAACTTACTATACTATCTACAATTGTTACTACAAACTAGCATAGAAATTTATGCCTCTTGGTATCGTAGTGGTTACAAATTCTGCAGTAAAACTGAAATTTGTAATAAGAAATGTAGTATACGACACATTTATATCTTGAATACCCCTGAATTTACACTCACACTTCCAAACACATTTCAGAACAAATTTGAAAAACTTGTCTTCTGACAGAAGTCTGCTGTATGAGTGCAGAAGAATATCAAAGAGAAGGTTTTGTCTAAGGTTGTGAAAACTGCTCTGTCTATCATTTCCAAAAGTATCCTCAAAGATTGTTAATGCTATTCTTCTTGTCCCCTGAGTTCAATAACATAACAATATAAGAGATAATTCAGAAAAAGTCAGGTTAATGGATATAGGCCGTTTACTGTGCATTTCAAATATGACTATTGTATTTAGCGATTCCATAGTCATGTGTCTGTGGAAAGTCTCAGTCTTCGCTGGCTTATACAGAACTCCCTAGATCATAGAAAAGATACTAAAATTATTTTAAAAAACATAAAGATTTATTGCACATACCATTTGAACTAACCATGGTGGGGATGAATTTGAATGTTTAGCAACTTATAAGAAACACTTATACTTCTTTGTGAAATAAATACACTTTCACATAATGTGTCAAATCTGTATTCTCCAGAGCCTCACTGAGTAAGTGACTGAGGTATGGAAGCCATATGGATACCTTTATATTGTTACATGCCTCAAGAGTATTTTTCAGTTGCGTTGGAGTTGGTGCTGGACTTTGTTGCTTTGAATACTGTATATTTGCCTTGCAATGCAATGCAAATGCAATGCAAAATGTAAATTGTTACAGTTGAATAATAATCCAAACAGATAATTTTTACATATTGAAAAAATATTAGTCAAATCTAGAGATCTTCCATGAATTTAACATCTCACAACAGCTTTCTAAAGTGCACCTTTCAGATTTTCTGAATCCCTGCCATGAATTTCTTTTCATTTCACTGGATAAGCTTGTAATATATAAAGAAACTTATGAAGAACTTTCATACGTTGCAGAGCGTCAACATCACATTAAATGCTTTATATCCAGTATTTCATTTGAGATTCTATTGACACTGAACTGATTTCCTTTTCCCTTTCTCATTCTAAAACATCCATGTTAGAGTAGACTTCTATTTTTAGCCTGTCTTCAACATTCAGCCAATATCTCATATAAAGTAGTGTTCTCCAAAGGAATGGGATTTGATTATGTCCAAATTTTGTAGTACAAGTAGTTCAGGATATTGTAGCACTGAGAATCTTTGTGGTTTAACCCCCTCTGGGGTTTTTTAGTAGTTAAAATGCCCCTGTGTAAGGTCATTTTCACAAGCCGCGTACCACAGAATGAAGAAGTGCCTGCGTGTCTAACTCTGTAATCTTCCTTTACACTGTAGAGTTTGCATGAGAAGATTGTGACTCAGTTATGTTGCCTGTATTGTAAAATAGACTAAGTACTTACTTGGAGAGTACTGTGATTATTTGATAGCGTACATCTACCAAAAGTTGTTCTGACACATTTATTTAATTGCAGTCAAGAAAAATTAGCAATATTGGATCAGTGAGCGCGTATTATGGGGTAATTTTAATTGACAGAACTCTTCTGGGTCACACAAAGTGACATTCTTTATAGAATATTGTGTTATTTACTTGTGAAAAAAAAGTTACTGTAAAAGTTCTGTAGTGAATTTCATTCCATCTCAAAAGCATGGTTTGGTTTTCTAACAGTGAATGGAAAACTATGATTCGTTTACATTGTTTTGTAATCCTAACTTTTCAGTGGCATTTCCAGAGAATAAAGTGATAGTTTAAAATATTGTGCAGTTCGAAGAAATTAGTTGGTTGCACTGTAACATAAAATATAGTAGACTCAATGTTGGCAATCTTCCTCTACGTTCCTAACATCTTCACCTTGAAATCAAGAACACTTTGGTGAACGTGTTTTTTCTCATGAACACATTTTATAAGTAGTACAGATGTTACTGGGTTTTACTCGTATTTTCCACAACTATTTCCCAGGTTTGTAATTTCTCAGTCTTCGTAGAAGATTCAATCAATCACCACTGTGTATATATAATTCAGTTTGGGCTTAAAAAATCTAGAGGTACTTTTAACTTGTTTATGCAGGCGTGTGTTTCCTTTGTGGTTTGACTCAATTAGTATAGAAAAATGGGTGAGGGAAAAGGTTAGTTTGTGGGTATTGGTATGGGCATTAAAGGTTAGCTTATCAGACTTGTGCTTTCATGATGCGTGTCAAGAGAATTTTTGTAAATGCCTGTTATTGAATTGTTCCAGATTGGCAGCACAATACCATAAATTCCTTACCAAACCATTAAGTATTTCTTCTAATTTACTCACAATTTCTGCTAAAGGGGGCTGCCTATATTATTGTAACATGGAATTTAGGGGTAGATACATAATACTAGTATACTGACTCCTTGGTGCATTCCACTTTATCTAATAATCTGTGCTTCATTATTGAGCACAAATGGAAATTTAAATGCTCATTTTAGGAGCACTGTATTGTCTTCTCACATGTTGCCTGGTGATTCTGCTTTCTTTATTTAGATTATAGCAAAGAATTCAGCTGGGTTAGCTCATAGAGCATTTCAGTTACACCTAAAATAAAATAAACAGTAAGATTGTACGTTTCCTTTTTTCATGCGATCTGCCCTTCTATAGTGGGAATTCTGTATGCCCTGAGATGTATAAACAGAGACATCTTCAGATTTTAGGATCTGAGAGCTTGTTGAACATTATGACTGTTATAAAAGTTTGTCCTTTTGGGTTACAGGCCTCTCTGTATAATATCTTATTAATCAAAATGCGACAGGAGTACTATTTTGTAAGATGTTTTGTGTTGTTAATACAACACTTATAAGAAGTTGTGAAAATAATTTATTAAGAAATTAAAAGTTGTTAGACTTTCTCCTGATTATTGGAGGGGGCTATATGAAGAGACAGGAACAGTCAATGTCATGAACTTATTTATAATTTAGGAATATGCAGCAATGCAGATTGTGCTTGTGGCTTTTAGGTAAGTTGCAAGATGATTTTCATAGTCAAATTCAAAGCATCTTTTTTCTGTCTTATAGTAGTGTGTTCTATTTGGATCTTTCATATTTTTTATTGTGTCAGATATTTTTAAAAAAGGACAACTGACCTGCTTTCTTTCTTTGTTATAAAACAGCAATTCTAATAACCACCACCAACTTTGGCAGTTGCATCATTTGGGTTATATGTGCTTGAAGCATAACTGTAAAAATTGCTATATAGTAACACATTGAATGAAAAAGGTTGAATTTTTTTTAGTCTTGTTGCAGCTATTCATGGTTTTATTTAGGCCAAAGGTGGTTGCTATCTGCATTTATTTATTTTTTTCTTCTAAAATACATTTTTTTAATATATTCCAGTCTGTCAATAGTATTGTATTACTGTTCTTATTACAATGAAATGCCTCAAGATAACAATTACTCTGCTGAAATTTTGGGAAGAAAACCAAACCACAAATCAGACTTTAAAAGACTCGGTTTGTCAATATACTTCAAAAGCAGAAAATAGCTTTTAACATAACTCAAACTTTTCAGGCTTTCTGTTTAGGAAACATTTTTTCTTCAAATGTCAATGTAATTTATATTAGATCATTAAATGTGCTCTTACCTTCTGGTTTACTGTACCTCCTGCAAAAATCTATCTGTATGGGTACACAAAACACAGTTGAGGACTGCTAAAAGCATACTTCGATTTCAACATGGAACAGATGGTTTCCCTTCGTTTCCATGAAAAAGACAGCATATCTCAACTGACCCTCAATATGTGATACACAAAAGACATCTCTCTTTTCCTTGCCAGAGTAATTTGAAGTTTCGGAAGAAAGTTACTACAAACCAAGTAGAAAGGGCAGTATTCCATCACTGTATTCCAGTAGAGAAGTTATGTAATATAGAGACATTACATCTGCTGTACAGAAGAAGTGCTATCACATGCAGTTTGAAGGAGTAGTGGTAATGAGTGACCACAATTCAGGAAGTTTTTAATAACAGCACTTAATGAAGTGATTGCAAATATATAACAAGTTGTGCAAGAATACAGTCCATTGTAACCTGTTTAATAATGCTTTTAAAATACAATGTTATTTCTCTGTTAAAAATGGCCATAGCACATGAATGAGATTGCAAGCTTACTCACACTCATTAATTACATTAAATTTTTAGGTTTAATTAGAGTAGATCTTTTGAGGCTAAACCTTTTACAATTTGGCCATTTGAAATCTATGAGATAAAAAAGGAAGAGTTCTTTCAGAATATTATTTACATTATTTTAATTAATGATTATAATCTCCATGGTCATTTTTGAAAAGTATCATTTAATCCCTCAACCAGTTTTCGTGATTTACATTTTGCAAAAACATGTAAGCCCTGCAGGCTTATTATCTCATTTTTTTTTCCAAACCAAACTTATTTTTAGAGAATTTTATTTTGTTCCTGCTCCAAGTCCCATTTCCTATCATAACACCTGTTTCTCATGCAGAGTGAACTGATTGGTAGAAAAGTAAAGTTTGCTTCCTTTTGCCAAGACAGAACATAGCCCTTGGCAAGGTTACCTTTGAAAACAGTTTTTCATGCAGAGACCGTATACAAGCACTATTGCTGTTGCCAAGATCCTCTGACTAATGAAGGGTCGGAGCAATAGTGTATTCTTTCTCATTGCTGGCGGCACGTATATGTAGCATTTCTTCTGAGAAAAGGCACTGTAGCATTTCAAACAGAAGCTAGAAGTTTAACCTTCTAGGAGGAAGGTCGGTGTTAGTTTTTATTGATAACATAGAAGAAAGCAACTATATAGGAATATGAAAGATAAATTCTATGGCAAGCTGAAACTCTTAAAAACAATGAGTTTTCAAATGGCTTTTAACAAAAAATCAGTTTGAAAACTTTCATGTTTACAAAGTTACTTTTTTGAATCTCAGAGCAGGCTTATGCTTAGTCTTCCATATTGATGATTTGGGGAACCAATTCCTAACTAGGAAGGATTAGCATATAGACTGAATTTAAAGGTCAGAACTTCAGGAGCTCACTTACAGATTATTTTTTTCTTTTTTCCACTTAATGGAAAAATGTGTAGCAAAAAAAGATTGAATATTCCTCTTAGAACCAGTTCTGTTTAGAAACCCTGACTATTAAAATTCCATTTTTCCAATGTGTGCGGCGAATAATCTTTTCTATGCATTGAATGAATACTCAGGTATCTTCTCAGATTTTTAAATAAAACTTTCCTGTAAAACATCCTTAAAATGGATAGGTTGTAATCTATTAAAAATTCAGGAATTTCTAAAATAAAACTTTAATTAAAATATTACTGTCTTACAGCTATAGAAACATAGACTAAGTATATATTCTAGTAACAAATAAGCAAATGAAAAGATGAGGGAAGTTATTTCAGGTAACCAAATTAGCAGATGCTCTGTGGGTGTCCTCAGATAGTTAATCAAAGGTATGAACTCTCAGAAAGTTCCCAGTGAACTTCTTGCATATTATGATTCTTAAGAAACGATAGTAGTCCATTCACATGGGAGCACTCTACATGGCGAGGGCCTTAGTTAACTTAACAGTGGCACTCAGTGATTAGAATTGGCTGCATGTTAATAACGACTGAATTCTCCTTTGATAGCTCTCTTTTCCCAGATAGTTAATTTTCAGGAAAAACTTTGTTTTATGTATCAGATTACACTTAACTGGTTGTAGGAGACTTTAATTTTCTTTATTTTTCTCTGTGATACCTTTATACAGAAAAAAAACCCTACTTTTTTTTGGTTGTCCCAAGTGTACGTTTCTATACTTCAACTTGTTATACCCTATTCTAATTGTAATAGTAATACTGGTAATTTTTCATTGTAATTTAATTTATTTTTTTTGGTAATCAAAGTATCTTTGTCTTGTGTCTTAGCCTTAAATAATAATTGTGCTTTGAAATATACTCTTAAGATCATTGTAAACAATCTTTGGGGTTTTTTTTTGTTAGTTGTTTTTAAATTGATAATTCATTTTTTACGCAAACATCAGTACTGAATATGTAAACTGAGGAGTTCCTGTGAGAGATAATTTTGCACCTCTTCGAGCCATTACAGTTACTGGAGTTTTTGCTTTCAGGTACAGATGCACTTGCACTTTGTGAGTTGGTGCAACAAGCAGCAAAGTAGACAGAGAAGCTACTTCTTTTCCCTTCCCTTCATTACCCAGCCTGCATATCTAGACACACAGGAAAACTAACTGAAAACAATGAGTTGCTATCTTTGAGCGATGGTAACCACCTTTCAGTACGCTTGAAGGAATACACTTGAAGAGATGTTAGGAGACAAAAGGGTAGGCGAAAAGAGACAGCAATAGCTTTCCTTATCAGGGCAAGCGCATGGCTGCAATCCTGTTGAAAACAACGGTATTTTTCATAACAAATCTGAAAAAGGTCAACCTTAAATTCTCTGATAATCTAGTATTTTTTAACTCGAGTCCTGCCTTTTCTACTACATTTGAACTTTTCTTTCTAAATGGGAAATTTGAAATGCCCTGCATTGCTATAGAATCACAGAATCTCCTGAGTTGGAAGGGACCCATAAAGATCATCCAATTCCAATTCCTGCCTCCACACAGGACCAGCGAGGTCACAGCACGTGGCTGAGTGCAGCATCCAGACAATTCTTGAACTCAGTCAAGCTCGGTGCTGTGACCCCTTCCCTGGGGAGCCTGTTCCAGTGCCCAATCACCCTGTCAGTAAAGAACCTCCTCCTAACATCCAACCTAAACCTGCCTGGTCTCAGCTTCACCCCATTCCCTCAGGTTCTATCTCTGGACACCAAAGAGGGATGCTGTGTGCCTGCCCCTTTGCTCCCTCTCATCAGGAAGCCATAGATTGCCAGGAGGACTCCCCACAACCAACCTCCTCTTCTCCAGGCTGAACAAACCAAGGCACTTCAACCTCTCCTCATAAGATTCCCCCTCCAGACCCTTCACCATCCTTGTTGCCCTCATCTGTACACTCTTCAGTATTTTATGGCCCTGTTTGATGTTAGCATTACTAGAGACCACAAAGATCTCATTGAATGGTACTCATAAATCTATCCTGTTTATCTGTCTGTCCTGGAGAGTGTGGTATCTCAAAACCTCAAATGTAACTAGCCAATATAGAGAAAATCCTCCAGAGAGAAGCAAAGAGCTCAAAGCTACCTTGAGCAGTGTCTTTCCCTTACCTATTACTGAATATAAAGAGCGCCTGATTATAAAGGAAGCCTGGCCTTGCTGAAGCTTTGTCAGTATCCCTTGTGATACTCATATTCTTGCTAGACCAATATTCAAAATGCATTTTTTTTAACCAGACACCTTAAGGTTTATATTTCAAGAGTCATAAAATTGCTACCATACTCATTTTATGTAACTTGTAATTTTGTGGAAGATGTAGTAAAATTTGTCCATATAATAGAAATTGAACCCATGTTTTTAGATTGAAAGTGAATGCAACCCTTATAAAGAAGCTGCAGGATGCTGTTTTTCTTTCTTCAGACTTGTTCTGATTAAATAAAACTGTTCCATAACAAGTTCATGGATTGGTTGTTGTATTTAATACTTCACTGAACCACGTGCCATTGATTTGAAACTGTCTTCTTGCTGTTAACTTGACATTTACATGTACCACATTATGAAGCGTGTCGAAAATAATTTTGAAGCTCTTTGCGATCTGGTAATGATCTTTGTGCTTAAAATTACTTGTGTCTTGACTAGTAGAATAAGTAGTTTATTCTTTCAGGCTTTTTTTTCAGATAGAATTTGGTATGTAATTTCCAGATCAGTACATTTCCTTGCTTCATCTTCACTGGTGCAGCAGACATGAAGTGCTTGCTTACAATATATTCTGTTACGTGTATAAAAAAAAGTACTGTAAAATCTTCAGCCTAGTATTGGTATCTTGACTTCAGATTTTAATTGGGTATTTACTCTTGGGGCATGAGGCTGAAGTGAACAACAGCATAGGAACAACACTGCAAAGTTAATTAATCTTTCTCCCGTTTTCTTAAGTCACTTTGTAGTAATGGAGTAAATTGGAACCGTTGCTATGGCTGTGTGATAAACAAGGTACCACCCATTATGGTATAACATATGATAATTCTCAATCATTAATGTGGTAACCAGTAAAATCTCTGCATTTATGCAAACAAGTAGCAGGATGAGTTAATTATGCAGTTCTAGACATTGAATTAGGTACTAAAGTTTTGTCACTAGATGTTTACAGTAATAGTTTTATACTTTCAGAAAGTTTTCTTATACTTTATTTCACACTTTAATATAAATAAGTGACACCTGCAGCACATATTTTAACATTTCCTGCAGTCTTGTTCAACATAATATATTTGATGACCAAGGCAGGCTGTTAAAGAGAAGTTTGCAAATGGCAAGGTGACTGCTCTGAATGTAATGCAGAATCACAGACTGTGGCAGAGATCTGGGGGGGATCCGCAGGTTCTAAGAGTAGGGTCTTAGTCAGATCATCAAGGACCCTGTCAAGCTGAGTATTGAGTATTTCCACTGGGAGAGATTCCACTATGGAGAAACTACTCGTATGGTTAAGGGCTCTCAAGGTTGACTTGGTTTCTTCCCAGTGGAAGGATTTTAAAATTACAGAAGGAGAAAGGAAGCAGTGAGATTTGTCTCATTCCCCACTCTTCCTCTAATTCCCCCCCCCCCAGCAAATAAAAGTCCTAAATTATAAAATTCTAACAATTAGTTAAACACATTTCAGGGGAAGCAAGTTGTTTTAAGATTTCATCTGACTTTGATTAAAATTGCAGTCAAGAACTGGAGCTTGTGTGTTGGTTTAGTTCTTTATGTCAGCAATGATCACATTTTCAGTCATCTTTTAATTGTTAGTAATTCATCAAAGAAAAATCACTACTCTGAACTTTGAACAGCAGTTCTTCAGGGAATTTGCTGAGATGTTCCCCAATTTCAGGCAGTATCGAATACCTCCTATTGGAAAAGTAATTATTAAATCTTTTTCATTGTGTTTACTAAGCAGTCGAAAGTACTTACAAATTTTGAAATACACAGGTCATGAAAACTATTGGCTTTACACTCACATTATTCAAACACAGTTTCTTGTTGCTAAATACACAATACAAATGCAGCTTTGAAAATTTAAAATAGTTTTTCTATATTTAAAACCATCAAGAAAAAACAAGGCTAATTTACTGCATAATTTTTTATTGATGTAAGTCTACTTCTGTGGATTTTTTCTGAGAAAGAACTAATGTTTTAAGATTTGACCTTTTCAACTTTTTCATGCTAAATGAGTAGGACACCAGTAACCTAATTGATACTAAAGCTTATTTGACCAGAACTTTGTACTCGTGGTTACATTGTATTTAACACATTCCATTTGTAAATTATATTTTTTAGAATCAAAATCCATTTATTTCTTCTGTATGTTAATCTTCATAGATATTTCTTGGCCAAATGAAGTGATGCCAATACATTTTTGTTGGTCTTCAACTTCACTTAATAAAAGAATAATAAATTTTGGAAGAAAAATGCTACTAATGCAGGTAGTACTCATTTGGAAGAGTTTGTTCTTGACCACTTTGGTGTTAGAAACTGTATGTTTTTCCACAGCAGTCTCAAGTGGAATATCAGCCATAGCTCAAGTATTTGTAAAATAGGCATTATGGTTAGAACAGTTTAACACTGCTTTTGAAAGATGTGGAATTTTTACAGAAAATTGCTTGTTAAGAAGTGTTTTTATAACTTACCAGTTGTCCTCTTCCAATATTTTGTTTACTGCACAAAACTGTAACAAAAGTTCATTAATGAGGGCATTGGTTCATTTTATAAGCTTCTCCATAAATCGTCATCACGTGTATAAGCCCTTGGTCTGAAGGTTAATTTATACTGTTCAAGCTTAATGCTTCATAAACCCCCTCTCCATAGTGTTCTGAGGATTCTTGTTGAGAAGCTGCTTTTATTGCAGTTCAGATTCCTGCTGTGCTCCCACATTTTGACACAATTGTTTTGAGCTTTTTCACAAGCTAACTGAACAAGGCCTGACAAATCAAGTACAATTTATGATGCTGCTCTGAAAACAAAGTATATACAGCTCTGGAAGCTTGTTCTGACCTCCTAATGTCCAGATACATTCTCTAGCATTCATGTTGAAATTTTCTGTGTGCTCGTTTTGAAGCTTGTTGATCCCTTGTCTTCATAGGTCGTCTTAAAAGATTTTGTAAAATGAAATGGCTCACTACAATAGCATTTCAACTAATTTTTCATAGAATAATAGTTTGGATTGAAAGGGGCATTAAAGATCATCTAGATCTTACTATGGGCAAGGACACCTCCCATAGACCAGGCTTCTTGAAGCCCCATCCAGCCTGACCTTGATACTTTAGTATCAAAACGTGATGCTGATCTTCTCAGGCCAACTACTGTTGTATTCCTGTATTCAAAGTAATACAACATACTCTAATGCACTCTTCACAGCACCACTGATGTATCTTATGATGTTGCTTTCTCAAATAAAGCCAACTGAGAACACCCTAGCCATCAGCGTTTTCTCCTTGCAGGCGTTTTGAGCATGGGTTTTTGTATTGTTGAAGAAAGGCTGAAGAACAAAATGAATACTAGCTATTTGAGGGCAAGAGAATAAATATTCTGACAATTTATTAGGAGAACACAGCGAAGTGTGAGTTCATTCCTTAGCAGGAAATGTGAGCAAATAATGGATAATTCAAAGGAAACTGAAATATTTAGTCTCATTTACAACTAGCAGTTGGCATTCATGCCCTACCTGTGCTTTTTTTTTTTCAGCTTAGCCTGTGCCTTGGGTTGTTTTCCTGAATGGAGAAATAAGCTTAGGGAGAGGCTTAAGGACAAACTCCAATAGATTCTGTAGTTAATCAGAAAGCAGCAGTTGGCCAGTGGGCAGCAGGAGTTTGGGATCTGCAGCTGCGGTATACAAGCAGGAAAAAATAAGTGTGAAGTTAATGCAAGTACCGGATATTTTGCACTGAATCGGCAAGTTATCAGGCAATATAAAGCAGGATAAAAGAGGTTTGGGAGTAGTAACCATTGGGTGAGACTGGTTGTTGAGCTCTGAACTTGTTTAGGAATGTATTCTAAAGGCAAATTCAGACCAAAGGGCTGGAAAGATTGAGGAGCCTCAGATTAATGCTTAGACAGTTTTTTACTGTGGTGAAGGTCTGTGCTAAAGAAGCCAGGTGCTAGAAACATGGGAGCCAGTTTGTTGAGGTACGCACAGTTGTGTCTGTGTTAACTGCAACCAGGCGATCTGTGCTGTTGGCACTGCATGCAAACCTTGCCTCCTTGTCATTTTTCGCTTGTGTTGTGGGATAGTGCTAAAATAATCTAGGTGCTCATTCAATATGTTCTTTAAGGAACATAAAATAATAAGATTAGTGACGTTTGAATTTCCATTGTAAGAAAAAGAAAGGCCTGGTTACTGTATTTTCTCTGTCATTTTATACCTTGCTATATTATTCACCTCAAGGTCTGCCTCACAGTTTTCTGCTGAATTGTGTAATCATTTCTCCTCTCCTTCCTAAGCCTTATGCTAGAGTAGCTTGAATGGTTTTAAAAAAACCCACAAAACCAACACTCTGGGGTGGTTCTATATGTTTTATGATTTCTCCAGCATAATGCAGTGATTGTAGAAGTGACGGAGGGCAAAGCACTGATAACCTTTCAGAAGCAGCATAATGTTCTATACCCTGTGACATCTTCTACATTATGACAGTGATCACTGTTAAGTGTGTAGACTGACACAGAGCCATAGAAAATGAAACTTGAAATACATCTCTGGTTGGAAGTATCCTGATATATCTGAATTTGTTTCATTCTTAAAAGTTTTAATTCATGATGATTTCACTTTATTCCTACACAATCTATTGCTGTGTCTCATCTTTACCAGCTGAAAGCATATGTTACCATACAAAAAGAATGTTTCTTACTTCAACTGAAGACAACCTCACCATTGATCAAAAGCAGAGACTATATCCTGTTCCTATTTGCAAGGCTTTGAGTGGATGACTGTGCTTAAGTCATCTCCTCACAAAAGTTCCAGCTTCAGTCCTTACAGAACATCATCTCTAGACTTCTGATCACTTTTCTTGCATTTCTTTCATATCTGGAACAACTGGTCCAAAACTGCAGTCGTTCAGGTTATACAACCTTATGTGATGATTACGTGTTTTATAACAACTTCCATTCATCTTCAGCTCATTAAAAAATACAATTCACAGATTTTTATTCCTGAATTATTCCTTACTGTGGTTTTGTTCCTAGAGCAAGTAAAAGGTCGTTGTTAGGGTCGTTGAAGAGTTATGATTTATCCACAGTGTTTTTTCTTGCTGTTCTTCCTCATTCTGATATATTGTGTTCATTTTACCAGTAGTTTTCTTTCCCTAATGACTGAAAGACTGGAAAGAAAGAATGAAGAAGAGAGACCAGTTACTTCAAGACTTGGAATTCTTAGTGACTTTCATTTGACCCCTTATTTCATAACATTTTTCATTCATTTTTCTTCAACTTTACATTCTCAGTCCTTTAGTTAAACTGTGTGCTGAAAAGTCTCAGTTCTAGTTGCCTCCTATGTCAAAAATAGCCACAAGCACATTACAAAACATCTGGGAATTGTCTGTTCTCTTCTGCAGTTGACTGAAGTCTCAGGTCTCCTAATTCAGATCATCCTTTTCATAAAAAATCTTTATTTGTGATGTTGCTCTCTAGAAAATTCTTCCCATGAAAACACAAAGCCCTTGCTCAATCTGGCTCTGTACTTCAGTAGGTTTCAACTGAATAGTCCTGTAGGTTGTGTTACTTTTTTTCAGTAAATGGAATTTGGAAATTATTATCTTATAACCTCAAAACATTCAGAAAAAAAAAAACAGACATGTTTGTAGTTACTGCCATATTTTTTAATACACTTCTAAACCCATTTGGAATGCAGCATAAGATAATACTGTATCTTACTACATAAATATTTTGTAATTGTTGCTCTCTTACATTCTTTATAAACAGTGAAAAATTGGTAATTAATAGACTATACTAGTATGATGATTAACCTTAAGTAAATAATAATGTGGCATCTTGCTTAAGTTAGCAGAGAGTTGTTGATGCAGCTGCTCTTGTTTTATAGAATCTATGTTAAATACTAATTAAATAACCTTGTGAGATGGCCCTAATGTTGTGAAAATACAGCTAGGAAGCTCCTTTTGATTCCAGGATTACTGAAGCATACTTCCTATATTTTCATAAGAAAGTAGTCATTATTCACCTTTAACATAGTTTGTATGTTAATGCATTTTCTTTTTCTTGTAGGAGTAAATATAATTATTTTCTCCTAAATAGTAAAAGAAATACTACTTCAGTTAAGAGAGTGTAGTTTGGGTTTTTTCCCCATAGATTATTTCATAGTGAAATTTCTATGTGCATTTCTCAGCCTAACATAGTGCACTCAATGATAATGTTGTTGGGGTTTTATGTAGTGGCAAAACTTAAATTCTTATAACGTGTAATCCATATTTAATTGCTTTGAGATTAAACTTAATCAGATCTTTATGAAACAACGTCCTGGAGTAAAATGTTATTTAGGTTTTAAATTTAAAATACCTATGTAGAGGAATATTCCACCTGAAATCTTGGAATAAGAGGGTTTTTAATGTACTTTATTTACAGGAATATTTTTTGTCATATATATCCAGATAGAAAACAGTTGTTCTCAAGTGGAAATTGTTAATTATTAAAGAGTTTCTGCCATTACATAATACAGGATTGAAATAAGTGGGTATCATTCTACTTGAATTTAGAGGCTCTTTATGTTATGAAAAGGGTATCTTCAGGATGTTTTATGTATTACAAAGCATGGAATTAAATTATAAATTTAATAAAACCATTATATGTGCCTTAGTCACACAGAAAAACTGATCTGTCCAGCAAACCAGTCAATATGGCTGAACACTGGTACAGTAAGTGTTTTTTAACTAAGTTATACATATGTTTCAAACAGTAACTCAGTTACAGCATAATATTTTTCTGTGTTGTTATTTAAGATAATGTACATTCCATCTTGTTAAGATTTGTGAAATTATGAATTAGAGATTACAGAGCCTGGATTTTAAAAATTCAGTTAATGTAGAATTTGGGCTGGTTTACAGTTTAAAAACACTGCTAAGGACTAAAAATGTGTCTCTGTATATAAACACTGTATATCCTTATGTGTATGTATAGAAGCAGAAATTTAAAACAGCAGCCAGCGGTCTGCTGTCTGGTTCAACACACTTGTGCTACCTGCTTTCTGAAGGAGCTTTTTGTCTGTTGCCGACAGCATCCCTCTCAAATTGCTTCCCAGGCAGGCAGGTCAGGAGGACGACTAGTAGTGTAGAGGCAACGTTACAGACCTGTACAGCAGTGTTGCAGCCTGCATGAGCATGGCTTCTTCAGCTGCAGGAGGCAGAACAGGGCTTCCTCCATCCTCACTGCCTGCAGCAGTCATGGTGGAGCCACCCAGGACCCCCATGAGGCTGGTTGTCCCCAGCTCCCTGTAGCTGCAGTGGCACCTGAGGCACTAGAGTCAGTGACACTGGTAAAAGACAGAGGCTGATGAAAATAGGCTGGTACATTTGTGCCAGTTCAGATTTCCACACCACAGTCAACAAGGGTAGTGAGTTTTGTGTGGAAGTGCAAATGTATCATCACTGTCTGTTCCTTTCTGGGGTAATTTTTGCTTACTTTCAAAGCAAATACAGTATTTTTATTCTGTTATGCTGTACTCCCTCTAGATCATTCGGGGTCAGGTATTTGATCTTGGAAACACGAAATTTGAATGGTAAATGTGATAGATAGGTCAGATAGACAGGGCAGCAGGGCACAGGAGGAGGTTTTATCTATTCATATATCATGATGATTGAAATAGCTTCAATGTACTAAATAACTTTAATGTGTTCTAGTGGAACTGTATGCATGTGTTTGTAAGGAGGAAAAACAAGTGTGGTGAGTTAGCAAAATGGGTCTCAATTAGGCTATAAGAATTTGTAATGCATTTCCCACATTACAGCTCCTTCCTGTGTGAGGGAAACACCCCAGTCAGTGTCGTGCCTATCTTGTGCTCAGGGAGTCTTTAGAGATTCTATGGAACAATGCTATAGGGAGCAGTCTTCCATTTATCCCTCTTTAGAGCTCCAAGAGCTAAAGCCTTGTCTTGATGGGAATCCACACTGAGGCTATTACTGGGTTGTGGCGGTTGTGCAGCCAACCAAACAAGAAACAGGAATAAAGCTGTTCTTTAAAAAAAAAAATTTACACTGTAGTAAAGGGAATTATAGGGGGCAGAATCACTGTGTGTGTTTGTTTGTTTGTTATTATTGTGTGCCATAAGTACAAAATAATAAACAGAATATAATTATGGAAGTCATAATGTGCTATTAACTGTGTAGTTTGATTTATTTATAGAGCAGCATAATTTTGTATTCAGGACCCCCTGCAGAGATATTGCCTTCAGACCTTCAAATTTTTTTACACAATGAGGTTAAAAATAAAAAGAATTTATTTCTATAGTTACTAAATGTATTATGCTTCAGGTATCCCTGGAACTTCCCACACAACTGCCTCATAAGTATATAGTACAGATATATGGCAATAAAAAAGGAAAAACTGAGTAATACCACTTTGGCCAATTGGAGGCAATGTTGCCAGTGAGAGAATCAGCCCCAAAGGTTTTGCACGTTTCTCAGAAACACCACATGAGTTACAGATATGTTTTGCATTAAACATGTTTTTGAAGATTAGTAAAATATTGATTCTGCTTCTGGCTTCCTTGGGATTGACATCTCATCTCCAGAGTTAATGTTAAAAATAATACTTGTTAAAGGCCACCTCGGAGTCTCTTCTTTTAATTGTACATCTGGGTATGCAGACTTACACTTTTAATGTCTAAGTTGCAGTATGGTTACCTCTGTCTAAAATATTAACCAGATAAGTCACTTCTAACCCTATACTAGCAACACAATGGTCTGTCTCCTTTGATGAAATACAAAATTAAAACCATTACTCAAGACAAAGCTGTAATAACAGCATGTATCATTTGACATAAAGTGCTCAAACTTTGTAACGTGCAGAAGTAATATCCCTCTTTGGTCTTCGTTTAACAATTCTGTGCTTTCACAGGCTTTTCAAGAGAACATTTTAGACACTGGAAGTGCCTGGAAATCAAATCTTTATTAAATATTTATGGGGGAGGACACCTAATGACTTCTAGGGGACCCTGCAAAGAGATTCAGTATCCATAGAGTGCACTTATCATTGTTTGTTGTTATTATTATTGTTGTTATTAATTATTTAAGTGCAGCAATTTCCTCAAAGCTGTACAAGACACAAAAAAATATTATTCCAGCCTGTAAGAACTTTGTCTCAATCAAACCGATGTGAAAAGTACACTAAGTTGCTATGGAACAGACACTTTGAAAAGCAAGCCTAGTTCCTGGGGAGAGCACCTTTTCACATCGCCTCACCCCACCTCTTTCCCTCTGCCATCCTGGCGTATCCCCCTTGCAAGAGCAGAGGTTGCTGCGGGAGGCAGATGAATGCTGTTGGAGGAGTAAATTAAAGCCACGTTCACAGTAACTGCAGGGACAGCTCTTGCTTCCTTCATTTTCCCTGTGACATCTTGCTGAAGAAGATGGTAGGGGACACTGTTCCCATGTCTTGAAAGAGTAGGCCTCTGTACCCAAAGGCTTTGTGGACATAAGATGGGTCAGGACAAAAAAAAATGGGTCCAGAGGTTTTTGTGGACTGGACACTTTCAGGCTTAATTTTCTTCCAGAATAGCAGGGTTCTATTGTTTCTGTTTAAGAGTTCATAGATTTTTTTTATGCTGTAAAGGCACTGGATTTTTTTTTTTTTTTTTTTTTTTTTTGCGGGGGGGGGAAGAAGGGAGTGGGGGGTGGAGGGAAGCATAAAAACAGAAGAAATTAGCTGCTTGGAGTAGTGGTTCAGAGTTATTGTTGCGTACAGGAAGGTACAAGAGAGACTGATGAGAGCTGAAGGAGATAAAAAAAAAAGGCTTAGTACCTGATGCTGAAGGGGGAAAAAGGAATATTATTTTTAAGAGCTGTTGAACATCTAGGATAAATAGATCCTCATAAAGATTTTTAGAAGACAAAGTAGACTGAAATTATGAGGCAGCCTGCTTTGAAGGACAAAACAATTTTGACAGAAAGTGACACAGTGTAGCATGTGTGTTTCAAAATAGGTAAGTGGGATTGATACTAAACCAGGAACTAGGTATTTTAACATTCTGTGAAGATGGAGATGGGGAAGAAACAACACTGAATTGAAACCTCTGACCTTAAATAATGAGGAAATGATGCAGAATCAAGTATTATCTTCTCCCTTGCATCGTATTTCTGTATTCAAACTTATTTTTTGCAAAACAAACTAGCAGAGAAAGAAAAAGAGTAGAGAAGGAAGTTTGAGAATCATCAGCATGTGAATGAATTTACTCAAGAACAGAGGATAAAATGACAAAGAATTAAAAATGAGAAACACCGATAAAATAAAGTTAGAAGAAAGAGAAGGCATCAAAAGATCTGATCACTGAAATCCTAATGCCAAGGGGTGTGCAAGACCTTTGGAGAAAAAAAAATGACTGAGAACAAAGTGGCCTCAAGGATTTTCTAGGACAGTGAAACAGGAGCCCATGAGATCACTTCATTTGAACTAATCCGGAAACAAAGCATGCTAAACTGTAATGCAGACAATTCAAATGAGAAGCAGCAGCAGCAGATAAGGAGGTGGATATGTGTGTATTAGTTCTTGCATATAGCTTCTCCAAGCTGTGTTCATTACAAGCTATGATGAACTCAAACCATTGTGTTTATTAGGCCTTTTATGTTAATTTGAAATTGATTATGGTTTACTAGCACAGTCCTGATTTGTGACTCGACCACAATGGTATAACAGATCTATGTGTGTTGTTTAATGTGTATCTGTCAGTTGGCAAAGGAAAGGCTTTAACTAGATCAATAAAACATTTGCAGTTTGGTGCACAGTTACTTCTGGTTTTGACCATTATCTGATTTTTCAAATATTATTTAAAAATAGAAAGCTTTAACCTTTTAGAACCAATGGATTCCTATTTCAGTTGATTACACATTTCCAGATATTTTAATGTTGGGGAATGTACTTCTTTAAAAACAATTACACTGATTTTTAATACTGCTTTATTTTGTAAAGGAGCACAACGTCCACAGATTTGAACTATCCCTCATGAGTTTAAACAAATCTTTTTGCATAAGAAAGAAAGGAAGGCAAAAAGCAAGTTTTAGGAGATAAAATTAGAAGTCTTTATGAAAAATGCACCATCATAAAAACGTGAATCTTCAAGATGATAATTAAAACACTCTCTCTCCAGAGGTATTTGTCAGGTATACTAGGAATATTCATCACAAAACTATGTCTAACCTCTTACACCACACTACTTCCTAGGAAACCTGTTTTATGTTTACGTGACTATTGTTAAGTACTCACCTGACAGTAGGGTGGGGGAACATAAGCAAAACAGTCTTCGCTTCAAGTATGAAACAGCTCAGCAATAGAAATCACCTCTTATTTCTATTAATAAAATGCTGATTGAGATTCACTTGCATCATGCCATTGACTCTTCAGTAGTCCATCATAAAGTGAAATATTCTACCAATCTTGGTTCTATTTGCTATTATTTCAAAAGGGAATGACAAGTCTCTGTCCTTTTTCCCTACTTTACTCTGCAGAGGGGTATAATTGTGTGTATATTTAGAATCATAATTTGCTTTTATACTAGAATATCATGAGTAATAAATTAGTTTTAATTATGCACATCTTGGCAGTGAACCCCTAAGTACTTCTGAACTCAATCTGAGTTACAGGAAAAGTGGGAAAGTAGTATTTATAGGCTTTTGTAGTGTAAAATATAAAGTATAACTTCATAACCAAAAGGGGGAAGGATGTGATTAATAGAAATTTTGTTGTCAGTTCCTTGTGAGGGGATGTTTAAGAGTAATTCTTTGGAAAATTAATGTAGTGGAGCATGACGATTGAGTGGTTTGTAATCAGAAATCTTGAGTTACATAGTTATTAATGGTATATTAAGCATATTAAGTACATATTGCTACTACAGCTGTTGACCCTCCTCGTCCCTTTTTTCTGTCATACAGACTCTCCCTCCCTCACTTCTCTCTCTCACTCTTATTTCTAGCCCCCTCTCCTTCCCCACCTCTCTTTTCCCATTTCGCTTTTTGCCCCTTTCTCTATCGCTCTACCCGCTCTGTTTTTCTCCTCTTGCTGCACGCTCAGGTGTACAGCAGCAGCTTTCATACTGTTGGTTGTGAGAAGTTGCAGCAGAAAACTGAGAAATTCTGGTGATCTTTTAGTATTTGCAGTATGAAATGCAAATAGCTCACCTTACAAATAAATAACCAGGAAAAACAAAACCAAGTGAAAAACTACTCCTGCTTCTGAGTTATTGAATTTAAATAAAATTAAAAGGTTGAGGTCAAAGCTGGGTTAAAATGGGAAAACTGTAATAACAGTTTGATTGCCCAACTCTGATAAGAACTGAGAGTTCTACTGAGGCAAGGTCATCATGCCCGAGATCATCTGCAGAACAGGCAACAAGGTACACTTTACATCAGATATCGCCGGTTAAGGCTTATCAAAATCAAATTACCAAGCAGGAAGCCAGGTTTCAAACACTGTTGGTTGCATTTGTACTTTTAATTCTTCACCAGATATTTCTCTTTGGGTGCTAGTCATCAAAGCAATTTGTAACTAATTTGTTGGGAAGCCTGCATTCATATGACACAGTGCAGTGCTCCAAGTAAGCTGGGTCACGCCGGGCATTAATGCAGCCCTCCGCTGTAGCTGGTATGTCCTGCTGAGGAGCGTTAACTGCATCTGCACATCACTGTGCTGTGTAGATGGTGCCTACATTTCGGGTTTTTTGTTGTAAATTAGGAAGTTCACTATATCTCTGCATACTGAAGTATCCACAGAACTCAAGATATGTTTAATTGAATTCTTACTGTTTACACTTAATTAGAAAATTACTAGGTTAAAGGCATGAAGGGCTTTTTCGTTTACTGGCAGTGTGTGGGAAGCTACATTTGGATAAGCGTTAGATTTTGTTGAAGTGCATATAACAACATTTGCTGATCATTTTTAATGTAGTTAATACTCTGTAGTAATTTTTGTGCTTGATTTACATCACATATTCAAAGTTAATTTTAAACAGCTTTATTTCTGATGCAAAGATGCATATGATTACATTTTAAATAAATCATATGAAATAATTAGAGATGAGTTTATATGTGATTTTATATCTGTACATCTCTCTAAATGTATTTTAACATTTAACTAAACCCACCTTCTGTTCCTCAGGCTGAAAAATACAATCCACAGAAGTGTTCAGCCCAAATGGAGGAAAATCGTGCAATATCAAGTTGCATGATGCATTGAAATTGGTTTCCCTGAACAGAATCACTAAGTATGAACCTGGAGTTATTAAAATTCCTTAGAAAAGGTGTTTTCTGCAAACAGGATGGGGAAAAAAACCTGCCCTTTCAAACAAAATCTGAACCAGTTGGCTCTTGCATCGTATTTTACCATTGCGGGTAGTGTATGCTCTGGGTGCTCATGGTTCATTGAAGAAATGCACACAAGAGAAAGTTTTGTGTTACGAAGACAAGGTAGTTTACACTTAACATTGTAATGATGGAACTTACAAATTCCATTATTTAATTGGTCCGTGATCCTTAAAAAAATTTTGTGCTTCCTTGTTGGAGAAGATCATGCTAATAAATACCTAGTTATTTCAGTATGCTCCTGAAGCATGTCAGATTTACTTTTTAATGGGGGTTTTTTCCTGTATTATTGATGCTTCATGTACTTTCACTTGATATTGACACCCTAGCAGGTTATTGCCTTTGTCCTATTTCTGGTTTTGTGATCTGCAGCATTGGAAGGGCTGTAGTGAAGGAATTCTTGTTACGTGTTGCTGCCCATAAATGTTTTATTGTAATCATAATTTCTAGACACTGAAATAGATCTGAATGGAGTACTGTATCATCACTCCTGTAGGTGATCTCTTCTAAGTTCGCAAAGTGTGGGGTGAATTGCTGAAATGTGAGTTGCGGATGTGTGTGTTTTCTTTCTGTTCTGTTAACTGGGAGTTGTTGATTCGTCTGCAAATCACTACCCATGAAAAGAGGAGTGACTTTCATGCGGTTTTATCCTTTAAATCTTGTTTTGGAGATTAATGGGAAAATGCTCATGATCCCTAGAAAAGTTGTTGTGTGTGGTTATGTCTTGTGAAGCATGTTTTTCAATATTAAGCATGTCATGAGTAAATGAGGGAACATGGACTGTGGTGATACCAATATGAACAATTTTAATGCGGGTTAAATGAAACTCAAGCACACGTGACAATTAACTGCAGAGATATAGTTCAGGAAAAAGTGAAGCCAGATATGGAAACAAGCACAAGGAAAAGCAAGACTTAATATTCTTCAGGTGTTTGTCTGCCATCATTGATCAGCTCAAACAGTTTACTTGGGAAATCAGTAGGTGCCAAGCTGATAACTGAAAAGACTGTAATCATTCAACTATTCACTAAACAAATATGACGTATTTTACTTTAAAATAGTTTGTGGCTTTTTTGGTGTTGGTTTGTGAGGGTTTTTTGATTTACACCCCAATTTTGAAGCTGTGAGCTTTATAGAAAAACTCTTAATTTTCCTGTATCCATTTGTTTGTTTGCTTGCTTGCTTGCTTGTTTGGAGTGCCAGGGGCAGTATCTTTGTTATTCTGAATAGAGCTGTGCTTCACATGCTTACTTTATCTTGGAGAGATCTTTGGGGTTTTTGAAACAAAAATAAAGTGATAAGAATACTGATGTTTAAACAAAACAAGGTTTTTTGCTTTGTTTGCTTCTTCTTGATATTTTCTTCATGCTTGGTGTCTTGGTAGACTTTTTTTGTGGTTAAGTTGTCTTTTTTGGTAGTTCTTTCATTGTTTAATATTTTTTCCCTTCAAATTAAATATTTTTAAATATTATTGGCACAGGACTTTAATTACGCGAATAAAAATTGTATGGGTAGAAAAGGTTTTCAGATAAAGGTTTTCAGAACAAGTAAGTTCCATTAGCATTAAAGAACAAACAGCTGTAGTATCCAAGTCTTTTTTAACATTATTATTATTATTATTATTATTTTAAAAAGCCCCCATCCCTTGTGCATATACTGGATTGCTTGTAATGTCTACCATTAAATAATTCAAAGAACAACTTCCAGCCCTTACTCAATTAGATTACTTTGGAATGATCATCTGTCAGAACAGAGCTTTATAATTTAAAGCCTAATCTCAAAAATATTACCATATTTTCATATATTTCAGCAGATCACATATATCACATACATCAAAAATATAGTTAAAATTTTAAAATATTCTTTTGCTTCTACCTGGAGGTGCTAATTTCATATGTTTCTCTAGGTTCATTCTTGTTTTTTTCTATTATATAGTAATATTTTTCTGTCATTTATACGTTGGCCTTTCAAGGTACACTTACAGTCATAATATAGAAGATGATGCAGCAAGTAGTTATTTTTTCATCCTCAATGAAGAATGCCCCATTTAAATTAATAATTGGCCCAATAGCAAATTTTTGCCTTTCTATATGTGAGATTAAATAATACTTTGACTCTACTGTTTAGTTTTCATGGACTTTCAATTATTTACAAATATTTTGTCTTAATTAATTGCTTGATAATCAAGTCATTATTATAAATTTACTCAAAATATTGAATGGAAAAAATTAGGATGGATATATGAAATTATGCTTCCTATTTTTCAGCCAATCCAGAAAGTTCAACAAATGACTTAATTTAAGTCTTTTCTCACAAAGCAAAAATGGTCCTTTCAAGAGTAGCAGCTATTTTATTCACCAAGAAGAGTCATTCAAGCTTTTCTATTTATATAATATTTTTATACTGTATGGTGTTTGCTTTCTTGGTTCTTGTTTACGTTTTTTTTTGAACACTTTTGTATTGATGAGCAGAGTATCTCTCAGGTGATCATTTGTACCACAAGACTCATGTTCCCTGTTTTTATTGAATTTTATACTTGCTTCTTCTTTTATTGACATCACATTATTTTTAGATTATTAATAGTATTGTAAGGTTTTGAGTACAGTTGTTTAGTCTTCTGATATGGGATGAAGCCTTATGAATAGTGACAGACACTGATCTCTGGAAATTGCTTTGTTTTAGTATATCTAATTTTCTTCCCCACATGATCTCTCGCTATTTCTGTGGCCTTTCCCCCAGTAACTCACACCAATATTCAGAGGGACAGTTTCTGAATGTGGTTACTAGCCCAGCCGTGGATATGAAAAATATATATCTGAAGTGTAGGATTGCAGGTTTTCTACTGTTGTGCCAGAAATTTGTAATGATGTGTTACAAGGCAGGGGTCCAAGTAACTTTTTGCTTTTTGAGAATGGAAAACTGAACTATATACATAATTTTCATTTTAATGTTGATTGTACAGACATAGAAACACAGTGTAGATTCCCACACGTGCTTGAACTTCCAATGGTGCTGTTAGCTTATATAAACTCTTACCAGTTTACAATAGTGAATAAGCTGCCATTATTTCTTAGATTGATCTAGTCTGGTCACATGTCAGTATTATTTTCTATCGATCTGTTATATAATGACTTAATAATTATTCATTGCTGTTTTGTAATTGACTAGCATCTTAAAAAAAAGATATAAAGTAAATGAAATTCTTTTTCTTATGATGAACATATAAACCTCTATTAAACAGTTCCATCTGACAAGACTGGCCCTTTGTAACCAGTCCCTTGTCTGGGGTGGGAAATAATTGCATTGTCCTTTGACCAGAAATGAGGATATGTGACACTTAAACCTGGTTGTCCTTCCTCTTCATGCTTTTTATGGTTCCATATTCAACAGCCAAGAAAACTGAACTGAGCTGCTGTTTCCTAGTTTCCTGTACAGCTATTTGATGATGCTCATGATAAACTTATTGAGGTGTAAATGAGAAAAGACAACAGTTCTCAGGTGGCAGAATGTAGTGAAAGTACATGCACTTTCGAGCTTTGTTTTAAATGTGACCATGAGTAATATGTGCAAGTATGAGTAGTGGAAATTATTTTTGCTTTGGTGTATGAAGCAGATGCTATATTACAAAATATCTGTGTGTACTGAGGGGTTAAATTTACTGTTAAGTGAGGTACAGCAGCTTTCACAGATGCCTTAATTTAACAAATGTGTTTGTGGTTAACTGCTCCCTTGACAATAAGATAAATTGAATTGCCAAACCCTAGAGCTAAAAACCTCTCCAGATTTGGCCAGATAGCCAGTGCTTTGTAACTGTGAGTTTCAGCAGCTTATAGCCTCTGTGCACTGGGACAAAGAGGGACTTGCATTACACACTTACTTTTGGAATAGATAGTGACTTACATTGATGCCCTGATGCACATAGTCATCTCCCAGAGACACTGACTCGTCCAAAGGAACACCTATTATTGACGTGGTGCCCATCACAGTATGCCCACAGCAATACAGTGGAAAGGTCTTTTGGTGACAGCGCTTGGCAGTGGAAAAACTTACTGATGGGTAGAGCTGTCTTGTACACCAGGTGGCAGCTAAACACACTGTTCAGTATGCCTTTTAGAGACACCTTCAAATCAGTGAGCATGTCATGTTCAGGCATCTTAAAGTATCACTCAGCATGTCAGCTTCACTTGGTAAGGGCTTCTGTGCATAGCATTTGCAGCAATTCTGGAAATACCAGAGAATCAGCCATAGAATCATAGAATTGTCTTGGTTGAAGTAAGTTTGCCATTCAATGCCAAAGGACTTCTCTGTGCAGAAAATTGCTATCTTGACAGTTTTATCTGGCTTTGAGCACTTTGGGATTCATTTTAAGTAGTAATGGTGTACCAAAAAAAAAAAAAAAAAAAGCCAAATTTATTGTGTAAAAGTAGAAAATGTATAGCAGGCAGTGACTCATAGTTTTGTGCTTCCTCTGCATATTGAGAAATTCATCTGGATTGCTGATTTTAAGCTGGGGGGGGTGGAAGCTTTTGAGGAGGGAAGATAGGCTAGCAACATTTCAGTATGTTAAAGCAAGTGAGACTCTTGCTGGCTTTCAGTGCTGATCTTTTAAACTGATTTTCAAAATCTGTAATGTCCTAGACCTCAGTATTGTAATATTATCTGTATTGTCTTTTTTCAAAAGAGCAAATTTATAGTTGTCATCTATGTACTTCAAGGAGCAGAAGGAACTTTGGTGCAAGTAGTGGAGGTAGCTTTCATATCTAAAGATTTACTTCTATACTTAGCCAACAAGCTATGTTTTGTAGAAAGAAAATTAAATCTGGACTTCGAGTATTTCATTCTTAAAAATTATTATTCTGACAGCTGTCTATAAAGTTGATAACAGTTTTTGATCACTGTTATTTGGGGGATTTTTTTTTTTCTTTTTGCTTGGGTAATTGTAGCTATATTTTGGATTCATTCAAAATTTCTGTCTAAATGGCCTTACTAGTCTCCTATAAACTTTATTTTTCAGACTTTCAAGGCAAGCTTGTTGAATGAGCTGGAGTTTTGTCTGCTTTATTGAGGACTTTCTGATTGTTGTCTAAAACTCATGAAAAAAGAATAAAATCTTTCCCTTCGTGTAGGATCTGGACATTTGATGGGTTTTGTCTGCATTATTAATGAATAGCTTAACAGCCTGGGGAAATATTGTGAGCTCCATTTTCCTCTATGGAAAGAGCCACTTAATTGTTCTTTAGGTTCCAGCTTGTTAGAGTACAGATAGTTTGCTCGTCCCAGTATGGAGCTGGATAAACTGTGTATTTGTTTTCTCTGGACAGAGGAAACTTCTTTATCGTTCATCATGACTCTGAAGCAACAGCACAGTAAATCCATGAGGCCATGGAGGTCAAATTGCAGCATTCTTTTTATATGTCTGGCAAGGAGACTTGTCAGCAGTTATCTTCCCCATCTTTCTACTCCAACCTACTTTATATCATAGAATCATAGAATAGAACAGTTTCTTCCAGAGTTTGTTTAGGGAAGGGCAAACTGCCAGGTGGTAAGGTGAGAAGAAAAGAACACAGCAGGCTCAGTAGTGCATTGATTAAAAGATGGGAAGAGCCACTGGGGTTTTTGGGGATGTTTTTAAACTCGTTGATATGACCAAATAGTCGAAAAAGTAAAAAGGTAGCATCCGACGTCATTATAGGTTTGGGAACCATTAATTCTGGTGGCAGGAGGTGTTAATTCAGGATCCTCCATTTTCTATCGTGGTTCTTAGACAGAGATCTCTAGGTGAAGGTCAGGAGCCTGTTACTTGGAGGGTAGGTGCTGATTGTGCTTGAATTTATATTTTATTGGTTAATTGCAGTGGTGGCTTTCAGTGTGCCCCATATTTCTGTGTAGGTGTTATAATTTTGCTGGTACCAAAGTTCATCAGCGCTGATACATGCTATAACTTATTTCTAGTTTGCAAATTTCTGTTCCTTGGATTTCTAGGTTGATAACTGCTATCCTTTTCTGAGCTAACTTTGTTTGTCTGGAGGCATAGTTGCCCTTTCTGATAATGAAAAGTAAGAAATGTTGGAAATCAAACTAAAAGAGCCACTTAAGCAAATGAGGAAAATGAAGAGCAAAGGTATGCATATGTCGTGCTCCCTGCCCTGGATCTTTCATAAGAGTACGCAACACAACACAATAGTTGAGTATGGGAGTCAAAGTGAGAGTCATTTCCCTTCTTTCTGGGATGTTGGAAAAAGTCTAGATGGTTAGGTGATTAGATCCAAGATGCTTTCACAATAGAAGGATGGAAGGAAATGTCTTTCTTGCTAACAATCTGTAACAATATGCTACTGAAAATCAAGACATCAGGAGTAATTTTTAGTTTTTCTGGAAGTGTTCTGACTAAAGGGGAGTGTCTGGTTACCATATTTGAAGCACAAAGTTCAGTATAATTGTAGATTTTCAATAGTAATGATGTAAAACTATATAAAAGTATACATTTGTAGCTGGATGCCACACTTCCTTCAGGTAATGCTTCCTCACATACCCTGAACTTCTTGAAACATTTGATGTTTGTATATTTTACCATGAAACACTGAAAACAAGATGTTTTCAATACCCAGCTTCAGGCAAAATGCATCTCCTTCGGAGCATAGATCTCTCCAATAGTCCCGAATTTCTTTTATATGGCTTCCTCTTAATGAAAGCCAGTTGTCAATTCTATTCTCAAATGCAGTTTGAGACAGTTTGTACTTACATGAGGTTTTATTAATTCTTTTCAGTGCAGAAGGTTCTTCCTGTCTTATTACAATAGCCACTGTACTGTTAAATTTAAGGATATTTTTAAGATTTAAAAAACTCATTAAAAGAGGTCCTCCTATTTGGCATTTTATGTTGAATTATCTTCTTAATTTTGTTGTCATAAACTGCTGTTCTCAAGAGGCTTTCTATTTAGTTCAGCTGGCAAATAACCATACTGTTAGAAATATTCCTATTTTTAGACATAAGGCGACATATTTTATCTTAGTTATAAGAACCAGACAGCTGAAGCATCTGCTTTCAATACACTTAAAAGTGGTTTTGTTGCAGAAAAAGCATGGAGTATGTATTTTTCATATCTGAAATCAATGAACTGATATTAAGAGGCTATGATTTTTAAAAAGGCATATGCAGAAGTGAAATCATACTTGCTGTATTTATTCCTCCAGTAAACTAGTATTGGCTCTGACACATGTCTAAATGTATGATACACAATCTGCAGAGGTTCATTTGGAATCTTGATTTTTACTGACTTTTCCTGAGGATTATAAAGGGTGCTTGTGCTTCCACATGAGGGTTATCTGTATGGAGCAGGCAACCTCTAATTCATGGCTTGAAGCCCTTTGATCTGCTAGAGATTGCAGCCTCTATCATTTATATTGAACTTCCCACTTATTTTGGAAAGCTGGACTGATTTTCTCCTGTCTCATGCATTCCCGCTAGATGTTTTAAGATTCAGAATTTCAACGGCTTTCAGGACTACTGATTGCTCCCACAGTTTCTGAAACATCAGTGTCAGCATGAAACACTTGAGGAAGTGTTGAGGCATCTTTATGGAGGACTGGGAGGAAATCTTACTTTTGAACTGAACAACAATAAAAACCCACTCAGGATGCTGCTATGCATCAGTTTTCTGCAATTTTCTAAGTTTCAAACTTGAATATAAAATGTCCATTCCTGTCTGCCTGCCTTTCTCTTGTAGATAAATGCAGAAGGAAGGCAAGTTCATGTAAAATTCTTCAGATAAATGTAGTTTTGAGTGTCACTTGTGCACGTTCTTTCATTTAGCTTCGAGTCACATTTGACAAATTATTCTGTATGAGTATGTCGCAACTTACATTTTCAGAAACAAAATGAAGTATTTAATTTACATGTATTGTCATACATATTTCTTTGGCTTTTATTCATGGAGTTGCTTGGGAAACACTGTCTGTTTGCAACTGTAGTCACGTGAGTACAAACACAGGTCTTAAGGTTAATACTCTGCTCAGACTGCTGTCCGAAAACATGGACCATTAGTATATCAAGGCCTCTGTGATAGTTACTACATGGCATATCTTATTATAACTACTTGTATTTACTGGTCAGTGGTGCTTACATTAATTACTTGTATTGTTTCTTTCCATGGTTTTCTGTAATTGCACAGAAAATTAAAGCAATTATTTTGAACTTCAATCAACATAAAAATAGTCTTTTTTGTTTTCCATTTTCAAAGAGTCTAGCACCTTCTACACATACCTTCTTGTGTGTCAAAACAAGGTGTCTAACAATTTATTTTCTTTGTGAAATCTGTGAATTCTTTTCTCATTATTCTCTAAAGATATAAGACTTTTTTTTTCCTTGTTGGAAGTATTTATAATATTTTTGTGGGTCCTTTATGTCATTATTTTTTTTTTGTTTGTTTGTTTCTATTTATGTTTAATTTGGGAGCTTGAACAGAACAGTGAGCAGCTATTTTTTGCCATGCATAAGGTCTTAAAAAGAACCATAAAACTTTTAATTAGGCCTCATAGTGTGTTTGGGAAGTATATAGATATACTAAGTAATTGCAGGGAAAAATCTGCATTGTTAATGCTTTTATATGAATGCATTTTTTCAGCAGATAGAAGATACAGTATAAGCGCCTGGATTGTTAGCTAGTAGATTCAACACAAGTTAAAACAGCCTAATTTTATTTTTTATTTTTAATATTACTGCTTCCAAAGATATTCCTTTAAACATTATTTTATGTAAATGCTTTTTGAACTTAGAAAATTCCTTTTTCTACATAAAACTTTATCTAGCTCATTTATTTTCATGAGAGGAGATATATATTTTTTCCTGATTCCTTAGTTATGTCTATTTATTTATTTTTCCTGTCACTTGATTAATGTATTACAGTGTGCTATTTAGCTCAGTCTGCAGTTTTGGAAGCTTTTCATGGGTTATACCTCTCTTCCTGCTCCCTTTCCTATGACAGAGTACAACAAATCACTTTTTTCATCCTTTTTTTTTTTTCCATTTCAGATGCTAGTATTTGACTGAGTTTGTAAAGGATTACAAAGTATGATAATATGTTTTAATTACATCACTGTGATTGTCTTCAAAGACCACTGCTGAAATATTTGAGAATCCTTAAGAACAGCTTATCAAGAACCTTTGACCCTAAATTGAGTGCTTTTAAAGATTAGTGGCCACTTCTGTCTTCCTTGATCTTGTTGGGTTGAGAGGCCTACAAAGAATTATTTGAATGACTGAGGTTTTGCTGGTTTACACAAATCACTGAGATCATAGCTGAATCATTTTATGTGAGGTATAAACAAAATTTAGAACCCTGTTGGATATAAACCTCTGGAGTATGCACATTTTCTTTGTTCTCTTTGTCCTGTATTTCATTATGGTAGGAGGAAAACAGATTTTAAAAGTTTTTGGATGTTTGTGAAAAATATTTTTTTTTCCATTACTTCAGTACTTCAAGAACTTTTGGGGAAAATCTTTAATTCTTTGTGTTTATTTCAGTAACAACAGGTACAATGAACTTTACCTGTCTTACTAGCATTTTCTTTAAGTGATTGTAGGCATGAATTCTTTTTTTTATGACTGTTTTTCTAGTGGACCTACCAGGTTAAGGAAGTTTTCCATACTGCATAGGAAATCAAATACTCCCACTGCACAAACATAACCTGAAAATTCTCTTCCTGTGTCTTTGACAAACATCACTGTTTTCACCCTCAGTAACCCTCAAACCTGACTTGAGCTGGTACTTTGTCATCTCTCATGCCAAGCCAAATTAGTCCAGATAAATACAATTGAAAATAATTTTGACTGTAATTTGACATGTGTTTAAGTGGACACTGGAAAGAGACTGTGTGGTTAAGAAGGTGAAAAGAAAATAGCTAGTTTCATGTCTCAACTTTTCAGAGTAGTTGCCAAACCGTCCTAACTATTTCAGATGGTAGCCACCTGCATATGGTGGTTTAGTTGCCTTTCTCATTGTCAGGAGAATGCTACGGCATGCAGTGGTTACCTAAGAACACCGAAGGAAGTGGACGCAGGCACTGAATTCCACACCAAGAGCAACTCCTTTGTTGCAGCTCAAGTTTGTGTGGGCTCCTTTACCATTGCCTCTTTGTTTTATATGAAAAAAACCCAGATGAATTAAGCTTCTGGGATGTTTGACAAACAGTATCATAAGCATGTATTTATTATGGGAACCTGAGTTGGTGGAAATGTGTAAGTAGGTAAAACAGAATTGTACTCTGTAAACTTTGGCTCATCAGTGAGTTTTTGATATTTTAACTGAAATTGGAATGTAAATAGCATCCTCTTAGCAGTAGGACATGTCCTCATTGGCAGTTACAAATCAGTTGGGAACATTTAGATAATATGGTAGCATTGGGTAATCACAACTTAAATAAAAATTGTATAATTACTTTGTTATTTTATTTTAAGTAGGATTAAAATAATTCTGAATGCTCTTGGTTTTAAATTGGTGCTACAATCCAGCCAATAGATCTATGAATCGATTTGACAGACACATCCTCTTTTTAGAGGAGAAAGGTACCGTATAAGTAGATTCTACTTCTCTTAATAAGTATGTACAAGGTGGTATGTGTCAGGGCATCCTGAAATCCCTGTGCCACAGCTCGTAGTCTTATTTTTGAAGTAAGGAGTCCAGAGGGTGGCAGTGAAGGCAAAGTTATACAGTTTTGCCTAAGCATTTCTCACAAAGATGAACCACACTAAAAAGTAGACGCAAGGTTACCACTGGTAAAAAGAAACTGGCTGAGGAGAAAAGGGAAATTTCTGTCTCCAGCTGCCTGTGAGAGAGACACATGCAAGAAACCAAGATCTGAAATTACTGTAATCACTGTGGTATTTTTTTTGCAGGGGCAGACCTTGATTTAATAATTTATCAGACTGAAAGAGAAGGAAAATGGTTCAGAATAATGTATCAGGAGTTGATGGTATTTATGATAGCTTATGCCAGCTGATGGACAAGAATTATGGCTGTTTCTTTATTCTTATACTAACGAAGTTATTAAAGGACAGAAGACACTTCAGATCAGGATTCAATTGAATTGAAGATGTACCTGAATTTCAGTTAGATACCTCTCTTGCTTGCATACAGTTGATGTGATTTCAGTTTCTTACATCATGATGCTAAACACTGTGAACAACTATTTTTAGAGCATATTGCAATAATAAAAGCTTATGTTATTTTAGGATGCCTTCTATGTCACATCCATTTCACTGAAACACTGTTCTTCTAAGTTACCCATTGATAACTTGTTTATATCCAAAATAAGATTAGTTAAAATTCATTATTTAAGGGGGTCTACCTTCTTTTCAGCACTGGCTGGATGTGAAATCAAGGAAATCTAAGGATAGGAAATTTACACTGTCTCTAATAATTACAAAATGCTATAGAACATCTGAGTCAGAGTGACTGAATGACATATAATTTAACATTAATTATTGCTGAGGAATGCCAAGTGAAGTGCTCCAAAAAGCATTTCTTGTCAACTCGTTTATTAGTTGCAGCTCTTGGTGCTGTAGGTACAGTGTGACTGCAAGCAGATCCATCCCTGACATAAAAAAGTTTTTGTTCACAGATGGGTAGAGGTTTCTCCTTAGGAGAACAGTGGCTTTGCTTTATGGACTGGTTTCTGTTCACATTCAAACTAATTTATATAAACGAGGTGGAAGTGCTTTGTTCGGGGGTGATAGATAGGGGTGGAATTAGATCCTATAAAACCTCTTACTCTCTCCAGTACATCCACACACAATATACAGTATCATTAGCATTGTTTTCATATTCTTATACTAAAAAATGGGAAAATTCTACATTAACATAGGTATAGAAAAATATGCAAATACTGTATATCTGATATGTTTTCATCTGTTATTAGAAATATTAGTGCTGTAAAATATTTTCAAATACATTTCAACCTTGAAATATCTACATTACATACAAAATCTTTACCTGAAAAACTTATCATTAAAGAGGATCACAAAGACAGCAAACTATGTCATAATCATTACCATTTCCATCTAAATTGAAGCCTGCTCATTACTGAAATTATTTAAATGTACAGTTCAAGATTTTGATGCTGCAGTGATAGTACCTGACTCTTTTATGCTATCAGAAATATCTAAATCTTTAGCAAAACAAATTAACCCGTATCTGGAGGTCATTCAAGTGAAATAGAAATACCTCATTCAAAGATCTGTTCTTTCTCATGCCTTTCTGAGCCAGCATTCTTAACATGAGCCTGTTCCTCTGCATGTAACTGCCTCATACAATGGGAGGGAATCTTTATAAGTTTCATAAATTATACATTTTTAAGTGAAAATGCAACAATCAAGAAAAGACTATTAGAAAACCTCCATTAGGAAACAATCACATTATACACAATTGGCAGTTTTTGAAAGGCTCAGAAAATCTTACCTTGTAAGATTCAAATATGTAAGCAACCTGTTTGTAAGAAAAAAATATTTCAAGCTCTTCTTTATGAGATGTAGGTATAAAATGAATTTAGTGGTGACTGGGTTACAAATTAAAGGTATGGATACACATGCTATATCTGTATTATTAACTGTGATAGTCGCCATCTAGTTTGGTCACATAGTACATTGGGAACTAGGTGAACGGAAAAAACATGATTGAGTTATAGATACTTATAGTCTGTTGGGGTCTATAGTAGATCAATGCAATCTCAATAAAGGGTATGATGGTGGGTTTTTTTCTCGTGACATGTAGCCTGTATTCTTTGTGATCTGCTACTTCAGCTACTTGTTCCTCTTAGAAGAAACAGATCTAGGATAAGTCTCATTGCTTTCCCAAACCCCATCACAGAGTAGGTAAATTTTATTCAGTAGATTAGAGGGGATGGGAGTTAGCTTGAAGATGCTCAGACCTTTTTTTCTCATCGTAATGAACAAAGTCATATCTTGAGGTGCTTAGGATACAGTGATTAACTCTGCCAGAGCCACATGAACAAGTCAAACAGGAGAGGGTGATCACATTAAAATCAATGGAGGAGGAAGATCACAAGGCGTGTGAGCTGTGCTTACTGATACTCCCCTTGGTTTTGCTATGAGTGAAATAAGAAGAGCTACTGTCATGGTTTTCTCAACAAAGCCAGTAGATAAACTGAAAGGGAATTAAGCCACATATGTGAGGAATTCATCCTGATGCCAGAAGGAAATTACAAGTGAACTATTTTCTAAACCTAGGATTAAAGCCAAAGTTGCTGAAGTCAAAAAAGGCATTAGGATTTCACTTACTAGTGGAGATGCCTTAGTGAAAACTTCATAAATGTGATTGTGTAACAGCTGGCTAGAATGTGAATATGAACAGTTTGGCTCTGCTTTTTGTGGCACTATTTGGTAGTTGGTTATTTGAGAAGATACTGGTATCTTAACCTTTGACTGGTTAAATAATACTAATTTTATGGCACTAAGGAACAGATTTAGCCAGTTATATCACTATCGTTATGTTTCCTAGTGTGTGAGGCCAAGATTAACTAAAATGCATCTCCATAAGTACATGAGATGCTAATTAATAAGGGAAATATTTTAAGATCTTGCCGACACTTTGAGGTACCCAGTAGTGGAAGTAATTAAACCTGTCATCAAGCCAGTTTGAAGGCCTAACGTTGTTTCTGGCCACATCACACAGAATCTGTACCTGGAGTTACAGATTCATAACTACACGGTAAAGAATTTTGCATGGATGATTTGTGGAGAAATGTGATTTTTCTTCCGTGGGGAGGATCATTCTCTCTAGACCAGATTTATTCTGTGTGCCTGATGCTGAAAGTAACAAGTACCAAACAAAAAAACTAAATGGAAGAAACTCATATTTCAACCGAATGTAAACATGTTGCCCATGCTTTGTGAGTTGCCTTGGCTCCCAGTCACCTCCTAACACAATTCCAGTCCTGCACTTAGAAAGCAAGTTTTCACTCCTGTAAATTTTGTGATCTAAAGGCGAATAGCAACTCAGATTCAACCATGCCTGTCTCAGGTACAGGCAGGTTAATAAGAGTATAAGGAAGGCTTTTATCCAGATGACAATTTGAATTTATAATATGTTACCACACTATGTTTAGCAATGAGTAACAGCCTCCTTTATGTGTTCTGCCAATAATCCGGGAATTACTTGAGGCTTCCATGTGGACCTTGAAAACAAGTAATTTAATCAGAACTAAGAGAGTGAGAACATAATCTTTTCCAATTTTCTTTGTCAGTATAACCTGTGAATATCTGAGTACAGGGTGGATGCTACTAGAAACAGTGTGTCCTCTGACACAGAATTTATTCCTAAAGTACAGAATGTGCTTATGTTATTGTAGAGATTTCTTCTACAGTTCTTCTAATGAGGTGCAGCAAATGCAGCAGCAGCCGCAGAAATTCTGAACACAATGGATGTCAGAACAACTTTGGCAAACAGTATCTGCTTTGAATTAATTTCTTAATAACCTGAAACATTGCATTGAATGGTGGATGCGTTAGCTCCAGCTGACCATCAGCGTGCTTCTGCTGTCTGGGTTGCTTAGCTGCCTGGAAATAGAAGTGCAAAGTGAGCTTGTATCTCTTAGTACTATTCCTTCTGTGATTTCTGAAAGTTGCACATATGGAAAATATGTAACATTTTCCTGACCCCCGCTGTTTCTATCAAGCTCACACACTAGTTACTTTGCTTTTCCTCCATCTTCCCTGGGGAGTGAAGAAATGTGTCTGTGTTACTTTTATACAGAAATGACTTCTTACACAGAAAGACTGGCAATTCCAACTCTGTTTGACCTGATTTAAGTGACTGCCGAGTTTTATAGCTAATACTGATGTGGTAGCACTGTCCTTTCCTTGGAAAGCTTCAGCCTTCCTCAACATTTATTACTTCAGTGCAATATATTTAGAATGCAAAGGTGTATCTTTAAAGTTGTGATTGAAATAAACATGTTTTGCTCTAACTGTAACTTAAATGTACAGGAAACCAGGGAAAAACAGATCTGCACTTAAGCAATCTATTTTTTAATTTTATTTTATTAATAATGGCTTATTAAAAATTCCATTGAATGATGGTTACTCTTAATGATTTATGTGTACATCACAGAATTCTTGCCTGAGTTCTCCAGAGAGGCAAAATGCAACACATGGAAATTTCCTTGGCTTTTTGAGTATGTAGATTTTAATTGACTACATAATTTCTAATGGTTTAGACAGTTGCACCCTTGTGGGTCCAGTTGGATCAATTTAAGAATTCATTTGAAGCTCTTTCTGATTGTCTTGCAGCAGAATATAATAATCACTGTCATAGCTGAGATGTCATTAAGGAATTATATGACTATTTCTGTTCTGTTTCAATGCAAAGTTAGCTGAGGCTTGCAGGGAAGACATCATAACTTAGCCTGTCAAGATTTAGGATGTTTACCTCAATGAGCAGAGAAAACTCAGCTAGAAGGAGCTACTGTTCCTCCTTTTTTATTTCCTGTTTGGTAAATGTATTAATCCAGAGGTGCTACCATGGGTTCAGCCTTCACCAGCAGCAGGTCTGTCTTTGGAGCCATCTGGTATTGGCTCTGTTGGATCTGAGGAAAGCTTCTGTCTTCTTTTGGGTGCCAATTTATTACCTTTTGACAACTAATGAGACCTCACTGTTTGCAGATGCAAGCACAGGTAGATAAAAATAACTGTAGTTTCTTTTTCAAAAATATAAACAATGCTATAATATACCAAATAGAAGTAATTGCCAGCATACCCAATGTCCTGACAAAGTCAGAGCTATCTCAACAAGGCTCGAGGGACCTGAAGACGGGAGGAATTGAAAAAAGTTTCTTCTCTTATATCTTACCAAGTAAGGCATCTATAATTACATTAAAGTTAATTTATAATCCTTTTGTGATTTTGGACTTTTGAATTCTCCAGAGAATTCAAGGTGCTAAAGCTTGTTTCTGTTCTGCATAACTGTCTGGGAAACTGCATTTTTTTGAAATTCAGAGTGGTCACAGGATGAGCCTTCAGGCTCAGTTAGTAAAGCTAACTTTTACAAATGGCATACATGCCATATAAAAATGCAAGTCCTTGATTTAGGTATAACAGCTCTTAGAGTTTAGTTTTGGCCTTCATATTTTAACTGTGGATAGATCTTCCTGTTGAAACTTTCCTATTTTTACCTAGAACAGCAACTTAGGCTTATTTTCTGATTAATTTTTTGGTGATACTTTGAATCAGGCACACAGGCAAAAGTGTCCTTCATTTCAATTAGTTGTGCTTGTAGTTGCTCACTTACAAATTTTCCAGCTACTGAAAATTGCTGTGTTTTTTCACTACAATTTGAAAGGGCACAGTATATCCTAGTTATTTGTCTAGCCGGATTATTTTCCAGTAAGATTACATGAAAAGTTGCTCTGTTAAGGTCTGTTAAGAGTTGAATAATATTAGGTAAAGTTCATACATTACTAGATGGTATTTACAGTATATAAGCAGCAATCTTCTAAGATTATGACACATAGAAAGATATACTGCTCTTTTTAATAAATATATTTGCTTGTACCTTGTGTAAGTGAAAAGAAAGCGATTTTACTTCATACAAAGCACAGGCAGTACCAACAAGCTTCCTTTTTTTCCTGCTTTTTTTTTTTTGCTTTTTTTTTCTTTGAGCAGTGTAGCAGTGTAAGATGTGCTATCCATACAGAGCTATGGAAAGGAATTCATAATCATTTCATGAAGAGGTTTTGAAATTTGCCTTTAAGCATTTTGGTGTGGGGTTTTGTGGTTTGTTTTGGTTTTCTTTTTTTTTTTTATACTGTCATTGCTATCTCAGTGCATTCTCTCTAGGTTAGTGAGGTTTCTAGGAACCTTGGCATTCTATCAAGATTTATACACTACTTAATAGCAAATCAAGACTTTTAATATTTTAGTAGGTCTGGAGGGTTTTTTCTCAGCTAAAATGTGTATACTAAAAAAATCCAGGTAATGTGTGATACACAAAATATACCGTATTTCACATACAGTCTTTGCTGTGATGCTGCCCTTTGGGTGACACCTTAGTGTACTGGCCTTGCCTGAGAACTGTAGAATTCAGTTGTTGCTCACATTCTTTAATCTCTCTTCTTTGTAACATTTGTCCAAAAGTACATTGAGCTTGATTTTTTCTTTCATCAGTTTTACTATCATCAGCAGCATTAAATTAATGTAACATCTACCAATTTTTGTTAATTCCTAAAGTACAAAGAGAATTGGACCCTAAATCAATTTCAAAGATATGCGAATTATGATGAGTGCTGGATTATTATTTTTTTTCCTCTTTGATTATCTTGGCTCCTCTTCTGCTCTATCATCATTTTATATAAGCAGAAATTCTTGACAAATTTGAACGTCGTTCAGCAGTAGAGGAGAAAGATCTGGTGTGGTTTTGAGGTTTTTTAAATTTTTTATAGAAATATTTCAACATTTATCCAAGCATTCCAGAAGCACCATCTAAAGAATGTTTTGGGGAAGTTAGAGCACAACAGTACAGTTCCCATTTCTTATTTTTACTATTAAACTTGAAAGTTTCCTTTTTTTTTTTTTTTTAGAAAAACCTATTGTGCATACAATAAAAACAAATGGCTTATGAATACTCTATATTCTAAACTTTAATGGGATAGAACAAGATGGGATGGTAGACTATTTTAAAAGAAAAAAAAAGAGTAGACTCTCAAACCTGAGGCATGGTTATGCCAGGAAAAATCTTGAGTCATGTAAATACAGTCTCTAAAAGTCCAGGGAGAAGTAAAGCTACCACTGCTCAAAGCCATCTCTCCTTGCAAGAGGTGCGACTGCCCTTGCATGCCATTGTGTGATTCGTCCTGGGAGAGAGTTATAGCAGTTCCTCAGGCCTTATTTCTCCTGAATGCGTCTTCCACTTTACAGTTCTCCAAAATTGCAGCATGTGTGGTGGATTGTCTCTTAACTTCTTTCCATACAGCATCAGTTACTAATCATTTCAACTAAATGTTCAGCCGGAATACACATTCAGCATCTGAACATCACCACGGCCTCTCTGTACATTGCAGTACATTTTATGTAAATTAAAGTGGGACATCAAGCACCTTGTTTGAATTTACAAGGATTTCCTTATGGGCAACTTTAGTAGGTACAGTTTGCCAATTTCTAGTCCTGTCTATAGGTACTATACTGTCATTATATTCTAAATACAATTTCATCTGCAAGTAACATAAAGTAACATTATAAAAGTTAAGTTTACACTTGTTTTAGGAAAAGCCTTCATAACATTTACTGTGTGAAGAAGCAACACGTATAAAGCCAATTCCTTTTCTACACCAGCACCCTAATGTAGTAGAGTAGTCTACCTGTATGTTTCCTATAAAGGAAGTTTAACAGTTTGCCAAAGGAAAGACACAACTGAAACAATTCAGTAAGGAAAACATTATTTGTATGTATAATACAAAGCATAATACTAGCTAAGAAATGTGGATTGGCTTGCTGGTTGTTAGCAGTTCCTTGGTTTTGCTTATGACAGTAGACAAGTTGACATAATGGATTTAAGAAACTGTATTTGAAGTTCTGTTATAAATTATTTTTTTTTAACCTCAAATCTGAGTTCCAAAGTATTTCAAAGATCTTAAAAAATAAGAGATACTTTTCAGTTCTCTTCCAGAATTTAGCTGTGGAAAATCAGATCCATGAGGGTTTTAGAATAAAATATTTTTCATTGTTGTTTGTTTATTTCTTTTAAATCCATTATGGTATCCAGTTCCTCCAAGTCAGAGAAGAACCAAAGGCCACCTGGAATACTACTGCATGTAAATGTCAGATAGTGGAATTGAACAATTTGCTAAATCTCTCCTTTCTTGGCTTAATTGCTTGCTGGGTTTACATGCAGTCAGGGTAACAGGAATTATAAGGCATTTAATTTTAGATAAGACCTACTAATAAATATTTGAAAATAGATATTTATTGCTGAAAGACAGGGTATAATAGCTTAAGCACAGTGCTGATTAATTTATCTGTGTAGCTCTCAGGAGCTTGCTTGCATCCTACTAGCTCAGAGCACAAGCAGACACTCTGGGACTTGTCTGCTCTTACCTCTCTAGTTTGTGAGTTCCAGTATAAAAAAAAAAAGCTTATCTGTTTTCCTGTGCTGTAACTGGCAAAACTGTTTGGTAAACCTAATTTTAAATTACATTGATTTTCTAAATAATACCTTCTTGGTAATCAGAACTTAATGACTGCCCTAAGATAATTGCTGTTAATTTGTATAACTAGTGACATTTTGAATATTGGCTCCAGACAAAAAGTGCTTTTCAAGTTCAGTTTGTGCTTTTGATTGAAAGTTTTACCGGAGTTATTTAGTATCCCTGTTTTAGTAGGGTCTGTCATTAATATTGTTCCTTAGAAATGCAGTTCTTGGGGTTCAAATTGAAAAATAATGTAAAAATACATATTTTCAATGTGATTGGAATGGTAAAAGGGCAGCAAAGACCGTGTACCAGGATAGCTGAAAGACAAGCAAAAATCATACCTCTTATTACTACAAAATTAGAATACAAACATATTGAAAGAAATATGCTGTCCAGAGTGTAAATAAAATCCTGAACCAAGAATATGTATCCATCAACGTGGAAAGTTCATTATTTATTTTAAAGAAGTTTTATAAGGGTTTATAGATCTCTTAGTAAAATGTTCATTCTTCCACTGTCTCAGCCTTCAAATTACTCCTTCTGAGTGCAGAAAGCCTCAGATTACATCAATTTCTTAAGATTCTGTATGTGCTTCTGTGGTAAGAGGTTTTGTTATGGCAGAAACTTGGTTATTATATTGTATTATTGCCTTCCACAAGAATGGTTAAGTCATCAAAACCAATGACTGCAAGTATTATTTTATGCACAACTGTTGTTTTCTGCTTGAATTTAACCTTTGAAACACTAAATTTTGGGGACCTCCATGTATTTATTTGTGAAAGGTGTCTGGTTTTCCATTGTATATTTTAATGTTCTTATTCTTTCCAAGCTCTCTTTTAGTTTCCAGTAGTGGTCTTGGTTATGTTTTGAAGGATAGTAAGGTGTTCCCTTTACTGCTTAGAGACAAACATATGCCAGTCAAATGCAAAGAAGCCATGTAAAGAGCCTGATGTACATTTTGAATCTTACCAAGGGAATGAGTTAATGTTTTGAGTTTTTTACACCTCTTCAGTGAGTGAAACTCCCTCCCTTAAATTGTGATCTCTTAACCAGTATATGGCAACTCCAATTAGCTTCACTCAGGGCTGAAGAGCATCTCAGACTGTAACAAGGTCTCCCAGGACCACTTATACCACAAATACTGTAGTCATATTTTCTCATTAGTTCCCTTTCGTTTGTCACAAATATTATTTTCCAATGTTTTTAGAATTAGACCAAAAAAACATAAAAGCTGTGTATGTAGATAGAATTTTATTTTTTTCCATAATTCAAGTATCTTTTATGTCTTTTCTTACAAGTGGAAGCTTGCACAGTTTTAATTCATTTACTTTAAGCTTTCATTAACATGAAAGAATGTAGGAATCAGTTGGCTAAGAGAGGAAAATCACAGGGTTTTCAATGACTTATTTTCTAATTCATCCTTTTTTTAAATTAAACCCTTACATTTTGCATTACCTTGTGGAAAATCAGGAACCTTGACTTTGTGAATTCATTGCACAGGTGTATATGTGAGAGCCATCAGGATGATGGGCCTAAATTTGAAGTTATTAGTAGATGCATCTAGATCTCCGTCATGCAATTTTGTTACTTTTGAAGAAGACACTCGTTTGCAGACAAGGAAGTAAATTTTTGTACACTTAGGTAATTTTTCTGGTCATGCTTACAGAACAGATGGGAAAAGCAGTATATGCAAGTGCCTCTTAGTAGGCAGTTTTCCGTATTTTCTGGGTTATTTTCTATAACCCAGATTGATAGCTTTTTCATTATACTAATTGCTGGAATTTTACCAACATTATAGTTACATCCTTCTTGAGATTTGTTTACTTTTTCAAGTAGAAAGATATTTTTAGACATAAAAAACAAAAAAAAAGGTAATCACAGCTTTGTAAGCCTTCTGACATAATAAACTTTAGGATGTTGGAATGCTGATGTGTTCAACATCACAGTGCTGAGCAAGCTCTAGTTGTCTTGCTAATGTTTGTTACCTCCTTACTGTTCTGCATTAGCACTAGGTAGGTATGTCTTCAGTCATATTCTTGGTTTCTGAGATACTGTTTGATTGGTTGCTTAGGGTGAAATCAATTTCTGCTCTTTGCCTTTTTCTTGCAGCTAATAGCACCATACATTTTATAGTGTGTGATATTAATCTCTTACGTTTAGAGTCAAATGCAATAAAAGGGAATTGCACATCAGTGTATCAGAGAACAGCATTCATAAAATATTGAGTAAAGCTTGGCATTAGAATTTGTTTGATAATATTTTCAGTTTCTTCCTAAAGTAAGTGTTTCATGTTCAGTTTCAGTATTTCCATGTTTTACATGGTTCTAAATAATACTACTTTGCAAAGTAAGCAGTGAAAAGATTTTTGCTTTAGCCAGCTGTGATCCAGACTTGTGTATTATCAAAGCTGTAATTATAGTTGTATTTCTTTATTCCTTGGCTAATGAACCCCTGTCTCATTTTTGATAATAAGTTATTATGAATGTGAAGATTACTTTTTGTCCTGGTAGAATGTTTATATTGTAGTACATTTAGAGGAAATATGTAAAAGAAATATTTGTGTCCCTGTAGCTTTCAATATTTCATCTAGATGTTGCATGTCTTTTTGTTACTAAAATTATTAGGAAGAGCTGATAAAAGCCAGTACAGTAACCATGGGTTAGGAGATTTGAAGAGATCTCTCTGCCTTGGCACACAGCTGTTGTTTCTTTGTCCAGGAGGCGACATGTTAGCTCCCTAATGGAGAGGGTTTACTCCCCAAGTTTTTCAGAGCTCAATTATTTTTTACTCATTTCTGTCATTTGCTACTGTTTTAAATAATAACTTGTCATCTCTTACTTACCAGTGTTATGCTGATGCTTTTAAGGTTAGGCTTCTTTGTTGTCTAATTCAGCAACATTTTAAGTATAAAGATTTCCAAAGATAGATGTGGCAATAATCTTATGTAATTTTGATGGATTATTACAGCTGAATTAACATGACTTGATCCTTGCTTTCTACAAAAGGTTAATTTCATTTTGTTCTTTTAACCTTTTTCTTTGCTGTCATGCTTAACAAAGATTAAAAGGTAAAAGTAATAAATACAGAACTACTCTTATTTTTTTCTTACATTGTAAAGAAATCAGTTGTTACTATCAATTATGTATTGTGTGACCTTCTCCAGAGCAGAGGCTGTTGAGGCCATATAAAGTGTTTCTTCTGTCTCTGCAAGTTGATTTATGATGGGATGATCTATGAAAAGGATAATAGAAATTAAAACTGAAATGAGATTGATTTATGCAAGTTATAGAGGAAGACAAAAAAAAAATTATAAATTCAGTATTTCAGCTATACTTAAATTTTTCCAAACTAGAAGTATTTACTCGTTATTTTAGATGTTAGGTAATTGAATATTTTTAAAAACAAAAGAAAATGAGGCCATCTTTTTCTGTTTAATGGAAATAGCTAAAAACAGTAAAGATTTTTGTTTCCCATTAGCAGAAAGTGAACAGCATTTCATTTAGACTCCTAGACATCACTAAGCACAGGATTCTAGTCACTCAAGCCACTTGAAATAACTTTAACCCTTAGAACTATCTTGAAAGCTTAAAAGACATAATTATGAAGGCCACACAGGCAAATGCTTTTGTTCTTTTCTCCTGGAATCAAGTGACTGTCAGCATCTAAAACTTCTCAAACTCAGCATTTCTAGCACTCTTGTTAAGACAGGATTATAAATTTATACTGGCACCACTAATGGAGGGGTGACAGAAACTACTTCACAGTTGGACCAATTGTGTTTGAAGACAGAGAATGGCCGATATCCTGAGATTTAAATATGCAGGGATGCTGAAATATGCACATGCAGATATTTACAGAAAATACAAAATTGACCCTGATTGATGGAGAAATTGTGTAACTGAAGTTATAGGGAAAGTTAGGTGGTCTTTTACATCATCTTGACTGTCTTGTATTATTACTAGGCACATATTACTATATTGTATTTTTGATCAGTTTGTTGACTCTCAGCAAATAAAAATTGTCAGAAATAATTGGAAAACTGTAGAATCATTAGATAAAATTTTCAAAATAGTTTTCTAGGTTCAGAAAAAATTGTTTTATCCAAGATAAGAACTGTCTCATAATCTCAGTGCTCTACTGAATTATATAGAATCAGAGAAACTTTTGGCTTAGAAAAGACCTTTAAGATTGTGAAGTCCAACCCTTAACCTAGTACTGCTAGGTTTAATAAAAACTTAGTGTAACTGTAGTGTCCATTCACTTTTCAGTTATATCTTACTTGCTGAAATGTCTAATGAACATACTGTAATAAAGGATAATGATTTTCTAGTTATTCATATTACTATTAGCAATCAAATTTCATTGCTAGGAAGGCTGTTTATGGAACGACTAATAAAAATCATTTTCACAGCCTAGTTATCTTGATAAAGACAGTTAACAGAGATTACCATCTTGTTCAAAATCATGTCTTACAGGAAAAAAAGTTTTCTGTGTATGCAGAATGTGTTTAAAGCTCTACATCATACCTGATTTTTAGGAAAATAATGTGATGAAAATGAAGTTCTGAGGTTAGATAATATTAAAAAAGATAGCCCTACTGTACCTTCTAAAAGAAAAGTAAAGGTTATGCTTGCTAATTTTCCTAGCAGAGAACAATTACAGAATCCAGAGTTTCACCTTTGTTTTCTTCCTCCCAGGGGTTACCATGTTAAATATTTCTCCTTGTTCTTTGCATATTAGTAAAGGCAGGCAATCTTTTCCCAATGACAAGCATTGCAAAAATTTTCTAAATTTTAGGCTCTCTTAGTTTTCAAGCACTGAAAATTTCTAATTGTGGTAAAGGAACTCTGATTAAGGCACTCTGACAGTCATGCTGTTCTATCAGTAGTGAATTTTTATTCTAGATTTTAGAATAAGACAGCAGAAAGGGGACAAGTAGATAGGGCTATCGTTCAGTTAGTCTGTTATTGTAAACTGTAGGAATTAGACTGTTGCTTTGAAAATCAAAAATTGGAAGCATGAACAGTTAAGTCAGATTTGAGGATAATCTATTAGTGGTGGTAAGTGGAGGAAAAAGGTCTCTGAGGGTGTAGGTGTATTTTCCAAAAGTTATGACAAATTTAGCAATACCTATTATTTTTCAAAATTGGCAAATAATTAAATATTGAGTATTGTAGGAGGGTTGATTTAAGAGGCAGAGTAAATGATTGGGTAATTGATCTGAAAATTAAAGAGGAATATATTGGATCAGAAGAAATTCATACCATTTATCCTGTAAAATATTTTTAAAGTGTCTCTGTAGAGAATAGCAGAATACTCATGTTAGCTGATGTAATGAGCAGTGTTGCATTTTACATTAATGAAACTGAAAATATGTTTTATGAACTATATTTTTGAGTGATACACTATAAACAATGCAATTGTAAACATAACACTAATACAGACTTCATATAATAAGCTCCTATTTTACAAGACAATTTTAGTTTTCTTGTTTTCTCACAATAAATCAAACAAGGAGATTAACAGAAAAAACTTAGGTGTTTCATTGCAAATTCATCTTAGTTGTGACAAGGCAAACAAATGAGCTGTCTGCTCATCTATACAAACTTCTCTAGCAACATACTGGAACACCAGTGGCATGTAGCATTTCATGAACTGATGAATGCTGACACCTGCAATAATCACTGAAGAAATACAAACAGGAATTTAAAATTACATTTTCTTTTGTCCTCATTAGAGTGCATTTATAGTTCTTCCCTAGAAGAAAGCTTTTTTAAATCCTGCAATAGAAACTTTCCAAAGTTACACAGTAATAACTGTAAATTTGTATTTGTATTATTTTCAAAATGACTTGTCTGTATATATTTCAAGTAGCTCACATACTGAAAGACTTTTGGGAATATTGATATCAAAGCATTCAGTGTAAAAGAAATGTTTTTCTCCAGTGTATACGTGTAGCCATATGCATTATCAGTGAATTTTTGTGAATTCACAAAGTGAAGAAATTGAGATACAGTACATTGCACTTAAGGATTGTGCTCTTGCTGTTTTAAGATGATCGATTGTCTTTTAACTGTGATTTTACTGTATGTGTCTTCCAGATGTGTGGAGGTGATTGCCAAAGAAGGACGTAACTTGAAAGAACTGTATTTAGTATCCTGCAAGATCACTGACTATGGTATGTAATATACCTCTATCTTTTTGTGTGTGCATGTGTGTGAAGATTGACTTCTACTAGCTTTGCACATGGACTCTTGATGGTGGTGGACATAGATAAGTAAAAAAATTCAGAACCTTTATCCATAAAAATTTTAAAAGTACAAAAAGTGTTTGACATGCTTTAAAGTATCTGTGGTTAGAAGTGTGACATTCAGTGTATAAGTGTGCTACAGAGTGTTCCTTATAATGTTGTCAGTAAATGGACAGACAGGATAGTGCCCTTTGATTTGTCCTGGAGACCAGGAAAGCATTTGAGAGAAAATCCAAAGATGCATTTCTAGATGCTTTAAAAGCCTAATTAAGCAATAATGAGCGTGAACTCATTCCTTATTGTAGGCCATAAAATTTGAATGAGATGATCCCTTAAAGACTTCTAGGTTAGAGTAAGGAGGAACACCTTGGGAACTAAGCTTTCTGTCTTGTAGGCCACACAAAGAAGCAGAATTTGTGTTTGTAATAGGAAAATTTCTTGGACTTCAGTGTGTTTGCAGAGGCTGCTTTGGTTTATCATGTTTTGGTATTTTTTTCGAATAAGATGTTGACCTCAAATAAGACACCTATTTGTGCAGTAGGACCACATTCTGAAATCCCATTTGTATGCCTACATTTCAATAGGAGTTGTAAACTGTATTATTGAGATGTGCATTTCATGTTTTCTGACTGGTTTTCATTCTTTTATTTCATTATTTAATTATTTATTTTACTTTTTATGACAAAGCTTTTATAAAGAATACTATGTCGAAGTGACAAATTACCTTTTTGGTGATAACAAACTCATTCTTTTCCCCTTCAGATTTTGTACTTGAGTGGGGTTTGCATGGGTGCATTCAAGGGTATGTTGGTCTTCAGGTTTTAACTTGCCTCGTGTCTGCAGTGTTTGGACATGAGCTCAAAATACAGCTGTAGCACTTGTGGGAGCTTTGGGGCATGGCAGAGGAGAGGCAGCACGGGCCTTTTTCCACTGTTTTCTCTAGTCTGCAGTTGATTGTACTTCTGTGTGCAGAACAGATCTTGACAGAGTTGAAAACACATTTTCTTGGCTTGATATCACTTGGCCAAGATGAATTTGTGAATGTCTACTGAAAATTCAGGGAGAGGAATTGGCTGTAGAACATAAAATGACAGTGAAGTTGCTTCTTTTCACTACTGTGGCGTCAGCAGTGCGGGACCTCAGTTGGAAGGGAGATTGGCAGATTTTTGTACTATATATATACTAGCTGCATTTTTGTCCCTTCTGATTTCAACAACCTATGTAGAAAGAAATATCATGGGAATAAGGGAATCCACATCTTGAGGATCAATAATTCCTCAAACTGGTATCACACTTCATTGTCTTTAGTTATTGAGAGGAAAACAGGATTATTTCCAAAAGTAGGGAAACACAGACTGAGAAACTAAAGCAAACAAACTGAGGATAGGGCAAGTCTTGCTTATGAAAGAATGGAGAGAGGGGTCAGGAAGTGTCTCTGGCTATGAAAAGTGTCTTCAGAAAAGGAGGCTGAAGGGAGACCTTATCGCTCTTGCAAGGAGGATGTAGAGAAGATGGGGTCCATCTCTTCTCTCAGGTAACAAATAATAGGACAAAAGGAAATAGTTTAAAATTGCACGAGGGAAGATGTAGGTTAGCTATTCAGGAAGAATTTCTTTACTGAAAGGCTAGTCAAGTATTGGAACAGTCTGCCCAGGGAAGTGGTAGAATCGCCATTCCTGCAGGTATTTAAAAGGCATTTAGATACAGTGCTTGGGGAGGTGGACTAGGTAGGGTTAGGCTGTGGTTCAACTGAGTGATCTTAAAGGTCTCTTCCAAACTAAGTGATTCTAAGTGAGAGTTTTGTGGTTTTGGCAGAATGAATGAATAAGGAATATGTGTGTAGTTTGGACTATTAGTTTGGCAATCATAGTCTTCCAACTGGAGCTTCTGTTGACTTCCGTGGACTCATCTCTCACCAATGTGTTCGATTCTGTGGTCATTCAACATTATTGCAGTCGGTTACTGGGACTCTAAGAACATTTTTAGTTGATAATGCTGATAGTAAGTTTCACTATTCACTTAAAAATGTCTCTGTCATAATAAAGTTCAGTAAGACATCCAGGAAAACAGCTGTGGAACTGATTTTTGATACATTATTAAGACTAATTGACTGTCATAATAACCTTCAGCATATCACAGCATACCAGCCTAACAAATATATTCTTCTACTTAGGATATCTGAGCCAAAAATCCCAAGTAAACTGTAGCGAAGTATACTTTATAAGCCTAATTTATACTTTGCAAGGAAGTCAAAACTTTGCTTTAGACTAAAAATGTGATAGCAAGCGTACATCAATTACATTAACAGGAGCATTGCAGGGTAGAGCCAGGTTTCACCCTTTTCTTCCTTTTTTATCTATTTCCTAGTACTTCAGTGGAAGACTTTCTCACATTTGTTTGTGGTCCTGTTCAATTAAAAAAGTGAGCTCCTTAGAATGCTGTGAGCTCAGTTTATATCTGAACTTCCTTTGTCAAAGAAGTTCTATCTCTTCTACAAAGGCAAAAAAGCAGCCACACTCTTCCTCAGAGATTTTCATGGTCCTCTGCACCTTTGTTTTATTCCTGGGAAGCAGATTAAATCAGCTGAGAAGCATGTGCTTGGCTTCTTGTGGAATCCATCAGGTGGTCTCCAATGGTCTTATAAAGACTTGCAGCTTCACATGCCTAGCTGTTGAGGCTCTGCCAAGAAGGAAGTAAGTAGTGTCTGAAGCTCTGTGATTGGAAGGGAGCATACAGCTGTATGCAACTGTGCTTTTTGTTTGTTTGATAACCCTGAGGGTGAAACATGTAATTGTCCTTCCTGTGGAATTTAAAATACTAATTTTAAATTGTGACTGTACCTATTTTCACTGGGTTTTAAAACATACCTAGAGCTGCTAGCAGATTTTCTGCACCTTGATAGAGTATAGATGCAGGATTTTAAAAGCCCTCTTTGAAATTATTCAACTAGCTAACTGTTAGCAATTAGTAGAACTTCGACTTCTGGGACAAGATCATAATTCTGTATCTGAAAAAGAAAAGTAATATTGCTAATTTCCAATAAAATTTGTAATCATTTCAGAGATTAAATAAGCAAAAATTGTAATTGCAGTAAATAAAATAATTACAGCAAAACCTGTTGCTAATTGCCCTGCAATTAACGCTGTAAGTATGTGCCTGCAATTTTATGTAATCTAGCAAAGACTGTGAACTTCGTCATTTTATTAATTTTTTTCTTTTGTTTTATGATTTCTGCAATAAGGCAGTACACAAAGCTACCAGATGTAGATGCTTACATGCAATCAGTACTTTTAAACTGCATTAAAATGTTATATTTTGACGTCTAAAACATTAACTAATGCCCCCTACACCCTGATATTGTAGCATGATTTTCTCTGACATTTTTGCCATCCAGAAAATGTTTTGGTATTTTATAGAAAAAGACAGAAGAGGTTCAAAGTGAGTCTGACGTGTGTATATACTAAGGGTTGTTGACTTCAGGGGTGGCAGAAGGGAAGCAACATATATTGCTGTATTTCGTGTAACATTACAAAATGGTTAATTCGGGAGGGGGGGGGTACTTCTGGAGAAATTATAGAATTACATCTTCATGTTTGTCTAGCTGGTTTTCTAAAATTCCATTTTTAATTAATGATGCTTGCTACAATGTATCATACCAGGATGCTGAAAATTAGTTGAAAAGTTTCTTTACATCGAGCACATTGTTAAATGCTAAATAATTGCTAGAATTTACCTAGACTGACAGGAGACTCTGAATTAGTGTAATCTTTGAGATAAACACCTGTTTGCCTAAGAGCACAGATTGAAGTTAAAGCTGACATTAGTTCCTCATATCATTTTGCCCTTTTGTTAAACAGTCATGAATTAAGCATGGATTGTCAGTGTTATCTTTGAATTTCCTGCCTTTTGTTGATTTGTGTCACAACCTCAACTTTACTTAAACATAAGGGGGTTTGTATTTAAGCTTTTACTAAGAACTAGTAAGAAAGCTAGGCTTTCTCAGCTGTGGGGAAACTGTGTGTCAAATGAATTAGGTTGATGTGAAGATGTAGAGCACTGAGCTAGGGCAGCCAGCGCACAAAGAATTGTGTAACTGTCTTTTCAATTTTATGCTCTAGTTCTGGGTTTTATTGATATGCTTAGTGCTGGAATTTGTTTTAAGTAAATTATTACTTATAAAGTCTGTAATGGTGCAGAGTACCATGCACTCTGAAACACAAAAGTGAGATTTTTGTGTTCAAAGATGAAAAGATTTAATGAAACTAGCCTGTGAAACTGGACTAGATGTTTTAAGGGTCTGATCTTGCAGTAAGGTTAAATAGAAGTTACTGAGAATTACTTAAAAACTGCGTTTTTACCCGTAGTGAAAGACAAAACTCTCAAATACTTTACTTCCACTTTTGAAAGATACTCAGATGAGTGGTTTTTGTCTGTATGAGCAGAAAGTCATTTCAAGGGAAGCTTTAAGTTACCACCTTCTACTAAGAGGAAAAAAGAAAGCGAAAAACCTAAACAAAACCGAGTAACACCATCCCCACCAAACAACGCCAAAAAAAAATTTAGAAGGAAGAGTTTGACATCAGCACTTTGTACAGCTGCACCATGAGAAATCACTTAATAAATTTCTGGAAAATCAGAGTACCCAAACTGTCATTAATAGGGGTGCAGTTAGCACTGTTCAGAGAATACGTTTATCACATAATTTTTCCTGTCAAGTAACGTGCAGAAGATGGCAGTTGTCTCAATAGTTGTCTTTTAGAATTCTCATTACCTACTAGCTCTGGATTTTGCCTAACTTTAAAAGTCTATTTCTAGCTGTAAAGTAATTGCACAAAGATTTTCAGATTAAATACTTGGTACAAGGACCTGAGATGAACTGTGGTATTTTGCTGATACCTTTAAAATTTTGAATATTAAAAATATCTCTAGATATGTACCCTTTTTGTTTTAAAAAATTGTGATCATTTCTTTTTTTGTATTGCCTCTTTTATAATTTACAGATATATTTAGTGTCTTTGAGGACACGATATTTTTTTTAAAGGTTTTTCATCTGTGAGGATGTTTGTTGAAGCAGAAAGCTAGTTTCAGCAAACTATACTCAGATTATATAGCTTTTATTTTAAAATTTTATAGATGAGGCATAGCTAGTACAAGTAAATGCCTGCAGAAATTAGATAATATTTATACTGAATCAAGTCCGGCTGTCACAAGACAAAACGTAATTCTAAGTTACGTTTTCTTCGTCATAACTTCATTCTTTTCTGAGAAGAGAGATACAGCTAACAACATTGAAACATTAGTTTAACAGCCTCTTGGAAAACTGTTTTAAAATTTAGGCTACATATGCTTTCTATTGTAAAACAGAATGTTTTAATTATCAGGGGATCGGGTCTTCCTACTGAATAATACAGATAAATCTCATGAGAGTAGCTTGAGTTTCTCTCTGATACTTAGCATTTGTCATGTAAATCATAAAGGATAAGCATACTCTGCGTATATCCTCACAAAAGAATGTTCCATTTCTGCTTCTCAGTTCCATTAGCAAATCTCTCTGTGCTTGATCTTACTAAAACTATTTATTTCTTAATTTTAACCTTTTTATATTATTTTTAAAACACCATTTCTCTTATACAGTGTTACTTGGAAGGGAAATATATATTTGTGGGATAAATGCAATACATATGGATAGACAGAATGAAATAGGTAGTAAGTATATTTTTAATAAAAATGATTTCATCTTCATACATTATTGGGTTACAGTGTTTTCCTTAATTTATATAATTTAAATAAACATAGCTTGCATTTTCTTTCAAAACTCTTTTGAATTGCTGCTATATTGAGTTTCAAGTTTCCCTGTTTCTTAGAATCAATCTTTCCCCTATTACGTTTCCTATCCTGTGCATATTTCTCTCTTTTGTACTCTTTTAATGACCCAGTGCATGCAGACAGTAACCACAAAGAGAACTATTTTTCTTCTTGTAGATAAGTGTACAGATAATAGTTTAAGGACCAAGGCTCTGTTACCTTCTTTAGTGGTTATGTATGTTGTGCATATATGTATGTTTATATTTATATAAAATGGTGACATTATATTGTTTAATTACTTTATGTATTTACTGTTATATCCATATGAAAGAAAAATATCTATAAATTGCTTCCTTAAAAACTTTTTTCTTCCTTTACACTTTTTTATTAATTATTCAGAAACCTCACATCACCGAAGCAAAACAGCAGGATTGTTGATGTGTAGTGCCAAATTTTGAGGTTCTTTGCTTAGTTTCAGGGTTCCTTTTCTGTGCATAGGTTGCAACCTCAGCTCCAGTAGACTGTAAATATAATTACATGAAGAATAAGTGGGTGGTAAGCAATCTGCACCCTGTTGCATGCATTAATGATACATACTTCCTTTGACAAAATCTTTATCCGCTAGTAAAATAGTGATGTTTGCTTTTATATTAAAATGTTCATTCAGAATTCTGAAGCAAATATTTCTATATTATATTTGCAAATATTTCTATAGAAAATCTGGTAATTATAAGGATCAGTGAAAGCTTCTAGCAATAGAGCTGAGTTGCGGTTTTATGTCGTTTAACAAAGCTGCAATATAACTTACTGTCCCTTCATCCATTTAAATGCCAAACTGTTTATGTTGGGGTATAGGGAGTGAAGAATTTGATTCTTTTAATGTATTTCAGAAACTGTATGCTTCCCTCTGTTTGGGAGGAAAAAATCATAGAACATACAGGTTTTGTAAGGACATTTTGCAACTTTCTTGTTCTGATTTTTTTTTAATATTCCTTTTATGTTTGGTGTAGTTGTTCATATACAGCTTTTCATGTACTGATGGCTAATTTTATTTCCGTAAGAGACCCTATTGACAGTGAAACAAAGAGAATTGTTAATGTGAGGAAAGATAGCAGCATGCTTGTGTGTTTTGGGATTGGAACCCTATCAGAGTGCATCTTTAGTTCTGTTAAGAATCTTCAAGGAGTGAATAGGTAGCTGGCTGGAGTTTTCAGTAGAAGTTGTTAGAAGGAAAAGTCATCTTAAATCTTTATCAGATATAACCCCTGAAGCAGAAAAGAGCCCTTGAACAATCTGACAGCATCATATGTAATTCATAACTATCAAAACCCAAATTTTCTTTGAGTAAGTTTTATCAGTATTCCCAGAGTCACAAAAATTCCTTGCAGTTTACTTTAAAAGTTGATTTGAGATACCACCGTGCATCTTCGAGAACCCATACAGTGAGATAAATTACTGCAATAGCATATTTCACAAATAACAGATAGTTGCAAATCCTTTGTACTACAGTACATAATAGAGGATTTTCTCTTTGAACAATGAGATGAAACAAACTTCCTATTTTTTGTAATACTAGAGGGTGAGTTGTCCCCCTTAACCTGTACCTTTAAAAATAATGTAGTATAATACCCAGTTGGAGGAAGCGAAATGTAGATGCACTTTAGAATCAAGATGAACAGAGCAGAAGCCTATGATTTGCACACAGTTTGTTACCAGTTGGTTGTTCTAAATGTGGAAAATGGAGATGTGTTGTACTGCAGGTTTGGTTTGTCCTGTAGAGATACATTTGTTTTAATTTTTTTTTTTCTGTGGAAAACTTAGTAGTATGGGTTGTTGCTTCAATTCTTTGACAGCAAACTTGGCTGTAGTTCATCAGACATAACAGAAAGCTTAATTTTGTGCATTTTTATCTCTAGAGAGAGGTACTTCAGTTAATCTTTGCAAAAAATGCACCTAACGTCTGAGTTACCAAAATACAAAATCTACTTCCGATTTAACAAAAATTAAAATAGCCACAACATCTGCCTCTGTTTCCAGAAATACATTTTGATGTTCTCATTTATTTGCTGCAGTTATTGTGTTAGGAAACTATATTATAGTCCTGAACTTTCATTTAACACAGGACCCAGCTTCTCCTCCCTTGAGATATTTTTATTTCCTTTTCTGTATGACCTTGCAAAAGTAACATAAAGCTTTATTCCTTCTGTGCACGTGTTAACCCCTATATTGGAAACAGCGAGATAGGTGCCGCTTCAGTCACCTACTACACAGCAAAAATATTTTTGAAATTACTGTACCTGAAAACTTGTTTGCAGCTCAAGACTGGTGCAAAGTACAAAGAAGTCATTACATGTGAACTATGTAATTACGGTCACATTATGATGATTGAAGTCATTGCCATTTCATTTAATATTTTGATAAACCACACTCAGGTACCAAATAAATCTATTCTCATTTTTAACTTTTGTCTTATTTTTAATTTCAAACAATATCTGTTAATTTCACACCATTTCCAATGGAACATTTTATTTGCAGTTAGAAGTAGATTTACTTGATAAAAAAGTCTAGAACTTATATTTAACATGAGTCTGTTTCTAGCTTGGTTAGAATAAAATTTAATTTACACATTTAAAACAGTATTTTGTGACAAACACCAGTAATTACTCATACAGGCACACTGTTGCTGTAGTCCAGTTTTAGATTTAATTCGTTGAACTTGAGAATTTGTTTGAAATTTTCCTCTCAAGCACTTTATTACTTGAGTAGCAATTACTATTATACTTCCAAAAATCCACTCATTAGCTATATTTAAAATTATTCTTATAAAACCCAATATTAGTCTCAGTGGAGAGATTGCTCTCATATTTCTAAATTTAAAAGCAGAATTTATGTTTTCTTAAGTGAGAGAAAAAAGAACTCAGAAAAGTAATTTATCAAATCTTTTTCCATTTAATCATTTATGATACAAGACTCCAGTTGATCTGTGTAATCATACAAATAAAGAGTTGTACCATATTTTCAAGTGTTTGTGCTGGTTTTTTGGTTGCAATTTCTTTATTTTAAATTATAGAAGCCAGTTTTATGATCCCCTTTTTAGTGCCCTCTAAAAAGTATTTTACAAATTGCATTTTAAAACTATTATGTTACCTCAGTGTTGACTAAACAGAAATCACCGTTTTCTTCAGGCAGCATCCATAAGGGACATTTCCATTCAGAGCGCTTCAATATGATAACTGGTGTTATCATATGATAACATCTTAGAAAGCAATATAGTTGTTTTCACATAACTACTCAAACAAAGTTTTTAAAGATATTAATTGTTGGTGTTAGGATTGCTATTCTGTGTTTTGTTTTGTAACATCTGGCCAGTTTTTGAATTCCATTAATACTGCAGAAGGGAAGTCTCCTTTTGACCATAATCTGACTGTCAGCCTGTCTTTAAAAAAATGGAGGTATTAATAATGCAGATATTTTGAATGCCTAAATTCAGTTGGGTGGGGGGGAGATTCTTTTATTCTAATAATTTCTGTAGTCTCAGGGATTGCATTAAGAGACTGAATGCCTAGAAACATTTCTTTTCTTTAAATGCCTGAAGAAGTGCTGATTAAGATACTGATGTAGTTCACTAGAATAGGAATACAACCAGGTGGTTAATATCACAGGAATATTACAAGTATTGCTTTAGAGCCTTATTTATTTAATAAAAACATAAAATGCTTCTTGAAAGCAGTTCAATGTTTAAATGTTTTTAAGGATGCAAAAGAGAATCCTATGTCTATTCCATCTCTGCTTTGTGGCACAGCACTGAGGCCTCATTATATATGTACATAAATATATCTGTTATGTTTAAGTATGGCATCTGTGACCCAGTATTTAAATATCAATAAGTAGGGACTGTATCTTTTTATTCATATTAATTTGAAACATGGATTGTGAGTCAGCAACACAACCAGTGGTAAAATAGCATGGAATTTTTTTCAGTTTGTCCAAGAACAGAGGATGCAGCCAAAATATATTTTATGTTAAGTAACAAAGTGTAATGAGTTACACTTTCCCTGTGCATTACTTCAATTGTGGTGATTCCAGATTAGCTTTGCTGTGAGAAAAACATTTCATTTTTACCCCTGTGATGAAGTGTACAAAGAAGTTCACGTTGGCTTTGTAAACTGCAGATTCTTTCCACATAACTATAAAACAGAGTGTATAAATTCTAGTGTGAATCATGTAGGGGACATGATTCACTTCAGGAATAATCTGAAAGGCAAGTAATAATACTTCTTCTGAAAATTAATAAATTGGCATAAAAATGTTAGTATGATCAACTTCTTCAAAGATTTTAAGAGTTTTCTGTTAAAAATATAGGCTCAAAGTAGCTTTTGAGTGATGTATTTCAGTTCCTCACAAGTCAAGTTGTATCGCTGTAGCTTTTGAAATGTCAAGTAACTTTCCAAAACACTTAAACAAGACGATTGCTTTATTTGCAGTTCACTTTGTCTTGCTGTCATCACATCTAATTTTTAGCTATATGTATTGGACTATATTACTTCTAATTACAAGATGCCTAATACAGAAGCATAGTAAAATATGTCCAAAAATGTGTAGGTACAATGTTGTTAGCAGGAAGATAAAGGAATAAAAGTACATGAAAGGAATTACTGAATAATGGAAGAAAGCAACTTTATATTATTTTTAAATATTCAATTCATATTTCTTTTTTAATTGTGCATCTTTTGTAACTGATAAATGAAATAACTTCTGTGAAATCAACCTGTTTAGATACTTTAAAAAGAATATCAATATTTGGAATGTTTGCATGTTGTTTGTTATATAAAGATCCAGTTTTACAAACTTCTAAAACTTTTCAGTAATCTAAATTTAGCAAACTTTTTTTTTATTTGCCCAGGTTAATGAATGGTTATTTTTTTTTAACTTTTAAAATAATACTTATTTGTACCAACTTACATGTTAGTGACCACCAGCTTGTCAACAGTACTAGTAGCTCATAGTTCCTTACCTGTGTTTTATGAAGTAACTGAAGGGTTCATGCATCATATTTTTTTGAATACCTGAGTTAATGCCGCTTAAATGAAAATATTTTCTCATTCTAAGTATCTGCAAGGTAACTACTCGCTCACATACTGAGAATAACTACTTGCTTTTTTAAAAATTAGTCTCCTGAAGTTTTCCAAGCAACCAGAAAACAAAAATGTTGAGATCAGGTCCACTGTGTCTCTGCCTAGCTGTTTCTTGGACACGTCCAGGAGTGGAGGTTCCACCACATCTCTGGACAGTGTTTCAGTGCTGTGCTTATGCTCCTGTTTGGGGGTTGGGTTTTTTTTTCCCGTAATTACCAACCTATACCTCACAAGCTATACTGTGTAGTCATTGTCCTTTTTAGATCTTTCTGGTGAGCTAATGAGTTAACTTTGTTTCCATCATTTTCATAACCACCTATACAACTCATGTCTTACCACAGCATTGTATTTGTGGGAAGAAGAAATAAGTGTTATTTTTCATTTGAAATTAACCTGGAACTTAATAAAATTGGAAATGAACAAATATTAACAAACAGTCATAAAAAGTACCTTCTATGTCTTAGCCAACTAATGGCTTTTTCTATCAGGAGCTTTTTATGCTGCGTATTTATTACATTGGATTTTTCCTTGGGCCATGAGCAATTTTTTTTACTATTTCCTTCTAACTTATTAAATTATTATTTAGAGAAAAAAACGAATGCCTTGTGAATTAATTATATTTGCTTTCTTTTTGCAGTTACCTTGAAAAATCATTAGAAGTCAGTGACAGTGTTGCCTATAGCTTTGTTTTAAATCAGTGGGGATATTGTGAGGGGGTAAAGTAAAAGCTTATTTTGACAGCTTGGATATTGCTGCATTTTCATGTAAACTACAACAAGTTGTTTCTTTTTGGGTTTTTTGTTTGGTTTTGGTTTGTTTTGTTTTGTTTGGGTCTGTTGTTATTGTTCCGGGTTGTTGTTTTTTTTTTTTAAAGAAACATAATGAAGAAAACTTATATTTGAGTATCAATACAAGTTAAATTTCTCTAACATCCTGACGTACTAGCTCTGCTGGCAACACGTCTGTTACGAAAACTGAAAGAGAAGAAATCATAGTACTTAAAGGATGCTGCCTAGTTACCTAGTAAAAGGACACATAGCATAATTAACTTAAACTAGTTGCTGGTCTATTGTAACAAATCCCAAATTGTGTGACCAGTGCAGTGGAAAGTAGCAGTGGGATGTAACCTTTACTCTTAGCCCACAGTTGGCTTTTTTCTTCTTTATTGTCTGACAGTGTATTATTTCTTGATTAATGTTAAGGAGGAACAAAAGCAGTGTAACTGTTGGGGAGTCTGACTCAAACCTAATGATATCCTAAACCTACGTTTTGGGACCTTGGTCACATGGAGGAACCCAGAATTGCCAGCTAGGAACATGGTATCCTTAAAGTTTTTTGGGCATCTCACGTGCCAGGTAGAATGATGACACTAAAGGGAAATTAATTTAGAGCTACATCTTTAAGTAAAAGCAAGTGTGTTTTAGTGGTCCTGGCACATATGAACAGTTCTTTGAGTCCTTCTGCTGGAATGCCATCATGGAGGACTTTATTCCTTATTTCTCCATCCACATGACTGTTTAGATCAGGACAGTTCTTGTATACGCTGAGAAAGTAGGAAAGAAAATTGATAGGGAATTTTCAGTGTAAAATAAATCTTTGAAGTGATGCTCGTATCTTTCACAGAAAGAAATTATAATACCCACAGATTTCACTTTGCCTATTTAAAATGGTACCTTTTGTTTCTCCGCAGTAGTTCAGGGACAAATCAGTTCTGTATTTTTCCTAGATGTAGCTCAACAGTTTTATAGAAGCAAAACTTGTTTTCTCTACTATGCTGTGTTCTTGTCAGATAATTAAAGGAGGAGGATTAAGAAGCCATTCTGATCAGATGTTATTACAAAGGAAAAAGAGGAAAAAAAATCTATTTTGTCCTTTAATCAATAAATATACAAGTACAGTTTGAAACTAATAGAGACTGCAAACTGAATGAAACCTAATTCACTGAAGTCTCTATTCCCACTGCAATCCATATTTTCTTATGAGCTATGATTGATGACCAGTGAGGTTTTGCATGGGCTTTGTAAGAGAGGCTAAATGATGCATTGGCTTTTTATCTGCACAAAGTCTTTTTGTGACCTTATGGAGAGGGCTTTACCAACAGCCGTGTGTTCGTATGTGTCTAACCATCCACATAAGCACGTACACACAAAAAAAATACCTTGAATGAATGTTCTTTGTTTACATTTGTTTCTTACGTAATCATAATTGGAAAAACTGCCTTTAGAGTACAAAAATAGCACATAACTTTCAATGATGTCTTTAAGGGAAAAGAAAGAGGATTAAGTAGTAACTTATTTTCTTTTTTCTTTTTACATATTTGACCTCATTATAAAGCAGTTGAACGTTTTGTAAGACATGCACATTATGGGTAAATTTCTTCACATTCATTCCTATTATTTTTTTAATCAAAATAAAAAGGTCAACAATGTAGTCTTTCTGGCAAAATAAAGTACAACTTGATTACATTCTGCTAATATATAATAACATTTAATTTGATATTAGGAAGAGGAAAGCCTCTAATAGAAGGGAAGTAGACTGTATAAATTAGGTGTGCCCTGTTATATTTACCCCTGTTCATGCAATTTTAAATATTGCTGCTACTGCCAAAGATAAAAATACCTGAATTGTAAACAGTTATGAGAAAAATCTAAGAAATGTGCAAGCACAAAACTTGTTTATATTTTCAAAATACCTGAATCTCATTGAGCTATCTAACTGCAGTGTGGCATTAAAAAAAAAAAAAAAAAAAGGTAATGCTCAAGGCTATGGGATCTAATGATACAACCTATCACACAAGAACCCAGATCCCCAGGTCGTAGGGATTTAATTAATTTTATGGATCATGTGGAAAGATTAATACTTTCAGATAACATACAGAAGCCCTCTAATACTTCTTTAGTATAGGTTTACATAGCTCTTTCTTCATATGGGTGCAATTACCTATCCATACATCTATGGTCTGTTCCTTGTGTAAGATGCTCATGATTCTCTAATCATAATAGTTGCAACTTTGTATGTTGTCACTCATCTGATTACCAAAGATTCCAGTACTAGAGATTTTGAAGCACCTCACGGTTTGCAGATAAAAAGTCCATAATCTTGAATCAAGATTTAACAAAGAAGCATTTGTGCATTTCCTATGGGAAGTGGCTTAGAACTGCTCACAGAAAGTTAAGCTTATTACTGTACTTGATAATGGAGCTACTGACAGGTCTTTTGTTGAATGAGAGTTGGTGTGCATCAGTTGTTAAAGATGGAAAGCCTTGTTGGGGCTTTTTTTTTTTTGCTGACATAGACTTTAAATCTTGAACGTCTGATGATATCACATAGGGAATGAAAGCAGCTTTAGATGTGTGGGAATAAAAGCAAAAGAATAAAAAAATAAAACCAATCAGTCACAGCAATAGCATGTGCAGCCACAGTTTAGGGAAAAAATCCCTGGATTTATTGCTGTCAGCTGGAACCTTGCTCTGTTCTGGAAATCAGAAAAGATTCTCTCTGCTTTTCAAAGTTTTAATTGATTATATAAAATATTATCAAATTCTGAGGAGTTCATGGTAAATTTCAACTCTGTTAATGGTCTCAAGGCAACTTGATCTGTTTTTTAGAACTTCAGCCTTCTCTACTTTATTCCAAAGTATTTGAGGAAAAAATTACAAATCAAGTGTTGATTTTAGCCACTGCAAATTTTGGATATGTTTTGTTGAATTTCAGTCACTTTGTGTGACTAGGTGACCTCTCACCTAGACCTGTTCTCTTTTAACTCTCTTAATATTTTCACAAGCGCAGCGTAAGTATTTTCAATCTCTTCCAAAGTTAAGAGCAAAACTACCCTTTCCCTGAAGGTCCAAGCAAAATAGCTGGCTCATTTAGAAGACACTAATAGGTGCTGGTGGCCCTTGAAAATAATGAAGAGGAAGCGGGGTCCAGGGAGTTGATTGCTTCAGCAGTTTGACTGGCCTACGAGGAGTTAGGATGCAGTTTCAGTCAGGGGAACGTGGGCTCTGAGGTGAGGTCCTCAAGAAGATTGGGGAATGGGGAATTCCTACGCTGGGAAAGTACTCGTGTTGTAAAGCACAGATAATGTTATCTCTGCAGTAGCAGGTATGGATGTTAAAGTGGAAAGGGTAGGGAGAAGGTCTTCAGCAGAGGCTAGGGATGCCCAGGCCACCCATTGGCTTGGGGAGCAGAATGGACATACATGCCCTAATCCTTCTTGTTGCCTGTACAGGGATGTTAATTTACAACCCATCCATGATAGGTGTTTCTGGGAGATTTAGAGGACAAGTTTCAGAGTCAAATCTGTGTTATGAAGCCTTGGAACCTCTTGCTGCCTGATGCATTGCAAAGCCAGTATTCTTTTAGTTTTAAAGCTCTGTGTAATAGTCAAACTGTATTTTTCTTAAGAAAACAAAAATAAGATACTTTGGTATTTTGAAAAAATACAGTATTCCAGACCATCTGGTACAAATACTGAAAGCAAGAAATCATGCAGTGGTGGGATATTGGAATTAGAAATTACCTGAAAATCAGACACTTTTCTTAGGTTTTTTTTTCCATTCCTCAGAATTATTGTAAATTCAACTATTTAAATCCGTAAAGTCTTTAGCTACTCTTCTACTTTAGGCCTGCTCAGTGTTTTAACAAGTAGCTTTGTGTGGCTAGATAGGAAGAACCACTACTGCCTTTATGTCCTCGGACTGGAAGTTATAATAGATGTTCGTCTCTATTTCCAATTTACAGGGGCATTACAGACATCACCTGTACCATACATTCTTGTTTAGCAAGTAGGTAGTTTGGAGAGTAAACATTTCTGCTGTTCCTCTGTTGTTTTTGTTGCTGTTGTCTTCAAATTACAGCTTCTCTAATTTGCCATTGTTACCTACATGTTTGCAGGAAATTGTTTTAGGTTTTATAGATTTAAACTGCTTCTTTTTCACATGCCTGTGCCCTCGGGTGTAATTTCTTCTTGAAGCAGAAGAATCCCCTATTCAAAAATGGCTTCTTTCTGATGAGAAAGGAATTTAAAAAACTAAGTTGTTCCTTCCAGCTCCATGGTCGTGTCTAATTTCAGCTTTCAATATTTGGTAGTTACTTTTACCTTTTTCATCTTGCCTCTTAGTGTGGGAGCAAACAAAACAGATAGTCTCACATTATGATAGTGAGGACAGAATGCATCTGAAGTTGGGTTTTTTTCCTGTTTGCAAACAGCAGCAGAAAAAAAGGTACATATTTCTGTCTTAAATATTTACATGTGTATTTTGTGATTAGAAAATCAGTAATCTGATTAAAACTGGATACAATGTTTATGGGTTCTCTAGTAAGTCTTGGGTGTACAACTTTTAAGCAGATTTCAGAAATATCATTTGTGTCATCCAGCATTTGAAAGCAGTTTTGTGAGCTTCTGTTAAGTATTAGGATTGTCAATTTAAACATGGAATTAGCTAACAGACATTTTAAAACACTTCTGTCTATCCAAATAGCATCTAAGCACCAAGAGAGCAATATTGATTGATAAAATATTTGTTGCTCTGTCTAGAATCTTTGGCACCAATTCATTGTTCTTACTGAAGAAAAAGGGTAGGCTAAAATTACATAAAACTAGTTAGGTGGGGAAAATAACTGCATTTGTGGTAGCGACACATAATATACTTTGAGCTGCTTTATGTAATTATTACAGTACAGATTGCTCTTATAAAGTATAAGTAGTCAGTGTGACGTTTTACAAGGAAAATTAAAATTGAAAATAAAAAATAGATATATAAAGTGATGTGATCCTCAGAGCTCACAAATTGATCTGTTACTGTAATAGTTTAGATAGACAACTAAAAGCTGCTTTCTATCTTGATTCATGAACAAAAGAAAACTTAGCACTGGAACATATGAAATATTAGGAAAAATTATCTCCACTGAAAGGAACCTGGGTCTGATTCTCTGGCTCTTGAGGTCCAGGAGGTACAAGTAAGGCTCATACTGGCAGCAAATATACAGGAAAAATTATGCACAAAATACATGTCTGCTTTAGGTTCCAAATTAGGCAAGCTGACCTGCAGTCACTGCTTCAGAAAGAAAAACGGACACAGCCTAATGTAAGAAGCTTTGTAAATGTATTAGAGAGAAGTCACCAGGACTGAAAAATGCGAGCTGCAGAGGGATTTATTCTCTCTGCTTTATAGAAATTGGCTTCCTGAAGTTTTGCTTTTGGATATCATAGATGACTAGAATTATTTGGAGCTTATCAAATCCCTCTCAGCCAGCAAAATAAGTAAGCATTAGAACATAAGATATAAAGAAGTGGACAGATGTAATGAAAAAGACCATGGTATTTTGTACCTAGAAAATACTGTTTTCATAGTCCCAGATGTCAGGCACAAAACCAGTAATCCGTGTTTCTTTATTATCTTGGAAACTGATACCTGTTAATTCCTGCAAAGATCTGCATTAATTATCAGGCCAAATTATCTGTTACTCTTCTAATTCTCTGGAACACTCTGGTATCTTGCAGAATTGTAACAAAATTAACAATGAAGTAAATTCCTGTGCTTTTCACACTTGGAAGATAAGGTTTGCTTTACGTGACAAGTTTGGAAGAAACCTGAAAATTTTTCTTCTTTAGGTCTTTTCTCATCTTTTGCAGTAGTAGCACAGTTCTGAAGTCCCTATGCCTTAACATAAAAATCCAAGCCTGCCTGCCATGATTTCATGGTTGTCTGTGGAAAGTAGAACATTTTGCTCGGTTTCTAGTCTTTTCTTCATGCAGTGAGGATTTCTTTTATTCAGGTTGTTCATTCCTGCCCACTATTACTGCCTGTTTGACTACGGCTCAGCCTCTCTGCTTGTGGGTGATGCAATTAGCTAGATTTCTACTGCCTCTGCTAGGAAGGACAAATTACATGTGTTTTGAGATGCAGAATAACTGTCTACTCAAGGAGGTAGTGAAAAATAAGATTCAGTTCATTCTCTCTGTTGAGAGTGATTTTTGACTTTCTATACCAGAATAGGTCCTTACAGAGAAGTAAAGACAGAGGTTGGGAAAAAAACTTTTGAAGAAGAAAGTGGTATTTAAAGAAAGGTGGAAGAGGGGAGGGAGGAGGAGGTATAAAATATATGACATGTTTAAAAAAAACAATTAAATTGTGTGATTGTGCTCTAACGTTTAATGTACCCTACTTCTCTGCTTTTGAATTGTCTTCCCGGTTTTGTTAGCTACTGGGAAGGACAGATTCCAAAATTGACTGCTGTCACTTCTCCCTTTATACTGTTTCTTCCTAGGAGAAAAAAGAAATAAAAATCTGATGTTTGGGGTTATTTATATCGCTTGTAACTTACATAATATAAAGTATATGTCCTCTATTGTTACTAGTACTTTCCATGTGCTATTCAAGGAACTTTAAATGCTTTATGTTCTCTATGTGTGGGACAAGACTGATTATGCATACTTTGAGATGCAGGATAATTGTCTACTCAAGGAATTAATGGAGCATAAAGTACAATTACTAAATTCATACCCTGAATTATTTTGCTATAGCTTTCCTAGGTAGGAAAACCAGAAGAATTGTAGAGCTATCCTACACCTTCTGGATTGATACTATATCACAGACCCTCTGCAAGGCACCTCTCTGACCTACTTCATATGTAACAAAATGGTTTAACATCGTATTTTAGTCCTAGCAGTTAATGAGCAAAGTCTTCTATAGGGTAGAATCATAATGGTTTTCAAGGGAATGTTTCTGTGTTATATTCACAAATAATAGAAAATCCTTTCATGAGGAAATCTTATGCAGCTACATGAAAAGTGATTAAGTGAAGATACAAAAGGAAACAGTTAATCAAGTATCAAACCTTTTTGAAATGTTTTTCATGTCAAGTGCCTAATAGATTTCATTGGAAAATTTTGTTTTGTTGTTGATGGTCTTTTTTTTTTTACAAACAGCTGTTGCAGCATATGCTAGAGTAAAGCCTAAACTCCTTAAACAAAGCCTTTAAATGGAATGGTGACTTAACTGGTCAGCAGTGGTTTGATTTCATCACTTTAATATCCCATACTCTCTAGGGAATACAGATGTATTAAATTGAAAAATGGGATGATGATTTTATCAAATAAGCACTCTGGTAATTGTGATGAGATACTTCCATGAATGGAACAGTTTTCTAGTCATGCAGTGATTCTTGAGCAGATTTCTGCCTTATGATTTAGACAAGTAGAAAAGTGTTTGTTGAACTAGCAAGGAAAAAGAGCAATTTCTAGTACTGTAAGAAACATTTTTCTTATAAATAAATGATCTATACTGAGGTAGCAATTTATCTGGAATTGAAGAAAAGCTGTTTTCAGGATTTTTTTTTTTGCAGTTGAAAAAATATTATTAAAGCTAAATGTCTTCATGCAGTGTGTTCACAAACCAACATCAACAGTCCTACTTCTGTTTACTGCAGTTCAGGAGAGCATCTATGTTCGTGACTTTACTGAAGTACCAACTCCTATGAATAGAAATTACTTAAATTCAAGTTTAACTAATACCTGAAAGAATGTTTGTATTTGCTACATAAAAGAATATTACTAGTTATTGTGTGATGCTTCTTAATTCATTGTTGTAAGTGTATCTAAACAAGTTACATACACAGCTCTGAGAGATTGTCTCCTTGTGACTTTTTTTTTTTTTTTTTCTTTGTAAATGTTGCTTTTAGAAAATCCAAGGACTGGGAAGGTACTAGAGACATTTGCTTCTTAGGTCAGAAAGCAGAAAAACATGGTGCATATAGTAGTGCAGTTCTTGACTTGCATGTTTTCAAATACTGATACAATCTGAGGTGCAAGGAAACTGGAGAAGTTAATAAGAAAGATAAAAACAGATGCTTGCGGTTAGATGTCTTGAACTCAGTAGACGACACATTAATTTTGTATCTCGATTTTTGTTTCTGTGAATATTGATTTTGATGTATAACAGGGCAATTTTTTTTAATATAAATTCAAGGATAGTTATTTTCAACAAGTAATACATTTCCCAATGCAGATCTTATCAAATATTCTGTACAAAGATAGTCTGTTTATAATTTATATCTAGATACTTCATTGTGGGACACAACTGGAATACAGCTTTGCAAAACTGTCAAGATAACATCATCCTTAAGAAAAAAATATCTAACAGCATTTTTAGAATAAAAATATGTATGGACTAGGTAATCATTTCCCCTCCTACCTCTGCAAGCATCGATACTGCATGCAGAGTCACCCCAAGGCTATCTTCCTGTAGCATCTAAAAACTTGTTTGCACAGCTATGTCCTTCGATATTTTATTCCATGTACACGTGCATTACTCTATGCATTCTTATGCAAACCAAAATTGTTCTTTTTGCCTGTATGTATCATGCTTATCCAAGACAACCAACCCATCCCACTGATTGTTTATCCCTTAGTCTAATTGTCATACAGACTGTCTATTTAAGATGCTACTTGTATTCCTCCCGATGAGAAATATTTTCTATTTTTTCTGTAGAATATACCAGGAAATATCTAAATCATTATTCAGAATGTTGCTCATGTGTTGGTTTCTTGCTGTGGGGAAAGATTAAGAGAATCTGCTAAGAGAAATAGGAAGCAAGACAAAGACTTAAATCAGCAAACAAGTACAATACATGAGTTAGCCTTGAAGAAGTTAGCTGCTTTGCACCAGCAGTTATTTTAAAAGCGTAAACAGAGGATCTGTAGGGAGCATCCTGTCTTTTCCTCATATGCGGGAGATTTTGTTTCTAGAAGTTTCACATTTTGATGTTTATATTTGACCAGTTTCTACTGATAACTTTGCATATATTGCTGATACTGTTGTAGTCAGTAATACAGGCTGCAGTGACGTAGACTGTCCGTACTTGTCCTCGGTGCGGTATCAGTTCGCTGTGTTCAGTTCGTTTGGTCCTTTATGAAAACGAGTGATGTGCACATGCATGTCCAGGGGAAAAGTTAAAAGTATTTACATGTTCAAATAACACGTTAAGTAGTGCTGTTTGCCCCATTACTACATAGTTTGTAATGTGAAAAAAAAGCTCATGAGGCCAAACTGAGGTGCTTCCCAGAACAGTCTCTAACATATCACAGAATGCCACAACTTCAGAGGAGTCAGACTGTTCTCCAAGGTAGCCCGAGAATAGCTACACCGTCTGTACCTCATGTACTGAATTTTCAGTTTTCTCTTGAGACAGCTGGCAATGTGCCAGAACAGCCTGATGCCAAAAGTAAATGGTTCATCATCGTGAAGCACCCTACCTATCAGCTACAGAAGTGTCTAGAAATCATTCAAAACCAAATCTGATCACAAGACTGAGACATCTTTTTTCAATTAGTTTGGTCACTGAAGTTTATCAGTCATCTTTATCCTGTCACAAGAATTTGTGATAAGCCTGTTTCACACGGATAGACATAGTTTCATGTCAAACTGGGGTGCAATGGTTTATTTTTCAGTCATTTCCTTTTTGACACTTTTGATTTAAAATTGTCCATGTGGTGAAAAAAAAACAACTCACATTTTCAAAACTGCTTGAGAAGGAATTGGTTTGCATCTCTCGCATTATGACGTAGTGGGTTAGAGTATTCTTCATGTTAATTTGTTCTGGTTCCATTATAAAGATAATTTGTTCTCGTTCCACAGTTGATTATCCTTCTAGGATGAAGAAGGAAGGACAGAAGTTAAAACACTTCATGTCCTGGTTTAAATGTTGTCTGTGTTACACACTGTCATTTATTGTCTCTAAAAACCCACTAACATTAGTTGCATGATCTTCACTATATCACATTGAATATTAAAAATTAATTTACCATTGCTTACTGCATACCTGTTTTGACTGGGACTGTTTCTGTGACAAAACAGTCTGGAATGGCTATGGACCAAAACTTAAGTAAATATATTACTTTAATTTTTTAATATGTAGGAATCCTACTATTTTTTCCAGCATCTTTCTCTATAAATATTAACTCTGCTTTTAATGAAAATCCAGCATGTTCATATGATTGTAACTGCTTCATCTATAGCCTGTTTTGCAAGATATGTTTGCTAACTGGGCCAACGGAGGCAGAAATGTTAGCTTGACCTTTTTATTGTGTATTAATTAACCAGGATTTTAGTTTCAAGTACGGAAACCTCAGTTGGCTTAATCCCATGGTACATAAACTACGGAATTCAAGACAAATTGTTAAATGTTCTAAGGCTAAATCAGTGATAGTAAACTATAGCAGTAGGCCGTTGGATTATTTCAGTTTGTCTCCATTTTGAATGCTTCTCACTACATTTTAATGTTAGAAGTTATTTGAATTTTTTTATAAACTTTCGTTTTCTTTCCCATGAGTTTGTTTACAACTGAGGCAAATACATGTGGCCCCAGTTATTTGAAGAGGTGACTGTATCCCCAAAATGTTAAAAACTGCAGATATTTAGAAGTAATGGAGACTTCTGTGTGACACTGCTGCTTGGGCATTACTTGATTTCTGCAGATTTCACATGTAGATGTGGAACCTGGGTATAGCTTAGCTTCAGGCCTGTATATGGGTGCATTAATCTCCTTACAGCAAAAACACAGGGGAAATTGCTAAGTAAGGCAGGTGGGATAATGGTAAATCTCAAGAATGTCGTCATCATAGATGGAGGTAGCTCTTGGAAAATACATGGGGCTGTGGGGAAGTGTGCCAGCCAACTTACTGATTAGGTCAGGAGCTCGTAATTGTTGTGGGGATTTTTAAAATTCATCCTTCTCATGCTGATTCTGCTAGTTACTAAATCTCATGATGTGCTAGGCACTGTATAAGTGCATTCTTCTTATTTAGTGGTTAACATTCACAAATTACACATCTAAAAATTTATGCCTGATGTAGGTAGAAGGTGAAGGTATTTTATAATGGAAATATGACAGAACTCTAGCTGGAAAGGCTGTGCAGGGCATTGGTATAATTCATCACCTCTTCTGTACTTTCAGGCTGTTTTCTAGAAATCCATTAAATATGATAGGAAGATGGATTGTGGTCTATTTCTGAATGACATTATAATCAGTACATATGGTAATTAAGATCAACTTACAGAAATATTGTCTGCAGGGTCCACCAGTTGACTAGAAATTTGTAATAACTGAGATGGGTGGAACCTAGTACTTTCAGAAGAACTTCTAGTTGTAGAAGTGCATTCAGCATACCACAGATACTTTTCTGAACTTTTCATTTCTGTTAATATATACCTAATTTCTTCAGAACATAATAACGTTCATAGCAATGTTTTAGATGGTTAAATGTGATCCAGCTACTTTAGAGCTGCAAAATCAAACATCCTTTATTAAAAAAGGACGGGATTTCTGTTTAACTGACAATATGACCTCTTTGATATCTTTGTATTGCTGTGTCTCAAGTGGATACCAAATGTCACAAAAATTATTGTTGCCGTTGTATTCTATCTTTAATTAGTCTAATCCAAACAAAACACAGAAACATGAAATATTTAAAAGAAAACATGACTGTGTATATATGTGTGCATATTTTTTTATCAGTGTAATTAAAAAACCTTAAAACTGGAAGTGCAGATACCTGAAAAATGTATCCCTTTTGCCTGCAAGTGTAGCTTGACAAACAGGCAGCAGAGCATGTACCAAACTACAGCATGGCTGAGCAGTGACTCTGCAGTCATCATGCATTAAATGCACAAGTCTATGCATTAATCATGTCATTGCTTTCACATTTCTGTAAATCTCAGTGTCTTACGTAAGTTTGTGTCTCAAAGACTCTAAGAGTTGTGGGCAAAATGGGCACTATGAGTGTGAATATAACTTTGTGTACATTCTGTATGTGGCCTGTAGCCAGCCATCAGAAGATGCAAGAGTGCTGCTTTGTATTACATTTTATTTACATTCTTCACAATTTTTTAAAGGGCTGCTCAGGTAAGCTTCTTTTCTTTGAAAAAGAGAACCTAGCAGCTGAAAAGATACCCAAGTGCTGAAATGTGTAGTTTCCTGTAATACTCTTTCTGGCACATGTCATGGGAAAATTAATGAGCCTGGTACCAGGCCCTGAAGTTTCATTAACAGTGAGTATTTTGAACCTGAAAGAGAAGCTTCAAACAATGCATTCCTTTGTAATCCATACCCAAAGAGAAGTTTTAATGCAGCAGGCTTTTGTCATTATTTTTGTTCAATATTTGTTACTTCCAGCAAGTCCCCATCATGAACTAGGGCCCTGTTGTGACGTACTGCCAGGCAAGTGTTTACACTTTAACCTACAAAAAACAATAGAATTAAGAATAAAAGTAAAAGGAAAGATGGATAGTTGCTGCCATGTTCGTTAAACTTCACACTCAGAGAAGTCAGATGGAAGTTTCTTTATAGGTAGGAACAGTTGTATTCTCTATTGCTATAGTATCTTATATTCACAAAACATTTTATGAAGCAGTAGCTTTAGGGTTGAAATTTTGCTACCTTTATTATTCATCACAGGCTATACTTCTTGTGTTGGTCAAAAGAGTTAATCTGCAGAAGAGCATAGAAGAAAAATATTGTTTTCCCTGTGTTAAACGTCTTACAGATATTTTTGTTTTAAATAATTTGCCACCTACAAATTTTGGAAGAGGAACTTGACATTGAGAAGAACATGGTCTTAGTAGCAAAGACTCCCCCGTATGGAAAATCCACACAGTTAATCTAAGTTATCAATCTTTGGAGCATTGCATCCCATACAGGCTTCTAAAGTCTGCAAGAGGGAAGGTCTGAAGCTTTACTAGTATTGGGCTTAAGCCCCCACTGTTCCCTGAGCCGACCAGGCCTTCCATGGCCACAGAACAAAAGAGCAAATCCAGAAGAGTGCTTCAGCACAGATCCTGTCCTGCCTTGCCTGCTCTCCCCATTTTTGGACTGAACTAGAGCTCAGCATTGTAATTGAAAGTAGAGTGTTTGTCCCTTCTTTGCTGGCAATAGCACTGTTGCTGACAATTTGGTATCTTTATGAAGAAAGGTCTGTTCCCAAAGTTGAGCAGCCAAAACTATACTCAGGGGAAGGAAAAGGGAATAGAAAACAAGTCAAGGAATAAGAACTGGAAAACTGAAAAAAGCAAAACATAGGAGTAACGGAAAAGAAATTTGAAACTAAGAAGAGCAAAATGAACTAAGGATCAAAACCAGTAAAATTAGGACCTAATACTGGGAAAAAGAGAGAAGAGAGACTGAGTGTTGTAACAAAGAGTTCCGAGCTTCCACTCAGGCAATCCAGATTCACACATGTTGTCTGAAGCAGAATGAAATTCTCAAGAGTTTTAATAGTAGAGTTCTCCCAGCCATGCCTAAGGGTGAGTCAGGCAGGAGCTGTTTAAAGAAGAAGAAATGGGCTTGATGTGGACTCTCAAATGCTTCTGAATCAATTGAATGTTCTTCTGTGCCAGTTCAAACGGATCTGATACCTATTATCAGCATGGGATGGGAAAGTATAATAATGCAAATTTCCTTCCAAGCATGACAGTACAATATCTTTGGACAATTCCCATTACCTAGAGTAAATTGGTCAGACCTGGAAGCTCTTGATAATTCCCTGTGTATATATGTATGTGTGCGTATGTATGTATGTGTGTATAATCTTGTAAAATCTCTCTTGTATGTATATATATCTGTGTGTGTGTGTACTTTTCATAAAATGTATTATGCTACCCCAATTTGAGTACTGTGTGCTGTTTTGAGTACCTCAATATAAGGCCATCAAACTTATGGGAGTGTGTCCAGAGAGTGGCAAACAAGATGGTAAAAGGCCTTGAAGGGGAAGACTTACAAAGAGTAGCTAAGGTCACCTGATTTTTTCAACTTGAAGAGAAGGCTCAGGAGTGATGTCATGACAGTGTACATAGCCCTCAAGGGGGGCAGCAGGAGGTGCTGATACCCTCTCTCTGGTGGCTGGCAATAGGAGAAGGGGAAATAGTTTGAAGCTGCATCAGCAAAGTACAGATTGGATGCTGGGAATTGGCTATTCACTGAGAGGGTCACTGGAACAAGGTACCTAGGGAAGTGGTACCAGCACCAAACCTGTCAGAGTTCAAGGAGTGTCTGGGTGATGCTCTTAATCATAGGTTTTGTTTTAGGTAGTCATGAAAGGAGTTGGACTCAGTGATCCTATGGGTCCCTTCCTACTCAATATATTTGATTATTCTATAAATATTTATGGGATGAGGGTGGATGTTATGAAAACAGACTCCCAGAGTGCTGGATCTCCTGAGGGAATGGTCCTACTGAGACTCATGCTCTGGGGTGGGCACCAGTTCTGGCCAAGGATGTTGCACGGGAAATAGCTTCTTGTAAGATAGAACAGGTCTTTGAGAAAGGCGTATTGACTCTTGCTTTGAAGCCTTGAGCTTGCTGGAGGAGATAGAACAGCATAAAGTGGTTGCCATCCTTCTGGAGTATCTTGGATAGAAAGTGCTGAGGATCAGGTACTACCATGTGGTTCTGGGGTTAGGAAGGGTGGACAATGTGTGGGCAGCCAATAGTTTTCAAATATTCTGCCTAGCCCTTGTCCACAGCTTAGTAGCCAGGTATGTGTGCAAAACCACTGTGAGTTACTGAAAGACGTGGGACATGCCTGATTGTATGATTAGTCATTCCTTTTGTTAGTTAAGATTGTATTCTGTATCACCAGAAATTCATTTGAACAACTTAGAAAAAATATAAGGGGTCTTTTTTCCACACTTTTATGTTAGAACACAGCAAGTGTCGCATTTTCTTGAATTTTATTTGCATACCTGTGATTTGTATCAAGCACCATTCACCACAAAATTAGGAATACAACATAAACATGCAAAACCAACATTTCAATTTTTGTGTTACTGGTGAAATAAAACTACTGTGAATGCATGAGAAAAAAATGCTTATCAAAACATATTTCGTACTCACAGTCCAACCACACTTAAATTCTTTAATCTCTAGCTAGGGCAGTATTCACAGTTCATTGCCTACCTGTTGCCACAGGAACTAAAAGATGAATGAATACCAAATAGTTGGACTTAAAACATAGCAACACAGATCTTAATCTCTTATTTACCTTGGAAAAGATTTTCTGTTGCTTTTGAATAAATACAGTCCCCATATGTGTGAAATTCAGAGGGTTTTTTTAATACCCTCATGTTTTCATCATATTTTCCAGTTGCAAATGCTAATATGGCGGTGCAGGACATTCCTTAGCTACTCAAGGAGCTGTACATAATACAATGTTGTTAGATAAAAAGTATAAGTATGTGTATGTGCTTTTGAAGCATGGCTGGGCTTTGGTGCTGGACATGCCAGGACATTACAAATTAGTCATAGATGTTCATGATACAGTAGCTTCCCTTTTCTTTCTGGCAGAAATATGTAATCTGATATTTGTGAACTCTTTCTTTCTTTTCTTTCTTTCTTTCTTTCTTTCTTTCTTTCTTTCTTTCTTTCTTTCTTTCTTTCTTTCTTTCTTTCTTTCTTTCTTTCTTTCTCTCTTTCTCTCTTTCTCTCTTTCTCTCTTTCTCTCTTTCTCTCTTTCTCTCTTTCTCTCTTTCTCTCTTTCTCTCTTTCTCTCTTTCTCTCTTTCTCTCTTTCTCTCTTTCTCTCTTTCTCTCTCTCTCTCTTTCTCTCTTTCTCTCTTTCTCTCTCTCTTTCTCTTTCTCTCTCTCTCTCTTTCTCTCTCTCTCTTTCTCTCTCTCTCTCTTACTCTCTTTCTCTCTTTCTCTCTTTCTCTCTCTCTCTCTCTTTCTCTCTCTCTCTTTCTCTCTTTCTCTCTCTTTCTCTCCCTCTTTCTCTCCCTCTTTCTCTCCCTCTTTCTCTCCCTTTCTCCCTTCCTCCCTTCCTTCCTTCCTTCCTTCCTTCCTTCCTTCCTTCCTTCCTTCCTTCCTTCCTTCCTTCCTTCCTTCCTTCCTTCCTTCCTTCCTTCCTTCCTTCCTTCCTTCCTTCCTTCCTTCCTTCCTTCCTTCCTTCCTTCCTTCCTTCCTTCCTTCCTTCCTTCCTTCCTTCCTTCCTTCCTTCCGATTTTCAAACAAAGAAAATAACTTGTTAGCCTGAGTTTTCTTCTGCTTTTTAAGTAAATAGATGGTGAATGGCTTTCTATATTTTTACCATGAAATATTTGTGAAAAAACAACATTTCGTATTTTCAGAGTGGTCCTCCTAAGGGTGTTGCATTTTAAGAGTGAGCTTGCTAAACCAACTATCCAGTAGTGACTCTGTAGGTAGGTTAGGTGACAGCCAGACTTGTAATTAAGGAATGGAAGATAACTCTCACAGACAAAAGCTTCATCTTTCAGCTGCTTTCTGGATTTCTTGTGAGGCTGTGGGCTTGACTTATCATCAGTTTTGGGGTTTGGGAAAAGGGGAAAACTGCACTGAGGATCCTTCTGGGCATCCAAAAAGATCTAGCTTTTGAAAGTTAAATTGTGTTCTTACAATGATTTGGAAAGTCCTGGTGCGATCAGTACAGGAAAGGGTATTGAAGGGCTTTGTAACCCACCTGACTGGTGTTTGATTCCTGGCAGTGACATGATACTCATTTATTGAATGCCATATTACTGTGATAATACTGTCACATTATTGCTTATGGTCATGTAGGGGCTTTTTCTACCATCCTCCAGGATACCAGTCCTGTGACAGAATTTTCGACCATATGCAGATATTATTTCACAACACTTGGTCAAATACTTTTAATAATTAGCTAGTACCTGTCATTTCTGTGACAAAATTGGCATTTAACTGATGAAACCCTCCTTCAGGGGACCCCTCAGTAGGGGCCTCATCTACCGGTGCCCTGCAGCATCTTATTCTACTCTCTGCTGATCACTACTGATCTTTTGACTCTTCCTTTCAGGATCTTATGACTACCAAGATCAATTTGAGTCCTTATTGGTCTCCTTAGATCTGCGTGCAGTACTACAGAGCTGGGAAAAATTGTTTTTTCTTATATTTCTTACTGTTTCAGATTTTGGTAAAGATTCCAAAGTAAATGCCGATGATAAATTCAATTTATTGCATTAGATTACATAATGCAGCCATTCATAGCAGGACTATGTATCATGTATCTAATTAAGGAGAACTTTCTAGATGCTTTAGAAAAAGCACATTCGATAGGTTAAATGCTTTTTCTTTTATGTAGATAACACAGGAAATTTTTTATATTCTAATTTTTTATTATTATTTCCTATTTTCTTTTCTTACGTACAGTTACCCCTTTTGATTTCCTTTTCACTACTCAGCAAGGGAACAAATAACCTTGAGATACTGGAATGTACCAGTCCTTGGAGTTGTGAAGATGCAGTGTTGTATGTGGCTGGTAACTACCCTTGCAGGACTGGGTGCCAGCAGATCTTGGGGTTTGTTAGACCTTGAGATTTCGGGGAGATGTTTTGCAAAGTATTTTGATGGTCATTAGGCATTCTCATTGTAGAGACCTGGACTGGACAGTAACACTGAGAAAAGGGAGAGCATCTTTCTTCTCTTCACAAATGCATGGAATTAGTAATGCTAGAATTTGGGCTTAGTCTACCATTTCTAAGCTTTTTACAAAGTGCTGAAAAGACAGGAAGATGCAGGAGGTGGAGGAGTGGGAGAATGGAGTGGGTTGGAGTGCACTGCTACTAAAGCCTGGGAAAATATGGCAGCCTCATCAGTATTCTGTCAAAGCATTTGAATTTGTAGAACATACTGATATAACATACCAGTGTCATTAGCAGTGACGCACCTTGTCTTCCAAACTGAATGTGTGCCATTTAGGTTTATTTCTGATGCTTGTTACTAGAGTTAATAGGTAAATGTTATTTAAAAAGATGCCCCTAAAATTTAATTATTATTTCAAAGCTGTTTTAATCATGTTTATAAATGCTAAAATGTTATGAATTGAACAATTGAATGAATCATTCCATCATTGTATAATTAAGACTGACTAAAAGTAAAATTATATTTTAATGGCACTCTTCTTTTCCCATCGAGGCCAATGGCAAGAGTCCCATTGACGTCAGAAAGTGCAGGATTAGGCCTTAATATGATCTTTTTTTGTGAGTAACCTCAATATAAAATGCTCTGTCTTTTTTTTTTTTTTAATAAATGCTTAGCTAACTGTTTAGTCACTTGTTCAAAGATTGTAGATGGAAAAAATGCTTCTGAGCTAACAAATATTTTTCTTAAAATCTAGCTGATATTATTGTCATTTTTGCAACTCTGAAAACAAATTATCTAAACACTGATCCTATAGCCTGAGGTTTGTATATCTAACTGTGTCACTAAATGTTACTAGAAGGCTTTTTTTTTTCTCTGTAGAATTATTTAGTGGCTTGCTTTCAGATGCATCCATCTATAATTCTGTTCCAGTGGCATGTGACTGAAAGACACTCAGTGCCATTTCAAAGCAACAAGCTGGATTCAGCCATTTTGGGCTCAACTCCACTTTGTCATTGTTGGGGCAAGTTTGGGTTCCCAAAACTGGAAATTTTGGAGTGTCGAGGAGGTAACTGCCGCATGGTGCAGTTCATCTCTGAGACAATAAGAATATCCAGCCAAAGAACTGTAGTGAAGCTTGGAGCTGTGAAAAATAATTTGATTGCTGTTGGGGTTCACAATCCCCCTGTCCTTTAATACATGCTCTGGCTATACGAATTAATTGATTTTGAGGTTTTTTTCAACTCCGCAAAAAGAAAAGACAAAAATTCTTTTTTTCTTAGTGAGGGGAAGGAAAACAAGTATGGCATTTGTTTGATGGTATGTCACTTTCCTTGCCAATAATTCCTCTTGTGCATTTCTATGAAAACAAAGATAAAGGGTGGCTTCTGCCTTACATCACTCCAGAACTTCATTTCTCAGTCTCATCTAATGATGCGTCACAGTTTTTTTACAACTAACTAAACACATTTGTATTACAAGCAAGTAATACAAAATTTGTCAGATCCAACTATGAAGAATTGAGAAAGATCAAATGTTGAATATTTTTTGTAGGTAGTAGTTAAATTATTACCCAAGTATGTAAGAAGTTGGCCTTATTCAGGTGGGCTTTGAATTTCTCCTTTCTGTGACTTGGTGATTTCTTGAACTGTGAAAGAGGGACAAGGACAAGAAGAAAAAATAGAAATCACCATTTGCTTTTCTGTCAACTTTATACAAACTGACAACCAAAACTACTGATGTGCATTCCCAAATACTGTTTTTTAACTAAAATTTGCTCTATTTTTCAGGATGTTTGTTTTATTCTAAATGCAAGTAACTATCTCAAGAATCTTTTAATCTAAACATTGCAGCTGTGGTGTAAGTCAAGAGTCTTGTGTGAATCTGCAAGAATCTTAATTCATCAAAATATTATTTTGCAGTAGTTACATTTTTTAAAAATTACTTTTTAAAGGTTTTATATCTGTAAGAGATTCCTTAAAATTATTTAAGAAGTAGCGATAGGACATTTTTCCTGTGAAGTGGAATATTAGTGTGTTAAATAATTTGTGTTCCTTTTGTTATTGAGATTAAATTTGAGATCCAAATGTATGTTATAAAAAGCTCTTTATTCTCACATACTTACTATTGAAAGGGCATTGCTATGTGTATAATTTTGTATCTGTTGTGGTGTGCTACATTTTGTGTTTATGCCGTTCATGAAATACATTGTTTCTTATCCAACATTTTAAAATGGAAAAGTCTTTACAACTGACTCTCACCACCGCTACTGTGTTTTTAGGTTTTAACACTGCATCGGAACCTGTGTTGTTAGCTTTTAACAGTGTAACCCAAGACATAAGGAACACATACCTGCCTGTACATTCAGGTGTTAGAAGCGTAGCTTAGAGAGAAGACTAGTCAAGACAAGTGGAATAAGATAATTTCTTCAGTTCGTTATTCAGTGTGCATCTTATGGCACCTTATGAACAAACCCTTGGAAGTGTTGAAGGCCAGGTTGGATGGGGCTTTGAGCATCCTGATCTAGCTGAGGGTGTCACTGCCCATGGCAGGCAGATGGAACTAACCATCATCTTTGAGGTCCTTTCCAACCTGAACCATTCCATCAATCTATGAAAAAAAACAGACATGAATAAAAATCCTTTGCACTTCATTATGAAAATGGAAAGAAATCTGAAAGAATATGTAATCTAATTGTAATCTAATACTGCTTTGCCTCCTCTATTTCTTTGCATTCAAAGTTTTGAAAACAACTGGTGAAAACATCCACACAAGCTTTTAAACCTAGGTAATTTGTTTCATCTGACTTCAACGTGTTTTACATATTGTGCATTTAATAATGAGCAAAGTAGCTAGGCCAATAATAAACTAGTACAATGCAGACAAAAGAGAACACTGATTTAAGGTCATTGTGTCAAATGCAGCAAAATACTCTGTTTATAGCATGTCAGGAATGGCTTTACAATTAGCACTAATTACTGAGAAAAAAATCAAAACAGCAGCTTTAAGGAAGGACACTTTTCAGTGCAAGATCAAAGCCATGTCTCCATAGAATAGCAAAGCTATTTAATTGCACTGAAGTGCTAATTGGATTTTGAGGTGCTTTCATGTGTTTCCCCCAATTAGCCAGTCATCCCTGACCAAATCCACCTAAGAAGAGATTATGAGTTTTAAAACTTTTGTCTGCACAGTTACAACTGGGGGTACCTGTGTAAAAACAGTAGTGCCTTCTTTTTATGTAAATTGAGGTCTTTCGGGTCATGTTACTAGGCTTGCAGGAATGAATAGATAAGGAGCAAAGCAACTCCACACTATGTGGTAAACAATTATCTAGATATTTTGTCATCTAGGTATCAGTGCAAGAAAATAGAACAGCTACAGCTAACCACCTTTTTGTTACTTAGTTCAACAGTACATAGTATTTAAAGGGAGATTTTGATGCCTGAGGAAAGTCTTGTCTTCAGAGGCTTTATCTGCTCTCTGCATTTCTGTTAATTAGACAGATTTATTTACTTTTAATAGTTTTTAGAGAAAATTTGCAATCTTTTCCTAGCTTTTAAAATTATTTTATTTAGAACTTTCATATTTGTAAAAAATGCTGCAAGGTTTTTTTCACTAGCCTTATTTGTTACCTCTATTACATCATACACATTTATAAAAGCACAAAAAGTCGAGACAGTGGTGACAATAAAACTCGTAGACTTTCAGAAATGCTGTCATTTGTCAGTAGTTGAACTATGTCAGATACTGGTAAAGACAAGCCCTCTAGGCAAAATGCAGATGCACTGTTTTCCTAACAAGATTTCTTCTCTGTCCTCAAGAGCCTTGCATCTTCTTCCACCAGATGCTTAGACAACGTGCTCTCATTCAGTCATCGCTGAAGTGAGATTTTGAGGAAGCAGAGACTTCATCCTGATGGAAGGGAGTCGTAAAGCAGATTTGTCTAAATAGGGACATAGTGAAGACCTAAATTTATGTGTTTTTTTTAATGTGGCTCATTGAGCTGGAAGAGTGACATCATGAATGCTCGAAGAACCCTCTATGAAATCTCATGAGAAATTGCTGACAGTAGTCCAATGGAAATTTCCCTAATCAGGCAAAAGGACTGTGTAAACCAGAGTGGGCCCAGATCATGTGCATTATGCTGGTGGGATTCATCACATGGCTACTGTGCAAGTTACTCTACCTGAACTCTGAACACCCACTGTATCACCCTGGTTTTGTAGTCACAGTGTCCTGACTGTTGCTGTCTTCCTGTATGCTACAAAGCCTCTTGGATGTATCCACCATGGCTTTGTGCTTCGTTGGGATGAGCTTTTCTTTTCAGTTAATTAGCTGATTGTAGCAGACTTGGACCCTTTGTGTGTGCAGTGAAATAACTGTGGGAAGGTGGGGTGAGGTTATCAGGAATTTTAAGTTTAGAAGACGTTGGTGCCAAGACCCTCTACAGAAGGGACTGGAGATTCATGAAATCAGAAGAGTGAATAAGAACGGCATGGTTCTGTGACCCTTGGATTAGAGGAAAACACTTGAGTTTCACAGAATTGCAGAAGGGTAGGGTTTGGAAAGGGCCACTGTATCTCATCTATTCCAACCCCCTTGCTGAAGCAGGATCACCTACAGGAGGTTGCACACTATTCATCCAGGCAGGTTTTTAATATCTCTGGAGAAGGAGACTCCACAACTTGTCTAGGCAGCCTGTTCCAGTGTGCTGTTACCTGAGGTATTTTCTCTCATTCAGAAGGAATTTAACATGTTCCAGTTTGTGCCCATTGCCCCTTGTCCCATCACGGAGCACCACTGAGAAGAGTCTGGTCCCTCTTCAGATACTTGTAAGCATTAAAAAGATCCCCTCTAAATCTTCTCCGGGCTAAGCAGACCCAGGTCTCTCAGCCCTTCCTGATATGAGAGATGGTCCAGTCCCCTGATTGTCTTTGTAGCCCCTCACTGGACTCTCTCCAGCAGTTCCCTGGAGCTGGGGAGCCCAGAACTGAACATGGCACTCCAGATGTGGCCTCACCAGGTCAGAGAAGGAAGCGGACCTCCCTCGACCTGCTAGCCACACTTCATGCGCCCCAGGATATCATCGGCCTTCTTGGCAACAAGGGCACATTGGTGACAACTGTCTTACTTCCCTGATAAGTTTGTGCATTTTACATTGCATATGCAATTTTATTAAAGATGCACTAGAACATAGAGTTTTGCCCTCAAACTGTGGGATTTACTAGTGCTGTTGATTACTTGGTAAACTATGGAGCTTACTGTTGCTCTGATGGTTGCTTGAAATTCAAGTACTCCATCGAGCAAAAACCCTTGACATGTCCTCATGCTGCACACTTGACATTTTATTGTGATGAAGAACTTTCACCCATGTCTCCCATAATTTGAGGCAACATAAGCAGCAGGCTTCTCATACTGATTTCAAGATAGTTTTATTTTTTCCTTTCAGACCGTTGCAAAACAATATATTCCTGATTAGTCATTTGAATACTTGCTTGACTGTAAGGGAACATACAGTTCCCTTGAAACCGTTTACTTTAAAGTTTTTGATTTGTGTTTGCATTTGAGAAACATTTATTGCTTTTAGAAACTGTTAACTTCACCTTGTAAGACTTAGTTTCATTGCTTCTTAACTGTGAGAAGACACCCAACAGAGAATATCACTCGAATGAATTGTGTAGGACTTGCATGCAAAATACATACTTGCATGTGAAGTGTTCTTGAGCTGTAGTTCATTTTTATTGCTCTCAAACAAAAAGCTACTATGCTAATGAAATGGGAGAATTTCAGGGCCCAAAGTACATAATTTTCTAACCAGGCTGGACCAGTAGGCCAATAAATCCTGCATCTAAGAATAACTAGGATCGCATGCTTTACAGGAAGATAAAAATGAAATAACATGTCCATAGAGGAAGATTAATTCTAAGCATAGCTGGTTAACGATCAGGCTGTAGCATTTTCTGTCAAGTTGCAACATGAGGAAGTAAGCTCTGTACTGTAATGTTAACATAGTCTGGTAGCTTATTCAAGTATTTTTATCATACTTTTCTTCACATATTTTATGTTTATAAAGAGAAGTAAATAACATCACTGCTTACTCTTTCAAAAGTACTTAACAAAGTATTTAGAGCATGCACAATAGCTGCGTAAATGGTATTGTTGCTAAATTTACCATTTCATGGATTTTTTTATTGTATTTTATCAGCCTACAGTTGTTACAGACACTAACAGGAAATTGGTTTAAGATTATAGTCTTAGTTTGAGTACATTGTTCATTTCTATCTATAGTAGTACGTTCTGTGCTTTTACCTAATGTCATCTGCAGTTCTTCCAGTATTTAGATAAAACTTACTCTAAGTATACACATATGTAAATCTGACAGTATGAACTGTACTTATACCACGTGCTCTGTGGCTGTGTTTATCTTTTTTAAAAATTCGAACTGTTCCTTATCAAAGGATTAAGTATCATGAGAACAGTAATTCCAGTATAAAATTTCAAGCAAAAGACTTTTCTTGGAGAACTGAAAAGTTTCACCATTAATAGACATCATTTCAAATAAAGATGGGACACCAGACATACATTTTAGATTTAACACTTCTTCTGCTCTTTCACATGTAGATAGTTAACGCTTTGTTATTACAGAATACATGCTTTGCACCACAGCTTTTATGTCTACTAATGTGTTGAAATGGAGTTTATTCACTGTTAGTGCCTGAGTTCAATCAGAAACAGTGTCCTTGTATGACCTTGGTCACTGGCATTTTCATCCTTCTTTGGTGTTCAAAAACATATTTTTAAAGGAAACTTGAAAAGCACCAGCTTAACTGGAGCTATAGTGTTTGAGAAAAATTCTTTCTAAAGTCTATGAAAAAAGTTAGCTCAATTTGCATTAAAAGACTGAAGTGTTCCACTCCTTTATGCCTTTCTCTTTCTTAAATGATCCAGTTTTTCACAGTGTCTATGTGAACAGCATTACCATATTGCTCTCAACATTTAAGATCCTGCCAGGGTCTGAGCACAGTGAAATACAATGGAGGATAAGGGTGCTTTGCAACTCATAGGAACAGCCTTTGTTTGAAAGGCCCTGAGGATGAGCATCCACCTTTTTGTTTTAAGTTCCATGAGGTCATGGTCCTTTTCAGCTTTCACCTCCCAATCCTGTGTGCTGACTGGACTGGAAGTGATTGGTAGTGCAGGCCATACTATGCATTCCTATATAGGTGGGTTTTTTATTTTGATTAAAGTTGGTGCTATCTTTTTTCTTTCTTTTTTTCTTTGAGATAAATACTCTTATTATATTTTAGAAGCAGATTGGTTTTCAAGCAGTTTGTGTGACTCCTGAAGAGCATCTTTGTAACAGTAGGTATAGAAGGAACTTAAGAGTACAGATCTAAGTATCATCTTCAGAAAAATAAGCTCACTTTCAATGAAAGGATAGGTTTGAAATAAATAAGGCACAGATGATACTCTATCACTATGAGGCAAATTTTTTGTTTAAAATAATAAATTACAGTTTTCCTACAAGTTGGAGCATTTTTCATGGAGAAGGGCTGTTGGTGACACTTTCTAAAGTGCTGCAACATTTTACTAATTTAAAAAAGTCTGCCTCAGATCGATTGCGACCTTATCAATAGGATAGTCTCATTCATCTCCTAAGCAGGCTGCTGTCGCATTGCATGCTATTAGCTTTCAGCTGCAGTTACTCCTTTTAGAAAATTCAACACTTAGTAATGCTTTCAAATGAGCTTTAGAGAAGGTGAATCAGTGGTGGTAGCTTCCTTCAAGACAATGCTTTTCACTGTTAAATTCCTTAATTGCCAATGTAACTTACTGAACCTTAAATTACATGAAAATCAAGTGTTTTCTTAGTGATGGTTAAGAAAAATATGTTAGATTTCTAGTAAATAAAAATTTTTAGGCAATAATTAATAATATCTATAACATACTTCAAATAATTTTCCTGGTTGTAGGTGACAAATATAGTCCATAACTGTGGTTGTTTGACACTTTTTTGTTAGACAAACATTGCCAGTTTCTTAAGAGTTTGACCAAAGAATTTGGAATTAATTTCTCCATGGGAAATCTATGTTTCAGTTTAACCTTCTGAAAGATTTTTGTTCAAGCAGTTTAGCAGTTCTCAATAATTAAATTAGGGTTTTTTTCCATGTTAACCATTGGTAAAATATTTTCATCGAGTAGCTGTCATGGCTTTGAAATGTCATGAAATTCAAAGGCTGGGTAATAAATTGCTCTCCTACAAATTCATCCACGTATGGCAAAGTTATAAACTTTAAAAAAAAAAATCTGCATGCGTGCATTTAGAGAGAACTTATTAAAGATTGGCAGCACTCAGTGTGTAGGGGTATTGTGTATCCCTTCATCAGTCTTCCTGTAAATTCTCTGAAAAACGGGAACATTTTGTAGCACTAGTCTTTAGAGTCTCTCAGCTGCTAATGGAAAACAGATAGTAACCAACTATTTCCTAGTGGGAGAAGTCAGAGAAGAAAATCATTCCTGTGCATCTAACACTCCTCCGTTCAGCTTTTGGGATCCCGTCAAGCCAAAAGGGAGGAAGTTATTAGGGAGGAAAGAGCAGAGGAGTTCAAAGTGGCGGTTAAGGAAGAAGGCATGAAAACAAATGCTGGGAAGAGAGTGGAAGTGGTTTCTGGAAACATGGGAGAAGGTTAAAAATCAAAGAAAAAGGAAGGGATTAGAGCTACAAAGAAGAAAACACTATGAAGGCTAAGGAGAAAAAGGCAGAAAATGTTGGGAGGTAGGAATCACAAGCTAGTCAAAAGAATAGGTGAGAACATGAGCTAGAGACCAGAAAAAAGAGGAGATAGGAAAAAATGAAGTTATGCTCACTAGAGTGTATTCCTCCTGAATACAGAGATTTTATGTCTGCTCAGTCTTAAGAAGGAGAAACAGGATGTTGCATGTTTGTACGAGTCTCACTGACAGTATTTCAGGATTTTTTTTTTTAATTTTATAGTCCTACAAAGCTTAAAACTGTATGGGGAAAATTAAAAAAGAGTGTTTAACATTAGGATTCCAAGTGCTTATTAAGATCAAATGCACCAGTGAGGAAAATGCTGAATTATTAGTTGTCTCGTTATTTTGTATAGATTGCAGAATAGAATTTAAATATCTATTGCATAATGCTTCTAATCCTTTCTTTTAAACAGGATGAATTGTGTACTGAGGACACATTGGGGTTGCAATGAGACTGTTCTCTGTAGTACATCTGCTTCTTTTATTGCGGAAGTTGGAAAATATGTTGTGGATGAATTGGTGACTGTAGAATAAAGTATAGTGTCATGCTAAGACAGCTGAATGCTCTGCCAGAGAGCTGAATTGCTGCATGCTTCTGCCAGAGGGTTCTTGTGTGAAGCGAGACAAGGGATGTATCTAGACTTTATACAGGCCCCTCTGTGTTCCCCTATGTTGGCCTACTATATTTCGGGTGTGTAGGTGAAGTAAGGATGCTCACATGAGAGTTGGTGAAAACCTCCATTGTCAGGCATTTCAACATCATTTGATCTTTTCAATCCTCTGGGTTTTTCTGGCTTTAAGCTTCATCTTAGTTCTCCACGTGTAGAATTGTGATGATAATACAATTGTGTCTGGTCATATTATAGTTATGTGAAGGGACAGCGATACAGTAGCAGTATCACCATATCCCTAGGTTGTAAGCATAAAGGCATACTGTATGCAAAAATATTGTTTATTGCTTTTTGAGCTTAGTAAGAAATATTAAAGAGATTCTCATTCAGTATTAGGCAATCTATTCTGCACATTCAGTGTGGCAGACTTTTTGCTGGGATCTCATGCTTAATTTCCATTCCATCATCATCATGTGTAGGCATGAAAGGAAACTAAGGTAAGTAGCTAACCTCAGTACTAGTTTTGCCTTTGGTTGAGTTCTTTAGTCCCTGATATCTTTCCATTCTTGTATTGGTTCTCTGATATATAAAAAATTAGAAGCTTTCCTCTCCAGTCTTGGTGCAATGCAGTTAAAAAATCAGCAACACAAATCCTTTGGAAACCAGTCTTCATTAATTCATAAGACAATGAAGCTGATTGTTTAATTTTATTTATTTATTTTTATAACGTGATTTTGAAATACTTTGAAAGATACAGTGAAAACCCTTTTGTAGTAACAGGTTGTACTGACGCAAGAATTCACAGTTCTGTTGTTCACATTGTGTCCCAAGGCCAGTAGATCCCATCATCATACAAATCCCAACTGCAGTGTAGGACTCTTGAGGACCAGCCCACCACCAAACTGTGCAGCCTCTGGCCATGACTAATGGTGTATTTTCTACCTTGTTGCTTCTAATACCAGTACCAATGACAAAAGTTTCTGTTCCCCTTACAGTGTCCTCTGTAGATGGCTGGATTCTGGGACCAGTTTCTAGTAGTGTATTTGGCACCCTGTAACACCAAAAGAAAGAAACTCGCCACATTTGAAAGCATTTATCCTTGTTTATGGAAACAGTTTATTGAATTTGTAACTCTGTGTGTGAGGTAACAAACTATGTGGGGTAGTGCCTGCTATCATGGCACTATTACTCCGATTGACACTGAGCTGCGCAGGAGCAGTCATTAAACTGCACTATTTATCAGAGCACCACGAGTGACTGTAAAACCTCTAGCGGCAAACCGGGGAGTCCACTTACACAGCACGTTGTTTAGAAGCAGAGCAAAAAAGTCCCTCAGCTCCTTGCCCTTCAGAAATTGTACTCCATGTGTGAAACTGGAGACCAGAGGTAAATAACATGAAACTGAAGAATACAAAATCAATGAGGCCATCCTGGTCACCATGAAGGATGGCGGTCTCAGCATGCCACTGGTATGGCACTGATGGTGATTTTGAGAATCTGTGATACTTCACGTGCTTACTCTAGCAAAAGTTACTAGAGTCCAGAGTGTAAGAGATTATAAGAGAATTCTGACATTTTTATTACTCGGGTCACATGCAGTTTCTGTAGGCTGGTGTGTATTTGAAGGTATTTGAGATTTTTTTTTTCCCAAGTAGATGCTGAGAAATTGTGTGTATGACACAGAGTATGCTGTACTGGACCTTTTATAAATGATGAGGTCTTTCCAACAGAATTCTAAAAGTTCCCTGTTCCTCCATTAAACCATCTCCCCTTTTTCATGCTTCTGCCACTCTTGGTCAGGATTTTTCAGCATAGACAGCTCTCTGGTTTTTTGTTGTTGGGTTGTTGTTTGTTGTTTTTTTTTTTTTAATAATGGAAGAAGCTTTATGCTTTAAAAAATTTAATTCATCCAGTTCCACTCTGTCTTAAAATTTAATCTTTTTCTATTAAAAAATCTGTTTGATTTCAGTCAATAATGGAAAAGCTGAAGATATAAACAACTTCAGAAGTTCCCTGTAATAAAAAGTTACTGATGTTTCAGGTACTCTTTCAAATCTGAGCATGCCTGAATGTATGCAAATGTATAGTGGACGTAAGAAATTCTTCTTAGCTGAAATCTTTCTCACATGATTGTTTAAAAAAATTTCATTAAAAAGAAGATAATGGCTTTTTTGTTCTCAGAGAACATGAAAGAAATATAATCCCTGGGAAGTTGGAAAGATACAAAGATGATAACCTCGCTCTCATTGCCAGAGAAGGTAGTGTAGAGATTGAAAGCAAAATGAGATAAAATTGGTCGGTGAATCTTGAAATCCGACAGAAGCATGAATTAGACATACACTATTTTTAGGTCAGAGAAAGAAATTGAAAAAAGTATGTGACAGAGTCTGGATAATTTTCTGGAATATCCTGTCAGTACACTTGGTAATAAAAATGTACACCTGTGTGTAATTCAGCAAATTCTCATCTTGTCTTTGTACAATTTTTCCTTTTAGAATGACAGAAATCATTATAAATAGTGGAGGTTCCTTGCAAAAACAATCGTTACTTATTTTCTTGTGTAAAAACATAATGTCTACATTGTGAGTGATCAGAATTGTTGCATAGACGAAAGCCCTAGCAAAAATCTGTTGCTGAACTTGAAAAACGGGATTGTGAAAAGTGAGTTAAAATTCTCAAACACATTGCCCTGAGCTAGCAATAAAATTTAGTTTATGCCACTAACCTCTGACTTCATGCCTGGGTGGTTTGGTATGCTAGCAGTATCATCTTTGTGCTGCTTTATATAAGGCAAAGGTCTTGATAGCTTTCTCTGCTGTTAAATATGACCTCAAAGGCAGTCAGCTTTTCAATACATATGTTCTACCTAGAAGAGGCAACAGTTTTGAAACTCATTATTATAATTCAAACATTGCCTGTATTAATATATGGCACCTGGAATTACAGGCAGCATGTAAATGAACTAGCATGCCTTTATTTATATGTGATGATTGTCACAGATAATGACTTGTTAGTCACTATTGTTCATGAAATATAGCTTACTCGTTAGTAATATTCTAATAATCTTCCAAGTGTTTAATATATTTACAGCTCTACATACAAAATTATATAGAAACAATAAAGCTACCTATATGTTCATAAGTTCCTTGGCACTATCCACATGTATTAAATATCTTAAGGAAAAACATTTCTAAAATGAGAAAGGCACCAAGTAGTATCTGTGGATAGCACGAAGAGGAAAAAAACAAAATACTTGAGAATGAAGTAACTGCAAAGAAAGGAAGCGAATTTGTACATCTAAGAAATTCTAAGCATCTAGTTTAAATATATTTCTAGCATAACCAAAATGACAATGAGTGGCTTAAGTATATAAATATGTGTGTGCACGTGATGTACATAAAGGTTATCATAATAATGGCTTTGTATTTGGCAAAGTTTGATTATAATAACTGGCAATTATCTTGAAACTGGTTTTGAATATTGTGGTTGTTTTATATAATAACTGACAGCTTCCACCATATTACCTCAGAATATTAGATAAATTTGTGACATTTGTGCAAATGTCCTGGGTTCAGCTAGGACAGTTGATTTTCTTTCCAGCAGTGGGTGGAATGTCCTGTTTGGGAGTTAGGAGGAGAGCAGTGGTCTTAGCTCACTGATGATTTAGGTGTTGTCCAGCCAGGGACTTTTCAGCTTTTTATGCTGCCCTGCTAATGAGAAGGTGTGAGGCACCAGGGGACACAGCTGGGACAGGTGACCCAAACTGGCCAAAAAGGGTATCCCATGCCAATTATGTCATGCTCAGCATAAAGAGGGGCTGGTAGGAGAGGAGTAGGAAGCTCTAGGACATGTGATTTGGGGACAGTCCAGCTTCTGGACGTCTCTGAGATGTGTGGTCTGAGTTGTGTGGTTCTATGAGAAACTGCATCATGTATCACCAGTATATATGCTATGTCTCCCTCCCTTTGCTGTCCCATTAAACTGTCCTTATCCCAACCCACAAGGTTTGCTTTTGTCTATTTCTTTTTCCTTCCCTCCTGTGGGGAAGAGTGAGCAAGCACTGCATGGTGCTCATCTGCCGGCTGGGGATAAACCACAACAGTGAATATGCTATATTCTGGAAGATAATTAAGATTTATATTCACACTGAACTCCCATAATGATGCTTTCTTAGTTTTTACCAAATTTGATCAATTACTTCATGCCAGTGAGTGTTACCTACCACCCTTGGCAACATGCTGCAAAACGGGTCTTGTGATGCGGCCTAGCTGCAGCCCTGCTGTGAGTGGTAGGAAGTTGTCTCACAGTTGATGGGCTCATATACCAACATTTGTTATACTGATGTTATGTATACTTGTTTTTTTTTGGTTTGTTGTTTTTTTTTTTTTTTTTGTCGTCTTAGGAAGGCATTTAGGAAGAAAGACAAGAAAGAATTAACCCATTCTTCTGCATTTTGCTCCTATGTGAATATCAGAGGAGTAAAAATCATGGAATAATATCAGTAATAGTGACTGGAATATTGAAATTATTTTAGGATAGGGACATTATATTTCTGTGTACTTTGCCACAGAGCCATTTTTTACTCTGGGGTAAAATGGCCAAGTTATTTAAAACCAGGTGTATGTCCTCTGCAAGCTAAGGTTTAATGAGACACGAATGGAGTACCACTCTTTGGTCAATCACTTCAGACATTTTAAGAAGAAATCTCAAACTTTTAGTTCAGTTGTTACAGTTTTCTGTTTCCTTTGTGTGAACATTGATGGGTTCTCTCAAAAACCTCATAAGAAGTTAGCATCTCTGAGACTCCTCCACTTTCAGACTTGGAATTGAGCCATGAATCATGTTCAAATGGGGCACTGGGCTTTGCAGGTTTTGTTGGTTTGTGGAGGTCAGGAAAAGGTGTTTACTTTACCCTCTGTTTCCTTAGGGTACCAGGTAAAAGACCCAGTGCCAGTTGTTGGCAGGCTTGATCTTAGTCCTGCTGCCCTGAGTGACCATGCTGACAGTGTACGTAGGTGTACAGTCCTTACAAAGCCACACTGAATTTCCTGCAGTGACGTGACTAAATATGGCTCTATGTCATGTCAGTCTCCACATGCTGTAATCCATTCTTTTGTCCTAGTAAATTAATTCTTTAGTGAGCTCTGCAAATGAATTAACTTCTATTTTTTAAAGATTCAGTTTTGGAACTAAGTGGAATTTAGTGGCATTTACACTGTGAAACACAATTGTTAAAAAGAAAGAACAATAATCAGTGTTAAAAGAGCTGAAATTAAAGATCCTTTATAAAATGTCAGAATAGAAAGATTCAGAAAATATGCAGGCTAATGTATTTGATTCATTTTGTATGTTGGATTGTAAGAATACAAAAAACACATGGCAGAAAAGGCTGTTAATGACTGTGCTACTCCTTAAATTTTCTTCTAGTGAATTACAAGTTTTAGGGCTTTTTCTGCAATAATTATTTTGTTTCTGAAGTATTTCAGTGACATATCATGAGATGTGTGGTGCGAATTGGTCACAGAGCACAAGTAAATTCAAAATGGGAGGTTAATACGCTATTGAGCATAATTTTCTTTATGGCTATATTTTATAGATAGAAATAGTTTTTAAATCTTATTTAGTAAAATACTGAGGTTTTGGAGATTTTACAATTTATCTTTTTTTTTCATTCTCAAAACAAATAAAGCAGATGTCTGAAATCATAACATATTGTGTTAATACACTTTAGGGCTTTTCTGTGTAGTGATAAATTAGTGTATATAAACACATATGAATATGGGAAGTATAACTCAAATTAAATTCATCTTCTGCTGCTGGCATAAACCAAGGGCAGAAGAGAAATAAAATCATATTTGATAGAGTTTTGGGTTATGTATATATGGCTACACAGACAATCAGCAGGCTGGAGCACCGTTCTCATGAAGACAGGCAAAGAGGGTTGCGCTTCCTCAGCCTGGAGAAGAGAAGGCTCGGGGGAGACCTTAACAGCGGCCTTTCAATACCTGAAGGGGCCTACAGGAAAGCTGGGGAGGAACAGTTTACAAGGGCATGGAGTGATAGGACAAGGAATAATAGCCTTTACCTGAAGGAACATAGATTTAGATTAGATTTCAGAAAGAAATTCTTCCCTGTGAAGGTGGTGAGTCCCTGGCACAAGGTGCCCAGAGAAGCTGTGGCTGCCCCCTCCCTGGCAGTCTTCAAGGCCATGTTGGATGGGGCTTTGGGCAACCTGGGCTAGTGAAGGGTGTCCCTGTCCAGGGCAGGGGGTTGGAACTAGATGATCTTTGAGGTCCCTTCCAACCCAAACTGTTCTGTGATACTTCATTTCTATATTGGAATTTGGAATTTTGCAGATCTCTTGCTATAAGTAGTCCCACTGAAGTATATTATGTTCATCATGCAAAAAGATGCATTTATGCACATTCAAGTAAAGCAACTGCAGGTTTTGTTGCTACTTAGATGTAGAACCTCTACATGTATTAATTGTGTTTACAATCACAACTTTAATTGCAAATTTGTACTTCTTTTTGAAGAGAGTAGATAAAAATATATAAAGAGTAATATCAGTTACCAGGCAAAGTCACCTTGTCCCTTAATATTCTTCACTTTTATTATCATTTTCACCTTGAGTTAGCTCTAGAAGAAAAGAACATACACTGTCTATAGCAAGATAGCTCTCTGTGTAGGAGGATTGGTATTTTAGCCTAGTGTGTTTCAGTTGGGTAAACAACAGCATAAATCAACTGAAAATGAACTAGCTGGTTTGGGGCTTTTTAATACACATTTTGATAGATAATTTTTTAAAATAGTTCATAATAATTAACGTATAAGAACTGTTGTGCCCTTCTCAATAAGGACAGCAACTGCAAAATCTTTCTGAGATTAAACATCTTATTAAGTGCATACTAAATAAACCTCAAATAAACAAATTTTCTTTGATCTTTGTAGGAACAAATCAAGCAATAGAACAAGAAATAGTGACATAATACTGAAACAGCATGAAAAATATAATTGCTGATCAATAGAAGACCATCATGCTGTGAAAATGTTATTACAAATGGCAGTAGAAAAAAGAGCTTCTGACTAGACTCGTTTTACTGAACCATTTTAATTTTTTATATATTTTTTAGTTCAAAAGCAATAAATAAAAGTATCTTAAAAGATTTTGTAAAGTCAATACCATTCTCATCGGTTTTCTTTTCCTTATGAGCATTATCACTTAGTTTTAATTACATTTTATAATTTGAGACATGGGAAGAAAAACATCACATGAAAAAGACCACGAGCTTATTTTACTTTTCTATGCGGGCATTCTTTCTCCTCAGTATCTTGGAGGTTCCTCTGTAATTGGATTTCAAGATGAGGGGTTGAGTCTTAGGGGTTCAGAAATAGCTCATCTCCATGACATCTGTTTCCTCAGACCTACAGGAATCTCTCATGTGAATGCTCTCTGTCATTAGTAGCCTACTCACTATCGATGTCTGTAGTGTGTCTGAGATTCTAGGAAGAGCCAGAGCTATACAGAGAGAGGGCAGAGGAAGATGGCATGTGAATTGTACTGATTCCAGCTGTCTCTTTGCCAGGCTGTGCATGAGGCTTGCATGGATTCCCTAACTAAAATGTCAGCCTGCTCTTGTAGCCAAGACTCCTCTGAGTGGCACAAGCAGAGCAATGTAAAGGGGAGAGAGAATGGATAGAGTGGACCATCCTTTTTCAGACCAGTCCTGGAGAACAGCCTTTCAGTCTCAGGCTCAGAGCCTGAGCTTGGCCTAATAGGTGGGATGGATGATTGATGGGTCCCACAGTGCTCCAGAGCAATGCTGCGGCTCCACTGAGGTGTGAATTACTGGATCCCCTTTAGTGTAACTAAATTCAAGAGTGAATGTGTTTTTATTTTGTCCTGTATTACATTAATAAATGTTCACCACTGTTCTTAGGAGTACAAGAAAAAAGTATGTGTAGTCAACACTGAAGTCGAGGAATATCTCCTTTTTAAAAAACTCGTTGCTGGAAACAGCCAAGAGTGTAGAAGCACTTCTAATGACAGCGCTGCAGAGAGTTCAATACAACATTCATTATTCTCATGCTTCTTAATGCCCACAGGTATTTCAAATACACGGTGAGAATGACTGTAAAAATACAAGGAAGTCTTTAAATTATACAGGTTTAAAAGTGAAACATATGGCTATTTCCTAGAAGATACGTTACTAGTAATATAGCATATGGGTGTCCATATGGAAAGGATTGCACTGCCAGAGCTGTAGAGATTAAACTAATATATCACTACTAAGGAGATACAAAAATGTGACTTAGTCACTTGCTGATTATCAGTGTTGGTAATGGAAGATTTTGTTTTGGTTTTTTTTTAAAGCTTCAGGGTAGATAGGGCGATTATTTGTAAAGACATAGATTATAAAATAGTAAAATATAGCTCTAGGGTATTGAGGTAGATTCATAAACTGAATCTAATTCAACTCTCTGCATTTCTGTAACAGTGTACTTACTGTACACTGAATCAGAAAATAAATCTGTTTATATTCATTAAAACAAAGTGATTCATTCTATAGTGATTCATTTATACTCCACAGCAATGTTTCTAAAGCCACTTCTGAAGTTCTTTCATTTATTCTGTCTTTTCACTGGGAGGGATTCAGATGGGCATTCGTGTGCTTCCCAATTTTCAAACCTGGCAAACAACCAAACCTCTCATGTAATGGTTTTCTCAACTATATTTATTTCTTTCCTTGTTTAGACTATACTCAGCTTTTTTGCTCTTATCTGTGGGTAACTGGATGATCTTTAAAGTCCCTTCCAACCCAGTACACTGAAAATTATTTTTTTTTTTCTAAGTCAGTTTTCAGCTGGGCTGGTTCAGACATTATTCACATTTCTGCCTAGTTTTATTTTCAGCAATCGGGGATGTTAGTCTTGGTGGCAAAACCAAGATTGCTGGCAAAACTTTTTATCACTTTCATCAGAGATCTCTGTCACATTTTTTGTTAGCCGTGTTAAGGTTTTTAGTAATGGAAACAATTTTGAAGTAAAGCTATCTTGGGAAAAACATTCACAGGATACTCTTGAAGGTCTACTTAAAGGCATTTTTCCTGGTGAGGCTAATAAAAATAATAATATTCTGATGATGTTAAGCTCTGTTCCCAGTACAGAACACCTCAGTTCCAAGTCTTGTATGATGCTCATTTCTTTTGTACTGGCTTTTTTTTTCCTTGCCCTGTATAAGTGGATTATGTATTCATCTGAGGTGTATTATCTGCAGTAGCCTTCCAAGCAACACCTACCTGTATCAGGTTTTTTTAAAAAATAGTTTCTGGCATGCTAGTGAAATGCAAGGTGTGCAAGACTTGCTTTCAGTCCTAGTCTTGCAGTGGCTCATACAAAGTCTACACTAAGAAGGAGGAAAACAAGGAATACAGCAATATATATAATAAACAAAAAAAATATTTTCTAGAAAAGAGTAAAATGTGCTAAGCAGGTTTTGAGTTTGAAGTGATTAAAGCTCTCTAAATTACATTAATGTAAGATACTGGGTGAAAAACAGCTCTACAAAAGAATCTTAAATTAGGTGGTTCTTTGTAAGCATATTTGTTCTTTATACAAAAACCCTTTGTTAAAGCAAAACAAAATAAATTATACTCATAAAAAAACCAGTACTTTAAAAGTATAGTACAACTATGTTACAACCATTCCTCACATTATGATTGTATACAAATAACTTCAGTTTTCATAGAAAATCTGTAAGTAACAGTTCGAGTTGCTTATTTTTGCCTTTAAGTTTTAGTCCGGTAGTGTGGGATTAATTTCACCTTTTGTTAGCCATGAGTCTGAGCCATCTGTACCTCTTCAGCTGGCAAGGATGGAGACCTGAGACCCCAGAACAATTGATCTGTTTTGGGCATCTCTATAAGTACCCCTCCACAGCAAAGATAAGACTTCTAACTTTACACAGCTAAAATAAGATGAGATTAATCTGTCCTTAACTTTCATTTTAAATTTTATTACTATTCCTTTTGAAATAGAATTATCTTTATGTTAGCAAACAGTTCATATAATGTTTGTGTGCAAAAAGCATCTGCTGATATAATAAGTCAACGTAGACCTATCTTTCACTTAGTACTATCAGTAGCATTTAACATCAACCTTAACCACACATTTAGTTGCATGATAATTTGAAAACAGCTTTCCAAGGTATACGAAAATTAGCAAAGAATGATAGAAGTTAGACAAAGATGCTTCATGAAAAAGCACTTAAAACACCCAGCCCCTTCTTTAGTAATTATTTTTAATTGCAGATACATTTTTTGTATCCTAGTAAATTACCAAATCAACTCATACTACTGCATTTTTACATAATACTTTTTAAAGCACTAAAATTCAGCAATTCATGGTTTCAGAAATTTTAACTACAGTTGTTTCTTTCATCCTTTTAAAAATTGAGAGGCAACACAATATCTACCTCATTTGGGAATGCATTATTAAATTTCTGTAAATGCTTCAGTTTTAAGCTTATGAAACCACCAATTTAGTTGTGAATATGCTGTAAGGTATGTCTTTGAGAAAGGTGAGTTTTGGATGCTAAAAATTAGGCAAGCAGAGACTAAGCAAATTGTAATGATGATGGTATCAGGTGTTAAGGGAGTGATTCAGATGGGTATCCCACCCATAATGTCTTAGCTGATTCATCTGGTAGGATTGGAATCAGAAAGGCAAAACAGCATTTAAACAGCTTTTTAGCTAGAATCATGGAATTGCACTCAGAGTGCCAGTAAACTTCAACAAGAAGAGAAGGATAGCTGCGAAATCAAAAAGAAATGGCAGAAAGTAATCTGGTGGAAAAAGAACATAAGGAGCAGAAGTGTCACATACAACTGTGCCAGCTGCAGTGGGTTTAGGTTAGTGTCTACTTTGGGATTCTTGCTCCATTGATTAATGGGAATGAAAGCCTCCCTACTGTAGCTGCCTTCTGTATTCTAGTAGTTGTGTATTCCTCTAAAATCTTGAGCTAACAAAGTTAAGGATCATAAAGTTAAAAAGCTTTTCATGTGGATTTGTGCAGATGCTTTTGGTGCCTGTAGCTGCACTGATTCTGCACACATAGCAAGGAGGTGAAATAGATGTGTGTATGAGACGTGGCAGTACAGCTGTGTTATCACAGCCAGAGGAAGACACTGTGTCACATCTGGACTACACAGGTTTGCTCCTCAGCCCTAAGGTGTGGAGGACTTGCTCTGCCTGTAGATCCATGCAGCTACTGTTTTGATGGGAAAGATAATATTAATCTTGATGCCTTTTGCCAATGGTCATCTTTCTTGTGAGGCTCACTTTAAAATATTTGTGATGGAGACTACCACACACACACACACACACACTCTCCAGGAAATTCCCAGACTAACGGAATTGATACGTAAAGAAGAAACCCTTTCTGAATACTGCACAAGTAAATTTTAATGTCTCAAGCTGATGCGTAAGTTTCCAAGCTGAGAAGTGACTTTTTAAAATGCCATGCAATAATTCCACTTGGTTTGTATCATTTATACCCAGAACAGGTTTTCTCAATTCATAACTATGTACTGGGGGCTTTGTGGGGGGGTTGGGTTTTTGTTTTTTTTTTACATTCTCCTTATTCTGCTGGTCCTGTAAAATCCTTTGGCATCTGATCATTAATCATACATCTACTGTGCATCCTCCAAAATGCTAGTTACACAATAAATAGAATCATAGAATCTTAGGGGTTGGAAGGGACCTCAAGAGATCATCGGGTCCAACCCCCCTGCCAAAGCAGCTCCCTAGGACATATCACTCAGATAGGCGTCCAGACGGGTCTTGAATATCTCCAGAGAAGGAGACTCCACCACCTCCCTGGGCAGCCTGTCCCAGGGCTCTGTCACCCTCACTGGGAAAAAGTTCTTCCGCATGTTGGTGCGGAACTTCCTGTGCTCCAACTTGCAGCCATTGCCCCTTGTCCTGTATCCACAAACCACTAAAAAGGGGCTGGCCATTTCCACCTGCATCCCATACTTAAGATATTTAGAATCATTAATAAGGTCCACCCTTAGTCTTCTTTTCTCAAGGCTGAACAGTCCCAGCTCACTCAGCCTTTCCTCATAGGAGAGATGCTCCAGGCCCTTAATCATCTTTGTAGCCCTTCTCTGGACTCTCTCAAGGAGATCCCTGTCTTTTTTATCCCAGGGAGCCCAGAACTGAACACAATACTCCAGGTGGGTCCTGACCAGGGTAGAGTAGAGGGGGACTGTCACCTCCTTCAACGTGCTGGCCACACTCCTCCTGATGCACCCCAGGATCCCATTGGCTCTCTTAGCCACCACATCACACTGCTGGCTCATGGCCAACCTGTCATCAACCAGGACCCCCAGGTCCTTCTCCACAGAGCTCTTCTCCAGCAGGTCATCCCCCAGCCTGTACTGATACAGATGGTTGTTCCTTCCCAGGTGCAAGACTCTACACTTGCTTTTGATGAATCTCATCTGGTTTCTCCCTGCCCAGCTTTCCAGCCTGTCCAGGTCTCTCTGGATGGCAGCGCAGTGTTCCTGCGTGTCAGACACTCCTCCCAGCTTTGTATCATCAGTGTACTTGCTGAGGGTGGATGCTATTCCCTCATCAAGGTCGTCAATGAAGATATTAAATAGGACTGGAGCCAACACCGAGCCCTGGGGAACACCGCTAGTTACACGTCTCCAGACAGACTCTGCTCCACTGATCACCACCCTCTGAGCTCGGTCCAACAGCCAATTCTCAACCCACCTCACTGTCCACTCATCTATCCCATGCTCTCTCAGCTTTGCTATGAGCATGTCATAGGAGACAGTATCGAAAGCCTTGCTAAAGTCAAGCTAGACGACATCACTGCTCTCAATCCATTTTCCCAGCCAGTGATGACATCATAGAAGGCTATGAGATTGGTCGAGCACAATCTCCCCTTGGTGAATCCATGCTGACTACTCCTCATGTCCTTCTTCTCTTCCAATTGCTTGGAGATGGCATCCAGAACAAGCTGTTACATCACCTTTCCAGGGACAGAAGTGAGGCTGACTGGCCTATAGTTTCTGAGATCCTCCTTCTTGCCCTCTTTAAAGACCAGAGTGACATTGGCTATCCTCCAATCCTCAGACACTTCTGTTCTCCGAGACCTGTCATCTCTATCATCTCTGTCGAAGATGATAGGGAGCGGCTCAGCAATCACCTCCGCCAGCTCTCTCAGCACACGTGGATGCATCCCATCCGGGCCCATGGATTTATGTGCATTAATCCCTTTGAGCCACTCCTGGACCACCCCCACCTCAACCAGAGGGAAGCTCTTCATTTCCCAAACTCTGTTACTTTCATCCAGTGTCTGTGGGTCCCGAGGGGACTTTGAAGTGAAGACCGAAGCAAAGGCGGCATTCAGTATCTCCACCTTCTCAGCATCCCCTGTTACCAGGACACCCGACTCGTTCAGCAAGGGACCCACATTATCCCTGGTCATCCTCTTACTATTCACATATCTAAAAACCCCCTTTTCTGTCCCTTGCCAGTTTCAATTCCAAGTGAGCTTTAGCCTTCCTAGTCGCATCCCTACAGGCCCTGACAACATTCCTATGTTCTTCCCAGGTGCTCAGACCCTTTTTCCACAATTCATAGACCTTCTGCTTCCCTTTGAGTTTACTCATTAGCTCCCTGCTCATCCACACAGGTCTTCTTCCACTCTTCCACTCTTTCCCTGTTATCAGCAAAGTAGTACCCAGGTGGAAGCCAGGACTGATTTCAGTTTGCATGCAATGCAACTTCATACACTGCTTTGCTTCTCTGCCTTGGGGATTTAAGTCCTGCCCATATGAGACGTTACACTCTTTTAATTAAAATGTTTTTAAGTCAATATAGTTAAATCTGTTCAAACTCCTTATACAAAAGCACTTAAACCTGCTTAACCTTTGCTAGAATTGGTTTAGCTAACATTGATAAATTGCTGAAGTAAGCTAAATCAATTTAAGCAAGGTCTTAGCTGGGGTAAGTGCATTTACATTAGATGTTTGCACCAGTTTAACTGGATTTAAAATCAATCAGTTTAGTTAAATCGATGCTTTTTTCCTTGTATAGGCATGACCTTAGTTAAATAATTTTGTTGTGTGAATCATGGGTCTTGCAAGAAAAAGCCCGCCTTTCTGAAATACTTGGTTTTGTTTCTAAGTTAATTGAGTCAGGGTTTGAGTACATAGTTGAGTTGAGTGCAGGTTCATGATATATGTAAATCATGTTTAAGATTCCTTGGTGGTTCTACTCAGGGTGGTTTTATTTTAGAGGAAGGAAAATACTTGCCTTTTTGGAGCAGAAAGGTATAGAAACTCTTCCAGCTGACCTTGTAACTTCTCTCAGTGTTTCAGTCATGATGACGTGTACAAAATAACAAATAATTGCTCACCTCATTAATTTGTCCAGAAGCAAAAATATACTTCTAGAATGATTTCACCAAAAGAAGCTCTTTAAGTTATTACAGAAAGCAAACCTCACTGGTCTTTATTATCTGTTATTATGGTTTTTTATTGATATCAGTAACACATTGCAGGCATATAATTTGAAACCTGTGATCTTTTTAAATATAACTTCTGAAAGTCCATTCCAAAACATAACTGAGGGAATTCATAGTAAAAAATGTTCAGCCTTTTTACTTTCTGGTCTAGTATAAATTGCTATAGAATGATCTTGGGAACTCAAGTCCAGTCCCTTATCCAAACATCCCCACATCCAAAAATAAATTTCAGATATCTGAGGAGAAAAAGTTAATGGCCTATGTAAATGTTATTTCTTCATGTGATGCGTTATCTAAATGTTATTGTACACCTTGACAACAATTAGAATTTTCCAATTTTTTTAATGTGCTCAGCTTAAAGTCACACTCTGGCTTTGACAGAAAAAGCTGAAGTAGAAACATAATGTGTTTTATGTGAAGTAGTTTGGGTAATAGTTTGGCAATCTATATTCAGCTTTACTTTGTAATCCAAAAGTAGAACAGTGTACATAATAGTAAAGAGAGAAATTAATTTTTTAGTTATTTTTTATCTTCTATCCCCTAAGATTCAATTAACAAACATCCATCTATATTTTTTTGACAGAAAGAGATTTTCATCTTTCAAGTCAGAGACTTAAATAACCATATTTATTTCACATGCTAGAAAATTCAATTTAAATTGTGGTTTTAACAACAACATTTTTAATAGATGTACTTGGCATATATGTTGCTATTAGAAATCACCCACCTATAATACATGTCAGTATTACTGAACAAAGCTGGTCTTAGGTGCCTGCGACTTCCTAGGTAAAAAGGCAATAGGTACTTCGTGTCAGCATTTAAAATATGTTGGAAGATACATGCTGTGTTACTTAAAAAAATGTTTCTCTCACTGAAATTGTCAAAGACTGCATAATAAAACTTTAAATTTGTCATCTTTTGTTACACAAAAAAAATCCCAGATTGGCAGCGATCCTTTCTTAGACAAAGGTTCCCGGGGGAAAGTAATAGAAATTATGGACTAGTGCAGCTCTTTGGAAACAACATTTCCAGGAGAATAGAGGATGTCTGTTAGTCCATGCAAATGGGTCTGATCTCTCATAATACCCCTAAGATTCCTCTGCTTTTAAGGATAACCCCCATAGTTTAATTCACATCAAGTAAAATGCTACAGCTCTCACAACTGAAAGACACCAGGGACTGTATGCAAGGGGATTAGAGTTCAGTGTTTTGTTTTCTTATCTCATGAACTACCATCTGCAGAAGTGAAATCAAATAGACTTAAAATTTTCTTCTATCAGCATAGACTCAAATCTCTTGTTCACATTAGAAAAAGCATATTGTATTCCTGACATATTTTTGTAGATTTCAGAATAGATCTGTAATACTATCATATTGTACATTTTAAGCCAAATTATTATCTTTTCCTAACTGTCTATTAGTGTAATTAAGTTTCCATTATGTAACTCTTCTTAATGGGCTCTGGATACTCTGGTACATGCTGGGTACTGGGGCTTTTGCCCAGTAAAGCTTGAAATCTGAGCTGTTACATGAATGATACATCTCTTTTTTATTTTCAGCAGATGCACTTTGCCAGGATTTCTGTTTTCATATCAAAGTTCATGATAAGGCGTCTGCAGTACTTGTAATGCATTTGTGCTGATTTCTGTACTCTGGGTTCTTTCAGTACTAACATGCTGAAATAGCCTTGAAAATGTTCCAGTGAAATTTGCAGCTGCACGTATATTCATAGCACGATTGAAAAGGAAATAAAAGAGAAAAGAAAAGAAAAACATTAAAAGACCCTGGACTGATCCAGTTTGATCTCAGACATGTGGTTAGCATCTGATTCTTAACTTTTAATGTAGCTTTCTGGAGTTAGTTTGAAGGTGTACCAAACAATTTTCAGGTTGTTGCACACTCTTGACATGTTTGTTGCAGTTATTTTCCCAGCTGTTAAAATCGGCCTCTGCCAAATACTCATTGTATATGTATGAATGTTCTCATATAGCTTGGGGAGTACTCTCACTATATGCCTTGTCTTATTATATCTAATTACTCTAAACTGCAGTCTCAATATTTGTTTTTGTTTACTACATACTTTTAAAGGAAAATTGAAGGCAGATCATTCAGCTACACATCTGCTTGAAACTGTTAAAAGTTGTTACTAATTCATGTAACATTTGGGAAGACCTTCCAGGACATCAAGTATTTCAGATGCACAAAATTGATGCGTAAAAGAGTTAGGAGTGATAAAATGTCTTGACATACAATCTCTGAATCCCTTTCTTCCCAAAAAATGAAATAGAAAGATCGCATGCTTGAGTACAAAGTACCAGAACTGGTTATTGTGCCTTTTCAGTTGTCAAAGTGCTCAATATTGACAGTCAGGTTTCTCTTTACTGTTGATATGGCAAGACCCTTTGAAGGACTATATACAGAGGGATAAAGATTTTACCTTTCATTGCCGATATTTTTTGTCCTCCATTAAATGACCCGTGGGTATATAGACCATAAAAGACTGTGTTTGAAAAAACAAGGTTTGAATTATTTTGTCCTTTATATCTGTTATATACTTTCAGTTTGTATGTGTAGATATTTGCCAAGTAAAGTATCTTTTTTAAAAAATCAGTTTTAAATGGATAGTATTTTAAAATGTGATGCTTTAATGACACATCTGTATGCTGTCTGAATAATTGATAATGATAAGTAGGTGTGCAACTAACTGAAATGTTGAAGCACTCATTTTAGAAGTGGGAAAAGATTGATTTCTATTCTCTTTGCAAGAAATAATTCTACATCCACAGTAAGCCTGCTAAAGAAAAGAAATCCTTTTTCTGAAAGCACGAACTGTCCATCCAGCTGCTGTCAACTTGTTTTAATGCCACTGCTCAAAAAAGCTGCAATCGTTTTTAAAGGCTTTTGACCTAAGTTCATATTTAAACATTAACATTTGCAGAAATAAAATTGCACTGCATTTGAAGACAGTGCCTGCATCTACAGGTAAAATGCAGTTTTATTGTTATAGTTTAGAAAAGAAATCTCCATTGAAAATGAAATCAACTTCCTGCTTGCCAAATCAAATCATAAAACAAAACTATCTTGCATAAATACAGCATAAAAAAGTTTTAGAGCCCTGAGTGGAACGGATTGCTACTGTATACTCACTTTACTGCAAAGCTAGTCAAAGGATTCAGTTTCATTTCTCTTTTTAATCTTGGTAAAAGCTATTCCTGAGAGTTTGAACATGCACCATAGGTGTCCTATTTTCCCATTATTTGCCTCTACATGCTTCTTCTCTTCACAAGACTTTATGATACAGCCAGGTTTCCTATGCCAGTGGTCAAAGAGAAACAATATATTCTCACACTTATTATTATTTAGAATCTCTTTTGTTATGGATGAGAGCATGTCTAAAGGCTACTTTTCCCAGGACAACGCTAATGTTTTTAAATGGCCTCTGCAGGCAACCGGAACTTCAGATCTCTGAGAGTGACACATGCAGCCCTGAAATACTTTCTTTTCTGCACTTAAATGCCAAAGAGGGTCAGGGGAAAAAAAACCTAGGTGGAAAAAGTGTAATTCATGCTGTTGCGTGGGAAGAGTGGTAGTGCTTGCAGAACAAATGCTCAGCTTTGAATTAAAAATAAGTGTTTTATTATTCTTCTCTTCCCTTTCTGGCATTCTGCAGCAGAACTTGGAGGAGCTATATATTGGTTATAAAGATGCAGAAATTATTAAAGAGAAACACTAAAAGCAATGAACATTGCATAATAATGCACTATAATTAATGTCAATTAAATTTGATTTTATGTTTATATTGCATATGGAGAAGGCAGAATGTCAAAAGACTTAAGTAAACCAGGGGGAAAACATCAGGAGATACAGGCTTTCTTCCTGTCCCTGCCAGAGATTTCTTTATTGGCTTGGAATTACACTTAATCGGTCTTGTTCTGTTTCCCCATCTGATAAAAATACCTTCTCTGAACAGGCTTTGGGACAGTATATTCTACCTACAATATCAACACTACAGGCAAACCTTTATTCAGGTGCATTTTATTCTAATTACGTTTTTATATTGGAATAGTGCTTCAAGACCCTTACCAAGGCTGAATCTCATCTTGATGCATCACCACCAAATGTTCCTACAACAGACATCATTAAATGGTGTGGCAGTGCAATGCAGCACATGAAATGCTGGTCCTGTCAGTTGCCACAGTGTAAACATGGAATTTAGATATGGGTTTGTTGTTATACTTGTTTCCATTTTCTGTGAGGAAGTTGATGCAGTGAAGAAAATGTTAGAAGCAGGAGGGCAGATAAAGTAATGGAAAGTTGCTGTGGGATTACTGTGTGCATGAAGACTTCAGCGTTTTCTAAGTAGTTAGAGTTTATGTCATTAAAACTGAAAAATAGGGACCGGGTTTTTCCATACAAAGTATGATCCAGGAGTCCTAGTTCTACAGATGATATGTGATACTAGATGTATGGCTTATGGTGTTGGAAGGCACTTGTATAACCTTGAAAAGCAGTAAGGTTTTTGAAGAAGTGTCAAAACAAACACACTCTGCAAAATCTTGAGGATTTTAATAACAGGGAAAATTAACTTCAAAATTGTATTTGTGATTTTTCTGTTTTTTAAAAACCTTTCTGTCAGTTTCTGCATTTACTAGCATAGCTAGTATTTACTGGTATAGCAAAAGCTTCAGATAAGTTGATACGCTTTTCCAAGTTGAATGGTATTTTTTTAATTGTGTAAAATAACATTCAGTTTGTCCTCTTAGGAGGAGAAGAGATTAATGCATACTGCAAAGTAATTGGATGTTGCGGGTTTTTTTCTTCTTGGAAGCAGACTTCCAAAATCGCTCATCAATATAGAGAGGACCTGTTCCCATTCTTTAAAACAAACAACAACAACAACAACAACAACAACAAAAAACCACCAAAAAAAAAGTGGAAACTTTATAGCTGACTGTTGAAGAGGTGTTGACCCCGAACACAGCACTATTTTTGTAAAGTGATTTTCAGAGCTCCACGCAATAGTTCGTCAATTGAGGAAAAAGCCTATAATCAAAACCTATGCACATACACAAGAGGGAAATCAGCTTCATCCTGATTCTTTGGCATTTTCTTGCTTTTGAGTAGATATAAATAAAAGTGTGTGTATCAGCTTTTCAGTAGTTACCCTGCAATCAGCTGGCCTAAAGAGACATTTCACAAGTTATATTTTTCATCATTTTTTCATTGAACATTACACTTGGTCTTTTTCTTTCCTTCTGTTTCTGTCTCTATCTACCTATAAAGTAGAAGAATCAAAGAGCAAAAACATAATTAACATAGAGATTATACGAGTTAAGAAAAGAATCTGTTGAAATTGATTGTTAATTTTACTTATTTCTCTATTACTAATGCAACTATTTGACAGTAATCCTCACAATTTGCAACCAGAGCAGTCAGATCAAAAAAAAAAGACAAAAGGAAAATAATGTTATTTAATTCGATCATGATTTTTTGATCTGTGAAAGCTATTTAATAAAGAACATACATGTTCTTCAAAAACCTTGTTTAAATAGCTTGCTTTGATTTAAGCCACACGTTTTTATGTTTATATTTCAAATGAGGAGAATTCTCCAATAAGGAATTTTTATTTCAGCATTTTTCTGAGTTCCATTAGAGATTACATTTGAAAAATCCGCATCTGCAGGTGTCTCCTTTGCAGTCAGAAAAACACTCAAGAAAAAATCAAGGCAACATAATTTTTAATATATTTGAAATCAGTTCTATGGTCTACCTTTTTATTCTTCAATTACAGAGATACAACTATTTTTTAATTTTAAAATGCAATGTCAATTTTAAGATTCCTGGTTTTGAATATAGTATGGACATGAAAAATCAGGGTCTTGATGCAAAAAGTAGGTTTCAGGAAGAAATCAGCAAATTGTGCTTAATGAGAACTGCCTTTGTAATAGTGCACATCCCAGATTTGTTTTGAATGAGCTACTATTTTTCATAAATCTTATCCATTAGGTTTTCTTTTGGTCAGCTTCCTTTTCTTGATTCACCTGCTTAAACAGGTTTCCAAGTGTCCTGATCAATATGTAATCTGTTCAAATGCAGGTATAAGGGTGAGCTTTTTTTTTCTTCCAGAGAACCTTCTTGCCTTTATCTCTACTGCCCTTTTGGAAATCACTTAAATGAAATTGACTGTGAGCAGTGTCCATATATACCTGTTACATTGGTGCTCCTGGCCAAGCTTTGATTTCTTCAAGTTCTAGTGTCTGACTGCACACTACCATGAAAGCTGGATCACCCTTTTCAAGAAGCCTAAAAAGTTATGTCAAATTTTATCTTCCTTAAGGTTGTTTTTTTTTTTTTTCCTTCAGTTTCATTACTTTTTACAGTCCCCCAGAAACTGTTTCCAAAAGCCTTTGAATTTTACTGGTTTAGGATATGGTAGACCTAAAGCAGAGTGAGGACACTTTTAATGACAGTGGTTGCTTGAGAAATAAATGTGTGTTCATATAAGTTCTACTTGTCAGGCATAGGTGTGGGTTAACCTTCCTGCTGACGTAGTTGTTTAGAAAAATACAATATTTAATGTAATTTAATGCAGCCACAAAATGGTCCAGATCCTTAGTTGTGAAAATCAGGACACTACCTGATTGAAGTCAACGAAACTTCAGATTTTGACAGGTTAGTTCTGTCTGAATAACTGATAATGTCTATTATAATGTTCTTGTACTGCCATACTAAGGTACTGTTCTCAGTGCATCTGGAAAATAGACTCTCGGTGTAATTGGGAACAAAAATGTTTAACAGACATGAAAAACTTCTTGTATTTTGCTTGAAGCAAGCTTCTCTCGGATTCGAAGTGCTCCTGTCAGCCTGTGATGCTGAAAGTAATAATTCTTAGTGAAGATTTTGTAGATGTGGTGGTTTAGCCTTGGCTGGAGGCCAGGCATCCACCAAGCCCCACTGTCACTCCCCTCCTCAGCAGGACAAGGAGGGAATAAAAATAAGATGGAAAAACAATCCCAAACCCTTGGGTCAAGATAAAGGCAGTTTAATACAGTAAAAGCAAAAGGCCATCCATGGTAGCAAAGCAAAACCAGAAGATTATTCTCTACTTCCCATCAGCAGGCAATGACAGGCCACTTCCCAGGAAGCAGTGCTTCAGTACACATAGGGGTTGCTCCAGAAGAAAAACACTGTAAAAACTAAGTGTCCCCTACTTCCTCCTCTTATGTCTCAGCTGCTTACTTCTGAGCAGGTATCATATGGTATGGAACATCCTGTTGGTCAGTTGGGCTACACTGTCCTGACCCTGTCCCCTCCCAGGGTCTTGCCCACGCCCAGCCTGCTGCTGAGGCGGGTGGGGAGAAATGTTGGAGAGCCTGCTGTGATGTGTGCCAGGCCAAAACACCAGTGTGTAACCAACACCTTGCTGGCTACCACTGCACAGTGCAGTGCTGTGAGGGCTTGTACGGGGAAAATTAACTCCACCTCAGCCAGGCCCAGTACAGTAGAGTACTTCTTAGGGAACCACTTCTGCTTTGGGAATAACCTTCCCTTGTTGCTGAGGAAGAATAAAATTGAAGCCATTGTTCGATAAATCCATAGATGTTATTTTGGAAATTTTGATAAAAAATACCAGTGCCAGCAGAATTATATTTTTGTTTCACAGAGACAGGGTGTAGATCAGAATTGCTTTACACAAATACAAAATGTTTACACATTAGCATTTTGTTATGAGTTCATGAATCCTGGACTTCTACTTCCTGCTTGACCACACAACTGATGTTTGCAACTGCAGGCCTTCATCAACCCAAAATGGACATTATTATCTCTGTAAAGTTGCTTGAAGAGAACAAAATTCTGTGAAAGTATCTTAACTGATTATTATTCCCATTGTGCTTATTGAATAGTACTACCATTGATTTCTTAATAACATATTATGCAAGCTGATGGCGGCTGCATGCATGTTAGCTGACAAGTTGCTGTAGCGGGAGTTGTACATCTGGCACCATTCCTCCAGTGACCAGCATCTCACTTTTGTATTATATCTGGTCTATAGTAGTTCAATCTGAGCTGTTAATTTACTTCAGAACTGAAGTATTTCCCATATGGCAGAGAAATGCTCCTAAATATCATTTCAAAAAAATGGGCACTTTAGATTTACTGAGTCAAAAAAATGGGGACAAATCTTGTTACTGTTCTGCATTAGGAAACATTGTCTCATACAGCTGAAAGGCTGCAAGATTATATTAAGTGATTTTTCCATTGCCTTTTTTCCCCTAAGTATTTGGTCTACCTAGTTTGTGGACAAAAATATATTTAAAAAAACAGATGACTAAGGCAACTGTGGTTATCCATGCTCACCAGTATTATTTCGGTGTCCTAACATTAACCCACTTTTGCTAAGATTATGCCTAAAGTTTATCAAGAATAGTCTCACCAGCAAAAAGATTCCAGAGGTTAAATAGAATCATGTCAAATGGATTCATTAGTCTATATGTTTACTGTCCCTGTAGAAATAGAGTTTGCGAACAGATGCAGAGATGAAGTTGGCCTTACATCTGAACTTTGTGAATCTATTGGTAGTGAACATATATTCTAGGGAGATGAGCATCATCTAACTACTTAATAAAAATGCAAGCAAGCAGGAAATAATGTGTAATCTATGCTTGGGCCCTGTGGAACTGGCAAGCATCTCTTCTAGTTGTTCTGACACATGGAACTTGCACAGCTCCTAGTGGAGCTATGCAGCTATTTCCATTGCTTTAAAGTTGCAGCAAAATCTTCTGCCGCTGACAAATTATGCTTTGGAGGCCTGTTAAACATTTAGCTGCAGTGAACACTAAATACGCCTCAGCAACAGGTTTATTGCTACATGAGGTGCTTTTTTTCAGATGACTAGGTTCTATGTGTAGTATTGATCTGAACTGGCAAGCAGTTAGGTTGATTTAGAACAGATTATTATATGCATTTAATTTCTGAAAATTGTCACTGAAGTCTTGCGATGTAGAATACCTAGTCTTTTAAGAAATTGGCTTTTTCAACAGTACACATTAAAAACGTTTTAGCTACATGGCCGTGTTTTCTAAAATTGATCAGTGAACCAATTAGCATAAGGCTTAAATAGCTGGGGTTATTTTTTAGTTCCAATATTGTTGGACATCTTTGAGGTATTTAGAATAAACAACAGGTAACAGACCTAAATCTAGGAGTGCTTTTCTAGTAATGTCCAAAGATTGGTTAACATAATAAAGTAAGTCTTCTTCTATGGTTAATGCACTCCCTTCTTTAAGGTCTTCCAATGTTTTCCTTTAGTCAGTGGGGAAGATGCTTACATTTTGGTTTATAGTTGAACCCATACACTTAAAGTTAAGCTTGTACGTTTCACTGGGATGGAAGAAGTTGTTTCTTTCTAATTCATGTATATAAAAAGGACAGACATGTGGAAGAGGGTTGCCTGCATAGCTGTAAAGTTACAGTATGTAAAAATGATCTTTTTCAGTGAAAGTGATTAGTTTTGAAAAAGCACTCAAATAATTGGTTTCATACCAGATGATGCAATTGCTGGTAAAGCATTGCGCATATGAACTTTTTTCACTTGTTTCTTCTTTGAAATAGAAGTAAACAGGCAGGAATTATGTTTGGTAAGGAGGCTTCAAATTTCTTCCCTAGCTGTGGTCTCCACTCCATTAACTCTTGTCTTCATCTTAACTCTTGAGAGCATATTAAGGCAACATGCTCTTCTTGAAACTATGTCAGAAACCTGTTACAAAATTCTGGCTAGAACAGAAAATTGCTGCCTGCTGCTTCAGTGGATTCTCTGCAGAACTTTTTGATATATACTCCAGAGCATGCTCTAGTTTTTAGGTAGCTTTTAATTTCATTCAAGATGTTGATTTTACTGTAAGACCTTCAGTGATTTTGCTCCAGATAATTTCTCTAGGCATGTTCTGGCCTATAATTTAAATTTAGTTCAACAGCTAACTTCCAACAACTAGAATAGATAAAGATATTATGGTATCTCAATGTAAAAGACTGATTATTTCATTCAGGGTCTCAGAATCCTGGACTTTAATCTCCCAGTAAAGCATAGAGTGCCTGTCTTTGTAAGTGTAATATTCACATTTTTATCTTTCTTTTGAGTCTTTTTAAAGAAGGAGTGGGTGTCTGTGGAAGGCTTGAGGACACGGAGTGTTTCTTCTAAATTTTTAGAAAATTTAAGTCAAGTGATCAAGCAACTGATACTTTGGGTACATTCTTAAATTCTTTTAAGATGTCTGCAGATTTGATTAGTATGTCTATACATTTATGCATTTAATAAATACATGCTTTTGTTTAAAATTAATGGTCTTTGATATTTGTAAAATGATGAATTTCCTCCTTTAAATGCAACAGTGAAATTGTTAACAAATTCTCTCAGAACTTTGCATTTATACAAACTATAAATGCATTTGTCTTGTAAATATACCTACATCACTGTATGTGTTAGTTCCATTGATGGACCTCTTAGTTCATTCTTCTGGTGTTCAGCTTCCTTTGACTTGTGGATCTCTGAGTATTTTCTAATGGGAATGTGTGCGTTATAGAAATATGTATAGATTACTGTATGTCCTATTTGAGACTTCCATGGAGCCTTCAGAAGTATTGCAGATTCCTACAATCCACAGAACACTGTTTGAAAACCACTGCATATAACCAAGAAAAACTAATCTATGTTCATTCTCTCTCAAGCAAACCATGCAGTCATAAATTGAGTGGTATCACAGAAATATGGATTAGTTCGTTGTTGCATTTGAAAAATATGAAGAAAACTTGGTGTTATAAGCATTTTTTTTCCTGTGACAGATTTACAGTGTAATTCTGTTAAAACTCTTAATCGTCTTTGCTGTACTATTTTCTGTTTGTGTTATGCTGTCACCTCTGGCTATTAGAAAGATAAATGGAATTTGTACCTAGTATAATTCATACTTCTTCTCCTGTACTGAGTTTAATACTGCAACCAAGATATAACTTGGTATGCAACAAGATATACTTGAACATGACTGGATTAATTAAACAACAGTCTGTTGCTTACTGTACTATGTATCAACTGTTACAGGAGCCATCTGTTTATGACAGTTATGACTTCTATTCTTTTAATTCATCTACTTATAACTTCCAGTGTAATTTTTGCCAAGAAAAAAATCTTAATTTTGTTTAGGCTTTTGGGGTGGGAATAGGTGGAAAGGTTGCTTTCTATTTACGTAGACATCCCAGAAAGAGAATATTTATTTTTAAAAATCTGATTTGCATGGAAAGTTAAATTAATTCTTAGACAGAAAGGGACCATGTCTTTAATATGTACCTGTAATTACAATTTAAGACTGAATTCCTAACGTTTCATCTTTGTAGTGGTTTAGCCCTGTCTAGAGGCCAGAAAACCACCAAAGTTGTTCCATCACTCCTCTTTTAGCTGTACAGAGGAGAAAATATATATTGAGAGGCTTAGGAGTCGAGATAAGGACAGGAAGAGATCATTCCGCAATCAGTGTCACGGGCAAAACAGACTCAACACAGAATAAAGGAAAGAAACTCTCTCATTTATTACACCGCACTGCACACCGAGTGACACCAGAGTCGGGTAATGAGAAGTGTGACCAGATCTTAAAGCACCTCCCCCCACCCCTCCCTTCTTAGCAGACTTCACTTTAGTCATGATTTCGCTCCCTTCTTCTCCCCCATTGTGGCACGGGGAGGGGCAGGGAATGGGGGAATGAGGATTTCGGTCACTTCCTCAAGAGTTGTTTTCCTTCTTGGACTTGGGGGCGCATTCCTCACACCCTTCCCCTGCTGCACTGTGGGGTCCCACCCACAGGAGACAGTCCTCCACAAACTTGTTCAACGTGAGTCCTTCCCCACCAGGCTTCATCTCTTCACCAGCTGCCTCAATGTGGGTCACTGCTGTGGGGTGCAGTCATAAATCAGAACGTCTCTTGGGCCCGGACTGCTTCAGCCTGGTCCTCCATAAAGTCACAAGCCTACCCCCCAGACAAATCTGCTCTGGTGTGTGTCAGTCTTTCTCTCTCTCTCTCACTGCCCCACCCCTCCCTCTCTCTCTCTCATCTCTGAGTCTCTGTCTCTTCCATGGGCTGCAAGTGCTGACAGAGGCGTGTTCCATCATGGATCACAGCATCTTCCATATGTCTCCACCAGTTCCATTGTGGGGCCTCTCAAGAGCTGTAGGTGGGGGTCTCTGCTCCCCATCATCTTCCATGGTCTGCAGGTCTGCCTCACCATGGTCTTCTCCACCAGCTGCAGGGGAACCTCTTTCTCTGGCACCTGCGACGCCTCCTCCCCTACCCACTTCTTCCCTGACCTCTTGGTGTCTACACAGTTTCTTACATCTTCTCACTTCCATCTCTGGAGGCAAAAAGCAGATCCTTGCATTTTTTTCCTCCTGAATGTGATTCCCAGAGGCACTGTGACAATTTCAGCTGGTCAGCAACGACTCCAGCCTTGAGCCAGCTGGTGTTTGCTCTGTTGGGCCTGCAGAGACCTTGTGGCTGCTTCTTGCAGAAGCTACCCTTGCAGATCCCCTCCTCCACCAGAAACCCACCACACAAAACTACAACATTTTTAATGAAAGGATTTCAGCAAAGGAATATAAGTTATATTAATGAGATGTGATAATGCCCTTCTCCAGTATAATCAGTCAGAAACAAATTTCCTTTAAAAAAAAAAAGAAAAGAAAAAAATAAAAACGGGATGATGGGTGAGCTGGGACTTTTTTCACTGAAACTGTAATGTGAAATTTAAGTATCTGTTTCAATTTCACTAAAATTTAGAAGATTGAAGAAGTATTGCAATTTGGAGATTTCATTTGTAGGAATTCTCTGTCTTCTTAGATGTTGTGTGAAAAACTTTGGTGTAAAGTCTGGAACCTGAAAAATAGAGGAGCAGAGAAACTTTGACATCTCCAAACCTCTGGCTAGCTTTATTCTTTTGTCTTTTTCTTTCCTTCTTTGTCATGGATCTATCATCCTTTGGACAGTAATAGAACAATAGCAAGGTAGAAAAATGTCCACAGATTTCTTCTGCTTACAGCACTTTGGTGGCAGAAAAGATTAGTGGGTAAATGAAAGTTGTCAACTATAATGGGGTTTGTGACTCCCACAACAAGCGAAAGTAAGCTGCTGTACATGGATTAAACTTTTCTTTATCTGAATAAAGAAAATATTTTTTCCCTCCAAGATAAGGCTTGTTTTAGTGAAGCAACTACATTTTCCTCAATTTTTAATGTTGCTTTTTTGGAGAGTACACTGAAAGAGGGTTAAGACTTCTGTTCAGTTTACCATTCTTAAAATTAAGTATTCCTTATGCCTCTCAAATATATAGCCTCTCAACAATGTCATACCTGTGTGCTTCTGCAGCTTAACAAATTTGTGGACATGTATGGGTAATTTTCAGTTAACCTTATTTTAGTGTGAATTGCACTGGAAATAAATCAGTTAGTAGTATATGCTTATTGTTTTTTTGAGTTTCAATATTCTTTTGGGTTTGATTCTACATTGAATTTTACTGTTCAATTTATAGATTAAACTTTCATAATAACTTAATAAGGTAGAAGCTATTATGTTCTTGAGTATGAACGAGAAAAGTGCTAGAAAAAAAAAAAAGTAACCGTATTGGCACAAAATATTTTTTTAAACAGCCAAAAAGTTTAAGTACAAGGAATAGTGGTTTACAGCAGTAAGCCCAGAGTTCTGGCACAAGCACTGTTTTGGATGAAAAGAAGTTTTGTTTTTTGGAAACAATTACTGTCAATATGATTGAGGACAAAGATAGTGAGACAAAAAGCAATAACAACAAAATGTGGTGGAAGTCCATTTCAGGTTTGGGGACGTATTGTCTGCAATATAGTAGAACAAAAGACATCCAGTATAAAAGCAATGCTCACAGCTGAGAAAAACAGAGATATTGATCTATTGCAACGATCAAAATTATTTTTTTACACTACATGCACAACGGTGTGTTCTGTTGAAAATTATCTGTAGCAGCAGTGTTGATGTTTCTGAGTAATGGTCACAGAAACTTAGGGCTGGCAGAAAGAAACAGAAAAAATACTTCTTTAATCCGTTAACAAAAGTTTGTCTACCCTTTTCTCCTCTTCCTGTTGAAGAAAAGAGAAACTATGGATTTGAGCTAAAATGTCATTATATTGACTATTTCCTTTTCTCCCCTTCATGCCTTGTAAGTAGTTTTTGTGAACATATAAATCAACTAAGTAGTAATACTTAGGGAATTTCAGTAGCATGCAAATTAGATGGAAGTTTGGAAATAACATATCTCCCACAAGAAAATTGCCTTTATACATGTATACACATGGAATTTATTGACACAGAATGTTTTATAATGACTGGGACCCTGTCACCCATATAGCAAGTGGTCTGTAATGGAACATAGAGCAACATATTCCCTGTATAAGCTGTCAGAGGACAAGCCAAGAAAGAGTGAATTTATCTGCTGAGATCATGTACCTGGAAATTTCAGTTAGTAGCAGTTCGGCTTTCACTGTTATGCTAGCACTATAACTGCTTACCCTTCTGGATTACAAAACAGAATGATTCACCACATTCTTCCTCATAAAATTCTAAAATTCAGGCTCAGAAGTATAAATAATATTGAAAGGAATTATTCTTCCGGCAGAAAGGAGCAAATGTGTTTCTTCAGGCTGTAGGACTGCTTACACATCAAGAAAAGACTTCAAAACTGATGCAGATGTGCTTGCCACTCTCTATCAAGTCTCCAAGTATACCATTCTTCATTGGATAATGTTTGAATGTTTGGACCCTTCCCATGAGCTAAAATTTTCATGCTTTTTAAAGAATCTTACCTGATAATAGAACTGACTGCTTTGACATTCCCAGAAAGATTGTTCTTACAGAAGAAAAGCCAGTATTTTCAACTCATTTATCTGAATGATACCACTGTTGAAGGGAAGGACTTTTTCTGTGACAAAGTGAAACAAAAGGGTTTTTTAGAATACTCAAATGTAGATCCAATAGATTTTTCAGAGCACCATTTTTAGACTGCAAGTTTGAAACATTATTAATGAGTAAAGATACCAGAACCTGAAACTTCTAATGGCTGTCTGACTTAAGATGTGTTTCTGTGTGACTGTCACTATCATCACCAAGATGGCTTTTACTTAAGCTTACATTAGCGTAGTGTATTAATTTGTCTATATCTGCGTATAAATGAATCCTTACAGTGTCATTAAAAACTTCCAAACATTACTGAGTAATACCATATCCACAGTTCACGAGGAATCTGTTTCTTCTTCCCAAGGCTTATCACAGATAATATTCGTAGACATTGCCGATCTTGTATGGCAAATGTGTATATATGATTTTCAGACCTGCATAAGTAAAACTTAATACTATATTTATCAGAAAGTATTCTTGCCATTACAGTACAAACTATAAAGAAAGTAAATGGCTGATGACACCAATAGGCTGTTCCTGAATCATGTAGCTCCATATACAGCTTCAGTTGACCTTATACTTGGGCTACTGTTTTTATCCCAATTTGCAAATAAAGTATGGTTTTTTTAAAAGCATTAAGGCATTCTATAGCTTGGAAACATTAGTAGCTGATACAGTACTGGAGAAGTTTTTCTCTTCTACACTAGTTTTGTCTGTGTGCATACCAATTCTTTATGTAGCTTTTTTTTTTTAAAGGAAAAAGGAAAAGGCTTTTACTTCATAAACACTTGATTTTTATTTCATTTTTTGGTTTCTTTTGAAACCAAATTTATATGGTAAACTTGGAATTTTATTAATATGTAGTGATAATTACAAATTATCTAATTGGTATAAACTTTCCTGTGTTTTCTGATCTCATTAGATAAAAACTTCAAGTTTTTTCAGAGAGAAAAGCTTCTACTATGCTAAACTGCTTTCCCGTATAGTTCCCAAGAAAATTGCCTTTATTATTAAGGGAATAGATTAGATGCCTGAATGTGAAGTGCACTGGAGAAATACTTTATAAAACAAGTATTTTTCAAGCCCTTAGGAACTAACATTTTTTGTTTGCATTTCATCATGCTAATTATTGTTTAAAGAGTTCCTTAGGTGATTACACTCAGCTAATTTTATGAAGTTTCATTCTATTCATTATACAGGACAGCTAATTAATGCTGGAAATGTTATTATTCTAAGAAAGATTGTGTAACTATTCAGCTACAAACATCTTGCAGATGTACCGTAGGTGTCATTATTTGAAGGCAGTTTGATGACTGCACTGAAATATTCTTTAAGAAATTACAGAACAATTCAAAAAAAAAAGGATATCGGGGGCTGACGGGAGGAAGGCCTGGGGCGGCTCCGGGACGCGCGGTTCGTGGGGGACGGTCGGGTTCTGGGACGGCTCTGGGTGGCACGGCCTGAGTTGTGTGGTTTGGTGAGAAACTGCCTTGTGTATCAACTGCTTTATATATTTTTGCTTTGAAGTCCTGTTAGTATTGTTACATTGTATCTTTCTGTTATCTTAGTAAACTATCCTTATCCCAACCCACGGGCCTCTTAATTTCTTGATCTTGGGGTTATTTGCCCCTTTCTCTTCCTTTTCCCTTCCCTTACTTCTCACCCCCCTTCCCCTTCCCTTTAACCTGCTCTTTTCCTTAAAGGAGCAGGCAGCTGCGTGGATCTTGGCCCTCAGCCGGGTGAAACCACGACAGTCTTTTTGGCGCCCAACGTGGGGCTCGAAAGGTTGGGATAACGGTAGACCTGACCCTGACTGGATTGTAATTAAGTCAAAGTTGTGATAAGCACTTTGATTTAAGCAGTCTCTGGTCACGATGCTCCGGTATGTGTATAAGATTTTGCTGCTCTGTCTATTCTTTAGACCGGCAGGGATTAACAATGGCAGCTGGTATGGTGGGAGTACAGAAAGAAATATCTATGCTGTTTTCTCTTCCTTTGGGCTAAATACAACAGCTCTGGTAACAGTTTTTGAAAATTTCCAATACCCCTGGGATATTCAAACTAGCATTTTGCTGTTGTTATGTTTGGTGAATGTGGTTCTGCTTTTGTTAAATATTAAGCGAAGGTTTATGAATACCACTCAAGAGTGTTCAGCGAGGTCAGATAATCACGAGTGGCAGGGTACGTGGCAGAGTATGGGCAACTACCTAGGCACTTTCTCACGTCCGATGTTTTGGAGTTTCACTCCCGAACAGTTACAGGACCCTGATAAAGTGGCTGCATATCTGAAAAGAAATTGCCGTAAGTTTCCCAGAGATGCACAGTTTACTGCACTGTGCTGGGCCCTGGCCACTATTTACCAAACACTGCTTGATAGCAGTCATCAGTGTCAGAGGGAAAGGAAGGAAACCTGCCCAACAGAAACTGCAGCTACTGTAACCACTGGGACTAACACTGAGGCCACTGTAACTTCTATGACTAGAACTGTGGCTACTGCAACCTGCCAAACTGATGCTGCAGCTACTGTAACCACTGGGACTAACACTGAGGCCACTGTAACTTCTGTGACTAGCACTGTGGCTACTGCAACCTGCCCAGATGATGCTGCAGCTACTGCTGCCCCTACAGCAGATACTGCCGGTAAAACAAAAAATCAACCCACATCAGTGTCTGTTGCTCCCGTACGAAAGAGGAAATACACAAAGAAAGTTGTTCCTGTAGTGAAGGATGAGGATGAGGATGAAATTGAATCAGGGCCACCCGATGAAGGTCAGGATAAAGCGGGGTCATCTGATGAAGGTCAGGATAAAGCAGGGTCATCTGATGAATCTCAGGATAAGGCAGGGCCATCCAAACCATCTCAGGATAAGGCAAAGCCATCTCAACCATCCCGGGATAAGGTTGTTCCATCTCAACCATCTCAGGATGAGGTTGTTGTCACACGATCCCTGTCCCTGAGTGAGCTGCGTGAAATTCGAAAAGATTTCAGCCGCCGCCCAGGTGAGCACATCATCACTTGGTTGCTCCGATGCTGGGATCACGGGGCCAGTAGTCTGGAATTAGATGGCAGGGAGGCCAAGCAGTTGGCATCCCTAGCTAGAGAAGGAGGCATTGATAAGGCAATTGGGGAAAAGCCTGAAATCCTCAGCCTCTGGAGGCGACTACTGTCAAGTGTGAGGGAAAGGTATCCCATAAAGGAATACATTACATGTCAAACACCCAAGTGTAACAACCTAGAGGCAGTTATCCAGCACCTGAGAGAATTAGCTGTACGGGAGGTAATTTATTATGATCTGGACAACTCACAGCTTCCCTCTGATCCTGATGACGTCCTGTGCACTCCAGCTATGTGGCGTAAGGTGGTACGAAGTGCACCAGCAGGGCACACCAATTCATTGGCAACAATGGACTGGAGTGATACATATCCACCAACCGTATCTGAGGTGTCCGGCCACCTCCGGAGATATCAGGACAATGTTTCTCTCTCTGTGATCGCAGCAGTAGAGAAACTGGTCAAGCGACTTGACGAAAATGTGTCCATCTCCCAACCCGTATGCAGCCATGTTGCAGCTATTGGGAGAAAGCGTCCATCATCCCAGAAGGGAGGATACAGTAGGTACACACCGCGAGAGACGCTGTGGTTTTACCTGCGTGACCATGGTGAGGACATGATGAAGTGGGGTATGCAGCCCACCTCAGCCCTTCAAGCACGAGTAAATGAGCTGCGAGGTAAAAGAATCGCACGTGATTCTGCCAGGAAGAACGCTGCACCAGTGAACAGCCAACACAGTCAGCAACAATAGAGGTGCCCTGCCTCCAGCCAGGTGGAGGAGAGGGATAACCGTGTTTATTGGACTGTGTGGATCCGATGGCCTGGCACGTCAGACCCACAAGAGTACAAGGCTCTGGTGGATACTGGTGCCCAGTGTACGATAATGCCATCGAACCATGTTGGGACTGAACCTGTTAGCATTTTTGGAGTGACAGGGGGATCCCAACAATTGACTGTGTTAGAGGCTGAAATGAGCTTAACTGGGAAGGACTGGGAGAAACACCCAATTGTGACTGGCCCAGAAGCTCCGTGCATTTTAGGTATGGATTATCTCCGTAGAGGTTATTTTAAAGACCCAAAAGGATACCGATGGGCTTTTGGAATAGCTGCTTTGGAGACAGAAGAAACTGAGCAATTGCGTGGCTTGCCTGGACTCTCAGACAATCCTTCTGTTGTGGGGTTGTTGAAGGTCGAAGAACAGCAAGTGCCAATTGCTACAACAACAGTGCACAGAAGACAATACCGTACTAACCGGGATTCCCTGATCCCCATCCATAAGCTGATTCGTCAACTGGAGAGTCAAGGAGTGATCAGCCGAACCCGCTCACCCTTTAACAGTCCCATATGGCCAGTGCGGAAGTCTGATGGAGAGTGGAGGCTGACAGTGGATTATCGTGGCCTAAATGAAGTCACTCCAGGTATGAGTGCTGCTGTACCAGACATGCTGGAACTGCAATATGAACTGGAATCAAAGGCAGCTAAGTGGTATGCCACAATTGACATTGCAAATGCCTTCTTCTCAATACCACTGGCGCCAGAGTGCAGGCCACAGTTTGCTTTCACCTGGAGGGGCATCCAATACACGTGGAATCGTCTGCCCCAGGGGTGGAAACACAGCCCCACCATCTGCCATGGACTGATTCAGACTACACTGGAAAAGGGTGAAGCCCCAGAACACCTGCAGTATATTGATGACATCATTGTATGGGGCAATACGGCAGAGGAAGTATTTGAGAAAGGAAAAAGGATAATTGAAATCCTTTTAGAAGCTGGTTTTGCTATAAAACAAAGTAAAGTCAAGGGGCCTACGCAAGAAATCCAGTTTTTAGGAATAAAATGGCAGGATGGGCGTCGTCAGATCCCAATGGACATTATCAATAAAATAGCAGCTATGTCTCCACCAAGCAACAAAAAGGAAACACAAGCTTTCTTAGGTGTTATAGGTTTTTGGCGAATGCATGTCCCAAACTACAGTCTCATTGTGAGCCCACTTTACCACGTAACTCGGAAGAAGAATGATTTCCAGTGGGGCCCTGAGCAGCAACAAGCCTTTGAGCAGATCAAACGCGAGATAGTCCATGCAGTGGCCCTTGGGCCTGTCCGGACAGGGACAGATGTTAAAAATGTGCTTTACACTGCGGCCGGAGAGAATGGCCCTACCTGGAGTCTCTGGCAGAAAGCACAAGGGGAGACTCGAGGTCGACCGCTGGGGTTTTGGAGTCGGGCCTACAAAGGCTCTGAGGCCAATTATACTCCAACAGAAAAGGAAATACTGGCCGCCTATGAAGGGGTTCGAGCCGCTTCAGAAGTGATTGGAACTGAAGCCCAGCTCCTTCTAGCACCCCGACTGCCGGTGCTGGGCTGGATGTTCAAAGGGAAGGTCCCTTCTACACATCATGCCACTGATGCTACGTGGAGCAAGTGGGTTGCACTAATTACTCAGCGGGCTCGAATAGGAAACCCTAATCGCCCAGGAATTGTGGAAGTGATCACAGACTGGCCTGAAGGCAAAGATTTTGGGATGTCACCAGAAGATGAGGAGGTGACACGGGCTGAAGAAGCCCCACCTTACAACAAACTGCCAGAGGATGAGAAGCAATATGCCCTTTTCACTGATGGCTCCTGTCGCCTTGTGGGAAAGCAACGAAGATGGAAAGCTGCTGTATGGAGTCCTACAAGACGAGTAGCAGAAGCTACTGAAGGAAAAGGTGAATCAAGCCAGTTCGCTGAGGTGAAAGCTATACAGTTAGCCCTGGACATTGCTGAGAGAGAAAAGTGGCCAATGCTCTACCTTTATACTGATTCATGGATGGTAGCCAATGCCCTGTGGGGTTGGTTGCAACAGTGGAAAAAGAACAACTGGCAGCGTAGAGGCAAACCCATATGGGCTGCTGACTTATGGCAAGATATTGCTGCCCGGTTAGAGAAGCTCATTGTAAAGGTACGTCATGTCGATGCCCATGTACCTAAGAGTCGAGCCATGGAGGAACATCAAAACAACCATCAGGTAGATAAGGCTGCCAGGATTGAAGTGGCTCAAGTAGATCTAGACTGGCAACGCAAAGGTGAATTATTCCTAGCTCGATGGGCTCATGATTCCTCAGGTCATCAAGGGAGAGATGCAACATATAGATGGGCTCGAGATCGAGGGGTGGACTTAACCATGGATGCTATTGCACAAGTTATCCATGAGTGTGAGACGTGCGCCGCAATCAAGCAAGCTAAGCGCTTGAAGCCACTTTGGTATGGAGGACGGTGGATGAAATATAAATATGGGGAGGCCTGGCAGATTGATTACATCACCCTCCCACGCACCCGCCATGGTAAACGTTACGTGCTTACAATGGTGGAGGCAACCACCGGCTGGCTAGAAACATATCCCGTACCCCATGCCACTGCCCGGAATACAATCCTGGGTCTTGAAAGGCAAGTCCTATGGCGACACGGCACCCCGGAAAGAATTGAGTCAGACAATGGGACTCATTTCCGAAATGCTCTCATAGACACCTGGGCAAAAGAGCATGGCATTGAGTGGGTGTACCACATTCCTTATCATGCACCAGCCTCTGGGAAAATTGAACGATATAATGGTCTCTTAAAGACTACCCTGAAAGCGATGGGTGGTGGAACATTCAAACATTGGGATACACATTTAGCCAAAGCCACATGGTTAGTTAACTCTAGAGGATCCACCAATCGAGCTGGTCCTGCCCAGTCAAAATTTCCACGTACTGTGGAAGGAGACAGAGTCCCAGTGGTGCATATGAAGAGTATATTAGGGAAGACAGTTTGGGTCATCCCTGCGTCGGGCAAAGGTAAACCCATGTCTGGGATTGCTTTTGCTCAAGGACCTGGTTGTACTTGGTGGGTAATGCAGAAGAATGGAGAAGTTCGATGTGTACCCCAGAGGAATTTGATTTTAGGTGAGACTGGCCAATATAATTAATAAGGTAGAAATTGTATTATAATAATTGCTCTGTACATTCATTATTGCTATTATTGCTGTATATTGTTGTATGTTGTACCAATGGAGTTACAGCCGGAGTCATACAAGTCAATGAAGGAAGAGGCCATGATGACGGGACCAAGACCTGGTGTTCCAAGGACTTTTTCCTCCTTCCCTTTGAAAATGAACGTCTTTGATTCACAGACTATGAACATGGACCATGTCAGATGTATCGGTTGAGAGCCCGAGATACAGCATGCAACGATCCAATGGCGCATACTGACACCATGAGAGACTGTTACGAAGAATGAAGCCTGAAAAGCATCATGGACTAAATGTTCGTTCACTCAACAAACTCAGAGGAATGGACTAAGGGAAGAATACCTGTATGCACATATGTGCGTATACATGTGTGCACACATATATGTGTGTCTGGAACAAGAAATGGTTGGATTTGGTCATGACGTAAATGGTATGGAATAAGGGGTGGATAATGTCCTGGTTTTGGTCAGGATGGAGTTAATTTCATTTGTAACAGCAGATGAATGCTGTGTTTGAGAGTAAAATGGGAGTAATGCTGATAATGCTGTCAGACAGTCAAGGACTTTCTCAGCTCTTCATGAGAAAGGAGGGGCGAAGCCAGGACAGGTGGCCCAACTGGCCAAAGAGAGTATTCCACGCCAGTTACGTCCTGCCCAGGATATCGGGGGCTGACGGGAGGAAGGCCTGGGGCGGCTCCGGGACGCGCGGTTCGTGGGGGACGGTCGGGTTCTGGGACGGCTCTGGGTGGCACGGCCTGAGTTGTGTGGTTTGGTGAGAAACTGCCTTGTGTATCAACTGCTTTATATATTTTTGCTTTGAAGTCCTGTTAGTATTGTTACATTGTATCTTTCTGTTATCTTAGTAAACTATCCTTATCCCAACCCACGGGCCTCTTAATTTCTTGATCTTGGGGTTATTTGCCCCTTTCTCTTCCTTTTCCCTTCCCTTACTTCTCACCCCCCTTCCCCTTCCCTTTAACCTGCTCTTTTCCTTAAAGGAGCAGGCAGCTGCGTGGATCTTGGCCCTCAGCCGGGTGAAACCACGACAATTTCATCATGCTAATTATTGTTTAAAGAGTTCCTTAGGTGATTACACTCAGCTAATTTTATGAAGTTTCATTCTATTCATTATACAGGACAGCTAATTAATGCTGGAAATGTTATTATTCTAAGAAAGATTGTGTAACTATTCAGCTACAAACATCTTGCAGATGTACCGTAGGTGTCATTATTTGAAGGCAGTTTGATGACTGCACTGAAATATTCTTTAAGAAATTACAGAACAATTCATTTTTTTCATGGAAACTGAGCTCTAGCTGTCGTACTAGAATATTCACTGCACATTTCAGTTATTTAACAGGAGGATCTTCAAAATGTGTTCCCTGAAAGAAGTTCCTTCATTATTTTTCAAGCTTGCTTGTGATGATTCACAGTATGGAACCTTTTAAAATTATCTTCATTTCTCCCTGTCAGTTGTACTCACTCTCATCAGCCAGTTGTATTGATTTATATGAACAACCTCAGTTTCATTAGTCATAATGAAATTAATGGCAAGTTACATCACTGTTCTCTATGTTTTCCAAAGCAGAACAATATAAGTGCATTGGAATGTATTAAATATGATGTTAACAGACACAAAACCCTGTGTTAAAGTTAATGTATGTTGAGCTGTGGAGTGATACATGCTGGCAAAAACAGAAAAAAATGCAAAATTGAGGCTGACAGTCTGTCCTTCACTGATTGTATGGATTTGGTACAGCACATGCAATATGTAACTTCATGCTGTGATTTGGGACCTAAGCAACAATCAGCACAATAGGAAACAGTCAGAGCAGTCTGTCAGCCACTGCATCGCATTTTATTGTCCTTTTTAGATGTCTTTAAACATCTAAAAGATACTTCCAGTAATATATTTTAATTCAGCAATTTTAACAAAAACATTATATCAATTCCAGGATTCATTAAAGTAAAATGAACACATATAGATTATGCATAAAAGTATGTATTTCAGTCTTACTGTATTTTTAATTGAAAAGTGACATAGGGTTACATCTTCACAACAGCTTAAAATGTATTTTGGAAAATGCCCATGTGATTCTGTCGTGTATTACTGCACATCTGGAAGACTTAGCTGGACCTCGGAATTAGTTTCATGAACCCTCTCTGCGCCTTCTTCCACGGGTGCTCAATCTCCTCTGTTTGTGAAGATTCAGCTCTCCTTGACAAAATGCAGTGCTTGTACTTCTGCTGATCACTGCAAAGCCTTCAACAGCAAATGGTATTCCCAGAGCTGTCTTGAACACTCATGTGCAAACATACTCAAGCATAATTAGATAAGAAGCCTGCACAAGCTTAAGGCTGTAAAATAGGTACTATCACTGCCTGTATTTGTGTCATCCTGCCATATCCTAGCTTCATATCCTCTCCTGTCCTACTTCATTTTCCCCCATCAGCAGTGGAAATACAAACAACATCATTCCCACTGTTCTTGCTCTGTATGCATTAGTCCTGTGTAATTACACTGGCCGATAACTGTCTTCCAAAAAATGTTGCTGGTGGTCAGATTCCGTTTCGGAAGAACTGTGTTGTCCCTTAGCTATAGTTGTCCAAATGCTTTTGAATCATAGAATCAAAGAATCATTTAGATTGGAAAAGACCCTTAAGGTCATCGAGTCCAAACGTAATACTGCCAAATCCAACACTAACTGATTACTCTAAGTGCCACATCTACCCATCTTTTAAATACCTCCAGGGATGGTGACTCAACCGCTTCCAAGGGCAGCCTGTTCCAATGGTTGACAACCCTTACAGTGAAGAAATTTTTCCCAGTATCCAGTCTAAACCTCCCCCAGCACAACTTGAGGCCATTTCCTCTTGTTCTATCACTTGTTTGTTACTTGGGAGAAGAGATGCACACCCACCTTACTATAAACTCCTTTCAGGTAGTTGTAGAGAATGATAAGGTCTCCCCTCAGTCACTTTTTCCCCAGACCAATCCCAGTTCCCCCAGTTGCTCCTCCTAAAACTTGTGCTCTAGACCCCTCACCAGCTGCATTACACTTCTTTGGACATGCTCCAGCATCTTAATGTCTTTCTTGTAGTGAGGGGCCCAAAACTGTATTTGAGGTGTGGTCTCACTACCTCTAAGCCTTTAGAGAAATTTCCTAAATATGATAGCCATATTAATGTTAGTTCCATAGATAAAAATTCATTGTACATGAAGGAAGGGAAACCTAGTGTACAAAGTTGCTTTTCTCCAGCTAAATAAGGTAGGAATGCAAAATAAAATCAGAGTATTTGAGAAGTAAGGAAGAGTTGAAAGATCAATGATGGTGCACTTGCATTAGTAGTTGAATGCTGTATTTCAGACCTGTTTTTTTAATGCTGTGGAAATGTCATAATAGTATCCCAGTCACATCAGTAGGTAATATCTATTAGGACTGATATTTTTCAGATTGCTTTTCTGATATGTCTAAGCATATCTTCATTTCTTCGATCTGTTTTAGTCTAATTCTCATTTTTCTACCACTGTGTAAAGCTGAATAGTTTCTTCTTTCTCTTTATGGACTCCTTGAATCTCCTTCTTTTTAAATAGCAGATTTCAAACTGGCATCTATAAGACTCTAGGAAGCAGCTGTTGAACCAGTATTAAACACACAGGTCTTTCGCAGACAAATTTGATAAGCTCTGTGTGTGATGGTTTATGGGATATGTTGGGGCTTGACATTGAAGTGGTTTGTTTGTTCACATATTTAGCAGCTCACTGCACAGCCAAAGGTTCAGGGTGCAAGCAAAACACGGTGTTTGATGACAACTTTTTTAGGAAAAATGAAAAGAAATAAAAAGAGCCCAGAATTAGTTATAGAAGTAGAATAACATGTTAGGTAATGATATTCAAGGACTGTAAAGAGTTTTAATAAAGACTTAACAATCTATGTTATCATATATTTATGGATTTATGTGGGCTATACAGATATGTCTATATATATGTGTGTGTGTAGGATTTTGTTCTTGTTTCACTTTTTAAATTTCTTTCTGATTCTACTCTTCCTTTAAAAGGTGTTATATTCCACATGATCACTCACTTTCTGTCCTGACTAGCCTTTTCACACTAATAACTGCCTTTTTTGTAACATAGTCCAGTGTCTTGAAGTCCACAGAAATTTTTTCATTCAATTCAGTGCTGATCTGTCAAGCCTGTATTCCTCTTCTTACTCACACATACTTAGAAGATTATACAGTGATTCTAACCCTGTTGCATGAATCTCAGCTTTGCAGCCTTCACTTACCATTTTGCAAGAAGGCTGAGTAAGAAAAGTGAATATGAACTGGTTGAGATAGAATGATGTATGCAATTTTTCATAAAAAGTAATGTGTACTCCTCTACAGAACTGTAAAAACTGTATCAGTGTCTTTAAAAAGCCATTGGCTGTGTTTCTTGGAATTAGAAATTACCTCCCACATATGTTTGTTGAAGTGCATTTAGCAATCTGTCTGGTCTAACACCTCATACGCTGTAGTATATTTGGGTTTATTTTCTGTTATTCTGTGTATGTTTTGATGAACAAATACCTACCCTCTTGGTGAGTACTGAATAGTTACGCACCCGGAGTTTTATAATTAAAACCAAAGCTTTCAATTGCTAGTTTCTTCCATTTTTAGTTTATATACCTAATTTTTTTTGTCAGCAGTTTTTATCTTCTAGTAAGTATTTAATTGGCTCCTTTGTATCCACACAATTCAGTGTTTTATATACTAAAAATACATATGTATACACTAAAAGTATCTATTGTAGTCTATCTGCTGCTAAGTTTCATAGAAACTTAAGACTTCTTTTACTGAATCATGGTTGATGTAGTCATTGTTCTCACCATCAAACACTCTCAAATTCTTTAGTGAATGACACAGAAGTAACATGTTGTCATGCATTTATTAGATGTTCTTTCTCCAGTCTTCTAGACTTTTTGATGTGAAGTCTTTCAAATGGATAAATTTATGAGCCCTCCTTTTTGAAAGGGCAAAATGCACAATTCCATTGTTCTTCAGTTTAGGACCTCTGTTTTCAACATTTTCCCTCTGTGGCAGAATGGGTATAGACCTCTGTCACAGATGTCATCCTTTGTCTCAGCAAGTATTTGCAGACCATCGAGCAGCCTTTTCAAAGTCAGTCTTTATTAATCAGAAGAATACAGTATCTAGAGTCCTTACGTGAGAAAGACAAAGCTAAATTTGCAAAAGGGTATGTTCCCACATCATTTAGGATTACTTTCTGTCATTCTCCAAAGAGGCACTCTCTTATCTTGGCTGATCCCACAATTGAACAGGCTAAACAGTTAAATTCCCTTGCTATGAAAACATCTTCTGTCTCTAGCCCCACTTTTACAGTCCCAAGTGACTAAGATCTAACTAAAATTTTGCTTTTTTTTTAAATCAGCATCTTGACATCCTGATTTTTATTTCTTCTGTGAAATTTGGACTTGCTAGACCCAGAAGTTTGGAATAATAAGAGATGGTTTTATGAATTATATATTTACATTATATATATGTACAATTGTATGTAAATTGTTTTTAGTATTTTAAAATTGCATAATAAATAGATATTTGATAAGTGGTATAAAGTGACTTTTCTAGCTCTTGCCAGTTTATCTTCTCAAGCTGATCCAGAAAAACATTAAATGAACTTTACATCTGATCTCTATGTGATAGTATGTATTCTGTATCTCTGTAGCCCCTGAAGCACTCCAAGGTCCAGCTTTTTCAAAGCATTAACCAAAGTTCATAAGCAGTTCACATACTAAATCTCCAAATGATGCCAGATTTCAAAAAAGATTGTTTCTTTCCTACCTTTCTAGGTTAATGCATTGCATGTACCTCACATCATTCAGGGTGACAGCCTTTCTTTTTAATGCTGTCTAGATCTGCATTTTCACTATCATCACTAGCGGCTATCCTCTCTGAATACTACTGAGCTCCTGGATGCAGTAGCAACTTGGAGTAAGATCTTTCATAGATTAGGTACATGTTTAAATGAGTTCATACCCCATTATCTGTTTTGAAAAGACTATGTAAATTTCCTTGTATATCTCTTGTTCCTGTTTTAAAGAGGTGCAGTTAATTTTTTTTGTGTCCTTGTTCACCCTGGCACAACATTTCTATCTTTGTATCAGGAAAGGAAGTAGACATCTTTAAGAGTCTATAGCACTTAATAATACATATCTCTTATCCACAGAATCAGTCATCTCTTCACAGAAAGGCAATCAGGTTGACCAAGCTTGCTTTCCACATTGCAGATCTGTGCTGTCTGTTTTCAGTTGTGTTTGTATCCTTCATGTTTGGCTGACAGGAAATTTGTCACTGTGATTTTCTTGGGGATCAAAGTCAGATTTCCTGTCATCTGTGGCAATGATGGAAATTACTCTTATGCAAAATAACATCCCCCCCCACAAAAAAAAAAAGTTTTTAAATAAGTTATATTTTATATCCTCAGGAAAGTGAGTGTTATAAACAGCAACTACTATGACTTTTGCAATCCATCTCTGATATATTTTTTTTAATGTATTTTTATGAGAGGTCAGACAGAACCAAATATGCTGCATGCTTTTCAGGTTCCAGTACTGGTTTCTTTTTGCATCCACGTATTGAAGATTTAGAGGGTTTCTTTGTTTTGTGTTTGGTTTGTTTTTTTGGTGCACATTGAGTAAAAGATCTTGAAATGGCTGAAATATCACAGAGACTTTTATCTGCACTGATAGAGTTTATTTAGAATATATATGTATTAAGTATTAATTCACAGTTTTGAAATCTCTTCTTAAGAGTACCGCATAATATACAACAAACCATTTTGTCCATAGCTTAGCCGTGTTCCTAGTGTAGACTTCTGGGGAAACAGCTATTTACCACTTGTTAAGTTAATGATGATTTTTGAAAGATCACTCATTTCTGCTTTTGCAATTTCATTTCTAGTTTACGACAGGCTTTTGCGCACCTTGTAGGACAACGCTTAGGGGTTTTTTAATTACTTTTGTATAAGTGTTCTATTTTGTGTATGGCTATAGCCTGGACAAATTTGTAAAATAAAACAGTAAAGCAAGGACTAGGATTAATTCTACTTGGGAAATCAAAGAGCTCTAATTGTTCTGTGTTTCCAGAGGTTTGAAATGTAGGACAGATTTGATTTAGCAGTTGCTGGTTTCTTATGTGCCCGCTAATAACATTGGCATTGCGTACCAACTTAATGGAAACCATATACCACAATCAGACCATAGCTGGGTAATTATATACCAATTATTTTTATGTCTCTTACAGAAAAAATAGAATACTTACCTATATTAAATACATATTTTATTTTTTAAAAAATAAGTCTTTTCATTTCCTTGGAACTTTACTTGCCTCTAGGGGTTTTTTTTAGGTTTCTTTACGTAACCAGTGCTTAAAATAATGAGGTTTTATTTTCAGAAGGGGAACTAGAAATACAGTGTTTTAAAATGTATGTGTTATCTCTTTCAAACCTATTTTTAGTCAAAATTGCAGTAGTATCACTAGTTGAGTGGTTTGCCACCATACTTCAACGTAAAGGTCAATATATCCATCCAGAGAGGAGGGATTTAACCAGATTTCCTAAACTTCTGGAGAAAACAGGTTTGCTCAAGGGATACAGTCTGTCTCCTTTTTATTTCCTTGAGGCATCTTACTAGATTGGTTTCTCAGTGTGGTCATGCCCCTATATCCTTCTGCATTTTATTGCAGTCCCATACTTCATTCTCAAGAAATGTTGCCCATAGCCACATATGCACAAAGGTATAACAATAAAATTATCACAGGAGACCTCAAGCAGCCTGAGGCAGGTGAAGACAATAGAAAAAACAAAATACACCAGGTATGTTAAAATGCAGGCTTGCCATCCAGAGAGATGATGGAGAGTTTCTCATTGGGAAAATTTCTCAGGCTGGGCAGCATTTTTTGTAAACATCTTTGGGATTTACAAAAGCTTAAGACTTTACCTATTTACATACCTTTCTGGTATGCTGTGTTCTCTGAGCATTTGCTACAAATACTAAAATACTGCTAGTGTAAAAATATTAAAAAAATAGCACCAATCTCATTTTTGCATCACTGCCATACCATGGGGCAAAGGACTTTATTGCTTCCCTGTCCACTGATTCCATGGGTATATGTAAGGGATGTAGGAGAATTTAGTTAGGGAATTAGGACTGACATTTGATTACAAGAACAGTGAAGTTCATGTTTGCTTCTTCTATTTATGTATTTACTTTTATTTCAAGGGATCTGCTTGTACAGTTAAAAACAGGAATGTGTTGAAGTGCTTGATCATCAGTGGGATTGGCCGAGTTCCCTGGTAGAAAGCCAGTTCTGGTACAAATTCTGTTTTTCTTACTGTGTTGTTTCAGGTGGTGCTGAAATGTAGCTATTATGTGAAGTCATGATTATAAAAGGCAAAAATACATGTCATACTGCCTGTCTGCTGGACATGCAAAAGCCTGAGCATAACAACAACCAGGACAAAGTGAAATTGAGTGATATACCTATCTTTATCTGGTAGCTCAATGCATTAAAAAAACCCTTTTAGTCATCAAAATACCCTTTCAAAATTTGAAACAGGAGTGGATGAATTGTATAAAAAGTTGCATTGTGCAGTTTTATGCAATTTTTTTTTTCATTTAAGGCAGAAGCAGTGTGAATTGTGAGCTATGATTCCTCTGGTGTGCAAGCATAGTAACAGAGAACTCAAGCAGTGACTTCTTCAGCCACTGTCTGTTGTTACAGCAGCAGAACATCTTCTGCCATATGGAAATGGGATTAGGCATGTACTTTGACACTGAACATAGGAGGTTAGCTAAACTGGAAGACCTCATGGCACATAACCATCAACCTTGTTGATGCAGGGAGTAAACACAAATCCTATCTGCTAGTATCATGTGGGAAAAATGATTAAGCTTTTGCGCTTGCCATCAAGATTTGCTCTGAAATTAAATTCTGTTGCCCTAATTTAGGAAAAAAAAAACCCTGAAGTGACTGCAAAAATTTCTGAAAATAAAGATTTTATAGTTTTACACTTGTAAAGAAGAACCTTTTCTATTGATGAGCAATATTTACTTTAACTAAATAATCAACAGTGCAGAGGATATTATTAACATGCATAAGTTAATGTTTTAATTAGTAACAATAATGACATATTAAAATTAGTTGGCAGTATACTGTCTATATACTCAAATGTATTCTACAGTTGACAAGTGTTTGTGTCTAATTGCAGGCTAATTTATAAATGCTTCTCCACAAATCACTGGAAATTGAACATCAAACTAATTTTGGGAAAGCTTCAGTGCATTCAAGTGTTTTCTCATCATTTACATCTTTCTCTTTTGTTTCTAATTCAGTAGAATAATACATATGAAAGGTAGAAATGGCCATTGAAATTTACTTGTTCAGTCTGTTATGTACATTTTCTTTGTAGTTTCTCCAGAGCTTTGTCCACTCATATTTCAAACAACTCAAGCCCATGAGAGTAACGCTGTAACTCCACCAGCAAGAGAATAGTTCACAGTCCACTAAGCTAAACTGTTGTACCATTTCCTTAACATCTGAATGCATAGTTTTCTTTGCTAATTTTCTTTTTATTACATCTGCTTATTGCAATTTTAGCTCTCATAAACTTCCTCCCATTTTTCTCTGTACATTAGGCTCTTCAGGAGCTGGTAGATGGCTATCAAAGCCACCTTAATAGCTTTTGGCTATATAATAAATAAAAGATAATGGAAAGTTCCATAAGAATACTATTACTTGGTAATACTTGGTTGACTGATTGATTTCTACTCTGTGTAGAACCCTTAGAGAGGCTGGAAATTTTAAAATCTAATTCTTGCACATTTAAATGAATTTTCACATTAATGATAAAAAGAACTTCATAAATGCTGGCATGGTTTTTTGCATGAATGCGTGTGTGTGTGTATGTGTATGCACTGCCTTGGTGTCAAGGTGATGTCAATAGTAATCCATTTTTTATAACATTTCTATCCAGTCCTTATTGAAGTCTGACCAAATGCAGTGTCTTTTACATATGCAGTAATGATAGATGATGATAGCAGAAAAACATCAGCACAGTTACACCTCACATAGGTTTATTTTCAGTTAAATTAAACTAGCATCTATTGATTAGGAAAGTACTCTGTTGTGTAATAGGTGCATTTCAGTAAAAAAATATATGCAATTTGATGGAATCTGCCTAATACACCAGATTTCCAAACAACTTTATTTGGCAAAATTATGTAACATGTAGTATTTGTTTCCAGATTTAAAAATACATTAAAAATTAAATTAAGAGTATGTCAGATATCAATGGTTCACACCAAAAGTGTTATTTTTTTCTGTTGTAGTATACTTGGGAATGGTGGTGACTAAACTATAAATGTTAGATTACTTTTTTTTTTTTTAACATATCAACAGTGTAATGTCTGTTTCTGATTTTTGTTATATATGTACAAAATCAAGGAGGAGAGCCTCAAGATGGTATACTGACAACTGTAGTTTCCCAAAGCAGTCATGCAAAATAAATACAGCAGTGTCATCATCCCCGATTCTGTTAGATGCAAGATCTCAGAGCTTGCCTAGATCAGGTCTAGAGGTAGTTAACCATGACAACACTCACATTACAACCATTGGTTTCACAGTCTATGTACAGCTAAATGGAGACCTTTCCTCTCTGACTAAGGCAGTCCTTTCTGCCTGTAGTAGCAGATGCATTTAGCTGTGTCAGTTTAACTTAATCAGTTTAAAATAAAATGAGGTTAAATTACTATTTTGTTTTTGTAGTACTGCACTAAGGATTAAATTTGTCTTATTTTTCAAACTATACTAGCTGATCATCTACAAGATGCTACCTCTGCTACAAGTCCAGTCCAGTCCATATGTTCTTTCACCTCCTCAGCTACAAGAAAGTACCGTTACAACTGGAAGACATTTTGCTTAATACAGCTCAAGGCTGTGGGGGTGATTTTCCAATTCTAGTTAGAGACATTACACTGGTTTGAGACATTACACTTTTATCTTCTGCTGTGTAGGAGCTGTGCATCAGTTGATTTCCATTCCACCAACCTAGCCCTGGAAAAAAAGGAGATCATCCTTTTGCCAAAATAAAGGAAACACTAGAGAAAGAAGATAAAATAAATGGATTCTTTGTTAAGTATTCACATAAAGAGAGGTTCATATGCCAAAGCCAGCATTTTTAAACTACACAGTGGATTTTTTAGTACCCACCTCTACTTATATTCAATGTATCATGTTCTTCTGCTGGGTCACTCACTACATTTTTATTATTGCTGGCTTTTTTTATTGCTGATTGTGCTACCACTTCCCAAGTCACAGAATCCAAACTTGCTTTATAAACCCTTTACACTATGTTTCCTTGTTAAATTACTCCCAGGCTTTCTGAGAATAGCAATGTATTCTGATTATTTTGGGCAAATACAGAGAGGAAGAAAAGCTCTTGAGCAATGCAAACATTTTCATAGCTGAAACTCCTCACTTAACAAATTTTTTCTTGTGCAAGCAGAAGAAATGTGTGTACTCAAGACTTCTAAAAGAACTCAGGGATGAAATAGCCAAGCCCCTAACTGCACTGTGCAATACTTCAGTTAAATCTGCTTGACTACCACAGGATTGCTTGGCAAAAGGAGTTTTGAAAAAGGGTTCAAGGAAGATCAGAAAAATATTAACCGATAAACCTGACGTCTGTATAAGGCAAATCAGTAATAATAATGCAATACAATTAGTGAACAGGCGAATAAATATGACACATCCAGGAAGAGTTGGCACAGCTTTTGTTCAGACAAGTTGTGCTTCACAAAGTATCAGACTTGGAAGAAATCAGCAAATAATAAGAAAGGCCTGGCTGAAGCAGTCTCTTGGGATATCCAGAAAGCATTAGCAAAGGAATTAAGCAGTCATAAAAAGGAAGATTCTGGATCAGGCTTTAGAGCAGGTTCAGAACAAACAAGGAAAGACAGTTTTTGAGAGAAGGCTGCTGAATTGAGGGACTCCTTGCCACAGGATGTCATGGAGTCTAAAACATTTGGTGGATTACAGAACTGATTAGTTGAAGTTACAGAGAGGTACAGAGCCATCAACTCCAGTTTGGAAAGTCCCTCACCACAATTTTTGTCACGTGAAGAAAGTGTTCTAGGAAAGTATTGTTCTATTTTCATAGGTTCTCATGTTTTTTCTCCTGCTGTTGGGTGCTGACAGAGACACACTGAAATTTTCTGAAAATTCAGTCATTGGTGTTTAAAGATGGCATTACTCTCTAGGCCTTTGATAGACGAACTGTTGCAATATATGACTACAGTGTAATGTTCACTCTTGTCAAAATACATGATTTTCCAGAATAATAGGGACATAGAGCTAATGTGGGGACATAGAGCTGCAAAGTACAAAATAAATACGTGATTTTCTACTAGCACATGACAAAATATTCTAAGTCTTCAGCCATCTGTAATGCAGTAATTGATTTCTAGTGCCATTTGTAATTAAATTAGAAAAACATTAACGATTCTTCTTACGTATTAAAGAATACCCTGCTATTAACACTGCTAAATAGAAAATCAAATATGTACATATGACACTGGGAAGCTCTGTGGAAAGAATGGGTAGGCTTGGGAGTGGTGAAGAATGCTGCAAAGGACAAAAATACTATCGGTTCAGCAGTCTCTAGTCTGAAGTACACTACTCCAGCCACAGCTAGCCTAAGACATACCTTATCAGACACAGAGATTGATTAAAGCATGACATTTCATTTAGTTGTTTGCATATACATGAATGTGGAACACCGGGGAAAACAACAGATTAACAGTTGTCTGAAAATTAGACTGGAATTTCTGAACAGCAAAATGTTCACTGAGAAAGCCCTGCTTACCAAATGTCACAGCTGGAATTCTTTGTTTGTTTGTTTTTTAATGTATTATGTTGAAACATAACATTCTGAAGAGGTTTTTTGCTCCATTTCATATTGTTCCATTAAGTATTGTTGCTTGTACCAAAAAACATGGTGGTTTTCTCCTGGTACCATGGAAGTTGTGTTTTGGCTTTCCTGGCAATTGACAGAATACAGTCATAACAAGGTCATTCAAAAGTCATACTGTGATTCATGGAAGGTTACTTGTGCTTTCTGAATCCCAGGGGTCATCTTTTTCATTCTTTTAGTGCTTCAGAGATGTAACAGTAATCAAAATTGGCTGGTTAAAGTACAGATGTTTGGAAGCCAAGCAGTTAATGCCAGTTTTGCAAAAGGTTTCATGATCTGTTAATTGATAATTATTTTGTATTTATTTCAATAATTGTAAGTCCTTTTTCCATTATGTAAAAGATGAAGATATTTTTATTTTTTAGTAAAAATCCACAAAACTTAAATGAGAGTTAATCAAGATCCTATTCTAGAAATTAAATACCCCATAAAATCACTAAAATGGAGTAATATACCAAATGATTCATTAACATTTTTAATTGTTATAAAATTGTTTTCTATTAATATTCCGTTAGAGAATTATGCATATGAATGAGAGAGAATATTTTATTCTTCCAATATGTGTAATATTTGCATGTGAAGATGCCTGCATGAAATTTAATGCCTTAAACCATCTTTTTTGCTGCACTCATGGCAGTTTCTTAGAGTAGCGATGCCCAGGTTATATTTAGTCTTGGGCATTCTGCACACCCTGTAACAACCTTCTTCATCCTTCAGTGGCACTCTAGAATGGTTCGCATCCCCTGCTTTTCCTCTGAGTCTTATGAGGGAACTCCCAGAAATTCTATCTTGAATTTCCCTTAATGCCTTTGCTCAGAGAATTCTTCACCAGTGTGATCTGATGATCTTTTATGTTACTCCCATAAAAGTACTCTTTGATTTTCTACTCTTTTCCAGTTTATGTGAAGCATTGAAGATGACAGAATATGACTGTAAATTTACAAAAACTAGCAAAAAATATTCAGATACAAACAGTATTTGAAATTTGGTTTCACTGCCAGTATTATAGTGTAATAGTAGACTTTCAGTATTCCTGCACTGCCACAAGTCCTCAACATTTTGTGTGGAGTGACAATAATCTATAATTGCTATAGCCTTTGTTATTGCAAAATATATTCTTATTAAAGTGATATTTTTTAAGGGGTCTGTTAAAAAAAAAGTGTGAAGTTTATGTTCTGCTATACATATATTTATATATTTGCAAAATTAGGACTTGTTTTCTAGGTATGTACTGGGAAGAGTACAAGAAGTTGGTATTGTCCTACAAAACCCCTAAAGAAATACACAGATGATTCTATCATAAGTTCATTATGTCAGTTACAAAATTCAATTACTATTGCACATTTTGGTGAACTGCTGCAAGAAAAAAAAATATTTACTACTGCCTCTTAGAACATCTTTGGCCTGTTTTGGCTGATTTTGTTTGCAAATCAAATCCATCTAAATATTTACAAATTACCAGATTATCCTTACTGCTCTCTGCCATCCATCGGTACAGGTCTTTGCAGAACTCCTGCAAGATCAAGTGGGCTCTTTCTCCCTGCTGCTGATCTCAGTTGTACCCTGAATAGCTACAATTGACAGCTGGCATATCTTTTTGGTTTGGTTTGGTTTCTGACAGTAGGTGCTGTAGCATGAGCAGAAGTGGCCCACAGCTGCTGAAAAATCATGCCTTTAAAGATATTTGCATTATTTGGACTAAGTCGCTCATTCATCTTCCTTTTCAGCAACTGCATTATAACTGGAGTTAAAAGCTGTAAACATCCTACCCCTTGGCTATGTGCAGATGGCTGACTTCTACACTAGAAACCTCAGACTTTTTCCTTGAGCTGAGATTGTAGCTGCTAAAGGCTGTTGCTCATTTCTGTAAATAAATCCCAACTTGATTTAACAGCTGCCAAGTCTGTACATCCTGAAAAGTGTTCTAGTACATGGTGACTAGTGATGTGGTGACCCTAGTGATTTAGATAGTGACCCTGGACCCTAGTCCAGCGTGCTAGTGATTTGTATAATTTCTGTCATTTCAGACTTGCCACAACATGACAAAGCCTTCCAGATGCCACATGTTTTCTCCTACCAACCATTTTTCAGTCCTTTCAGAATGTGTAGATCCTTTTTCATTTCCTTTTAAAAATGTTCAAGTTTTTAATTCCTCCTGACCTTTTTAATTTTTTTGTTCTTTTCTATTGGAAAAGTGTTTGCGGAGGAAACATAAAAATGAGACCTATTACATCATGAATATGAACTGTGGGAAGCAAATACAGTTTTAGAATATAGTTATAAAATGTGTGACATGCAGGTTTTTCTAAATCCCTTTTTGTTATTGACACAATTCTCTGCATTGTCTTGGCACTACTATTTTCCTGAAAACAAAAGTTATAATTGCATAAAATCAGTTCTTTTCTCTGAAGAATGAGGTGGATTGTTTTTATTCTATAGTTATTTCAATTTCAATTAATTGATCCTTGATCCTTCAAAAAATTCAAAGAATTAATAGGGAATATCTCTCCTAACTGGTCTATTTATCTTAATTGATAGAAGAAGATCGGTTTATATGTCTGCATTTGTTTGCACATGTGCTTATTGCTAATTTGAAGAGACAGCTATTTCATAGTTAAAAATGCTGAAATACAAGCTCTTTTACAAGGTACATGAAAACTGCTCCTTGTATTGTTTAGTGTATACATACAACTGAGTTTACCATCTCCATGAGCTATGTAATTTATATCTTTAATATCTTTACAGCTCTGATAGCCATTGGACGATACAGCATGACAATAGAGACTGTGGATGTTGGATGGTGCAAAGAAATCACAGACCATGGAGCCACCCAAATTGCACAGAGCAGCAAGTCGCTCAAATATTTAGGGCTGATGAGATGTGACCAGGTATGGAGCACTAGTGTGACCTCGTGCCTGCTTCTGAGGGCGTGTGAGAACGAGTGTTCGTGTGTGTATCTATGAGTGAGGGAGAGATGGGAAGATCTGTGTTTTTCTGTACAAGTAGTTGTGGTATTCACTGCGCTGGTAGTCTTTTAGTGTCCTGTGTTCACATATTTTGCTAAAAAGGTATCTAGAGAACTAAAAAGTGCATCATAAATTTTTGCTGACATGGATTTTCAAAATACACCCACAGGCTACACCCGCAGCCTGAGGTGCTCACAAAAGTTTTATGTAAAACCTGTCCTCTGAGGGTTGTGAATATTTTTGGCTAAAAGTGATTGCTATGTCATATCATTACTATGACAGACTACTTTGGTTCCCGAAAAGAAAAATAAAATTTAATAAAAAAAGAAGCAGTAGAATAATAAAAATATTTCAGTGTTACTTCCAGAGCTGTTTTCTATACATCTGTGTTCTTGCACATATATAATGGTTTTGAAACAGAAGGGCAAGGATTTGGATAAAACCATAATGATAAAATAAGAAAGAACTACTAAATTTCTTATTATGTCATTTTCCTACATGGAATATATTAAGAATGCCTATAAGTTTTAGCACTTTATCATTAGAAGAGGGGACAAGGCAGTCTACCTCTATCTCATCTAAACTATATCGGCTTCAGGAATCACATCCGTGTTGAGAGCAGAGAGCTCAATAGGCCTGGGAACACATCAGAAATACCTAAAAGTCATTGGAGCTTCAGAGTCTCTGATCTCAAACCTCCAATACACCTGCAGGGATTGTTTCTTTTCTGGACATCATGAACGAAATGTCCAGCTTGTGATGCCCACCATAAGTGTGCAAATTTCAGATTGGATACAGCCTGTAAAAACACAGATTTTTAGCCTGAGAAACTTCATGCCCAAACCATTACCTTACATGTCTTGCCATGCTTTATGAAAGACATATATACAGACTGGGAGAAGAGCTCCTTGAGAGTAGCCTCACTGAGAAGGACCTGGGTGTCATGGTGGATGAGAAACTTAACATGAGCCAGCAGTGTGCTCTTGCAGATCGCAAGGCCAATGGTATCCTGGGCTCCATCAGAAGAGGGGTGGCCAGCAGGGACAGGGAGGTGATTGTCCCTCTCTACTCTTCCAACCCATGCCATTCTATGCTTCTATGATACTCAGCCCTCGTGAGGCCCCATCTGGAGTACTGTGTCCATGTCTGGGGCCCGCAATACAAGAAAGATGTAGAACTGTTGGAGAGGGTTCAGAGGAGGCCACAAAAATGGTTAGAGGGCTGGAGCACCTCTCCTACGAAGAGAGGTTGAAGGAGCTGGGCTTGTTCAGCCTGGAGAGGAGAAGGCTGCAGGGGGACTTCATTGCTGCCTTCCAGTACCTGAAGGGAGCAGAGGAACAGGAGGAGAATCCACTTTTTACAAGAGTAGACAATGGCAGGACAAGGGGGAATGGATTGAAGCTAAAGGAAGGAAGGTTTAAATTGGATATTTGGGGGAAGTTTTTTACAGAGAGAGTGGTGAGGTGCTGGAACAGGCTGCCCAGAAAGGTGGTTGATGCACTGTCCCTGTAAGTGTTCAAGGCCAGGTTGGATGGGGCCCTGGGCAACCTTGTGTAGATTCAGAGCTGGAGGTTGGTGTCCCTGCCTGTGGCAGGGGGTTGAAACTCTATGATCTTTGGGGTCCTGTCAAACCCAGACTGTTCTATGATTCTATGACAGTTACAGAACTCAGTATTTCAACTGGCAAGGAATAATAATTTTCAGGTCAGTTGTAAAGTTAGAGACAGAGTTTTGCAAACCCGACCTTAAACATTTCCAGTTTGAGGGAAGGTTGAGCACTTTGGAAGAATTGCTCTGTCTATTAAAGCTGACTCCGCTTAATCTCCTAAACATTAGTGTTTTATAAGAGCCAATGGATGAAAAGAGCATGTGAGTCTCTTTGATGGATTGTGCTAAGATTATGTACTTAGAGAATGTTCAAAAGGTTACTTGACCTTGGGAATTAGATCTGACCCTGAATCACCTGATCAATCTTACACATATATTTATTTTGTGAATTTAGCTAATGCTAAACAATCAACAAGGATCTAATAAGTGCAATAATTTTATCCTGTCTTCAGCTGCTATAGAAAATCAATGATCTTGATGTTGAAGACAACTTTTACTACCTCATCAGTTAAACTGTATGTACTGCAGCCTGTATTCCTCTAATTGCCGGTTAATGTTTTCCTCATTCATTACAAAGGATTATATACTACAAAATCCAGCTGCTAAAAAGAAAAGAGTATTTTTTGAGAAAACTTCAAGGATGATAGAAAAGCAGCGTAGACTGCTTGCTGCAAGTATGCGTGTGTGTATGCACACACGCGTGGGTGCATGTGTACGGGTATTCAAAGAGTGGTAGCTAAAACTTGTCCAGAAATGAGTAAATGCTGTTCCAGCAAACACTGTAGTAGTTGTACTACCATTGGGAATTATCTTTTTGCTTGCAAAGCCTTGATGGGGAAAAATAGCTCCACAGACAGAATGAAGTAAGTATCCTTGACTTAAGAGTTTTTGGCAGCTAGAAGATGCCAGCTCCCTTTTTCCACTGCAAATGAACAGAGAAATTACTGAACAAAGTCATGTCTTCAACTGTCTCTCCCCAATATCATGCAGAACTAATTTTTTCCAGTGGCTGCTCTATTAAATTAAAAATGTCAGTGCCCAGCACATCATTAAAGAGAATTCTTGGGTGGTGCAGAAGGGTTTATTTACACGCCCCATTGACTGAAATTCTTGTCTTTGTACTATTGTCGGCTTGCAAGGAAGAAGAGGGTTAGATTTGCCCCTTCTAACCAGCCTCCCTTTTCTAAGGTACTGACTGTTACAGTAGTACCAGGTAGCATTTGTCTTTCTAGGAATTCCCAGGCACTGGAGGGGAAGTACTTAAATACAGTTACATAAGGAACATATGTAAGTAGACTTCAAATGGTTACCACTAAAATACTCTTTATGACCCAGGCTTTTTGGAATTTCTTTGATATGCAGTTGACATAAATTAGAGGCGTCAAGGGTCCTCCCAAGAAAGATCAGAGAGGCTGCAAGCCTGGGTAAAGGCAGGCTCTGTTTTATGCCATTGATTATCTGAGTGCCTCCAGGCAATGTGTTTCAGTAGATGCAGAGCATTATTGATCCACACCATGAAAATAATCAAATTATTCATTTCTCATCAAACTGCTGTTGCCATGACCTTTCTTTTTCTCATGTTTCCTACCATCCAACATGCATACCACAGGAGCGCTATGGTCTTTGCATTAAAATAAATGTCATTGTGTTGAAAAGTCTCATAAAAATTGCTGACTTTACCATGAGATCATCGTAACGAGGGCATACATTTAAATTGGAAGTTTTCTAATATGCATTTTTTAATTTTTTTTCTGACTTTTAAGTGTTGCTATATAGCAACATAATCACTATTTACAAATAACATACAGAAAAAAGGCAAAGATTATTAAATGATGAAAGTGTTTCTGAAGTATCCAGAGTAAGTTTGGTTTAGAAAAGATGTTTATGCTTAAAATACACAAAATCTAAATATTCTTTTCAATGAAAAAAATATGACAGGCAAGGTTACTTAGCAAATGTCTCTTTTATTTCTAGTTTTCCCTAGCGCCTTAAAGACTTAGGCAGCTTTGGATTTCCCTGCACTACACAGCAGTGGTGTCAGAGGCCTGGAGAGAGCTCTGAATGAACTGGTACTTCTGGAAAGGTGCAGGGCAACATGGACACATGGCCATAAGTCCTGAATGCAGCTTAGCGGACAAAGTACAGCACCTTGTCCAGGAAAATTAGCACTCAGCAAAGCTAATAGAGATGTGATAGCATAACTCACTGCTTCCATTTCCATGAGTAGCTCAGGAAATGCTAGCTTGATCTCTGTAGGGTCCTGCATTGTACAGTATAGGTAGAATGAGACACATACCGTTATTTTTTTGTGTGTCAAAGGCTTCTGAGAGACTGTGATCCAGACCTCCAAAAGTATTTAGACATTCAGAAAGTAAACCCTACATATTTTTGAGTACCTTTATTTTGGACAATGAAATTCCTGTTGCCCTCATACAAGCATCAACGTGTAGTCGGAAGCAGCTAGGACCTTCTGATCTCTCTCACATTACTGGGTATTAACTGTGTGCAAATATGTATTTGTGGGCATATGTGTGTGTCTGTACAGGCACCTGAGGCACGAGTGATGTGTTTGATAAAAAGGAAATGGTGCTGTTCCGACTCTCCGGTTCCTTTGAAAGCAGCAAGAGATAAAATCAGTAGTTATTTAAGGCCTGGGCAGGACATTCTAGAGTTTTTTAATTGGAAAAGGCATAAAAGCCATAGTATTTCTGGTTTGCATTCTGCTGTTACCGCCTGCATTCATGCTGTGCCCCATTCCCAGGGCAGCGAGCCAGGCTTCATCCCCTCGTGTTGCTGCTTCCCAGTGCACTGGCAGCACAACGAAACCACAAACTCACAGTTTCACTGCATAGAGAAGTGCTGTGCTGTTGTTACTGCAGCCCAAGGATGTGTTTTGGGACTTGACTTGGGTGTGTGGTACCATGCAGAGGGTGTGTGTACTTCTAGGGTACACTGAAGCTCTGATTTGTCACTTCAGTTGTCTGCAGAGCCAGGGGTTATATTCTATTCATCCCCATTTAGTAGCCCCACAGCAGAAAGGGAACACGACTATCCATTCTTCAAACCAAATTTTAGTTGTAGCTCTGTTTTGTGGTGGGTTTTATCATAGCTTAGGAAAGTATATGTTTTAAAGTATAATTCATCCTTTCCTTTACATAGATTAAAATTTAAGAGGAGCATAGGCAGTTATGGGGTACTCTCTTTTTCTCCCACAGTCACTGACATCAGGATTCCTAAAAGATGTACTTGCATCCTTAGTGCATAAAATGATGCCTGTCTCAGATTCACAGATTCCAATCTACATGTTTCAAACTTCTTTTTGTAAACACAATTCTATACATTTCTACCTCTAAACTGATCAGATCGTAATTGTAGTTACTTAGTTAATTCTTTTGCATTTCCAAAATAAATCAGAGAAAGAACTCAATTTTCTCTATTCTTTTTATTGCTAGAACTCATTTTAAAGATGGCTTTTGTAGCACTTCTTTGTTGACTTTCTTTCATGACAACTCAAAAAGCTTTAACTAATGGCAGTTTGAAATCTTCTCCTTTGTGGAAAATGGCTGAGTATCACCTAGGAAATAGTGGCTGAAAAATCTGTTCTGTTTTTCTGGCTGATAGCTTGGCTGGTTGAACAATGTGTCAGAATAATCTTCCCATGGAGTCTACAACTTTTCTCACACAGATTTTCATATTTCAAGATCCTTTTCCTAAAGCTGTGGTGCTATTTGCAATGGTTATCAGTAGTGCTGCCACCTAAATGCAAGAGACATTTCTTGGGAAAATATGCAGAAAAATGACACTGAAAAACAGAGGCCGCAAAACTCAACATTCACAGCTACATGTAAATGAAATTAAATAAGTCTGACAAAGCTGGCTGTGAACAGATATACACAACTTCAGTTAATAAGTCATCATGGTCTTTATTCCTTTCTCTTTTTTTCTTTCTTAAAGAAATTAGGGTTGCTTGCCATTAAAATATTTCTGAAATCCTATAGCTTGTTCCAGATGACTTTCTCAGATGAATTGCAGCATGTATTTCCTATTACAGTTTTACTGAGATGTTAGAGCACAGAAATTGATGGTCAGTACAACTGACAAAAAGACAAACTCTCTTACCACAGAAAGGAAGGAAGATCGATGACCCCTAAAAATAAAAATAGGCCATTAGGAAATCATTTGCATCTTAAGTAAGAATAAGATTTTGATTTTTAGAAGATCAATACATTTTAAAAATAATTTATCACTTTATCCTTCTATCAAATCTTTTTAAGAAATACTTACAAACATATATCCTGTGCAGACTGCAAATCATTAGCCTAACGGGTTCAGCTGCTGTTTTATGTAAACAAATGCCATCTTGTGAAAAAATTTACAAGCTCAGGACAAAGAAATTTTTCCATTCAATATATACACATTAATAAGGATGACCAGAAACATTTTTACCCTTTATCTGCAAACTTTTAATTTACATTTCATAGGTAAATTATAGGCTAAATAAGTGGGAAAGAGATAAGACCATAGGTTCTAGAGATATGTCTTTAAATACCAAATATGTTTTTGAGCTAAACTGTTCTTAATCAACAGTAGAACAGAGTAGAGCCATGGCTTGTTTTAATATCATTATCACAGCAATTTGCCTTCCACCTTCACAAGAGGCTAACTATCATTAGTATGATCAAAAAACCTGACAAATTGCTACCATTTCTTCTTTTATATTTTAAGGGTTCATTTTGAGATTTGAAATTATGGTTTTATGATATTGAAGAGGACTGAAAATATACATTCCTTCCCTTTAACAAAAATTCTATAGCACTTATTTTCTCTTAAATCACTATCATTTGTTCAAGTTACGTTGCTGCATATTAAAAAGGCTACTCTGTATTTTTTAAAGTTTTGTATGTATAATGCAGGAGCTGCCACTGATACATCTCTCAATGAATAATGAAGACTTCAGATTCATAAAATCCGAGAATCCCATTAGAAGGAAACTACAGTTATCCTTTCTAACCCACAACAAAAGAAAAATAGCATTTATTTCACTTTGGTTTTCAATACAGCAATTTTAAAAGACTGAACAATACTTTTTTTTTCTTTTTGCCCCTAGCTAACTAGAATAACAGATCCATTACGTGTGTGAACGAAAGCATCTGTTAAAATCTAAGAAAGGATTCTTCATACAAATTGAACTTTTCATACTTGCAGTTTAACTCTTTCTGTACCAAAGGATTTTTATCTTCCAGAATGTTAGTTCAGCAGCAGCTTCCACAGCAGTAGGCTGAATTTGAAATCTTCCTGTGTTAATTAGTCTGTCCTTGTTTTTAAAAAGAAACCACCTGATAATGTCACACTGCAATAGGATGATGGGCCTCATCAATAGTTCAAAATCAGGATATGGCCAATTATTAAGGAAAAATGCAATGTGAAGTAGTCATCTTTTTTGTGATTAACAAAAAAAAAAAATTTTAGAAGCACTGTCCCCTGGAACTTGCAGTCATTTCTGACAGCTAGCAAATTTTTGAGAATGATTTCTCTGTTAATTGTACAGGCCATCATTTTGACAGGTATTACAATAATGTGCACAAATTATTGTTAATGTAGCAGAATAGGAAGGAAAATATTCAGTCCTATTAATTCAACAGACAGAAAGTAATTTGAAAGAATATTTATCACTATATAAATAAACACTGTCATTTCATTGCATATGGGCCTTCATTAACTGCAGTTTTTTATAAGTAAGAACAAAGCAACACACAGAGTTTCATCATAAATTTGAAATACTTACGAACTAGTAATATTTTTACCTTGAACTCTTGTACAGGTGGAGTCTAGAAGAAATTCATCTGATTGCAATTAACAAAATTAGCAAACCAACCAGCCACCCAAATTAAAAAACTCCTTCAGAAAGGTTTCAGTGATTTAACAGAAAAGCAAACCCTTACAATAGGCAAAGGGAATTGAGAATGAAATCTTTATCGCTTGCACAACTTCAATATTCAGCATCGTGTCAGCAGTGATCATTAGGACAGTGAGCCCTGAAATGATGGCCCAGCTGGAAAGCCATGCAAACTCAGGCACCTGAAACGGATTATTCCGCTGGCTTGCAGTAACACAGTGACTCCCACGATTGTGCAGGGACTGTCACTTTGAGGCAATAGCATCACCTGTGTAAAGAACCACAACAATGAATTTCATCCCTCTAGGACTCTACCTTTCTGCCAGGATTTAAGCAGAGAACTGTAGAGGGGCTATACTCCACAAGTAACCTTGGTCATTTTTCCGAAACCCTTCCAGAAGTGCTAACTTTGAGTATTAGAGGGTTTGTGGATTCTTTCCCTGTACATGACAGAAAAGATTACAGCTATTTCTGTTTACCCACTCCTCCCCATTTCGAAATATAAGTGGGAAATTAATTGCTAAAATTTAACATAATGAAGTTGTTGAATGTCATGATAATAATAGTACATGAGACTGTACTTGTCAATATAATTATTTATGAGCCTACAAATTCAGTATATATTCGTACATGTGTGCTTTTTTTTCTGAATCTCTTTTTTTTTTTCCTTTTAGTAACAGCCTCCATTAAGTCAAAAATACATTCTTTGCTGAAATCATAAGGGACTTTATTTGGACTATAGGATATTGTGCTAATATTGGTAGTGCTGTTATTTTATTAAAGTCCTAAACAAAGGTTCTGCCCCTGGGCATGAGGGCAGTCACTGAAACTCTGTGGAATATGTCTGCCTTAGCTGATCAAGTGCACTTCACAGAAAACGTTTCCAGAAATCTTTAATTTTGTTATGGCTACAGGCAACAGTTATAATTGGGCCACCTGAGAATATAATTCATTCAACTATTAGCAGGGAAAAAAAAAATCAAACAAAGTGCACTTTTTATAAGACACTGACTTGAGGAAGGAAACTGCAGCAGAGAAGAGAAAGTGTATATGAAAATGTGGAAAATGCACTTCTTAATAACTCCAACTGTGTATATTTTGGATTTATTTTTAAAACATTAGAGAAATTGGAACATAAAATGTGTCTGAAGCACATTATTGTGGATACACAAAATGACTATAGAGTCATCTGTTGGTCCACTACATACAAATTTGGCTTTCATGTAATACTACTCTACATATACCAAGACACAGATGCACACAAATTTCCATACCTCTATGGATGCAATACCTCTCCGTAAGCAAAAATGTCAGTAACATGATAAGTAAGCCCTTTTGGACCAAATCAATTTGCATTTAGTTTCTATACAGTTGGTTTTATGATTCTCGATATGTAGAAATTGTAATAATACTTGCAGTCTGTAAACCTTTATTTTCAAACATCTGTATGGCAGCCCTCAAAAATCTTCTGGTGTAAATGTTACTTCTCATCTGCTAGCATTTCCCTAAAATTCTTTACAAGTACTAGATTTCTATAATTAAGCTAGCAGTTCTATAAATTATTAATGTGTTTCTGTGAAGATATTGCAGACATATCCCTTGTTATAACTTGGTTTATTAGTTTTTATTAATGACCAAACTATAAAGTTACATAGCTGGAGATACCTACCTGTAATATCCTCAGAAGGAGAGTGCCCATGATGTCAGCACTTTCTGGAATCAGCTAGCCATATGCCTGTTGCAAGGGCTAAGTTGGATATTATGCAAATATTATTTCAGCAGTCTATCACTGTATGATGTTATGAACCCCTGAGGAGCATAGGCTCCTAAAAATTTCCTAGGACGCTTTAATACTGCACCTTTGCACAGTTTTGCAAGTCTGGTTGGTTGCTTGTGAGTTTTTGGGGGTGTTTTGTTTTTTTTTTTTTCATTATATGGATGCTTATTTTTTTCAATTAATAACGTGGAATGGAGATAACTTTTTGTTTTCAATTATCAAGTGAAGTCGATGTTACCCTGAAGTTTTTCCTTAAGACCCTGTTAAAAAGTATTTCCCATCTTTCTTCTAAGCCCTTCTTATGAACTAAAAGGCCACAATAAGGTCTCCCCAGAGCCTTCTCTCCTCCCCAATTCTCTTAGCCTTACCTTACAGGAGAGGTGTTCCATCCCTCTGATCATTTCTGTGGCCTTCCTCTGGACCTGCTCCAACAGGTCCACATCTTTCCCATACTGAGGACCCCAGAGCTGAATGCAGTACTCCAGGCAGGGTTTCACCTGGACGGAGTAGAAGGGGGGAATCATCTCCTTCAACCTGCTGGTCATGCTTGTTTTGATGCAGCCCTGGGTAAAGTTGGCTGTCTGGGCTTCAAGTGTACATTGTCACCTAATGTCCAGTTTTTCACCCATCAGCATCCCCAAGTCCTTCTGCACATGCTGCTTTCAATCCCTTCATCCCCCAGCCGGTATTGCTACTGGGGTTGGTATGATGCAGGTGCAGGACCTTGCACTTAGCCTTGTTGAACCTTATGAGGCTTACATAGACCCACTTCTCAAGCATATCCAGGTCCCTCTGGATTGCATCGTGTCCCTCCGGTGTGTCAACTTCACCACTTAGCTTGGTGTCATCTGCAAACTTGCTGAGGATGCACTCAATACCACTGTCTATGCCACTGAGGAAGATATTTGTGATTGTTTAACCTTGGTTGGATACCAACACTTTTCCCAATACAGATTCCTGTGGGACAGCTCTCATCGCTGATCTCCATCCAGACACTGAGCAGTTGATCACTACCCTTCAGATGCAACCATCCAACCAATCACTCATCCACCAAACAGTCCATCCATTAAATCTGTATCTCTCCCACGTACAAAGATGTTGTGAGGAACCATGTCAAAGGCTTTACAGAAGGTAGAGCTGTATGATGTCTTTAGCTCTTCCATTGTCCACTGATGTAGTCACTCCATCATAGAAGGCCACTAGGTTGGTCAGGCAAGACCTGCCCTTGGTGAAGCCATGCCGGCTGTCTTAAGTCCCCTCCCCGTGCCTTACATACCTTCTAGGAGGATCTGTTCCATGATTTCCTCAGGCACAGACATGAGGCTGTGCCGTGGTTTCACCCCAGCTGAGGGCCAAGATCCACACAGCTGCTTGCTCCTTAAAGGAAAAGAGCAGGTTAAAGGGAAGAGGGGGGGGGCGGTGAGAAGTAAGGGAAGGGAAAAGGAAAAGGAAGGGGCAAATAACCCCAAAATCAAGAAATTAAGAGGCCCGTGGGTTGGGATAAGGATAATTTACAAAGATAACAGAAAGATACAATATAACAATGCTTCCTCTGCTGTATTGCCCCATACAATGATCATCAATATCCTGCAGGTGCTCTGGGGCTTCACCCTTTTCCAGTGTAGTCTGAATCAGTCCAAGGCAGATGGTAGGGCTGTGTTTCCACCCCTGGGGCAGACAATTCCATGTGTATTGGATGCCTCTCCAAGTGAAAGCAAACTGTGGCCTGCACTCTGGCGCCAGTGGTATTGAGAAGAAAGCATTTGCAATGTTGATTGTGGCATACCACTTGGCTGCCTTTGATTCCAGTTCATACTGCAGTTCCAGCACGTCTGGTACAGCAGCACTCATACCTGGAGTGACTTCGTTTAGGCCACGATAATCAACTGTCAGCCTCCACTCTCCATCAGACTTCGGCACTGGCCATATGGGACTGTTAAAGGGTGAGCAGGTTCGGCTGATCACTCCCTGACTCTCCAGTTGACGAATCAGCTTGTGGATGGGGATCAGGGAGTCTCAGTTAGTACGGTATTGTCTTCTGTGCACTGTTGTAGCAATTGGCACTTGCTGTTCTTCAACCTTCAACAACCCCACAACAGAAGGATCCTCCGAGAGTCCAGGCAAGGCACACAATTGTTCAATTTCATTTGCCTCCAAAGCAGCTATTCCAAAAGCCGACCGGTACCCTTTCAGGTCTTTAAAATACCCTCTATGGAGATAATCCATACCTAAAATGCATGGAGCTTCTGGGCCAGTCACAATTGGGTGTTTCTCCCAGTCCTTCCCAGTTAAGCTCACTTCAGCCTCTAACACAGTCAATTGTTGGGATCCCCCTGTCACTCCAGAGATGCTAACAGGTTCTGTCCCAACATGATTCGATGGCATTATTGTACACTGAGCACCAGTATCCACCAGAGCCTTGTACTCTTGTGGGTCTGACGTGCCAGGCCATTGGATCCACACAGTCCAATAAACACGGTTATCCCTCTCCTCCACCTGGCTGGAGGCAGGGCCCCTCTATTGTTGCTAATTGTGTTGGCTGTTCACTGGTGCAACGTTCTTCCTGGCAGAATTGCGTTGTGTGATTCTTTTACCTCGCAGCTCATTTACTCGTGCTTGAAGGGCTGAGGTGGGCTGCATACCCCACTTCATCATGTCCTCACCATGGTCACGCAGGTAAAACCACAGCATCTCTCGCAGTGCGTCCTTTCTGTATCGTCCCTTCTGGGAAGATGGACGCTTTCTCCCAGTAGCTGCAACATTGCCCCATACGGGCTGGGAGTTGGACACATTTTTGTCAAGTCGTTCGACCAGTTTCTCTACCGCTGCTATCACAGAGAGGGAAACATTGTCCTGATATCTCCGGAGTCGGCAGGACACATCGTATACGGTTGGTGGATATGCATCATTCCAGTCCATTGTTGCCGATGAATTGGTGTGCCCTGCTGGTGCACTTTGTACAACCTTACACCACATATCTGGGGTGCATAGGACGTCATCAGGATCAGAGGGAAGCTGTGAGTTGTCCAGATCATAATAAATTACCTCCCGTACAGCTAATTCTCTCAGGTGCTGGATAACTGCCTCTAGGTTGTTACACTTGGGTGTTTGACATGTAATGTATTCCTTTATGGGATACCTTTCCCTCACACTTGACAGTAGTCGCCTCCAGAGGCTGAGGATTTCAGGCTTTTCCCCAATTGCCCTATCAATGCCTCCTTCTCTAGCTAGGGATGCCAACTGCTTGGCCTCCCTGCCATCTAATTCCAGACTACTGGCCCCGTGATCCCAGCATCGGAGCAACCAAGTGATGATGTGCTCACCTGGGCGGCGACTGAAATCTTTTCGAATCTCACGCAGCTCACTCAGGGTCAGGGATCGTGCGACAACAACCTCATCCTGAGATGGTTGAGATGGCCCTGCCTTATCCCGAGATGGTTTGGATGGCCCTGCTTCATCCTGACATTCATCAGATGACCCTGCTTTATCCTGACATTCATCAGATGGCCCTGCCTCAATTTCATCCTCATCCTCATCCTTCACTACAGGAACAACTTTCCTTGTGTATTTCCTCTTTTGTACAGGAGCAACAGACACTGGCATGGGCTGTTTTTTTGTTTTACCAGCAGTATCTGCTGTAGGGGTAGCAGTAGCTGCAGCATCGGTTGGGCAGGTTGCAGTAGCCACAGTGCTAGTCACAGAAGTTACAGTGGCCTCAGTGTTAGTCCCAGTGGTTACAGTAGCTGCAGTTTCTGCTGGTCTGTTTTCCTTCCTTTCCCTCTGACAGTGCTGACTGCTATCAAGCAGTGTTTGGTAAATAGTGGCCAGGGCCCAGCACAGTTCAGTAAGTTGTGCATCTCTGGGAAACTTGCGGCAATTTCTTTTCAGATATGCAGCCACTTTATCAGGGTCCTGTAACTGTTCGGGAGTGAAACTCCAAAACATCGGACGTGAGAAAGTGCCCAGGTGGTTGCCCATACTCTGCCACGTACCCTGCCACTCGTGATTATCTGGCCTCGCAGAACACTCTTGAGTGGTATTCATAAACCTTTGCTTAATATTTAACAAAAGCTGAACCATATTCACCAAACATAACAACAGCAAAATGCTAGTTTGAATATCCCAGGGATACTGGAAATTTTCAAAAACTGTTACCAGAGCTGTTGTATTTAGCCCAAAGGAAGAGAAAGCAGCATAGATATTTCTTTCTGTACTCCCACCATACCAGCTGCAGTTATTAACTCCTCCCTGTCCAAAGAATGGACAGGGCAGCAAAATCTCATACAGATACCAGAACAAGTTCACGACCATCGATATCACTGTATCATAGACTGTTGTCATAAAGTACACCAAAAGGGGGTACGGGAACGAAAACAGGAGCCGCAGCCCCAAGATGTTAAAAGATCCTGCTAGGATTGCATACAACAGACGGTGCTTTTGCTGCCACAGCTGTGAGCACAGCCTTGTAAGTAAATACCAGAGCATCGTGACCAGAGACTGCTTAAATCAAAGTGCTTATCACAACTTTGTCTTAATTACAATCAGGTCAGGGTCAGATCTACCCTTATCCCAACCTTTCAGGCCCCACGTTGGGCGCCAAAAAGACTGTCGTGGTTTTACCCCAGCTGAGAGCCGAGATCCACGCAGCTGCCTGCTCCTTAAAGGAAAAGAGCAGGTTAAAGGGAAGAGGGGGGGGGGGGGGGGTGAGAAGTAAGGGAAGGGAAAAGGAAGAGGAAGGGGCAAATAACCCCAAAATCAAGAAATTAAGAGGCCCGTGGGTTGGGGTAAGGATAGTTTACTAAGATAACAGAAAGATACAATGTAACAATGCTAACAGGACTTCAAAGCAAAATATATGAAGCTGTTGATACACAATGCAGTTTCTCACCAAACCACACAACTCAGGCCGTGCCACCCAGAGCCGTCCCGGAACCCGACCGTCCCCCACGAACCGCGCGTCCCGGAGCCGCCCTTGACCTTCCTCCCATCAGCCCCCGATATCCTGGGCACGACGTAACTGGCGTGGAATACTCTCTTTGGTCAGCTCGGTCACCTGTCCTGGCTTCGCCCCTCCTTTCTCATGAAGAGCTGAGAAAGTCCTTGACTGTCTGACAGCAACTAACAACATCAGGGTGTTATCAGCACTACTCCCATTTTAACTCCCAAACACAGCATTCCATCCGCTGTTACAAATGAATTTAACTCCATCCTGACCGAATTTAACTCTATCCTGACCAAAACCAGGACAGTCTGACAGATCGGTAGTTCCCAGGATCCTCTTTTCTACCTTTTTTTTAAAAAGGGAGCAGTGTTTCCCTTTTTCTAGTCACTGGGGACATCACCTGACTGCCATGACTTTTCAAATGTCATGGAGAGTGGCTTGGTAACTACTTCAGCAATTCCCTCAGGACTCTGGGATTCACCTTTTCAGGTCCCACAGACTGATGTATGTTCAGGTTCTCAGGTTGTCTTGAACTCAGTCTTCCTGTCCCTGCCTTGAGGTCTGTCCACTTGAGAGGTGTGGGTAGAGAAGCGGTGCCAGTGAAGACTGAGGCAAAAAAAGTCGTTGAGTACTTCAGCATTCTCCTCATCCATTGTTACTGTTTGCTAGTCATGTTCACCAGGGCTAATGAAACTTACCAGTCTCATGAAAAAGGAATGTCTGGTTCAACTGATGGTTTCAACTGTAATCCCTAATTTATCTTAACAAGGTTAGGAAAACTCAACTCCCTTGAATTTAATAAGATCTGCCCAGGAATGTAATGGAAGCAAAAGGTAAAGACAAATTCTTGATTGTAGAATCTAGAAATGAAAGAAAACAGTGGTGAAATTGTCAACAGACTTCTGTCCAAAGACATGGCATATTGAAAAATAAAAACTCTATTATCTAATAACTATTTGTGCTTACAGTTTCAATTTTCTGTAAGATCTTACCAAAGATGGCACAAAAGAAAAAGTGATGTAAAAAATTAGGCAATACTCAGATCAGATGAGTAAGTCTAGCATACCAGATCAAAAACCTGAGCGGGTATTTTTCTCTGAGTAGCTTATTAATTGAAAAAAAATTATGTTCAGTTTATCCTGAATGTCCAGGTTTTGGTCAGGATGGAGTTAATTTCATTTGTAACAGCGGATGAATGCTGTGTTTGGGAGTTAAAATGGGAGTAGTGCTGATAACACCCTGATGTTTCTAGTTGCTGTCAGACAGTCAAGGACTTTCTCAGCTCTTCATGAGAAAGGAGGGGCGAAGCCAGGACAGGTGACTGAGCTGACCAAAGAGAGTATTCCATGCCAGTTACGTCCTGCCCAGGATATCGGGGGCTGATGGGAGGAAGGTCGAGGGCAGCTCCGGGATGCGCGGTTCTTGAGGGACGGTCGGGTTCCGGGACGGCTCTGGGTGGCACGGCCTGAGTTGTGTGGTTTGGTGAGAAAATGCCTTGTGTATCAACAGCTTCATGTATTTTTGCTCTGAAGTCCTGTTAGCATTGTTACATTGTATCTTTCTGTTATCTTAGTAAACTATCCTTACCCCAACCCACGGGCCTCTTATTTCTTGATTTTGGGGTTATTTGCCCCTTCCTCTTTCTTTTCCCTTCCCTTACTTCTCACACACACACACACACACCCCCCTTCCCTTTAACCTGCTCTTTTCCTTTAAGGAGCAGGCAGCTGCATGGATCTCGGCCCTCAGCCGGGTAAAACCAGGACACTGAACCTGAAAAATGAGCTCATAAATGCCAGTTAGTTAGTTGATGGTGGGAAAAAAATATTTACAGACTGGTGGGTTTTTTCACCCTTTCTTTTACAGGTAGATCACTTTACCTAAAGGAGAGAAAGTTTTGAGCACTTCTCAAAATTTCACCCACGTGATGTGTAGACCTAGCACAGCAAGATTAGATTCCTCCAAAGGACCACTCCCCAAACCCTTTTGTGAATATTCTATTTCACGTAGGCTAGATGGGTATTCATGTTCTCCTTGCCCAGAAAAATTCCTGGAACATGAGGAAGAGTTCTTTTCCGTTAGTGCAGATGATACTTAAATACTCTTTGCACAGCCATGCTGTTATCATCAGAAGAAATTGAAGAGATGCCACCCTGGATAATATTTGTCACAAAGTCAAGTATGCTCTCCTGGGAAATAGGTGATATGTGTTCAGATGTCTTCATGCAAAAAGGATACAAAATTGTGACTTCTGGATAACTGCTCTAATTAAGTTAAAAGGCAGTGATATCCCTTGGTCTTGCCAGTTTCTGTAACCCCTTTATTCACTTTTTCTTTTTTTTAAATCTGGGTTTTGGACTGGAATCAATTTTTATTTCAGCAAGAAAAAACAATTTCAAACCAATCTTCGTTATTTTTTTTATTTTTTTCTGTTTGATGACCGAGATCCTCACAGACGTATTACTTTGACTCTTAATGACAAGGACAGCATTCTTTCATTATGTGTTAAAATATAATTAAAGGGCTATTGAAATTCAAATGAATAGTTCTGTATTAGATAATCTAACTAGTTTATCTTCAGACAGCAGTCTTTCTTTTGACAACTCAAAAGATTAATGGAAGTTCTGTGGAAGAAACATATAACATTTTAAAGCATATTAAGATGTGAAGATTCTAGTTTTCATTCATTGAACAAGACCGTTCAAGCTCAGAAGGGAAAATTGCTCTGTTTGTGTTATGAATTTATTTTGGGAATAATTCAGTACTTTTGTTTTATCACCAGTCAGGCTGGATTTTAACAGAGACAGAAGCTTGAGTTCAAACACTTAGGCGTAAGATTTCTTTTCATCATTGGGGGAACCAGTATCAAGGGTACCAAGAGAGTTGATTTAGATATTACTCATCTCGTTCATTAACGAAGAACAACATTGTGATTTCTCTATTTTCCTAATGTTTAGATAGGAAAGTTTTAGTGCAATAATAGAGGAAGTTTAAAATACTAAAAAATGTACACTGATTTAGCGTTTCACCTGACTTTTCTCATGGTAAATGAAGAGCTTTCAAAATCTTCTGAAAGGGGATCATTTGTGTCTTGACTGTCTGCATTTCATTCTCATTCTGGGATCCATGAAGGTTCCCTGCCGCCAAATAGGATCCTGTTTCTCCCTCTTCAGTTTAGATATATTGAATTTTTTATAATAATTTTTAACTCCTTGCTTTCTCTTTCTTAGGATTCAAAATGTTTACACATAACTAAAAGTTAAGTATATTTGATAATTTTTTATGAAGCTTGGTAGGATACTTTTTTTCTACCATAAGAGTAAAATCAATTATTTTATCTCCAAGTAATTAATTCGTGTAACTGTTACGGTTCCAAATGGGTTCATAGAATTTGTTGTCCCTTTGCTGTTTAACACCACTGAGGTTACTGTTTAGGATCAAACTAATAATTTAAAGTGTCCGTTTAACAGTCCAGGAAAACTTCAGAAAACCTTCTGCTCTTCAGGTTTTTGAGCATAAAATAGCTGATTTTTTCCAATGTTGCTTCTGCAGTGGTTTGCATGGTCATGTTAATTTTTAATTTGGCACTCCATACCAAAAGTTTCCTTCTCCTGTTTAGTAAGTTAATAATATCAATTAGTAGGTATTATATAAAATATTATTGTATCCAGTTATAATGGTATCAGAAAAAAACTAGGACAAATGGTTAGTAAATCTATGGTTTACCATAGATTTCTTCATAAGCTTTAAGACTAAAAGATCCCACCTGTCTCCCCGCATATGATGGGCCATGCTGTTTCACTTAAGTTAGCCTGGTAGTAAATACATTAGCTTATATCTAGCTAGACTGCAGCTTCTGTGAATATGTTCAGTCTTAAGTCAAAGACTCAAGGACATGGAGATCATTACCTAACTTACTGTGTTTGAACATCATCTTTGTAACAAATTTGCACTACTTCTTTCCTGTAACAGAAAATCTGCTTATGACATATCCATAGAGCTATATAAATACATATATACACACATCATTTAGAGCTTGAGAGCCACATGTCCATGCCATTCTAAGAAATAAAGCCCAACAAGTATGTGTCAAATCATAGTAACCACTATCTACTAGTAATACTTACATCTATCTGGTAGATAATTGATATCTCTCCTTTAAGTTTCCCTTTAAGAAAGAGCAGAATGAGCAGTCGTCTGTGGTAAGCATCTTTGTTGTGGCTGAGCTAACTGTTAAGATGAATTTCTGGTAGTATGATAGATTCTGCCATGGCTTTCTGCTCCACAAATTTAAAGAAAAGAGGCTTTTGACTGTTTTTGAATGGGCAAAAAGTAGCAAATACTGCTACTTTAGGGGATTCTTCCCTACCAAGTAATATTTCTATGAAGTGTTGCTGACAGTTTGAAAGTATGTATTCAGCTATAAATATCAAAAATGTTGGAGGACTTGGGCTATCTCTGATTTCATTTTGATTTATTAAAAGTCACTTCTTGTTTTTCAGCACTGGAAGATGTTACTGTAACGTAGTAATTTGCTGAAAGAGTACAGTTTGTACTATGAAGGGATGTTAAACCAGTTTTCTATCCAAGTCAGTCTCTGCTAGATGAAACTTTGAATGAAGATTGAGTGTTTCTATTATCAAAGTAGAAGAACTGGATATTAAACCTTTCATTTATCCTTGTCATTGGGTGCAATCACTGTTCAGAAGGATGCACTCCTTGTTATCTGTTAAGGACAAAAATATTATTAGATACTGTGGTCACTGTGCTTTAATAATATATTCCCAAGATGGATCTTTATGAAGGTAGTCAACATTTTAGTTTAGTTTTTGGTGCTTTTTTTCACTTTTAGCCTTAAATGTGGAACACTGTGAGGATAAAAGCAAACAATTATACCCATTGTAAATTTTACTGATCTAAATGGTTCAGTATTTATGTGTAATATTGATGCCTTTTAAAATGCCCAAGTGTTCAACAAAGATTTCAAAGAGCTACCTCGAAGTTATGATTCTTAGGTTAATCTTTTATTTATCTAAGGGCTGAAGAAAACTGTCTACTTCTGTGATATGAACTGCAATCAGCTTAAAAATAATTGACAAATTAATCCCTTCACAGCACTGCAATTGTAAAGGTGTTAGGTTTAGCTAGGCTTGCCTGATTGCCTTGTCTAATCAAGATAAAGATGCTGTCTTTGATGTCTAAGATTTAGGAGGGGCATCCCAGACCTGTCAAGCTTGTAGGTTTTAATTATTGATCCCGCCATTTTGGCCCAAAAAACACTTTGTGCAGTGTTAACCTCACACCAAAAGGCTAAAATAAAAGCTTCTACTAGTGATGCATGTGAAGACATGCAGGACTTCTCACTTTTGGTAAAGTTGACCTATATTGGTAATTGGTAAATTGACCTACCTGCAATATGTAATAGTTTACATTCTTTTCTCAATGTCTAGTCATGTTATCTTGTTACTGTTCATTGCAACCACATTGATAGCTATCGTACAGTGCAGGTTCATTTCAGCAAGGTTAATTGTGGAGTTACAAGCTAGTATGTATAAAAGTATCATAAATGTGCCATAAATTAATTAATAGAAATCATCTATTTTCATTTTCCAAAGCTATAAAAATCTTAAATTTCAGGCCTATGTGTCCTTGGGAGAATCTGAATAAATACTATTTTATTTCAAAACAGAAATCTGCTATTTTGGGCAGCACTTTGATAAACAGGATGTCTTTCCTTTGAATAATTAGGTTTGGGGGCTCTGTGAGTGGCCAGCATAGTCAAGTATAAAATGGAAATAGCTAAATGGATTGTTAAACATTGTGGCTGTTTTCTAAGCAAAGACTATTTGTCTTTCCTGTTTGCTTTCAATCACAAATAGACAAACAGCACTTACTGGAACATTACATAAAACTTCTCCCTTTACAGTACTGACAAGGTGTGGAGGTTCTGTTCTCTGACTGAACACTACATTCTCCGTACTTGTTCCATGACAAGTGTGTCCAAACCTGTGGTATCAACAGCCCAATCCTACAGGTCCTCCCAGGAGTTCAAAGTCTGATCATTCATTCAGCTTGCATTATGCTGCCCATTTTATTCACTGTTCATACATCATCAATTCTTTTCTTTAATTGCAGGTGAATGAAGCCACGGTGGAGCAGCTAGTGCAGCAGTATCCACATATAACCTTTAGTACTGTACTACAGGACTGCAAGAGGACGTTGGAACGGGCTTATAAAATGGGCTGGACACCCAATATGTCTACTGCCTCTTAACCTCCTATGCTAACATGACAGTTCCACTTGCTGCATTCAGTAGATATAATGGGGATTGCAGAGGGTTCACAACCTTTCATATGATGCAATATAATTGTGAGTTTACAGAGGTTACAGTAAAATGGTAAAAGCTGTACACTGACTTTAATGTACTGTACAACTAAATATTAATATTGAAGCAAAATTTTAGAAATGCATCATATTTTTGTTTGCATAGAAGTTATAAAAGCCTTCAGGAGATTTCTTGAAGTGGGTTCCTACTAGTTCTTGGGATAGTCTGGGTTGTAGATGTTAAGCTTCTTTTCCTCTGTTTACTTTACATTGCCTTGGTCACGCGTGTTTCCTTTCATTTGTAAATGGTAACTCAGTGCAGTTGATCAACAGAAGCCTGTGTTGGAACCGGGAGCTAAACTTGATGTTTATTATTTACTAAAGCTACCCCAGGAGTTTCAAGATGCACAGTAATAAGAAAATCTAAGATTTTCTTTATTTTAATAATTATAAAAATCGTAATTTAAAATACGAATTTTATTAAATGGTTTCAATGACAGAATGGATATTTCATGGACAATCTAATTTCTCTTATGACTCAACAGAATTTCTATCTTCTTCTATTTGTTTGTTTCAAAAAGCAGGTGCTGTAAAGATTTCTAAATCTCTCCATCTTGCCGTTTTTCTAATAAGTGAGTTAACAACGCTTAACATGACACTGATAACCAGCTCCACTTCATAAAATCAAACAGTAATTGAATGCACCGATTATATGAGATAAGTTAGCAAGGCTTAAATATCTTTTTTCTAAGTGAACTCTGACTATGCTGTTGGGTTGCTGAATTTGGAAATAACCAAGATGAATGGCTGTAAGACATTTCCTGGGTGGTTGTTATTTTACAAGATTTCTTACAATGCAAAGAGTGCTCACATTGGGAAGGCCATCTAAGCATGAGTCCCATCATGGGTAAGATTTTACAGCACCATAATACAGTGTATGCAAAAAAACCACCCAGACTAAATAAATAAAAATACTAATTTTCTGTGTGTCACATTGCATTCTGAGGAGTTAAATTTTACATGGGGATAGTGTAAATATGGATATTGCAGCTTCAATTTGAAGTTGCATTAACTTTTAGAGTATTACCATTTGGTTAAGAATGTCTTTAGGTGTGTCACACTGGATATTGGTTTTTCAAAGGTTAGAGCATTTTAATCCAAAGTATGGAATGTTTAAATTTCCGATGAAGAGTTGCCATTATTGTCAAAATACTTTGCTAATCCAGAAGGTCCGATGCAGCATAACCTAGAAGCTTGTTTAGTATGGCTGTAAAACTCTCTGTAAAACTGTTGATTTCCATAGCATAATTTTTTACAACAGAAATATCAGCTCATCATAATCTCAGTGAGGGTGTTGAATGTTTTCTTATCAGACTTTTCAAAATGGGGATGAACTAATTTCTCTGGAAAAAACTGTATGGTAAAGTATTTGCTTTAAATAAGTGGTAAATACATGTGAACATGTGTAATGCTAGGCTTTTTGTTTACTCAGAAATGGCAACAATATTTTCAGAATAAAGCCAATGGATTATATTGCAGATGTAGAATCTTAGTCATTTCTCATTTAATGTCTTTCTATGAATGCATTAAAATAATTCACACAATTTGTAAGTTTCTATTTTTCCGTGAAACCTTTGATCTTTCAATGGGTTTAATAAAAGAAACTAAAACTAAATGATGTCTTCTGTTTATCTGTGCTGCTAACTATACTTAGACTGTGCTGACAGAAATACTGAAGTCTCCAGAATATACAGATCTCACCTGGGCGTGGTCCTGAGCAAAACTGATCCAAGCTGGCCGTGTTGTGAGTGACAGAGTTCAACTAGATGACATTCAGAGATCCTTTTCCATCTAAAATACATTATAAGTCTAATTCTTCTTATATATCACTGATCAGTTGGTCCTGTCTTTCCCCTGCTGCCATGAAGTACTTCCAGTAGCTTTGCCTTTTACTGGCTGTCATCTCTCTTACTTTTCTGAACACAGTAATCCTCACAGATCTGAGTGTGGCTAACTAATTTCCATGGGTCCTGCCATTTGCATAATATGGAAGTTTACGTGGTATAGGAATACTAGGCAGAAACACGTTCTTTTAAGTGCTGTGTTTCCACAGATAGCTTTTTAATTTCCCCTTATAAATCAATATTTCCTAAGTAGTGTTATAAGAATAAATAACAGTGATGCACAGTTTTTAATTTTTTAAATGTCATTTGGGGGAAATACCATTTAAGGGAAAAAGAAAATCTACTGCCTCTTGTAAAAAGAAAAATTACCCATTTTCTCTTATTCAAGCCTTAAAACTCACAGGCAGCTTACATGCTAGATTTCCTGGGTTCCAACAGGCCAACTTTACTGACAAAATGTCTTTGTTCCTTCAAGATCTGTGTGGAAACCTGACATCAATGTAGGTAACCCCATGGCTTAGCATTTGCCTTATCAGAGGCATTTCTAGGCCAGAGGAGCTGAGCTTGTTCAGCGTGCAGAAGAGGGGGCTAAGGCAAGCTCCAAGGGCTTTTTTAACAAAGCAATAGGTGGTGGTACTAAAAAAGAAGACAGAAAACTTCAGTCGTTCAATCCTCTAAACCCAGGCATAATCCTGTTTTAATACCACTGAAATAGTTCAGCTGGTGGTCAGTCTACCCATCTCTTGCCACTCAAAGGCGATGGTGAGGGGGGCATCTTCAAGCAGTGTCCCAGCAGGTAAAACAGCTACCCTTGTGTTTCACACGCAGAGTCAACTTCACTCTGCTCAGGCTCCCAGGTTAGTGGGAAGTTTTGTGAAGCATACCCCCTTCTCAGCAAGTGATCTACGTAGTACTAGTCAGCTTCTAGTCATCTTTGAGCATGGACAAAGTGAATTTCTGTGAAAAATATCCAACAAAGATAAACTGATCCCAGAATGGCTATGGGTGGCCAATTGGATCAGCATTCTCAAAATTGTCCTCATTGTCCAGAGGTCTTCCGTGCTACTCCTACAGCAGCTGAGTCTGGTAAACCTTCAAAGCTCAGACATGCCGCCAGAACCCCACCAGATTCACTCGTAGAAAACACTTATTCCCTTGTAGGTCTTACAAAAGATTTTGAGCCTTCCTTTATAGTTTCCTACAACTACTAAACTTGCTAATCTCTTGCTAAAACAAAGTGTAATCCCTAGCTATAAAACAGCGCTAGTAGGAATAATTAACCAACAGTTAATTTTTTCTGACTCTCAGTTGGCTTCCACATGAGCTCACTGAGTCCACCTACGTTCTCAAGAAATAGATATGGCCTTACTGGTGCTTAATAAAGTGGTACTGACAGGAACAAAACCGATAAAGGCATGGGTCATGTGCACAAAGGTTACATGAAAACAGAGGCACAAAGCACACTTTTCATGAGGCTGACAGGGACTTTTCATGTGATCTTGAAGAAGGAAAGGAAAAAGACTCCAAAGGACCCCTACACATTTTAAGTGAGGGGAGAGAGAGGACATTTCAGTTGGAAGGGACCTACAATATTCGTCTAGTCCAAGTCCCCAACCACTGCAGGGTTGAGCAAAAGCCAAAGCCTGTTACTAAGAACCAAATGCCTCTTAGACAGGCTTGGAGCATCAACCACCTCTCTAGGAAGCCTGTTACAGTGTTTGACTACCTTCTCAGTAAATAAATGTTTCCCAATAAAGGAATGCATAGTGAAACATCAATTGTAAAAGCATACCTAAGACTGTGATGACGTCTGATCTCGTAAATATTTATACTCTAAATTAGGTGTTTATGCTGCTCATTTGTGAAACTCCAGATTGATAGAGAGCGGCCTTAAAGCAGATCCATTTTAAAAGTCCATTAAAGTAAAATTATTTAAAGCAATACTACCTTTTCCATTCTGTAGGTGTTTTTCTCCCAGCATTATCTGTGAGTGACTTGCTGTACTGTCCATGTAGGTGACTGAGACTTTATTTGAATTTTTGGTAAATTTAGAAACAGTAACCAAATTGGTTTTTTTCAAGCCACAGACACCCTGGGAAATGTTCCAGGCTTGAGCATGCCATAGGTCGGCACCACTGGAAAACCAAATAATGCTTTGTGAGAGTAGTTGTATTTTGCCAGTCTCAAACAGGTGGGTACCTAAAGAATTCTTTGTGACTTCTTGTTCTGTTGTTTGGGTTCATTCAGGTTTTTTTCTGAGAAACTGTAGGAAAGATACTCAGTGACTCTTTTCCTCTCCCTTCCCCCTTCTTACCCTGGCTCTTTTACACATCTAATTCCTTTATCTTCTCCCCTGTGGGTATCATGGTTTTGCTCCAGCTGAGAACCAAGCACTATGCAGCTGGCCTAAGAGGGGGTGTGTAGGCAATTGCCGGTGGCGGGTGGGGGGTGGTGGTGGGGTGGTGGGGACAGAAGGAAAAGAAAATCAAAAGCCCCTAAAATCTTGCGGGTTGGGATGACAGTTTACTGGGACAGCAGAGGAAGAGAGAAATAATTGTAAGTTTATAGCAAAATACACAAAACTGGTGATACACAAAGCAGTTTCTCACCAACCCACACAACTCAGACCATACAGCTCACAGCTGTCCAGAAGCCAGACTGTCCCCAAAAAATGCACATCCTGGATCTGAGCACTCCTCCCCCACCAGCCCCCCCTTTATGCTGAGCGTGACGTAATTGGCACAGGGCACCCTTTTGGGCCAGTTTGGGTCACCTGTCCCAGTTGTGTCCCCTGGTGCCTCCCATCTTCTCATTAGCAGGGCAGCATGAAAAGCTGAAAAGTCCCTGGCTGCTTGGCAACAACTAAATCATCAGTGAGCAATCATCAGCACTGCTCTCACCCTACTCCCAAACACAGCACCATACTAACTGCTGGAAAGAAAATTAACACTATCCTACCTGAACCTGGGACAGAATAATCACATCAGGGTGTCTTAAATAAAAATGTTGAGTGGATCAATTCATGTGACAGTTCCCATACATGATAGTATTATATAAGATTATAAAAAATGTAGACACTTAAAAACATGTACTGGTTTGCTTTTGTTTTCTTTTTGCAGTTTCACTGGTTACAATTGTCTGCTGACCCTTAAGAACACAACTATGTCATCTGATCAGGAAAAGTAGCATTAGTTACTGGATTACCTGTTGGTAACATAATTTGTTTGTACACAAGTGTATCTGAAATTATCTTTTATTAGTATTGTACCTGAACTTGAGACCACAGAGTACGATAAAGGTTGTTTAAAATAGGGGCTTTCTGGTTTTGGTTTTGTTTGTTTTTGTAAGGGGTGAAAGGTTCATCCTCTATTTTCCTCCTTTTTCTTTAAGTTTCTGTAGACACACTGATCACAAGACATTTTTTTTATTTTAAATATAAATATATTTAGATTTATTTCACAAATATGTGAAAACTCTGCATTTAATTGATTTTAAGACTGGAAGAGAGGAATTTGAAAGACCTTGTGTTTGTCCTAATCTTGGATCAGATTTGGGCAAACTAAAAAAAAAGCTAAGGCCTACTTTCAGATTAGGAACAGAACCTTTTTTATTTGAAGTCTGTGGTGCTTTTCTGGTTTTGCTTGACACATGGTGAACATCTACACTTGTTAAATTGTCTGTAGTTCTGCTAGGAAAAAGTAATACACATTTAGCTGCAAAAGTCTATCAAAATTAAGCTAAGGACTTACTGGTAAATATTTGTTTAAGCTCTGAAATCCTTGTAATCTCTTAATCTTCAACTGTTCTTGAGCTACTTCATCATCTTTTCTCTGTTTCTAGTCAGTCTCACCCTGGAAAGTAGCATGGAGCTGACAAGTGGATGTATGCAGAGAAAACACTGACCTTTGCAGACAGCTGCTTATTGAGCAGACAACTGCACAAAACTTTTCATTTTTTTTCTTTTTTCTTTTGAAGAGAGAGGGACACACACAATGCAGAAATGCAGAAGTATTTAATGTTGGACATCAAGTCCAAAGCAAACAAAAATACCCTAATTCCTGTCATTAAGGATTTTTAACGTAGAGTCTTTTGGATTTTTTTTTTAATTATTATTTTTAGATCCCTTTAACATACATGTCATGGTTGCAGGTCTAAATTCAAGCAGGAATAAAATCAAATACTGTTTCACAACTACCGATCAGGATGATTAGCTAATGAGAAGAATTTGTGAAATTCCACATCTGAGTTCTTTATTCGACAGCCAAGCAATTTTGGCCAAACTCACTGCCTCCGCTATCTCCAAGAAAACTATAGGCATCAATAACCTCAGGGTAAGCAACTTACACATACTTCAAATATCCACAGTTCAAACAAAGGAAACGATTCATTTGCTGTTGTGTTTCCATGCCCTTCTTTGCTTCTGCTCTTTCAGGAATTTCAAACCAGAGCATGTTATTCCTGGGAGCTCCTGCTCTGCCTGATCCACAGCTGCAATCCTGCAGGTCAAAAAGTGGACCCAAGGACAAATTTACTAAGGCAAGCAGAGGTGCCACATGGATGAGGTGTTACACAGCAGTTACATCAGAGAACCCCAACATGTCATACAGGACAGCATGAAATGCCTCCTCCTAAATTCGCATACAAACAAAATGGGCTGCTTCTCCTTTCAGTAGAGAAAGAATAGAAAATGGGGACAGTATTAAAGTTAATTACAAGAATTTACTGTCTATTAATTAGACAGTGTTTTTACCAAGAACGTCCATCCTGCTTTTAGCAGACAGCTCATTATTTTGTTGGGGTTTTTTTTATATTTCCAAGTCTTGTTTTACACAAAACTGAGGGCACTAAATGATGTGAGATTCCTTGCCTCCCTGTGCTCAGCTCCTTGCCTGTACTGCCCACAGATGCAGTCACTGGAGATGAGATGAGCTGCCAAAGAACAGTCAAATAGCTCAGCTGTTTCTCTGGATCTTTGTCTGCGTTAGGCTCAGATTAGCACAAATAAACCACTGCAGCTGTGCTTGCTTGACTGGAGACACTTTAGCAATCTGGAATAAGGTAGCGCTGAATTAAGGATCTGTCTAACAGCTGCATCTTTACAGCTGTTAAAAAGAAACTCGGGCCAAAATTAATTTTTTTATGATGTGGGTGGTTGTTTTGGGTTTGGGTTTGTTGTTGGTTTTTTTTTTTTTTTTTTGTAAAAGCTGTCAGAATTATGTAAAGTAAATCCAAGTGTTCCAACTTTATAAAAAGTTTTGCTAATGGAATTGTGTTTAAAATTTATTTCTGGGTAAAAGAAAAAACTCTAACAGCAAGCTGGAGTGTTTACACTTCTGTGACCAAGCAGGTCACTCTATATGAAGCTTATGAAAAGCGTTTGTATATAAATAAGCTTTAGAAGTCTTAAAATGAAAAATTCTGCAGCCAGGATTATTGGGCATTTCCAGCTGCTATGAAGTCATAAAGTCTTCTGGACTGAAAATTTCGCAGTCTCATGCTTTCAGCATGTACCCCATGGCAAAATGCTACAGCCTTTGGTGTTTCCAAAATACTGTCTGATAGAGAAAACTGCGGGGAATTTTGTAGCAATAGTAACTTCCAGAGAGCAGCAGGTGCCTTGCTCTGGGGTCTCCTGGAATCAAGATCAACATCTTAGTCCTTTCCTTTGATGGGCTGAAAGATTGTCTTCATGGTTGTTGCAGTCTATGTGACCGCTCTGGACCATAGTAAACATGTTGTGCAAAGCAGGGTCTTTGAATCAATAAAAACTAAAAATTTCCTCCTCTCTAAAGGACAGCTGGTGGGGTTTTTTTGCCCTCTAAATTAGGCAGCAAATAGTTATATACAAAACAAAATGCTTCATGTCCTTCTTTACTTGGAGACAGATGAGCAGCAAACGTAGTGAATGTTAATCACCTTGCTTAATGCTTTGAACGATGCTCAAAGACTGAGGTGAATGAGCAAACCAGAAAATAGAAAAAAAAATATTTTTCTTTAAGAGAAATTTCGTACAAAAGAACATTTCTGATTAGGGAGCAAATGCACCTGGAAATCTTTAATGGCAACCAAAAAGGTTGCAGCTAAAGGAAAATTACTTTTTAATGACTCTGCAGAAGTGTGAAGAGAATTCCAAAGTCCAAATGCCTTCATGATCTTCCCAACAGAAGAAGAAGGGAAAGGTTTGCTCATTAAAGGTTTTCAAATTTTACTCTTTTTTGTTAAATAAAAACAGGGTCCAGCAACAAACGAATATTAATAGAGTATCCTTGGAGTAATAGAAGTTGTGGCCACCTAGGGAAACTACACAGCATTCAGCTCAACGTAATTTAAACTGGTGGCAAAGCCAAACTGGAGTACAAAACAGGTCTGAAAACCAGGAGATACAGCTTCAGTCTGGTAGTGGCCCCTGACTTCTCATGGTGTATTATTCATCACGTGACATTAGTTCCTGTGGCTATATTTCTCCTCAGGAGCACTGCTGGGCTTTCAGGTCACTCCAGTAGTCACCAGCACACTCTTGGCCAGCGATTACCGACTCTCTTCTAAACAGGTTCTCCTGAACTTGCCTAGTAGCCATCTCCTTAGGCTCCCTGGATGCAGCCACATCTTTCTGAGGGCAGGAAGGTTTAATGTCACAAACATACATTGTACAGTATCCATCAGCCTCAGGACCAGAAAGCTGTCCTGGCCAGTCAAATGTTTCATACAAACATAGCTTTCATGGCTCATCTGTTGTTTGCAGGTCACAGTTATCTATCAGAAGCTGTCATAGGTCCCAAAGCTCAACCCCAGTCCTGTCCAGAACCATGTCCCAGAGCATCAGCCTGCTGCCACACTGCAGGGCAGCGTGGCTTTCCCAGCCAGCCAAGAGTCCCACGCCAGGACAAGCATCAGAGCCCCACTGCACCCTTGGCACGGGGGTAACCACAGACCCACCCACCGTCTATCTTGCCTCTCTCCCTGACTGCTGGTCAGTCAGGCAAGGGTAACTCTGGGACAGAAAGAAGGCAGTGAAGGTGGTAAGGCAGACTGACACAAAGAGTACGGTGATGAGGAGGTGGCATCACCATGAGAGCTCCTGATTTCTTACAGAGGAGGAAACTGCTATTAATAAACTGAAACCTTCAACTTCACCCCACAGCTTGTTCATGAGTTAAGCTTTCCTGCTCTGCAGCAGAACTTATTGCCAATTCCCCTCTATCATCTGAATGAATCACCACTTTTTAGCAAAATTTTCTGAAAGCAGAACTTAAGGAATATTTCTGCACTTGATGCCTCCTGCAATAGTACAGGTATTGAAGTCTTTTGCCAGCGTCAAAAGCAAATGAACTGATGGCCTTTCTGTTTGAGTATATGACATTTTCTTTATGTTCTCTTGTGTGTGGCTTTAGAAATAGTTAAAAATAGGAAGACTATTTGTATTGCATTAGCCAGAAATAGGAGAAAAATGCATTTATGGATCAGCGTGATCCAGTCATTGGTTTATGGTTGCAAAGTCCTCAGGGACTGTCACAAATTCCCAGCTGTCCATGAGCACTAGATTTTGCAATTGCATCTCTGAGCTATCTGTAAGGCATGTAAAATCATATATAGCCTGGCAGCTCTCTGTGACTTTGCATCTGGAAAGGCTTGAGAACTATTCCAGGAAAGATGTGCAGTAAATTAAACTCAAGAAATTTGCCTGTGAAAAATAAATATCTTGCATAAACCTTCCATGGGTGGAAGCCTCTTCAGCAAAGGTAGACCTGAGCAAATGCAGGCTCATTTGAATTCTGTTAAATACCGAAAACATTACTAGCCCTCAAAACCTTATTTTTCTGACCTTTGTATACTTGTGAGCGTGTGTACCCATCATCTTTGAAATTAAATTCTGCTGATGTTCTTGAAAACTGGATATATAACATCTGAAAAAAAATCTAAAAAACAAACAAAAACCCAACAAAAAACCCCACCAAATATAGTCATCTACCTTTCTTAAATATTCTACAGTCCAATATACCATGACATAAAGAGAAGATTTGGTACTTGGCATACTTTGATACTATACCCTGTATAGCATCCTTGCCAACATGATAGAATATGTTTGGGGAGTGGCAAGGGCAACATTAAAGGAAGATAAATTCTCTATAGGTAAGATCAGCCCATCTGTTTCTAGTCTGGGAAGTTGCCCAGTATAGCTTGGGGAGGAGGAAGGTGTGTTTCCATAGTGCCAATGTGTGGGGATAAGAGAAATACATTAAATAGAAAACAAACAAATAAAAACCCTTTGGACCACAAAGAACCATAAATGGTAATTCTGTGCAAGGTGGGAGTGTAACAGACAAGAATCATGGATTACTACTGGTATTAGACAAAGAGGTAGAATTTCTAAAGCCTCTGCGTGACTTAGGTGACTAAATCCTTGAGGCATTTTTTAAATTTAAGAGGAGATGCCTATATAGCATCAGGAGAAGGGCCACAGAAACTTTCTTGCTCTTTCTCTTTGCAAGTCTGCATTGATAAAAGCAAAAATAAGGACTTCCTCGCTCTTTCTACATCTGGCCTTCCCAGTCCTTTTTTGATGATGTCTAACAAAGGTATGATTCTTTTCCCCTCCCAGAAAGGACACACATAAGTAAAAATGAGTGATATGTAGATTTTTCTTCCTTTTAGGATGTCTGTGAAACAATCAGCCTAACTTGCTGGCAGCTACATTGCAAAGGCTGGGTGGGTTTTTTTTTAATTATTGACTTGCCTAGAGTTACCTCTGAAGTATTTTCTAAACACAGTCTTTATTGTTTGAGGCTCAGATAAATCCACTTCTCAAGCTATTGTTACTATGATAAAGCATAACATGTAGGACACTTCGTTGTCATTACATTGATCTTTGTCCTTATATATGTGTTAATGAGATTTCTCATGTTGCTTACACCTTGTTCTTGACCCTTTGGTTAGAAAATTCTTGGTTAAGTACTAAGTACACAGCATTAAGCATTGGTACTACCATTAGTATTAGCGCTGATAATCAGTAATGCTGAGGGTTTTTTGCAGGTGAACTCACAAGGCCAAAAGCTTCCATAAAAGCATGGAGCTGTTCCAATTTTGAGAAGACTTAGACCTTAGTCTTTTAAATAAAAATGCCATTAGACACACAGGCTATATCTACAAATTTTGGTGTCTATTGTAGTTTGTGAATAAGAAATATACAGTAACTAAGCAGCAGGAATCACCAGCCAATAATGTGCCACATCTGCACTTGGATTTATGGATCAGGCTTGGAGGAGTGTTTGAGGGGTAACCATTTGACAGTCATTTAAAACTGAGATACCATGAATTTGGGCCCCTTTAGCCTTACAGTCTTAGTGCTCATTCACACCACCTTGGAACTTGCCTCCTTACTACTGCAGGTCGGAATCTGTTCTTCTAAGTGTACGCAGACATAGAGCACGTGTACCTGAGGATGTACACAGTTCCAAAGAGCATTAAAAATCCACAAACACAAGGGTGTCTACTATTTAGACTAACTGGAGTTCTGCCAATATCTACTGAGTCTGAGGAGGTTGAAGTTTTTGAAGCCTGTGAAAAAGCCACTGGAGAGAAAAAATAACATTTTCTTATTGGGAAGCATAACTTTTATAAAGTGCTTGCTGCTGAAAAGAGCAACTAGGTCTTCCTCTGGCCTATCAGAAAGTGAAAAAAAGTGGTAGCACTACTTTTTAGCAAATTTCCATTGAGACTCGGTGGCTTATACATGAGAATATGTTTAGAAATTATTTTCACTCCAAAAATAAAGCTACCTCTGGTAGCAGTGCAAAACACAGTAATAGAGTAGGAATGTAATACAAATTACAGTTAACCTTTACCTTAAATCTTCAGACCACGAACATGATATTAGTCAGAAAAGAAGTTCTTAAAGTGCTATCTATTTAAGCATTTGATTGAATTTTGTTCTATCAAGAGCTGCTGACACAACAATATTAATAGTTCTACTCCTAACAAAACTAACAAGAGACCTTCTAAAGTTGATGCTTTTTTTTGTATTTTAAGTAGCTACAGAAGTAAGTCGTCTTCCTTCAAGTTGTTCTAACAAGCACAGTAGAAAATCACTTAATCCTGCTGAATGGGAAAAAAAAAAAAAAAAAGCTGTTGGCTTCTGCCCCCTACCTAGATGCAGTCTCTCTTGCACAGTGTTCATGCTCCATGGACTTTTTTGTTTTTTCTTTCCCAAAAAATGTCAGAATAGGTCATCTCAGTATCCCAGTCTTCATTTCTTACTATTTTAAAATGAATTTTTGTTTCCCAGCCTTGATCTTTTCAATGGGAAAAAAACAAGCTATAAACCAGACAAACTAAAAAGTATCTGGAAGAAAGCCTCTAACTCCATCAAAATCAGCAAAACCGCGCATTCATCAGCAAGATCCATGACATGATCCACACCCTCTCCAGATCAATAGCAAAATACTGTGGCTACTGGGACATTCCCTATGAGTCAGCCAGTTAACAGACAGCTGTGTTACTGCTCGTACTTATGCATTTTCTTAAAATGAACCTATTAAATAATATTGCTGGGCACTTGCACTGTAACACCTATTAATCTAAATGAGTCTTGGCACTTGAGTTTAATTGATAGGCCACATTCCTGCTGCTCTTTCTGCTCAGTTTCATAGTCCTTCACTTCAGATTTCAAGTATAACAGATTTTAGGAAAAATTAATCTTTTGTTTCAAAGATGCATTTAATAAAGTAACGAGGAAGGAAAAGCTCAATTTCTCTTCTCCAGCCATCTGGACTTCAGTTTCTCTCTCTCTCTTAAATCCTGCTGTACTTATTTTCAAAGTTAAATTTATTTGATCCTTTGGATTCTTTAGCATTTTCCTTTCCTATCCTACAGTTGCTCCACTTCCTCAACAGAAAAGAAAAAGATGTAGTCAGAAGAGAGAAATGTTTGAGGTCAGCTCAGTACAGTAGTATTTCTTCCATTTCAAACCCTTCTCTATTTTGCTTTGTGGCCTGTGGCTGTGAAAGGGGCACAGTTTCATGTTCCTAATGGAATAAAAATGATGGTGTGCTGCTTTTTGCTACCATTTCTTCATCCCCCAAAACAGAAAAACAATAGACCTTTGCCTCAGAGAAATTATAGTGGAGATGAATTTCACCACATGCAATGAGATGAGCATTTTTCTCTTTTTAACTGCACAAACTTTCTCTCTTTCCAATCAAAACTTTAAACATTTACATTGATAAGCAAGAGGGCTTTTTAATAATTTACCCATGTTGCTGAAAAAAGGGGAGGGGGGAGGACTGGAAGTTTAAAACACGAAGGAGAAAAGTTAATTTAAAGTGATGTTTGGTAAAAAGTCCCCTTTGAGATCCTGTTGTGTAATTGAACAGATTAAGAGAACTGACAGTAACTTCACGGTATGCCTAAGTGGAGGTCTCTACGGGTCAACTCTCGGATCTTGTGCCGACACGTTAAACAAGTTTGTCAATTTTCCATCAGATTGATTTTTCTCACAGGTCTGGAAGCCTCGTCTCATTTCATCTTATTTCCACAGGGGTTCTTAACATCGCAAACTGCCATTTACTTTTGTCTCAAAGTGTGAGGAATGATTTTTATCTCCGAGTGGCAATCACGGCAGGCAGCTCCAGCTCTGCTTATAATGTCTCACATTGTCCTCCTTCACCAACTGGGGTTTCTTTTGTGTTTTTCCCCTCTTTGGGAATGATGTGGATTTTTAGAATACATTCAAAATAATTATTAACAGAATGTACTTAGGGCAGATGTCTGTAGTCTCTGAAGTGAACAAAAAAAGCAACAGAAACCGTGGGGTTTTTTCTTTGCAGTTTTCAGCATAATGAGGGGTCAGCTTGAGAAAATATGATGTCTCTGGGAAGGTCACGGGGAAGAGTATTAACCTCTCTTTACATTTCCATGTCTATTATCCCCTCCTGTTAATGTCAAGGGAAGTTATGTGCACAAAATAAAGACAGAGCATGCTTCTGAATAGGTGAATGCTGTTGAAGATTATAATGGTATATATTTGGATTAATTGCACTAATGGCAAGAATCTACTCTTGCTCTACACCAAGTTAAACAAGAGCAAAATTTGTCTCCAAGCCTGTGGGATGTGGTAATACTCTTATGTGGTTGTACAACCATGCAGTCCCCTTGACTTAAATTAAGCTACTCTGAATTTAACCACTTGGTTGACCTAATAACCTCCTGTTGGAAGGAAACTGCCATTTATATCTGTGGTATGAGGATAAAATCACAGAAGACCCCAAACCCCCAGTTTTTTCTTGCCTGCAGCTCTGTTAGCCATTTCCATTTGCAAAAACTGGCTGTATTCAATCATTAGAACCATAATCACTCTCATAATGTCTGCAAAAATTCTTCACAGCATTAATATCTCTGTCAGACACAAAGCAATGAACCTGATTCCTACTTACCTTGGTGTTAGTTACATAATTCTGCCACTATGACCAACAGATATCAGCCTTTCACAGGGACTGCACAGCGTTGTATAGTGCCAAAGTTCAAATACAAATGCAAATAAGGTCCATAGTTCTGTTCTCTGAAATGTAATATACTTGATCTAATTAAGTGATCAAAGACAATGGGAATAGTTACCAAATCATTTTATTATAGGCAATTCATCACTGTGTTTTAGAAATCTGTGTGGAAGATATGAAAATAAAACCACAACAAAACAAAACTTGTAGTAATGATTTCATTTTCCAGCAGCATAACTAGAAAGCAAAGCAAACCTGAAGACTTGGGCTCTTGAACGGGTGGCCCATGAGTCACTTCCATCCCAGAAGGAACCACTGAATGCCATCCCAGCACTAACCATGTGGTTGGTGCTCAGAGATCCTGTCCCCTGTCAAAATTCTTTGCATGGAGCATGTGTGCCTGTGGCTGTTGCTCAAGTTGTACAGAAAGGCCCAGGGAGCCCTGCAGCTGGAGCCACACATGGAGGAAGAGGTGATGGAGACCTGGTCACCACCCAGGGGAAGAGGTGGGGTGGGTGAAGGCTGGGGCTGGATGGGGAGATTCTCTTGACCTGAGTCCATGGGGCATGGTGTTCGGGAGGTCAGGACAGAAGGGTTGGGAGCCAGGGCCACATGGCACTGAGGAAGTGAGGGGCTGGGGAAAGTGGGGGGCGGGGGGGGGGCTGAGTGATTCTGCCCTTCCTCCCTCCCTCCCTTCTCCCCTCCTTCCTTCCTTTTACAACATATAGTAATGATCCAAGAGTGCTTTTCCTGGGAGAGCCATTACTCTTTCCACAACCTGAACAGTCCAAGTCGTCCTCATAGAAATGGCTTGACAAAGACAGAAATGTGTTTAATGAGTTAACCTTGAAAACCACTGCTGAGTATTGCAAGTAACAGAAAGCGGTATCAAACAGATTATTTTTTTCCCCTGACAATGGATCTTTCTCCCATTCTATTTTACATTCTCTCATAGCAGCTAGCAGGTGCCCCAAAAGAAATACCTGAGCAAAACTTCATTTCCACATCGTATGTGAGTGTGTTTCTTGAGCAGAGCGAGGGATGGCGTCGCTGTGCCAACAATCACGCCCATGACAGGCCAGTTTTGTTTGCACAGGTCGGCTCAACACATTATTTTTTGGCAAACCCTCTGGACACTCTCCTGGGTGAGCACTTCCTTTTCACCGGGACTTGCAAAAAAGGAACAAGCAAAGAGCTTGTGTGAGAACACACGGCAGCAGACCCTGGTAGTAGAAAGGCACCTAAACAAGTATTTATGGTCTTTCAATCATGGCATAGACGCTCCTAACTACACTGCCCAAAATGGTTATCTGTTGCAGAGATAGTTTTATGAGATAAAAAGTGAGATAATTTAATGAGCTCTAAAATATAAATATAGGGTTTTTTCAGCTGTTACCAGTTTATGTGCAAATGCTCCCCCAGAGCTGAGCCTTCACCAGGTAAATGAGAAACCTCTTCCACAGTCAGGCTGCCAGTAGGACAGCAAGAATCAGAGAAGGGTGTTTTGTGGACTTCAAGTGTGTCCCAGAAAGACAAAAATCACAGTCTCTTGGTTATTTAGGCACTTCAAACCTGGCACAACTGTTTAAAAATCTTATGAGAAGTTCACTGCAAAGTTACCTTGATAGACATTTCTCACAATTAAATATTTTAGACATCTTACATTTTTCCCATAATTCCAACAATAATTAGATCACAATATGGATTAATTTCTTGTCACATCCAATTTTTTAGCGGAAAGATGCTTTGAGGGAGTGGAACACGAAAACAAGTTGCTGACATTTGTAAACTCTCCCTTTTGTTGTACACATAAACATAAATACCTGACATTTGGCTCTTTCATCCTTCCTTTCCTGCTTGCACAGTGCAAATATTATCCAGACAGACAGGTTAAACAAATATCATATTATCTATAAACACAGATATACAAACCTCATTGCCCCGGTCAGGAGCTCAGGACCAAGCCATCTCCCTGAGCAAGTCTGATACGTAAGTGACCTTGAGCTAACTGTTTCCCCCCTTCATTACATAGGAGTTACTGTACTTTCTAATTTCAAAACATAGGTAGCAACATTGCATCAATAACAGAAAGGTAATCTCTAAATTGTATGTGTGTATTTTTATGGGGTGGAATTGGAGAATGATTTATAGGCAAATTTGTGACACTGTTTTCTGTGATACAAATGTAATTAAGCTGCAATTATTTTTTTCATCTATTTCTGGGGTGGAATGGGGTGCTGAAGTTGACTATTTTCTGTTCAGTGGCAGAACCACAACCTCCCTGGCAATCAACAAGAGCTATGCCTGCTAAAACTCTGTACTTCCCAGTGCAACTGTACTCAGCAGTGCATTTCTTTGGAATTTCTGTCTTAGTACTGCCATTTTTCAAAAAAGACTGAAGGAGAGTTGGCTAATACCAAAAGTGCCAGCCCTGAGCTTCATTGCTGAATACTAAGTGTTCTGGCCTCTCAAGACCCCTTTAAATCAGAATACTGCTGGTTTATGCTTTAAGATTTTTTGTTGGTATGTGAAAACATGGATAACTAGAAAGGCTGATGCTTTGCGTTAACGACAAGCTGCGTTAAGTAATATCATGGCTTCTGTGGTGACTTCTATAAGCACTGTCGATGCTCAGCATACCTGGGACATCCCTCTCTCATGAGAAAGGACCAAATTGATTCACTGTTTCCTGTTTTCTTATTGAATGCTTTTATTTTCTTTCATAATCAAGAAAATTCCAATCATATAAAATGAAGAGGCCACGGAGAAATGGCAGAAGTAGCTAATTAGAAGAATCATTCTCCTCTGGGAGCTGATTCTGGAAGAACTGCACAATTTAGGGCCCTGATTCAGAGACATATGTCAATAGTGTGGATAGTGCTTAATCATGAAATCAATACTTCAAATTAAGAGCACGTGCTTACCACTTGGCCAGGAGCTGGTTTGCAACAGCATTTCCATACTAAGAACACAGCGCTAATTTCCTTTGAAACGTTTTCTTACTGTCTTATTCAGCTCTCTACAGAACTGCTTTCCTCTCATGAGCCTCAGTAAAATCTGAAAAGATTGTTACCAATCATGACTTTGAGACACTGGAAGAGGAGAAGCCTTTGGCAAAACATTTAGCTATGAACATATTTAAGAGCTTTGTCTTCCAGACTCATCCTCAGCATCTAGTTAGTGGTGGCAGAAGAGGATTCTTGAACATGTTTTCTTGTGAACAGAAGTGGCCAGGACCTAATTAGGTTTGGGATGGTTTTTTTTTTCCTTTCTGATGGTGTCACCTGGCAGGAAAACATAATTCATATGTTTGGCTCACGTTTTATCAGAGCCTGGGCTGTGCAGTCAGGTAAGCCACGACTCAGGTAGGGACACAAAAGCAGACTGAAAAGCTTCGAGCCTTTGCTAAATTCTAGGCTGCAACTGCAAGAGGTAAAAAACCCTCCCAAACCAAAACAACTCCTCCCTCCTCCTCAAAAAGCCCACCAACAAACTAAACCTATGAAAGCAAAACAGAGTTTTATGTGCTGAGACAGACCATTAGAGATCACAAACTGGTCTCTGATGCTTTCATCTTATCTTGGCAAATTTGAGCAGCCTGCAATTGCACACCCGTGGCTTATTGTGCAAGCTGGAGACCAAGCTGTTTGTGCCAAACCTGTTGCATTTACTTCATCATGGAGATACCAGTCTGATCTTACACTGGTCAGGAATCCATGGCACAGAAGTTTTGCTGTCCAAAGGGAAGGCTGATTTGGAGGGGGCGGGGTGGAGAGGCTGGGGTGGGGGGAGTGGGGATGTGTACTCTTCTTCTAATACTGGGTTTTGGTCTCAATATGAAAAAAATTTGACATGTGATAAAAAGTGTCTAAGTTAAATATGTGTGTTTAAAGACACAGGGAGATAAAGGCACACACCAAAGACAGGACCAATGTCTGTGATCTGAAATAATGAGCCTCAACAAGTGATGATAGCAGCAGTGACAAGAGAAACATTTAGACTATGGGTAACACAAGGAGGAAAATTATGTTCTTATTTCTTGTGGGCAAAGCTGGCTTCTCTTAATTCATCTTTTCTCAGATACAGCTGTGCATGGAAGTTCTGATAGCACGCAGTTTAAGAGGTATCTGTAGGGCAATTGCTCTTGCCCAAGCAGGACACTCTTTAAGGATGCCTTTCTGAGAGCCCAAGAGCTCCCTGTCCCTCTGAATAAAAAAGTTAGCAGGAGGGGCAGGATACCATCATGGCTAGGCAAGGACCTGCTGGCCAAACTGAGGGAAAAGAAAGGCAAATAGAAGCTCTGGAAACAAGGGTGTGTAGCCTGGAAAGAATACAGGGAAGCTGTTTGGACTTGCAGAGATGGGATCAGGAAAGCCAAGGCAGATGGAATTGAACTTGGCAAGGGATGTTAAAAACAACAAGAAGGGATTTTACAGGTACATTGGCCAGAAGAGACAGGCCAAAGAGAACGTACCCCCCTTGGTAAATGAGAATGGAGAATTGGCTGCAACAGATGTGGAGAAGGCTGAGGTACTGAATGGGTTCTCTCAGTCTTCTCTGGCAGCCAGGATTCTCATAATTCTCAAGTCCCAGAACCTTGCATCCCTGGACCTCTAGGTGGGAACTGGGGGGGTAATTCCCTCTGCCCCCCGCCCCACTGTAAGGGCAGAGCAAGTCTGAGTCTGCCTCATGAGACTGAATGTCTACAAGTCTATGGGGCCGGATGACATGCATCCCAGGGTCCTGAAGGAGCTGCTGATGTGGTTGCTGAGCCGCTCTCCATCATATTTGAAAAGTCGTGGCTGTCAGGAGAGGTCCCTGGGGCCTGGAAATAAGGTCATGTCACTCATTATCATTATCATTATAAGAAAGGGAGTAAAGAAGACCCAGGGAATTACAGGTCGGTGAGTCTCACCTCTGTGCCTGGGAAGATCATAGAACAGATTCTCCTGGATGACATGTTGGAGCACGTGGCAGGGGGGTTGGAGCTTGGGGTCCCTTCGAACCCAGACCATTCTATGATTCTATGACAGTTCAGTTTGGAGTGGCCTGGAGTTTGCAGATAGAGCACCTGTAACTGACTTGCCATTCATACAATGCTTGCACTGTGCTTGTTCCCTGACACAGGATCTCCACCTGAAACCCAAGATGGTTCTTCACATTTGCTTTAAAATTGGCAAATGATTCATTCCAGCATGCTAGCAGTGGCAGGAAAGCAGCCTGAGGACGCTTGGAGCGGCACTCTCTAGGCTAAATTCTCAATATGAATTAAATCCAAGTCATAATCTGATACTTCAAACAGTATTAATAGGAAAAAAAATAGGTTTGGTTGACATGTAAAACCCACCCAGAAATACCAGTCTGCAACAAACAGTCTCCAGGGACCTCAAGCTGTGATGAAATTTTTAGCATAAACTGTGAAGGTGTCATCTTATTGGCAGTCACCTGTGGTCTCACCATTTGGAAAGAAGGTAGGAAGATTTCATGCAGAGATGCTCTCTGCTTGATTATCACCAGTTACCTGATGCTGTTGTAGTCCTAGTGTTTTCCATCATGTTGCTGTGTGTGCTGGAAGTCTCGGAGAAGTGCATAGATGGAGTGAAATGTGTTTGTGTGGCAGAGCAGGGTGCAGCTCTGAAACCACACGCTGAGGGCTGCAGGTCTGACTGTGGTGAAGTGGCTGTGGGGTTGGTGCCAGGTTCCCACCCAGCTGCTCTCTTGTTCCCCCTCCTTTACAGGTTTGGGGAGAGACAATAAGATGTAAAAGCTGTCATGGGTCAAGATGAAGACAGGGAGATCACTCACCTGTCACCATCAGGAACAAAACAGACCCAACTTGGGGAAAATTAATTTATTTCCGGTTAAAATAAGTTTGGAAAGCAAGCAAGAAAGACAAAAACTAGAACATCTTCCCCCACCCACCCCTTCACCCAGGCTCAACCTCTCTCGTTCCCAGCTCCGCACCCCACCCCTGGGGTTATGGTCAGTCCGTAACAGCTCCTCTGTGCAGCTGCTTCCTCCTGAGGCAGCTTTCTTACCTTCCCTCTGACATAAAATAGGCCCAGGCTGCATTTTTGTCCGGCACATGTGAGCACATAAGGGAGGCTGCCTAATGGCCCTGCCAGGGGACAGAGCGCATGACTCACAGACAAAGACTTAATAAGTGCCAGCACTCCCAACGCCCAATGGGAGCCTAAAAATGGATGTGTGCACATTTCCTTCCCTTCTGGATTCTGTGGGGCTGTTTGCAAGCAGTTCGGAGAAGTAGGTTTTCCCAGCAGGGAGCAGACCTCTGGTTAGCAATCAATAAAGCAATCCTTTAATATTCCTCTGACTGGGCAAAAAAAGAGGTGTGTACTATAAATTTGTATTGAAAGTATGCTGTCCCTTCCTCCTCTGAGGAAGTGCCTGTGATGGAAAAAGATGGATAAACAAATAATCCTCTGGTTTTAATGAACACATCCATTATATCAGCAATAGTTATGGCAACAGGAATTATGTACTTTGAGGCAGCATCTCTTGTGCCTTGTAAACACCTCAGCCTTCTGTCAGGGCCCCCGCCGGGGCTATTTACAGCTTCAATATTACAAGGTAGCTACTGTCTAATTATACACAACTGGATTGGTTTCTACCACTCAGGTTCTTGGTTAACCCTTAATAATAATTAATTTTTTACTGTTACGCCGTATATCAACTTAAAACTTTCAAGATGCTAAGGTGTCCCAGTAGAGTAGAAAACCTATTAAGATATCAAGACATGCATGCTTTGCAACTTCTGTTTTCATTAGTGGTAAAAGGCCTTACAAAAAAAATATAATAAGTAAAAAAAGAAAAAGAGGGAGCAGCACAAAGTCATTGGACCAGGGACTCAGACCTTATACAGCACTACTTGCATTGCAAGAGGCCTGTTGTCCTAATTTATTTTTATTCTATTTTAACAAGGAATTAGCCTGCACTCAAGACTTGGTTCCTACTTATGAGTGTGTTAATCAGAGCTACATTAGGCAGCCAGTATGTGACATGTGGCCCTGGATCAGTTGATTAAGTTTTACTCACTGCTAAGCTTGGAAGGATTTTTATTTGTCCTGTCAGCGGGGGCTGCAATGTTTACGTGGGCTTTTATTTAAGTCTTCTTGTAAACATAAATGTCCTGCTTAGAGGAGATGAGTTGAAGGAAAGGGAGTATCTGCTGCTAATGCAGCACAGCTCTTCACACTGACGTCCTCTGAACCAAATGATCAGAATCACTCTTGAGTCCAGACCAAGAGGTCAATTAGGACCTTGTCCTCAGACAGGCTTCACTTTTACGCTGGGAAAAAGTGAAGCAGGAGCAAAAAACTCTTAAGCTATTTATTCCAGTATTCCTCCCTTTTCTCCCATAGCATTTGATTAAAAATGTAGGCTGGGCTCTGCTTTCTTTATCACAGGTTGCAACCAAGCAAATCAGGGAACATGCATTTCTTTCAGTCCAGGAAACATTCAGGGATACAGGAGAACAGCTGGTGAGAAGTGAACGTGGAGCCATTTGACAGAAAGGAAGATCTACCCCTGAGAGCAATTCCAGAGGAAATAAACATCAAAATGAATGACTTACAAGGCAGTGTAACCTCATCTGTTGGCAAATTGAATACTCTTACCACACATATAAATATTCTTGAGCAGAGATCAGATCTTGTGGGCTCACAGCTATTAAAACAGCACAGTTTTAACAGCATGCAGGGAGAGGTTGAACAAACATCTTAGCTGTAAAACTCATTAATAAGCCATCATAAAACAGTAAATTTGAGAGTATAAATGCTAGAAAATGAAGTCAGGTCTCGTACTATTCACACATGGATGAACAGAGGAAAGAGCAGGCAGAAGAGGACCTCAGCTGGGGAAAAATAGCTCTGCTGGGTGAGCTGTGGGCCAGGATGCTCTGGCTGTAGAGAAGTTGTAGGTGCTCTTCAGCAGAAGGCAGGTGCAGGGACGATACATCCCTCACACTGAAGGGTCTGTGTATGATTCCCATGCCTTTTGGGCTGTCCCTGCAGCAGTTAAGTATGATCAGAGTACAACAGCAAGCAATGATGTCTATGTCCAAAGCTGTGAGTAGGCAAAAAACCAGATGGACAGGTAGATTCATAGTACTGTACCCAGTGCAGGGCTGTGGTAGATACTGGAATGAGAGACGGCTAAAGCAGGAGGGCTCTCAGTTCCTCTTGCATGTGCCTTCAGGCTAAGGTTGACAAAATGTGTTTTCCTTTATCACCTAAAGGGAAAGATATTCAAGGAAAACAGCCTATTTTGGGTCTCTCCAAAAGGAGGAATATAGATTAATAACACAGCTTTTTTTATTAGCTCTGGGAGTGATTTCTAGAACTCTGAGCTTTAACCAGGAAAATTATTACATTATTAAACAAACCTTTGAGTATTCATTTGAATCTGCTTTTCTTCCTTTATGTTTAAAGCTTCAACAATTGCAGCAAACACATGTAGAGGTGTGTATCAGCCCCAACAATGCAATTTACATGATGCTTGTGTCGCCTCCTCTCTCTTTAAACCCAGGAGAGTAGGCTGTTATTAATTTAATGGTAAGGCTTCCTGCATTTATCAAAATGACTAAAGCCAGGTTTTTTTCTGTGGACACGCGAACACAGAATGTTTATTGTCACATTTTCAAAAGGCATACTTTTTAGAGAGAATAGACTTTTCAACACACAGTTGCTGTATATCTGAGCCTAGATCAGATAATGTTAATCACATAGTTACTCATTTGCCCATGCAAATGCGGCCACTGGATGCCTACACTGGTGGATGAATGTGATTGTATGCAAAATGAAAACCACTACAAATTCAGCACAAGGTACCTGAAACTATCCAAGAAAGAACAGGGATTTTTACAGCTCTGTCCTACCAATATACTCAGGTTTTATTTCTTTCATTCGTTACAGGGAGACATTGCAAGGTTTATGAGCCTCCCTGAATTTGTTAATGGACTTATCTACTAAAGCAGGACTTTGAAATACACACTTTCATTTCTCTGAACCAGCATTCTTTGCTATTTTCTTCAGTGCAAAACTGCATATTGCCTAAATTTGTTTTTCTAATTTCCAAAATAATTCTATTTTGGTTTTAATTTTTCATATGTGTACTGTTGGTCAGAGGCAATAAGAAATAGCTTGGCTGTGCCTAAATATTACCTCACAAAATTTTGCACCAACATAGGAAGCAAAAGACAGGGTAGAGGGAGGACTGAGGCAGAAATAGCAAAAAAAGTGGGTCCGGAGTATCTGGCAGTGATACAATGTGCAGCATTATCATGCCATCATAACCTCTCAGCAAGCTGCTTTATCTAAGTTGAAGCTGTTTTTTCACCTTCTCAATTGCAACTCACAAAAAGAAAAGAATGTATGGTAGAATTCTCCTAACTAACATTTAAATTCAAACTTTTCCTATGAAACTCCTTTTTTTATTTTTGGCAGAAAAGCTTCAGGTGTTGCCATTTTATTAATTTTTTCCCTCCTTCTCCTGCTTTTTTTTTTTCCCTATGCCTAAGCAGGCTAGTTTTTAATAATTCCATTTGTGCTTTTACTTTTCTCCACCTTTCCATATTCCATACATTTTCATGCTTAGAGAGGTTACAGAATGAGAAAAGAATGAAGATGGTGCAGAATTTTTACTCTGCAATTTGAAAACACTGCGGAGTATTTCGAAACTGTCTGGGTAGAAAGGAATGAGAAGATACAATAAAAATGAAAAAAATGTATGTTATACAGAATCAACAGAAGAAAAAAGACAATGCTTACAAATTTTGGGTTTGTTTTGAGACAGTACAAAAGTAATGTTTCTATTCTCAAATTTTTCCAAAGTGCCTAGGTAAAAATCAAGTATGACTTTTATAAAACAAATAAACCTGTCTCTTAAAATAAAAGAGTTCTAGCATGAAGGGAGCACTTAGCTAAAAACCTCTTACTCCAGTCACCAATACCTAGATTTTTCAATCATGCTCCTATTTCTGTGGTCCCACTCTAGCTGCTGATCAGAGGTTCAGCAGGCAGGGAAAACCATGGCCCATTTGGTAGAGTGGTATGGTGATGCTTCATCACCTATACTGTATCTGTGGCCCTGCATTACCTTCAAGCAAAAGCCAAAGGCAAACTTACTGTATAGTCTAATATAGTGCAAAGTCATAAAACCTTCAGATGTTTTATTGCTTTAAAATTTATTTAAGCAAAAATTTCTGTGGGCAGGCATGTAATTATCCAATCAGAGAGCTATCATATTACAGAGCCTGCACTGTAATTTAAGAAACCAGCTCAGGATTCAGTCAAATGTATGTGTATCGTCAGGTTTTGCACAGGGTTCATCACTGCTTTCTGTGAAATCCACTGGGTAATCTCAGTGTGGGGCAAGTAAGGTCACAGTTCTGTAGCCCAGAACACATCACAGGCCTCCAACTTCGATGGGCCCTTGAAAGAAAAGGTTTGTCTTCAGGAATGTTTGGGGAAAAAAAGAAAGGTCAAATAACTGGATATGCATTAGGAGACTGTTTCAAGCACAGTACAGGCATCCATGAGTCATCTTTGGGGCTGGCAGGTGGCACAGGTATGGCATTGCTCTGCTGTCAACCCAAGTTAATAGACAATTTGGCAGCCTTGCTTCTCACTAACTGTGGATGAAATCCTACCTCTACAAAAGTCAGTGGAAAAAAATCCCACAGGCATGAGCAGGGAGGTGTTTGCCTTCTGTGATTAAAGGCAGAAGTTTATACTCTTATTATACTGATTGGAGCTGGGAATGAGAAGCTGGCAAGTCTACGTTATGTCCTCAGCTTGCATTTCATCTATCTTGCTGCCATAGTCCATTTGTTTGCAAAACAGGTATAGAATTGTCTACTTCACCAGGATCTTCAGTGCCTAAAATTTATACTTTGAGAGGAAAATGGATCTGCAAATACAAGGTAATAATAATAATAATTTGAAAAATTTGAATTCTACTCTTAGTATTCATATTTATGTAGCAGCAGGCTGAAAACATCACAAGATAAAAAACAAATATAGACCTCTAAAAGTCAGTTTAAACCCCTAGCCAGTGCACTCCCTAGCAATATTCCCCTATTGCTCTGCTGGGTGCTATCAAATGATGTGAGAATAAACAGAGTCACTGGAAATGGAGCAACAGAAAGAAAAAAAAAAAGCAGGAGCTCTTCATTGCCATATAAAAAATATCCCCCAGTGTTTCAAATAAATTCTCATCTCATTGAAGTCATCTTTCCTTGAGATGTATTAATATATTTTAAAAAACAAGCTCTCTGCCACACTGCAAGTTCCTTGTTGACTCATTTGGTGGCCCCTGACAGAGCATCAGGAGAGCTTTATTTGGAAGGACACTGGAGGGGGGGAGGCAGATTAAACAGGCTGCCGACTGCATTCAATTTTCTCTAGTTTGGGGAGATTTTGCACCTTTCTTGGAGATTGTACCAGCTGGGATTAGCACATTCCATTTCCTGTACTCCTCATAAGGCGGAGAACGAAAGAAAATTAAAATAAAGGTCAGTGCACTTGGCTACGTTTTTCTCTTGCTAAAAATTTGCCCATATGTTTGTTTTTTTTTGCTTTGATCCCATCTTGTTTTGGCAGGCGATGCATATGTGTGCATGGCTTTCATGTTTTTCCATTCTGTTCTGTAACCATTGTGTGGATTCATCCAGATTCAGCCCATTTCCATTCACTTTTGTTTATGGAAATAATTTCTGTTTAACTTTGCCTTCACTCTTTCATCAAATTTTCTCTTATTTAATGGTTGAGGATAGCTCAAGGTGCCACTTTTCCTGGCTTTGAGTTGGCAGTGCCCTTCACCCTCCCGAGATGTCCTCTCTTGCCTGAGCTGCAGGGCCTCACTGTCCTGCCTGTCCTGCTGTGGCCCTGCAGCCTGCTGTGGCATATGATCTACCATGCCCTGGAGACTCACGCACACACATGCACACATGCACACCTCATGGGCTCACTCTGCAGGCCCAGTGCCAAAAGCACTGTGTGGGAAATCATCTAGAGAACTCTGTGTGAGTCTCCATTCTGCCAGCCAGCTGCAGCAGCAGTGGGATGTGGGGGCAGGAGACTTGTCTCTTTTTTTCTGGTCCAAGGGCACCAAACCTATGTCACTGAGCCCATCAGTCGGTCACTGGGAAGTTAATTTGGGTCATATGAACAAACTGGATTTAAATCAGTAAACTAATTGTCACTACCAACCTCCTGAGCCAACTGCTAATCTTTGCATATTTATACACCTGGTTTTTCTTATCATAGGTCTGAAAAAATACACAGAGGACTTTTTTTCTTTATGTATACCAACACCCACCTCTTGGAACAGATCGGAGATCAGGCCTGACAGCTTTAAAATGCACTTGTTAGCTTATGTGTGTGTGCCTTGGAAACTATGTGGCAAAAGCACAAACAATTTCTATTGACGAGGTTTCACCACTACTACAAAAAAACAAATCCCAAGTGTAGGGCAGAGGAGGCAGCTCCTCAGGAGTGCCTGCCTGAGCCAAGGGAAGTGAGGAAGCATGAGGGCTACCTTAGCCACCACCTGCAGAGCCTGTGCCAAAAACTCCTCGCAGAGCCCAGGATCGTAGCGCACTTGCCTGCAGGACACCGCCCTTGCCATTTAGCTGTGTGTTGAGAGGCCTTTTGCCAATTTCCCATTAGTGTATTGTAATGAGGTTCCGCTTCTGTTTGATTTCCATGATGAGTTGGAGCAGCAGAGCCCAGGAGAAGTCAAATAAGGGCAGATACTTTATGCAACCGGATCTGAAGTGTGGCTGAGCTCAACTAAACCTAAAGGGGACAGCAAAGGGTAAAACAGCTTAAACTGGTCAGGCCTTAGTGCTTTTCTTCCCCCTGCCTCTAATTTCATGTTCTAAGCATCTTGGGCCTACAAAGAGATTTACAGCATATGCTATTAGAGCTTCTTTTCATTTCCTTCTTCCTCTCTTGCTAATATATTTCAACTTTATTTCAAGTTAAATCTCCCTAACTCTGAGGCTCCCAAAGCACCTTCGCTGTACTGCTTTATGTAGGGAAACTTGCGCAAAAAACTCTGACTTGCCACATTCCCACTTAACAGCAAGTTCAGGTGAGTGAAAAATCATGGGATATACCACACTACCTGCAGCTTGTAGCACAGTAGATCTTGTGAAGTACAAACCATCCAGCTCCCCTGGCTACAATTCTTGGGGTTTTTGCTTTACGGCACAGTTCAAGTGAGCAAACTAATGCATGAATTTGCAATCTGTAATTCCTGCTTAGCTGAGAGATTAAAAAGGAAGATTAGGATCAGAGTAAGGGAGATTTGCAGGTATTATGGGAAGAGAAAATGTTAAATATTTGAGAAAGTAAAATACGCAAATGAATGTATTTAGAGTTTAGGACTTTGCTTAATTTAACATATGTCAGGAATACTTCTCAGTCAAAAATCTTGTCAGCAACTCAGGGATCCTATAACAACCACTGAAAAAATGTACTCCACTACCACAGAAGATTAGGAGCAGTTTGCAGACATTTTGTACTCAAGGCCTACTTACCCGCTTCCATTCACGGAAAACCTGGCACCAGGCTGAGCACCATCTGTGAAGCTCTGCATGACAGAGATCTGGTGAGGCACTTGGGAAGATGTCTATTTCTCATCACATGTGTAATTTTTACTAGAAAACAGGCTGTGGGGAAACCTGCAAATCATTAAAACATATGCTACCAGTGGAAGGCAGGAAAAAAACCTGCCCATGTTCTGCTGCTCAGCTAGCCACTCTCCAGCTCCACGATGGGGAGAGGTGAGTCACGAGGGTGTTGCTACAAAAAGAGACACCTAGAGCACTAAATACAGAAAGCATGAAAATTAAAGCATGCATATAGTAGAAATGGACCGTTACCAACACACTGTTCAAATTGCTGAGGCAGGACTGGTGGTGTAAATGTATTGATTGAGGGTAAAAGAATTAGCAAGAATACAGAGGCTTTTTCATTGGTGTGGACAGCACTGTGAGACACTTCAGAGGAAACGCCAAAGATAAGGAAATGAACATATTAAATTAGCTGGTGGAAATATATACTGAGAGGAATTTTTGAAGCACTTTTCCTAATTGTTTTACAATAGCAACACAACACATCAGTATGATCAGCTCATCAAAACCCTCAGTTTGTTTACACAGCTGTTGAGAAAAAGCCAGACTTAGAATGCATAAGAAATGGGATAGAAACTAATATCTAAAATTTTATCATGTCACTATATACAGCAGCACTGCAGCACCTTCACTTGGTATTCTGCTCTGCTCATTTTCCTGTGTCAGTTATACAGCCGAAATTAATAATGATTCAAAGGCTAGATATGAACTAATACTGTAACTGTCCTGACACTTCTGAGTTCAAGTGACAGGCTCTCCTTTTGACTTCTTGGTGAACTGATTAATGTAACTATTAATGAAAAGAAAATGAAACTGAGCGACAAAAGGGTAATGCTATCTCTCTCTTCCTCTCCGGTTGAAGAAATTATGTTTTCAATTACATAAATTAAACTATGGCTACTTCTTTTCCCAGGTCAATGAACACCCTCCTTCTCCCCTGTCTTCACAGTTAAGGAGGAACGCAGCACTGAAGGAAAAAAATATGGACTTCAAAATGCCCCTACAATGTTAAAAAATCACACCATAAAAAAAGTGTCAGAAAGCCATTGTTTTCACTGTGGACCAATGTGATGGTCTGCAGTGTAAGGTGTCACATGGCAAATGTGGCAAGCAGAGCCTGAGTAATTGGCAAATGTGATGCAGATGATGGTGGTGATGTTGCACCACAGTGTGCTAAACTTGTGCCCTTTAGTTACCACAGCTCTGGAAGAGTTTATCTGTGGCAATCACATATATCAGGAGGCTTAGTGCAGCCAAGTGAAAAATAGGGCAAATTGGGTGCGGATCAAAGGGTCTTTCGTAGCATCCATTCACAGGCATGGGCAGACAATGGCTTGCTAAGTACGGTCATGGCAAGGCATGTGTGAAAAATGATCTCTCTGGCAATAATTCTACCAGTGACAGATAATCAGAATTTAAATGTTATTCTCATCTTCGGAGAGTTCCTAAAATAATGGAGGATACATAAAACCATTTGTATTTGAAGAGAGAAGCTAAATAATTTAATATTACAGAGCAGGATGCACAGCACTGGGCAGATAAATGATGAAATCCCAGTGCAGTCTATCTTGTGCAGTTGCCACACTAATTACAGATCAATTACTTCCCAGTTGTTTGCAACCTTATCAAAGAATAGTAAATTTACTGAAAGCAAAATGTGATAAGATGTCTTTTCATTATTACAGTAGATTTGTTGAAACAGCTCTGACGTTGAGATTAATAAAAGCTTTTCCCAAAGGTAATATGATCTGTATGTATATAGTCAGAATTTTAAAAGCTGAAAACATGATCCTAGGCACCATCATAAAAAATTTTGCTTCTATTAATTGATATCATGCAAACATCCTCAATACAGAAGAAGTGAAGGAAAGAAGAAAATTAGTCTGATGATAAACGGTAAGCTTTTTATAAAAATATACCTTTTGCCTTCCACAGATCAGGTAATGAATGAGAGCAAAGTACAAAACCTGAGAAAATCTGCAATTCATATTTTAGGGAGGATTACAACACTGAAAAGGGAGTGCTGGGGAACAAGGACAGACTTTTATAGAATGTTAGCATGGAGAGAAGAAAGCAGCAAACCTATAAAATGTCAAATGACTGATATACAGTTCTGCAGCTTGAGAAGACCCATTGCACATCAAAATAGCTTGACTTTTTCCCTCAGAAATTCCAATGCCTTGCCTTTTTTTTTCAACTGATTTGCTGTGTAAATCCTGAGAGATTCATGAGCATATCAGCAATATTAACTTACTCTCCCAAAAATTGTTCTGAAGGTAAATTTCTAGATATTTACTGATCACAAGTTTTGAGATACTGGAGAATTATCTGATTGCAGTGTTATTTGATTTCTTTTACAAGTTTTCATAGGTGGTGCCATTTTCAGTTGTTGCTGTTTTTCCTACCAAAATCAGCTGGACTTGGAGAAATAGTTTAGCTTGTAGACATCAGACTGCAATGATTTAATGTTCTTTGGTGTTACAACAACTGTTTTACATTCCATAGCTGTTACTTGTTACAACACAAGCACTCTTATCAAGAGTGGAATCTGCTAAACCATCTATTATTCTATGACACTTTAATGAATTAGTGTGTTCAAATGGGTCTGAAGCCTAATTTGCACAGTCTTCAATGGGACTGGGGCTATTTAGCTGCTAGTCTAGAAAAGCTCTATCATAACTGGTGGTGGTCAGAAGAAGAGATGTAACTGGCCCTAGTAATGTTCCTGCAGTAAAGGGGACAACTCCTGGACTGCTCATCCACAGAAAAACTCAAGAAAATTCAGTGCTCTGTGACCTCACTAGGTCTTGGTTTCTGGAAGAAAGACTTGGCACATGGGCTGAAATGGAACTGGACAATTAGGAGATCAGGTTCCTGTGGCTCACCGCAATGCTCTCCTATTACTCAGACTAGACATCTTTGAGTGGCAGTTCTCCTAAGTGGAAGTAGCAGCACTCCAAGATGAAATAACATTCCAGGATGCCAGATTGCTGGTGGTTCAACAAGTCCAGTTCAGATAACAAGAGATTTTCCCCAAGATTTTCCCCAGACCTCTTTATTGTTTATTTTTATGACTTTTGGTTTGTTTGGGGGTTTTTTGGTTTTGTTTTTGCTTTTGTTTGTTTTTTAATTCTTCCATTCATAATGTATACAGTGGAGTACAGGTTTGCTGATTTCTACTGGAGTTGTATCAGGTACTGTAGTAAGAATAGTCTTCTCATTAACTGACCACAGAGATGACTTGTATATTGAAGACAGTGATCCTGGATATGATGGCTTTGAATGTTCAGAAAATAACAATGGAATGATTAAGATGGGTTTTGTTCCATGGAACCCTGCCATTTATGAATGGGCAATAAAAATTAATTTGTTAATGGTGGTAAAGTGTTTTAAAGAAAAAAAATAGCATTTAGATATGATGTATTGAGTGATGTGTTTTTCTAAAGAAAATTAATTACGAAATAAAATTGTTATTTTACTTAACATATATTCCAGAAAATAGAAAAAGAATAAGGTTCAATTTAGTGGTTATTTTTTGGACAAAAAATTGCACATATAGCTTAATATGCCATAAATTTATGAAGAAAAAATTTAATATCTTCAATAAATACAGCTTATTTTGAAATAAATTAAAATCATTTGATACAAAGATTCAAAAACTGGGAATCCTGAAATTCATATTATCTACCTGATATGGCTCTGATGATATTTTATCAGGATGTGTGGACCATGCTAGGAGACTTAAAAAGAGACTTCAGGGTGAATCTTAAATGGATCCAGGTCCCTGCAATCTTCTTCAGCGTTTCCTGCTTCACTTAAGTAAATCTTTCTCACAGCTTTAGATTCAATTCTCAGGTGCCTAATTCTTCTCCTACACTTAATTCAAGCTTGCAAGACAGGATTTAACCCAAGAAAATAACTGGGCTAAAGATTCTGAAAGATTGATTGTTGATACATGCCTAGGTCTCTCTTGTGGATTTATCCCCTAAGTATCTCTGGTAAGGTAACCTTATCACAGTAACCTTAACCTGTGATTTCCAGTGATGAGCCTTGAATTTTGAAAGGCACTATGCAGTCATATTTGAGATGTCATTAGTAGGAATGTAACAGCCAGCGGCAGTCAAGACAGTCGTGTCTCCAAAAGAGATGGAAACTAGTATTATAAATACTACATCAATGTGCAGAAAAGGTTAGTTTTCACCTTTGCCTAGCTGTAGAGGATTTATCTCACTTCATGTATTCTCAGAGGGATTAATCACCTTTTGGAAACTAAAGCTTATGTAAGGGACTTGGACTGGTAGCTTGTGCCAACACTCCTCAAGGACCCTTATCACCTTGAAGAGTGACACTAATTTCAGGGATTTCAGCAACACCCTCTGCTGTCCTAATTATTTTTTTAAAGAGCAAATGTAGCTATTGACAATTTTCATGGCTTAGTATCATTCTTTGGTTAATTTTTTTCTCTTGCTTTAACTCCTACTTGTACTTTGGAAGCTGAAGGGTTTTGGAGGAAATGTGCAGTTCTGACACCGTGGTTTATTAAACTGGCTAGAGCTGTGTTGCATCTGTTTCACATTTGCTAGTAAAACCTATTTCAAAAAGAGAGCAATTGAAAGAGTTACATAAAACCTGAGACAGACAACAAAAACTGTTGAAAGGATGGTAAGACAACAGGATATCTCATAGAGGAAGGTTGTTTAACTAGGCACAAAGAAATGGTGAAAATCTGAAGGAGTTTTTCAAATCATTGTAAAGCACTTATGCAAATTATAGTAAAACTGGAAACTCTTTTCTTTACCTTTGCCCCATAGCATGATAGCTTACAAGGAAGTACAAGCACACTCATAACACAAACAAGGAAATTTTGGTTCTTCTGGTAAGCAGCCAGTCTATGGAGTTCAGTCATGTGGCAGGTACCTGAGTTAACTACTCTGGATATTTGAAAGATCTTTAAAAACTTACAAAAGCTCACAATACTTAGAGCTTTGTAAATTAGAACAGTGCTAAGCATCGTATAGAAGCTCTGTGAGCCAGAAGACATTCTCTCTTATGCTCAATGCACTTGGGGTATCATCACCCCTTCTCGCATGCAGGCACATGGAGCTCCTTCTGAAAGCTCTAGTGAGGGTTGTCAAATGAGGGGGGAAACCATGATCAGTGGAACCAGTGCCATGATCTGGCATAGCAAATCCTGTGCTGTTAAATCAAGGCTTTAAAGTGATTTCTCAGTATTCAGAGAGGCCTTTCCTTTTTAGACAACAATGGAAAATAATCTGGATAGACCCTGACCCTTAACCCACAACAGTGAATGTCTCAAGCATGGTACAACGGATCAGAGTTGTTCTTAGTGCCCTTTGCCCTTTAGCATGTCTGAAAGGCAAACTTCTCACAGAATCAGAGATAATCACTCCTGAATGTTTAGCACCCCTGGGGTTTCAGCCTTAGGGCACAGGGTTGGAAAGATGACCTCTTGAGGACCCTCAAGCCCTTTTCCTTTTGATTTTATGATTCGAATTGTCAACGAGAGATATTCCAATGAATTTTGAGCTGAAAGCAGGATGAATATGACTTACATGCCAAAAAATATTGCCCAAACATTATGCATTAGCATGTTCTTCTATTCATGAGCCAAGTTTCTTTCACTGATTGGTTCTGTCATTCGATATGCTCGAAGCATCTCACACTGAGCTGGTGCTGATTCTGTGCACGGCACAGCCATTTCACACCCAGGACACTGAAAAACTTAAGTAGCTCGGAATTCTTCAAAGACTAAACAGCGGGTCTCATGACAAGCAGATGAAAAATGGCCCAGAAGTCATAGATGTGATTAAACTGTTTCGTACAGGCTACCTGTTGCCACATTGCACACAGTCACTCTGCCCCGGGATTTCTCCAGGGTTTCTGGAGTTTCCCAGGTATGGAAAGGCCAGATGGAGAACTATTTGATATGGGTGGAGGCCCATTGACTGCCAAAAGCATTAGGATTGGTAAACCTGTATTTTACATCTCTTCTGCAGGCTTGGGGGTGAGGTGGAGATGTTTGTTTTGGTTTGGTTTCTTGTCACAGTTCTCTAGATGTCCTCAGTTTGAGGAACACAAGGAGCAACATTTATATCCGAGATGCCCTTTTGTGATAAAGGAAAGCTACACAGGACCAGAACTAATGAAGACATACTGTTCATCATTAGGTCTGCCTAATGATTCAGGTCTCCAGAGGGGTGTTGTGCTGGCCACCCTTGCTTCCCTGCTGGCTTACAGCATGTCCTGCAAATGAACATCTGTAAACAAAGGTCTGGCCAGAAAGAAGTTTTATAAGCATAAGTGGGTTTTTTTCTTCACTCTTATGGAAGTTAAAGGGCCTGACTTTTATGGTATTTAGTGGTGCAGCAGTAATATAGGAGGGAGGTTCCTTCTTTCCCTTCCTCCCTGCCCTGCTGTAGGTGGCAGTTAAATATACGTCATGGCTGTGATTGTTCTCTGTGGAGTGGGTTGTGGCTGCTTCTGAGAAGTCCTGGGTATATATGAAGGAAGTCCGCTAGCTCATTACCCTATCTTTTCCAGGTGGATTTATAGAGTGCACCTTCAAAAGCTGAAGAATAGTCCATTTCCCTGCATTTTCAAAAACAAGTTAGGAGTCTAAAATACGTAATTTTTTTTACCTACCTCCACAAATCCCATTCCTGATAATACTGTACTGTTTTGTGTGCCCTATCTTAAAGAAGAAACTCTTGGAAAGTTGGTCTTTTCAGAATTTAGGTCTTTAAATTCTCCCTAGTTCCTTGTGAGAGGTAACCAGGAGTGCTAGGGAGTGCTTTGACAGTCTCCAAGGAGTAATTCAGGTGACTTGTGTGAAGCCCTAAGGGGAGGTTTCCGCAGGATCCTTGAGACACAGATGGGACCCAGGGTTTATAAGGTTCACTATCCTGGGGTCTGTTGCTGTGAACTTTCACTCAACAAATTTTTTTACCAGAATGAAAATCACTATAGGATTAATGTAATGTAATTAGAAAGTTGAATATCCCTCAGCTCTCTACATTAGATTTATGTATTAAGTTACCTAAATGGACCAGTGTCCAGTCAGGACAGCATTTTCCGGAGTCCTGACTCACTGGCAGTCTGGGGCTGAAGTGAGCTAAGTAATATTGTAATAATTCTTACAAATTATTTAACAAATATTAAATTATTTTCTTGAAAGGCTTCTTCCGCCACTGCTGATTTGTATCATGGTGCCTGAAGTGCTCTGCTTCCATTTAAAGCTTTTTGTGCCTACGCCTCTGCCTTCTGCTGCCCTACCTGTCTTGATCTTTTTGCAGCTGCCACTTCAGAATCTGAAGATAAGGGGCCATCTAACATAGCAGCGTGGTTTTTTCTTCCTTTCCATGGCCATTAATGTTTTTTCTTTTTTAGTGCCTTTTTTTTTTCCTTAAAAAGGTACCTTTGTCTCTAGCTTCCTGCTACAACTTCAAGGAAGAGACATTTATCTATTACCTTACTGCCGCACTGTGAAAGTCATGAATTATGTTCGTCTACCCAGATAGGTTTTCACCCTGCTTTCAGTAGGGCTCCATTAACCCGCATCTGCCAAATTAAACTGACAGGTTTAGAAAAACTTGACACAACAGATTCTAAAATTAGGTCTGCTACAAAAATCAGAGGGATTGAGACCATGGTTTCCTCCCTCTGTGCAGCTTTAGTTGAATCAGAGTGACATGATAATACAAAGAGGTAAAAGGGAGAAACAATGTTTCAGTCCTCCTTTATAGTAGGGTTTTGTTATTCTTGCTTTAAATTTCAGTGACAAAAGTGGTTCAGAAATCACTAACAAGAGTTTTCTGACATAGATGTGCCTTGTGTTCCTTTACTGGGGGTTTTATTCCTTTTTTCTTTTTTTTTTTTCTTTTTCGTCTTTTTTTTTTCCCTGACTATTCTGAGAACTTAGAAGGATGGTATGTAGAGAGATTGTAGGGAAAGAAGGGAACATCATTTTAAAGAGAAATTGCCAAGCCTAATTGGCCAAAAATTGACATGAGCTAAAGTTCCAAAAAATGAAATCCCTACAGCCAGTGTGTGTTCACCATAAAGTGCAGTCAGGGAAATCAGGAATAATATTTTAAAAGGATTCTGGCCATGGTTCCTAAATAATCAGCTGTTTTAGCTGAAGTCTTGGCAGTGTATCCACCAAAAGACTTGAAAGCTTTCTCTGTACTGAAAACACTGGCGCAAGACCCATGTTCGCCCAGTGCGTGAGGACATGGGGCGGGAACAGTTCCTGGGGTCTGGTACCACTCTGTTGGGGATCTCCCACTGCCAATCAGTTGGAAGTGTTTGAGGCCTAAAGATTTCAGGAAAGTCTTACCAGTCTCAGCTCAGTTTCCTTTCAGCTCCCTTCTGTAGGAGTTATGTGTTTCTCAAAAGCAAGGGAAGCGAAGGCAAGGCAAGGGAAGGCAAGGGAATCTCTGATTTTGGTGGTGAACTACTTGAGCATACTGCCCTGTGTTGAGCATGTGTTGAACATGAACTTAGACTTAATTGCTGCAAAACATCAAGTCACCTCAGAGAGATTCTTTGCAGCAATGCAAGAGGGAAACAATACTATTAACTAAGTTTCACTGTCTGCAGAAACTAAAGGAAACAGAGGAGCTTACATGGCAAATCCTGGCTACCCCAAGATAATACATACCATTTTCTCAGCATTGAACTTCCTCTCACAAAACTCCAGAAGGACCTGGAGTTGATAGGAACTCTGGATTAACAAATGTTTAACTCCAAATCTTGCTGTTACTCAACATCTCTTGTTATGTATGGAGCTCCAGTGCTAAGGAAGCCTTCAAAATCCTCAAGGAAATCAAAACGATGAATATTTTTTCCTTTTCTTGAAATGTTGCAAACACTGAAACAGACAGCACTACCTAGAAATTAATATTTCATCATGATTCTTAATTTTCTTTTCTGAAAGTGAAAATCAAAGCAAAGAAGAAAAAAGGGGAAGTTGCTATGTCAGAAGTCACAGTTTGAAATAGAATTTCTAAACAATTTTTTTTTTCATCAGGTCTCCACGGAAGATTCCCACCATACAGCACCTGTTCCAGCTTGCAGAAAGCTGAGCCTCTCTGCTATTTTCATGCTTCGAGGACTACTGAGATTGCTAAATCCAGGGGACCCAATTAAGCCTTCCCCTTCTGATTGTTTTCCAGTATTGCTGTTTTTTTACAGTTTCTAGAGAGGCTGGGACCTAGGAGTTTTGATACCTCTACCTAGCAAATTGCTTGGCAGATTGTCTTTCCATGAAGGTGAAATCCATCTCTTCAAAAAGGGCCAAACTGAAGCTGCACTGTGAAACAGGGAAAACACTCTTTTATTCCATAGTACCACTGTTTTCACTAAGCAGCAGTCTTACACTGTTCTTCACTTGGGGTGACCTTTGATATGTCAATTGTCAACATTTTAGCATGTTTATGTTTAGTATTAACTCGTTGTCAATATTTAGTTAGTTTTACAGGATTTAACGTTTTGTAGCAATGACAAGACCTCACATTAGGATGTGGTTTCCCTGCAGTTGGCCAGAGATTTTAGTGTTTTAAAATGAATGTAACACATCTAATTATAACAGGCTTATAACAGGCTATGGGAATGATTTTACGTTATTTTTATCCTAAACTAAATATAAAACTGAACTATCTGGTGGTTTCTTTATCAGACTCATCATGAATAACAGTAGCATTGAGCAAATGAGTTTTATGCCGATGTATGCTGCAATACAGTCTCATTGGACTTGTTTCTCCGGGATCACCTGCAAATCTAACATTTTCCCCTGGGTATTTCTAAATACTAATAAAAACATTCGGAGTTCTGCCTCCCCTTGAAGTACTAGAAAAAATTTTGATTCCAAACCAATAAATCTTAACTCAGCACACTGGATTTTTGCTTGTGGATTTTTTGTGCTTGTGGGTTTGGGGTCATTTTTTGTGTGTGTGTGTGTGTGTGTGCATGTGTGGTTTGTTTTGGTATGGGATTTTGCTGTTTTGCTTTATTGGGCATTTTTTCAAAAAATGCGTAAGGATTGTGTTGCAGATTTTATTTTGGTTGGAGATCAGTGCCAAAATCTTAGCAACTCATAATAATTTAATAAAAATCTTTAAAATCAAACTGTTCTGTGTTATATTTCTGAGTGGCATGTCACACACCATCCTACATTATAGCACGTGCAAATCTCAGTATCTGCACAGATGTTCTTATGCACATGCGTACACATGTGCATGATTTATCTGTATCTCAGACAGGGTTGCACAGGGACAAAAAGCAAAACTTACACAAAGAATGTGTTGATAACCTCTAGAATAGTTGAGAATCAGACCTGTTGAAGTCAGAATTCATGGAAATGAATTTTCTGTTGTTGTATGATATCTAACGGTGTATTATTGTGTGCAAAGGACACCTTTCTACAGCTCATAGCATTTTTTAAAACTTATTTCATTTTATGGATCTTTCACAGGGCTATATTTTCCTGTGCAAATGTTATAAAAGCTATATGCAATGGGTTTAGTTTACTATTCAGTTAATTTAAAACTCTTGTGTGCTGCTCCAATTTAAACAACTGTAGGAGATCAGACTGAAACAAATAGAAAGAATTACTTCCTCCAATGTTGACTTTCAAATTGGTTGAAGGACCCCAGAGATTAAACGATGGATGTTTGGTATCTCTCTGTTAGGATCATTTTTTATTTTTAATAGAAATTTTCTGACTGAGACAAAAAGGCCAAGCAAGTTAGTGCCTAGCAAAGTACATCTCATGTGGATAAGGCAATGGGAAAATAAAAAATCCCAAGCATCATACAGCACCTCAATCCCTTTGCATGAGTCAAGCATCTTCGAAGCTAGTAGTAATTCATCCATCTATGGATCTACATCTGTTAGCTTAATAGGTGACACAAGGCTGGGTTTTAAATGAGTCTAACCCAATAACCAGACTTATGTAATAGGCTTTTCAGGAAGACAGAGAAGGAAGCCTTAATGTTAAGAAACCCTAGCTCAAAGTATCAGTTCCAGTAGCTCCAGTGGCTAACATTAAACCTTTCTGTCTGTCTGTCAGTATAACTTTCCTTTGTATTTGCTTTACTCTGGCTATCACATTTGCACTAAGGCTCCTTTTGCCCTGCCGTTAACCTATGTGAGTACACAGGTGTGTGCATAATACATGAACAAAGAAATACTATTGTTTCAAAGAATTTCTTTCTCATGGTTGTTGCGTGCAAAAAATGCATGTCACATGCAACTATTTTTCTTAATTACTTCCAAAATGTTACTGATATCATGTGTCTCCCTCTCTGTCACTCAAACTACATTAAAAAGCATAGTAAGCAGTAAGTTTCTGAAACTTGGTTGCTTGTGAAAAAGGTTGTGTCTTGTTTTCTTTTACAGAGCTGATCAGGTAGAACATGATTTTCTCCTCTTGTACACAGGTCTAACTCCATTGCCTTCAGAAGAATTACATTGGATTTATTCTGGTGAGAGATGAAGACGCTGCTGATTTTCTACCTTAGATGAGTTACTGGCACAATAGCAGAAATATTACATGTCTTGGAGAAAAAAATATGGTGTGCATAAGCAGAATGTCCCACACAACTCAGTTAGTTTAACTTAAGAAATGTTTTCTCTCAGAAAATGCCAATAAACTAGAGCAACATTTTATTTAATGGTGTGGAAAAAATCCACAATATAGCCATATGAGAAATGTATTTAATTTTCTTTTTTTAAGCAAGTCAGCAAGTAAGGTAAGAGTGCATATTACTAAGTTTGCTAGCACAGGCTAGAAGAGTGTATTGAAAGATCCCCTGTAATGCACAATTGGATGCAATGCTAAGATGGAGTGCTTTGTGCAGCTGCAGAGCACTTTGCTGAACTGATTGGTTTCAGATGCTGTGAATCTCCAACCTTGTTATTGGCACACATTAAAACAACAGGGTAAACCTTTTGTCTCTTACTCTCTCCTGATTATACAGGACATGGTGGGACAAAATAAACATAGCAAGGCATCTTTGCATTGGAGATGGTTTCAGCGATAAATACAACCCTGGCATAGGGAGGCACAAGTCTTGTTGACTTCAGTCAGTGCTGTGCTGGATTACTCTTGGGATGAGTTTGATCCTCAGTCTCTTTCTAGCAATGATCGCTCTGGCAAGAGTATTATGCACTACAGGCAGAGAATTAGCAGCTCCACTATTATCCATGTTGTCAATAGACATAGAGAGCAAGCAGGAGGCAGAAGGAAAACACTGTGTGTGCTTTACTGGTTTGCAAATATTCACTGATTAAATCAGCAGTAATGCACTTGCAAAGTTAGGACTTTTTTCTGCTCCCTTGTATCTGTACATAAATAATACATATTTAATACAGTTTAAGGCATTTATTTAGATGCATTAACTGCAAGGAAAAGTAGGTGGTTAGACAGCGAGGACTGTAAGAGGACTATATGCTATGCTGTCTTTGAGAGTTATTCAGTGCCTGAAAACATGTCATACATAAAAGTCCCAAAGCATTATGTAGCCTACCTTGAAAACAGATTGTCAATATCTTAACATGAATAAGGAAGCTCACGTTGGCATTACAAGAAGTCTGGGAATGTTTATGTATGTTCTTGTTAAAACTGGTGTCTTTAATTCCTTTCTGAGATCCAAGTAAAGCCCTTCTGTTCAATATGATTTTATTTCATGACAGGCCAAGGAGGGCTACACTCTGAAAAGACTAAATTTTAATAACCTCCAAATAGGGAAAAAAAAATAATATTGAGACAGGAAAAAAAAAAGAGCCAGCAGCAGGCATCAACTGAGACAGAAGGAAGTAACAAAAGAAATTGGCAGCCAGACACAGGTGAGAAAAGAATAGTAACAGGCAAACCATGGTTTCACAGGCATGTCCTCTCTCTCTCTCTCAATCTCTCCCCCTACTCTCTCTCTCTCTCTCTCTCTCTCTCTCTCTCTCTTTCTCTTTCTCTTTCTCTTTCTCTTTCTCTTTCTCTTTCTCTTTCTCTTTCTCTTTCTCTTTCTCTTTCTCTCTCTCTCTCTCTCTCTGCTCCCAATCTCTCTCTCTCTCTCTCTGCTTCATGTGCATCCCTCCAGCCTGGGTCCAGTGAGACTTGGACCAAGTTGGAGTCCAGAGGGAGACAGATGAAAGGGTCCTGGTGGCTCCTCCCCTATTTTTTGAGTGCTTCTCCTCTGCCCCATGTCATGGCTGGGGAGGCAGCACCTGTGCTACCAAGCCTTGCTCCCTGCCACACCAAAAAGCAAAGCTTAGTCCCAGAGACATGTGGTGTTGTTTTTCATATGTCTTTCTTTTCATATGTTTCTTAGAGCATGGGCTGAGTGTGACCTTTCCCCCACATTTCTGAAACACCAGACACTTCCTATGATGCTGGGTAAACAATAGTCTTCTGGAAAGTCCTTTTCCAGACTGTGCACAGTGGTCTGTCTTTTTTTTTTGTTGTTTTAATTTGGTGTTAATCACACATTTTCCCCCTGAGTTTTGAGCTTAGGTGACTATGAAAGAAAACTGAAGAATGGTGTTGGAAGACTGTGTTCTAGCTACAGGTGGTTTTCTGAGTGAAGTTCAAGGAAGTCATATGCTGAAGACAAAGGCCATTATACATTTGGAGAGGGAGAATAGAGCTCTAAGGTTTGTTACATCATAACACCTGAAAAGAATGGGGCTTCCAACTAGTTAAGGGTTTGGGGTTTTTTTCTGAGCTAGATGAAACTATGCAAAATATAAGTCACCAATAAAGTCTTTTCAGTGTAACTGCACCAGGAAGTTATTCCAGGTATGTCAGTGAACTGAGTTTTGTGAGTTTATCAGTATAAATGGTTTATAGAAATAAATGTCACATTTCCTGGTAAAATGAGCGCTACATGAAGATTCTCTTGTGAATAATGCAAGCTTATCAGAGATAAAAGAACTGATGAATTATAGCTACAGTTTCCATATTTACTACTGTAACATCTAATTTTTTATTCTATGAACAAGGCAGCTGTGGAGGGATGGATTGATTTCTGATAAAACAAGACCTGATAAAACCCCTGTCCAGGACAAAGTATATTTCAGTTGTTTACAGCATGCAGTTAGTTTTTCTCCCTAATCTCCTGACCTTCACTGTGGCTACTAACTCAGGACTATCTTCTCAAATGAAGTGACACTGCAAAGCACTATATGCACTTCTTCCTGGCAAAGGTGATATAGGACAAACCATCATGAAAATAGGTTTTATCCTGAGCTGTATGTCTTCTGCAAAGTTACAGAAGCACCGAATTCCCTTGTTAGCTTTTTCTTTAAGGCAAAGGAGATTCTAAAGAATACTGAGAGTAGCTTCTGAGCTTCATCTGAACTAGCCTGTTTTGATGCAGTGGAAATCAAGCAACACACATTGTGTGAATAAAATTATATACTTAACCGTGAGGTATTCATTGATTCAGAGAATGTTTGTTGGAAGGTTCCTCTGGAAGTTGTATAGTTCAGCCTTGCCCCTGAAGCAAAATTATCACCAGCTGTAGGTCAGATAAGGTATAACTTTGCCTTGTCAAGTTACGAGAACCTCCATGAATGGAGATGCTTCAACCTCTCACTATTCCAGTGCTGCACTTGTAATCCTTTTTAGCAATTTTTCCCAAACATTTAATCTGAACCTCCCAGCTGCAGTAAGTGTTCATTGCTCCTTTTGATGTTATTTTCTTCTAATGGAAAGAATTTGGCTCCATCAAATCATAAATTCCCTTCCAGCAGTTGTAGGCTGATATCAGATAACCTCCACGTCAAGCTGAACAAGCCTATCTCTCAACTTCTTCTTGAAGGTCATGTGCTCTAGGCTCCTAACTATCTGGGTAGCCTCTGTTTGACACTCTTTTTACCCCTCTTGATCCAAACCCGGACACAGCATTTTAGGTGCAGCCTCACAGGGGCCAAAAAACAATGTATAGCAACATGGCCTGCTGCCCAGGCTTCTCCTAACAGGCAACATGCACTTTCCTTTACTTGTGGTATGATTGCAATGCTGCCTTATATTTCACTTGATATTCACTGGCACTTCCACACATTCATATGAGGGCTGCTACTCAGCTAGTCAGTTCTAAAATGCATTTGTGCATTAATTAGGTTTTTACACCCCTGTGTAGAATTTACACTTCTTGAACTACATAATATGTCTTTTGACCAGTCTTCAAGTATCTTGACATCCATCAGGACTGAGGGTTTTTTTCCATCTTAATAATATCTTCCTCTTCTTTACTATCATCCACAAATTGCTTTCTTAGTATATGAGTTACTGTTGAAGCACAGGCCTCAATATCATCTAGATGTTGTTCCTAGATACCAACCAGATACCAAGCTATTGATTACTACTGATTTGATTGTCTTCCTTGTTCAACAATAGCATCATGTTTTCTCCTAACTTCCTTTCAGTACTAGCATATTTACTAAAGTTACATTATCATCTAAGTCTAGACCTGTATTTAACTCCACCTGAGCTTGGACCATCTAAGTACCTGAGCAAACAAGACTGTTTCCAATCACTGTAGGTTGCTGAGGCATGTGACATATCTTTTCTAAGCTCTTTTCCCCATTATATCACCAAAAGATCCCCAGGGTTCATTTGTCTTGACATGAAGACTTCCAAAAGGCAAGCTGTACCATCAAGAAGCTCTTTTATGCAGGATGCAATCCTCCTTCCTTCTGTCCCCAAAAAAACCTTTGCCCTTGGTGCACATGCTGTCCCTCTGTGACTGCGCTCACACTGTAGCCTTGCAACTGGTTATGACCTCACAATTGTTCCTGACTGTTACTGAAGCTATGTACACTAATGTAGAGATGCTTGTTGTGGTTTTGCCCCAGCCAAGAGCTGGACACCATGCAATTGCTCACTCTCTAAAGTTGGGGGGGCGGAGGGAATTGAGAGAGAGGGAAGGGAAGAGAGAAGAAAACCAGACAAACCAAAACCTTGCAGGCTGGGATAAGGATAGTTTACTGGGATAGCAGAGAGATAGATATAATAATGATAACTGGAATTTATAGCAAAATATATGAAATTGGTTATACACAATGCAGTTTCCCACCGAACCACACAGCTCCGTCCGCACAGCTCACAGCTGTCCTGAAACCCGACCATCCCCAAAAACCTCATGCCCTGGAGCTGCCTGCTCGTCCCTCCACCATCCCCCCTTTATGCTGGGCATGATGTAATTGGCACAGGATACCCTTTTTGGCCAGTTTGGGTCACCTGTCCTGTCTGTGTCCCCTCCTAGCTTCCTGGTTGCTCCCTCACCACCTTGTTAGCAGGGCAATATGAACAACTGAAAAGTTCCTGACTGCTTGGCAATAACTAAAAACATCAGGGTGTTATCAGCACTGCTCCCGCCCTAACTCCCAAACACAGCATTCCACACGCTGTTAGAAAGAAAATTAACTCTATCCTAGCCAAAACCGGGACTCACTAGAAATAAGTCTCAGAATGCATTTCCCTCTGAGCACAGACTTGATTCACTGGCCAGCACAGTCTGTCACAGAAACACACTACCTGTGGCAAAGCTAATCAAGAAGCAGATCAAGGATCGGAGGCTTGATGGAAAAACTCACTAAAGGAGGAACAACAATCTATTTCAAACCGACAACTCTGATCATTCAGAAATAGTCATTGGCCCTGGGTAATAGATGGTCTTGATCCTGCAGAGATGGCAAATTTTATAATGTACCCACCACTTATACCGCAGGTGGCTGAGGCAAGGGACACTTTTTTCCTAACTTATTTTCCCTTCCCCTTAAGTCTTTATGTGCCAAAACATGAGACCAGACTGCCTATCACTCAGATAACCACAGGTGACCATTAGGTCACAGCGTGCACCAGCCCTACCTTGAGTCTGGGTTTCATTTAATGACCCCACTCTGACAATGAACTCTACAGATAGAATACATGGGATGCAGAAAAGCTGCTTCTTTTGCTCTGTATTTACTGGCCTTTATTCCCAACTTCCTCATTGGTGTTTCACACATTATTTCCTTTGGTACTCTTGGAAGAGCTTCATCTGAGCCCTGTGATTCACTGTACTTGGATTACAGGAGCTACTTATTACCAGGATTTAATGTAGCTGTATGTATGATGTTTGCATATTTGTCTGCCAAGGCCATTACTCTCCAAACTGAGTCCTTCTTTTTTCTCCGTAACTCTTTTGGTCACCTGTCCCATTCTTAGTGCTCCATTACAGTCTGTAATTGTAGCCACAATAGTTTCCAAGATAGCTTCTCTGTGTTGCCCTTCACTTTCTCCACAAAATCTGTCAGGTTTGCTGTGGTCTACACTGATTTAGACAGACTAACAACTGTGTGATAATTTTTAACCAATTCTCTTCAGCCCAACACACCAAGGACATTGCAAAGAACAACCTCTACAGGCATTCTTCATTCTTAGACAGAAGAGCCTATAAAAGTAATCATATCCAGGGGCTAGTGATTTGTGGTTTTCATCCCACCAAAGAAAAAACTGAGTTTACCTTAGTCTAAACTGTTGTTGGCACCTATTCATATGTGATCACCTTACCCAACTTCATTAAACACTGGTGAAGTCTTACTTGAAACATGACAAATTGTACCAGCAAGCAAACCCTTGAAGTAGTTTCTTTAAGAGCTGTCATCATCACTGCTGTAGTTTGCAGACTGATTTAGCTGCTGTTTATGGACTACCCCGATGTTCCTTTCTAAATTGCATGAATTTGTAAACACAGGAGCATTATCACCTTATTTTCATCAGTCAGCCCTCAGTGGTACTTAGATGAATTATTTCTTTTTAATGGAGACTCTGATAGAAGTACACAATCCTCACCTTTCTCTGCCATCAATTCCTCTATGGTACCTCGAGAAGAAAGCTTCAGCTTCTGTCACGTCACACCTTGTAGTACATCACAATGTACCAACATGGATAAAGTGCCTCACAAGCTTACACTATGTTTATAAGGAACTTCCCTTAGCATCTGCTTTTGGTCATTGACAGAAACAAGACACTGCTAGATTTAGCAGGTATAATTTAATTCTATGTTCTTGTCTTCATGACTCTAAGTAAATCCTAAAAGGCTAATGCAAGGGTCCTGTCTGCTATATAAACTCTGTGTCTTAGTGCAGGCAGCTGCTTGCAACGTAGTGGGTTGTACTCTACTTCTCAGGTAATCAGGTCGCTCTTTGCAGAATTATGATTTTACAAGTTAAAAAAACCCAAAGCTGTGAAGGAGAAACCAGATTTACTCCTGCCTCAGTTAAAGGTGACTAAGGCCGCAGTAGAAAGAAAGCTGTAGAACAGGGGAGAGTGGCTGCAGTGATGGAAAAATGGCATACATTGTTCTTCTACCCATAGATATGGGGCGAGTTGGTGAAGGGGCTGAAAAGCAGTGTCTTTCAGTAAAAGGGTGCTGTCAGCATGATCAATAGCTGTAGTGACAACCCAGACTCCTGTGGACTGCTCACAACAAACACAAACTTTCCCCATTCAGATAAATTCCCCTGGGAACAGAGAGTCTGTTTGACTTAAAATATGCATTCTTTATACCTCTCTACACCTGTTGTGGTGAAACAGTCAGTATACATTCTTATTTTGTGGTGGTAAGGCTTTGGGACTAACTTATCAGAACACTATACATCAGGTATAGTACTCTATTGCATTCATATAAATTCTTTTCCTTAATACTCAGATATATTGCCTTGGGAAAAATAGGGACTACTTGTAAAACATAAAAATGCAAGCCAAACAGTTTCTTCCCCCATTAACTGGAGAGGTGGCTGTCAATCCTCTGGTTTTCTTATTTAATATAATACTGATTTATTGTTTTATGAAATGTTTATGTTCTGGCAGTCCTTCTCTATGGATCTCTCTAATGTATATTGCAAAGTCTCCTTGGTTTTTGCACTGTGTTCAGGATTGTCCTTTTATGGCAGAAATAGTGAGCATTATTTGTGCACTGGAGTAGCTCATACTTTAGGATGGTTTAGGGTAATGTGGAGTGAAGGTGGCCCAGCTATAAAAGCACTCAGTTTATCTGCTACAAGGTACTCTATCATACGGCATGTTGCATTGTCAGCAATATTATTCTTTCATGCATGAGCCGACTGTGCTTACCCATTCCAGCAAAATGTTTAGATACTTACAGAAAAACTGATATTTTTTTATCTTAACACCCGCCCCTACAACTACAAAAATCTTAATATTTTTTGCTATGTTTCTCTTAAAATACCTGTGAAATGCTAGCGGGATTTTAGGAACCTTAGAACAACAATCCAATGACCTATCTTTATCTACTGTAATGAAGAGGAAGTACTACTGGACACTATGTGCTATGACAAGTTGGACATGCTCATGACAGATGACCCAGAAAGCCTGCACAAGTTTCCAACAGTCCCTTTCCTCTTGTCTACCTTCAGCAAGACCTCCGCTTATGCTACAGAACAGCTGATGCAGCTGAAGACTTACATGGACTTGATTTGAGCTGGTGACTGCTGCTTCTGAGCATTCACCTTCTCTATTCTAGTGCGAGCTACAAGTCAAAACTCACCTGGGGTCCGTTTCTGAGAAGAAATGACATATACTTTCCCCGTCTTGGATGCTCCTTGGAATTCACAGCACTGCTTTCTTATTTCACTGCCTGACTGAAGGATATTAGTTTCCTGCCTCTATATTCCTCTGTAGATACATAAAGGGGTCCCAGCTCCAGCTGCCACCTGTTTTAAGCACACAATCCTCAAGAAAGAAAGTACCTTTTTCTTCTTTTTTAACAAAGTTGCGGTCAGCTGATAGCTGATAAATACACAGCAGGCAAACACCCAGCTCAGTGTACCAAGACTCTTACCACAGCAGCAGCATAGATTTAGAATGTACAATGGTATATTTATTCACTGTGACTAGGAAGAAATGAGTAAAAGTTACAGAGAGACTAATTTTGTGCCTGGTAGGCTGGTATCTTTTTTGCTGCTGTCTATTATTGACTAGATCACATTGACTGTGATGCTTCAAACACTGTAATTCATCAGACGGATGCTGACTAGCTACTTGTTCATTGCTTATTTATGAGCAGGGAAAGATTTCCAAAGGTGTTCAGATAATTTAAAACCCAACAATCAATACATATATATTTTTTTGGGTTACAAAATAATAAACCTAAGTTAAATTATATTTTGTTGTATGAGAGGGAAAAAAAATGAACCCTCAAGGGGCAAACAAACTGTTGTTACTGAAGGAATTACCCATTCAGGATGGACTCAGCTGCCTAACTCCTCATTAACTATTTATCAGTTCCTTGGACGGAAAAATCTGCTATACGGTGAATTCCCATCAATATTTAATATAGCAGTGCCTGGAGCGGTGGACTGAGTTTCTCACTTGTACAGACAGCATAAGCAAAGTGTATACTGCCACATCTCTTAATGGGGGAAATCTCAGATAAATCCCAAGGCTTCTTTCTTTTGTTATGGTTTACTTTATATACTTCTTAGAATTGTTAATGACCTGTTGCTGAGCATTTCTGCAGGGTTCATGCCAGCCTTTTTCTTCCACACACACAGCAAGTGCCCTTATTGATCATCAGGCAGTTTCATCTGAAAACAAAAAATACACCATATTGACTTAATGCTACCATCTTCTGGTTTTGGAAGTACCTTTGCTAGCCTTGCTAGTTGTCCATTTTTAATTATTTTTTTTCATGTGACAAAACCATCATATTGTCTTATTGCCCTAGTTTTGGTCCCTGATATAAAAAAACCCCATACTATAAAAATAATTGTGCGGGTTTCATTAATATAATTTTTTTTCAGTTTCAGAATCATTCATCAAAGTCAAAAGACTTCACCAAAAACTTGCTAGCTTTTTTGCTATTTCTATAGCATCCATCTTCCTACCTAGTTCCTAACCATAGATATTCTGCCATCACAGTTAAATTTACAGCTAAATTGGTTTCCCTCACACTTTTAGTCAAGACTCAGTTCCCAAGCCCATCTATTTTTCACTGTCCAGGGCTGGTTCCTGACCTAGTGTGACATTGCAGCAGGGACAAAATAAAATATTAGTACTTTGCTCTGACAGTGTCATATCTGTCTAACCTGTCCTGAAACAGAAGTGTAGGAACTTGTTTTGCACTGCTCTGTGGAAAAAGGTTATAATGGCATTTGTGATGTAAGAACTTCATAAAACAAAGTGCTGCCTATTGAACACATACCAGTCTTGGCCTTCATACTCACAGCTGTACCCAGGAAAGGTAGTGAGTGTTTTTTTAACCTCAAGGCAGCAGCCATGGATCAGTCACAGCTGGAGGAGAAACAGTCAAATGTGAAATTTCTAAAAGACTAATACATTATCTAAGATTAATACTATATTTAAGGTTACCTAAACTGCCAATAATTTTCTTATTTACTCTGTCACTCTGTTCACTGCAACCTAATGGCTCTGCTTTGGACTGTCTGCAAAAATACCTTGCAGAAGACAACCAAAACCTTCTTCCCAGCAGACTTGTACACAGTAGCCTATTCTTTCCCACTTGGGCATGAAGTAATCTCCATTACCTAGCTGCCACTGCAGGCAATGAGGCAACAGACCTAAAGAAAAAAGAAGTGATTTGCCTGTTCTCAAAGCTATCTGTCACATACAATAATCTGCAAAAGCTTTAGCAGTCAGTGGTAATGCGATATGAATTTGGCCCTTTTGATTTGATTTCCCTTACAGTCTCAAAATGTTTTGCCTTCAATTCTTTTTCTCTGGCTGCTCATATTACTCCATGATCATCACACATTCTCCCGTTTCATTTTGCAGCCATTTGGGAACACAGTGGCAACATGCCATGAAGATTGGGCTTATTCCACCTCATTCCACTTACTAGACTGTTCCACTTCATTCTATAGTCTCCTCAAGATTTATTAGAAAGTTTTATCTTATGTAGTGACCAGTCCTCCTGCCAGATATACATGGAAGCTCTTAAAACTCAAAGCAATCTGTCTGTCAGAGGAGTTGCCAATGACCTTTTTACAACATTGTTGACCTGTTAATATAGAGCTGTCATTCAGAATGCAGAATTCATTGTATTTCTGGTAGGAGATTCCCCAAGAGCACATGGTTTGACAAAAATGGCTAGAATTAGAAAATGCATAAACAACTTCTAGGCTACCATTAGAAAAAATGGTATCTTACACATTTTTTTAAAAAAAAAGTTATTTACCAATTTCTATAATTTATTTTCAGATGAGGGGTTATACTCAGAAAGATAGTAATGCCTACCTTGGTTTCTACATAGGTCCTCTTTGGGGACAATAAAGTGCATATTTGGCAATAAATTAAGCCCTCAAATGATCATGTTTTATTTTACAAATCTGAGTTGTTGGCTGGAAAATTCTGGATCCATAAGCATGTGAAAAGGCTTACCGTCAACTGCAGAAAACAGGAAATAATTTGAGGGTATCACCCCCAATATCCACTTCTACTGGAAGTCTCCTGGCCACTTGCATCCCTGTCTGCTAACTATGGTATGGTGTTTTGACCCTGCCTCTATCATTCAGGGGGAATCAGCCAGCCCCTTTTCAGTGGTCTGTGGAGACAGGACAAGGCGCAATGGCTGCAAGTTGGAGCACAGGAAGTTCCGCACCAACATGGGGAAGAACTTTTTCCCAGTGAGGGTGACAGAGCCCTGGGACAGGCTGCCCAGGGAGGGGGTGGAGTCTCCTTCACTGGAGATATTCAAGACCCGTCTGGACGCCTATCTGAGTGATATGTCCTAGGAAGCTGCTTTGGCAGGGGGGTTGGACACGATGATCTCTTGAGGTCCCTTCCAATCCCTACAATTCTATGATTCTATGATTCTATGATTCCCCTTTTTAGCTGGACAGCAGAGAAAATATGTATTGAGAGGCTTAGGAGTCGAGATAAGGACAGGGAGAGATCATTCTGCACTCAGCGTCACAGGCAAAACAGACTCAACACAGAAGAAAGGAAAGAAACTCTCTCATTCATTACACCACACTGCACACCCAGTGACACCAGAGTTGGGTAATGGGAAGTGCACAGATCTTAAAGCACCTTCCCCCATCTCTCCCTTCTTCGCAGACTTCATTTTAGTCATGATTTCTCTCCCTTCCTCTCCCCCAGGTGTCACAGGGGGAGATGGGGATGGGGGTTTCTGTCAGTTCCTCGCAATCTGTTTTTCCGTCTTAGCAGGGGTGGCACTTCTCACACTCCTCCCCTGCTGCACCGTGGGGTCCCACTTATGGGAGACAGTCCTCCATGAACTTCTACATGAGTCCTTTCCCACAGGGCTTCAGCTTTTCACCAGCTGCCCCAGCATGGGTCAATTCTATGGGGCACAGTCCCTCAGGCCCATACTGCTTCAGCCTGGTCCCCAAAGAGTCACAAGTTCCCGCCCCAGCAAACCTGCTCCATCGTGGGCTGTCTATCCAAGGGGTTCAGGTCCTACCAGGAGTTCGCTCCAATGCAGGTCACAGCATCTTCCATGTCTCCACCTGCTCCAGCCTGGGGTCTCTTCACAGGCTGCAGGTGGGTTCTCTGCTCCCCATGGGCTACAGGGGAACACCCTGCTCCACCATGGTCTTCTCCACGGGCAGCAGGGGCATCTCCCCCTTCTTCACTGGCCTTGGTGTCTGCACAGTTTCTCACATTTTCTCAGTCCCTTCTCTGGTGGCAAAACGTGGCTGCTTGCAGGGGTTTTTTTCTCCCAAATATGGTTCAAAGATATACTATGACTGTCGCTGATGGGCTCAGCCTTTGTCAGCGTCATGTCCAGTCTTGAAGCCAGCTGGTGTTTACTCTGTCAGGCCTGAAGAGAGCTTCTGGCTGCTTCTTGCAGAAGCCAGCCTTGCAACCCCGCACTTCTCCACCAGAACCCTGCCACTTAAAACCACAAAATATATCTTACAAACTAGACCTTAGATTTATGTATATGAGTTTGCCTACTTCACAAATGCACTTGAGTATTAAGGAAACATATGTAACTATATATGAAATATTAGTAATGATGCAGATTGAACCTTTGCTCATGGTCTATCTTTCCCCTCAGATAGTGAATTACAGTGTGCTGAACAATTCGTTTTCATGTGCAGTTCAATAATTCGGAAAAAACTCGAAATTATTGTCCTGGCTTATTTCAGATAAACTATTTTTCACTGGGGTTTGGGCTTGATTAACACAGTGAGTTTCCACTAACTACTCCACCTCTTAAAAGACTAGTAGAACATTTCAGAACAGAAGTTTCATCTCAGAATGAGTCCTCAGAAATAGCCAGCCTGTAGGCAGAAGTGTGAGAAAGAGCGGGAGTGATGGGACACCCTTCTCTGAAACTGTATTCTGTACTTTAATTTTTGGATTAAAACGCTTCTCAAGTTTGACAGACTTTCGTTAGTAGCCTGGTGATGTTCCTATTACATTAAGAACAGAAGAACAGCTGGACCACATCAGACAAAAGGTTTGTCATATCTCCTTTGTCATGGCTAGGAAGAAGGAAAGACCTGTGAAGGAAAGACCTGTGACATGGTTTAAATCGTGAAGAGTGGATACATTTTCCACGCATAAAGTACCACGAATGACCCCCGTCTGGCATGTTGAGTTGGGAACTGGGGAGAACACACTGCTACAACAGGAGGATGGTAAGCAGCAGTGGAAAGGCAGGGTCTTTATTGGTGAAGATTCTTGCTTTTTTTTGTGTTCACCTGGGACTCTATGTCCAAGAACAGACAGATATTTTTAGCATACGTTCACTTAAATGTATCCATATATACACATATTGACATATTTACTTTATAATAACAAGATTATAACCTTGCTGCAGCAGCGACTATGCCTAGCTGTGTTTGTGTACCACTAATTCACTCAGGCATTGCTTGTACGTAGTCTGCTCAGGTCTTCAAGTCAAATGTAGTAACAGCATTATGTCAGGGCTTGGTGGAATAATTCATTTAGCTTATTCATGCATTTGTAAAGCTATTAGAATAATTCAGAGTCAAGCGTACTTCCCAGAGGAATACTGTGGTTTTAGATCGGTATTTACTTTGAGATCTGTGCCTGAAAGGAGTTAAACCTTAGCTGGGTTTTAAGCACATCAGTCTAGGTTTGCTCATCTCTGCTGTTTAAGGTAATTTAAGATAAAGGGCCATAATCCATTTAAAGAATGTATTTCTCTCAAAAGATTTTTAGATTAAAACACTTCTCAAGTTTGACTGACACTAGTTAGTGGCCCTGGTGATGTTCCTATTACATTAAGAACATAAGAATGGCTGCACTAGGTCAGACAAAAGGTTTGTCATGTCTAGAGTGCTGTTGTGAGAGTGTCATCAGGGACACGTAGCAAAGTGTCAGGAAAGGATAAGCATAAAAAAGTCCTGCATGGCAAATTCACTCCAACTTCACCACTAGAAGTCTAGTAGTCTTTATGGCTAGAAGGCCATTGTATAGATTTTAATTGTATTTTTGTTATGCTATCTGCTTCTTCAGAATGGTGTGATACGTGTCTAACAGCCTGAGCCATCCCTGCTGTTTTCATTCCTGATGACCTCACTAGTGCATTAGCTAAAGTGCATGTATCTTAACATAATTGTTTTCCTCTCTCTGTGGAAATAACTGCAAAATCACTAAGGGTCAGGTCACGTCAACTGTAACTGATCAACAATGCCCCACAATGGAAGAATGCTCAGAGGAGACGGGCAAAGACAAGTGCTCATGAAGCTCAGGGAAGAAGACTGGTCACACCTGTAGTAAAGAAAGCCGACTTACCCAAATGAAATGGGGACATAAGGGTGGCCTTTGTTTTAGATCAATCGCTCCATCAGTTGAGTGTGTCAACTAGTTGTGTAAATGGCAGACCAGCATGGCAGAAGTGTGCAAGTGGCTCAGTCCTACATTGAGTGTAAGTACTGAGCAACCAACAAAATGACCTTTGAAGAGAGCAGCAGGCTTGAACTGGCTTTGACCCATGTATTCCCTCCCCATACCTAGGGAGACCCAGCACCATGACAGTTAGTATGTAGAGACTGGTAACAGAAATCAGGTATTTATGATTATTCAACTGTATATTTCAATTGCTTGTTATCCTTTTACTGTGATTTCAGTGATCACTCTGCTGAATCAAATTCCCGTGTAACATCAAATATTTAAAATAAGTAAATTTGGTATTAAAATGTGAAAACTGTCCTTGCATGGAATATCTAAAGGAAGCTGGTCAGAAAGGATTGAACTGTAATATCAACCTAGTGCAATAAGACAGGGAAAAATGAATTTTGATAATTTTGATTGGAAATTATGTCTTATAATTAAACTCAAGCACATGAATTGCAAGATTGTACATCCAATGAAGGAAATTGTTTATGGATACAGGCAGCGAGCAAGACATAAAGTATGAGGAAATGTAGTTTGAATGTCAAAGAACAAATCTTCGTGGTTAGATCTCTAGCATTATGGAATAGCTTCTGAAATAGAAGATTCAACACGTGCATTTGAAATTCCACTGGCAAAATCACTAGTAACTGCAACAGAGAAAGTTTGTCCATCTCTGCTTCCTCTAACCTATAATTTATTTTAAATATACTGCATATGCTTACAATACTGCTTCTTTCTAACTAACAACTATACTGTTTCTTTTTAACTAATAACAGTCTTTTGGAGGTTGGTGGTTTGTTTTTTTTTTTTTTTTTGTCACTGATGTCTTTACTATTACCTTAAAAACAGGAGAATGTCAAGAATCTAATTTATGTTGTTAAATGGGATTTTATTTTTTCAGATGGAAAAATCAGGTAACAGCGATCTAACTAAAGCAGAATAAAAAGAACTGAATAAAATGCAGTTTACTCATTGTTCAAATGAATATAAAGATGGAGGTCCCAGAGGAACAGAGCAAGGAGACAGTGTTCTTAAGGACTATTCTAGTCAGTTTGAAAGAAAGCAAAATGCAAGAAAGAAGCAGAGGAAAGAAGTGTGAGGAATCAAAAAAAAACTTCTGTGAAAGAAATTCTTCCAAGATGCATTTATTGCCTGGGGACCACAGAAGTGCTAAAGCATGGAAAACTATAAAAATATGGTGCATAGAAAGGCTACTGGCTCATGCCTTTAGTCTCCTTGAAAGTTTAAATGCATCCCTGTGATAGGGGAACAGAAAGTTTTACATGCTGCTCCCTTGAAGGAAGAATCTGATATTCCTATGTATGATACTTGAGAAAATTAAAATGTGGCAAAGTGTTCATTTATGGTACTCTCACTTTATGTACAAGCAAGCAACACATTAGACAAAAGAAAATGTTGGTTGTTTTGGCAGACCAACAGGCTAAACGTCTTTTTTAAAAGCAACTGCTTTTCCCTTTAGGTTGAATAATCAAGTGCTTACAAGCCTCATCATTTAACTGAATTTAACTTTACTCATAGAGATAATGCAACAGTTGGATGTGTAGGTAGAGAAATACTTCTCTGTGAGAAGCCAGAGGTTCTGTTACCTTGGTGTGGCTTGCTGAGTCTATTTGCATCCAGTTCTAGTAACCACACCAACAAATGCTGAAAATTATGAAATTGCTCTGTGAAGAACTAAAGAAAATTGAAAAGCAGGGTATTATTGAGCTCCTAGAGTCAGTTGTTCAAGTTTATGAAAGAGATGCTTCAGTCAGAAGGAAACATAAGCATCAACTAGAGGAGAAGATACAGGATGATAACAAAGCAGTTTCACATAGCAAAGGCTAGATAAAGCCAAAAGGGATAAAAGCCTTAGCTTGGCAAATTTGATCCAGTTGTGTAACAGCTAGTTTTATAGTATCACCATGTTACAACTGGCCATGGATATCAGATTGACTATCCCTCAAACTTTTTAAATCCAAGGCTGCGCATGATTTGAGGAGAGACTCTTCAGCAATCACATATACCAAATGCAGTACATTTATATGGACTCTAATATTTAAGAACAGATGAATTATTACATTAGTCCTTTCTGGCATTAAAAAAACCTGAGCCTACAAGTAATTTTTATTTTTTTTTTTAATATAGTGCTTTTCATCTAAGGGGTTTTAAGTGCTTAAAAAACACTAATTAATTAATCCCCTCAACACTTGTGAAAAGTAGGTAATTATTGCTAAATCTTCTTTGCAGATATGTAAGCTGTGGATCAGAGAGGTTAAATGATTTGTCAAAGGTTGTGCAACAGGCAAGTATCAGATCTATACTGCTGGAAAATCAAGGATATGAGTACTCTTAACAACTGGATAGAACAACGGCAATAATTTACTTTCTTTTGCTTTTCTTATTTTTTAACATATTTGCAGTGATAAATAGACAGATCTGAACAGAGAAGGTGAGGGACTGGTGTGCTGATCTGTGAAGCCATAAGGATGGTGAAAAGATACCAAATAAAGAATACAGTTTATTTAGCAAAATGAACACCAGGTGATGATATTAATAATATTTGGGGTACAGTGCTTTTTCTTTGCCTAAGAAAAGATGGTGGAACACATTTGTAAAGACTTTAAAAGGCACTACTTGCTGAAGCTACTCACCACACACAGCATACTCTGACTTTCCACTTCCTATCTGATTAAATACAGCTTGGTGCTGCCTGGTATCAGTGTGCAGGGTGTTCATAAATCCTGGCCTGGATTACATTACATTAAACTGGGAAATATCCTGATTTCATTTAAATCAGGAGTAAAACTCTTCCAGACTTCAGTTTTGTAATTTGTGTTTCTCCAAACTCTCAGTCCAAATTAGAGTTTTCACTGCTATTACTTTTTATTTCTCCCCTTATGCTTGCCTGGGGACTAATTTCTCCCTCTTGTTTGCAGCATCCTGTTAAATTGGCCCACAGAGAGTGTGTGAAAATGGAATGAAAGCTCCAAGGCATGCCTTTCACAGTGTTTCCTCTGCAGCACACTTCCTGAGAAGCAAAGCTTGATCCTAGTGCAGTTGTTAATAGAAGAGTATTTTGTGTACTGCCTGCGAATGAAGCCAGTGCAGCACTATTCCACCATTCCAGTTTCTTAATGGGGTGGCTCCTACAGAAACCATGAGTTAAGCAAGTCTTCATGTTGACTGCTCAAGAGCTGCTGAGAGAAGCACACAAAAAGGAACTGTAGGTTTCAGAACTACAATATCATGATGTATTTGTGGGTAATGATCTACTGACCTGGCAGTGGTCTGTAATCCACAGCCACCTCTAATTTCAGGAACCTCCAGAAAAGTCACAGCTGCAGACTTGAAGCAGATGCTTCTAGAAAATCATGGAATCACAGAATGTTTTGGGTTGGAAGAGACCTCAAAGACCATCTAGTTCCAACCCTCTGCTATGGCCAGGGACCCCCTCCACTAGACCAGGTTGCCCAAAGCCCATCCAACCTGGCCTTGAACACTGCTAAGGAGGGGGCAGCCACAGCTTCTCTGGGCAACCTGTGCCAGTGCCTCACCACCCTCACAGGGAAGAATTTCTTCCTAATGTCTAATCTAAATGTATATCCTTTTAGTTTAAACCAATTACCCCTTGTCCTATCACTCCATGCCCTTGCAAACAGTCCCTCTCCAGCTTTCCTATAGATCCCTTCAGGAACTGCAAAGATGCAATGACTCCCTGGAGCCGTCTCCTCTCCTCTTAACAACCCTGACTCTCTGTCTTCATAGGAGGGCTGCTCCAGCCCCCTGACCATCTTTGTGGCCCTCCTCTGGACTTGCTTCAACATCCCCATGTCTTTCTTGTACTGCGGACCCCAGAGCTGGATGCAGTACTCCACATGGGGACTCACCAGAGCATAGTAGAGGGACAGAAAAGTACCAAACTCAGATTCCTCTGTCCTCCCAACAAAAAAAAAAAAAAAAAAAAAAGGAGAAAACAAACCTACTCTCTACCCTCCTTTGTAAAATATATTTAAACTGCTGAGAACCTAAAAATTGCACTTCATAATTTTTGTTGCAGCGGGGCCACTCATGTTTTAGGGTGGATTGCCAGTGTCCAGTGGTGATTCTCAGAAACACAAGAATACAACAAAGGAAAGCACCTCCTAGGCATGAATTCAATGCCTTGCTACTGTAGACAGCCTTGTTTTGTGTTACTGTTTGAATAACCATGGGCTAGTTCATCACTGAGAGATCGTTATGACTTCTATGCCTGCTTGAATCATCTCCTGTTTGCATATAATGTCAAGTAAAAATGCTAATATAAGACTGAATGTAAGGCATTATTTCATTCCGACTCACATTCAACCTCATATATTTTCCCTTGTTTACAACTAACTATATTTTCCCTGTATTCTCCTGTATACTCCTGGACTAAGCAAGATCTATCTTCATACCTGCAGAATGCAACAAATCAAAGGTTATTCTTTTATACTTTGGAAAGAAATTTGCAAGCTTCTGAAATCCATTAAAATATATAACTTTTTTTCCCCCTTCTGTTCATTGCAAATAAAACACAATTATGTTAGGAAATCTGGCACAGTATTCTGAGATTTAACACCTTTTAGTTGCACATTGCAGATATTCCGTTTGGTGCTGTTAGGTTACTTACTCACTGTGAGTGAAATCCAGATCTCACCAAAGTCCAGGAGGAATTTTGCCTCTATCTTTCTAAACAGACTGAATAAAAAACTCCAACTGTAAAAGGTCTAGGTCCATACACATGAAGGAGTGGAGTGGTTATTGGCAAGCAAGGCTGAATAGTTTCAAACAATTGTTATGCATATGCAGTACTAACAATAGTATGTTGTGTATGTGGAAACTTTGTGCAAGCCTGAGACCTTTACTGTTTCTGTATCTTTTGATGTTAAACTGCCACTTCTTTTAAAATGCGTGCTACCAAATTACAGCCAGTTCTTATAAATCAGTAACAAAAGCAAAGAGAAGCTACAGAATATTGGAGTAGTACAAGCGCAACTATAGCTGTCAGATGTAACCTGACTTGCTGTTTAAGTGCAGTTGCTTAAATGAGTATAAGAAAAATAGATAAATACAGTGGATGAGGAAAAGGACAGTAGAAGTATCTTGGGAAAACAAAACAGCAAAGCATCTGGGTTTTTCCAGTTCTCTAAAGGGTTGACATGCAGGGTACAGATCTTTTCCAACTTTTTTTTCTTTTTAAATGCTTCCAAATAGCTTTAATATATTCCATCTATACTTAGAGAAAATAATGAACTGACGAGTAGATGATGCTTTGAAGGGATTAACTGACTGCTGCGGAACAAACTAGATCAACTGCAAACCAACCCAAAAACTTCGTGAACTTATTATTTATATGTCTTTTCCAACAGAAAAGCAATATAGTCAAAATTAAGTAGTCTTTCTTTGAAAATTGTAGTTATTTTGATAAACAGTGCTGTCAAAGCAACAAACGTGAATGCCACAAATTTTAGATCGTTCACTTTCATGTAAGGTTTACAAGGTTTCTTGTGAAAATACTTCATAGTTTAAGTATGTCTTCCCTTGGGGATCACACAAGCATTTGATTTTCATTTTGGCACAGGGCCCATTGTGTTTATGAGGTTCTTTGGAGAAGTGGAATTGATGACCACAAAGGAAAAATTGAGAGTTACTTATTTTAAACCATGATTATAACCTTTCAAGATTTTTCAGAAAAAAAACCCCTCATGCTTTCTTCCAGATATATATGAATAAAAAGGGACTTTGTTGCAAAAAAGCTTCAGAGTTCCACATTTAGCTTACCAGTATAAACAGTCATATCAGGCTTTATACCACAGGGTTATTTATCGTGCTATAATGATATCCTTTGCTGTTTTGCCCAGTTACACTAAATAGCATGTACTACACTTTCTTGATCTACAGTGCACAGTATTTTTGATGGCAAGCATAGGTTTGCAGGTAAAACTTCAACTCAGTTGCGTATTCTTTGATTTTTCACAAAGGCTTTTCAATTATTAATGAAAAATATCATGCATTTTACTCGTCTTTATTTTCTGTCTGTTGCATATTTAAATTTACATTACAGATACAACAATTTCTGAAGTCCTGAAGCCTGTGCAGTGGGGCAGGACCCTACAGGAAAAAGCCATGCAAGAGAAACGCTGCTGTGGCAGGTCTGCATGATATTGGCAGGACTGTGCCTAGTGTGTTGCTGTAGCTTCCCTTGTAAGTGACTTGCAAGCCACTCTCTGGCAATTTACATGGATTCTTGGCCCAAGCAGTTAAGTTTTCTAACGATAAAATAGTTTTCTTTTACTGTAATGCATGGAAGATTCAGGTGCTGTGGGTCTTAATCCCGTTGAATTCAGTCCGGTAAAACTCTAGGCATCCTTTACAGCACTGAAGATAATGAGAAATGAATATGCTTGGCGTGTGACAATCTCACTCGCTGCCTTCCAGGTGCAGGAAGTTTAACTGAGCATTAATATACAGCAGTCGCAGTTGTTAGTCATGTGCTGTGTTTGAATAAAGAACATCCATTCTGCTGCCTATTAGGTCATGTAGACAAATGCTGAATTTAACCTCAGGGATCTCTTAAATGGGAAGATGTGGCAATAAATTACGTGGCCGATTCTGATGAAGTCCTGATATTTTAATACGTCTTAAAGGAATGTCAAACTGGTCAAATCCTAGGTAACTTAGTAATTAAAAAAAACCCACTGTGATTGTTGACCTCGGATGTCAAACGCCACAGTCTAGTTTGATATGTCCTGGGTTTTTTTGTTTGGGTTTTTAATTCTCCCACCCCCCAACCCCTCTGCCCCCCCCCCCCCCCCCAAGTAAGGTTTAACAGTTACACAAAATTAATTGTTACTATTTCTTTGCTCAGAGAAGATGCAGACATTTGCACAGCAGAAAACATCAACTGTCACTCAAAAATAAAAACTTTTTTAACTGTCATAAGTGATTGCAGATTTGCTGATTCCATCAGCAGCCTTCAGAGCAACATGATTTTCCACTCTGTTTCTGCCATATGCTTGTTGACAAAGGATTTCAGAAGTATAAAACAATTACTGTTTGTTTTCTTCTGTTTATGCAGAAATGCTAAATGCTGTAATGCAACGAATACATAGATATTAATATGTTTTACAAGATATTAATAATTCCTTCTAATTAAGAAATCCACTCATGAATTCTATTCATGGTCATATTTCTACCCTTTTTATGATTTTTCAGTAATTGCTCAATTCTTGCCTTTGGCAATTCCCCTCCACAACTCTCAGTTAGTCTTACATTTCAGATCTGTTCTTTACTCATCTGTTAGCTGGATTCCACTATCTCCTCTAGTTTCTTCACTTTGAAATGGTAGTTTGAAATAATTAGTTCTAAGAACACCTTCCCAATGTAAAATATAAGATGCATGTCTTTGGAGTGCATATGGCAGAAGTCCAAAATGGAGGACAGTAAAAGCAAACGATTGCCAAAAAGACGTGAAATTAATTTCTTAACTGTTAAACTCTTCTGTAACTCCAATTCCAAAAAGTAATATTTTCATGAATGATTTTCATTAAGCGGTGCAAAATCTGTACAAAAGCTAAGTTGAGATGGAACACGTTAAAAAAAAAAAAGCATAATGAAACAAGAAGGAACATGAGTGCCAAAAAGAGTACTTTCTCTTACATAAGTTTTTCACATTATGGCCTAAGAAAATAAAATTATCCTACTTTCTTCTCTAACAGTACAAGAGTTTGCAAGGCTATGGTACAGCTGGTAATATGGAGAATAATATTCACATGGAACCAGCAGAAAGCAGATTATGCCATTCAAACTTCTGTGATGTTTTCATAAATCCACTCTCCGCTACATCCACAGCAGTGTCACTGCCAACGAAACTATTATCAAAGTTCTGCTAAGCAGGCTATAAAAAATTTAACCTTACTCCTTCTCTCCTTCTGGCTTCCTATGACCATTATCAGACTGGCACTTGTCGAGCCCATGTCTGTTCTGTTGGCTTAGATCACACACGACAGCTAATTCTGCTGTGTTCTTGTCTGGCTGAGTCTAATCTATTGGAATTCAAGAGTCAGCCAAGCTCAGTATACTGTATGCAATGGAAAAGGCTGCATACAGAATCCGCAACAGAACTGCTATGTTTAGCATACCTCTCCAATTTAGGAATAAAGAGGGTTAAGAAAATGTTCCCCTAGTCCCTTCTTTCATGCTTCTGTCTTGAAAGCCGTGGTTTATTTGCCTTCCAAAACGTCTTCGATATATCTCTCGTCTTTCTGTCATGTACGGGAATCGACACCAATGCACGACTGCAAATGCCAGGTACCCAGTCATGAATGTGAGATCTGCCATTTTAAAAATACTTAGGGTTTACTCTTCAAACTCTACTCTGCAAACTGTGCAGAAATGTATTTTTTAAAAGAAAGGACGGGTTTTCTCTTTGTCACGTGATTCTAAGATGATGGGGTTTTTTAATGAAAAACACTGTTGTAGAACAAACAGTATAGCTAAAGACCCTGCAAGTGTCTTCCACACTGCTTAAAGTAAAAGTGTCTTCAGCATTTCATCACTGAAACCTCTGAGATTTCTTTGGCCCAGCTGAGACCTTTACAGGTGCATAGCTGCACACACACACTTCTCCAGAATCTGCTTGCTAATTCACTGCAATAATGTATCAGTCTTGCTTCTGTTTGTTCTTTAAACCAGATAAGATTTTCTCTCCAACACAAAGGACCTTGTTCCATTGCTGCAGAACCACTGGAACTGTTGTTCCACAAAGTAAACAGCGCTGGTGAGAAGTTATACCCAGCTCCATGGCACCTTTATGTCATGACGACAGCTGTCTTGATGACAACCACCTGTGCTGTCTGTGCTATGTAACAACTCACAGACAGGTCTGGTTTTCTTCCTAAATGGAAGGACTACCTTGTGCCATTTAGCTAGCTTTGTTGAAAGACTTCTTAGAGCTGTCTTTAGACTGTAAAACTCTACCTATTACTTGTGATACATACCTCAAGGCAAGTGCCTCCAGTGCTAAGAGGGAAGAGTTGCAGCATGATTTATAATAACCTACTTCACACCTCCACGGTGTTGGTTTCGTTTCTTTTCTTTAACTTGATTCATTTCTACTAACGTGAGTAATGTTGGTTAAAGGGTGGTGCCGTGTAAGGAGGGAACAGTGTCAAAGTCTAAGACTTTGGTGTGCACTGAAGATATGCACAAGCAAGCACAGGGGTTTGCAACCGACAGGAACTGCTTATGATTTTACAGCTTATGATTCATATGTGAAATGGGCAGCAAGAATAATGGTTGCAGTTTTGAAAACTTACATTGAAAATGATCCAGAATGTTGATTAAATTCTGGAAAGTACCTTGGGATTTTTTTTTTTACTCTTCTAAAGCATGTTATTAATAATAAAAATTAATGATCATGTTTACTACATAGGGCTTTAAGGCAATCAAGTACAGGGTTTCCATCAGGTTTCCAGCTGATAACACTAGTCCACTCCTGCCTTGATGTTCTAACTTGTTTTTCTTTATTATCTGAACACAGACAGAAGAAAAACCCTGCTAGCTGTCCATCCCGCACAAGATGACTTGAACAAGCAACAAACAAAAGGCAGCATGCCCACAAACGATACCAATCGTTTGTCCACTAAAAAATTGTATATACTACAAGAACCACACATACCTGCTAATACTTATTTCTTGTCATACATTATTTTGAATTAAGGGTTCAGTTTTACCTGCAGGTGTTCCTCTTGGTTTTCTGGGGGGGCAGGGGCAGGTTGTTCATCTCTTTGTTTTTCGTGTTTGTTTGGGTTTTTTTTTTAAATCTCCTTCTGTCTATTTGGAAAATGCTGCTGAAAATCAGCCTTCCTGAGCAAACATTGATGTTCAAGACCACCAGCTGCAGCTTCCTGGTACAGAAAAAGCACCCTGAAAAGCTGACTTTTATCAGTAGGATTCTAGAAAAATGTAGCCTCAGCATAAGCACTGAACAGCAACATAAATTAATATTTTAGAATATCACAAGGTCAAAGAAGATTATTATTTACCTTAACTGTTTTCCATCCTGCCATGTCATCACAGGAGATGCACAGATGCTGAAACGAGAGCCTGCTCAAGTAACGTTATCTGTATAATGTGTATAGTGTATCTGCTCAATACAGAGCTTTTTGCAGGAGTGAACAAGGATCTTTGGGAGTCAAACTGTCTACTGTATCTGATTGAGTTTGGTTTTGGGGTTTTTTTTGGTCTTTCTTACAGTTTTGTTTTACAGTACTTAATCTTTCTTGCACCTATGAGTTTAAGCACTTGTTTCTACGGTGATCTGGAGGGTCTGAAAGACAGCAGCTCTGTAGTAAATGAAGATTGAGCAATAGGTTTCAAAAGTCATTTTAAGAGATATTTAAACTAATGTCTTTACTTTGGAGTGTGTGGAAGAACTGAAGTGGATGGAAAAGAAAGCAAGCTATACATCTATCCTCTTGTTTTGGCTTTATCCCTGGGCTATTTCAGTTATTCTTATTGACTCAATATTAATGACACATCAGTGCAATGGGATTTACTTTTTGTAAAGCCAGAAACTCTACACAGAATCTTGACTGGGTAGAAACAAATGCTTTTATTTCAACTTTCAAAATGACAGTATTAAAAATATGTTAATTTCACACAGACATACATTTAGAGCCCTTGTCAACAATTTCCTCAGAACCAGGTATGTAGCTACCACAAATAAAAGCATTTGTAAAGACAAACAAACACAAGCCTGAATGGCAAAACACTCTATCTAAATTACTACCTGTATGTATGGAGGGAACATTACACTGAACTTCAAAGTGGATTTTTCTATTGTCTCAAGGGGGAGATAAGTTCCTTGCTTCCATTTATGTTTTTTCCTCCCTTGTAATTCTTTTCATCACAAACTTTAAAAAAAAAATCATAAAATGTCAATGTGAAGACAGGTAATCTTTTGTTTTCTTCTCAAAGTTTTCCTCAATGTATTAAACTTCTTAAGTTTCCAGACTAACATCCGAATTGTTATGTGCTGAAGAGTTCTCACCTAATTTGTGAGCTGAAGCTCTTTTGACTGCCCAGCCAGACATGAAGATTTTGAACTGACAAGTTTAAATGTAAGCACAGCTAACACCTGCAAATAATTTTAATTAAAAACTATAGTAAATTAATAAGAAGTGTATGCAAAAATAAATATGGAGATTTCTGAACACAATAACAAGCCTGAAAATGTCTCCAGAAAAGATACACCTTCCCCACAAGTTGCCTAGAATTTGTAACTTTATTTTGTGTTATGAGATTTTTTTTATACAAGGATCTCAAATGTACTCCTTCAAACATATAAAACCAGGAAGTTATTGAGTCTTGGTACACCACAGTAAAGTAAGCATATATGTTATCTTTGGTTGATAGGGTTAGAGAAGCAAGGGAATTGCCAGACAGTTTTATAAAAAGAATATAAAGAATCTTCATTTAATTCCTCTGTTCTAGCCAGCCAAAACCACTCACACACACAAGTAAATACTGGGCCAGATTCATCTGCAGTCATTTCATCCTGTTCTCCTCCGTAAGATTATTCCTTCTTCTTGGGGAAAAAAAAAAAAAAAAAAAAGAAAGAAAAAAAAAGAAAAAGAAAAAAAGATATCCATGTATGCAGCACACACAGTCTCTCACAAGTAAATGTATCTGAGAAGGAAATCACGGAGAAAGAAAGCTCTTATCTTACTGGAGAATATTTGCAATCAAACGCTGAATACACTTCTCTATAAAGAATTCAGTGATTCTCTCTAACGATATTATTTATGCCTTTGGTACCCACTCCTCTCATATGGAAATTAGTCTAAGATTTTGTTCTGTATTACTCTTTGACAGCTTACAGTATCAGGGATTACAGTAAAAGATGAGAGAATTTGTAACGATTAACCATTCTGTTCAGTTATTAATTTGCAAAACTTGAAGCTGAGATTGCTTCTAAGTCATTTTTCAGCAATGTATTTATGGGATCAGAGAGTGATTAAAAATATAAGAAAGCGTGATGCTTTCAGGTCCTGAAAAACACATTTCTAAGGATACCAAGGATAAAGAAAAAAACACCCTGTATTTTTGTACGGTCCTTTTAACAAAACATCAAAGATGACTTCAACGCAGACCAACCAGAGGATTATATATTTTTCTGCCCAGCTACCTTTAATCAAATTCTACTGAAATGGAAACTCGTGGCTTAAGAATTCACATTTTCACAGAATTTCCACAAAAAAAGGTTTGGAATGCAGCTGTATTCTTGACAGATTTGCAAGATGCATCCATTTTTCCAGAAAGGTCTTTTACTTAATTCGACAGGTTTTAAAAAAATGAGAAAAAAACCCACCAAACAACCCAAACTCATGGGGTATACTTGTTTAACTCACTTGAAGTCATTGGAATTAATGTCAGAAAAAGCTGGATTGGGCCCTAATAGTCAGTTTTACTTCTGAACCTCAAATTCATGAACGGTGGAAATAGCTATAGAAAAATTGTAGCCATATCTTTGTTATTTTCTGTGTTTCATGGGTGCTATGAAATGAAACAACTTTAAAAATGTGTTGTTAATTTGCCTAGACCGTAATGCTAGAAGTAATTTCGATCTGTTTAAAACAGATTCAGTATTGCTGAATGATAGGAATAGTTTGTGTATTTTAAAGGGTAATCAACAAACAAAGAAAACCTACAGATTTATCACTTTTCCCCGAGACAAAGTCTTAAGCTGTGCTTAGTTCAATTATTTAGAGGTACGTGATCAATTAGCGTAGTAACTGCAGCACAGCATATCAATACACTGACATTCTGTGCGACTGCCAAGAAAGTACATGCTGTACAGTGTATGTTAAAGACTAATTTACGTTGTAAAGCTACAGAGGCTTGTCAGAGGCAGTTTCAGCCACTCACTGTGCATACATACTATTTTTTTTTCCCAAATACTGTATTCGAAATACTCTAATGTATCACTTGTTAACAGTTTTCTGCACCTTTCTGCCAAATAAAGGCTAATGCCAGAGGCCACTGGTATACAGAATTAGTTTACAACTGTGGTATCGGTAATCTCCCAATCATGTCATCATGAAAACGGAGAGAGGACTAGAGGTTGGCATGCTTCTGGGTATTGGGTATTTGATGGGTTCGTATGAATTTGCTCTGACACAACGGAAAGCTCGCTTTCTGTTCATTGAAGTATTATTCCTGTAGTCACAGAATTAGTTCACTTCTTGAGTCCAAATGACTTATGCCTTTCTATTGTTTATAAACTAATAAGATACAGCCACCTACAGCTTGCTTGCTAAGTAAAGCAATATATATATATATCTTCCTCCTATACTTAGCCTTTTTGGTGGTTTTGTTAGGTCTTTCTCAGTTTGTAATAGTTTGAGTCGTTTTCACAGCTCTCTATGCGTTAAACAAAAATCCAAGTACTGTAGTCCTGCAAAGGGTATTTTGTACTCCGGCTCTGCTACGAAAAGGTGTTTTTAAGTTATGCAAACTGACCCCTCACTCTGTGATTTTTCTCACAAGGCATTAACAAAGGGGGGAGGGAATCATTAAGCTTTCCTTTCAAATGTGGCTGAGGAGACTCTTTGGGCGGGTGGGGGGAAAGCGATTTATTCTACTTCCTGTAATGGCAGTGATTTCCACATGTCTGTGCTGGAGAAAAAAGACTGAGAAAGCACTGGATGTGCCCATTCCTAGTCAGAGAAGTCAATCGCAGAAAAATTTTAAATGACGCTGTTTTTTTATTCAACTAAAAGGAACTTTAAAACGTTGGGGTCACGGTGCCTGTGGTACCTGTGGTACTTCATATCCTACCGAGGCTGAGACACAGACTTTAACATACTAAAAACAAGGCTGAAGGGAACCGCGGGGAGACAAAATTCAGCCAAGTTTTTCAGCCACTGATAATGAAGATTTGAAAACCGTGCGGTTCCTTTGCTAGAAACCAGAGCGAGAAGGTAAAACTGAAACAAGGGATTCCAGCGTTTCTTTTTAACTTCGGGTCGTGCTACCTCGCCTCACTTGCTCCCGCGGGAGGGCCGGGAGCAAAAATAACCCCACTCGCCTCCGGCGAAAGTCCGGCCGGACTGGGCGGCGCGGCTGGTGAAGATTAACCTGGCACCTCTCTCCTGGCTGCGGGAAGCCAGGACGAAAAATAAATTAAAGTGGGGGGGGAGTGGGGAGGAACGGGGGCGAAAACGAGCAGAAAGCCCTGACGCCCCGGCCCCGTCCCGCACGAAGCCGCGAAGCGCAGGGCGCGGAGCCCGGCCCGCTCTGCCCCCGCGGGCGGCGGTTGCCACTCCCGCCGCCCCGTGCTCCCGCCGCCCTGCGGTGCCAGCCTCTGCCGCTGGGGGGAGTCGGGGCGCTTCCGAACGGCGGCAAGGCGGGCGGCGCGCCCCAGCCCCGCGGGCCGTGTCGGCGGGGGGCCGCGCAGGCCGCCGTCACCCCGGCAACGCCGGCGGGGCGGGGGCGGCGAGAGCGCCCTCCCCCCGGAGGAGGCCCTGGCCGCCAGCCCGCCCCACCCGCCGAGGCGCTCACCTGCCCGCGCCGCGCGGCTCCGCGGCTGCCCGCGGCGCTCGGCTGACGGCGGGCGGGGCCTCACCGCCGCCTTCTCCTCGGAGCTGGTGGGGTGTTTGTTTGGGGTTTGGGTTGGGGTTTTTTTTTGGCGGCTGTGCGCCGGTGCCCCACAAGCCGCATTCCCCCGCCGGTGGCAGGGGCGCGGGCGGTGGCGGACCCGTCGCGGCCGCCGCAGGAACGGTCCCCGCAGAGGGATGCGGAGCGGCGGAGCGGAGCGGGAACGGCCGCCCGGACTTGGCCGGCTCATGTGGCGCCTCGGCGCGCAGTTGCGGCTTGCGGAGCGAGGCGGCCGGTCCCGTCGCGCAGCTGGGGCCACGTATCGCCCGGAGCGAGCGAGCCGGGCCTGGCCGCGGGGAAAGCGGGGATAGAGTTTGCTTTTACGGTTGAATTTCTCGGCGGACTGTGCTCCGCGGCGGAGGGAAACTCATCCGCATCCAGCGCGCGTAAACCCTGTCGCGGCATCCGGCGTTGAAACGGTTACGTTTGGCAGTGCGGCTGCACAGGAACCACTCCGGTCTCTTAGTAATTCAATTAGTCAGGTTTCCAGAAGGTGGGGTTGGGTGTTTTTTTGGCATTGAGGAGGAGAAGCCTGGGACGCCGCCTCCTTTCTCGCGTTGCAAGCCAATCAGGTCGAGGTGTAAGGAAAAAAAAAAAAAGAAAAAGAAAAGAAAAAAAAAAGAGGCAATCTGTAAGCAAACAGCAGGCTGTGCCCTGACTGGCTGCGCCGGCAAACCCCCCCCCTCCCCGCAAGTAAACTGCATGCAAAAATCCCACATGATCAAGCAGCAGCGCCCGTGCTCCGAGCTGGCTGCCTGTACCTCCTCCTCGCCTTCATCCCTCACGCACACCGGCGCCAGATCCCGCCTCGGACACACGCGTGTGCATGTATGTATGCGTGTGTACCTCTGTATACCGCGTATGTATCTCTGCGGCTGACTATCGCGGACACGCATGCACAGAGACAGCCCAGCATGCCAGGCTCCTAGCTTTTCCAGGCTGCTGATGTCGGATTTACACGCAGTGAGGGGACCGGTCATGGCAAAAGGGGGCGTGACTCCTTAAAGATATTTTTTTTTCCTCCCATAAAGCTTTTGCCTTTTTTTTTTTTTTTTCTAAAACTGACTTTTGCCCCTCCAATCCTCGTCGCTCTTTACGATCCCTCCCTGCCTGCCGCTGCATTCAAGTTTATTTATTTGCCTGCTGGCGTAGTATATTTTTCCTTGCTGCTCTTGCAGCTTCTTCAGAGGGAAGAGGGGAGCAGCTGTTGGGCAAGACCGAGAAGAAGTGGGGTTATTATTATTTTTTTTTTAATCTCCTTGTGTAGTCGTCTGAGGGGTGGATTCTTTTTCTCTCACACCCTCCCTCTCTCACCCTCCCACCCCCCACCCCCCCCCTCCCGCTCTTTCAAACTGTTTTGTCCTTCCGCAGAAGTTGATGTTCCTGGGACTGGACCCTGCTTTATCGCGGAGAGGCTCCGGGAGGCTGAAGCAGGAGATTTCCGCACCTCGCCGTACCGCTCCGTTCGTTCTCCGAGCAGGAGAGGCCAGCCAAGACCGGCATCATCAGAGGAGTTTCCAGCCTTGATTTTCCACTTCTCCGAGGTTTTGCTTTTTTCCACGCCCTCTCATAAAACGATTTTTTTTAATTTCCATCTCCTTGGTTTCCACGCCGCAATATTTCTTGGATTGGCCGGTTTTTTTTTTTCCTGCCCCCCCCCCTTTTTTTTTCTTGCCTTTTTTTTTTTTTTCCGCCTTTGCTGTTGCTCAGTCCTTGGTGCATCCACCGCCCAGGAACAGGAAAGACAAGAAAACCACTCCACAAAGTCTCCTTCAAGACACTCACTGCGCTGCAGAACAGGCTTCCCAACTCCATCAGCACAGCAAACAAACTCCTCAGGGCTTTTGCTTCTCTCCCCCTTCCCCTTCTTCCCCCCCCCCCCCTTTTTTTTTATTTGTTTGTTTTTCATTTGCGGGAGGCCGAGGGCCTTGAAGGAAGACACAAACTTTGTACTTTTTAAGATCTGCTGGGTACTTCTCGCCCCTCTACCAACCGGCGGCCTTTAATATACTGCCGGGACCCCCCGTGGGCTTCCAGGGGAAGGTCTTCCCGTCCTCCCCGCTCTTCCCCCTCTCCCGCTCGCTCCCTGCATCCCAGCGCTACCCGGCCGCCCCCGATCCGCGGGGCCGCGCCGCCGGGGCCGCTCGCAGGGGGGCGGAGAACCGGCGCCCCTCTCCCGCCCGCCCGCCGCGCCGGCGGGCCGGTGTATGTCGTGCCGAGGACTCCGTACGGGACTCCCGGTGAATGAGCACCGCCCGCCTCTTGCCGCCACCGCCCGCCTCGGCCCCCACCTCCCCCTGCCGGGGTGAGGCTCCCTGAGGGACCGCGGATCGCGCCTCCCTGCCGGCTGCCCGTCTGCGGCGGCAGGCGCCCTCCGCTCGCTGCGGCGCGGCACGCCGCGGAGCCTACCCGCCTCTGCGCCTCGCTGTTTATTTATTCATCCCCTCCGACTCCCGCGTCCCGGCTCGGTCCCGTCTGCCTGATTTCTCCCCCTCCCCCTTTTTTTTTTTTAATTTTTTTTTTTCCCCTTCCGCTTTTCTTAATTTTTCCTCCGCATCCCGTCTCGCCGCGCCGCCGGCCGGGCGCGATGCCGCACGTGGAGATGCTGCTGCTGGCGGCCGCGGCGCTATGGGTGTGCGTGCGCGGGCAGGAGCCCGGCGCCAAGGCGGTGGCCGACCGCTACGCCGTCTACTGGAACAGCACCAACCCCAGGTACGCGGGGCGGCCGCGGGCGCGCACCGGGTGCCGGGCTCGGCTCCGAGGGGGGAGGCGGGCGGGGAGCGGTGCCCCGGTGCTTGGCGACTCTGGCCCAGCGCCTGCAGAAACTACCGCCGCTGCGCGATGGGGTGGAAAACTTTGTTTTTCGGAGGACTGTAGACACCGACGGCGGGGCGGGTGGCGGTGGTATTTTCCTCCTCTTGGCCCCCTCTCCGCCCCAGCGCTGCACCACGCTAGCCGCTTCCCCGGGTTCGGCCGCCGCCGGTGTGCGGACGCCGGGCGGATGCGCCCCTGTTGCGGCGCGGGTGCCCCCGCAGACCTGCGCCCGCGGCCGAGCCTGCTCTACGAGTTCGGGTGGGATGAGGGGGCGCAGGTAGCGGCGCCTGGCTTGTGCCTCGGCAGACTCCTGCGGCAGACGAGGCGCGGCCCCGAGCCGCCGGCCGGTAGCGGGGAGTCTACCCCGGGCAGGGAGGGTGGAGGGTGTAGTCTCCATCCCCGGCGGGACGGCCGGTCCCGGCTTCACGGCAGCCCCGGACGGGACCGCTGTTGCGGGCAGCAGCCGCGGCGGAGAGGCGGCTTTGCCCTGCCCTGCCCTGCCCGACCGGCGGGGGGCTCTCCCGGGCAGCATAGAGGTAACCGTGAGGAGGCGAGGTAGGTACGCCGGCCTTGCGCCGGGGGGACGCCGGTGCCGCCGGGAAGAGGACGGCGCACTGTTGGTGTCCCCGTCGGGGCCGAGCGGCGCTGACAGAGGCTCCGCGGAGGAGCGCAGAGGGTTTGTGGTGGGAGGCCTCGCGTGCACTGAAACGAGCCTTCTACGGGAAAGCCAGGTTTCATTTAATTTTTTCTGGAGTTTTCCTGCACGTTTTATTATCAGAAAATTTCGGCCCTGCTCCGAATAATTGTCCCCTACCCCCCACCCCCCAGTTTTGGGAAGAGTTACCTGTGTATTCAGTTTTTTGCCTGGTTAGGGTGCCTGTGAGCAGACTCTTTTTTTAAACCTGTCAAACTAGTCCCAGTAAATTTGGGGACATTTTATCTTAGGTTATCTCTTTTTTTATGCTTCTGATACTGCTGTTTGGTTTTAGATTAGCACATTGATTTTTGTCACAGGTCATGTTTTTTAATAGATCTGTGTTGCCTGCAGAAAACTCTTCCACTCGGTATTCCAGAGTGGCTTCAAAATAGGTGATGCAGAAGTTAAACGGGCAGAATTTACAAGTGCCCAGAGTTAGCTGGTCTGCCTTGCACTTTTAATACCGTGTTCCGAGTAACAACGCCCCAGCGATAAATAGTTGGCACGGAAAGTTTGAGACAAAGAGTATTTATGTGAAGTAAGAGTCATGCTAGGGAATGATGATAATCTATGCTTTTAAATGCCTGTCTGCATCTTTCATGTGTTACTTGGGAAAAACAAAAAACAAAACCAAACACCAAACCAAAAACGCTATGTGTAAATAAGACAAAAAGTTACATCACACATCAAAGAACATAGGTCCCCCAAAATTGCTCGCCTCTCAAAACCAGAGGGTTTTTTTCTGTTGTTGTTAGGCAAAGTGAAACGTAACTGATGGAAGAAATAAAACGGCATTTGCAGTCCCACTGGGTGGAACGGAAATTGTAGGGAAAAAAAAGAGGTTTGACTAAATGCACACGTTGCTGGCATAAAAGCTAAAATGCCGCAAAAGTAACCTTACCTTCGAGATTTTTCACTGCTGCTCTCTTGCGTGTGATAAGCTTACACAGTAACTGCGTGTAGGTAAAGGTAGCGGAAGGTACAAGCAGCTCGTACCTTGTCGATAGGTATTGAGCAGAGCAAGGATTTGTAAAAGGGTTCCAGTGAGTTTAATCGTATATTATTGCTGTGAATTAAATCACTTCTTAGTCCAACATTAAGCATCAGCTGATGGCAGAGAAAACTTAGTTTTGTTTTTCTTCCAAGCACTAGAGGAAGAGTTAATTGCAAGAATGTTTCTAAACCTTCCCTTTTAAGAAGAAGCATTTCTTCTTGTCCTGAAATAGTCACTGTGGTCTCACAATGGAAGTATCTATTTGGACATGTCATATTTGTCCCTGAGTTAAAAACATGAGAAGGAGATGGGTGCAGGCATGCTTTTCATGTGTTTCATACAAAGTGTGCCAGGTTTTGTGTGCTTTCCAAGTTGCACAATCATTACAGAAAAAGATGAACAAGTGATTGGTAGGTGTAAGAGACACAAAGAAAAGAAAATACTTGAGTTTTGAATTTGTTCCTTCAGAATTTAGTCTGAGGCTGAAACACATTTTGGTTATCAAAATTTTTAGAACAGTTAACTACATTGCAGGAATAACTTCAGAGTAATTTATCTGCTTCCAGAGACAAATTCAGGAGATGAACAATCTTTTTTATACATGTAGAAGCAGGGATGCTAACTTGGTGATAAACATTTGAAATTAGAAGACAAAATACATTGGCATTGTCGAAACCCAAATGCGATCTTGTGCGTTAGCTTCCTTATTTATTGTATTTATTCTGAATTAACAAAAGTGCTGCAGAACTAATTAATTCACTCTAAAAATGAAATGTTGATCATTTTGATAGGGATTAAAGGCACTCTAAGGTTTCATGAAACTGTGAAGAATTTAATGATCACTGGACTTCCCTCAGATACAATTATCTTTAGATTTTAAAATACGAAACTCCAGCAGTTTATTGAAATACGTGAAGAGCTCATCCTCATTAAAAGTTTACATTAGTAAACTGGTGAGTGGCTCAATTGCTAAGCACTCCTGGTGTCAACAATACTTTGCTAAATGAAAAAACTGTAAGAGTCTATCAGCAAAGTTCATATTGCTTTGTTCTTGGTTAGTTGCCAAAGTTCTGCTAGAACAATTAAAAACTGTTAAATGATCGTCATTATTGTTAGCGTGTACTAGTAACAAAATTGTATATTCTTCCAGAGCCTAAGTCTGTTCATAGAAATGTTTCAAGTATTCCCATGCCTTGTATTTGTTACGTGTTTAATTACCAATCTACATGAAGTACTACAAATGCTGTGGTCCAGTGCCAGATGAGAATATGTTGAAATATTAGGATTTTGAAGTATAATAAAATAAGGTTTTAAAATCTTTGTTTTGTGGATTGGAAATTAATCCTAAAGTAAGCTTGAAAATGTTCTCTAATATTTTTTTATTTATGTAGGCTTAAACTTAAGTGTGCATAAATTCTCATTATCACCTTAGAGTGCATTAGTCTTTCAGCACTGTTTGCGTATGTGTTCTTATATGGGACAGCGAGGTATTATTGTCAAAGCATATTATTCTGAGTTCAACACTTTAAATAGTTTGGGGAGTTTGTTTTTAATTGAGAATATTAATTTAATTCTGATTACTAGTGTCCTTGTAATTAGAATTCAGTCAAAATGTCATGTATCTGGGCCAAATTTTGAAGCGGTCTACTCGCTCAGTGCTTGCTATTGCTTCTAATCTTGTCAGAGTTCAAGCAGAACCACTTGTGGTAATTATCGCTACATTTTTCTGCTTGCAGGATTGTGCTTCAGGATTGTGGTTTATATTTACATATTTCCCTGTCAATTCTTTTGGTGGCAGGTTATGTAGCTTCATAAATTGTTACTGGTTTTAAGGTGGTTTAAAAAGACTTGTGTTTCAAGTCTGTAGTTTCTGGTCATATATAGAGGCCAAACCTTATATTCTCACAAAAGCAACTATTTTTTTTGCTATGAGTATTACTAGATTTGGCTGTCTCTTGTACAAGAAAATTGTGTGTAAAGTTACATCCACCAGAGAATTACTAAGAAGACATAGCACACTGATACATTTTCTGTTTGTGTATTTATGTGCATAATAAAAAGGAAGAAATCAGATAGTAATTAGAGAACTTAGATACGGAGAAATCATTTCAGCTTCAACTTGTGTGTTTTTGTATTTAAGCTGGATACCACAATTTGATCAGTATTGCTATGGTTTTTATTATTTTTGATTAATTTTTTTATGATGGATACCTGGTAACAGCAAAAAATCTAGTGGATGCTTTTGAAAATTCTAATCATAGATCAGAATTTCACAACACTTAGGTGAACTTTGTGGCTGCGTGTAGTAGGCACTGTTTTAGACAAGCATCTGACTTCCCTGAACTGCACGCTGACACATTTAAGTTCCTTTGCAGTTAGTTGTGTGGATGAATGGATGTCTAGTGAAGTGCCTCTCCTAACCAGCCAAACACATAGACGTAATTTTTTGAGGTTCAGGTAGTGGCTTGCTCATGCACACCTGGCACTTCTCTGGAGTACGCTGACCAGACGGATGGGTGTCTGATAATCCCACCATCCCTTTATATGCGTTCGCAGGTTTCACCATGGCGTGTGGGTTATATGGGCTGAGATCATGTGGCTGGCTTTTTTGTTTGGTTTGGCTTTTTTGTTTTCCATGTCGAAATAGTTCTGCCTGTGTACAGAGATTAGGGGAACCATGCAGAAATGGTTGGAATCGGAAGAAGGCAGATAGTTGCATGTGTTAGGAACAACCAAGAGAGATGGAAGAAATCCGTGACTTATTTCTTGTAATTAAAAGATCAGTTGTAGAAACTTCAATTCATTGCACCTACTTTCTGTGCTTTTAATACTTCCTCTAACATCCTGCGTCTCCAGAAGAGTACCAGTGTTTATTTTTAAAGTGGCGTTTTGAAACCTTTTGAAACGTTCTACGGAAAAAAACTACACAAAGGACAATAGTTTCACTGGTTTCCACTTTCCTATGAAAGGCACCTTGTTAAGTGGTACATGTTCTTCACCAAATGCTTCTGATTAAATCTGTCTAAACGCACATGGTGAGGACGCCTCCCTGCATTCTTTCTGCTAGCGCTGTATTCTTTTGGGGAGGGACAGATAAAGATGAGCCTTCCATGTTGTTATGATCCCAGCAATCTAGCAGCTTCATGCTGGGCTGAGAAAATGAATGAACGCAATTAGTCCTTCAGGAGTCATAGTCTTTGCAGTCATGCAGAGAGGCACACGTAATATATATACATCTGTATGCACATACACATGCATTTCAATGTATGTATGCTTACATATATGCCTGTATGTACATATGCATGCATGTGTGCATTGAAGTATGTCATTAGAAGGTGGGGTGGTGTAGAGTAAATCATGAATGTAGTATGGAGGTGGGGGGTGGGGAGACGCCTGAAAAGTAAATGCTGTAACTAATGAACTCTTAAATGTTTAGAAAACCAATAGCTTTGGGAACTTAATTCCAAGGTCCCATCTCCTAGCAAAGATCTTTTGGTTTAGAATTAAAAGTAATAATAAAAAAACCCCATATTTGTAGAATCTGTGGTTTAGTCTTTGGCCCTCTTTCCCGTTGTGCCGTTTCTTTGCACACTAGTAGTCCCTGGGTCAGTCAGTATGTGGGCAGGTAGATAAGCAAGCACTCAGGCACACAAATGTAAAATGAAACAGAAGATTACAGATGCTTTGAGGACTCTCTGGGTTTATTGGAGTGCCTTGGTAACAGCTTCTTCGTAAACCAGCCCATCATGGGGCAGAGAGTACTGCAGTGTTGAAAGACTAGACTTTAAGGACCTGCCTAAAGAAGACTAATCTTCTGGATCACCTTAGAGAAGATGCTAACAAAGACACAATCTTTCTTGGAGAAAGCATGTGTAGACAGAAGTTTGTCTGTATCTGTGACATGTACCTCTCTTGCTCTTGCTTTGGCTCATGGCTTGTTTTTCAAATTTTTTAATGCAATTAGAAGTATTTTGAAACTGGGATGTTCTTCCAATAATCACTCTTTGCTATCCAGTTCAGAGTATTGTTTTTTTTAAAAAATGTCCTTAGTCTCATGATTAATCTAATCTTCCAGTTTTTCTGAATGGTGTAATTCACTGTTGAGAATAAAGGGCCCTGTTTTGTTTAAGTTTTCGTTGCACTTGTGCTTGAAATCTAGTGGTCAGCAGCACACCCAACATAATGAAATGGAAACGTTTGGTTTAAAATAAACAGACACGTTATTGAAATTGCTTTCTGGTGGTATTACAGTTACTGTGAGTAAGCCCTACTGCAATGTATTTCAGCATAGCTGAATGGAAGAATAGAATCCTTCACACATTAGAAGTCTTCCTTGCGTTTTTTGCATTCTCCCTATTCTTTGTAGTCTCTACAGGCTAGATTATAGTTGAGCTCTTTTAAAATGGTGGGTATTATTTTATAGTGTGCAAACATGCATAGATGAAATCCGTTTTTTTTTTAAGAAACAGAGCATAGATTGTTACATTACAAAACCACAAATTTCCACTCCTACACAGGTTTTTTTTTTTTAAATAATTTGTGTTAAAATCAAGTATTTGAAATTACATACAACAGGATGCCGTTCCGTGAGGATTGAGAGTGTATTTCGCTCCTACAGAACACCAAGGTTTCTGATAAAAGAAAAACTAAGCACACCCATTTTAATATATATATTTTTTAATCTGGGGAATCATCCTTTGTATTTTGCTGTTGACAAGTGGATAAAAATACATTGTTAGAGCCTCATTTTACTTTGTTTTTTAAAAAGTGTGTTTATTTTTGACGGCAGCAAAATACAGAGGAATTGTTTGGTGCCCATGTTACGTGTTACTGGTATGCTACACTTTTTTTTGGCCATTTTTGTGCAGTGCATGACCAGTATAAATTCTGTCAAAAGAAAAATAACTAATGAGAAGATACACAAGAGTCCTGTTAATTAGCGAATGAAAAGTCCTGAAAATTACAATTCCTTTTGTCACTTAACGTTATAACCTGGTGGAAGAATTTACCTTTCTATGCTGATATGTGGGTTGGGAAGAAAATAGCTTAGACTGAGAAAACACCATGGAGTACAGTATTGGTTAATTTTCACTTTGTGCATTTTCTTTTCCATCATTAAATTAGTGTATTACTCTAATGAGGAACTGTTCAATAGTAACACCCACAATTAAAAAATTCATGTTTATCACTGAGTAAATTTATATTTGTTTTTGCTCGACTCTTGAAGGACCTCCTTCTTTGACAGGCACATTTTTAGTTTTTGATGACAGTAATGAAATGGTGCCGGAGTGCAGAGAAGGAATAATTTCCTTGTGAATCATCTGGTCAGGTGAAAAACTGGCGTGGGAGATGGGTTTGCTTTGATCATCCTCTGCCAAAATATGTTTTTGTTCCGTTCTTAAAGGTAAAATCTGGCCTCGTGACATTCAGAAGGAAACATACTTTGACAGAATGTATTTTGTGCCATAGTTAATACTTGCTCTGTGGCACTGATGTTGTTTATTTCTCAAAATAATAAATTTTTCTCCCCTAAATTACTTCTTTTTGTTTGTTTGTTTGGGTTTTTTTTGCTTGTGGATCAGTGCTAGGCAGTGGTGGGGCATGGTGGCATTGTGTGAGTTCTTCATCAGTAGTAGCTGAGTGTTGTGGCCTTTACCCAGTGTAGTAACGAAGCACCACCTTTTTGCTTTGTGGGCTTCAAAGTAGTATTTTTCATATTCATACTGCATTTCAGAAGACATTCCATTGTACAGGCATTCATGTCATGGTACCTTATCGCATAGGGAATTGCTAAGAAATATATATTTTTTATTATAATAATAAGATTTTTTCTTTTAATTTTTAAGTTTGTTTTAATTTGGTAAATAAATTTGAGTGCTGTATTTCAGTCTGTGCCTTTGAATCTGGAGCTGAATGCATCCTAAACGTTTTCATCAAAACTAAACTGTTGTTTTGGTAGTGCTGCGTAAATAAAATACAGATGCATTCTTTGTGGGGAGACAGGAAAAGTAAGCATTTCACTCATTGGTAGATGGGCTTGTGATCTCCGTAGCACAGTAATCAGTCTGCGATGCTAGTCCTTCAGCATTAGGTAAGGACTGCTAGCAGCTTTAATGATGTTAGGTCCCCCGAACTGTTAGAAGTTGTTGCAAAGAAATTTTCTAATTAATGTTGTTAATGAGGACGAAAAATAGTTTAATTACTTTTTGTGTGTGTGTGGTTTGCATTTGCGTTTTTTGTTTTGGTTTTTTGTTTGGATTTTTTTTTTTTTCTTTTGCTTTGGTTGGTGTCTAATCAGATTTAAAAGAAAATAGTTATGTATTCATACAGGCAGGGCATTTGGTGAACAGAAGTTAACAAAGTAAGAGCTATCAATCCTGCTCTTTCCTATTGTTTCCAGAAAAGAAGGAAATAAAGAGAGACTCTGGAATTTGAAAGTATTGACCTTCTGACATGCACACACAGCATGGTCATTGCACTGGCACATAAAGTGCCTTAAGCCACCATAATGGCAAACCACATTTTTGAAGTTACTGATATGAGAGCCAGCTGGATGGGGGATGGAGAGCCAACACTGATTCCGCAGCTATTTGCAAGTTACCACTTTAGAGCCAGACAGCTCCACTTTTATATTCCCAAACTTACCACTTAGGAATAATGTTGCTTTGTTCCGCTTAGCTAGGGATTTGTGACTGCTACATAGACTTAGAACCGTTTGGTCCAGAATTGTGTGGTCATTCTTCATAGAGATCTGCTTCACAGAGTAATTTCATTCATCTGCTGGTGGGGGAGGGATGAGAAACAGTGAAGGGACATTCAAATATAGCATTCTTCAAGGAAAATGCGCATCCACATTAGCTAGCTGCTTTTTTAAAGCTTTTTAAGGATAAAGGGAGAGATTTGGACCAAGTAGCCAAAAGCCAATTCAGACCTGTGTCTTCAGTGTACATGTAATCTCTTGGATAGGCTCTCCGTGCATAGTTTGAAAAAGACCTAATATTTTATGTACTGCAACAGCTCTCCTCTCCTGTCCCCTCCACCACCACCACCACCATTTATTTATTTGTTTACAGTTATTGCTCCAATACACTTATACATCTTTTTGCAGTTCTCTTGGGGCTTAGTTTATTAAAAATTAGTGATCCATCACTAAGCGGGGTACAGTACAAATACTGGTACTCCCTGAAGGAGTTTTCATGCCAAACCAGAAGAAATAATAGGGATACAAAAGCTGCCAAAAAGCGTGTCTCCCAATTGCTAATTAATCAGGCGAAAAAGCACCTCAGCAACTACAGTTGAATGCGGGACAGTTTATTGTAAATATAGGATAAAGATATGTTAAGGGGGCGTAGTATCTTTTTTGTAGCTACATATAAATTAAAACATTGTGTATGCATTAAAAAAAAAGTCAGCTATGCCAGAGTTGGTGGGTATTTTATGTTAATGGCATTGTTGGTGGATAGAACTTTTTCAAAAAAAACCATGCTACTTTTGAAGAGAAAAAGCCCAAATACTTGGTCTATTTAATTTTTGACTATTTTGGTTGTTAATGTCTACAGACAACAAGCAAAGCTTTAGAAAAGATACTTTGAAAACTCTAATCTTTAGTAATCTGGGTTACAAGGTATGGGTGAAAAAGAACCATTGCTGTGAATATCTGGTATCCAAAGCTGCCAATCACTTTTGGCACAGCTCCCATCATGGTCGCTGTGCCCATAATTAAATGCCTGTCATTAGTGTATTTTTCCATAACATTTACAATGGAAAAGGCAAGGGGTCCTTGCAGAGCTATGGCTGTCAGGGGAACAATAAAAACTAATTACACACTCTGCTGTCACCATTGTCAGCTCTGCTTTTGGGGGGAAAGAACATGGAAAGTGTGTGCCTAATAATTATATATATAAAATTATATATATACAATACCCAATTGGCGAAACTCAGTCGTAGCGAAGTGACATTTACTTGGAAGTTTATTATTCCTGCATTCAAAAGATCTTAATTCTAGGGTTGTATTTTCCCCTTCACTTATACCAAAGTTACATACACTTTTCCCTTCGCATTTCAGTCACTTTTGCCTTCTTTTTCTTTCTGTCTTGCACACTTTATGGTAAACTGAGCTTTCCAATACAATTGCTGGGATCAAAGCCGGTATTTGCCTGCATTTATTAAGTGGGTGGAAATCATCTTATCCTTTTTATGCTTTTCCTTGCGTGCTGTGTAGTAAACTGGATTTAAAAAAAAAAAAAAAAGCTGAATGAAAGCATCTAGTTTGCACGTTCACTTCCCCCCCACCCCCCTGTTTTCAGCCCATGGTGTGCAGGTCATCTTCAGTGAAATTAGTTTAAGGTTTTGGAGCACTACAATAGCAGCTTTGGTGAAATGTGTGCCAGTTCTGTTTATCAGTGCACAGATACTTCCAAATGCAAGCACAAGTGTGTGATTGCAGAGTGAATTATCTCGAATATGGTCCTTAAAGACACTGAAAGGCTGAAGTTCTGCCTTTGCACTAGTATTTACTAATGTGTTATTTTTGTAGCCTGTAAAATGAGTAATTTATTTAATCAGATTTTTTAGCTCACTAATTTAAAAAAGAATATATCCTCAGAATGAGAATTTTGAATGCATTTAGGTACTCAGAGTTGCAGGCTGGAGCCATGTGGGATTTTTGAGACTGCCTGGTGCCTAACTGTCTTAGATTTTATTTCTGCTTTCTTTTACACCCTTAGGTACTTAAATACCTTTCAAGAAATGTTCCCTAAAGCTGATTAAGGAAAGTAATTTAAATAAATATCCTAGTTTTTAAAAGTTGCTGAAGTCAGTAGGAGCTGGTGGGTACTAATGAATGGAAGTCCGTCTATTTATTTGAATCAATACCATGATAGATATTAGAGGATCTAATGTTGGTCTTTTGATGCTTTTTTTATTGCAGTATTTTCAGCAGTGTTCAGCTCCGACTCAGCTGAAGTAAAAAGATTCTCCCGCTGTTTTGGATGGGAGTTGATTTAGGTCCTGTATTGATGCCTTAATGGTGTAGTTCATCAATAAAAGTTTCAGTAGTTAGGCTTGTCAATTTCTGTGAGGCCACGCAATCTGCGTGAATCAAATTTAGTGAGAGGGCACAAAAGCACAGAGCTGTACATCCCTGCAGGTATTTGGGGCCAAAATAGGTTGTAGGGTGAGATTTTTTTAAACTGTTTTGCGGAATTGGGACCTTCACCTTTTGGAGGGCTGAAGCGGGGGCAGGGGGGAGGGTGTGGAGGTAAAAGCCAACGTGGTGAAATAAGTAGCTGCTTTGCTGGCAGCAGTTTCAAAAAGTGAGAACCTTCATATCCTATGTGATTAGCAGATAGGTGTATTGAAACTCTGAGGTGTTGGACACCTTACATGGTAGAGAACAATTTAGTATGTGCCCAAAACCAGTAATTAATTTTAGATCAAGAGGGTAAAATGAATCAGAAACACCACTGGGATATGAGTTGTGTGTTTTCCATAGCTCTACATTCAGTATACTGCTCTGTTTTAGGTAAGATACTCCTTAAAGACCAGATGGATCTTGTGAATGTCCAAACAGGATAGAATTGTTCTCTAACTGAAATGATTAAAACACTGTATTCAGGAAAAAAAGTCTGTTTTCTAGAAAATAAGAAAACAGTATTCTACAATGCAGAAGTCCCGTTTTGCTGGTGAATACTGTTTCTCCTGGCAAATGTAAACAGATACATGTTTAAAAAACCCGAAACGTGTTAATTATTTACCAAAATGATAAGCAGGGATTCTTGCATGTGACATATCACTGTATTGCTGAAGCTACTGGGAGGACGAGAAATCAGTTTTTATTGAAGTAATTTAATTTAATGGAGTACCTCAAATATTAATTATTTTCTTGATTTCCATTGGACTTGCTGTGGCTACAAGTTACAACGTAATGACAAAGAAATGTGTATTTAGATAAATGTGTATTCTCCAGCGCGTTTAATTGGAGAAGAAAAAGGTTGATGAAATAAAGCTGGTTTTCAAAGCTAAGGTCTAATTCTTAAACTGTATCCATTGTTCATACATTTGATATTTGCTCATGTTTTTTTGTGTCAGTGTTGGTAGATCCAGTTGTAAAACATTGGGCCAAATTTAATGGTACTTGTATGTATCTGTAGTGAGTTGCCCACAAGGTTCCCAGATGTATTGGAAATTTTCCATGAAGATGATTTTTAAAATATGTTTCAGAAATGCCCTGTGAATGCTTTCTGTCTTGAGTTCATCAGTGTCATAAAAGAATGCATTATTGAAGAACTTAAGGTCTTAGTCCTCAGACAAACTACCTTTACAAAAGTCCTGGAAACACTTCCTATAGAGAATATGGTTATTTTGTTGCATATTTAATAGCATAATCCCCACTTTAAAAAATCAAATATAGATCAGTCTCTTAACACTTGTTATAAAAATTGTGTTGTAGATAGGAACTACTCAAGCAGAAATTCTGTACATTTGTTGGGTGTTTCGAGAGTACAAAAAGTTTTTTCATTAAAATAAAAACAAAATAAAATGAATGTTGTTCTTTTGTTGAAGTATCTTTAATAAAGGTAGTATGAATTTTTTTGTTAATGTTAACATAATCATAAAAAGTGACAATGTGGATGAAGAAGGAAGATTAATTAGAGAGGTAGATCATACTTGTTTCTCATTATATCATGGTTATTCACTACATTCACATTGCAAGCAAACCCCTTCTCTATATCTTAATTACATAAAACTTATTTGCAAAGAACCCTTTATGAATCTCCATATTCCCCGTTTCTAGTCCAAAGCACAACAGTTAGCTTTTTTTAAAAAAAAGTTTTTTTAGTGATTTACAGCATCACTTTAATATTACTTTTTCAGACCCTGTCTCTGACTGAACTACATTTTATAGCTTACTGTAAAAAGAAATCTCCGTTTTCCATTTTTCATACTAGCTGTCTTGATTTAGTGCTGATATAATGGCCTTCTTCAGAACAAAGCATTTGGAAGAGTTTCATAACCACTTTATTTTAGGTGTAGAGTTTGGAGCTAATATATTATTACTGATTAAAGCAATTTTTGCCTTTGTAACTTCTGTGAGTAAGTCAGACCATTGCAGTACCCAATTAGGATTTCTGTAATCTTTTTTTCTTACATCTGACAAAGGAATGATTGCATCTTCTTCGTGTATGTGTGGTTATTTTCTTCATAAAATTAGGGCAAGGGATGACTACAAGACTTGATTTTTGGTTTAGCATTAGTTTGAGGCAGGTTTAACCCAATCTTCTTGAATTATCTTTTCATTCAGGCCTACCTTTAAGACAAAAAGATTTCTATGCTGTAATGAAAATGCCAGAGACAAAGCAAATCTTGGTAGTATCTTAGATGCAGAAGTATGGTGATGTACCTGGGTGAAAAAGTTAAGTGGTTTTTCAGTGACATGTGTTAGAGATTACTACTGTGACCTGTGAGTGATACTAAAGACGGACAGTTTATGGTCTGCAAAACATTCCCACCTTTTGAGATGGAAATTTTTTTTTCTTCTTTCAAGAGAAATTTGGAGGTTTTAGCAATAACCTTTCATGCAGTCTCTACTTACTGTGGTCCATATCACTGCAGTAGTTTTCTTATTTAAATAATGTATCTGAAGGAAGAGTAGTGTTTACACAAATACGGCCTGTCAGTTGACAAACTATTTGAATAATAAAGAATATCTTGGTTTAGGATAATACAGGATTTCTCATTACTTTTTTCTGCAATGTTCCATAATAAGTGATCAGGAATAGACTGTAAGTAGTATTCTGCAACATTTATCTCACTGGATAAAAAAAGCAGCGTGCTAGCATGGTCTAACCTAACTCTGCTCTAGGTTTGCATGAGATTTCCATAGTGATCATTTGTGATGCTACTTTATTTCTTAAATTGCAGTAATAGAAGAGAGTGAAGTAAGTATCAACTGTTTAGTCAGCAGTATTTCACATGTCTCGTTCTTTTATTCCTGTCCAAATTTCAAAAACATTAGTAATGCTATTTTAAAAAACGGAGTATGATAAGTACTTGCTAAAGATCACAGTGTGCTTTCATTTACCACTTCTGCAAAGCCTGTTTTACATTTTTATTTCCTCTTTAAAACTTGTTTCCATCATGGCTACTGTTTTGGGCTTGTTTGCGTATTAATTTTGTATCTATTAAAGCTCACTTGCCCAGTTATTGATGAACATTCTCATCGCGCATATGGGGTGGTGAGAAGATAATATAAAAGATGGGCAAGAGAAATTTGTTATAAACATTTTGGAGCCTGTCTTACAATTTTAATCTTTGGAACTCTTGTTTTGGGAACAAGGGATTCTCCATTACTCAGGAGTCTTACCTCTGTTGCAAATGTGTTTTCCTTTTTTTGTACCCCTCCTTTCTGCCTATCTTCTGATGCTTCTAAGCTTTCCTGCATCTCCTTAATGTGAGAGGAGTGGAATGGAAAGTTGTTGGGATATTACTAAATTTTAAAAATCAAATAAATACCATGACAATAATGCAACATTCTCAAATAAAGCAAGTCAAACAATCAGAACTATATGTGCCTGAAAATTGAACATGCGTGTGGAAAGGTGCATTTGTTCTGCTGTTCCATGCCCTTTAACCCCAGGGCTGATGTAAAATGTGGGTTTTTTTCAGAACATCCTGACACATCTGAAGTGAAAGGTGTAATTTTTCCTGTTTTAACAGTGGCTTGTCATACTCATTGAGTCAAAACTTTCACTGGAGTCTAACATAAGAAACATGTTCAGACAGGACTCCAACCATTCTAAACAAAAAATCACACAGCTGCCTTTCAGTTGGAACACGTAAATGATGATTGTCAATCCACTTGTACTTCACTGTCAGAAAAGTGGTTTTAGGAAGGTTTTTTATATTATGTGGATGATTTTGGGCAGTAAGGGAAGAAGCTGAAGAAGAAAGGGGTTAGATTCTACAAATGACAGCCTCAGTTTTCTGCCAGGATCCTTCTTTTCATTTTGTTGGTTTTGCTGCAGTTCTGCAGGCTTCTGGAAACAGGTGAATACTTTGTCAGAAGTATAATTGCAGCGCAAAAGGAAAAAAAATCTTGATACTATGCTTAAGAAAGTGTTCACTTAAAACAGTTTAATTGTACTTCCTTTAGGTCCTTAACATGAAAAATGTTACTTAACTGTTTTTCCATCTTTGTTCTCTCAACAAGCTTTAGCTGTGTGGTTTTTACTTACGTTTTTTAAACATTTGAAAGTTGTATCGGTGCACAAAGGTGTAGTGCTGTATTTCTGTGGTCATGGTATATAATCTGTGGTCGTGCTGTGACCTGGGCGTTGGGAAGAGAACAAGAGCTTTAGATAGTTGACGAGGGCTTTTTGCATACTTCATTTGCTTGTTTCACTTTAAATGGATTTGCGGATAGTTGCTGTCTGATGTGTGATTTTCAAACTTTACTAATCAGCTTTAGGGGGAAAATTACTTTCCTAATTATAAGTGTCTGATTACTCTTCAAATGTTAAGTTGTGGTATTTATTGTTCAGTGTCCTCGATACCTTTCTGGTCTCCATTCCCTTTTCCTTTTTCCTTTTTATGCTGTGATGATGAGAATTTCCAAGTAAAAGGAATTTTGTTTGTAATCTGTTTACACACATCCCCCCCTTATTTTTACCTTGTTGGAATAAAATCGGGTAAGGTATCAGGGTTCCCAACCAGTGTGTTCGGCTTGTAAGAAGCCATGAAAACAGTGGCTAAGAACTGCAGTAAATATTGACTGGGTCTCTGAGCCCAGCTTTGCTCAAAGCTCACTCTGAAGACTTGAAAGGATCCTATTGTTTCGGTCAGCACTCCACAGGCCAGGGTAAAGTATGCATGTGTTAGGAGAAGAAGAAAGGCAGTGGGGGAAATTAAACGGTGAACACAAGGGAAGGGATAAATGCAGAGGAAAGGGATGCCTCCCAACAAAAGATGGGGCAAGGACTCACTGTGGATTGCATGAAGCTTTGCAGAAGTGGAGTGTCCAAACACCATCCACCCTCCTACTCTGTGAGGTGCTATATGAATGTAACCTTAGCATCATTTAGGTAGGATTAGGTGGAAAAAGTCTACCAACCTTTTCCTTTGGGGGATGTTGGCAGTTGGCACTGCTTCTTATTAATTCATTTGGGAACGCAGTTTGGCAATAAAACACAATCTGCAGATTGTTGTGCTTTCCTTGGCCAGTCCCTCCTCACTGGAGAAGCTTCTGCCAGCCAGTGGCAGGTGGGTGATGGACCCCAGCTCCAAGGCAGGGCGGGGAGCTGTCTCATCTTTCATACTCTCCTGTCTCTTTTCTGTTTTCCTTAGGAGTGCCTAAGTTCTTTCAAATTCTAGTTAGCCGGGATATTTCACCTCTGTATAGGATGAGTACTTGAGTTGTCTGGGTGGCTAATACAGCCTACTATATTGCATTCACCTGAACTGAATCTCTGTGTGCATATAGATCCCTGACTTGCTGTGATGAAAGTGAAATTCATCTCACCAGGCTTCCTATCTCCCCCCCTTCCCTTCCCGCCCAAGAAAAGCCTTCAAAGAAAAACACGATTAGCATTGTACCTGCTGACAGTCTTAAAAAAAAAAAAAATCATCTTTCCTGCTGATTCATTTTTGCTTCTAGATAGGTGCTCCTTGAACGTGATGAAAGAGATGTGTCTTACACATTTCACAATGGTCAGCTGTCCTCGTCCTTCTCTGTTTTGTCTCAGTTATGTTCTTCATTCCCTCCTTCAGTCTAGATAGTATAAGGAAACTTCAAAGGACTCATGACCTCCTTTTCTTCCTACTTGCAAGACAAAACCTTGCTGTCTGCGTTTCAGATCGCAGAAACACAGAGTATCTATCTCATTATTGTAAAGCATATTGGGATATTTTGAATATGAAAGGAGCTGTATAAAAGCAAATTCTGTTTACTCTCCACAGACTGGGAATAGGATTGTCTTGTTACTGCACTGGTCCTTTATCTAGGAAGGAGAAGTGCTTGACATCGGGCTGATAACAGTGAGTTTGCACTGTGCTTCGCTTGCACCCTCTAGCAGCACTACAGCAGGAAGAAACTCCGTCTTCAAAGGATGGGGTAGGAGAAGTTGAGACAAGGGTGGTAATTACCTGAAATGTCAATATACTGTTGATAAGAAACTTCAAGTACAATCCCTTAGAGCCAGCAAAAGCACTGTTTTTTCGAGCTTACAGAAAGCAGTACTATTTCAAAGCCAGAAAAAAATTACTTTTGATAAGTAGGTAACACATTGTTATAAATTGCTCTAGAGCAATGTGATTGAATTTTAGTTAACCAGGATTTTCATTTCATTAGAGATCAGCCGATTTGGTGTGTAGAATACTTAAGAACATAAAATCCGTTAGGTTGAAGCAGATTCCCCGCCCCCACAATTTTTACATTTTACATTTTTTTTTCTTTTTTTCCTAGTAAGAAAAATACTCTATGTAAATACTGTATCCTGATTGCCAGATCCTGTTCAAATTCCTCTATCTGTTCTGAAGACAGAAATGTGTAGTCGAGGTATTTGTAGTTGTGATACAGCAGAGGAATTTTATTTTGAGTTTGTTTTTCTTCTGCAGTAAATCAGTTTTCCTTTGAACTAATATTTTAAACACATAACAGATTTACATCTTGTTAGGTTTCCAGTTTTAAACATTACTTATGTTTTCTTCTGTCTTGGAGTTTGAATCAACAACTGGAAAATATATTGCACTGAAAACCACTGTATCACAAACACCAACTTGAAAAAGTTAAACATCATTAGAAGGAATTTTTGTGCGGGCCTCGAGTGCAAAGTGACTTTCAGTAAAGCCAGCATAAGGAAACGAGTAACCAGAGTCTTGTCTAGGCCACTTTTAGTAAAACCCTTCTGATGTGTGTCTGCTTCCCTTCCTCCTTGCCTAACACAAAAATTTTAATATTTTGATTGATATTTTACAGACAGGAAAATTCAGAGTTACTACTTCTGCAACCATCGGAACACTTCTCTGTTACATGAGCCATAAGATTTTTATTTTGACCCCAAAGCATGTGTATGTGAAACAGTGCAAGATATTTTGGAAGGATTATTTTTCAGCCTGGAAGAAGTGTTGTACAGATCCTTCTTCTACTTTTAAAATTAAGTATAGAGTTGTTTCTTTGTATTTGCCAAACCAATTGTTTTAAATTGTGCTAATTTGGGAATTAACTGGTCTTTATTTTAAAAACAGCCAGTCAAAAGTGTGAGTTATTTATGTGCTCGATTTCTTAATTTTCTTCCTAAAAAACCCCAAAAAACCCAGCAAATTGTGTTCCTTCACTACTACTTCAACTGTAACAATGACCTTTTTTAGAAATCTTACAAGTCTCGGTAGAAATACAGTTTTAATTTATTTATTTTTTTTTAATCTCTGTGTTAACCTGAGCGCTCCACAAGACAGCTTTATTCTGTACACTAACATCATAACCAGTTGTTTTCCCATTTTAGCAGAAGCCAGTATGAGAAAATGGTAGTTACTGGTAACTTACCACTGTGGACTGAGTTGCATGTGTTTTCTTCAAAATTTTTGTTTCCTTTATTCTGTAAATATTTATCTGAATTTCAAATTAGTATGTGAGTTGTACCCTATTAATACGAAATACTCTTTTCCGTATACAGTCATGCCACTCCTTCTCTTAGAAGTTCTACATTTACCTTTCCTGTTTTGTAATAACAAAATTTTATGATGAACAGATATCACAAAATTGAATGGGTTTATTGCCGTGTTCTTCTTTTATTTCTTAAAATCTACCTGTGTTTTCTTAAACAAGCATAATAACTTAAAAGTGCTGTGAGTGCTGTGAGTAGCTGAATTTCTCCAATACTTTTCTGAGAAGAGTTTTTTATTCCACAATAGGAGCCTGCAGAGAAGTAAACAAAATAATAGGAAGACCTGTTAGGCATGTCTCCATGAAGACTGAAGCAATAGATGTAGGGTCAGGAGGCAATGTAGAGTTACCTTGCCTAGTGCACTGCTAACTGTTTACACCTTTCACATTGAAAAAGACCTGCTTGAGAACAAAAGGAAGAAAAACCCTTGTCGGCCATGCAGGTACTGATTTTTCAGTTCAGTTTCACTGTAATCAGTCTCCCAGTTTGATGAGTTCAGCCCATTTCCTATGGCAGTGTGGCTTTTGAAGAATTAATTGAAATTACAGAATATGATAGAGAGCTCTCCAAGAGCACAGGGTTTGTGCCCAGCCAGTCTGTTGCTTTAGGTATATTATTCAGGGATGTATGCAACCTCCTGACTGAGCATGTGTCTTTACTTCTGTGCTTTGGATTCAGAAAGGAGTTTTTATAATCTTCTATATTGATCTGCTAACCAGAATCTGCATTGACTTGTGCATTTGTAACTACAGGGAAATGCAAAAGTTGAGGCTGAGCAGCTAAACTTAAAAGACTTGATTAGTCGGAAACAATAGCAAACAACGATACTGAAACTGGGCAACACATTTTTGTTTCTTGACAATCCGGTACTGGATTTCATTGATGTATTTCATTTGTAACGAGAGGAAAAATTAGGGCATGAAATTCAGGACAATATACAGGTCTATATTTTTATTATGATATGTTTCAATTACTCTTGGGAAGGATTACTGGAAATGCTGGTTTTGCCTACAGTGGGATATGTGTATATATCCTATATGTATATTTCATATTTTTATTGAAAAAAACCAGAACAGTTGTGAGTTGCACCAATGAAATAAAAGCAGTTTTACCAAACTGTCACAATTAAACAAGTTTCCTTCATTTTTTTCATATTCTCGCATTTGTGTTTACACCTTCCTTCCTTATTTCCCATCTAACATAGCAGGTTTAATAGTATGATTGGCATTTTACAGCCAAGAACAGTCAGGGTGCCTCAATGAGAGTTCTTTTTGAAGCATTAAAATTTGCTTCTTTCTAGTCCACAACGTGAATGTGAAGTATTAGAATGGCTGGTACCAAACGGGGCATAACAAAGCATGAACCCAACAGGGTCCTGAAGGTCTTGTTGTAGTTTATAATTTGTTATCTGAACTAAAATTTCAGAACAACATAGTGTTATGTCGTTTTTGTAAACTGAACATGAAAATGCTCATTTAATCTCTGTGGGTAAATTACAAGCCCAAGTCATCCTTAAAAAACAAATTCCCAGCTAGAGAGGATACTCACTGGTTTGACACACGAATTTTTGCTGAAAGCTACAGTAACTGTGCCTCAGGTTATACCAAATTTTGCACATTTTTTACAATGATATGTGCAAGTTTTGACAGGTAAGATGCATGTTACCTGTTTCAGAACTCTGCTTTGATGGAGAATAAGAAAAACTGTAAAGATTCATATATGTATGTTTATGCATAGAACTTAAGTCTTACTGGTCACATTGTGGAAAAAAATTCCTGAAATTCTGGTCTAGTGTAGGTAAAAATAATTTGGGATATGTCTTAGAAATACCTGTCTGATCTCGCACCTCTCTAAAGTACAGGGACAATGTAGCATTTTAGAAAAGTATGATATTGTGGAAGGCTGTTTTTAATTACATTAATTGACATACTGTGATTTTGTGATTAAAATGGTGCAAAAAACCTTGTATTTATAATAGGCTATCATTAATGGTCAGGAAACAGGTAGATATAATTTAATTTTTCAACAAGATCTCTTACTTGAGCAGTCAACTTCTGACATACTGAGAAAAAATATTTATTTTCAGAAATGGATTTTGCAAATACAATACCTCAGAATGCCAAATTTACAATTTTTCAGCTAGAGAACAGATGTATCATTTTATATTTAGGACCTTAGATGATTAACATTCATTCATAGTATTAAAAAAAACCCAAATACATATAATGGCTTTTGACTTCACTAAACAGAATTTTTCAGTTTCGGCCTCCAGAATATTTTTTTTTAAACTCTGCTTTAGTTACAGCCATTTCTGAAATATGCAAATTGTGCATTCGACTTCAGTTTTGATTGCGTTTTTTGTACTAAAATAGAGCAGTTGGCCACTCAGTCTTCATTTTCCACAGCCTCCGTTTTCCAGATAGGTGTTCAGTAAGGCCTTTTCAACAGTTTGTCTAAATCGTTGCTGCAGTGAATTATAAAACACACAAAGATCTCTGGACTTTGGAAGGGTTAACCTTTTCATGCAGGTTGATGGAAAATAAAGGGAAGTGTAGCAATGTAGTGTTTGTTTGAAGAATTTGAGCCAAGGTGGCTATTTATCTCTAATGGAGGATGACAACGGTGGACTTAAGAAGTCATCCTATTTATTGTCTCCAACACAAAAACCTTCCCCCTGCGTCTTTCAACTTGCTTCACCACTTCTGAAGCAGCAATGGGCAAACCGCTGAATTTTTATTAATCAGCTTAACCTAATGAGATGAAAAGACCTTTTCAGAATTAGGAGGAGAGGGAGAGAGAGATGCACACACAGAGAAAACTGGTTTTGGATGCTTTCACATCTAGAAATGTTCTTTGTAGCAGCTGGAAAAAGGCAGACCTCAGTTCTGCTTTTGGCTCTTTCACCTGCCTTCCTCATTTTGCTTTCCTGCCTGATTTTAGATCTTCTGTGAGCATATGTTCATGAGGTGTCCCCCCTCCCCTTCCCCAGCCCTTCAGGAACAAGCGAAGGGAAGACTTAATGCGCGTTTGGGGTGGAGATACCTTTGGGAACTAACTGCAGCAAGAAAGCCTAAGCTGATAAATCGTGACTCTTCTTATGGGGCCCCTGTTTGGATAACTTGCCTCTTCTAAATTTTTCTTTTTCCTTCTCTCCCTCCCCCGCAGCCCCCTCTCCTTTTCTCTCTCTTGTCAAGCTCACTTCATAAACGGTAGCAGCTGGAGATCTTTTTAGTGGCATTCAGGGATTACTGCCCTTCAGGATTTTAATAAGCCCCACTGCCTGAAATGCCTGTGAGGGTGCTCTCTGAGACAATTACCATTCAGGGCTGGGATTGAGGGCCCTTCATGGCCCAGATGGCCAAGGGGCTGCGCACGGGCAGATAGCATTCCCCAAACAACAGATCACTGGAGCAAAGAGAGAGTGTTTCTTCTTTTTTTTTTTTCTCCCCCCCCCCCTTTTTTTTTCTTTTTCTTTTTTTTTTTGTCATTGTCGTGTGTAAGGGAGAGGGAAAAAAAAGGGAGTAAGGGGGTTCTATCACTTTGCAGCTAATCAAAGCTAAGTTTGCTCATCCTCCTACACATAACTGGATTTAAACTGTGACCTCTTAAGAACGGCAATTTGAGGTTACATATCCCTATTCACTGTAAGGCAGCTGCACTTTGTAATTTAGAAACACAATACCCCTGATTATGAGGAGTATTAGCTGCCCTTACAGGAAGAAATAACCTGCAAAGGGCTAGACCGAGATCTCTCCTTACTTTAGTGCTGGGAACAGAGAACAAAAATTGCAGGCAGGACTGATTGGTAGCTTTGGATGTCTGGGATATTCTGGAAAGTCTGGAAAATACAGCTGATTAACGGGGCAAACATTTAACCAAAAGGAATTGCTCATTTAGATTTGCTTTTACCTGCGGTATGGCATAGCTACTAGATGATGAAGCACAGGAAGGTGGACTGGTGGACTACTGAAAAGACATTTTCTCTGGGTGAAATTTTGGCCACAGAAATAAAGGGAAGTGAAGAGCATAAGAGAGAAAGTTTGGAGTTGTTTTTACTGGGAGCACTCCTTACTGACTTAAGTGCTTGCAAAGCTGATTTTAGCACCGCCAGAGCTTTTTGGTCTTGCAGTCCTGTGCAAAAAGTGGGAAATGTGGCTTATTAGCTGAACAGCTGTTCTCTGTCTGGATGGGCAGACATTAATTTTTTAATCCTTGGACCCCCTGATGGCAGAAAAACCAATTTGTGCCCCTTCACATTAAAGTTAATATTTGTGATACAGAGCTCAGTTGCAGCCCATTCGCTTTTGACTTCTAGAATTAATACTTCATTCGTTTAAATCATATTTAATAAAATAAAATGCATCATGTCATAAAGGAGAGAAATTACCTTAAATATAAAGCATACAGCTGGACTGTCTTATGGCTGAATAGTTTGGATGAATGGGACTAATTCCATAGTTATTGATCTTGAGGTTTTTTCTCCCAGTAAGCTGTAGCGAGTTAATTTGTGGAACGGCTGAAACTCCAATTCAAACTTTAAAAAGAGTATTTGATTGCTCTCTTAAGAAAAATAATGCATAAAAATTGGTGGTAGAATTGTGTGTGCTGTATGTGTATGTAAACAGCCCTGCTTCATAAATGGTTGATACCCAAGAATTACACCAAATTAAAGTAGGATTGTAATTTCTTACTTCAGAACATGTGACGATGCTGGGTCACACAATAGGTCTTCCTGGTTTTTTTAGTACTATTGAACTGTTTCTCCTTCCTCTGAATATTCAGGCTTCTCAAGTAGAATAGCTGTATTGAGGGGTACCTCTGTGGCTAAGAAATGATTTGTAACGAATAGTAATACTGGAAGAAAGTTCACCTCAAGATAATGTTTCGTTAGCCCCTTTCAAGCTGATAAGCATAATTACGTGAATATATTTCTCGTACTAAACCAAATGATCAGCTTTGTTTCTGTCCCGCAGTCCCATCAAGCCCTTTTTCTCCTGCACTTAAGTGTTACTAGGATGACAAATTTAAATAAATAAAACTTTCAGAAAATGGAGAGGATTTGGCTTTAATAGTGGATGCAGATTGCTGACATGTCATCAACTCTGGTATCAATGGCCAGGTGATCCAGACACTGCAACGCTTGTACTAGTTTCTCAGTGTTAGAGGTATTGAAACAAATTCTGCTTGCCATATCTGATGAGTAGACTCATTGAAATAATTGGGATAATCATTAAAGTGGGTAGGGTGAGAAAAAATTGTGCAGCTTTGAGAAATAACATGGTTTTACATATTATCTTGTAGGTCCTCAAATTCCGTTTGCATGATACAGCATTATAAAGTAGAGCAGTTTATTTACCATTAAAACTTGAGTCTTCTAATCAGTTTGAACTGATGTGAGCGGAATACTTTAGCTAGAGGTACTTGTGTATATAAAAGCAGTGTTTCATTCAGTCTGATGTATACTTGTGACACTTCTGAGGACGTGCAGTGTAGGTACTGCTGCATTTCATCTATGGCTTGTGGGCTCATAGAATCCTAGAATGCCATGAATTGGAAGGGACCCGTAAGGATCATTTAGTCCAACTCCTGATGTGGAGTTTCATGGTGGAACATCTAGGCTTTTACTTAGATTATAGATACATGTGCAATGTTACATATAATAGCAGTTGTGCTCTTCAGAAACATCAGTGTTGCGCTCATTATCCTATAATTGGGTGAATATAAGATTCGATTAATAGTGTCATGACAAATCAGACTTCTGCTAGGATGTGCGAAACTGTTTAGATCAACAGTACAGTGTTTCTATATAATGTTAAAGTTGCTTTATGGGCTCAGTTTTGATTATCATTTTGGATCACTTAAAGATGTTTCTGTTGTCTAATACATGTGATTTATGTCAGGAATTCTGGTCTCTGAGTTGCTGGTATTTGCATCCACTCACCTCTGAGCATTGCTGCAGTGTCCAACTACTGATCAAAATAAATACTCGAGCTCTTACATGATACGTGCTATATAAGATCTATGATTCCTCAGACCATGTTCTGAACCATCTAGGTTCTTTGTCAGTGTTGAAGGTTTTGCCAAATGGTTTTTGGTCTTTCATTTTTGCCTAATACTGGGGTAGCTTTAATTTTTAATGCCATTAAGAGATTAGTTTCTCACTCACTGTCTTCTATCAGGATTCTTTGTTAATAGCGAAGAATGCTAGAGACACGTGCGGATGACTATCTTGAAAAACAGATCCCATATTTGAAGGCCTGTTTGTAACATATAAACGCATGTAGTGCTGGAATTTTTGTATTCCCTTTCCTGCATTTTCCAGCATGACGTGTCTGATTTTAGCCTTTTCGCATTTTTTATTTCGGTGTCAGCAGACAGTGTACGCGCGGTAATTTACCTGACAGTGCCTACTGCTGCCAGGTCTAGAAGCCTGATGGAGTCATGGAAAAGCATTATAGTGCTTGTCATTCTAAATGTCATGGGCATTTAGCTAAGGGTTCCTACAGCCTGAATGGATTCTCTCCAGTTTTTGTTTTAAAAAAGGTACAGCCCTTAATTAAAATTTTTGCATTTTTCCTAGTCAGTAATGTATGCCATGAGATATTACTGGATCCTGGTATCATAAAGGCAAGTGCATAAAAAAATTATTTTCATTTATCAACAACGTTGGCCATCCTTCTTCATGTTTTGTGTTCCTAAGTAGTTGCAGAAATCACCCTGGAAGTACTTCTGATAAGCTTAGATCAACTGGATGAAATTGAAAACAATTAAAAGCTGGTTGATAGGCCATTACCATAATTTGTAGGTACTATTTATAAAACTTAACCAGCAGTCTTATTCTAGTGGAAGTAGTATAAACATTCAAATATCAATCACTTTATTAACATGCATTTCCTTCAACTATTGTTGTGTTAACTGCAGAGTTACATTCTGTCAGTGATGGAATATTAAATTTTGGACTTCTGCCTCGTGTCTTTAATGAAGTCTATGTTTTCAGATTTCTATTAGCATAGAAGGGTGTTGCTATCTGAATGTCTCCCTGAGCACATCCAGACCATGCTGTCCCATAACAGTCTGATACCCTGTAAATAGTTTGTATTTTAGGTGTCCTTTCATGAAATGAGATGATAGTGTTAGTCTCAGTATGTAGGAAAATTAAGGCAATCCTAAAAATATAGTGAAGTTCAGCAGTTAATGAGAATCTTTTTTGAAGCATTCTGTGGACAGAGTTTCCCATTTGTCTGTAAGGGTAGATTTGTTAAATTGGCAGGATTTTTCTAATTTATGAATTAAACCTCTTTTCTTGTGAAAAATAGCAAGGATAATAATTTTTAATGACATGTGCAAAGCTAAGGGGGAAAAATGTTTCAAATAATCCATCAGAGTAAAAAATACTCTAGTAACCAGTCAGGCTGTTGGTATTAGGTCTGGCTTTATGCATCAGTGAACAAAAGACTCTTAATTGGTGTTTATTCACTCCAAGTGTCCCAAACAGTAAACAGGAATAAAAGTGTTCAGAAGTGTCTGCACGTCATTTCCTCACAACTTGCCATGACTCCCTGGCGTTTCTGGTTGTGTCGGATTATTAGTCTGTGAAGGAAGAGATAAAGCATTTCCTTGTATTGAATTTGAGCACGCTCTGTGCTTTGGGCTGAATGAAATATTAAAGGCTGTTTGCGATCTCACAGATGAGTTGGGCAGGCAAACTTTCGCACGCACATGGAAGGAGGGGATTAGGTGTAGGTAGAGGCATCCATTCCCAAATTTAGGGGACCTGTTCATGGTTACTGGTAGCATTTCCCTCCCACATACAAGGAGGCTCCACCCACCTGGTTTTCAGTGATTACTTTTAATTATTTCTGTAAGCATATCTGGACCGTATGTACTTGTTAATCCTTCCACTGACTGTGGTTACTTAAACTGTTTCATAAACACAGTAAACATCCCTAATTGTAAGAACTGTCCCAATCTGGCATGCCTGAAACTGTGGAACCTGCAAGACATGCTCCTGCAAATGAGAGGGTGTGGATGTCCTGCTCTCGTTTTCATCAATAGAACAGATTAATTACAGTTGGGAAGGAGAGCAGTAAATGATAAGAGTACACATGGGAAAATAAAATACTATGGGATGCTGTGGGCCTAAAATGTAAGGGATTGAGCATATTATCTGTCTTTATTTCTCATTTTCTGCAAATACATATACCTTGTATATAGGCTTACATAGTGGCATAGTGTCGTTACGTATATAGCGAGACAGTCAGAGAAGGGTTTCTGTAGCGTTGATTGATGTTGTCAATACTGTACAATACTACACAAATGGTAATTGTCCTACAGAGAGATGTTTTCCATGGCAGTCCTTCTCGATTAAAATTACCTTACATGTTGGCTCACTGCTGAGACCTTTCATCCCATGGATGGCTGGTTTTACAAGTTTGGCCTTATCTGTCAGCCTGCCTGTGTGAAACTGAACTGAAATGTATCTATATTACTTATTGAGAAACTTTGTCTTAAGTGTAGGGAAGTCTCCCACTATGAGCTTGTCAGCTACCTAAGCCCTAAAGTCCATGATAATTACCATGTCTATAAAATGCCCCTCATTATGGCACATAAAATGCTTCGCTGCAAAGAACTGCTGTGTGAAGACTGCATGCTGCACACCAGTCAGCATAAAAGAAAACTCCCGGGTAAAAAATGAATAAATATACATTATACTTGGTTTCATTTGCACATTTTTTGATGAAGGAGATTTCCAAGTGGTCTGGCTGGGGTACAGAACAATTTCGTGCATGCAGTCCTCCCCACAGAGGAGCTTAATGGCACTACTACAATCTGGTGTGCCCGTCTATAAATGCACTAGACCTGGGAGAAGATGGTGCACAAGGAGTTAAGCAAGGCTATTTGCCGTGGATCAATACTGGAAAAAATATGCAGTAGGAACCTAGTAACCTTCCAAAGAAGTTGCTTTGAAATATTCATACAACAATAAAGGTGCAAATCCTTCTCTTTATTTGAAAGTAACTTAGCAAAGATGCATCTAAGGGGAGGAAATATGAAAATGCTTTTCCTCAATTACCAGTCGTTAGCTCAAAGCAAGTAATGAAATTGTTTCAGAAAATAACTGCATGATTATTTATTGACTTTGGCCACATTGATTTGCTAAATCATATGGATGCTATTAAGGTTTGCTGTTTTAAGCAACAACACCCACTGCCCCCCCCTTCATCCCTTTCTTTCAACTGACATGTTCAAATCCCAACACAGTTTTGAAACCGCAGTTTGAAAGATTGTGTATTTCAGTTGTACATGTAATGGTTTTGTATTTCTTAATTTAGTCCCCTTGGCCATCACCACCCTTTGTATTTTGGAGGTTTTCTGTGCAGCATGACCCTCGGATCAGATGTGAAACTATGAGCTGTGTTATTGTATGTGCGCTTTTGGATCAAAACTCATTTAACTAGAGTGTGGACTACGTTTTTCAAGTGGAAACATTCCATGTACCCTACATTACAATGTCAAATTATTAGTGGATTTTCAAAGCAAACAAAAAATGTAATTTAAAGCCATCTCTCTCAGCTGCAGGGTTTTTTATCAGCCCCTTGGTTGTTTTAAAATAGCATATGTTAGAGCTGTCCCACATCTTATTACTGTGAGGGCTGGTGACAGAAATGCTGAATCATGCAACGGATATTATAGAAAACTTGGAGCGTACTTAAACTAATCCAGATATTGCAGACCTGTTCTGTAGCCATTTTTATCTGAGGAGGGCCCCATTTTGACTTTTACCTATGTATAGTAGGAGTTGCAGACTAGGAACAAAATTAAACTTTCTGGAATAGAAGCTGGAAAACTTAGTATCACTGTCTTAAGAGGCAGCAAATGTACTGAACAGCCTAGCAGAGGAAAATGAACTTTCCATGTTGATAGTATAAAATAAAATTTTCTAATGTGCTGTTCCTTTCTCTTCCACTCTTAAGTAGCCTAAAGTTGTTTTATAGCAGCCTTTTATAAATTTTAACATTGCATTTTCCACCTGAAAACCCATTTTTAACCTTTCCTTAGGATGAGTTAAAGGGGAAGGAATCTATGTACCAGAGATGTAAACAGAGTTTGCCAATTTCTCTGTCTGGACCATGACTTTGAAACTTGAATCTTTTCACATGTGTGACTCCTAAGCCATTCTCTTTCTAATTAAGAAACTTCTTTTTAAGCACTGTGTGTTGCTAAACCAACAGCAGCATTGCAGCAGGCTCTCCCCATCACCTGAACAGGGGGACTTGTCAGTCTGTTAAAAGGACAAGCCTTCCCTATGAGTGCGCCAGCCGCGTATCACTGCTAAAAGAAACATGGCACGCAGGTGTTTAAATTATTTACACTCATAATCGGCCTTTATGTTACATTGCTGAGCCAAGCCTCTGTTATTCTAGTGCATAATTGATGGTGCTCAGTAGTGGAAAAGTTAGAAAAGCGGAAGTAATGCGATGCGAAAGTCGAGTGCTGCAGCTCCAGCTGGCTCAGGCTGCCTGGGCCGAGCCGCCTGCACGGGGGAGGCAGCGGGGTAACGGGCTGGGACCGGGCATCGTTGTCAGGGGCTTGATTGGCTGTTGGAGGGGGAAAGGATTTCCTCAGCTGAGCTGTGTGACCAGCAAGGACTTGAAGGCTTTAGTCATTTGCTGCAAACCACTTCGGTAAAGCTTTCAGTGGTCAGAAGTATCTGTTCTCAGAAAGGGGTGACTTGGGTGGTGCAATGGCGGGTGTCAGTGGGTGGCAAAAGGGTCGTAATGCCATCATCATTCTAGTACAGGGAACTGTGTAACCAGAAATATTTGTAAAAGGCTACAGACCTTCAGAATTTCTGACCATTTTTATCACATGCAGGAATCTCTCACACACAAAAGGAATCCAGAGACTGCCCTATTTAGGAACCACTTTTGTAATATTCTGTCTTGGATGCAAATTTGTACAGTATAGAATATACACAATTACTTGACAGTATCAATTATGTAATTTCCAGAAGCTTCTGCTATTTTAAAAAGCCTTTTATTATCTAATTTCTGACATAAATATTGAAATATTTTTTAAAGACTGTATGTGATTTACAAATGTGAACTCATTTTAGATGTTCATTTCAGCCCTTCCCTCCCTTTGTTGGGCTTTATTTTAAGTCAGCAGTTTTAATTTTCTGTCTCTAGGATTCTACACGTGTGTCTTGTATGGTAATGCAGCTCACACCCATGATGTGTCAGGAAGAATGATTGCTTCTCCAGTATGAAAAAAATAACCTTTTTATTAAAAAATAATTGTTGTCCTATATTTAATGAAGTCTGTAAAAGTTTAGTACTAAATTATTTAGGAACAGCAGCACTTTGGTGTTGCTAGTTTTCCTAGACAAATGTCCTTAAGCGCCAAAACCTTCAGCACTTCTTGGTTATCATCAGGATAAAAAAGGGTATTTCATTACAGAACAAAGAAGATGATTAGGGTATAAAGATAAGTTAGTCAGGAGGTTACTGTGGTTTGCAGTATTGGTCGCTAGGCACACCGAAATTCTTTTGTAGCAGTATTTGTGTTTGAGGCAACTGGTGTTCAGCCACTTGGTGTAGTTGCAGCCTCTTGTGTAACTGGCAATGAATAGTGCTAATGAGCAGGACTTTCTCTACTCTTGTGAAAACAAGGGCAGCAGCTTGTGTAAGCACTACTGGTGTTGCTGAAACGGACATATTGTGACAAGGTACACATGGCTGAAGTAATCATGGAATCATTTAGACTGGAAAAGACCTTTAAGATCAGCAAATAGAACCTTTAACCTAGCACTGCCAAGTGCACCAGTAAACCAGGCCCCAAAGTGCCACATTTGTGCACCCCACTTTTGATGGAAATGTACGCACTTAGGATAGTTGCAGTCCTTGACAGAAACACGGTGCTTTAATGCACTTGAACTGATTATATTTTTTCATACTAAGTAGCACACTTTCTTGTGTGCATGTTGTAAATGACCAGGCACTATTTAACTAAACCTCTGCTTATATTCCCTTCATGCAGAGGTACAGCTAATGCTGGCATTTGCATGCTAAATGCTCACTCTGTGACAATTCTTCAGGTGATAAAGTGGCTAATAACTTTTATTATTATTTCTAAGCAGAAAAAAAATGAATGTCTTGTTCCCACTCATTGTTAAGAACAGTGCAGAGATCCCAAATCATTTCATCCTTATGCTTTAATGAGCTTGTCTCATTAATATTTCTAGTATTAATTCTGCCAAAAAGACCCAAGCAAACAAACAGCAAGAAAAGAAAAAAAGAAATGAAGGAAATCTTGCAAAGATTATTATGACAATAAAAATGACAAAAAACGTACAAATTTATATTTCATACAGAAAACACAGCCTTGTAACATTTAATGAAGCAACACAAATCCTTATAGTTTCTTTGATGATAGTGCTATAAAATACCCTAATAAGCTGTAAAGAAGGGAACCTGTGTCCTGTTGAAAGTAATGACTGTAGCAAAGTCCTGCCACAACATTATGGAGGCAAAACCAGAGGAAAGTAATTAGACACTGAGGAAGAAAAATCCCCAAGCAACCTTTTTGCTTGGCTGTTCTGTGTTTGTGTGGGAAGGTTGGGGGGGGTGGGGGACGGGTGTGGGGGGAGAGGGACAGGGCAGAGGGGATGGCTTTTGCAAGAATCTGCTAGAAGCTTTCCCCATTGTTGAATGGAGCCAATGCCAGCCAGCCCTAAGACAGACACCCAGCTGGCCAGGGACAAGCCCATCAGCAGTGGTAGTAGCACCTTTCAGATAGCAGAGTTAAGGAAAGACCACCAAAAATGGAGTAGCACATTTTTCCAGACAGAGAGAGGAATGAGAAGATGTGAAAACTTTGCAAACACCAAGGTCAATGAAGGAGGGGAAGGAGGTGCTCCAGCTGCCAGAGCAGAGATGCCCCTGCAGGTCATGGAGACCCATAATGGACATCCAGCTGCACCCCACAGTGGTGCAGGTGAAGACACCTGAATGAGGCGTGACCCCATGGGAAGCCTGTGCTGGAACAAGCTCTTGAAAGGACCTGTGGCCAACACTGTAGCAGGTTTGCTGGCAGAACTTGTAACCTGGTGGAGGACCCACTCTGAGCAGTCTGGTTATGAAAGTCTGCACACCATGGAAGGGATTGGGGCAGCTCCAGAAGAACTTCAGCCAATGCGAAGGACTCATGTTGGAGAAGTGGGTGGAGAACTGTCTCCCATGAGAAGGACCCCATGCTGGAGCAGTGGCAGAGTGGGAAGAGCCTTCTCCCTGAGGAGGAAGGAGCAGCAGAGACAATATGGGGTGAACTGATCCCCACCTCCATTCCCCATCCCCTTGTGCTGCTGGTGGGAGGAAGTAGAGAAATCAAAAATAAAGTTGAGCTCAGGAAGAAGGGAGGGGTGGTGGGATGTGTTTTAAGATTGGGTTTAGTTTCTAATTACTCTGTTTTGCTTGGTATTTGTATAATTTCTTTTTTCAAGTTCAGTCTGGTAATAGGTGAGTGGTCTCTTCCTGTCTGTAAATCAACACGAGCCCTTCGTTTTATCTTCTCTCCCCTGTCCAGCTGAGGAAGGCAGCTTTGGTGGGCATATGGCCTCCAGCTAGGGTCAGCCCACCACACTGGCACTGCGTTAAACAAGAGCTGTGAGGATATGATACTAAGAAGCATGCTGTTTCAATTAGAAAACATTTTGAAGAATTTTATTTTATCAAAGTTCTTTGCATGCTGGAAATTACTTTTGTGTACTTTTGTAAGGAATTGGTGTTTTCAGATAGGTGCGTGCCATTTATGTTTACATCTGTTTGTATAGATCCATGATGATGTGTTTATGTGTATGTAATTGCTACACAGATTCAATTTTTATAGACTCTACTAGTATATGAGTATCAGTGTCTAAAACAAGAGTCCAACCTACATTTGGCTTCAGAAGAGAAGCTAGAAGAAAAAGGCTTGGTGGTTTGAATCAGGGTCTGCTTTTCCTTGGCTTCCATCTTTTAATTTGTTATTCAGAACATTTACTTTAAAGAAAAAGATCGTAGTCTTCTAGGTGACAGAAGGGTTTAACACTGGCAGAAATTCATATCCTAGCTGCAGAGGTATAATGGCAATGGTGACAGGCTGAATTTTAAAGGTTGTGTCAGGGAAGTTCTTGCATGCCAGCATTTTAAAAACCCAGATGTGCAGTTGGCTTTGATTAGTTACTGTTTCTTGTGTATTATACAGCTTAGTGAGTCAGCAGATATAAGTAGTTGCAATTTAAGACGTTAGGCATTCAATCAAAAGTTCTTAAAATGGGATATATCAATGTATGAGACATATTCAGGTATGGGCTACTAATTGTTTACATCCCAGGACTTTAGCACTCCCAAGGTTTTGTGTCTTGTTTTTGAGTTTCTAGAACACTTTTTGTCAGATAGCTCTCTCATATATTATTTGTAATATAAGTGTGTATGTATGTAATGTATATTTCTAAAATAGCTATACATTTTGTATTTATAAATATATAAGGATTTGAACTTAAAAGAGTCTCTTTTCTGCTTCTTTAGAAATAAAGATGTGCTGTGTTTTCTCAAGTCTGTTCAGCTGTGTTCCTTGTTAAGAGTGTAAGGAGATGGCTACGATTCTTTAATTGTTAATTAGCACCAAGTTGTCTTGTGGAACGACATTTCTTATTGATCCAAAATTAAACTGTTGTGTTTAGTGCTTGGTAAATCATAGCCATTACTTATGAGTGGAGTTAGCACTGGGGAACATTGTGAGATTTGCCATTTTTGGGTTGGTGGTAGAGGGCTGCTTTGGAGTGTCAGGTAAGAGCCTGGCCTGGCTGGTGGTAGAAGGCTAATGAGATTTCTGTCAAAAAGATGGCAATTAAATCTCATCTCACAGGACCATCCATGCTGGAATGGACCTCAGGTGCTACCAGGAGTCCTTGAAGCCATCCCTGCTCACAGGGAACAGATCCAATTCCCTTGTCCTTTCTTTGCAGGTCCTGGGCTGCAGCCATGATGATCTTTGTGGTTCAACTCACTCCCGTCTATCTGGAGCTGTAACACATGAGAGCTTTACACATAACGCGCATAAAACACAAGTCCTTACAGTGCTGTGCCCAGAGGGGTCTGTGCAGGGTGTCCAAACCACTCACCTATCGCAGTGAATCAGGAGGTGCCAAAAGTACACTTCTAAGATGGTGTCTCTACCTCCCGACTGCCATTTTGACTGCTCTGGCTCACTGAAGCATCAAATCTTTTTGTGAGTGCAGGGCTTGCCCTCTGCACGCTATCACTGCAGAGGGAGTGTGCTCCTGGCATCCAAGAAAGAAATCAGCCTGGCATTGCTGCTTGCACAATTAGTCAGCAGGAAGTATAGGCTTGTTTAATAAAAAAAAAAAAAAAGTTTTGCTCTCTTAAAGTAAATTTAAACATTTTTTAATTGTAATCCATAGGGGTGTTTGGGGTCTCTCAAGAATTTTTCACGTGCTGCCTCCCTTCATGTCATCTGCTCTCGGGTAAAAATCTGATAACCTCTTGATACCAAAAGATGATTTTTCTGTTTTTGTTCTGTTTTGTTTTGTTTGTTTGGTGTGTATGTGTTTGTGCTTTTTTAATTGGTGTGCTTTCTAGGTAAAAAATGGAAAATCAAGACACATTGTTTCCAGAGACAGACTAAATTACAAAAGCTGCCAGTTGCCTTCTTGGCTGCTTGAAAAATTTCACTTGTTACCTCAGAAAGTTCTGTCTAAGATGTGCATTTGAATAGTAGCTACCTTCTGTCATGCTTAGTTTTCCTCTCTCCATTTCTTGGTCCTTGTATTTTTTTAGGTTTGTTTCCAACAATATAGTTCTGTGCTTGATTTTGTAGAGAGAGAGGTGTCTTTACGGGATGTGGATACTTACTAAGGTATATAGACTGTTTCTAGGGAATTGCGTATCTGGATGGTCTGGATAGCTCCATGGCATTTACCTGAATTCTTACTAGCCTTATTTATGACTTGTACTAGTGGAAAGAACATAAATAGCTGGGGAGAAGAACATGGAGGGAATACTATCCTGCAGATAAAGGGAGGTGGTGTATTTCTGTATTTAGCTTATCTTTTTCCATTGGAGAAGGAAGAATTTGTGCATCCTTCAGGGACATAAAAGATTTTTCTGCCAGAGTAATTTATAATATGGACTAAGTATTTTTTGTAGCTGCCAAGTGTGCTTTTCTTTTTTTTTTTTTTTGAATGTTTTTAGAAGTAGTAAGACAGGATTACAAACTATAAATTATTATAGTGGTAGCTGCTCACAAGCTTTCCCACCCCATTCATGCTGCATAGTACTTTATGGAAAGTTATGTTTAATTTCGCTTAATGAGTACTTAGGACTGAGTCCTCTCAAATACTTTGATAGGCTGTTAAATTTACAAATGTCCTGCAGCTATAAATTACCAGTGAAGATGAGTGGAAAGAGTACATTGCCGTATATTTCACATGGTTTACTTAATGTCACAGTCTTTTATTTTTCTTTTGCAAACTGGAAGCCCAGAAATGATGTGACAGGATATACACACTATCTGTGACGATTTTTACTTCTGCACTAAGGTTTAACTGCTTTTGGTGGTTTTATTTCTTTTGTTTGTTATTGTCATGAGAAATGAGCAGAAGGATGTGTGTACATTTATTAACTAATAGTCAACAAATGGGAATATGGTGATTGCTGTAATTAATAATATGATGTAATAATTAAGTTGGATAAAAATACCTTTTAACCTACAAAAGTAAGTCAGATTTTTTTTTGTTGTTGTTGAATATTGCTTCTAACAACAGAACATACTAACCAAACATAAAGACTTGGTCATGAAAGTCATCTGTATAATCAACTAGCCATTATTGTTTGACTTCACTGATACTTTTTAAGTGAAAAAGGATTATTTTCACAAGTCTGTGAATTTTGGAGTTGAGCCCAGGAATCATTTTTGTATATATAACTGAAGGGGAAATGCAATTTGTACCTTTTTGAAACAGTTGTGGGGGTTTTTTAATCTGTGAAGTGGACAGCTTGGGCAGCAGATGAAATAATTCTATTTCTGTTCTCCTGATTATTTTCCAAATTTGTCTAAAATACCTGTCAACCTCTAGAATGAATTGTTCTTATATTCTTGGATTTCAGTTGAGTTTCAGATAAAGAAATGTGGCTGCTTTGATTACTTTTTATCTTGAACATGTCACGTTGTCCTCCCTTCATCCCCTAAAAATACCTTCCATTGCACTTGCTTTAATAAATGTAAAAACTGTGGGTAATAGATTACAACTAAAAATGGTACTGATTGGTAACTGTGTATGAGCAGCTCACTTAAGGAGTAATATACGTGCTTTCCTAACAGCGTTTAAATTAGATACTTCTAAAAAAATATTTTGTTGATTATTTTTCTATAAATGTATAACTGAAAAGGAGTGATACCTCTGCAGTTTCGCATGACTGAGATTTTGTGGAGGGGGAAGACTGTTGTGGTTAAGTGATCTTAAGGAGAACCCTGTGAGGATTTTTTTAAAAATACTGCTAACTGTCCCTTTTGCAGGACAGTAAGAATTTTGTGGGAATATGTTATGTGTTGTAAAATATGAGAGTTGGAGGGTTGTTAACTTTTTTTTTTTGATTGGATGAATATTAAAATTGGTGCTCTTTCTAGTTATAAATTAAATTTATGTTCGTGATCCTATCTATACCTCCTGTGAAGGCAATAAACGTTACAGACAGAATATTAACTCCTACAAAGAAATTGTGAAAGATAAATATTTCACTGGTCATAGATTATGTGAGAAAATTATTAGTGGGGTTTTACAACAGGAACTGGGTTATTAAAGTACAGTAGTTATCTTTACACGCATTCATTTTTCAATTAAAGAGTTTTCCAATTGTTTTCCTCAGAAACATTTTTAAAGGCATTTTGTATTACACATTAAACAAGAACATAGATTCCTGTATGACTGTTTTCTTGGGAAAATAATGTTTATTGTCTTCTGGAGAGTTAAAGAGAAAAAAAGTAAAAAAAGCAAAGCAGCTTACTAAGAAAAAGTCCTGATTGAAAGATATTCCATAATATATGGTTCATCCTCCTTCTTTTGAATTGGATTTTTTCAGTGCCATTTCTGATTTAAAGGACTGTTCTGGAAAGACACTATGTAATTTTTCAGAGCAGTTGTGAGGCAGGTTTTTTTTCCTATTTATATAGGGAATGCAGCAAAAAGCTGCGGCTTTCCCTTTTTAAGTACTGGGATTTTTTTATTAGGTGGTAGGTAGGTGGTGAATCCTTCTTTGTATCCAGTGTTCATCTAAAATTTGACATTGAGACGTGAGATGTATTTTATATATATTTCAAAGTTTACTCAGAAGCTGAGATTTGCTGCTTTTAATGTTCGGACAGTTAGCCAGAGACAAACAGGTACTACTGGTGCTGAGGTAGAAGAGCAGTTGGGGAGCAGAAGTGGTGATTTGTATGATACCTGTCTTCGGAGAGCAAAAAGGACACTTAAGTGCAGCAGAGGAGACCTCAGAAAGGACAATATTTAAAAGTTTAGTTTCTAGGATTGCTAGCAAGTTGGTAAGGTCCTTGCACTGTGAGGAGCACCTCCAGATGTTTTGATGAATAGCTTGCTGGATAAACTAATGCAAGTCCCTTGAACAACTCTGCCAGAAAGCACAACTGTAAAAGCTGACATCAAAAGCAGGGCCGCCAAGTAATGATTTTCAAATTCTCTGTTCATGTTCTGGTATCAGTAAAAGAGATGGTAGAGGCACGATGGGTGAAGCAAGAGACCTGTTAAAGCTAATAGGAAGGAGCATGGTGGATTTTTCTAAAGGCAGGTAGTTATTTTGTGGTTGTTAATACAAACAAGGTGGAGTAATATCTGCATGTTCTGAATCTGCATGCTAGACACTGGAGTTTGGCGCTTCATTTAGTTAAGGAAGGAAACAACATCATAGAAGACCATTGTTTGACCTTTGGTTTTGGAGGGAGAGAACCTAAGGAGAGAGCTAACTTTTTCTCCTTAAAGATGTTATTTTCTGAAGTTCTGCTCTACCATTTTTGAACAACTACACTGAAAGAGGGTGATTGAAGATTAACTAACTTATCATCAGGTTTATATTTTAGATCATCAGCATTTCTACTCAAAACCAGCTGATATTCTGCCTTGTGGGTAGCTTTACATTTTAAAAAAAAAGGTATCTGAAAGTCTTCCCACATTTTTTGTTTCTGGTGGTGGCTAATCCAACAATGCTGCTAACAGGAGGTATCCACCCTTGGGTAGCCACACCCGTATTGATTGCACCTTTTGGAAAGTGAGAATTAAATGTTGGGTGTTGTAAGTCGCAAGTGTAAGTTCAAGGTCCAAGAAGCGTGTCTACAGAGCTTTGTTTTTAGTATCTTCTTCAGAAGTTGGGAGAGGAGAGGTAGCAGTTTCCACACTTAAGAAGTTTGGCAAAGATGTAATCTTTCTGCATTCATTGCTTGTTAGTTATTATTTCTAATCACACGCTTGATTGACTCCAGCTAAATGATACTGACTGAAAAGGCAGGGAGTTAAACCTAAAACTATAAGTATGTATTTTAACTGAAAATAGGGATCATCATGGAATGTGTTCTCAATCAGCACTTGACATTCTACTGAATATATAGCGTAAAAGAAAAAGGATAAGTGAAGTTCTATCCTTGGGCAGGAGCAGCATGTGAAAAAGCATGATTGAGCTCTGAGGATGAAAATGGAAGCCCTGGAGAGTACATAGAAATAATAAAACTGAGGCCCCTGTGCTAAGTGTGGTGATACTGCAAGCATACTATGAGAGAAAAATCAACACACCCTTTGAAATACTTCCCGAGATTCCCAAGTAATTTTGAAGTTTCAGAGGATACCTATATATGAGCTAGAGAGAACTGATTTTTAGAGTAAGATGGGAGTATATGCAAATGTTATCAATGTTTGGAAGATGCAAACTACAGTCTTGCCAGACTGTTTCTCAGACAGGATCTTAAACAGATGACTAGTCTTGCTTTTTCTGCAATGAGAGAAATAAATTCCTGAGGAGGAGCTTTTTTTTTTTTAAAGGAGTTGGAGAAGGTCATGACACTGAAATAGTCACCATGTAAATTACTTCATTTTCAGAAAAATCTTGCAAAGAGAGGTTTTGGTGGTTTGGTTTGTTGGGTTTTTTTTTTATTTTTGTGGTGGTTGTGGGTTGGGTTTTGGGGGTTTTGGTTTTTTTCTGTGGTTGTAGTTGGTTAGTTGGTTGGGGTTTTTTAAGGGAAAAGTAATACTACTTGCAGATTTCATTTTTACAAGTATTGGAGTTCTTTTTCCCTAACCTTCTGATGTTTCACTTTGTAGTTTTTGTTTTATCTCATAATGCAGATGGAAATCGAGGTTTTTAAGATACTGATAGAGCTCCTTCTAGATTCAGCAACTTCTTGTTCTATTCTTTTACAATTTAATGGTGAACAAAATGTTTTTGTCCCCACAAACCTGTGTGCTGTGCAGTATCTAAAATGACAGAAGGAAATTGTTTTTTATAAAACATGTGAATGTATTTCTATTTGGTAACCACAATTAAGAACATAATTGGCAAAGTGAATAATTTACAAGGCTTAACAATGAAATATATTTTTTGTTTTCTTTTTAAGGGAGAAAATTGGCAGCAAGTGTGGGTAATAAATTACAAGATGTGTTATTTTGCAATGTTTAAGTCCAACTCATAATCTCAATGAAGTCAGTGGAAAAAATTGTCATTGCCTTATGTAAAATCAGGAGGATGATCTTTCTGAGAACAAAAATCGATTTGATCTCTGGTAATTACAGTTTCTTTTCTTTTTTTTTTTTTTTTCATTTTCCAGTTTCTTTTGCAGTTTCCCTTCTCCTCCCATCTCTTCCCTGCCCTCCCCTCCTTTGCCCTCCTCTTCTCTTCTTCTTCACTTCTTTTCTTCTCGCTTTGCTTATTTCAGTTTTAATAAATAAAACCAGTTGATTTATAAAGAGATATCAGATGTGTTGACTTGGTTGGAGTATTTGGGTTTCTTACACGTAGAAGATGCCTATGGAAGGCAACTGTAAGAAAATTATTTTGCAGATGAGAGTAAGATTTGCATTTGAAAAATGTCATAAATGGATCATATCAGTGCCTGTGGGAGACAAGTCCCATACACTGGGAAGAGTATTTTTGTGAAGGTTGTCAGATAGTGACCACAAACAGGTGCTTGACTGGCTGGTAGGTTCCCTTGGGATCAGAAGGTTAGACAAACTGCCCCTAGGATTTAAGTAGGGCAGTTGTTTCATGTCAGTTTAATTATCGTTATGTTTTGTGAGGCAGTCACTCAAGTGGTCTGGAAATATTAGGAAATTGGAGGTTTTCACAGCTTTGAGGGCAAAGTTCTGATTGGATTTCCTTGGTATTCATTCACTTTGTGATAGTCTTAATGCAAGTGATGGGCCGTTAGAACCACAAGGCATGCTTAGTGCCAGTACAAGATTTAATCGAGACACTATCATTCAGCGGGAAATGCCTTTCAGTCCAATTTTATTTATATGAATTTACTCTGCAACTCTGTAATCTCTGCTTGGGGTCATTACTTTGATTTTAACTTAGCAATTTAACTCCTGAAGTGCTTCAAGTAAAAATATCCTTGAAGGAGTAATAAGTTTAAATAGCTCCGAATCAGTTGAAAATAGTTTTTTAATTTAGTTCAGGCTGGGAGCGCAAACTGGCAGGAAAACAAGTAGATGGAGGAGGAAAAAAGAGATTAAGCATAAATAGTCACACTGTGCTGTACAGTTAAAGAATTTAGACATGGGGCAAAAAGCTTAAGTATACCCGTTTCCAGCATCCTGTTATTAATAAATATCTAGTGGCAATAAATAAAAAGTAATCACCCAAATAATACTGACTTAAATACTAGGGCTTTGGGGGGGGTGGGATTTTTTGGTTTTGAATATTTTGATGGCATTAGTAATACAGGAGATATCAAAATGTAACTACTGCTTCCTAAATTAACAATTTAGTTACTAAATGAGGAGAAAATATCTTAACATAAATAAAATAAAAATCTCTAGTCATTTCACCCAACCCCATTGCTTTTATAAAGCACTTGAGATTTTATTTTCATTAGCACTGAGAAGCACTTTGAAATGAGTAACTAGCAAATAAACAAACTGAGATAATTCAAGTTTATATTGTTGAGTTAATAAAACTAATAAAATCTCTGCATTTCCCAAGGTTTTCCATTATTACTATTTAATTTTTTTTATTGCGGAAGAAAATTGTTAGGGTTATATAGTCTTAGGCATCACGGAAATTTTCTTTACCAGTTTTATGTTCTTTTATGACTTGATGAAGAAAATGAGGCTTGTTTTGCAGCTTGTGAACAAGGAAAATGCATCCTTTTAGTGGTTTCATCTGGGTGATTGTTTGCTTCCTGATTGTCTTTTGCCTGATGGTGTGTGCTTGGAGGTTCATTTCTTCAGCAGCTTTCCTGCTAGAATTCTGGCAGCCTAGTATGGATTTTACAGGAGAGAAAATAGAAAGTTTTTTAGGAGCTCCTTTCCTTTAGCAGCTACCCTGTTGTGTTAATACTGCGACAAACACCAGTATTTGCAGTTCCATGTCAGGTGCCCCGGTTGGTCACTCAGCTCAGCACAGTGTTGTGCTTTGGCATACTACTGGCAGCCCTTCTCTGTAGCTGCTGAAACTTTTATATTTTGATTCTTTCAATCATTGCTTCTCTGCCCCCGTCTTCTTTCCTCTACATGGTTTTAAGTTTGTGGTGGGTCTCTTTATTTTTTCTTTTTTTCTTTTTCTTTTTTCCCTCTCCTTTCCTCTTCCCCTTCCCCTTCCCTCCCCTCCCCTCCCCTTCTCTCCCTTTCCCTTCCTTTCCCTTTCCTCTTCCAGTCCCACTTCCCTTCCCCTTCCCTTCATTTTCCCCTTCCCCTCCCCTTGCCTTTCCCCTTATCTTTCCCTTACCTTTCCCTTTCCCTTACCTTTCCCTTCCCCTTACCTTTTCCTTGTTCTCCTTTTTATCCTTTTTCTGTTACTCTCCTCTCCCTCTTCGCTTTTCACTTCTCGCTTCTTGCTTCTCACTTCTTTATTTTCTCATGCAGACTTGAAGTACACTGACAAATGGGAAAGGTCTTATGTCAGTTAGAAACATGGAAACCCAATTTAAAAGTACATTGATCATTTATCTCACAGAAGTTTTAAGAAAAAAAAAAAAACTTTTTTTTGCCTTACCATATACCTTTCTTGTGCTTATTTGGATCACTTTCTAGTACCAGGAAACCTCCTAATCTTAACACATTACAATTTGGAAAGGTGATTGAAGGATCCTTCAGTACGGTGTGATACTGAACATACATAATCCTTTTATTTTGTAAGAGGCTATGTCAGATTATGTGAAGTGGCTTTTTGTCCCATTTTTTTAGCTATTTAGATCGTGATCTGTACACTGTGCACATAAATATATATGTTTGTGTATATATGTCTGTCTTGTGTATGGATCTCTACTGATTTCTATGTATATGTGTATTTTCTTTCAAAAAATATCACCAGTAAGTTAGAAGAGCTGTTTGAGTTAACATGGTGATGACATTGAATTTAAATAAATGTAATTTGCACATAAATGCATAAATATTTTTAAAACATGATCATTTTTACTGCTTATATGGCAGCATTTCAGAGGGATGAAGAGCTGAAACCACACTCTGTTTAATTCTCCTTATTTTGATTTTCCTCCACTTTTAATTGTAGCCAAAATCCAGAGAGAACATTCTGTGCAAAAGAGGGAAAACGGCGCTCCTTGAACCAGCAGATGTTTTTGGTTTTTTCCACTTTGCCTTGCTGGTGGAGTGGTGGTGTCCTGAACAAAGGCTTGGCTTGAGATGAGTGAGCCATCGAGTGGTGATCATTTAATTTCTGTGTACAAGTGAAGAAGAGATTATTCCCCCCCCTACACACGCACCTTATTTGAGTGGAGGTCAAAACCAGTATTTGTCGTTCCCCCACCACACTGGGTTTCGCGAGTCTGATTTATGGCTCATCCTCCATTGTCGGTCCCCTCTCCTTCCCCCTTCTTCTCTGCTTTGTCTGAACGTCACATAAGTCAGTAAGGAGTTAATTTCCTATGAATACTAGACAGGAGCTTCTCCGCAGTGTGTTTCGTGCAAGGTTTTGTGTCTGTCACTGCCCCTCTTTCATGCTTCTGTGGGTATGGAAATGATTGGCGACAGAGTGGGGAGCGGGCGCGGGGCTCAGTGCTGCAGTCCCGTGACTGCCTGGTGCATCGCCCACCACCACTGCCTCCCTCATGCTCCTCTGCTGTTGGTGGCACGCAATGCTCTGGGGAGCGCGGCAGAAGCAGCACTGGCCCAAGTCTGCCCTTCCAGAAATTTCTCTTCCAGCGCTAAGCCCTCTTCTGTCCCCAGGAGGGGGAACACCGCTGGGTGACAGCGTCGGGGTCGCTGTAAAAGTGCCATCAGACACGGTGATAAAATGTGGGCGATGGCAGCGGTCGGTCACGTAATTGTGTTGTGTTGTGGTTGGTTTTTAATAGTCTTAGATTTAATGCCTGAAACCCGTGTTCTGCACTGAAAATGGCAGCTCGCCTTTTTTGTGAAACTCCGGGAGGGTAGCTCTCCAGCAGCCATGTATGTTTTTTTATCCTCTGTCCAACTCTGAGCAAAGTGAAAGCCAAAACACTTGGAAAGAAGCACCCGTGAAGCAATGAGGAAAGGGAGTGGTTCAGAATTTTTTTGTGATAAGATGTAAAAGGTAATAGCTCAGCAGTTTAAGAGGTTGTTTTGCTTTCTACCTAGATTTGTTTGTTTGACACAGTTTAAAAGTCTGTCATTGAATACCAGATACCATGCATTTATTACACTGTTCACGTTTTCAGAGCATCATTTATTGGAAAATATGGAAATACCAGTGATGCACTGTTTACTAGCCCATCTGAAATGGGTAATGTAACCTCTGAACCTTAAAAAAAAAAAAAAAAGAAAAGGTCATACTTCCTAAAACTACTGTGGTCAGCAGAAATTCTCTGTATATTATTTTGTCTTATATGTTCAGAAATGGGAGAATCTAATATCAGTATTGTCATGAAATAAGAAAAAAAAAAAAAACCAAAAAAAACCTCTCTGAAAGTCTTTATATTTGGCACCGAATGCTGTAATTTTTTTCCTGAAGCAAAAATGGTCTAAGCACGTTGATTCCCTCTATAAAAATATTACAGTGCTGTGTAGTGTTTCGTATCCTTATCAATCTGTCTATTTAAGCCTAAAAATAAAAGAGAGAGTATAACTTAAGCCTGTATTTTGAACAGAAGGGTGTGGGTTTTTTCTTTTATGTTTCCACCCTTTTGGGCGTTACCTATCCTTTACTCTCGCTGTCCTTACTGCTCACATTCTTTTTTCTTCTTTATTTGTTGCTTTGCTTTTACTCATGTTTTTTCACTATATTTATTCTTTTGGCAATAATAAATTGGATTTGTTACTGTAATCTTCTGAGATGTTCAACTTGATCATATTTTTTTAATTAGCTGTTGAGTGTGGAAATAAGGGAAAAGTAGAATACAGCCTAGTTTCCCATGCAAATATTTTGTTACCTAGAAAGTTACATGTAAAAAGGAATAAAAAAACCCCAGAACCTTCTTTTGAAAAGAATGGTTCTTGTAATTGTTCAGTTTAGCTGTGGTTGACTGTACGCTGACAGAAAGGTATTTTGCCAGTGATTCAGCATGATGCTGAATCTCCTAGCCATATTTTTTGTGGGGATTACTTGTAGACATAACTACAAAAAATGTTATTGTTATTAGTGTTATTTTTTCTGAACAGTTCAGACTGGCATCTCGGCTGCTTGCCAGTTTCAGCTTCATTCCACTCAGGAATTATTTGCTTCATTCCTACTTGAACCTGCCACTCCTGAGGCTCATGTTTGTAACAGAGATGGACAGATCAAAGGAGTCAGAGCCCCAGGAAGAGGGAAGTAGGGCAGTCCTTATTGGCACAAAAGGCAATTAATTTTAATTGTTGGGATTATTACTTCTTTAATGTATAGGAGAGGTTTAGTAATGGAAATGGTGTGAATTAAGCAAGTATTCTCGGTGATAAATCATGACGGTTTAAGAGTAATAGTTCTTTGTATGCAGACTTGGAGCCCTATTGCAGTTGTGAAAACAGTATGAGCAAGGCTGCTGGCATCCCACCCAGAGAACAGGAGGACTTGGGCTAGTAGATGCCATGCTGAACGCCATGAGCTGTTGTGTCCACAGAAACAACCAAAGATGCAGGCCTTTCTGTCATCTGTGTACCAAGTGCTTGAAGGACTGGATGTGAAGCACAGCCATTTTATTTAATAACTGGTTTAGATTAACACCAGACAAACGAAGGTACTTGATTTTGCAGTTGTTTGTCCCAGATGCTGTTGTGCATAGGTCTGCCGTCTACATTTTCAGTGGAGTGAATATTTTGGTCAGAACCAAAACCAGAAAGAGACGATCAGTAAGGAGGAAGAGCTGCATCCTGTGGAAGAAGACTGGGATCCTCCCCTTTAATTAGCAGGCCTTATCTTCCCTTCTCTCCAGTAAGTGACATTATCAGTTTTCTTATTAAACTGTGTCGTTGCTGTTAGTAGTGAATGTAGTCCAGTCGTTGCCCTTCTTCTGTCATTCTGCATCCCAAGGTGGTCTGCAGTTGTGCTGCTTCTCTTTACTGCCACGCTGTGGAAAAAGAAGCCTGGCTTGGATGCTGTACTGTGTTTTCCACAGCATGGCAGTAAAGCAAAACATTGCAGCTTTATTTCACTCACAAGCAGGGTTGGCTTGGCTTTGCTACTTGTTTTATTTATTTTTTTCCCCCCTTCCCACTCACAGTAGATACCCATCAGACGCATCCTTACAGTTCTTGTCCTGGTAGGGCCTGACGTGCTGTTCTCTTCCCATACTGTGGCACTGTGTTGACTTATACAATCACCATGTAAATAAAGGGATTTTAAACAAAGTAACATGCTTCTGATTTAACCATGTAGAGATGAATTTAACCATCAGTACCATATTTGGAGGCCATCTGGGTAAGAGTGGCATTGAGAGTCACACTTAGGAGCCTGGGACCGAAAGGCATCGCTTGGCAAAGGGCGTGTGATGAGGGAGGAGCGCTTGATGCGCGGAAGCCTGAGGAACAGATTGTCTGTGGGTCGGAAATCTCCCTCACAAGAAGACTGTTAAGGAGGCAGTGAATGTGCTCAGACACGGTTGGCGTGGAGTGAGCCACTTCGGATTTTTGAGTCTTGGGCTCTTGCCAGGTTAGCTTTGGTGAGCAGCCGGACAGATTAACTGAAAGACACCTAGGTAATAAAAACTGATCCACTGCATCTGTACCATAGATGTAGCTCTCATCAAGACGAGCAATGTTTGCCAACCACAGTGACAAACACGCCCGATACTTAGTTCAGAGAGGAAAGGTACGTCTGCTAACATCTGCTTTGGCTGCTGTGCTGCCCTTTCCTTGCGCTGTGTTTGGAATTCTTTGTTTAGGAGGTTTTGTCTTAATCCTCCCCATCTTCTACTTCCCCTTCCTTCCATTTCTCCCTTGCCCTTCCAATCAGTGAAGATGGTGAGGAATACAGGAGTGAGGACAGTGGGAATTGTCAGCCCTCCCTGTCTGCTTAGGACCTTTCCAGTAGGAGAAGCAATGCAAGAAATGTTCAGTCGGTTGAGCCTGCTATAGGCTTCTGCTGCTCAAAGGCCATTCATAACCAGGGAAAATTCTTGTTTCTCTCTCTTGCAACTTCTTTCAGTGATACTAACTAAAGTTTATTTCTTTTTGATTACTCTCATGCAGACAAGGAAAATCGATGCCTTTAAGGTAGCAAGAAATGGGCATAGCTGTCTAGAAAAATTTAAATTTGCTTTGTTAAAGGTCAGGGTCTTTACAGGTTTCAGCTTCTATAGCCTTAGCTGCCCTTGAACATCCAGAAGAATGTTCAAGGTGACAAAAATGCTGAAACAACTGTGCGCTTTTTTGTTGTTTTGTTGTTTGAAGGTTTTCTGTAGGTTTTGGTTTGGGGTTTGTTTTTTTTTTTTACACCCCTCCTTTGAGATGATAGGGGTAGCTTAGGGATTTAGCTGTCACCCTGGATTTTTTGACTCTGCTGATCGAGTCTTAATTAAAAGTGTGGCAGAGTGCTTTCTTGAACAGTGCACCCTATGATGATGAATGGGTTCATATAAATACATGCACTAAAATGACTGAGAGGGCAAGACGTTTTCATGTATGAGTATGTCGAAAACACTGCTCCTGTTTCCCACAGGTTATTAGGTTTCACCTTGGAGTGGTGGTTCAAAAAACACATTTAGGTCTTGTAGAATTAACTTCTGTGTCATAAAAGTAACAGTAGGAATGCAAGAAGAACCCATAATTTGGTGTGGAAAACAGTCTTTTCTGTTATGTGTGTTCTTAGCAAGGAGAAACACCTTTCCTGCCTGAAGTCATTAAGGGTGTTGTGGTGGGATTATGAGTGAGTTGGGTTTCTCAAGAAATCGGAAGCTTAGGCAAATAAAATCCAATCATTAGGTATGTTTTCTGTTGTTTATTGCAAAGGACATGAAAACAAAACATTCAGGAAAAAATCTTTCTGACTTTTTTTTAATCTTCATAAACGAGATGCTTTTTGTCTTCACTTTTTTTTTTCCACTTAAAATTCTGGTTTTGAGGACTGAACTGAAAAGCACGATCTTTTTTTTTTCAAAAGAAATGAGAATATATTTAATCACAGACAGTAACAAACAGTCACTGAAGGAGAAAACCACATCCCTTTTTTGTTCATATGACTTGTGGACATGCTCACAGCAAACAGAATGCCTGCTTTTAGGTGACTGCTAGAACACAGAATGGCATATTATTACAGTATTGTCTTTGTTAGCATCACCTGTTGAGGCACTTAATGCAATAATACACTGGCAAACTAGGACCAAAGCATATAATTACACAGAAAATGTGGACTGTGAAAGGCACATGCCTGCTACTAAGCTATCCCTGATTCATTCACCCAGCAGGGAAAGTCAAACCGTTTTAACGGTTAAAGGAAAATCATTCTTGATTGCATCTGTCAGCTTTGGCCAGGCACTTGTGTTTTGTTTTTCTGTGATTGCACTTAAAACTTTTTATGCTTCTTTGCCTCTAAATATGTTGATCACCCATGGAGTCAGATCAGCTTTTCTGATGTTTTCCTTCTTAAACGGAACAGTAAGAGTGAAGGGGACTTCTTTGGCTCTTGTTTCTATGCAATTCTGATTTTCCTGGAAGTCCACATGTTTGCAATTTCACTTATGGTTTCACAGGTGAAATAAGCATGGGGTGAGACAGGAGAGGCAGAGGAAGGGTTGAGATTAAACATGGGAAGAGGCAGAGCTATCTTTGGAGGAACTGTGTTTTGTCAACCCTTCAGTAGTTTGGAACAAGCAGCCTGTGCTGTCCCTCATTTATTTGTACTTTCTGTCTCCTGTCATCTGTGACTTTTGTCCATCCTAAAGTGACCTGAGTTGACACGACACAAAGGTGAAGACTATGGTAAGGGGTGGATGGCTGATATCCCCAGGAGTACTGATTTAGCTATTAGTTAGCAATAACTATTGCACTTGTTCTCCTTGAGAGAGCTACATGGAGTATTGCAGTAGTAAGTAGAGAGGTAGGGTAGCTGTGAGAAGTTCTGAAAGGGAAGAATTCCTCCAGGACATGAAATTGCCTTCTTTTATGTTTTGTGGGTTTGGTACAAAAAACTACTTTTCTTTTTTCTTGTTTGTTCTTTTTTTCTGAATAAACAACACATCACCACTGTACATGGTGATAGGTCTTGTTAGCAGTTGGTGTTTTGGTACTAAGAGGGGGAAGTGGATGAGGGAACACAAGGGAAGTTTGATTCAGCAACAGGACTACCATTCACAAAACAGACTATTAGGTCTCTGGTTCCAGACTGCAGCTCACCTAATAATTAAAACTGATGTTCTAAAATTACAATTTTACAGCTCGTTATGATACTTGGATAAGAAAAAGGTTGGGTTTTTTTTCTCAAATAAGTGGCTCTACCTGTTGTTTTTATTTCTATGACCAGGTTGCCTTTCTCATACAGATTGCATTATATTCTCATGCCTTCTGTATGGAGAAGAGGGGCCAATGTCGCATGCTTGCTCACTTGCTGTTGCTTGTGCATACACACAAGTGCTTACTTTCTTTCATAAGGGGGTTAAGGAAGGGAAGGAGAAGAATATAAACAGAAAAACCACATCCTGACAGCTGCCTCCAGTTAGTTCTGTTTCTCCCCCTGACTTTCTTACAGTGGCTCCTAATTTGTCCCACATGAGTCTTCTCCCAGTGGGGCTGTTTTCCGTTTCCTTTTTGCTTTCATTTGATCCAAAGTAAACATTTAACAAAGAATAAACCAATTCAGGCAGCTGTCAATGGACCATCAGCTTTCAGGTGTCTCAGACAGGAAGAAGAGGGCATATTATTTTGAAGGTAAGAAGGGAAAATGGGACTGAAAACTGATGCCTGTGTGGACCAGAAAAGTATTTCCAGGTCAAGTCTGCTTAAGACAATATGGTCACAGTTCTTCCAGGAGATAAATTTTATACTGCTGATTTTGTTTTGTTAGTATGTGTACAAACTTCTTCCATGTTAAAAGCCTTTTAGATTAAGAATACGGGGGGTACATAATAACTTAAGGGGAGAAAAAATCACAACACTTTGTAGTAGTAATTAGTGACATCTCAAGATCATTTTCACAAGGACTTGTTGGAGTATATAAATGTCTTAGCCGCCAAATCTGGTGATGCCGCATTTGTTCAATGATTTTTAAGATGTGGTTTTTCTACAGTTCTGAATGTATCTTTCCTTTTATGCAGAGGAGTGTGTAGGAGTGGGGGAGATAACCCACCTTTCTCTTAGAGATGTACAAAGCATGTCAGAGCAGCTTTATCCTGCAAGTCCAGTTAGGTTAATCTCTTATACGTACAAATTGCTTATCGTGCCTGAAAAACTCCACAGAGTCATTTATCATGTCACTTGAAAACTTCTCTAGTCTATGTTTAGGAAGGATCTAAAGGATTCCCAGGGCATTTCCTCCAAAACCCCCCAAACCAACCAAGAATTGATGCGAAAATAATGCACTTTATATTGAGGTCTCCTAAATAAACAATGTTGCAGCTAGTTGCCTGCAGGTCATTATTGGCTCTGCCTTACAGTATTAGAGTAAAACCTGTCTTGCCAGCTATCTAGGTTTGTTAGCCAAAACGTATCACTATTATTGAAGCTCTGCTTCTGCTGAAGTTTGGAAGTGTGTCTGTATAGGCTCTTCCTATCATTTCCTTGCTTTGGAGGCTTTGGTTTGTTTGGGGCGTTTTCCTGCTATAATGATATGTGAATTTGTGTAACACAGCTTTTGGGACTTAGTGCAGTGTTCTGCAGGTTCTCCCATTTCTTAAAAAAAAGCAATCCATTAGAAGAAAGTGAGCTGCGTTTCTTAATTTTGCTTTTATCTTTACCCATGTTGATGAAATAACTAATACCAATGTCGTTCTCTAATGATAAAGAGTAATGCAGCTGGCTTTGAATGCCCAGTTCTTTCTCGAATAAACAGGCCTGTTGGCTTCATCTGAACTTCAGGGAGAAGTGGGATCCAAGGGAGAGTCAGGCTCCTGAAGAGTACAGGAAGGCCTAGTCCTTGCTGTAGTCCTGTATTAAAACAGCATAATGAGGGCTTGCTGGTCTGTGTCTGCCAGGGAGAGTTAGACCCACTGAAAGTGGGGAGAGGAAATGTGTGGGAGCCATGGATTGGGACACCTCTGGGAAGGCTTTTGGAGAGAGGGTTGGAACTTGGCTGCTGCCAAGGTAGTGGACAGATAGACGGAGGCATGCTGAAATGAATTTCGGAGGAAGAAAGCGGCAGAGCCTGTAGGTGGCATAAGGTGCCTCGTGTTTTTTCATGATATTGCAGGGCTGCCTACTGAAATGTCAGAGCCACAGAAGTCTGTGTGTGGGACGTCCGCTGCTGGGATGCCAGCGGGAGAAACAGCTTAGGTGCTGATACAGGTGTCTTCTGGGTAGCTGAGATACTGACCTACAGTTTAATACAGATTGCAGACGTGCTATCTGTATGCTGCTCACTGTTAACAGTACCAATTTCTTATTTAACTTGTTTTAAACAAGGAGTTTGGGCTTTATCTATCTGGAATGACTAGTAAAGCTGCTGTTTGCTGTGAGTATTTCTATTTCCATGTTGACGTGACACCTATCTGTGTAAATTTTTATCTAAGTAAAAATACCCTAAATTCCTTCCTGCCTTCCCAGAATTGTGCAGCTGTCTTAGTGTTTGTTTTGGTGAAGTACAGCAGTGGGGTTTTAATAAGGTACAGCAGAAGGATTTTATTTTTTTTCCATATTCACAGATTTATTTAAATAAAGGACCAGTCCCAGTGCAGTTTCATACTAGGGAACAGTGTCTGTATATATATACACACACACATTCTGATTATTCTTATTTTTAAAATTCTGTTGAGTCATGAACTAAGTCCCACTTTGTTAGAAACATGGGATTCTCCAGTTTTCTGCTGTTTTAGTAGTTGTAAAAATGGAACGTGTATCTGTGTCTCCTTATCCCATAGAATATTTGTAGTTTAACATTTATTGAAATTGATCTTCTTATGCCTAATTTGTATCTTGTGGACAGCAACATGGGAGCTTTAGGGCCAGAGTTGTTCTCTCTAAGGTTTTGGTTTAATGTCATCAGTTTTACATAACCTAAGCGTAGGACTGCTTTTCATATCTGACACTTTACTGTCAAAAACCAGAAAACAAGTTAGAGAAAACCTGAAGTAATGAGATGGCTAAGTTTAAAAAATATTTCTGTTGGAGGGTTATGTCTAAGTGAATAAGTTATGTTGTAAACTATGTGTTATTTTCCCTAGTTATGGTTTCTACTAAAGAGTTAAAGGAAATGTGAGGGAGAGGGATGGGGGAGGAACTGCAGGGGGGGCTGGGAAGGAGGAGAGGTGTCCTCTGCAGAAGTTGGGAGGTAGAATAGAAATACACAGAGACAGGTGAGTACATTGTGCCAGGAAGAGAGAGCAGTGTGCGCGTCACGTGCACAAAATGCATGTATGCCAGTGTGTGTATTTACCCTGCCGTGAAGGGGTGGTATATATTTATGCTACTATGACAGTGGTAGGTGTTGATGAACTAAGTATCCATGCACAGTTTATGGGATTTTTATTGTTGGCACCACTGTTTGCCCAACTGGATATAGACACATGCTTGTATCTTGCAAAACATTCCTTTCATCTGCAGCTAACGCTGTTTGATGGGCCTGGACAAGGACTGCATAAACAGAAGCAGAAGCTGCGTGGTTTGCGTGTGTGTCTCTGTGTGTGTGTGTGTGTGTGTATTTAGCTTCACTGTTTTAGTCTCTTCTCTCTCTCTCTGAAACAGCAATTTGAAGAACGCAGCCTGGAATGGAGGAAGGGCCTTGTGTGGCTGTCACCTCTCACCTGTTTTTACATGCTTTTACTTCAGCTGCACCATTACCTTCTCTTGAGTTGCCTTAGAAGTAAACCCAGCACTGCTGGAGTAAGAGGAATAAATCAGCTGTATCTCTCCGTATTTGCTGATTTCTATACTAAAGTGTGGGGAAAAGAGAAGAGGATCAGGTACAGATACTGCCAGCAGATTTTTGAATAGATGAATGTGAGGCACCTAGTTGGGAATGAGATCTTTCGCTCCAGCTTTTTTGTGGTGTTCTTTTTGGTTTTTTCTTGAACTATTATAACACTTCTTTTTACAAATAAAACAGTCTGTGTTCTGTTCTTGACATAGCAGAAGCTTAATAAAACAATTTTTGCTGAGATCTTTGCTTTGGATTTGTTCTTTAGGTTTTTCGAAGTTTGTATTTTTGTGCCCCCTTCTCCCCCCCTCAGACATCTACTTCCTCTAACCCCAATTGTTTCCTCCAGAAAAAAGTACAAAAATTCCCCTCCTCCTCCCCAAGTTCTTAAAAAGCCTCCTTTTGCCACCTACTCTGTTTCGCACCCAAAGTTGTATGAGGGGAAGCCAATCCAGCAGTGAAGATCTGTGTCTACTGCCTTGCTCTATTTGTGAGAAGGACAAGTTCTTCAGAGATTTTAATGACATTGAAGTAAAGGTAACTGAAACAGCTTGAAAGAAATGTAATTTTCTGTATGGTCTTTCTGTTTATGCTGAGGATGCAGCCAGACCACAGCAGTCGTGTACAGTGAAAGTAACTGCCACTGTTCGTTGTTATTCTTGTTTCTTGTCTATTCAGTGGCTTAAGCTGCGAGTCACAGATCTTGGCCTCCTGTGTGAAGTGCATCTATTTCTCAATGAGTCCCTGGTCTAGTTAGTTGTTTCTGCGTTTATTAAATGACACAGAGGACCTCCCTTTGCAAAGAGTTGTTGCCTTTCCCACTCCTTATGAAGATGAATTAATAATTTTTCTCTCTTAATTAGGTTCCATCTGCTGTTCCTGTCTTGAATTCTAAAGGTTATAGTTATTACCATATTCATAAAATCGCCCAACTGTGTAAGAGAACTTTAACAATTTTAAAGCCAAGTTCCTTTTATTATGCCTCATTCAGTGTACACTTTACCATCAGAGGTAAGGAAGCTGATCATGTGGGGCAAGTGCTGCAAATGCTTTTCTGTTGTCTTACAGCAGCAACATGCCACCCTGCCAAGAGAAGTATGTCTGTATTTCAGTAAAACTCATACAAACTAGAAGTTCCAAACAGAAAATGCTCAGATATACCTAGGTTGTGAATAAAAATATTTTTACTATTCTGACCTCCTCTATTTCTCTAGCATTCTGTATCTTGTTGCTCACTATTGTAAATGGAATGCCTAAGAATATATACTAGCTTTTAGTTGAGAGTGGATTTGGCATGAACAGGCAGCCTTGGCTTTCTGTCTCTAGAAATCTGAGAAGAAAGCCTGATAGACCAAGATGAATACTATGTGAGGGTCAAGTGATGATTTATTTCTCCGTAAGGGATGGAGGGCACCGGGGATCTGATCTTAATGTGTGTGTCACTTCAGGTACAAGACCTGCAGCTACAAGATAATCACATTGCAGTGTTCAGCACAAGGTTAAATTTTCCTTCTCTCTTACCCTGCATGTACGCACCTTTCCTTACCTTTCTCTGCGTTTCTCCCCTGTGTTCTCACCAAGTCTGTAGCAAGTACCTGGGGGTAAAGATTACTTTCATCTGCTTCCCAGCTCTCCATCCCTTCTGATCTAGGCTTATACTGGTTATCTTTTAAGTGGTAGTATGTTTACAAGAAGAAAGAAAATAAAGACATCTCTGGATTGCTTGGTTGACATAATCCCTTTTTTAAGGAATACCTGGTTGTTCCACTGATAGCTAAATAGTATGGTCACTGTCTGAAATCAGCTTTTAGAAATCGATTCCTCATCTTGCTTTGTGGGTGATGCTTCACCTCATACGGTGGGTGGTTGTCTTTGTTTCTGCCCTGGCTTTTCTTTCCCCTCACAGTCTGCCGTAGTGTGCAGTACTGTGCTCCTAGGTCGATCTGAATGAACATGCAACATGACAGATGATCTGCGGCATGAGTATCAGGCAGTTCCTGCAAATCAGAGACTTGGGGGTCTGAGAGTTGAGATCTAACAATTCTTCTCTGGTCAATTTTAATAGCTTACTTCCCCTGGCAACCTGCTCACCCCTTCACTCAAAATTACTGCCTGTTCAGTGTGATGTATTCACTTAACCCTCAGCCAGAGGTTACCAGCTTTGTACCTAAGTGCTAAAAGGGAACATGTGCCTCTTCTCCTCCCTCCCCCCTTCCTCCCCCCGACTTCACAGGTCAGTGCCTTAGTCTGAGCTGCTGAGTAGAGCAAGTGCACCGAAGACGGTGGGCAAAGATGTCTGAGAGGTTGCTCAGTGATAGAGGGACAGGCGGGCAGCTGGTGTTCAGCCGTCCCAGCATGGTTTGCCAGAGACATCTGTCAGTGCCCTCAGTCCTTTGTTATAAAGGTGGTAATTTTTTGCCTGCCTGCAGTGGTGAATTACAGTGCTCAACCCCTGCCTGTGTTCTTGTTTGGATCTATTTCAGTGGTTTTGTCTTCATGCTATTTGAGAATGGACAGGGAGCTCTGGAGCAAAGTGGGTTAAATGTTTGTTAATCACTGTTAATACTCTTTTTGCAGCTGAAAATGATGCACACTGATTCCTTTCTACCTTACATCTCAGTTGGTTCCCTACCATGCTGCCTGCCATGTTCTTGACAGAGGCAGGCAGCGACATACTTAGTCATCATTACTGTCTACAGACTGAAAACCAGTATGAGCTGTGTGTGCGTGACGTGCAGATCGAGTCAGTCTGTGTACAAGAGGTGATAGTCCATTCAAGTATCAAGGTACTGGAGAAATAGTAGCTGCATTGCCATTTAATTAACTCTTCATGTAGCTGGGAAAGTATGCACAACTGTGTAATTTACATACTGACATCTATTTCAGAAAGTAGCAATATATTATGGGAGCTGAAAATGAGACTATTTAATTTCAGCTTTTGGTGATCAGTTTTTTTCTATTTTTTTTTTTAGTATGTTGCTAATGGTAAAAGAGCTGTGGGCATCTCCTCATTAGATTTGTTTGTGTAGCATAAGTTGTACTCACACTTGCAAAGAGAGTCCTGGGACATGGGGATTTGACACTGAGCTATAAATTTCCTGTATCTTACAGGCATTTGAATGTATTTCTTCAAGCACTTCAAGAATCCCATCCTTCTCAGTGTTGCCATTAGAGTTTAAGATTTCAGAGAAGAAATGCATCCCAGGAGAAGGGTCAAATTCTGTTTGCATTTGTGAAGCTCAAATATATATTTGAGGACTGGTAACACTCTGCATTTTCTGTCTGATTTTTTTTTTTAAGCTTGATGAAATATGTGGTCATTGCCAAATATATTTTTCCCAAAGGCCTCTTGTGGGTGGGTAATATCTCTCCCTCTCTCTGTCCTCGGGGAACATACTTGGATCCCATTTACAGATTAGTCAAAAGTGTCTGTTGCAGACCTCTTGGCAAGTTGCTGCATTCATCCCTATCTCCCTTGCCTCATGCTGTCTTCAAGGACCTCTTGGAATTGCAATAATTTTAGGAAGTATCTCTTGGCAGGGGGGTGGGGAGAAGGAAACGAACAATTAGGAAGCACCTCAGCTTCCCTGTGTCACCTTAATTGCAGTTATTCTCAGGATTTGGATTTTGCCATGTGCCATACATCTCTAGTTTGTAGTTGTTGCTCCAGAATTTGATGAGGCGCTGCTTTAGCTTTGCCCATTTTATTGATTTAGATGAGTCTACCTGGCCAGGGATTCAGTGCATGTCTACGTAGGCATCTTATGGCCCTGTATTACTGTTTGAATTCAAGATGCTGCTGTGGCAACTAGGTAATTATTTATTTATTTGTTTAATCTGCATACCTCTTATTTGCAATTGAAAACTATATCAATGTAGATCTTACTTGAAATGTAACATGCAAGAAAGTGTAGGTTAACTAACATAATTTTGGGTTTACTTACTGGAGAAGTGTAAATGGGGAGGACCCCCAGTGAAGTGGGAACAGCTGCAATTTACCTTGGAATGCAGTCCTGCTCTCTTGGGATTATTAGCAGTTCCTGAAGCAGTGTATAAACAAGGAGTTAAAGGCCGGTCATTTTTTAATGTTGTAGAGCAGTAATGAAGGAGCACCATCAAAGGATTTATCTCCTTCCCCAGCAAATGGAAGAAGAGGCCCTGCTTCCTTCTGCTGGAGTTCTTGTGAAGTGGGAAGGCATACAAAACCTAGGTGGAAAAGCATGTTCATTTTGCACCCAAGTTTGCTTATATAAAATGACAATGTATTCTTTTCAATGAAACATGCTAGCAGGCTTAGATACAGGTCGTCTGAGACTGCACGTACTGGTGATTGTAGGAGAAAACAGGTTTTTTTCTTCCCCTTTCCCTCAAAACAAAAGGGAAATCTCGTGCAGATACGATTAGTGAAATGCTGCCTGTGCCAGAAAAGCCAGGATGGTGTATGAATTTGTGCTTTGCCTCTATGGCAAAGATCAATCAGTGAAACTACAGGATGTAATTGATGTTTGTGCAAAACAGGGAGCATTTGGGGGTATTTTTTTCATTCTTGTGGTTAATGTTCAGTGTGATAATGCAAATGAGTCCTCCCTACCCCTCCTAACTCTGTCCTGCCACATGTACTTTTTTATCTTTTTCCTTTGTCTTGTGGGTACTAGCAGTTGCTAAATGGCTTTTATGGAGGATAATATATTTAGGAAGCAATTTCCATTTGAGATTTTTACTGCTACCTCTCCCTCTCTGTGACCTAGGGAGTGGAAGGCTGATATAATACAGTTATCTTTCCAAGCTGAGTCACTTTAAAGCATGTGCTTGTAATATACGTTTTTTAATAATCTCTCCTGCCACAGAGCAGAAACTGGTCTCTGAATGAGGACAACCAGATGAAACTCGCTTCCGTGTAAACATGGCTTGGGCAGAATCAGCCAATTTCAAGGCGGATTAGTGTCAGCACGGTGAAAACAGGATAAGGAAAGTATGAATATGGGGAGAACTTGAGAGTCACGTGTGAAAAAAAAAAAATTAAAAAATCTGCATGGATCATTTCCCTTCCTCAGTGCCCCCAGCTCTAAAATTCTCTTGTCTTGATGCATGAGCCTTTTGTGCTTAGGGGGTAGGACAGGACAATAGGACAAAAAACTGCAGAGAAAGCTGTCCCCCTGTGCATGCGAGGAGAGCACAATGCTTGGCTGCTCGCTCATCCCTGATGTGCAAGACTGCAGATCCAAATCTACAAGTTTCTGTTCTTGATGCTCCTCTCAGGCACTGCGTCTCTTTGCTGTCCTGTTTTAAACCCACCTGGGGACTTGTTTTCAGTGTGTTAGCATCCAGGCTGAGGAAGATATATTTAAAAACAAAAAAAAAAAAAAAAAAAAAAGCCCTTGTAGGGTAAAAGTACTTTGAGGAGACTTGTACCAGCTGCACTGCCAGAGAGCCCTTAAGCCCAGATAGCCCAGATAGTGGGGCATCTACAGAGACTTAAGTTTTTCCTTCGGAGCCCATCCCGTAAATAATCTTTCACTGGGAATGCCTTGTCTGGGCTGTGGGTGTACCTTTTGGCCTCTTGGGAGGGGCTCCGGGAGCTGCTGCTCAACTTGCAGCAATGAGTTACATAAAAATTTGTATGCATTGCAAATTTACTCTTGAGAACCTGTCTGAGCAGCCGGGAGCTCATGTCACCACCAACTTTTGTCTTGCCCCTTTCACCTATGCTATGCTAGTCCAGGACGTGCTGTGTGGTTAAATGGGTTTCTGCTGCAGGTTTGATGGCCGATGGTGGTTTAACAGGGTGTTTTTATTCTGTGAAGTATATACTGAATCTGAATATTTTTCCTCCTCCAAATTATCCATGAAAACAGTAAAAAGTGCAATTTACCTTGGAAATCTTATTTTATGGGATTTACAAACAGCTTACTCATTCTCAGTACTTCTCTCAGATGTGAATTTTTTTAAATGGCCTGCTAAAATGATCTGAGAATGGAGCTATAAAAAGCTGAGGGTTTGCACATCTGAAATGATGAAGAAAAAGAAACCCGCAGAAAATTCATTGTGATTTCCATGTTGGGAGTGATAGCTGGGGTTTTGCCTTCAGGAACAAAAGATTAGCAAGAGGCAAAGTTTTTTTTGTAGGAGTTTTGAAGTAATGATGTGGTTGTCCCAACTTGCAGCAGCTCATTGAAAACCCTATAATATATTGCTGGATCAGCTTGCTCTTAAACTGTGTAATTTAGGGTAGCATAAATGTGTTTTGTATTAAGTGGGATCTTATGTTGAATTACTACCTGAGTAATGTCATCCTTTCCCATCCAAAGTGGTGTGTTTCCAGACTCCATTTCCTACTGATTGTTAGTACATAGTTTCTCCAGGGCTGTACTGTGGAGGGAGGTTCTCTTGGGATAAAACATTTCTGGAATAAGTCTTCTTTTTGCTGAGGAGCTGCATGCTGATTGGCAATGTTTTCTGAGCAGATTCAGCCAACAGCATCTATATATTTGAACCCACTGAGATTTCTGTGAAGGATCAGTTCATTTAGCACTTGGTTTCAGTCCCCTCAGCTTTAATTTTGCCCCTTTTTGCAAACGTAAATCACCTTTTTTTTTTTTCCTGCTCTTATAAAAATGTATGCAAACCAAGAAATGAGGCATTTCTGCTGCGATATTTTGGATAAGCTTCCAGCTTTACTAACCCTATTTTATTTTAATCTTCTGTCACACATTGTAGAACTTGGCAAGCTGAAAAGTTGTGGTTCAGCTGTTGTTTCCATTTTATTTTCTAAAGATGCGATATGTTTACCCAAATAATGAAAAACTGTGAAAAGAGCATAATAAACTCTATTCTGCACCTCTTTTCCTCGTCTGAAGTATTTTAGGGGTATATAAAATATGAAGTAATTACCCTGCACCTCAGGAAGCACCCAACTGCTTTCTTAACGGTGGGATATGTAGAGCACAGCGGTGATTCTTCTTCTTTGAAACCATAAAAGGAATCCTGACTGTAAGTTATTTAAGCCATTTATCCAGAAAAAGCCAAAATTCCCCTTTTCTGTTGTTTAAAATGACTGCATGGCTGTTTATGAGCTTTGTTTTGTTTCACATGTCTCAATACTTTTTTTAATACAGCAAACCATGGCTGTAAAGTAATTCTCTGTTGTAATATGGAAGCAAAGAAGCAGTGATTTTACAGGAATTATTTTTTTCAGAGTGGAATCTCTTCAGCAGTTAAGCTTGTTGTCATCTTAGAATCGAGTGCACGCACCATAAGCAATAAAATTTCCAATTCAGTGGTAAACAGTCTCTTTGAGCCGAGTTGGGGAGCAAGCTGTTTAATTTTAAGTCCTGAGCATGATACTTGGTAAAGGTAGGTAAACATTGTACTGGAAGAGTTATTTTCAAGTTGCCTGGTATCACTGAGGTCTTTGAGAGGAGCTGGGAGGAGCAGGGTTCTGCTCTAGGTATTCCATAGTGTTATGCAAAATTGGTAACAACAGCTTGCTTTCTTCTGTTGCTAATTTTGGTCTGTACTTACGCACCTGGCATTACTGCAATTGCTTTGTAAGTTTTATAAACTTTGTAAGGAAGGAGTCGTTAAGCATCTGTTTGTAACTATGGAAGAAACGTCGATGCTTTCACAGAGAATCAATTCGGGTGTTTATTTGTTGCAGTTTGGGTTTTTTGGTGGTTTTTTTTTTCCCTTTGGGTGTGCACAGATTCATTTGAATAGTAAGCAGCGGTATTGGCTCTGCCTTGCACACAATCAGGTCTTTGATTCTGGTGGTAATGCTATTGAAGGCTTTTAAGAAAGTTTTTTAAAATAAATGTTGCAAATATAAATCAGTACATTTCTTTGGTTTGCTAACCTGGCCTTTGGAGCTTGGTGACTTCAAATAAGAAACAAAAATGCTATTTGAAATGGAGATTCTGCTAGAATAGTGGTTAAAAATGAGATTTGGAAGCTTAACTTCTTGTGATTTTGAACAGACACGGACTGGGTTTATTCTCGTCATGGAAATAGTGCAGGATACTCCTATGAATATTTCTGATGGCCTAAGATTGCACGGAGTCATTCTTTTAGCTGCCTGTAGGTTGTAAGGAGATAAAAAACAGAAGGAAAGACATCTAAGGTACTAGTGAAAATTATGACTAGCCTTCCGAGTCAAAGTCCTGAAGACACACTTTGCTGTGTCAGTGCAAAGTCTTCTCTATAGTATTTTTTCAGTCTTCTCTTCTTTACGAATGGAATTCATCTCACTAAAGTGTGTTTTGAAATTGGAAAAAATGCTTTACTATTTGAAAATACCTTCATGCTAAAGCCAGTCATTAGACAGATTCTGATATTTCTGAAGCTAAAGATCTTGACACCTCTCAAAATTAGAGGAAAAGTAGTGTAGAAGCAGATTAAATATTTAAAGTGCTGTTTTTATGAAGGTCGTTCTGAAATTAAAACAGCTGTAAAATAGAACTTCAGTGCAAAGTTGGTCCAGGGGTGAATGCACTTGAAAAGTATTAGCCTGCATATTATCTTTCTAAATTTTGAAATCCATGGTCCTTCAGTAGTAAGCAGTACTCTGGCTGCTGTGTGGCTGTCAGAAGCTATTGCGTGGACATCCTTGTTAATAAATATGCTTTCTCGCAGCTTCAAGAAATCTTGATTAATGTGTTGCCTTTATGACAGGACTGAGATACTGCTGCATGTGTCCAGAGCACTTAACAGTTTTTTGTTCCGTATAGTCAATGATAAATTTATGAAAGAATTGCTAACAAAGACTTTTAAGAGCGAGCGCTCTGTGTTGCTTAATCAGTGAGGCTGGCTTCTCTTCCTTTCAAGGCTGCAGTTGCTGTAGGCAGGAAAGAGTGAAAATAACTATCATATGAAATTATTGAAGAAAGCAGCAACAGAATTGTGGGTTAATACAGTCTTATATGCGATGTAGGAGATCACAGAGTGCGTCTTTTAAAACAGATAGAGTGCAGCTGGTGCTCCAGTAGCCTCCTGGTGCTTTCTGTTGCTCCTTTTCAATTTCCCCTTATCCTGAGTTTCCAGTGTTAGTCTGGTGAGGATTTGAAGGACTTTTGCAGCTCACTGCAGGGATCATTCAAAGATATGCATGGGAGCAGCTGAGCCATTTGAGCACAGAGAAAGCTTGAAAATGAGCTGACCTTGAACAAAACATTTTGCTTTGGTTATCGTTGAAGGTAGGAGGGCTGCCTGTTACTTTCTGCCAGACAGCTCACCCATTGAAGTGAGAACCCTAGCTTTCCCTCAGATTAACCGCGAAGCTGGCACACTGAGCACTCTGCTCCCATGTGCGTCCAGGTTCGTGCTTACCAGTGCAAAATCAATTTGCTCCCCTCTTCCCAATTTGAAGGTTGCATCTTCCCTGACAAAAGTTTTACTAAAATGTTTAGTGCAGTCCATTTTTTTTTCCCCCTTTAAAAAACAAAGTGTTTGTGTGTAGGAAGAGAACAATGCTTTTCTAATCAAAGGCATACCTAAAATCTGCAGTTAGAAGAGGATGTCTCCACCCTCGATTACAGCCAAATCCCAATTGAAAAGCATAGTCTGCAAGTTTGAAATAGGTTGCTTTAAGCTGCAGCGTGCTGAGATACTGGTTTTTTTCCTCATCTTTTGGATGGCAAACAAGATCTGTGATTTCCGTCAATGATACAATTTAACTTTTGGCAAGGTATATGGCTTTGTTCAGAAAGGAGAGATGAGCTCTGTGGCTGAAGCTACTCAGGGACACGTTTTACATTTAAAGATCACCCAACTAATCTCTCTTTTTAGGTCTCTACAAAAGCAGCTCTTTATGGAGCTCAGCAATTTAAAATAAAATCATCTTCGGCTTTCCAAAGCTTGGCAAAACTCTGTGCCCAGATTTCTTCTAAGCAGGGAGAGGCCAAGATGATCTCTCTTTATATTTTGTAATGATATTCTTTCTCGTTTGGTGTTGGACAAGTGGATTTTGGATCCAGTCCATCTGGAATGTTAGGTGCATCGTAGAAACATCCCACTGTTGCAAAGAGCTGCTCTAATTTCCAAGTGCTACTAGACAAATTGCAACTCTGGTTCTGTCAACATTATCTCTTGGGGGTTTAACAGATAGGGGTCACCATCCTTGAGACAAAGACAGATGTGCTTTTTCCCAGTACTGAAAAACACTGCTGTATAAGCAGCATCAATGTAAAAATGCACAAACAAACCCTTTGCCAGGATCCCAGGGGTGTGCTGCTCATGTGTTTGTGATTCGTTTCTTCAAGAAAACAATAACCAAATATGAATGATGGCTACAGATGAACTTTGAAGGACATGAGAACTGAGAATGCTGTTTGCTGCTTTGGAAGTAAGGATCTTGGCTTAGGTTTTGTGACCTGAAAAGAAGTGCTGGCAATGAAAGGTGAAAACCTGTTTGATTGGCCTGTAGTCTTTTTGATCTGTGAACACAATTTAGCATACCATCTGGGGAAAATGTCTTCTACTGGCACACAGAGGAAGTAGACAAACCAAGAGTAGTGTCCAAATGTACTTTAATTTCTGTTGCTCTTGAATCCGTTCAGTCTCATTTTGATTAAGGGACTATAATTGTACCTCTGCAAGGTACAATGCACAGCTATCCCAGCCACTGAATAGTAGATTTCAAGGATATATTTACTCATATCCCTATTATAATCTATTACCAGGGCTTTAAAGATGCCTCCTACTGCGTTGCCCTCATCTTCCTTCCACCCCCAAGGAAAAAAAAATATAAACTTGGTTTAGATACTTACAAATCTGCTTTTTTTAAAAAAAAAGGAGTACTACAGCTAGCAAACTAAACTGGAGGTTTGCTACTGTTAACATTACCTACTTTTAGTTAGTTGTTACTGAAAATGTGTGTACCGATCTCTAGATTGTATAGAAATCATATTTAATCTTGCATCAAAGTATGTATTGATTAATTGGATAAACTGAGTTATCAGGGTTCCTTGGGTTTTGTAGAATTTTAGTTTGGGGTAGGTATTTTTGTTCGTCTTTGTTTGGGCTTCTGAAAAAATAGATAGCTCTTCCAGTCAAGGAAGAATGTGCTAATTTAGACTGGAGCTTTTTGGAACTAGAAGGCCAAATCTATCCAAGGCTTTTCCAGCTTTTCCACTCATCTCCAGGATCTAGTGCTCCCTCAACAGCAGTCAAATGCCAGATCTTTTCTTCCTATAAAATTCCTTACAGTTATGGAGTAATTTAGAATCTCCTTTTTATTCTGTTTTTGCACTTTTTCTGCTGAGTATGTCTGGAAAGCATGAAATAAGCAATTAGGAATTGGAGAGGGGATTGGAAATGCAGTAGAATATAAAGATTGGAAAAAAACAAACTGGATGTGTAGAAACAGGGATATATGGGGAGGAAAAGCGGAAGAGCTTAAAGCACACTTAAACAGCCTGCATGGGGATCTGAAGAGATTTGTCTTTTCAAAGGACACTTGGAAATACTGGGTAGATGCTGACACAGATAAGTTGAACATGAAAAGGGAGTTAGTTCTGTATGGCTTTCTTCCATCCTCTACTGTGACGAATTAACGTGGTTTTTTTCCTTCTATATTTCCTTACTTGTTAAACAAATTGAATCCTCTCTGAGCATTTGAGAAATATCAGAAACTTTATGGTTTGTTTCTTGCTAAAGTTCAGCAAGCCAAAGGGATTGCTCCCCTCATTGCTCTTATAGAAGGTATTGCTGCCATGGAGTTTTTTTGGAACAGATGCTCATATAACAGTTTTGCTTATAATTGTCTGGGTTTGAAGTAAAATGCTGCCCATAAAGGTGCATAAACACACCACTGACATACTGGGCCCGTAGCAGGCTGTACTTCAGAAGCAGTGGAGATGATGCGGATGGGGTGGCAGTAGCAGAGGGGCTGTCACCTTGCAGCAGCAGCAGCAGTGCGGGCAAAGCAAGCGGAGAGCTTGAAAGAGCTTGTTTCTGAGTCTTTTAAACAATTTACCCCTCTTGCATGGTGTGGAGCAGTCCTCTGCTAGTGAGGAGGTGGTGAGAGGGGTTTGGGAGGATTTAATGTCCTCAGCTGCTGGACGGGAATCAGTGCAGCCTGGCTGGCCAAGGGTGGGACAGCAAAGAACTGTTGTTCAGGAGCGTGCCAAACATCTCTGTTTTTCTTACTTGATAGTGACAGAAGATGCCAGAATTGGTACAAAACAGTAAAATGCCTTGCCTAGGAAAAAATAAACCACCTCCTGTCTTTTCTAAGGGAACACTTTAAGGCAAATGTTTTTACATCCCTGAACTCCACTACTAATTCAAACATTTGACCATTCCCCAAATTATTTCATGAAATGCAGATTTTACTCGTTCCAGAGGGAAGTCTATAAAATGATCTCTAGGTATATTATACTTTTTTTCCTTTTTTGTTGTTTTTACATTTTTCTTTTTTTTCTTTTTGGACTGTTAAGGAAAACCTAGCATTGTGATGTAATCCTCTTAGCTCACTTCCTTAACATTCTCAAGTTATATGATTGCAGGACTCTTGCAGTGTGTGAATCCGAGTGCCACAGTTGTTACGTGGAAGGTACTATAAACTTACCTTTACCAGTTTATATGTTCAAGAATGAAAAACGATCATGTGTGAAACGACTTATCAAAGGTGGGAGGTGAGGAGGGAGGTAGTTAAGGAAACAATGTCATGGTAATAGTTGTTCTGTTTCTCCACATCTTGGACTGAGCCAAAATGTTGATCGCTTTAAAATCTGTTCTGTGTAGAGCACTTGTTAAGCTTACATTTGGAGATGATCCTTTAATGGCTGAGGTCCGGTATGCGTTGAGCACTTGAATTTAGTGAGTCTTCAGAGACAAGTCAATTTATACGGCACAGCATATGAGGTGTTGAAGGCATGTGCTGAAGGGGGGGTGGCCCCTAGGGAATGTTTCTTGCAGAGGAAAGGTTACTATGGTGATGCCAGTAAAGCAAGAAATGAGGTAATACTTTGTGATGGTTGGAGGGAGAAGCGAACAAGTCTCGCAGATGACTTTTTTGATACCTTGGGCACTGAGGAATATGTTTTGATTTTTTTTAAAATGTTTAATCTGATTATTCGGTTACGAATTTCTGTCTGCAAGATTTACGTTTCACACAGTATATTTTCACCTTATGGTCCACTTTGATTAATCATCCATGTCTTTTCCCAGATGAGAAGCAATGAAAGACTCCAGTTTACCTCTTTGCTGTATTTTAGGGATTAATGGGAAATAGTGCCATGCTTTGTCAAGGGACGATTTTTCATATTAACGTTTGCAAAGCATAGACAGTGCCCTGTGCTGTGGCTTTTTACCATGTTAAGCAGGAATGTCCTTCAAAGTCTTTGTCAATGATGGGTATAAATCAAAGTGAGAAAAACGGTATATACTGAATTTAACATAACTGCATTTTTTAATATGTAAGTAGGCTTAACTTTTTTCCCATTTTAAGTCCATCAAACTCAAGCAGGTGTTCACATCCACAACTGAAACTTGCCAACATTTTCCTTTAAGTTAATCATGGTCCAAACTCTTCCCACTGCTTTTGTCAATATATCTTTTAAAAGGAAGCATTAAACTCAGGTTTGCCTTAGTCTTTCTTTTCTTTTTTTTTTTTTAATTATTATTCTTTTTCTTCTTCACAGCTTCAGACCCAAAGACTTCTTTTAATAGACATTAGTTAAGGTCTGAAATTGAGTAGACGTTTGTGAAGGAGACTTGAAGTTTGGAATAGAATTGTCCTTTATAGTTTTTCCATGGAGGAAAAAAATCTTCTTATGAGAATAAAGACTTTAGCCTAATCTCTTGCCATCTGGAAAATGTAGAAGCCAGAGGTTGCTGGCACTAGGTCACATCCCTTATGTAAACTGTCAAATTCTTTTCATATTAATGGCATATCAAGTTAAACCCAGGAGGTTTGTCATTGGCCAGAACTAATTTATTGATTTTTTTTTGTTTTTAATTTCTATTCTGTCCTATTAGTACTTCATGGCATTGACTGATATTTTTTATAAATGTTGATCATCTTGCTTTAATACAGAACTTTCTGGTCTTTCCCAGTTCTTCAGCCCTGGACTGTGGAGCGATGATATTTTTTTAGAGGCCTTTATATGAAATCCCCACGAAGGGGAGAATTTTCTCAAGTGACTTTTGCAGCTAATTAGCTTGAAATGAAGCTGGAGACAACTGTTAGGTGCAGTGAGATGGCCTGACACATGCCACCATATATAATTCTAGCGCTTCAAATTTCTGGATGTGTGCCAGATCCAGTATGGTCGTTATCTGTGGACAACTCCTCCACAGCCTTACTGTCCTATCAATCAATTAATGCTTTTTTTTTTCTTTCTTTTTTTGTCCCACCCCCAAAGGATTTAGTGTGGGGTGTATGTATGGGGTGTGTGTGTGTTTGTTTTGTGGGCAGGCAGGCTGGGGGGAGTAGAGTTGCCATCACCTCACACTCCCCTTCTTTGTGCTCACAACAAGCACATAACAGTGACAGCTTGCCTCCGCCGATTACCAGAGCAAAACAAAGAGTGTGGGGATGGGGCAGAAGCAAAGAGAGAATGTTTACAATCATTAATTTTTTAGTCTGGGAAGGTAACTCTCTCTGGAAATTGGCCCTTAAGCTCTTAGCTATATTGACAGCTTTATTCAAAGAAGGAACACTTGCCAACAGCTGCTGTTACCAAAGTTGATATGTATTGATTTTTTTTTTCTTTTCTGAAATTTTTCACAGCTTCCCTCCCATCCCCAAATAAAACAGAAACCCTGAACTGCATGTGTTTCAGAGCTTTCGATAGGCTAAAATACCGCACCGGTGAAACCCTCGAAGTCTTGTTGTTTCAGGAAACAGATTTTAATGTTGCATGCTGAGACTAATGGCCAATAGAAGGAAACAGTAATGTTTTATTGCCAGACACTTTGTACCCAGAATATTTTGCTAAAAGGTAAGACATGTTTGGGAGAGAACAGCGTACTTGGTTTTGCTAGTACTCTCTTCTTCTCTTTCTACCTTCCCACGGGATTAATGTCTTATCTAAAATAAAACAGTAAAACAAAGCCAGACAAACCAAAGGTTGCTATGACTGCTGATTTGTTATAGGCATTATGCCTCTGCTCACTCATAGATCCCCCCCTTCTCTTTGGGATGTTGGGAGGAGAGAGGTGAGACTAGGCACGGGACAGAGGTCCCCAGGGCTGCCAGCCCTCACCAGGGAGCATCCTCACCCTGGGCAGATTGTTCTCCCACAGGTAGCAAACGGGGTTTTTTTCTGCCCTGGGATGATGGTGTATCTGAAGCGGGGTAGTTAAGAGAGGGGAAACTTTCAGGGGTGGTCGTGGCAGGCGTCACAGTAAAGTTGCCCAGTGCTTGTTTCCAGCGGCAGCATCGCTGTCAGAGCATGCAGAGCAGAGTGGAACATATTAACAGATTTTCTTAAGTAAGCGTTTCCAATTGATGATGGTGGGAATGCGCTGGCAGACAAGCTTGCTGCCTGTGTTACACAGGATTTTCTGTCAAAACCCTGAGGTACTACAGGGGCGTTGATAAAAGGGGTCCCACTCTGGTGGTGCAGAAAACTCTTGCTACAAAATATCTTTGTACTTCTGTCAAACCCCAGTCACAAAACAAAGTGATAATGGAGGGTTGAATTAAGTGTGAAGGTGGGATGAAGAATAGGAGCGTCATGGAAGGGAGAGTCAGAGATGCAGACTTCTTGCGTTCAATTGCTGTGCAGGCCTTTTAGTTTGTATTACTCCAGAAAATGTGTTCTAGTGTTGGCTAGCAGGATGTGAAATTGTTTTATGACTCTTCCTCATAAATATGTGCTTATAAAGCTTGAGTATTTGCTTGACTTCCTAGTTCTCAGCTGAGGCAACGTGTGTGCGTTTCTCTCTGTGCTACGGCTCTGTGCCGAGGTGCAGAGCCATACGGCTGCCAGCCGGTTGCTGATGCCAGCTTGGGCAGCGTTGGCTTTGAAAGGAACTGGGGTTGGAAAAGCATTGTGGCTTATGGTTTGATATTTTACTGAGCTATTTTATTTTCTTTTATCCTTCTGTAAGATCTTGCAGTGGCACAGTTGGTCAGGATACAGCTGCTCAGGTTAAGGATCTCTCTGGCATGGGGGAGTGCCCATGTTGAGGAAGACAGCAGGAGGTGCCCTGGGCAACTGAAGACAGATGTGGGAAGGGTACTGGATCAGCAGAGGGGAGGAGTTCACACAATCAATCTAAATTTCTCTCTCCTTTTACTGAATTAGCCTGCAGTGAAACAATTCTGATTTTTTTTTTTGTTTTTCCCCTGCTTTTCCACCCCTTTCCCTCCCAAAAAAGCCTCAGTGATACTATTTTGCTCTTGACAGAAGCCAGGGAATTGTGCATTCTTTATGATATTTAGTACCTCATGTCTGTTCAGAATGCATTTCAGTAGGCAGGCTCTCTATCGTACCACTCTCACAGAGATTTTGCTGGGCTATAGGGAAATTGCTATGTATGAATAATAAACATCATCTTTAGGGAACAACTGTTACTTTTCAGACAGTAATATTCCCAAGTTATGTTATGTAGTTGCTAAAATATGTCAAGCCTTTCATCACTCTGGGGTAAGGGAAGCTTGTTCCTCCACTGCGCATTCCTCTACATACGAGGGTGTATGTACACTCCCTTGTCAGTATGAGAACCATTCACTGCCCTTGCATGTGAAACGTGCTAGAAATTCTAGCAGGAGAATCCCAATGAATTGTTTATTACAGCCTGGAATAGAAACATGGAGTATGTAGTTGTGGTAGGATTTTGTTCAGGAAGCAAAGTGCTGACATAGATTTGTTTGCTGTTAGATTTTAATGGCCTGATGTAGATTTCTCCCGTTACTTTTTGTAAGGCAAGTGGCAAAATTTCACGTCACCTGCACGAAAATGAGAGCAACAGTTAGAGAAAATTTAAGTCAGCAGAGAGATGCCTTTCACTGGCTTTTTAGATATGTTACACACTGCACCCAGACAGCAAGCCATCTGCACAGTGAAAAGTTCACTGGTTGTGCACTTCAAGCTTGTAACCACAATGTGTTGCTTTATCACTGAGTGCCTTGGCTTGAATGACCGAACCAGTGGGTTCCCATGCACTCTCCCCCATGTCAGATTATGCGCATCCCTGATGCTGGAGCGCTTCCCATTCTAACTGAGGCAAACCAGAAGAACAGAAGCCACGCAGCAGGTTGCACAGCTTTTGATGAAGCTTTTTGCACAGACCACTTTCTCTTTAACTGGGAATGATCCCCAACAACAGCTGCTACCAGTTCTACTATTAGTGACTCAGTTTCACTTACAGACCGATCTAATCCAAGAAGGTAACGTTGACAAAACGTGTATACTGGCAGAGCGGTTGAAATTAAGTGCTGCAGACTATTTGTTATTTTGCAGTGAGTTTTTTGGTCAGATTTTATGTATACTGTTGTTGCAAATTTATTTTGCTTTAATTTTTAATTGTTCTTCTTTGGAAATAGCATTCACAGGACTATTAAGTGCGGGTAAGGTTCACACCTTTGGCACCCTAATGTGCTCACAATTAATGAAAATGTGTATACTGTACGTAAAGTCGCCTGTTGAAATTCCCTAATACACTAGGTTTTATTGTTCGCAAATTAATGTCATGAATCCATTTGGACACCAACCAGGAACTAGTTGTAATTGCTCACACATAAGTAAAAGCTTTTCCTGTGTTTTAATTAGTTGATGCAAGGGATTAAGATGATTATGTGGAAGGCAGTGCAGTTTCTCTCTTAATAAATCAGGCAGTGTGGGTGCCAAATCAGCCCTCGATCCCATTTGGGCAGAGCGCTTTGATAAAGGCACCAATCAGACCGCTAAGGCTTCCTGTGGCAGCAGCAGTATAGATCATTTGGGCTTGCTGATACTGTTGATGTGTAGTGTGGGATATTAATCAGGACTAATTATATGCATTGGCTATGAAACAAATTCAAGGCCAGTGCAGGGCATGCTTCTGTATGTAATTACTGACTTTAAGGTACTGGGTTAATTGATAGAAGTTAAGAGGACCTTCCATTTACTGACATTACATTTCACAATACTAGCTCACTGCACTGGCTCCTTCTTTTGCCATTTTGTCCAGTTGATTTTAAACACATGCCAGTATATGGTTAAGTAGACATCCATTACACTTTGCCTGTTTTTTGCTTCCCTGTTCTGTACTTTTTAATTTTCTCCTAAACCCTACCAGAGAGGCAGCAAACAATGAAGTGTTTCAAATAATGATAGGCACCATGCTCTGAGACTCCTGTGTAGGATGTCATTAGCTTATGGTATACATTCAGAAGAATTGCAAAACCCTGTTTTGTGAATAGCACTGAGGGCTGCTATTTTGATGCAGATTAGAGTCTGTGCATGTTTACCATAATGCACTTTTATGTGTTTTCTTAGGCCAGCAAATGCGTGCATGTATAGGAGATAAAATCTCGGTCTAGTGCACTCCTCTATCTATGTATAAACTTGAGTCAGTGTGTCTGATGTGTGGTACAGGTGAGTTTATTCAGGAGGCCCAGGAGGTGATCTTCAACACTTGCCTGTACAGAAGGGAAAACAGAATAAAGAAAGTTTGAGTGTTCTTTGACAGAGGTGATTGCAAATGCTTTTGAGTTTTTACTATCTTGGTCCAAAAAGGTGAGCTAAGATTGATTACAGAATTGGATAGGACTGTCATTCAGGGCTTTAGCCAGAATAAAGTACAGAGAGAAGTCAAGAAATATTCCTCTTGCTATTTATTAACCTTATACTCCTGCAACTGTAATTGTAAATGGGACAGGGAGGTCTGAGTGTCTGAGCTGAAGCAGACATTTCTATTTGCGTACCGTGTCTCTGCTTCCTCAGTGCGTGTTGTTTGCTGGGTGAACCAAAAGAAACGTAAAAATCATGTTTTGCTTTTTTAATGTGTTTTGTTGTAATCCGTGCAGCTGTGAGAAAAATGCTCTTGTCTCTACCCAGGTCTGTTTTAATAATAATTGGCACTAATGGTAACAGTGCTGTCTTCTTTTTGCAGAAATACTTGATTGCGGTTCACTCAGCGCCATCCATAACAAGCAGGAAACTTGCTACTGTCAAAGCCTTTTTTCTTTAAGTCTGAACTTCTGTGGCATAAATTGCTTGTAGATGGGGTGTGAGCCAGTCCATTCCCATTGTCTGTGCAGAACTAGCCACGTGAATGCCACAAATTAATCACATCTAGCGCGAGAATAGAAAGCTCTCACCCACTAACACGTTTGTGAAAGCAGCTTTGAATCTGAGGGAAAGAACCTCTCAAACGAACATGAAAAATGTTGGGCTTTTGAAGGCTGGGGAATTGTGCAGCCTGACCGGACCTGCCTGCTACCATGTGGGGGGAGTGAGGGATGGGAAGACGACCAGCCTGGGAGGTTTTCTGCTAAATGATCTGCTTTCACTGACTGATGCTGGGGTCGTAAATGAGCTGCTGGCTGCGGCCGGGTTGGCACTTAGAGTGCAGTGCCAGCTGTCTGCCTTGCTGGGAAACAATAGCAGTACCCTTTAGCATGTGAGAAAGGGACATTCAGCCATGATGTTTTATTAGACTTTGGGATAACCTTTCCTTTTGCCAGCCACAGGATTCTTAGATAGGAATTATGCAGTGTCACTTATAATTAACCTTTTTTCTCCGTACCCATTTGTGCATTAGAATTCCTTAAAAGTTATCCGTGAAAGGCCCGCATTACACATTCTGGTCTTGTGTGTGTCTTTTTCATGCTTCCTGTCTGTAAACTGAGGTGATTTTGAATCATTCTCTTCCCGTAATTTAGGAGGGGCAAAAAGAACCCAAAACACGCAACACCCAAGTCAAGAATACAGGCAGGAATAATTGCAATGTTTCTTTGGGTCACACTTTCAATGCTGAGCCTGAAGAGAAGGATATTGATGTCCTTTCCCTCCCTTCTCCTCACGTCCCTTGGATGTAAAGGGATGATAGATGGAGAACTTTTGATCCCCTTTGTTTCACAGGATTCTTGGAGTACAAATTCTTTGGAACAGAAACAGTTGCTATTTAGGTGCATGCATGAAAGCAGACACATACCAGCCACTGTCAGAACATAGACGTAATTATTGTATTTATAGTTTATGATAACAGGGCTGAACATGAACTGAAGCGGTAGCCAAAGCACAGCTTTTTAAATGGTGTGTCACAAGTGTGGTGTTTGCCTCATCAAAAACGTGCAGCTAAATGCTGTTTTCCTTAGTCTTTTGTTTAAACATTTACCCTGAGATGCTAAAAAAACTTGTCTAACAGAAAAAGTGTCCTTTTGACAAACACGAACTTCACTGTGGAAGACCAGAAATCGTATTAGCAAAGAAAATAAAAGATACCATGACATTTACATAAAGATTGTAATAAATACAAAGCATCATGCGTGAGTACTTTTTCTGGGTTGTTTTTTTCCTGATCATCTGAACATCCTAGCTAAATTGAAAGTAATTTCTAGTGTGTAGTCTGAGTTCTTGAGCTCTGCAGGCTCTGCATTTTCCTTCTTGGATCTTCACAAGGTTTGTTTTCTGCATCATGTATACTTCTCTTCCTTCCTTCTGTTTCTGTGCATAGAAAGCACAAAGCGCCTGAGGCGGGTGCTGGGGTCTGGGAGGGGGGCACAGGTCTCCTGTGCAGCATCATTTAGTCCCATCATGGACATTCTTTATGGCTGTGCCTTGGAACTGCTCTCATGCCACTGCTGCCCTTCAGATCTGCAGCAGCATTTGTAGTTTCCAACCTCAAGCCTCAAGTCACGATGAAGGTCACATTACAGCTAACCCCAGAGAGTAAAACATGAAGTAAAGGGTATACAGTTTCTCAAAGAGATGACCCTTCTGCACTTGGCCTCTGGGAAGCTCCGGTATAATGACAGAGCTTAACAGCTTGTGCAAGCACTGGTGGCTTGGGGTTAGCCCTGTTAAACAAATGGCTGGCTCATATTACTCACGGTCCCTATCATATTCATAACTTGATATTCAAGAAGCACCCTTTAGGAAGTTGTGAAAAGGGAGGAAACAGAAGAATTGCAAAGACCCAGCGGTTCATCACTCACAGATGTTATTTAGAATTTTGTCTGTGTATCCTTTTTTCGTCTCTCTCTGAAAATAGCTCGTGGAAGCTCCTGGATAACAAAGGGAGTATCGCTGTTGTCTGAAATGCTGAAAATGCTAGTAAAGTGTGCCTTTCAGGTATTCCAGAACTAACTGAGAGACAAGGATTTCTGGAACCACGTCAGCTGTCAACCACCACCTTAGTAGGTACAGAATTTTTACCCCAAATTCAAGTGCATTGTCATTTTATGGAAGAATGTGTGAGCTGAAGTAGGGAAAGACCAATCTTTGTCGCTGACTGAGGCGGAGTTAGCTTTATGATTACAACTACTATTAGAAACTCCTGTGCCAGAACAAGCTCTGCAGTGCATGAATCTTCAGGGCTGTTGACAGCTGATGTTCGCTTTCTACTTAGAAATTGTTTTGGACCACTCACATTATCACAATCTCTTATTAGTCTCCTTATTGCTCCTTGTTGAGAAAACCATAGTGGTTTCACAGAGTCACAGAATCACAAGGTTGGAAAAGACCTTTAAGATCATTGAGTCCAACTGTACTTCTCCTCTACTAAACCGTATCTCTAAGTACCTCGTCTACCTATCTTTTAAACCCCTACAGGGTTGGTGACTCAACCCCCTCCCTGGGCAGCCTGTTCCACATCCCAACAGCTCTTTCAGTGAAGATTTTTTTTCCTGACATCTAATCTGAACCTGCCCTGACGCATCTTAAGGCTATAACCTGGGAAACCCTGTTGATGCCCTAATGGCACAAAATACTGTCTTTATCAATGACAAACTCTAATTCCCGTTCCCTAAATAGACCGACAGACAAATCTGGAAGTTCTTACAAAACCTGTTTGTAGCGATCTGAAGGAATTCTTGGCAAAAGCGTTGACATGTCAGAGCAGTGTCCAGTGTCTGGACTTCCAGGATACCCGTGAAAAGAATCTGGAAGACTGTCACTTGCTAAATAGTTCATGCAAGAATTTGGCGTAGTCAGGCAGAGTACAGTAAGCAGTGAAGTAGCTCTGTAATAAAATAGTTGCTATAAAGTGTCATGTATTGTTACTGCAAAAGACTACCTGCTCTTCCACCATCTTCTGCCTTCTCATTACCTCTTCCTTTGTGTCAGCAGAAACATCTGTTTGCACCAGTGTGAGGCTATGCCAGTTCAAAAGGATTGTGATCCTGTATCATAAGTCAAGGTGTCTCTGTAGTGAAGGTGTAAATGGCTACTGAAATAGTCCAGCATGGTGTCAAAGGCAGAAGTGTACTTACTATTTCAAAAACCCCTTGTCTGAACTTCAGAATTTGGTTCACTTAATTTTGAAATACTTGTTTAGGGTTTTTTTGTTGTTGTTGCTTGGGGTTTGTTTTTGTGGGGTTTTTTTAAGCACAGTTAGGAAAAATGTATCAGATATGTAATCACTGCACAGCTGTCAGAGGACAAAGCTTTTTTTTCTAGCCTGAGGGGTGATTTTGTGATGCTGTGTTTCATCTCCTTTAGTGTTAAAACTGAAATGCCCTTTTTCAACTACTTGTACTTGTATGGTTGCATTTATTCGTATATTATATTTTGGTTAGCTGTCAATGATTCTTGCCTTTACAAAAGCATATTTACCTCTTGTAGGTTATGTAGATCCTAGAATCATAGAATCTTTAGGGTTGGAAAAGACCACTAAGGTCGTAAAGTCCAGCCATCTGCCCAGTACCACCATGTACTCTAAACCATGTCCCGGAGCGCTATGGCTACGTGTTTTTTGAACACCTTCAGGGACAGTGACTCCACCACCACCCTGGGCAGCTCATTCCAATACTTGACCACTCTTTCAGTGAAGAAATTTTTCCTAATATCCAATCTAAACTTTCCCATGATGCAACTTGAGATCATTTCCTCTGGTCTTACTGCTAGTTACTTGGGAGAAGGGACCAACCCCCACCTGACTAAAGCCTCCTTTCGGGTAGTTGTAGAGAGTGATAAGGCCTTCCCTCAGCCTTCACTTTTCCAGGCTAAACAATCCCAGTTCCTTTAGCTGCTCCTTGTAAGACTTGTCCTCCAAAGCCCTTACCACTCCTAAGGTAGTACACATCTTTCCAGGTGTGCTCCCAAACTCAGGGATTCAGCAGTGAGACTTCCCCGTGCTGCTCTATTAAAGTAGGCCTGTATTATAGGGACTTACACAGTGCGTGAGCTGATTACCCGATTCTCTCCTGTTACCCATTATGCAAATATTTCTTATGTCAGTGCTGTATTATGAATAGATAGATTTGTACTGTAATTCATTCCATAATGTTAGAAAAATCCTTTTTAAAAAAAAAAGTCAAGTGCAAGGAATTTAAACCTCAGTGGTAAGAATCTAAGGAATTCAATGTAAATTTTACATAGCATCTTTCAGGGTTTTTTGTATCTGAAAGTACTTCACAATAATTGGTTAGTGGCTAGAACCAATCTGAATACATTATATCAAAAGCTAGTCTACTTACATCGTCGATTTCAAAATGTATGTAGAGGTAAGCCATATATATGTGCATTTCAGTTTAAAGCAGTCTGGATTTTTCTATTTTGAAGTTGCAAATCTAAATAAGTTTCTTTTCTAAAGGATAATGGGCTTTCCAGATGTATCAGCAGCTATCTTTGCTGTTTATGTTTGAGTTATAATGCGACTGACATTCTCTCTCAGTAATTCCACTCATTATACTGCAGAGATCACTACGGAAGCCTCCCTCTTCAGCGAGGCAGAGAGTTGGTTTTTAAAAAAACCAACTTATTCTCAATAATTTATTTCCCCTGCTTTGAGACAAAATATTCTTTCTACTCTTTTTGTTATTTAACTCAATGTACATGCTGATGAAATCCTTGAGAGACAGTCACTCTGCATTTAGTCACAGATGGATCAGCAGCACCACAGATTATTACAAGGTTTTGAGCTAAGGAGCTGAAGAATTCACTATATATGTGTTTTCTGAAAAGGACAGATGGCACTGGAACTGTGTTTCTACCTTTTGTTTTAAAAAATCCTTTAAGCAATGGTTGTATAGGAAAATAAGTACCTAGTCACATTTGGTTTCATAAATCTTTGGAAACAGGCACATTGATTCTCCTTGTTAAAACTCTATGGAACAGAACACCACACAGCTACAGCTGACCTTCTCGTATCCTCTGCATCCCCGTAATTCTCCTTTTTAAAAATAATGCTAACTATATTATTTCACTTGTTTGCTACAAGAAGGGAGTTGTTTGTGTTCAGGGGAGGCTATTCACTGGCTAATGTAATGGCTTCCCAGTTGCGAGATGACTGCAATACATAGTATTTGTATGCTAGATTTCTGCATGTTTGATGTATTACTCTCTTAGTTGGCGAGCTCTTCAAGATTATTTTTATCTTTGTAAAGAGTACCTTCTCAGTATGACATACAGCATGGGTAGACAGCTAGATGGCTTTGAGTTTTCTTTATCTGTTGTCTAAAATGCTCGGTATTAATATTAGTACTGTGCTTGTGTTTCTCTGAGAAACATGGAAGTGCAGAACTCAGAGCTGAGGATTCAGTAGAAATAAGGGGCAGTTACATGCTATTTGTCATCCTGGTGCCAGGGTTTTCAGGGTTTTCTAGGCTTCTGCCATTATTCTGCAGATTGTTTCGTATGAGACTGACATCCACTCCCTGCCCTCAGCTGGATTCCTGTAAGGTTCCTCAGTGCCTTGGGGAGGACACTTTTCAAAGAGAAGTTACCGAACTGCTCTGTATTGTTTTTGAGGTGTATCTTCTGCCAGAATCATGCATACTACAAGGTCTGCTATAGGTGACTCAACCCTTTTTGGTATGTAAACAGTGTGAGCAGATATGAGGATCTCACCATGGCAATCCAAGGCATGTGCCCCACAGAGCAGAAATGATACAGCTATTGTTTTCTGAGTCCTATTGGAGACACAGGAATATTCATATAGGAAAAATCAGGATATAATAGAATATGGCCTTTTTTTTCTCTCCATTTTCCATCCACGCATGATTTTCATCTCTGCAGGTTACAAAACCAGGACAAGCTTTTTCAACTATTAGTCTTTGCTGGGATCTAGTAACACTGTCTGCAGTGCAAAGACTAGGGTCTCTTCACTCCTTAGTTGTCATGAGAAAAATACGGCATATCTATACATGTTCGTATTTCACATCCACTCCTCGGCAGTGCTCTGTACACACCAGTTCCTCAGCAGGCAAAAACTGTAGCTTGGTTTCCTTATAATTTATATGATACTTAGCAGCCAAAATATGTTAAGGTGACTGAGCCTGATAAAATGAGGTAGTAAAGCCTTTTTAAGCAGTTGATGCTTACTTTAAATACAGTGTCGCAGTAATGCTCCAAGCATCATCTTTGTTTCTTGCGGCAAGAACATCAACCAGTAAACCTCTGCAGCTCTGCAGGGTGAAGTTCAGCTTGGGTGTGAGTAGGAGAAACGCGCAAGTCACGATCAAAGCAGGTAGAATGTGGAGGTAGTAGAGCCCCGCTCCCCGGAGCACGCAGATCTGTTTGCTGGATGTTCTGCAGGTGATAGGGAGGATCGCTGTCTGATGGGTTTGCAGGTTTTTTTTGGAGCAGGGTAATGGAATTGACTGTCTAGTAGACAGTCTGATTTGGGAAGTTCAGCCAGCCACACACCCATGTGTTGACTAATAAGTCAGTGGCTCACTAAGCCTTGTCATTACCTAGTATGTTTTTGTTTAACATCTTGGGGCCTTGCAGGAGAGCCCTGTTTACTCTGTAGTCTCTCCCTGTTTTATTCCTTTTCCCCTGCCTCAGAGCTCTGCTGGGTTCAGAGGCTCACAGCGCGGAGTCTCTTGGTAGGAGATGTGCCTGCATTTCGGGTGTGCCTGCGATGATACGGTTGTTTGATAGTCATACCGAGTAAGGAGGTTTGAATTGTTGATACCATACAAGTTAATTACCTATCGAGAAAGCAGAGGCAATATTATGACCAGTATCACCACTTTGAGGCTTGGTAATTACCAAGGCAATATAATTGCTTGATTTGTGTTACTGAACCAAACAGCTGTTGTCATTCATTTCGATAAATTAGAAGTATTTTTTCCAAACCTTTCACAAGGAGATTTCTTACTACTCAATTTTGATTCAGGTTTCTTCTTCTAGTATACTATGAGTATGCGTATACCACTATTTTTCAAGCTCTGCTTTTGTGGCTAAACTTTGGCATTCACAAGCAGCTGCCCAGTTTTTGATGGTGTTTTTTGTGCTTCGATATACAAGTACTTTGACATCTAAATACTTGCCTGTATGCCTCAGCCTGATTATTTTAGTCGTACGTGTCACTTGATTCGTTGCAGACAGAAAACTCTGAGAGCAAATATTTACACTTGCAAAATTTAAGGCCTGGTCAAGTCCCAGTCGGAGTTCAGACATTTAATTGCTTGTGTGATTGCTCTCTTTTCTAAGTTCATCCTGTGTTGCATAGGAAATAATTTTTTTTCGTGTCATATCCAGAAAATTAAAATAGTGTCCCTCCCAGTAAGAATTCAACTCTTTTTTTTTTTCTTTTCTTTTTTACATGAAATAGCTGATGTTTTTCCTACCAAAGAGCGAGGTAGCCAACAGAGGGAGCACAAATTCTGTCGTGTTCCCAATCTTGCATGCTAGTGATAGCCTGACTGGTAGGACAACAGGGAGCCGGGTCTCATAACAGATGTGGCACAGAGAGCAGTGTTAAAACATTGCATCAGTGCAGTGATACTTGAGTACACACAGAGTGGTGTTAATTTTCACAGGTAAAATCTATCTTGATTTTTACTGTTCCTATTTTGGATGAATCATCCTCAGGACACAGAGTATTACTCAGGAAATAACACTTGAAAAAAAACCCCTTGTGGAAGTAGAAACAGCACACATTTTTGGTTCTGAGTTTTGTTGCTGTCTTTAGATGGATCCGACTGAACACAGCACTGCAAATGTGATGCATGCATCATTTATTAATTATTTATTTTCAAAATTTGCAAGGGAAGGGACAGAAACACAGCATGTTTTTAGAATTTGAATGCATGATTAAGGGCCATAACAATCTTTATCTACTAAGAAAAGTTGGGAAAAAAGAGACTGTGACCCTTCCATTAATTTGACTTAGGAAACTGCGAATATATACCACACATTGGTGCTGTCTGTGATCACTATGATCTGTTACAATGTTCTGAAGGTAGAAAGTAGTATATCAGTGTAGCTGTTACCATTGTTATGATGGCTATTGTATTTATTAAATCAATTTTCCTTGAGAGCATGAGGTTTTCCTTTCACTTTATATTCAGTTGCAGGCAGCATTTATGCATCTGAGTTTTAAATTATTATTTTGACAGTCTGCTTCAGATTTACTTATTTTAGGCTATTCATGCAGATGCCCGAGCATGTGTGTGACTGAACTTGTACAAGTGGTTTCTCTGATGTAAGTCAACAGGACTGCTTGTATGGGCAAAGCTTCGAGCATGCGTAACTTAAGCAGGGAGCTGCAGTATACTTCACAGGCACAAGGAAGACAGGTTTATTAACTTTAATTTAAAATGTGCATTTCCCCATAGATGATTTTTTAACCTCTGAATTTGCAGGGTGGTGCAGACCCGAAACACAGGCTTTGCCAAACTCATCTCCCATGTATTTAGAGAGACTACTAAGTATAGAAACAGCTGAATTGGGCTGCATTCAAACTGGGGAAATCCACAGATGTGAAAGTCTTTGTAGCTTGCTAGCAGTGCTCTGAGACACCCAGCCACCCAGCGAGTGCTAGTGTTAAACCTTTGAGAATGGAGTCTGCTTTCTTGGCAGGGAATTTATTAAATCAAACACTGACCTTTTTAAAGCCAGTAAAGGCAAGTGTTTCCTCTATCTGGATATGCAAACAAAATCTGCAGCATTACGATCTTGCAAGCGCACTGCACAACCTGCTGCCCTACCCTTTTGTAAAAGAGGCGCCACACGGTGACTGCACAAATAGCGTCAAAATCCTGTAATGGTCTCCTAAAAACCTTCTCATCCCGAGTGTGCTATTATTTTGTACCGAAGGAGAAACTTTTGGCTGCACAATGAAGAAGAAGAAAACGCTGCTAGTAACAATAAGGGTTCCCGGTAGTTGCAGTGAAAAGTAACAGCAGTGTGGTCTGGCAGGAACGCCAGGCTCTGCGTGCGTGAGCAGCGTGGTTTAAGCTGCAGCTTTATAGATCCACTCGGTGTGTTTATTCTGCAGGGAAGCGGGCATGGGTCTTTGTCTTGTCCCGCAAGAATGTCTGGATCTATTTTCGGTTCTCCGAAATGGAAGCAACGTACCGGCTTCCTTGATTGTGGAAGAAATGTCAGTTCCTTGCCTCCTGCACAGCTGTGAAATATCTTGTCACTGAAACGGGGGTACTGAACTGCACAGTGGGTTGTTTTTTTGGTTTGTTTTTTTTTTTTTTTTTGCATTGCCCAGTAGAAGAGATGAAACCAGAAATTCCTGAGCTGAAAAGCAGGCAAGAACCGTGCTGTAAGTGCATGGAGCGAAGATGCGGGTATTTTTACCTCGGTGTTTTCACCACTGCAGCCTTTTCCTTTAGCTTGTTTGTTTGGAAGGCAAAGAGGAAGAAGCTCCTTGCATTGCTGCAGCATTACAGACAATAAATATATTCTGTATGTCTAACTGAATTGATTTCTTAAGGTCAAATTTTAGTACTCTGAATTGCATGAGCAATGATGCTAAACTCATGGAAACCACAGTGCTTAAATTTAAGTACTTTTTTATATCTACAGACTTTGGAAACAATGGAAATAATTAGTAACAGGTGCTATGGAAGCATAATGGACCACAGATAATGTAGCGTTCAAGGGTAGGTAGCTAAGATTTAGAAACAAGTGGCAGCTTTACCTTTAGTTAAGTTTATAAGGAGGACATTTTATATTTCATCCCCTTTCAACACTTGGATCATTTATTTTCCCGTGAGCAATATGAGACTGTAATGTGAAAAGGTTCTGGCCCTTCTTCCCCATCCATATTAGTGATTAACAGAGTGAGTAATGACTTCAGGCGCCTTTGTGGCACAGTGATCACGGGAACAGAATCCCACCATAGTGAAATGTGGTAACAGATGTAGTGAAGTAGGAAAAAGGCAAAATAATCTCTGCTTTGGTTTTTGTTTGTACTTTAAACGCAGTGAAAGCCCAGATAATATCTCTGCCCTTTTGTTGTTCTTCACTAAAAGGAATAGTGATTCTTTAAATCTGTCTTTAAAAAAAAAACCAAACCTTGAACTGCCCTGTTTTAGAAAAGAAAGAAAACCACTTCTGAATCATCCAGGGATTCGTAAACTTTATAGTAATGAGCTGTTGTGTAAAAGTCCTGTTTTTCCATCTGTGGTAAATTTTTTAATTTTAAGAAATTCTCATGCAAGAAATTATCAGAGGAAAATCTGCATTAACATGATGCAAGGGAAAAAAATAAACATGAAAACATATTACTTGAGGATTAAGGAGGTTGGGGTAGGAAGAAAAAGTTAAAATGCCATCTTAGCAAAGCATCATCAGTGTAATGGAAATTACAGTTGTAATTGGACAGAACTCTATAACTACAGAAGTCTAACGATGCAGCACTACACGCATCTGTTTTAATAACTTCAAAATAACTTACTTCAGCAAGTCACATTCAGATTGCTGTGGGAGAGCACTGAACTATGTTTCACACCAACCAATTCTACAATACACAGGCAGACTGAAGAATTGCATGGTTTCCTCATGTGCTGAGCTTTCTTTTTAAAGATTGCTCTGCCATCTAAACCCCACTTCTCAGTTTGGATTTTGGAGCTCAAGCATATAAAATTGTATGCCCAACTTGCAAACCTTCTGTCAGAACAGGAAAAACTGGTTTACTCATTGTGTGCCTGTGTAGTTTTGTGAGTACAGCTAAGTTTGTTAAAAGGTAACAGTTGACACATTTCTAGAAGTCAGTCTGAAGTGGGTTGATGGGTTTAGATGAAACTGCAAGAGACATTCTTGAATTCTGTCTTTTATCCACAGACTACATTTTTCCCAAATACTGAAACAGGTGGTTTGGCTCGCTGCACAGCTTTCCTGCCTGGCTTTTAAAACATTTATTTGAATAGGGGGCGTGGAAGATTGGTTTATTTATGCCTTGACTTCTTGGCAGAGGACGTTGCAACACAAAGCTCCCATGCATTGGTACCTCTCTGCATGGATGAAGGCCACCAACTTACTTCCTATGGTTACTAAGGTATGTCAGCTCATAGGAGACCTTAGGTGTTTTGTTACTGAGATGCTTGACGAACTTCCTGAAATACTTTTGTGTTACATCCAAGCACTCCGGTGTCACTGCTGAGCTGTCAGAATATCTAAGAAATTTGACTTTTCCATAGTCATGTTTAAAGAAATATCAAGGGTAAAAAAGAAATCATTATACCCTTATGGGAAAAATGTACTTACACCATTCTGGGGCATTACCAGTGGAAAGTCCTTTTGCCCAAGAAGACCCTCTGAGATAACTTGTTAATTTTATTTATTTCCTCCCTTTTGTATATATTTACAAGTACATGAAGTAGATAACTAGCACAGGATTAATCATAGCCTTGGAGATGATTCCTTGCTTGTAGAATCGTAGAATCATGGAATTGTCTTGGTTGGAAGGGACCCTTTAGATCATCGGATCCAACCAGCACCCTATCTCCCTCAGCCACCACTAAACTATGTCCCTCAGCACCACATCTAAAACGATGTCAAAAGCTTTGCTAAAATCCAGATAGAAATGCATGTCTCTGCCTGGCTTGTGAAGTGTGCACTGCTGCAGCATGCTGCCTCACTCGCCCTGGTCCGTGGTTGCTGTTGCAGGATGTCATCATCCCAGGCCCTCTGTGCAGCGCAGACTGTGGGAAGTACAAGTTACTCCTCCCATGAAGGTAGCTCAGCCTGTCAGCGCATACTGTTTGCTGGTGCTTGGCAAGGTTGTCTCACAAATACAGCAGTTAACCACACTGCTTGAATTTTGTTCCTGTGCCTGCTTGGTTGGTTCCGTTTTGTGCCGTGCATTCAGGTCCCCACTAGTAGGACTAAGATTGAAATGACTGATGGATTTCATACAGGTTCATAGCCTGTACTTGTAGCCATATTTCATTTGGCTAAGGAGCAACCAGGACTGTACTGAGGTTAGGTGCCTGGACATTGCACCATCTCTGAGCACTCCTGCACCATGTTACCTGTGCTCTTACTCCACACATTCCACCTCTTCCCAGGAACAAAGTGGATTTCTCTTGCTGCCGAAGAAAATTGTGGCTAGATATACTTGGATTGCACTGATTGCCCTTATCAGTGAGTGCAGGAAGCTAAAGGTAGTAATTAAATATCACAGAAGTGGTGCAGTGGCAACTAAGGCAATTGCCCTTCTCCAGCTCGGAGCCTTCTTTTGGGACCTTCCTCCTCCCTGTTATCAGAGGAAAACCCTGATAACACTGGTGGTGAGACTTGTGGTTTTCCTCTGGAGGTCATGCCATTACTCTGTAGCAACAGTATTACTGTAGTAGAGACGCAAAAAGCAGTACTGTTCTTGATTCTGATGACGCAAAACTTGCAGCTCCTGCTTCTCCATGCTGGATATATATGTTTGAGAGGCTACTTCTGACCACGGCAGAGCTGAGAGATGTGAGCAGGATTTTATCCTCTGCAAAGCAGGGGCACTGGATCAGGGCAAACCATTGCTCCCTCAGAGACTGCCTCCCAGCTATGCAGCATTGTCAGATTGCTGAGTGGTGATCTCTCTGCAGTTGTAGAATGGTTTGGGTTGGAAAGGACCTTTTAAATGTTGTCCAGTTAACTCCCCCCGCAACCCTGCAACAAGCAGGGACACCTCGACAAGATCGGGTTGTTTCAGAGCCCCATAGAACCTGACCTTGAATGTTTCCAGGGATGGGATATCTACCACCTCTCTGTGCAACCTGTTCTGTGTTTCACCACCCTCACCACAAAAAAATTTTTCTTGTATCTAGTTTGCATCTACCCTCCTTTAGTTTAAACCCATCACCCCTTGTCCTATCACTACAGATCCTACTAAAAAATTTGTCTCCCTCTTTCTTTTTTTGTCTCCCAGAGCCTTCTCTTCTCCAGGCAGAACAATCCCAACTCTGGTAGGCTTTCCTCATAACAGAGGTCTTCCATCCTTGTGATCATTTTTGTAGCCTTCCTCTAGGCCAGCTTTAACAGGTCTATTGTCCTTCTTGTACTGAGGATGCAGTACCTCAGGTGGAGTCTCACAAGACCGGAGTAGAGGGGTGGAAGCACATCTCAACCTGCTGGCTTCTTCTAATGCAGCCCAGGATATTGTTGGATTTCTGGGCTACAGGTGATGGCTCATGTTCCGTTGTTCATCCACCAGGATCATAGAATCATAGGGGTTGGAAGGGACCTCAAGAGATCATTGGGCCCAACCCCCCTGCCAAAGCAGGTTCCCTAGCACATATTGCACAGATAGGCATCCAGACGGGTCTTGAATATCTCCAGAGATGGAGAATCCACCCCCTCCCTGGGCAGCCTGTCCCAGGGCTCTGTCACCCTCACTGGGAAAAAGTTTTTCGGCATGTTGGTGCGAAACTTCCTGTGCTCCAACTTGCAGCCATTGCCCCTTGTCCTGTCTCCACAGACCACTGAAAAGGGGCTGGCCATTTCCCCCTGCATCCCATACTTAAGATATTTATAAACACTAATAAGGTCCCCCCTTAGTCTTCTTTTCTCAAGGTTGAACAGTCCCAGCTCACTCAGCCTCTCCTCATAGGGGAGATGCTCCAGGCCCTTAATCATCTTCATAGCCCTTCTCTGGACTCTCTCCAGGAGATCCCTGTCTTTTTTATCCCAGGGAGCCCAGAACTGGACACAATACTCCAGGTGGCTCCTGACCAGGGCAGAGTAGAGGGGCAGGATCACCTCCTTTGACTTGCTGGCCACACTCCTCCTGATGCACCCCAGGATCCCATTGGCTCTCTTAGCCCCCAGGTCACACTGCTGGCCCATGGCCAATGTGTCGCCCACCAGGATCCCCAGGTCCTTCTCCACAGAGCTCTTCTCCAGCAGGTTATCCCCCAGCCTGTACTGATACAAATGGTTGTTCCTTCCCAGGTGCAAGACTTTACATTTGCTTTTATTGAACCTCATCTGGTTTCTCCCTGCCCAGCTCTCCAGCCTGTCCAGGTCTCGCTGAATAGCAGCGCAGTTCTTCTCAACAGGGCTGCTCTCAATCCCTTCATCCCCCAGCCTGTATTGATACTGGAAGTTGCACTGACCCAGGTGTAGGCACACTTGAGCTTCCTCAGGTCCTTATGAAACCACCTCTTAAGTCTGTCTACCAGAGTCCGTGTTAGAAGGGTGCATGCCTTTAGTGGACAGTGCAGTCCATCTCCTGTGAAACAGCTAATTGGTTCTTATTAAAGATCCCTGTTAAATTAATGAAAACATGCATATCTGATGACTGGTTTCTGTTACCCATTATCTGTGAGTAAATATTATGTTGTGGCAGTACACAGGACGTATGCCCTAGATGGTAGGATATGTCATACAGTTACTCTAGGAGAGAGGTAAATAGTACTTTCTACTTACAAACTGATGGATCTGTGCATACCCCAGCACCTTTGCTGGCATTACCAGCAGGTCGTAACACGTAAGTCAGACTTTACGTGAAGCTGCCTTTATTAAACACTTTTTTGTGTTTCAGGGGGCGGGGGTGGCCATTTGTGCTATTTTCAATGTGTTAAAATTTTCAGACAGACAAATGCAGTGCAGTATTTCCCATGCTCTATGTTTACAATAAGAGAACAAGACTAGTGGAATAATACAAAGAGCTGCTTTTTCTCACAGTTTGATTAAAACAGTCCTCCTTATATCTGCTAGGTTGTCAGCTCAGGCTGGTCTCCAACTCTTTTCCTGCCTCTTTTTTCCATCCATCATTCCTGAGAGCACAGAAGGAGGAATAGATATAGTGTTCTGTGCTTGCTTAGGCCTTGGCAAATAACAATTCATCAACATCCTAGCTTTTAAAAAGACCATTCTTTGGCTTGGAAGAGCATTACAATTTACCCAGTGTCCCCTGGTGTCAGGAAAATCACATGACCGGATCTAAAACAAAGAGAATCCTGCAATCTGTTCTTGCAGTTATTAATAAAAATAACTGCTATGTTAAAGGGAAGATCCATGGAAGCCTTTGTTCAGTGACCTTGATATTTTCTGAATATTTATTTGAGAAAAATGTTGAAAATAATATGCCCCTTGCACCCTCCCAAAGCAAGAACAGGAAAAAAAAATACTAGAGAGTTTTCTTTCTATAGAGGCTTTTTTCTTATTGTTTCAGATCTGTTGTTACACTGGGGAAGAGTAATGTAATCAAACCAATTGGCTGCCAGAGATCTTTTTTAATGCACTGCTTTGGACACAGTACATATGCTCCACAAATAAATACAGGATTAGTGTTCCTGTTGGAAGCACTTGGTGAGAATGAGTGATTTGTCTTCCTTATGAAAGGTGCATATATTTCCTCTGTTAGCTGTTTATCAGACTGCTGTTTTTCTGCTTATGGATTCTGAGATGGGATTCATCATTTGTCAGCATGTGAGCAGATGTTCTGGAGACAACCAAATTGATCACAAGGATGATCTGAAGAGCAGTACCAGTGTTGGAGGGCAGCCTTTACAAACTGTATGTCCCTCCTGTTCTGGCCCTTCCACCCTCTGTTTATTTTCAGTCATTAACTGTCCTCTGTAAGTTACAGGGGAGGAGAAAAACCTCCTCTGTGTGTGTGTGTGTGTGTGTGTGTGCATGAGCAAGCAACGGTTTGTTTTTGTCTGGAGAGACACACACTCACCAGTACAAGACACAAAAAAAGACTGTCCAAGACAGTTTACACTGGAGACATCTCTGCAGCAAACCAGTCCATACCATAATGCCATCAAGGAAAGAAACATATAGTATTGCTGCTCTGTCTTTAACAAAACATACCAAAATCTCCAGCACACCAAATGCAGAATTAGTACTCTTCAGGAAGTACTGCTTGCTGTTTTATCAAGCTGTTGCTACGATGATTTACTTTAATTGTTGTTTGTCTTCTGTGCATATCAGTGCTTCAGCGAAGTTGATGGGAAGCAAGAGATAACATGTTACTTGTCAAAATTAACTTTTAAAAGTTTGATTTGCTCTTAGCAGATACAGAAAAGGACTGCTGGAACTGTGTTGATTACACAGCCATTAAAGACCTTTCTTGCCAAAAAAATAAAAAAGCAACCTCCTTTTGAAAATTGTGGGCTTGTGCCAGAGGATTGAAGAGCTAAATACATGCTGCTGAAGAGCTACATGTAGCTTTCAAACCGCAGGTTTCTGACCCCAGCCTTAAGTAATTAACAACAGCCTCTGGAATGATGCAGAACTCAGTAAGAATTACTGAGAAAAAGTACCTGTCCTTCTTCAAAAGAATGGGAAGATTTAGAAACAGGCATTCTTTTTCATTTAGAGCTGCGAGCAGAAATGGAGTTTTTTGTAACCTTTGTGAACCAGGGCAGGGAGGAGAGGGGTTATTGTCAAATGTCTTGGTCAGAGTGGTGGATGAAGGAGCACAAGTGTTCTACAAGCAAGACTGTGCTAGGAAAAATTGAAGATTTTTCTTTTAGAAACTGGAAATCACGTACATAGTTGTGCATTTAATACAGGTCTAAGTGCTTACTGCAGCATGGTTTATTTTATTTCATAATGGTTTTCTTCAGTTATACCCTGAAAGAACGATGAACTGCTTAACCCTTTTGGTACCAGTAATGTTTCATGTCCTACCGAAGATGCACAAACACGAGACTTTTCATAATTTTGGTACAGCACTTGGTGGAGTAAATACACATGGCGAGCAGCTGAGATTGCAGAATGCATGCACCATTTGGAATGCCAAGGCCTGATGTCTTGACAGACAGGTAATGTTTGTGAAAGATGCAGTTTTGATGCGTTAAGAAACGTGAGAGGTTCACTGTATAGTTTTTGTTTCCTCATTTGCTGGGGAATAAAGAAAGGGTTTAGATGATGGGGAAGAACATATGTTCCAAGCCTGTTGTTGAGCTCGGGGTTGCTGCGCACTGTCAGCTGTGTTTGTTTCAGTTGTATTGAAGTGCATTCATTGCAAATAGTAAATATCACAGGTAGGCTTGTGTGAAGCCACAGTTTAAAAAATTAAGAGGGGATTATAATTTTTTAAGTGTGACTTTAAAGAATTGTGTCTGTCCACTGGAGACCGGGGTCCTCCTTCAAAAGGTTTATCTGTGCTGTCTTGATCTTAAGTCTGGTTTTCAGAAGGTTAAAAAGAATCACTTCTAAAGTTCACAAAACTCCAATATTTGCTTTATTCCAAGCATTTCTTGTGTCTACTTTGAAACCTGGAGTTCTGTAAGCAATCACAGGAGTCTCTAAGGAGTGGACTTTCTCACATGGTGTGAGGGGTGGATGTGGTTTGCTACCTACACAGATCACAGAGGAAGAAGCTCATCTGTCCAGAAGCAAGGGCTCTGGGAGGCTGCTGTGAACATCTGATTTCAGAAGATGTGTACTGCTTATTGCTACACTCGTTAGAAAAGGTAGAAATGCCTCTTCTATGTACAAGCGCTGCAGTTTTATCCCTTGCCTGCCTTGCTAACTCAACAAATACCAGATTCAGTCTGCATTGGCTGAACTGTGCCGACTGGCCATGACTTTGCGTGCTCCATTTCTCTGTGGACCTCCTCCTCTGTTCCCTAAATTGTTTTAGTTTCCTAGCACAGAGGCTTCATTCAGAGGTTTCCTTCAGTGCTAGCTGCCTTTCCTTAAAGGAACCAATATTAAATCCAGTGTCTTGTGTCCCGTTTTAAATTAATATCAGACCCAGCTCTGTCTCTGACTCATGTGTGTCAATAGTAATCCCTTCCAACAAATGTTCCTAAATTCTGGTGGGTTTTATGTTTTTATCACTGTGCCAAACTTCAGGTATTTTTATCAGATGCCTGTTTTATGACTGGTGCTGGCTTTCTCAGGAGCTGAGGGTCCTCGGAATATCTTATGGCCTCTTTTTCAGTGTCTCAAGTTGGGCACTCCAGACTGACGCACAGAATTAATGGACACTTTGGAAATACAGCTTTTAATCTCTCTGCCCTAGTTTCCTCTAGTAAAATGCAGGTTTATAATACTTGACTGCATCAGATGGGAATATGGGGTTGTGAGGATTAATTAGTTAATTTTTAAAAGTAGTTTACACGTGTGAAGTGCCATATAAATGCTGATAGGAGCTCTTGCTGGTTTTTTTTTTCCCTTTTGCCTCCTACCTTTTGTTAGTTAGTTTGACCTGGTTAAAGAGAAAAGAACTTAGTTGTCCAACCACATTCTGTGTTCTCCTTCCTGTATGCGTTAGCAATCTTAGCTCTTTTTTTACTGTTCTTCTTCACCTGACTAGGTAAGGGCTTTTTATGAAAGATTAATAGTCATAGCCAAGTGCTTGGGGTTATCTGAAGGATTCTTGGGTCCTTCTCTTTCAAAGTAAAAATGCTGCTTCAGTTAGAAATTTTGTTGTTGAGTGGTTTATTATTTTATTGATTTCCTTTTCAAAGTAGAATTAGTTGCAGTGGCATCTTCTTGGACAGAAAGTGGTACAGTTTATTATATGGTAATAAGTTACTTTATCCCCAGGGTCTAATTCTTACCTAGTGCTCAGAATGAACCGGGCACAGGAAGAATATGATTTATCGAGTGAAGTAAACTTTTTTTAAAAGAGTTTCTGTGTGGTTTTAGGTAAATGGCTTAACCTAGACTTTTCACAGATGATTACTAACTGCATGTTCCTTATTTTCCGGGTGACTTGAGTTGAAACTGTGGCGTCTCATCTGCAAAAGTGCTGAACTCTCACAGGTGCAATTGCATTCAGTGGAAACTATGCTTTGAACATGAGTGACAAAGTGCCAAACACCCTGAGCCACTGCAAACTGGGGGGCTCAGATTGTTAGTCACTCTTGGTATTAACCTTTTTCTGCCTCGATTCCATCTCTGTGCAGTACAGTTAATAATACTCTTCAGCTGACAGAAGTGTTAAAATGTAAGGTTTGTCAATATTTGCAACCTAAGTAAATACTGAAGTAAGAGGCAGTGAGACACTTTTTGCAAGACTTTTTAAAATAAGGGGGGAAAACCGAACCCTTAACTGAAGTGTTGTATACCGAAAAAAGAAAAATAAATAATTAACTGTTCCTTGTTGCTCTGATTGAATGAGGCAGGGGTCCCAGAGAACACGAAGTGTTGTGATCATGTAGTTAAAGACTGTATTGTACATACAAACTGGGACCAAGGTAAAATGACAGCTTTTCAGCATTGCCTAACTTGACTTTGCAACCTGACAAATGTTTTTAACACTCTTCTGAAGTGTGCAAGTGCATCTTTTTTCATAACGAATCTGTCAGGGATCACTGGGAATGCTGGAATGTGTAATTCACTCCATAGTCCTCTGCTATTTGAGCTAACTGAATAAATGGTAATAGCAGTAAGTTGTCATCTGTTGCATAGTAGCACTGTGCAGGGAGGGATATGCTGATGGGCTTTGATATCTTCTGACAGCAGGGTAGTGGTGGGAGTTGTGAATCTCCATGCCAGGCTCTACAGGGAAGCATTTTCTAATGGGCATAGATTCTGCTGTCCTGCTTTCTCATCTGTGCTGTCCTGTGTCAGTTGCTCTTCCTGTTTAAAATACCAAACAGAAATTATCCAACTGTAGAGAGTTGGGGAGTGTGTGGGGGGAAAGAACAATATGAAAAAATTGGTTTTATAAATGGGAAATGCTGGATTATCTTCGTGGGTGTTGCTGCAAGTCTTAACTCTCAATGTGAACAGCTTTGCTGGATGTTCTGATGTATTTCTCAGTTGCAATTGTCATTTCTGTATGTTATTGTTTGGTTCTGGTACCAGCATTGTAGTAATAACAAGGAACAAATTAGTGAAGAAATTGATGCAAATCCCAGATATCATGTTCCCATCTGCAGAATAGTAGTTGACCTCCTGTTGTGGATTGAGATGTATTAGGCATGCTGTTTAGCTTGTTGTTTTGGGGCTTGAGTTACTGAGAAGACAGTGCTCAAATGTATATGGTCCTAGATTTGAAAACACAGTCAGAATCCATAGCAGTTAATATACCTGAAGACCATGTTCATTTTCCAAACAAAATCCTTAGCACAGTTGTTGAAATTCTCATTCTTTGCCCCCCACCCCCTGCTGCAGATACAAAGATAAGGTGTGGAATAGCACTATATTTTTTATATAGAAAGTGGATACATTAAAATAAATTACGGAGTTGCTGGTATACTTGCAGGAGATGCAAAAGTGGGAGCAATCAGGGTTTTTTTCCTTCTGTTTTTGTAAGTGCAAGTCAAAAAAGTGAGAGACAGAGAACACCTGTGTTGAAGAGACACCTTTGCCAGTGAACGCTGATTCTGCTCTTCAGAGCCCCAGCTATTTTCATCTTGGACCTCTCCTGAGAAGAAACTGCCAGATGCCAGCTTGCTTTAAGCTTTTTTAGTTTTTTCCTTTCTTTTTTTTTTATTACTTTTGGCATGAGCTACACCAATGAAGAGCTAAATTTGCCTAGTAGCATTCCTTCTAATTGTCTTGAGCTTCAGTCTATTCAGTGTTCATGTGTGAGCTTGACTTGGTTTCCAAAATCATTTCTGCTGAGGTTTCTTACATGAGCAAACTCACAAGCCTTTGTGTTTGTGGATCTGAGTGAGGGAGAAAGAGTGAAAGTAGCAGGGAAGACAATTTGAATTCAGCTCTTGACTTCTGAACATTGACAGTAAAGAATGCTGTCTTGCCCCTTTTAGGGGGGAAATGATACATACTTGAATTGGATCAAAAAAAAATCCATTAATGACACGATAAAATGAGAAATGGACGTCTTAGGTATTTTCTAAGGTGCTGCTCTGAGTTTCTGGTCTTGCTGCATTAGTATGTCAAGTATTCTTGAATCAAGCTGTCTGGTAATCAGGGGAACACAGGCTTGGATTCTGTTTCCTTGGTCAAGCACAAATACAGGCTGTTTGCAGCTAGTAGAAACAGCATGTCTTTTTCTACCGGCCCACATGGTGTATGCTTTTTACATACCTTTGAGTTTAGCATTACTATCTTCCCTGGACCAGGTCCTAGCATCTGCTTTTTTTTTTTTTCTCCCTTCTTTTTTTTTTTTTTTCTTTAACAGGGAGACTCCTGGTCCTCTGCACAGCAAGCTCTTGATGTACCTAAAGGACTACATAAAAAAATAATATTTTACATGCCATTATCATGATGCTGTTTTGTCAAAGCATTTCTATTTAATTCTTGAGAACCTTTGTCATCACTTTCCACTAGTCTCTTCCAGCCATAAAACCAAAGCAGAGAAAAAAACTGCTCACTCCAAAGAAAATGGTTAAACAAATGGAAGAGTTAAGATATAAAATACACTCTCCTGCTGTGCTGCTTCCTTCTTTCATCCTTTCAGTGATCAGCTGCTGTTCAGGGCCTCTGACTAGCATCGAGTTGAGGCCATAACCTGTGAAGATACTGATAAAATATTGGAGGGCAAGGAGGATTGTTAACAAAAGTGTAAAGTTTGATGTTGAATGTGGTGAAATCACATTAACTTGTAGTCCTCATTAGTGGATGTAATTTACACCAGTCTTCGCATGCCCAATATTGTACTGAGATTTGTGTAATGAGAACCTAGAAGAGAATAGCCCTCAGACTTAGCCTTTAACTGGGACATGCAACATCATTTTCTTCAAACTTAGAAAGGTGATAATAGTAAATGAATGAAAGTTCAAGAAGGTCCTGAATCTCTCAAGTAAGTCTTCTGTTTGAAGGTGTGGCTTGAAAGGATTTATTATCCTCATATGCTTACACCACCTGTGAATTCAGGGGTTGTAATTGAAAAGAGTAGTTCATTGATAGTGTGTGATTGTAGTTCCGCTTATATCCACACGCAGAGGAGCTGTATTTCAACACAGGCGATATTTCATAGTATAAGAAGTGGCAAGAATTTTTTTGTTCTTTGAAATTCCCTTGTTTCTGTTGCTTCATCTCAGTCTGTCAGGCCATCTGTCTCAGTGCACTGAATTTCTTAGCCTTCCTAAAATAGTCTGGAACAAATAGTCATGGCTATAGGACAGCTAATGAGTCTTTTTAGTGTGAAATGCCATGTAATAGCTGCGGCTGGTACCTGCTCTAAGTATACTAGGCAACTGAAGCTACAGACTAATTTTTTAAAAGGTTATTTTGAACACTTGTGGCATGAAGCTGTTCAAATAGCAAAGAAGCAGTAGCACTGCCATTGCCTGTAGTGATATAGCCATACTTTGTATGGGCTTGTCTAATTATTTAGGGTATGAGAGGTCCAGATCTTTTCATGATCTTTCTATAGCCCAGGAGGATTTTTTTTGTAAATTCCTTTTGTGTATGGGAGTAGTTTCTTCACAAAACAGTGATGATGAATTAAGAACACTCCCAGGAAACTGAGCTGATGCTCATTTCTGCCTCTTGCAGCTCTGCCATTAGCTCTTGAAAGACGGATATAATCCCTTGTGCATGCAGTGCAAACTACAGCCTCTTGCATTTTCTCTGTAAAAGCCTCAGCTCCCCTAAAAACATAAATTAAATTAGCATGTGTTGCTCCCTTAAACAGTCCAGACATGTAAAGCATAGTTATCTTGCTGAGAAAATGATCACGACAACATTCAGAGAGCCCAGTGTCTCCCAGCAATCTCCCAAGGACATCTCAATGTGGCATGACCTTTTCAGGATAAATGGGATTTTAAATTCAGCCTTTTCATTAGTGTCCTCTCTGTGTATTATGTCTTGCAAGTTGGAGGAAGCTTTGAAGCTGTGAATGTTGTGACAGTGGCTATTGTTTCTGTACGTGCATTGTTAATTGTAATAGCAGGAAATGTGCAAGCCATATCAAAACAAGTGAGAAGAGGGGGGAGAGGGGAGAAGCCTGAAAGGAGAAAACTTCAAAGTAAGTGTAAACAGAAAAGGTGCAAAAAAAATGCAGTTATCTTATAGAGGGATAAAACTCTGTATAGACCAGCAGAGGTTTCCCCCTCCACCCCATCATAAGAGCATAGTATAGAAGCATTAGCGGCCAAACTAACTTCATTCCTGAAATACGTTTTTCTCTGAAGGGAGTATTTAATTCTCTCTCTGAAGAGGTGAAGAAGAGCAAGCCATTGATCTCAATAAGATGCAGAGCAATGGTTTGAATGCTGAAGAGATGCAGTATATATACCTGAAATAATGTGTTGCTTACAGGGTTGTAGTGCATATATCTGGTACCGGGCACATTTTTGTAGTTAAAATAAATGAACAAAACGGGAATTGCAAAATAAGTAGTAGGAATAGGCCTTCCTACTGGGGATATTTTTGGGAAAAGGGGTAGTGATCCATGAATTACTTCACTGATTTGAACGAAGCTGACCAGAGGATCAGAACACACTAAAAGAGCAAAGCATGGTGATACAGAAATTATACCACTAAAGGCAGAAGTAATGCTTCTGGGTTTTTTAAGATAGAAGGAAGTGCTTAAGGAAAAGCAGATTTTTATAAATGGACTGAAAATGCCTGTAAACATTTAAAATCAACTGTACTAAATAGTAAAATTGTAGCTCAAATGTGACGTGCATTTGCAAACAATGGAGTTGTAGTTAGTTTAGATTTTGTTCATTTCTCATCTGTGTTTTGATTTCAGTGAGCTCAGTGAGACTGCGGATAACGAAATTAAGGGCATGGTACTTCTCAAAAGCTGAAAAGTTCAAAGAAGAGATGACTAGGATTTTAAGAATGATATATAAGCCATGCCATCAGTTTTAAAAAACAAACTCATTTGTTTTATTTTAAGGCCAGTTATAACATGCTGAATCACTTTTTCCCCGCCTTTCTGTTTTCTGAGTGAATTATACTCACATAGGGACAGATAGGGAGGCAGAATATGAAGAATGGAGCAGACATCCATGTGTGTAGGTTTGGACAAACAAAATCTTTAGCTATAGAAAAAGGTGAGGTTTGGTTGGGTTTTTTTTTTTTACATGTTTTGGTTGGTTTGGGTTTTTTTTACTTAGATGTTTAGCTTGAGTATTTGCAAGGGGAGTGGTGAACAGGGAGCAAAAGTACATGTTCTTGCTTTCTAATGTGAGCAAGCTTCGTCTAAAATTGAAACGTGTAAAAAGATTGTTTATATAACATCAGTTGGGGTATTCACTTTGCAAGGTTTAAATACCAATAAATGGTTAAATAACATCACAGCAATGCAATATTAAAAAAGGGAAAGAAAAACAAACGGGAATCGGGGCTCTGTTCTACTTTAAATTCTGGTATTGTTAGTCCATTTTTATACGGAGACCTCACAGTTATCTAGAGATTAGTAGTGCTACAAAATTTATTTATGGATACACTTAGAAGTTTTCTTCCACCGTTCAACTCAGATGAGATGAGCACCTTTCCTAATGCCTTCTCAATTATAAAGGTCTAACTGAATTTTGAGAAAAACTGGGAGGGAGGAGAAGGTGTTTTAAGCAACACTGTATTGCCTTGTGCTTTTTTAACCTTTCTTCGGTTAAAGTTGAAATTTTATTTCTTAATGCCCATGATTCATTTAACCTGCTTCTTATTAACACTAGTTCCCAGCAGTCAATTACGGTTTTGCCCTGTGGGATCCATTAGTTAGATTTTGTATCAACCCTCCCGTTTTGCTCTCTTCCTGTGTTGCTGCCTTTTCCTGCCAAATGAACAAAATTTTATATGCTTACTAAGAAATTCTTATTCATGGTCCCTTTTATGTGCAACATCTTCACTGTATTCCTTAGTTGTTGAGCATGTAAAAATTTAAAGTATGCAGCCTTATCGAAGGGTTTTGGCAGCAATGCTGAGAGATAAATCATGAAGTAGATTAGCGTATGAACAATACCAGACAGATACGCTGGTGGAATTGCATGAACTGGAAAGCAGAAGTTGCTCAGATGCGAGGTGAAAGAAAAAATAAGTGCCCTTTAGCTCTCTTGGAGTAGCCATGCTGGCGGCTAAAGCTGTAAACATCCTAAATTTAAAATGAATCTATTTCTGCTATTGGTATCAGCATTTGCAATCCAACATCATTTATAAAAGTCATTAACAGCTGCCGTGTTTAGTCCGGAATATGTAGTGTTTTCCTGCGCTGACACTGTGCTTGTCCCTCAGCTATGCGTATGCCTTCTTTGAGTTAGGTCCTAGGCTGTGTTCTTGATGTAGCAGAGACCACATTACATTTTGCCACTTATGTGTGTTAAACTGTATTTATGGTGAAAGTCAGGGTCTTGATACGCTCACCGTTCCCCATTTTAATTAGTTTTATCTGCTGCTATCATCACAGCCTTATCTCTGCAGACAGTTGCATGGATAATATTTGGAGATCAGAATTCAAGCCCAGCCACCTAGTGTCATCCAGCAATTAAGTGTTATTTGATAGTTCTGTCTGTGGCTCAGGTGCCGAGGAGCTCTCGTCTCTGGTTGACAGTCTTTATAGCATCATAAAACATTTCTCAGGGGAAATCTGGATATGGAAGGCTTTCCGAATGGAAATGGGTTGAAAAGCCTGGACAAAGTGCAGTTCGAGCTCTAGTGGCAGTTCAAATCATTGACTGTTGGCTAATGACTACGCAGTTCAGGTCTGGAAGATGTTTAATTATTTCTGTTATTGCATTTGGTGAAGGAATAAAAAAAGCTTCTGTCTCCGTGACATGGGTGCTTATGTGGGAGAACATTAAATGTTTCAGTATTGCTTTTTTCATGGCTAATTTAATCTTTCGTATGAGAACTATGTAAAAAAAACATACTATGTGTATGGGAATACTGGCTGACTGCAGTCTAACTGCATAAATCCAATTAATTGCAGTTGCGTCTCCCCAGGTGATTCACTGGTTGATTAGGTAGTTGCTGTGTTATTTTGTTGGGGTTTTGGCTGTTTTTCCTACTGTATATTGAGAGAAACGAAAACATTTAATGAAGAAACTTGTGAAGGGAACATGACAATTGACGTAAGTAGAGTTTACAGTGACTGTAGCATTTCTTAAGCTCTTTTTTGATACCAAAGCTGTTTCTCAGTTCTCCCTGCCTATAGTGTGGAAAGATGCAAAGAAACCCAGTATGTATGTTTTTGAAGTGGGTATGCTAAAAGTTCTGTGCCTTCAGTGATTTTAATTGCTCACTGTGCCTTACAGGTGTATTAACCATTGTAGAACCTGATTAATTTCTTTCTTTTTATCTAGCACAGATGAGGGCAGAGACAAAAGAATGACAAATGGGATTGCTAAGTGGAGCAGTGATCAATAGAGAGTGCTGTCCATTTGGGTAATGGACATCTCTGTCATATCAGCTGTTAAAGAATTCAGTTGAGATGGGTCCCCACAGATCTACAAACCGTAAACCATCCAATACAAGAACCATTACTCTACACCCCCTAATATATAGCGGTAAATCTCAGGAGCTCTCTCTTTGAGATGCTAGAAGCTCTCATTTGCTAAATTTATTACGGTTTGGGTTTTATTTTAAACCATCCTTTACTTGGCAACAGCACTTCTTTTCCTGAAATAAAAGATATATTCACATAGATGTTATGAAGATCATCGTGCTTGCTTTGTTTAATAGAAACAATAGCTCTCGAGTTCCCCTGTAGCCAAATAAAGTAATATTTTACCCTCCCAGAGCAATTGTAACTAGTACAACAGATTCTAGCAATTGTCCAAGAGTCTCCTTGTCTCCAGCAGTGGCCATATTCCTACCAGGGTTTGCCAGTTGGACTTTCATTGTCACCTTTGTGACCAGTGACGTGGAGATTGGCTTTAGAACAAATCTTTTCTCCTGCTCATCACATAAGCTGTTTCATGTCTGTGAGTGCCAGATTTTCTGGAGCTGTACTCTACATGGCCCTTTTGGACTTGAGAAGCTCCAGGCAAGAGGCTGAATAGCACAGTTCTGGCCTGATGCTCCCTGTCTCTGAGAGATCTTCTAAAAGCCCATGTTCTGGTACAGTTAGGTCATCTCATTAAGATGTCACAGCATAAGGATTTCCCCGGCAGACTGATGAAGAATTTTGAGGTGAGAAAACATCTCTGTATCTCTCCATCCTGGGTCATTTCTTCAGAATTTTGTATTTTGGGATCCTCTCATTTTCTGTTCCTTTTTATATGCCTTTTAGTCTTTTACTTCTTCAAGCTAGTAGGAACTGTCATGCTTAGTAGGACCTCTCCTGTCATTTGCTTTCTTTCACTCTCCTTCAGGGTGCAATTACTTTTGGTCTTGATCCTTTCCTCTGTCCCCTATGTTTCCTTTCAATTACTGAAGCTACTGCGTCTCTCTGTCATTCATTTCTCAGGTCAATATATTCCATCAGTGACTTTCCTGTAATTGCTCTCCTGTAATACGTAAGGCAAGAACCAAGAATATTATTCTTACTGAATAGAGCAAATGGCAGAATTTCCACCCACTTCAGAAATTGGGGTAGCAGGACATGGTTTATTTTTTTCTACATTTGGTGGCAAATACCCAGTAGTCCAAAAATCTGTGAAGAAAGGGCCCTTGTAGCATGTAAAAAATAAAAAAAAAAGTAACAGTTTTGAGAAAATCTGTAAGCAAATGGAGCTAAACTATTTAGGTAAAAGTTTAAACACACCTACATTTATAAAGGAAATAATTTTAGCATTTAATTTCAGTGGGAGTGGATTTGGATTAATGGTGCTACATGCTATCATGCCATTTTGGAGAGGCTTCTTGCTACATGTGGTAACTGTTTTCTGTGCTGATTAATCTCTCCAGTTCAAATTGTTCTCTGAAGAAAGCTCCAAGGCAAATACGGTAACCTATTGTTAGGAGGTTGTTACTTATTTATTGGGGTACACATTATTTTTAGGATGTTGTTGTTTAATCTTCAGATGACAAATGGAGAAGGAAGTGAAATAAAACGGGCTGTGTAACAGTGAGTGAAGAACTAAAACTACACTTCAGCTAGGGCCTTTGTTGCAACTACTTCGTCACTTATTTTGCTATTTCTTTTCATCTATCATCGCTCACTGGTATCATCCCCTCTTTGTCTGATACAGCAACAGTTGGCCCCTGACTACGGTTCATACATGAGACACTGTTTCAGAAATGACCCCGGGGCCGAGGTGACACTTTCACAGCATTGCAAATATGTTGGTACAGATTAAGAAAAAAGGGAGAGAAAAGGATCAAGAAAAAGGACTGAGATGTTCCTGCTTCTTTTTGAAGCTAGAGGATAAACTTTTGTGTTTCCATAATGGAAGTTAATAGGATAAATTTTTAACCGCGTCAGAGAAAATACTTGAAAATTTCTGTTTTTTCAATCCACAGTCTGTTTTTTTCCCTTTTTCTAATTTTTCTGCATTGACTGATTACATTAGAATCTTTGTGTTTGAGGACATTTCTGCTACTGTTCATTAGCTGGAAAATCCAGGTTAGAGGTATCAGCTGAAGCAAAGGTATATTAGTAGTCCCAGTACATGGGGTATGGTTAGCAGAACATAATTTCACTATACTGATTATCTACTACAATGATTATTTTGTCACTTTAAATCATACTTTATCTGAACTAATTAACTTTATGTAACTTTGTATTAAAAATCCTTACCTCTAGGCTAATAATTGTGGTACCCTTGAACCTTAAGCAGTTTAAATAGTTTTGTGCTAGCCTAATGCCAGAAAGATGCAGTTGGTATTTCTGTGTTTCACGATGTTCTCATTTCCCACATGCCTTCTAATACATTATGATGCAAGGCATCCTGCTTACTGTGTACTTTATCACTGATACACTGTAAAGGCCTCCAAACTGTTGTTTACAGATCAGCTGGTGTGTGTCAGTGTGTATGAGGCACTGAACATCATAGATGGCTTTCTGTGTTCTGCAGTGCAGGGATGACTAGAAGACAGCTTTCATGAGCTTCACGCTTGCTTCTCCGTCCAAATGCTTCCACCTTCTGCCATACAAAGTATGTATGGAGTACGCAGGATGTCATTTTTCTTTCTTCTGCTTTAATGCCTTCTAGTTAAAATTAGTTATCCTCAAATAGTCTACAATAACAGCTACTTGCTAAATACGTTGTCAAATGTAAACATTGTTGTGAAGAGTAGATTTTCACCGGGCAGTCAGATGCAAGTCATTAATTTTCAGCATGCTGTTTGACTGTTAATGAGGTCATGACCCAAATGGCAGCCGTGGTTTTACCTATCAAATGACCTGTGTACCCCAACAGGCTGCTCATTTTCAGCCAGGGGTCTTCATCAGTAATTGTCCCCTGTAGCGCTCACACTTTGTTGCTTTATCTTTAAGCTTTAAGCTGCATGGTAGAGAATTCCTTACAATTCTCCCTGTGATCATCTATCTTCAGCAGGACCCATAAGACAAAGCTGTCCCCATACTCCATTAACCTCCATGTCCTGAGCCTAATTGATAGACGTTTTGTCTAAGCATTACCTGTTTGCCATCAGTATATTTCTTAGCTGTCCCATAGTTTGAGGACTGACACTCCCCCTTGTTTCCTTACACAGATGTGCTGTTCCCTTTATTTATGACTGACACACACACACACAAAAAACCCCCAAAAAACAAACCAAAAAACCCACAGTTTTCCTACCATAAAAAAATTGGTTACGTGTGGATTTTAGAGACCCTGCAGAACTCTAGTGTGCCATTAAGGTCCAGGGATTATGTCAAAGTACACTCTGAACAGAAACTTCTTGTGATTTTTCTCTTACTGACAGCGTTTTCTGGTTTTCCACCACCAATAGGTGGAACAGTCTATAGGTGTTTATGGTAATTTAGTGCCAGGTGTGGGACCGGGAACTGTCCTGATACCTGAATGATCTTAAATACTGAGATTGGAAGAGACCTCAAATATCATCTAGTTCCAACCCCCCTGCCATGAGCAGGGACATAAAAATTAAACAAACACATCTCCCCCCAAAAAACCCCACAAAACTAAACAAACCAGGTATTTCGGACCTGGCTAGCAATATGAAAACACTTAGACTGAAGAAAAAAAACAAAAAAAACCCCCTCCAACCAACCAACCAGCCAACCAAAAAAAGTCCATAAAAAGCCACAACCCAAAAGCACCTACAAAACCCCACAAAAAAAAACCAGATGGAAGAAGTAAGTTCTAGGCTGAACTTCTCTCGGAGGGCCAGCCATGATTTTATAATAAAAAGAATAGTGCTAAAGACACTCTAGAATCCTTACATTGACTTTGCTCATTAAAAACATGTGATATCCAATAAAATCTGCCTTTCCTTATGGTTAAGCATGTGGAGTCAGCGGAGTATAAAGAAAGAGTAATAAAAGTGAGATATTTGAGCATGTGGATTTGGCCTGGTTTTCAGCTGAACTACAGTATATTTTTCAGCTGAGCGCATTACTGTTTTCCGGTTAATAAATATATATACATACTTCTTCAGTACTGCTCTTACACGTATGCCTGATAGAATTTGTATATTAAGAAAAGGCTTCAGCATGCAAATACATTGTAATCTGGAAAATACGCATGCAAATAATAAATCCAGGTATATAACCAGGATTTTACATGTCAACAGTATGTATGTATGTTTAAATTACTGTGTGTAATAATACTGTCTTGTGTGCTATTTTAAGCATACAGGAAAGGTGTTTCTTACAAAAAATTATATTTATGGCAAATATTAAACTTAAAAAAAAAAAAAAATTACCACGGGCACTATTACTGATCCCCATATACATTACAGATTTTATTTTTAAAAGAGAATTACGAAGTTTCAATGGAACCCCGCTTGTATTATTAGGATCTATTTATATAGGTAAAACCAAATCTATGGCAGAAGAGGAAATAAAAATATGACTAATAAAAGCATAAAATCTCCATACTGGGAATTCAGACTTAAGTTTTCATTGTGAATTTCCAAAGGAATCCTAAATACAAGTATTTAAAAATTCAATTTAGATTTATATGCCTGCATTCCAGCTTTCCTTAGCTCAGCTGCAAAATAAAACCATTATTATAGTTTTATTACAGCTAAGCATTTTGGAGGCAAGCTTTCCTAGCATTTGTGTGATGTTCTGCAAGTGCACTAAGAACAGACTGCAGATAAATTCACTTAATGATGACTGCAGTGCAAAATGAAAAAAGCAAAGTTTTTTGTTTACCTTGCAGAGCACACTTGCTCCATGCGGCATATAGTATGAAAATTATGACATGTCAGTATTTTTGCCTTGCCACCCTGTTCAATACATTCTGTAATTTATGGAATGCTGCAGTTATCAATTTTTCTGTTTATCTGGAACTTCCCGTAGCAAGGAAAGATGCTATTTAAAATTCAGGACTTCCCTGAGAGAGACCTCATGTTATCCTTTTTCAAAGCAGTCTCCCTGTAGTGATGATTTGACATTATGTTGGGTGACACTAGCAGCTTTGGGTTAGCTGGTTTTATTTGCTTATAAGAGTATTTTCCAAAACAGTAGCTTGGATCGTGATCCTTGAGAATATACGCCTTTCACAGGTTAATAAATACTTTAAGAAATGCTGGTTTTTTGATTCCACTGTTTCTATTCTGTTCATGCTTTCCCCATTCAGTTCTACTGAGGAAAAAAAAGCAGTTCTGTTTGCCTTATTTGAACTTGTAATTGTCTTTCTTAGCCTTAAATTGCAAAGGAATGTCCACGCATATTTAGCACAATACGTGTTGTTTGTGCTAATCAGATTTCTTTCAATAGAGGAGTAGTAAGTAAAATCTGGGAAACATGACCCAAAAAATAATTTTTAACGTGTCATCAGTCTCGGTATTGGGTATGTTTTAGGGAACTTAATCCTGCTTGTGACTGGGAAGCCTTCTGTTCCGATAACATGGGAGGTCACTTGCTGGAGTAGATGATCTTTGCTGTTCTTGGAAAGATGATACACATGCTGATGGAGGTGAGCAGGGTTTCCTCCAGAATGTGACAAGCGTTTACTCTATCTGTTTTGCGCAGGATACACTTAATGATTAATGGCATTTGCAAGTGTTGTTCTTAGGAGTTTCAGTTCAACATGTGTGACCTACCAGTTGCATTGGCTAATTTAGGGTTTCAGTTATACATCACATGCTACTGATTATTTTTTCCTTCTGAGCACATAGTATACAACCTGTGGAAAAATCAAAAGTAATAGGAATGCCATAGCTGAGAACACCGTTGCATAAAGGGAGATGACAGAAGCTGCAATGCTCCAGGAACACAGTTATCTACAGGAGGACAGAAATCTCCCAAGAATTTTAGAACTGTTACTTCTATGGTAAAGGATCATAAACTGAGCAGAAACAGGTCTGAGACTTTTGTATGTCTTCTAGTCTGTCAAAGCAAAGAACCTGGCTATTGCCTCCTGTGCCCCCAGCATCAAGTGTGGATTAAATATTGATTTTGACAGTACTTACTGAGCTTGTGGAAATTTCAGCCTAGCCTATGTGGGGGTTTTGGGTGGTGGGGAATTTTTTTTTTTAATATGTCTGCTAACATCCTTTTCTTAAATTTTATGAGGTTTGGTTTAGGCTGGACTGAAGAAGCATAGGTACAGCAGATGGATTCTTAAGGTCTCAGCTTCTGCGAACCTATGTTTATATTTGCCCCTCATGACTGTGAAAATAAGTTTGACTGAGTATGAGTCTCAGTACAATGGTGTTTGCTGAAGTTTGTAGTTGGCAGTTGTGAACTGATCCATTCATCTCAGTGATGATAACAATTAAATTGTAAGACCTGCTGTGTTAAGGGAGAGGAAGATGCTGTTAAGATAGGCAAGTGTATCAGTTCAAAAGACTTTTCTTCCCCAGTCTCTGCAATACACCCCGTGAACCTTTGCCTTTTAGGATGAGAAAGTGGCTCACAAGCACTGCATTTGCTGCTTTCAGGAAGAGTAGGATGCTGGTGATATTTCAGGGGGCCAGAAAGAGCTCCTTGATTTGGTGCAAAGCAAAAACACTCGTGTGCCCTTCCACTAGCCCTGCTAGGAGGCAGGGAGTCCGGGCTGCACTGGTTTTACATCTTCCATCACATCCTGGAGCCCACCAGAAAGCTGGCTGTACTGAGAAATTTCATCAGAGTTCAGATTTAAAATACACGTTACCAATTTGTGTCACAGTTCAGTCTGTTAACATTCACAGTGAAATTCTTATTATATAGCAGGACAGGCTTGATTACTTTCGTGTTGGAGCTCTTACAAACTAAAATTCTAGGACAGCTCCAAACATCACAATCTAATGAGATGTTTCTAGTCTAGAAACATGGAAGAGCTTTTTAAAATACTCTTTTTAGCATAAAAAATTACGTCTGTTACTTTTTACTAATGTCTATGTGCCTAGTTCACCTACTCTGTAAACGTAGACATTCTTACATGAACCATCTGAGCTGCATTGAAGACAATGAATCAAGTTCACAGATGCATTACTGTATCTGTGCATTAGAATACTATAATTGAGGTGTCTTTCTGATAATTATACATAAGCTAGGAAACAATGTTGTGGGGTTTTATGTTTGTTTGTTTTGTATTTTTTTAAACATTTTTAGGCTATACTGGGGTTTAGATAATTATGAATGTTTTCATCAGATCATTATTTATATTGATCATAGAGGGAAAAAACATCACCAATGCATTTCTCTAAAGCCTTTCCAGTTGGAATATCCTCAATATTCAGACAGTCTAGTTGTATCTGTAAGTGCAGATGTCAAAATAAGTAATAGAAAATGTCACTGACCGGATTTTTTTTAGGAATCACAAATGTACGCAAGGAAGAGAACTATAGATGCAGTAAACTCTAGACAGCATATATGGAAGGTAGATTAGATGCACTGTGCCAACTGCTTCTGATTGAGGTTAAAGGGGTTATTGCTGCTAATTGTGCTGCTGACATTACTGCATGTGTGGCTATGCTCCAGTCTGCTTTTGTCTATTTTTTAAAATGCTACCAAGTGTATAATCTAACACAGGTGATACTGAGGAACTAAGGGCTAACTACACCTTGGTTTATACCAGAAACCTGGAGGAGAAGGTCTCCTGTGGCAGAGAGCTGGAAGGAAGGACTGCACAAAATGTCTTCTTCATCTGGCTCAGCTTCAGCTTACCATTCACATAGTCTATTCACCACAGCAATAGTACTGAAGCAATTATGCAGCTGTTTAGTCATACGAAAGACGTAGATCTACATATACAGGTAGAACCAAAGTCACTGGCTGTTATAGTACTTCTTAAGGTCAACCCTTTTAATGATGAATTTCAGATGAATTCTCTGGCGAGTCAGCAACACAATTCTAGTTCTTTGGCTTGTGTATGCTTTCTTTTCCTTTTACAAAATTAATGAAGACTTCCGCCGTGGCTCCAAACATTCTCTGGAGGGAAAAATGAACTTTTCTATATAGCTTGTTGGTAGCATGTTTAAAAACTGAGAGCAGTGGTTATCTGTCATAGGCAGGAAATCCATGTGAGTTCAGGGCTCTGAAAATACACAATTCAGGAACTTTTGAATTGGTTATTCCTTTCTTTAGTTGTTCACTTGAGAATCCTCCAAATTCTCTCAAAGGTGTTACAGATGTTCATGTAAATGTAAAGGAATATATGCTGTCAGTCTTGCTGTCAGGATGTATGTGTAAGGTAGTTGGATTTGTAAATTGTTCAATAGATTTTATATGAAACTGAGAGAAACCACAGACACTGTTATCCCATCATTGAACCAGATTCCATGTTTCACATTAAGAGTATGCCTCTTCAGCTGCACAAACCCCAACTTGATTACATAGCCCCTTACCAAGCAAAAAAATGTTAGTGTGTTTTAAGAATTAAATCAGTTTCCCGATTTCATTCTTAAAATGCTTATTTTTTGAATACAGGTAACTTTCAGTGATACCAGTATAGAATCATAGAATCACAAAATGGTTTGGATTGGAATGGACCTCAAAGATCATCAAGTTGCAACCTCCCTGCCATGGGCAGAGGCACCTCTCACTAGACCATGCTCCTCAGTGCCCCATCCAACCTGGCCTTGTACACCTCCAGAGTGGGGACATCCACCACTTACCTGGGCAACTTGTTACAGTACCTCACCACCCTCATAGTGAAGAATTCTTTCCTAATACCCAATCTAAATCTGTCCCCTTCCAATTTAAAACCATTCCTCCTGATCCTGTTGCTACATGCCTGTGGTGGATGCCTGGGATGGTTTAGCCCTTCTAAAAAGTCCCACTCCAGCTTTCCTGTAGGCCCCTTCAGGTACTGGAAGGCCACTACAAGATGTCCCCAGAGCCTTCTCGTCCAGGCTCAACAATGTCAGCTCCAGCCCTCTAACCATCTTTGTGGTCTTCCTCTGGACCCGTTCCAGCAGTTCCATGCTCTTATTTTGTGGACTCCAGAACTGGACACAGTACTCCAGGTGGGGTCTCACCTGTGTAAAAGGAACAGCAGTTTCTTTCAGAAATTTCCTGCATCCCATTTCTCTACCTGTCCAGTTTGGCTCCCCAGGTGTCTCTGCAGTCACAACTTAACAACCTTGCAATTAGAAATTAAAAAAAGCCTGAAAAGACATAGAAAGTGAAGTTTGTTCCAAGTGTGATATAAAAGCACAAAAAGAAAAAAAATCTTTGAAATATTTTTAGCGCTTATAATCTCCTGCAGGGAGGAAGTTTGTTACACTGCCACGCACTGAAGAACAGATTAGGAAGTCACCTAAGAAAGCACAGAGAACAAACGACAAGTGCTGTGTCTTTATTTCACATAAATATGGCAATGAATAAGGATGCTGTTGTAGGAGAAGAAAGGGATGGAAATAAATTCCCATACACAAAATTTTTCTTGATAACCCGCATAAATACCTACTTTCTAAATTTTGTAGGCAACCTCTATTGTAAGACTAATGTTAAGGTATTAGAAGCAAGATAAAAGTGTATTGGTTTGTTTCTATTTTTAGAAAATTTCAGAGGTACTTATGTCCTGGAGCCTGTATTGAACACTTTATGATTTTTGTCTATAGATCTGTGTTTCAAATTTTAAGTCTTTATATACTTACTAAATGCTTGAGAAAATAAAGGTATAGCCATGTTTATCTCTTCAGTTTATTTATTTTTTTCTTAGCTACAGCTTTTGAAGTTATTTAATTCTGATCATGCATAGACTCTGCAGAGTGACTTACTAATTTTGAGTTGTTGGTGTGTTAGACATTAGGGCTTTTATAATTGCGGAGGAAACTTGTGTAATTTGTATTATAATGGACAATTCAGCATTTTGAAACTAATCCTTTATCATCTTTTCTCATGTGAATGTCCTCTTTGTCTTCAAGCCCCACATGATAGAAATCACAGATTCAGTCAAGCCCTCTGTGCCCTTGCAGAATGAAATCTCATGCTATTTCTGTAGGGTTTCAAATATTTTAAAATAATTCTGATAGGTTTGTTGTAACTTTCTAATGTATATGTTTACTGGAAAACACATAATTTTTAAATTGCCATCTAAGGAATATGTAAATGCGTGCAGGAAATCCTTCTTCTGTAATAAGGTTTTGGTCACACACACACACCATTTCCTTTTATTTCTAATAACTACAATGAACATCTATATTCTTCTTCACAGCCACATTTTAAAAGCATTCCTAAGCTGGTGAACTGCAGGGTATCCTGAACTCTGTAAGTGACTTATGCCTTTGAAAGCCTGTGGCAGGACTGCAGGAATTGGAGCTGTATAAATAGTCTGAAGCCACTCCCCTCATTCCATATTTCTGGCCACTCCAAGTCTGAGAATGTTTGCTTAAAAATCATTAATTTTAAAATAATTTTAATAAAATGATGTACAGAGCTGTAGTTTTCATTCACTGCACACTGGAATTAATCTGTTACAGGAAGAAGGGTTGAAGAATTTAGGGAGGGAAGGGGGAAGACGGGGAGATCCATTTAGTTAATTTTTTTCTGTAATCCCTAAACAGTTCATGCTACCTGTATTGATTGTCTTTTGCCAGCCAGATGTAAAAGCAGCTCTGTCCCTCCTCATCTGCATACAGGCTAAGTAGCAAGTCTCGTTTGTTATTACAAAGGGATTTATTTCAATGAAGAAATGAAGCAGGGGTTTGGCAGATAAGGGCACTTAAGCCCTTTGAGCATTACAGCAAGCTTGTAGAATATGGGCATCAAGCATGATAAGCTTTGCCTTCTTTGTTAGCAGAAGAGCCTTGCTGAGAAAAGACGATGTGGCCTGGCCTGTGGTCTCCTTTCATGCTTCTCTGGGAGCATCGATCCTTGGAGAAAGCCTGGTCTGCAGGTGCACTGCTGAGATTTCCTTCTTACCTTTGAAAACAAGGACATGCTGCTCCCAGTGACATAATCCAGGGTGTATGTTTTGCATTCACACATATACATGCAAGCACTTATGCGTTTCTCTTTTTTTAAGTTGCAGCTCAGTTTGGGACTTTGAAGAGGTTTCTTCATTGCAGACCTCTGTATGCTAGGCAGATTTAAGTGCTGCAGCAGAACATGTGATGTCTTGATCCTTACAAAAGAGGAAAGTCATGCAACTGCCCATTGACTCTCCATTGTAGTCTCAGAAGTCTAGTAGCTAAATCACTTCCTCTGCCTTGCCAAAAGCAGACACGCTGCAACTGGCCCATGCAAAGAGCCCTTCACCATCACTTGACTGGTTATGTTAGGATGAGCATAGCCAAAACTTTAAGTTTTGAGCTTCAAGAAAAAATTAAGAATATCAGACTTTCTTGCATTTACACCCCCTCTGCATAGAAAGAAATTTTTTATTTCCAATTATGGAAGATAAAAAGCACACAGTGCTACATTTGTAACCTGGCTTTGGCATTCTCTGTTTGCAAAATGGATAACGTGTTCTGAGGGGATGTGCTTGGGTAATGACAGTTAATGTTAGGCATGTTGGTACATAACTTAGCCACATAGACTAAGGAAAAGAAGGACTCATGGTTTTACAAAAAGATGCTCAGTGCAACTGTATCACACAGGTTTAGAGCTATTTTAAAGTTAAATTAGACATTTAACACATTCTGTAACAATATATGTGTATATATCCTGTTGTGTTTGTTTGGTTTGAAAATAATGACAGGCTGTTTGTCAGTGGCCGATTTTTAGGTTCTCAGACCAACATCTGTTAAGTGGTCCAAGATAATTACTTTAACTGATTGTGTGGCTTTGCTGTCTTTATTTTTCAGAAGAGCACTGCTAAGTCATCTTCATAGATGAGGTGTTTGTATTCTACTTCAGCCAGTCCAGCTGCTTTAAATACCCAATAAAATACATGTGCAAATGTTAGTAAGTGTAGACATTGGATAAAACAAGATCTGAATACACTTTGTACACTAAGGCAGGAGTCATTTGGTAATGTCAGAAAAATGTGAAACATTAATATCTAATTCAGTTGGACTGCCTCATTTTTCCTTTAATGTATCTTTGTTTCTTTAATTTTAAACAGGTATGCTTAAGTATATGTATGTTTTATATTTTGTCATGTCTGCCAGCCACGCTGCTACCAGAATTAAATAATGTTGTGGCCATGGGGAAGCTTCAGATAATAGACAGTGTTGTATAGCTTTTAGTTACATCAAATAATTTTTTCAAAACTTTATAGATTTTCATGGTTACTCATGAGTTTACCACAAGTGGATTTGAAAATAAACCAAAGATACTTTACATGGTCTCTCTACATTTTAAAAAAAAAAAAAAACCTTATCCTTTAAATTTGTCACTTCTGCAGCATAAAATTATGCTGGGCTCAACACTAGAGTAATTTGGAATTGATTTTTTTTTTTTATATCTATCTGTGTATCTATCTGTGACTTGAAATTTAGGGAAGGATAAAATGGCTGGGATTAATGGGGAGGCCAAAAATTAACCACTTAGAAATGGTGAATCCAGTTCACTGCATGAACACGACCACCCTGCATGTGTGCTTGTGACTAAACAAACAACCATGACTTTGAGAACAACAGAAGCATAATGGAAATTTTAAAAAACAAAAGAAAACACAAAAAAACTCGCTAGAAACCACAATTTTCAGAAATAGGTTAAGGTTCCTTTTTATATAAACTTGCCCCAGGTGGCTGCGTCATTTGTTGCTGTGTCATGGTTCGGCCCCAGCTGGGAGCTGAGCACCATGCAGCCCCTCGCTCGGTGCCAGGGGAAAGGGGAAGGAAAAAAGGGGAAAAAAAACAAAGGCAAACTTTGTGGGTTAGGATAAGTATAGTTTACTAGGACAGCAGAGATAGATAATAATAATAATAGGACTTTTATAGCAAAAATATATGAAACTGGTGATGCGTAATGCAGTTTCTCACCAAACCACACAACTCAGGCTGTGCAGCTCAGAGCCATCCCAGAGCTGGACCATCCCCAAAACCCACATGTCCTGGAGCTGTGTGCATCTGCACCGACAAACCCCCCTTTATGCCAAGCATGACATAATTGGTATGGAATACCCTCTTCAGCCATTTTGGGTCCCCTGTCTTGTCTGTGTCCCCTCCTGGCTTCCTGGGCACCTCCTACCTTCTTGTTAGCAGGGTGGTATGAACAAGTGAAAACTCCCTGACTGCTTGGCAGCAACTAAAAACATGAGGGTGTTACCAGCACTGCTCTCATCCAAACTCACATAACTCCCAAACACAACATTCCACTGACTGATAGAAAGAAATTAACTCTATCCTAGCCAAAACCAGGACATTATGCACCCCTTATTCCCTACCATTTACGTCATACCAAGATCGACCAATTCCCTTAGGCATGACCATTTTTCTGGTTTTTGACACAGACACACACACACATACACATATACACACACACATATAGACATGCAGATATCATTACCTTAGTCTATGGGCCATCCCTCTAAAATGTCCATTGAGTTCATTTAATCCATGACATCAGGCTCCATCTGTCGTACCAGTCAGAGTAGGAGTGACGATGTGTACCGGTGGATTGTTGCGTACTGCCTCCCAGACACTCAACTGATGAACTTGGTGTGGTCCATGCTTGTGGTCTGCAGGGTTTTTTTTTTCAAAGAATTGTGTGGGTGCCAGTTGCTGAGGCCATTTTAGTCCCATCATCATAGCACTCATCTTTCATTAATTTGTGGGACTCCTACTGTAGTATCATTGGTACAATATATAACAATTGTAGCTTGTTAAGCTTGATGCTTTACCACAATGCAACAGGACCCATGAGTGAACAGGGCACACTGCTTCTCATTCTGCAGTAGTTTGTTGTATGGCAGGGCTTCTTCAGCACACGTTATCTCCTCCTCTGGTGCCATCCCAGAATCTTTGCCTTCTGGCCAGTCCGTGGTAACTTCCAGGATGCCTGGGTGATTGGGGTTCCCTATTTGAACCTGCTGTGCGATATGCGTGCCCCCCTTGCTCTATGTAGCATCAGTGGCATGGTGCATAGAAGGGGCCTTTCCTTGGAACATCCAGCCCAGCACCAGCAGTCAGGGTGCCAGGAGGAGCTGGGCTTCAGTTGGAATCACTTCTGAAGTGGCTGGAACCCCTTCATACGATGCAAGTATTTCCTTTTCTGTTGGAGTGTACAAGACCTCGTTCCTCTGTAGCCCCGACTCCAAAACGCCAGCAGTCACCCTCGAGTCTCCCCTGGTGTTTCTGCCAGGGACCCCAGGTAGGACCATTCTCCCTAGCTGTGGTGTAGAGCACATTCTTTACGTCTGGCCCTGTCCAGATGGGCCCAAAGGCTACTGCATAGACTGTCTCCTGTTTGATCTGTTCAAAGGCTGGTTGCTGCTCAGGGCCCCACTGGAAATCGTTCTTCTTCCGGGTTACAGGGCAGAGAGGGCTGACAGTGAGACTGGAATTGGGGATAAGCATTTGCCAAAAACCCACAATGCCTAAGAAAGCCTGTGCCTCCTTTTTGTTGGTTGGTGGCGACATAGCTGCTATTTTTTTATAACATCTGCTGAGATCCAGTGACACCCATCCTGCCATTTTATTCCTTAAAACTGGATTTCTTGAGCAGGTCACTTGACCTTTCTTTGTTTCATAGCAAAATGAGCTTTTAGCAGAATTTGGATTATTCTCATTTCTCAAAAACTTATTCTGCTGTGTTGCCCTATACAATGCTATCAATATACTGCAAGTGCTCTGGGGCTTCACCCTGTTCTAATGCAGTCTGGATCAGTCCATGGCAGATGGTGGGGCTGTTTCCACCCCTGGGGCAGCTGGTTCCACATGTGCCTCTCCAAGTGAAAGCAAACTGGGGCCTGGCCTCTGCCACCAAAGGAATTGAGAAGAAAGCATGTGCAATGTCGATTGTGGCATACCACTTGGCTGCTTTTGCCTCTAGCTCATCCTGGAGTTTCAGCATGTCCGACACAGCAGCGCTTATAGGTGGCATGACTTCATTCAGGCCACGATAATCTACTGTCAGCCTCCACACTCCATTGGACTTCGGCACTGGCTATATTGGGCTGTTAAAAGGTGACCGGGTTCTGCTGATCACTCCCTGACTCTCCAGTTTTGAATCAGCTTAAGGATGGGGATCAGGCAATGTCGGCTGGTGCAGTATTGTTGTTTGTGCACCAACACAGAAGCAATTGGCACCTGTTGTTCTTCAGCAACCCCACAACAGAAGGGTCCTCCTAGAGTCCAGGCAAAGTAGACAGTTGTTCAGTTTCTTCTGTCTCCAGGGCAGCTATTCCAAAAGCCCATTGATACCCTTTCACGTCTTTAAAGTACCCTTTCTGGAGAAAGTCTATGCCCAGGATGCAAGAAGCCTGTGGGCCAGTCACAGTGGAGTGTTTCCCAGTCCCTCCCAGTTAGGATCACTTCAGCCTCTAGAAGGGTGAACTGTTTGGTTCTCCCTGTCACTCCAGAAATAACGATGGGTTATACCCTTTCATGATTCAATGGCATTAGGGTACACTGGTCACTGGTATCCATTATATATCAATATGGGAAGGATTTTGGAGAGAGTTTCTTTTTTTACCTCATTTCTTCTTCTGCACTGCATCAGTATGTCTAGGTGAGTTTTCCTTCTAGGCTACCATTTTCTAACTTACCTGTTATTATAAATATTTTTAAATGTGTAATTTGTTGTGGGCCAGGGACTTTAGACGGGGGGGGAAAGTAAGGCCCTACTCACAAACCTTAAAGCATTATGTTTGTATAAATAGCCTTGTGGCAGCAGATTATTTACCCACGCTAAGGAGCTGGAAGAAAAGTGAATTTTCAAAAGTATCGTGAAGACTCCACCGATCTTATGCCACTGTCAAACTAGATTAGATTGGATGAAACTAGGTAGAAAAAAGACATGCTCTGAAACACTTCAACAGACTCTGGTGATGACCTTGGTGAGGAAGCGCTCATGGTAGGTAGCGCAATGAAACAGGTCCACAACAGTTACCATGGTGTGGAGCACACTGATGAAATGGGTCTTTGTACCCTCTTGGCAGTCTTGTCATTTCAGCTGTTACCTTGAACACGGTAATCAAGGGTGGTGCATCTGTGAAAGATGCACATTATGGAGCACATCAAGGATTAAGGAACAGTCTCTTTGTTCTGTTTATTGTAGTTAGTGACAACCCAGCTGTGGTATTTGCAAACTATATCATAACCCATACACAGAGGGATAGAGTATGTTACAAGAGAGTGGTTATTGTAATAAAATGACACTGTGATTTATGAAACATCCAATAAACATACCCCTCAAGTCTGTTCTTTGTATCTGTCTTTTGTGCTTACTTGTGTTGTCCTGGTGACACCCTGTCCCTCTACCTCCTGAAATACTTATGTGCCCTGTTTAAAATGAATGGAAGGCCCCTCTTTCTTTCCAAGTAGGAAAAAAACAAGCTATGAATGAGAAATTGGGAGAGAGTGGGAAAGTGAGTCACTGTGCTTTGTCACAGTTGCACTCATTTTATCACAACTGACATAAGCTGAGCAGCACTTAGAGTTCAAAGGAAACACTCCTTACTCTGGTATCATTTAGTTTGAGTTCCAGAGCTGCTGAAATATTAAAATATTTCTTGAATGTACGCATGGCCTTTTTGTTTGGTTGGTTTAGCTTTCAAAGAAAGTATCCAAATGAAGCTGCCCAAGTAAGACTCCATTTAACCAGACTGTGGCACGAAGTACACCCGTATTTTATTATTTTGTTGTTACATGGTTTTGCAAGAATGCCTGTGTTTTACCAAAAAATAATTACCTAGCCAAGCTTTCTAACAGTATCTTTTTTTTTTTTTAAAAATAATTTAAAAGAATGGACTTTGCAGGCTCTGGCGTCGGCTTTCTTATGGTGTTGAATATATTCTTTTTTCTGTAGAACTGTGTTGCTGTACTTACCTCTGTCTTGTTTCCATATCGCACTTCAGCTGCACACTAGGCTTTTTCAACAGTAGGTGAAATGAAATAGATGAGAGTCCAGCCCTACCCACTGAGCTCAGATGCACAACAGCAGTGCTCCCATTGTCTCCAGTACTGGACCGAGCCCCACATCCTTTCTGGGCTGAAAAGGCCAGCTGTTGGTGAATGGGAAAAAGATGAGGGCCCAGCAGGCCTTTGAAAGATAACTGTGCCAAGGCTCTGTAAGTTTTACTGGATTTTTTTCCCGCCCAGTTTTTCATAATAGCACTTGAAAAAGGTGCACGAGAAAAGAAATGAGGAGTAGTTCTTTGTGCAGTAATGGTACCCTATATGTAAATGGCAAAGCAGGCTTCCTTTGCAAAATACTATTGAGTTTTACTAGTGAAAAGTGCTAAGATCAAAAGTATTATTCCAAGTGTGATGCCTAAGGTGAATTCAGTAAAATAAAATAACACTGATTCTTTTTTTTTTTCTTACCACCTACTGTGGTTGAAAGTTTAATCACATTTATTATATTATTCCTCTAGCCTAAGTAGAGATTCAGTAAAGCTTGAAAAGCATAGTCAATATTATCGGTCAATAGTTCTGTTCGTTGACGGTGTACATTTAAACATTGAATGGGGCTGTTTTTCCTTTGCTAAACAGACATGGTTGTCTTTAAATTGCTAGTTGAAGTTAGAGGCAACTTGAGGTGTAACCTAATGAGTCACACCATGTCTTCAAAACAGCAAGAAGAAGTTAAAACAGCTGCAGAAGTATTCAGGCACTTACAAAGGAGGACAAACCCATGGAGTAACATGAAGAACTGTTAGAAGCACGCCCGTGGAGGCAGTGTGCTGTCTTCACCCATACAGAGAAGAAACATGCAAATGCCACAAGATCTGGTTTGGAAAGAGTTAGAAAAATGGAGAGTCATCATCTGCTTTTATGTGGCATGAGTGAAAGCCAGGGACTGAACAGGGAGCCCCTGAAAGCTGCTGGCTGTCTGGCGATGCTCTGGGCCACGTTGTCCAACACAGCAGTGAGCGCGGCCGGTGGGATATGTTTTGTCTGGCTTGAGACCGTGGTTTCCTGTCTCTGTCACAGCTTATGAAACCCCAGTCTTACCACTTGGGTTATGGTAGGATGTAGAAACTCAAGCCTGTGTGCCCTGGCTCAAATTGCTTTTCTAAACAAATTTACTGCTCTAGTAACACGTACAGCAAATTCCCCAGTGAGAGCCCAGGCATGTGTGTGCAGCAGTAAGGTGCATGCTAACAAGTGGCAACAAAGGTAGCCTTATGAAAATGCACGGGGGGGGGGGAGGGGGGAAGATCTTTATTTGCACCCATACACCATACCCTCCTGCTTTCTAATTGGTACTAATTGATAGAGAATGTAATTCGGAGTCTTTCAACCACCCCTAGTTCATGAGGGTTTGCTTGAGACATTGTTCAGCCTACTGGCTGCCCTTTGCTTATTAGGCATGGTCAGTACTCAGAGCTCGCCTCTCAAGCAATGTGTGTGCATTATCAGCCCTCCTACAGGCACCAAAGACTTGTCAATCATGGTGACCTCCAGAGCCCTCGAACAAGCCCAGCAAACAAGGCTTTGAGGTCTGCAGTGGTTTTTTTTTTATTTTATTTTATTTTTTCTGTCAGGCTTTTTGGAGTGGGTTTCTCTAATTATTTGAAAGTGTATGCAAACACTGAAGGAGAATTAGGAGCATCAAGTGGGGCCTCTGCTTTTATTAGGAGACTCTTTCTTTTCTAAATAGATGTCAAACATATTCTTTACTCTTTAGACAGTTAACCTTTCATCTCTCCTGTAGCAGAAATTCCACTCTGAGGTATGCTAATTTGCTATTTGCAGCATTCTTAAAGTAGAGAGAAAATGTCATTTGCAGTGCCTTCATTAAAAAGTCCTTTATCCATATTGTACACATTTTTTTCTGTTCTGGTTAGTTACATTTTTATTAAATAAAAGATGCCCATCTAGTCTCCTTCTCCTAAAAAGTAAATAGATAAATAAAACCACACAGACAAAAAAACCCCAAAACCTCACCAAAAAACCCCAAACAACCCACAAACAAAAAAAATACCCAAACCAACAAAACCCTGAGGATAAAGCCTAGACACAGATGACTTTCAGGCTTGAATTCATCATGAAATCTCCTCTGGCTTCATTTACTAAGAGGTAGGATGTGAAAGTCTCCTGCCATCTCTATTCTTCTTTCTGTGCTTACTGCAAGCATCTTCTTCCACAGCTCCGTTACTGCTATTAAGTGACTGTCTTTTATGCAAGACAGGGTGTTGGAAGGGATGAAACTGGGAAGCAGGAGGCACACAACAGGACAGCTCTTGTGTGAAGAAGCGAAGCTTCTTCTGTTGCCTCTCTTTTCAAAGCGACCTTCCTCCTTTTCCAGGTTCGGTTGGGCTCTGTGATGCAGTGAGATGTCTGAGCCAACTCAGGCTGCAGAAAAGGAGAGATACCTTTTCACCTGAACTGGTCTGCTCAGACATACTGCACTGTTTGAGCTAGCACATGTTTCTCTGCATGATACTTTGCCACCAGTCATACCCGCATCACGTTGTCAGCTGCAGAGCCCACAGAAGACTCGGCGCTGCAGTTACGCTAGCAGTGCTGGATTCCTTACAGCGTATCAGGAATGACTGGGCAGACTTCTTCCCATTTTAATTTTAGTTATCTTGAAAAGAAAAGGAAGGTGAAAGGAGAGTGAAAAGGCATTCTTGGGTTGTTGTCAAAATCGTGTACGTATGTTATGGTGTCCATTCAGATTAGCTAGTGTGTTCCCTGCAGCTGCCCCAGCGCAGGCATTTTTGCACATGTTCTCAAGTTTACAGACACTATAGGAAGAGGCCAGCTGTTTGAAGAGCTTCCTATGTGCTTTAAGGTGTGGTATTTACAGGCTGTGGTCAGGGTGACTGTGGGGAGACTAGCACCAACTATGGAGATGGACCCTTCAAACCGTGCTATTGATTGTGGAGGATGCGTGCAGTAGCCCCTGCTGCATCTTTGAGGTCATCCATCAAGAGGTAAATGTATCTCAGCATGTTAATTTTTTATGCGATTTCCTAACGTTTTCCATATTCCTTGCAAAAGGACTTGTGTTCAGAGGCAGCTGTGAGCTATTCCAAGTTGCTTGGTGCTCAGAGTTTTATCTCAAGGGACAAAAGATACAAGCTCCCCAAACCACTAAATAATTGGAGTAACTCCTCCTCTCAGTCTCCTCCCACAATATAGCTTATTTTTTTCTTAGTACTTTCTTCTTTCAGCTTTTTTTTTTTTTTTGCATAAGTAATGGACATACTTTTCTCCTAGCTTCTGTTGGTAAGCTAAGCCAGATTTCTGTTGTGAAGCATGCTTTTGTGGGAGTCTTTTCATTTTGTCAGAAAAGAGGCTTTTGGGAGGGGGTTTTTTTTGTGTGTTTTTTAAGTAAATAATTTTAATAAATAATTGGTGAATTTTGTCGTGTTGCTGAGGTAGTTTTTTTCATCTATCACAGTTAAGGCAGTCAGCTGCCATATGAGATGGGAAAAGTAATGAAAAGTCAAATTTTTAAGCACAAGTAGTTTAAAAAATTAAATTGAAGATTTTTTAGGCTATGTACTTTCTCTAATACATTTTTTTTGAGCCATGCATTTGTTTTTCTGAGAAGGTAAGAGAATCTCCCTTGTTTGGGTTACTTCTGTAAGCGCTGAGGGCACTCACGTTCTTGGGCGAGTTAATTTCGCCCTTCACATGTGAACGGGTCACTCCTCAGTACCTTGGCTTTGTGTGCAGCTAAGTGAAAAATTAGTGTTTTGTAAATGGATTCAGTTTGGGGTGCTGGTATGCTTTTTTGTCTGCTTACCCTGGGAATAGGAAGGATGAAAGGGGGAGGAGAAATAATTATGGGCAAAACAGTAACCTTTTCTTCTTCTCCCAGACGTTCTCATAGGCAAAGAAAAACACACAAATGACTCCTTGCCTATCACGTACTTGGACATTCTGTTGAGATGGATCTTTGTGGATTCCGAGGAGGAGACTCCAATTTGTATTTAGTCTGAAGTACTCGGCAGCCGGGGAGGTGGGGGCTGGGGGAGGAGCATGCCAGAAGCCCTGTGCAAGGTCCTCCTTTGTTTAGGTCTGGAGGACTGGCTCTGGGAAGGTTCTCAACAGGGGGATGTTTCGAAATAGTTTCAGTCAGAGCTGGAGGATTATTTTCTTTAACAATGTGGCAAAACACACAGTTTAAACCAGAAAATTGGGAACAGTGAATGCGATGGTAACAGGGAAAAAAAAAAAAAAATCCCACCCAAACCTCTTTTTCTTTTGTGTTGTTTTATCAGTTGGTTTGCTCCGTGCAAAGTGAGGTGTGTGACTTTTTTTCCTCCCTTCTTGGTACTGGCCAGATTGTTTTTTGGTTTGTTTTTTTTTTTTATGTTTGCTGCAGATGTTCAGGAAACTAATTCCAAGGCCTGCACCTGCGTGACACTGACCTAGGCCTGCTTTGCCACATCCTGCTTTTATTCTGCTGCACAGATCAATTTGCAGTTTATTCCTCATCTCTCTCTCCTTTGTCCACAAAACCATTCGTCAGCCCCCTCCTGCCTCTCTCTGTGCACGTCCTAGGTGGAGGAGGGACTGACTGCTGGTTTCTCTGTCTCAAGGCTGCTTTGGCAGAGGAACGGAGGCCAAACTCCTGTCAGGTCAAGGTGCCATCCATTAAGACAGTGTTCACATTTTCATTATGAGACCCAGTTTGAGGGATTTATAACTTGGCTGCACAAACTTGCTGGAGGCTGAACTTGTCATACATAGTTTCATCTGGGGAACTACTTAGTGGTCTTTCCAAGACTCAGACAAAATCCATGCAGGGGCTCTGCTTCTCCCCTCGCCAGGAGGTGGAGATAGTGGCATTACTAGAGAGCGTTTTTAGGTTTGTTTTGGTTTTAGGCATTGGGGGGGCGGGGGGCTGGGGGTGGGTAGGGGGTGTCTCAGATGCACTAATGCTTTTAGCTAAGATTATGTTTTGGCAGGCTCTCACAGACCTGAAGCCTGAAGTCAAGCTGCTGCTGCCAGCTTCCTCCTTCTGGTTTTATATTGCTTATAACCTGAACCTAAATTACCTTTATTTTACATTGACGTCAGGATAATAAAGAACAAAAAGTAAAGCCTCAGCTTGAGGCTTGCTGCGTGAAGCTTGAAGCGTGCTGACGTGAGGCGGCTGCTGCGCAGGGCTTTTGTGGCCAGGAGGCTTCAAAGCCTCAGCAGAAGCCAGGTGGCCCTGGAGAGAAGTCCTCCCGCAGTGCAAGGCTCCAAGGAGGACATCCCCTCCCACCTGGCAGTGACAGCTTCCCCTTGTCTCCTCTGCAAAGCACCGCCAGCGTGGCCAGAGCCAGGGATCTCCTCTGAGGCCTCACAGAGGCAACTTGTATGCCGCGATTTTACGAAGCAGTATGGTTTCGTGGCATGCAAAAAGAAGAGGCCAAGCTGGGGGGATGGAGGTAGGACAGAGGGGGAAGATGATAGCAAGAAACGCCTTGCCTCTGCTGCCCTCCCCACATGCCTTTCTGTGGATCCAGTTACATGTGAGACCTCAGGGAATGCAAGCAAGGAGAGATCAGCATTGCTAAAAATTCTGCATTGACCCCACGAATAAAGAAAAATCGGTGTCTCATTAAGCAATTCCTTATCTTCTTAAATGCCAGCTATCAGGGGCTGAAGAATGGGCAAAGGAAAACCTCTGCACCCTTAACACCAGAAATGTCCTTTTGAACTTGCCAGAGGCTGCGCATGTTGGTGGCAGATCCACCTACTGTGAATTTAATAATGTGCTGGTGGTGGTTCTCCTTTTACTTCAGGTGGGCAGATTTTCTGTGATCAGCAGCGTAGTGGAGCATCTGGAGTTGAGAAGTCTCTTATCCAAGGCTACAGAGCCAAGCCATACTTCCCAGAGAAGAGGCCCACTTCAAGAACTTTCTCAAATAGAAAGCTTTTGAATAAGTGACTGCACGATTTTTCTGGTTTCGGTATACTGCCACACGCTTCAGTCAAACAGTAAAAGCTGTTGTTAATGGGTGCATAGGCTTGCTAACCTGATGGATTTATAAAGTTAAAATAGAGAAAATAATTCAATGCCGAATTCAGTAAATACCACAAAGGACACTTTAATTTCCTTTTTTTGACTTAAGAGCAGAAAAAACAGCACAAGTTACAGAAAAATCCACCTAGGACTCATTTATGAAACAGCTTTATCATCTAGATTTTGTAATCAGATAGATGGATGGTAGGTTTTGCATTTACAAATTACACATTCCTTAGGTGGATTTTGTACATGATCTGCAATTTACACACAATACATCTCAGGCTGCTCTATGCAGGCTTGAAGTTATTACTTTATTACCTTTTTTTCCAAGTAAGTGGTAAGACTTATGGTTTCGTCTTTTTACTCCACTCCATTAAATTTATATGATAATGCTGCTGCTACAGAGACAGGCATCAGCTTGCAGAGTCTTCTCCAAGTGTAAATATTCACCAGTTCACTTTGTGGGAAGTGAATTTTGCTCTAAAAACAGAACATTAATACTAGTTACAAAGTACATGTGAATGTAGGAAAATGTATACAGTAATGAGTATAGTTCCAAATCAGAAACAGATTCGGAGAAAATGTATTCCTCAGCCTTACTTTTCTATTATTCTGGGACATATCTTCTCTGTTTTGAAAAGTGTTGCTGTATCATTCCTGCAGTATCTCTTTTTCTGGTGCCTTTTCATTCACTTGGTCCATCTTTGTCACTGTCTGTTAGCATCGTAGTAAATCTTCATCAATTTAGCAAAATTAGTAAGAAGCATTGCTGTTTTAATGCAGAGGCTTGTATTACCAAAAGCTGCAATTGTATTTGGCCATGTGTGGACAAGAAGTCTGCACCTCTTGAAGGGTTTAAGTGTGGCTTTCAATTCAGGGTAACACAGCTTTAGTCCTTGGTGAAGCTTCAGGGGTGACTGTTGATTGTTGCCCATCTGGGAGCATCTTCCTATTCCTCAGAGCATCTCATAGCTCACTAGGAGGTGTGCCTCTGGTATTCATGATGGACTACAGACGGTGTGAGGGATTTGGCATGCAGCTCACCTTTTCTGTCGCAGTATTTAAACATTTACCAGACTTCCCATTATATACTGATAAACATTTGTTAACAACTAAATCATAGCACTTAGATCTTGACTGTTTTTTAAAGGATAAACATATATAGCTACTGTTTTTCTTTGAAAAATAGATAAAAAAAAAGTATGACACAAGGTAAGTCTCCTGATTCCATTTTTAAAATACTTCATTGACAAATATTTAGATCAAAGCCTGTATTTGTTATATAACTAACCTGAAGTGAGATGTAGCTGTGATCTTGGCAAGGATTAAAAATTACCTTTTTAGGTTGCCTTAAAAAAAATAAATCCATAGCTGTGGACATTTGCAGTGCAGGTATGTGTGCTAACTAGATGCAGTAGATTGCAATTGCATAAAAGGAGAGTTTCTGGTGTATAAGGACAGTAAATTCTAACCTAAAGTTTTACATGGCAGAAGTGGTAACTGAAGGAGCTCTTGATGTCAAGCATACAGTGCTAAAAAGGAATTACAGCAGGTGACTGTGCATATGGTAGTGAGAACTTCAAGGCTGATACCATGATTTATAGTCCAGCCCCAAAAGTTCTTTTGTAAGCCCCCCATCTCCATGTTGTGAAGTGTTTTGGCAGATGGGCATGTTTTAGGTCTAGTTTCTCACTCCTTCCTTTCCTGACTTCTGAGATCTCCCGGTAGTGGAGCATTTGTCATTCTCAGTTGTGCTGACAGCTTGCACACTATGAAATGGATCACAGGATTGATCGTAACTCTGCTACTGGCCACCTATTGTTAATATAGGCAAATCACTTCATGTATCAGGGTCTGCCTATAACCCCAAAGGCTGTTGCTGTGGTACATTTAGGGTCAGTGCACTGCCCTGAGACAGAACTTGAGTTAGACTCCTGAAAACCTTGTGTTGCTGAAGAACTACAGCCTCAGGAGATCCTCAGTTGTGTGAAAGGCCAAAACTACACGGCAAACAGAGGTTCACAATTATTTCAAAGCTATTTTGAAGAAACTAGCAGTGTTACATTTCATACAGCTAGTTCTTAACCACGCAGCAGCACTAGCACGTTGCCTTCAGCAGTGACACTCATCACTTTGGTATTCCATTTTTTTTTCCACCTGGACAATTTGCCCTTTAAGTGGTCAAATGAATACAGGAGACAATAGTCAGTTTTGCTATAAATGAAATTTGCCTGGTCACTGGCAGAGAAGTGCACATTATTTTGCGTGCAATTACTGTATGAAATCCATTGGTGAGGTTAGATCTGCAGTTACTCTGGTGCAACCTACCTGTGTGCTAGGTGTTATTTGACACATGTATGTAAGTCTGTCAAAGGGAACTGATTCTTCTCTGGTAAAATTTTCTGGAAGATTCTCTTGAGGCAGATGAGGCTGTTATTTTTATTAACTCTTTTTATATACAGTGTGACCTTAAGATCTTCTAGATGTCTTAAATTATCTAGCAATAAGATACTTTCTCCAATAAGGTGGTGAATGTATAAACTTTTGTTTAAAAAGAAAACATATGTTTTCTGCACAGTGAACCTAAATTCAAATACTGAATCTTGATACAGAACTTGCACTTGAAATTAATCCCTTTTCCTCTGCTTCTGCTTGGAATTGCTATTAGTAAATTATAACAGGGCATGATTCCAAACTTAAATGTTGCATTCAACAAAACAGCAAATAACTTCAAGGTAATGATGCTTTCAAGGCATATACACATCCAGTCCTATGTTACAACATAGTTTTCTGTCTTGGTAAACACTTTTTCAATTTTAATAGTAGTTTTTGTTTTCTTAATGGAGTAATAAGTCGACATACTGAAATACTCAGGAGTGGAAGGTGGTGAAAGTGTAGATTTTGCATTAAAACATTTTTAGCAGAGTATATCCTGAGGGGAAAAGAGGACTGTAGGAGGTAAATGACTTAATTAGAATGCAGCTAAAAAATCTCTCAAAATAAGCATCTACTGTATAAGCTAAGACAATAAGCAGCATGAGTATAAATATGCAACTTCAGGGCAGAGCTGATTTTTGCTGACTTTAGATCATCATTTTGGGATGTACTTGTGTTAACACTGTCTGTACCACCCAAGCTCCTAATTCAGTTCAGATTCAGCAAAAGCCGGTAATTCTATTTGTTTGGGGTAAATCTAGCAAGCTGCTCCTGATTACACCTTAGCCTGGGACCATCTGTTGATGGTGAGTGTCTCGATGGAGCCATTCCTGCAGGCAATGAATGGGAAAAGGAGCGGAGCACCAATGCTGTTAGTAAGCAGATGTGTGCTATCAGTGAACGTCCTTCCCGCCTTTCAAGCTGCCAGCTCTCGGTTTTGATGGAGTGTGTCGTATGCCTGCAAGCCATCGCCGCCGAAGGCAAGGAGAAGTGCTCTCTCAGGGCCCATTCATCAAGTATTTCTGCTGGGGTTTGATGGAGGGGAGTTCTGAAGGTACAGTTTCGTATGCGAGCTGGGGGGGAAAGGCCTGACTCTTCTGCGCTGTTCCCCAACTTGCGTGTGGCCATGTGTGTGCGTTCCAGCAGTCGGCTGTCGAAAGCCTCCCGTCGCAAAGTGACAGGATACAGCTGCTGTTCGTAACAAAATGAGTAAACCCCAAAGTGTCAGGGTTAGGTTGTTTTAATTCCATTGCCACTGCTGGGGTTTCTGCTAGTTAAGTGACTTTGGATGAAAAGAAATACGCCAGATGAAGTATCTTATTTTAGGGGATCACATTTAGGAAATCCGCTCTTGACACGCTGAAGCATTTGTAACGGCACATTGCTGAGGATAGCACTGTTAAAGGTGCCATGAGTAAGCCTGCTGCAGGGGTAGGTTTTCCTCCTGTTTTGTTTCGGAGGTTTTCTTCCCTTCGCTGTGAGCAGCAGCTTTCTTTTGCAAGGAGACTCTGGTTGTATAAAATAGCATGAGTTGCTTCATCCCATGTCTAGAAAGAATTGGAGGAGAGAGTTAGACAGGCAGTGTGATGGACTGGATAATGAGTTGTCTGTTAAACTCTGGGAAGCCTGAACAAGATCAGTGAAGTGAAATGACTGGTTTACACTTTGATTGTAAGTGGTGTATAACTCACTTCAGACAGCCAGCAGTGTGCTGCTCATTAGAGTTAGCAGCTTCATTTAAATCTCCTTTCTGAGTCAGCAAGAGTGGAAAGAGTATTTACCAGTCCAGATAGTGTTAATCCTGCTCAGATAACAGGGTATCCTGTGGAGGCTCCACTTGATCTGCAGTTTCCATTGTGAACCATAAAATCTGGGTAGTTCCATTAGCTCTCAGCTTTTGTGAACCAGCAAAGGCATGGGAAAGATACAGGAAAGACATTGTGCATCCAATCCAGATCTTCCTGTACCATATCTACCACGTATGTGTAAAATCCACATATCCTGGCTTAAGGAAAAAAAGAAATGGTGAGAATCACTGAATCTTACGCTGTGTCTGGAAGTTCTTGGAATTCTGAATTAACAGTTTAATGACTGTATTTCATTTAGTTTTGTGGCAAAATGTTACAAGTGCACTTTTAATGTAAAATGTGTGGCTAAGGAGTTAAGCTTGCTGATCTGTATTCACCAGTCAGTGAATTATGTGTCTTTCCAATCAGGTTATACTTCAAGCACATAGAGAAATAATCAAAATCCCTGTAATAGAGTTTTTATTCTTACTCATTTTGGGTACTCTTCTTTGGCTGCTGTGACTTCCTCCAAAGCAAGGCATTTGTAGGTGCAACAGTTGGGTTTGTATTTCCCCACTAACCCCACTCTGCTTTCAATGATGTCAACATAAAGTTCCCTCTGATTTTTGAATGGAGCTGGTCTTGAGTTCTTTGTAGATTTAAGTGTGGCATTTCAGGTCAGTTCTAGCTAATGATCCTCATGAAATGGTGCTCAGTAGCTTCCTTGAAGGCTTCCATAGGCAAAGGTCTAAATCATAAAACCATTTGAATAAATTTGTGCACCAGGCCATGCTTGAAAAGTCTCCTAGCTGCATCAAAAGGAACTGGTTTTTTCCAGGTCATGGCAGCTGGCTGTTGATGAGAGAGTTTCAGTAGCCCTCTGTTCTCCTGCAGCATCTGGTTTGGTGATGCATGAGGAACAGTTCAGTCTTCATTTCTGATAGGGTAGTGTCAAGGTTACATAGCGCAGCGTGGCCCCTTACCATGACGTATTTAAAGATCATGGTTGTAACACAGGCTGCTACTAAAATTCTTGACTGTTCAACACAGTGTAAAGCAGTAAACAAACAATGCATGTGTCATTGACCTTAAGCATGGGTGAAGGTCTGGCATATTTGAGTTCAGCTTTTATGCCTGGCAGTATGATGCAAAAGAGAAAAGAGAGATACCTTTAGAAGTAACTAGACAACAGCAGCACAAAACCTTTTTTGTGACACTTCTTAAGGTTGTCTGTCAAATGAAATGGCAACATACGATAGAACATAGCAGCACTTGGTCAGGTAGGAAAATACAGATTAATGACATCCTGCTATTTTCATCATAATGGAAACACATGACAGAAGTGCCAACATGCATTCTGTTCCAAGTTATGATAATCTTTCTTTCCCTCTTCTATTCCCTTATGTGGCCTTTTTTCAAAGAACCCAACCAAAACAGAGCACAAAAAGCAGACTACTTGTTTATGGTGAGCTGTTACAATCAGGAGGAGATAATGTCAACATCTGCTGATGGGACCTTGCAGCCTGGGTCAGGCTGCAAAAGTATGGCATTTGGATTAAGGGAAAAAAATCCAGCTCTAGTCAATAGACTGTCACAGAGCCAAGTCACAGCTGCCTTGGAGCTATTGGTCACTAGATTAACTCTACCATAATGGCTGTAGAGCACCACCGAACTAAGTCGCTGACCTGTTTTTGTTTATTTGGCTTTCTCCAGAAAACTCTGTTTGGTTTACCTGCTTTGTGATCTGTGTGTCATTCCCTGCTTGGAAGATTGATCCATCTGTGTTGGTAATACTTCCACCTTAGGGCATTCGTATCTTTTCTCCCATGTTGAAATAAAGCATTACAGTAAAATGGCTTACACTGACAGGGAAAGAGTGAGTGTGGAAGAAATAAACTCCCTGTTACGGCAGCTTTAATTAAAAGCAGGAAAAAAAAATTATCCCATTGTAGTCTTTAGTCCATACCTCTATATTTAGCATACATCTGGGCTAAAACTTTTGCCAGGCATTTGCTTCAAGTGTTAGGGTTTATGGGCTTCTTCGTCATTGTCTGTGCCTGTTAGTTTCAAAAGATGATGATCATAGCTTCAGGGTGAAAATATGTCAGGATTTTTATGCCACAAAAGGCATAAAGCAAGAGTGATGTGAATATGTGGAGAAAATACCTTCAGATAAGAAGTGCAAACGAGTAGTGATGGAAAATAAGCAGAGAATTATGTTGGCGTGCTAAAATTAAACTGCCGGTTGCATATATACCATATTTTTTTTTTAATATGAGTTAACCTGGATACTGCTGAGTGCTCCTTAATGATATCCTCCTTGACCCTGTAAGTCACTAGTAGATTGTGGGGGAGAAATAAAGTTCTTCAGTACTAACAGCATGTGATTTTTTTTTTGTCAGGGGATTTAGAGGCGGACTGGCTGTATACTCTTTTGGGTCAGTAGGTATTCTGAAGTATAACCTGTATGATTATTTATTTAGAGTAGATTCAGGCATTAAACTGTTGCTAAAGATCCTGCAGGCTAAAGTCATAACCTAGTCAAAACTAGAATGGCTGTTGTAATATTTTTTTTTGTGGAGCAACTGGCAAGCCTGAACATTAGGTCTGCTATGCGTGATCCTTGCAGTGGTAACATAATTCATACAGGCCAGCAGAAAAAACCAGGCAGGTTTTTCTCCTCCAGACAGGGCACACAAAGAATATGCCATTCAAAAAGCGCCGCATTTCTGTTCTAAGTGTCACTGTTCCTGGGTCTGCTCTGTGACAACAAAGCAGGAAATTATCTTAGTCCGCATGCAGTCTTTTTTGTCGTGTATTTGGAAGTATATTCCATTGGAAGGCTTACTTTACCTTGTAACACTTGATTATGGAATCTAGCTAAGTAGACCTGGACTTAAGAAGAGAAACATGGTTAACATGCCTGTCTTGAGAAGGCTTCTCACTGGGGGCACTCAGAAATGAACATGAATAATCTTTGCAGTATAAAGCTTTTTAAAATTTAATTTCTTGTTCTTGTTTTTTCTTCCTTACTCCCCTGGAAAAAAAAAAAAAAAGAAAAGCTCTTAGGCTGCAGTAACTGTGTCTTACATGTGGCTATTTTGGAACAGCTACTGCACTTCAAATTCATAGCCTGTCATATTTGAGAATACTTTTTCCATGTAGACAAGACACAAGGAACATAGAAGAAGCAGCTGCTCGGTTTACCCATGCGATTATAGGAAGATACTACTTTGATTGCAGAGTTCTTCATGCAGGACAGACTCTTTACAAGTATTGATCCAGGTGCAGACCAAAGAAGAACTCAGAAGCTCCAAATGTAATCATCCGAAACTGAGCTTTTTATGAACCAGAGGGTTCTCTTCCCCCAGATGTCTCCCTCATTTAACAAGATGGGATAGGTAGGAGGAACCCAATTCTTTTATAGAGAAATTCAGTGAGAGACTTACCTGAAAATCATGGAGCAGGTTTCAGGACCTGGATGTGTATGTGTGGAAAAGTCTTCAGTGTTGTAGAATCCTGCTTTATGTTGCTTAAAAAAAAATCATTTCTAACATCAGTAGTATATCCTGCTGCATGTGAACAGTGTGTATAATTTTAACAGAAGTGTTCTGGAGGATTCATAGTGGTGGTGAGATAAGCCCCTCTTATGTAGCATGCATATCAGTTTGACATATAGAGGGTTTAGAAGGAAATCACTTGACATTGCTAGGGTTTGTACAAGAAATTTTACTGATAAAACCCTGTCTGAATTTGGGCCATTAAAGAAAACTTAGCTGACTTTGGAAGAGGACTCACACTTTCTGTTTTGTTGGCTCAGCTGTGAGAATGACTACAGAGTTTTGGCTCACCGTTACACATTCTTGGTACAGAGTAAACCAGATTAATTTCATTGCTCTTTTAGTTCATGTTGTTCTGGAAGAAGTGTAAGCTGTACCAGAAATAGCAAACCCAAAAGTTTCATGCATTTCTATTCTGAAGCTCTTTGTATAGGAATTGCTGATGACACAGTTCTGTGATTATTCTGTTGTAGTAGTATGACTTGATTTTCTCAGATAAACGTGAATGTAATAATTTTTCTGGATTAAAAACTCCTTTTATAACAGTAGGCTGTCCTGCCAGAGAGACACTTGTTTAGATGTTGTCTTAAGGTGCTTGCCACTGAATAGGTACAAAGTAAATTTGGGTTTTGGAAAAAACTACTGTGCATCAGAAAGTTTTAATAAATCTGTGAAGGAATGAAGCAGTGATTAAAATCAGAGGAAATTATGTCTTTGCAAATGCAGTATGGGTTTTCTTGGTGGTTTTGTGGGAGGTTTTGATAGTTTTGCAGGTTTTAAATATTTTTAAAAATTATTATTACTTCTTTTGTCCACTGGTCATTTCCATCTTCAGCTGTGATATATTATACCTAGGGTGGATTGGTTTAGCAGAGAGACAGAGGAGATTAGTAGAGAGACAAAGAGCTGTGGGAGTTGGTGTCCAATTACTTAACATGTTCTGCTTCTGAGCCCTTTAATTTTTCTTATCAGTTATTCACTTTAGATAACAATTCTGTAGATAAATCAGATCTTTAAGGGGAGGAAACAGGTGTTGCTGGCCCTTAGCAGTTTACAGTTTTTACTGTAAACTTTTAGGAGAACCCAAAACTACTCCATTCACAGTAAACAAATAAAATGAATTGATGGCAAATACAGACTGAAATGTGTTTACCTTACCTTGGTCTCTGGCACTCTCCTTTCTCTGTTGCTTCTCTCCATGATTGTCTAAACTTCTGGTAGCTCAGTAAACAGTTATGTGAGGTGAACCCTGTTTTCTGCTCCAGGCAGGACATGAGGACCTGCCCTACTCTTGCTCTCATTTGTATTCCCTTCATTTTTTTCATAACTCTGCTCTCAGATCAGAGCCTTGTCTTGGGAGAAAAGCATAGGAGAGAATCATTAAGCAAAGCCAAGAGATTCCTGTTTTGGACCTGCAATTATGATGATACTTAAGTAGTTGGGGAGAAATTGCAATGCTACATAAAGATTAATTATGATTCTCTGCACATTGATGGCTTCAAATAAGAGTACTTACCTAGCTTTTTTTGTCATTGTTGTTGGAAAATAATGATTATAGTGATCATGTAATCTTCCTTTTTCTAACGATGAGATGATGCTTGTGATAGTGTAGGGGTACTTGGGATGATGAGTGGTGGAAGGATGTAATTAACAAGCAGTTAGGTAATTTATTAATTTACCACATAGAGAACTCTTTGTACCTCTCTTGGAGAATCAAGATTATTTTTCTTTTGCAGGGCTGTTGGAGTAGTTCAATTCTAGAAAGACAGTACAGGTTCACAAGCGTAAGCCAACCAGCTGGCCCTTTTCATCCACTGCTTTCCATGTGGTGGCTGCTTCTTCACCATTTTTTATCTCTCTTGTTGTCTCTTTGCATAGTTTGGTAAGTTTTGTTTATTTAAGAAGTGCAGCTGCAGTTAGAAAGAAAAGCACATTTTTGGTTTTGCAGTCCACATAAGTGCATCTGCTCTTCCAACCTTCAATTCTGCAAACATAGGCAGGACAAGGGAAGAGATGTATTTTCTGTCATTTATCAAAGGTAACAGAGTTTTAAAAATTTTAAGCACCTGTGCATTGACAGTAAAAATGCACTGTGGCTAAATTTTCATTCACACATCTATTTCTTAGTACTGATGATGGCTGAATTATAAGCATTGCCTCTTCTCTTCTAAATACAAGACTGGCTTCTAGAAGAAATACCTGTTCAATATGCATGCTGCTTGAGTTTTCTCTGAAAGACATTGGAACACATAGAAAAAGCCAAAATGGGAATTTTTCAAGCTACCTTAAAGCTGACTCACATCCTAAGCCAAAATATTTTTTTTTCTGTATCATTAGATTGTCTTTGAGTGAGATAGGCCAGATAATTAGAAAGGTAACTCTGAAATGTAGGTAGGTTGTGAGTGTTTCAGCTTGGTCTAAGCAGAACATACTTCCTGCATTCTTTCAAAAAATTAAATTCCTTGTCAGCTCTCTATTGTACCTATGAGATGCGGTTCAGATTCAATCTTATGAAATAGTGAGAGACAGAATATTGGAGTCAGCTGGTCCTTCCAGTTCATGTTATGACATAAAGAAGGCAAAATACTAGAATATTCAGTTAATTCAAAAGGATCTATAGTAACAAGGAAACAGCGTATTTCATACCTATACTTTTTTTTTTCTTTTTGGATCTCAAACAAGAGAAAAAACTTGAGAAAATGTTGTAGATGATATAGTCTACAAATTATAAAATAAGTTTGCAGAATTACTACAACAGAATTTTTCTTATCAAATACTTATACACTGAACTAACATCTCACAGGGTGCCTTCTATCATAAAACAATTCACTATCTCCAAGTTTGATTCACAAAAAATTGTACTTTTTTTTTTAAATAACAAAAAGTGTTTTGTACAATAAACCACTATGAATGCATCCATATCTAAACACATACTGGTTTATTATGAGTTGTATGTCACAGGTCATTAAGGTAGGAATGCTGTTTCTCAGAATTTTTATCATTGACCAAAGTCACAGATAACAGCTAGTAGGAGTAGAATTGTTACTGTGACTTAGTCACTGGCAAAAAAGGAATTATGCCATATTGTTACTATACAAGGCTCATTAAATTGCTGCTGTCAAGCACTTCAAGTAAGGAAAATGCCTATTTATTCTCTCTTTCCATTCATACAGTTCTTAAATATTTTTAAGACTGTTCTTACTCGCATATATACAAATGTGAGGGGTTTTGACATGTAATTGCTTAGTGGTATTTTTAGATAAACCTTCCTTATGTTGCAACATTTTTTAGCTTATGCTTTCTTTATTCCTGAGACCTTCAATATGCTCTTACCTACAGTGGTTACTACATGAGCTGGTAAAAGCAATCAGGTTCATGCATTAAATTCTCCATCACCCACCGCTGGTGGTATGACCTAACAGATTTCTTTTTACCAAGGTAGGAAGAGTGCCAGCCATCACTTACTTGTAATCATCTGAAAGATCTCAAGGGATCATAGAATCATGGAATGGTCTGGGTTGGAAGAAACCCCAAGGATCATAGAGTTCCAACCCCACTGCCACAGGCAGGGACACCAACCTCCAGGCCTGGATCTACACAAGGCTGCTCAGGGCCCCATCCAACCTGGCCTTGAACACCTCCAGGGACGGGGCATCCAAAACCTTTCTGGGCAGCCTGTTCCAGCACTTACCACTCTCTCTGTAAAAAACTTCCCCCCAATATGTAATCTAAACCTTCCCTCCTTTAGCTTTAATCCGTTTTCCCTTGTCCTGGCACTGTCTACCCTTTTAATAAGTTGATTCCCTTCCTGTTTGTATGCTCCCTTCAGCTCCTGGAAGGATTCTCTAGGCTGAACAAACCCGGCTCCCTCAGCCTCTCTTTGTAAGGGGGTGCTCCCTATAAAGCACAGTTCACAGCAGGAGTTGCAATCGACTGTATTATCTTTCGGGCTCTTGAAGAGAACTTGTACACATTTGAATAAAGTCCTGCTCTTTTTCCTTATGATAGTGGGTGCAGTCTCATAGCAGAGGGGCTTTATGAAAAAGAGAGGATGTGTATTCACTGAAAAAGCAGGTGGGATGAATTTAATAATGTTTTTAAAGATCAAAATACAGCTTTGAGACACAGATGTCACTGTTGGAGTAATGTTCTTCTATTGGTTAAAAAATAAATAGATTTCAAATAAAAAGTTAAAAGCTAAAATGAGGCTGTATAGGTAGATAACAAACATGAGTGGACAGGAAGTTTGAATGTTCAGATTAAATACCTTTATTTTAAAACATGTCGCAACAGTTTTTACTGGCATAATTCTTTGGGAAAATTTGTGGCATCTATTTTTTCTTGGAGGTAAAACCATAATAATATAAAGACTACTATGAGTGTGAGATTTTTATTAGTGTTCAACAAGAACCTTTGACTAATGCTTCTGAACCAGCTTGATTAGTAATTAACAATCTGATGCCCATAAATACAGAGTGTAAACCCCAGTGGTGTTTCTTTGTGATAAAACTGCATCAGGAGAAGACAAGTAACAGTGCCTTGCAGTCTTTCTCAATTATTTCTCAATTACCTTTTCTTTTTTTTAATTATTTTAAATTTTTTTTTATAATGTACCTGAGGAGCTGCATTTAGTTGCCTGTGCCACTAGTGACTAGGGATTTACTGATGTGTGCATAAAATTTGAGTTGTGTAAGAAACCATTCAGAGCTGAAATTGGCAGCAGGAGCCTCTCCTGCTGATGTGCAAGGTACTGGAGATTTTCTCCAGTGAAAAGCAAGCAGAGTTTATAGTATTTGTGCTTTCAGGCAGAGGTGTATATATATGTCTGAGTGCGAAGCAAGTGTGAGAACTCCTTTGGGAAAAAGCAGCTATAACACCAATCTGTAACACAGAGGTGTGTAAAGGATTTCTTAGGGGAAAAAAAAATTGGGTTTTCCCAAGTATAACCATGGCTAAAATTCTTCCTATCACTAATTGCACTCTACATCATTCAGTTTATGTTGTATTTCTCAACTCTGTGCATTGCATGAGTAGAAACAATATCTGTGAGTAGATTTTATTTTTTATATACTAATAATGCACTTTAGAATATAATTTCTGGGCTTAATCTGCATTTGTAGGTGTCTGTTAGGAATTCTTACTGGAGCCAGTCTTGGAGCAGACCACTGTCAGTGAGGTGAGGAGCTATTAGCAGTGGCTGCTGCCAGCTCAGGAGAGTTCCAGGTGTAGTCCGTGCACTATGGCTTAAACTATCATGGCAGGTGCAGTCAGAGCAAGCACTCATCAGGTACAACGCACAAAATGTACTTTGTAGGAGAAAAAGAAAAAAACAACAACAAAACCCCCAAAAAACGCAGAGGTTGACACTGAGTAAAGGTCATGAGACATTGCGTACATGGAATCTAGCCAGGCTTTGGCTGTTGGTTTGAAAAAAACCAAAAAACAACCCTGACGAAAACCCCAATGAAACAAAACCTCCCCCCCCCCGGAAAAAAAACCCACCAACCAAACAACACACAACTGACAGCAAAAACAAAACCAAAAACATGGAAGTGAGCTAGATACTGATTGAGTAGTATTTTTGGTTGATCTCAGAGTAGGTGGGTTGAGGTGTTGGATTTAGTAGGAACAGTGGTGGGTTTCTGTCAGGCAGATGTTTAATGAGGGCTTGCTTGTAGACTTCAACTGAAGAGAAGGAATAATATGATCTTTTCTAGATATGCACAGATATATTTCTAGACATGGTAAATCATGCACATATTTGCTCTTAAAAAAAAACAAACCCAGACTTACCAGGAATATGTCAGGATGAAAATGAGAAATAAAAGCAAACTTGAAATACTGTATAAGAGTATTTAATCCCCTTGAATACACTTAATGTGACACTTCATAACCTTTTGTCAGTCAAGGTAATAGGTTCAGAAAAATAATGAAAAAACCCAAAGACTCATCTGTGAAGATGAGCCTATGGAGACTTGACTTTTCTGCTGCAGAATGAATTTTCCTGCTGACCAGAAAAAATATTCTTGCCAAAGTGATCTTATTCAGTCTTAGCTGATGCAGTTAATTCTCTTTAGAAGTAGCATAAACATCAAAATTTTGCCTATTTCATCAGCTTCCATGAGTCACAAACTCTGTTTTTTGGAGGAAGAAAACTCTTGCCTTTCTTTGTGAACTAACAGTGTATAAACTTTCTACTGGATTTCTGTAGGATTCAGTGATAGGTTATATTAAGTGTAGTAACAGGTCTGCTTCATATATTGCTGAGTATTAGACTTAAGTTGAAATAATACGTACTTTTTGCTTTAAATGAGAAAGGAAGTGGGAACAATCAGATATCCTTCACCTCCCTCCATTCATCATTAAATTAGTGCAGAACTAAATGATAGAATTAGAAAAATTAAGAAGCTTGCAGAACCTTCTTGTGAATAAAGGGTTAAAGATTTATGTGCTTATGCACATAATTCTCATCTTTCATTTCTCCCAGCCAATTTGTTCATAGTAGACCATGTTGAATAGAAAACCGTGCATATATTTAACATTAGACGGTTCTGGAATTGCATGTAGTCTTAAAGAGAAATTTTTTTAAGCAAAACTTCAACCTATAAAGTTTTAATGCAGCATTTTAGGAGGTAAATTGAAGGTTAATGGAAGTTAATATAGCATTAATATTTTTCACGCTTTTCACTCATTTACAGAGTTTGTTCCTGTAACCTTCCAGGCATTCAGAAATAACACAAGCTGTCTGCAGTCACTGCTAAATCCCCAAGTAGCTGGGAGATTTTGGGTATCTTCAGCTAAGCAGCCTGCATAGCTGTTAGCTCCCAGTGGAGTTACAGGCATTAACCTTGGGGGAGAAGGGAGAAATCCCTTGAGCACATGAGGATGGAGCTGTTGCTGGTGTTCTTGCGCTCGGTAGCCGCAGCTGTGTCACCTCTCTGAACTAATTAAGAGTTACCGTGAATCTGACAACTAAGGACAGCATGAACTTTAATGTGCGTAAGCATGTGAGGGCAGTAGACAGTTCTAAGGCACACAAAGACTCAGAATGGAAAATCAGTTTGATCGCCTGGACTTCAACAATCTGCATTAAATAAATGTCCAAGTAGAGGAGTTGGTCACTGTTCTCAAATGAACACCTCCCTGTGAGAGAGTGATGCCAAGGAAAAGGTAGGCACCAGGTAAACACCGAGATGTCTGACATCTTGCTATAGAGATACAAGCTGGTAAAAAGTACAGAATAATATTTTTTTTTCCCCCTCTCACCTTTGCAGATGGATTATCAGTTTCCCACTTCCAGCATGTTTTGTGCATTACACATTCACCTGCCTTTGTATAAAGAGAGGAAATAATACCAATGGCAGGAATTATAGCAGATACACGGATGTTACTGGTAGAATGGGCCACTAGTGTACAGGTTAAAATGTGCAAATGACATTCTCCCTTTCCATGCTTCAAGAAGACAGTGGCTATGACTGTGTGCTGCAAAAAAAGTCCAGCCCTGGCTATATGTCTTGGGCATAAAAGACAATCCTCCCATGGCCCTGGTTAGAGTTACTTAAAGAGCTGCTGTCCCCGGCTGTCCATTAATACACATCGACCATGTTTTAACTTGAAAGTCATAGCTATCTCTCTAAGAAAATGTAATCATTCAGTATGGGTGTACTAAACCCACCTTCAACATTGGTTGACATTGGCCTAGCTGCCTTGACATGGATGCTCACCTGGTTGGCTTTTTTGCTGATTTTGCTTACCCCATGGTAATGACAAGAGGCAGAATGACCAGGTGGGGAGAGAAGTGTCTTGGCGTCCTGCAGGTTTCAAACTGTGTCCCTACTAGGTCAAGCCTTTCAAAGGACTTGCTCATGTTTTTGAACCCCAGTGTGAAGTACAGAGAGTGGTTGTCAGCTGCTGTGATTGAGCCAGCTACAGTCCTGGACGTCACCAGAAGCACTTCTAAGGGACTCAGGAAGCAGACGCTCTTTCAGGCTCCAGAGCAGGGGTGGTTTGTTCTGTTTGTTTACATGCTTTCTTTAATTCAAGCCAATCCTTGCTGATGAAAGTAAGAGGATGAACGTGTTTCAGATTTAAAGATTTGCTTGATTTATTTTTAACTAGTTATTATTCGCTTTTCGGTAGTTTTATAATAAGTTGAAATAATTTTAAGCTAGAGATGCTGTTCAATGACTAGGACCCATGAGGGAGAAGCACAGACGTTTTATTTTCAAAGGAGGGCGAACACAGTTGATTTCTGAGGGATAGCTAAAAATGAGAAATTAAATGAACTGGACAAGATTTAAAAAAAAAAAAAAAAAAACCAAAAAACAGTGTAGCATAATCTTGAAGATCTTTGAAAAACAAATGAATTGGTACTGTTTATATTATTCTCCCCAACAAGACAAAAAGGGAGGGTAGGGCAGTTTGATGTCTAAGTGAAGTAATCTCCAGGGGGGAAAAAAAATATTATATTTGTTAAACTGTATAAGAAAAAAATCAGAAGATAATATGGCTTTGTTCGCAGTATTACATAAAGAAGATTAAAGACGGGAAACAAGCTGCTTAAACACTGTAAACTAATTAGTTCAACGAATTGTTTTCCTGAGGTTCATGAGATATGAAACATTGGCACCAGTGCGTGAAATACACTCTGCCTCAGTGCTCTTTTCAATTTATTTTTCTGTTAGTGTCATATGTGTATATAAAAAAAGAGCAGCCAAAAAGAAAGAGGTTACAGAGGGAGACCAAAGCCTGTCAGATGATTGAAGCTGACATTTTGTCATCTTAAGCCTGATACGGGAGGGCCCCCTTCTAATGCCTGTGTATAAATACCAGCTTCATTTTCTGCTATCACAGGCTACACTGCCCAAATGATGTCGTGACAAGGCCCAAAGGGATTCCTGGTGTTGCCCTGTGCCCAGTTCCATGCTGAGCTGTGCACAAGTGAGTTGACAAGTCGCTAATTAGCTCACCCAACATCAGGGTGACCAGTTGGGGGGGGGGGGGAGGATGAAGAGGTGGGGGAGGCATGCAGAGGGGGCACCACACAGCTTTGGCTGTGTCCATTGCAGGAGATGGGCTGGATAGGGGAATAGCAGTGACAGGTGTTACGCATGGTAAGTATTTCAGCAGCTTTGGATTTTTGTGTCTCTGTCAGTTGACACACAAATTAGGTAACATGCCAAATTGTTTGAAGGTTACAGATACTCTAGAACACACATATGTCTTTCTCCTGAAATGGCTTTCCTTCGGGAAGCTAGTGTCTTTAATAAATGTAATTATTTGTCATCATCATTTGATAAATACAACTTGATAAGTTGTAGTTAATTTTATAAATGGTTCCTTTTGTTCTAAACATTTGATCAGATATGTCTGGTATTGCCATGTTTGTAAGAAGATACTCCTATTTCGTGGTATTGGACAGAATATCTGGGATTTTGCCACTCTACAGAAATATAGATTAACCTTCTTTTGAACTTTTTGGGTTTTTTAAAAATATATTTAGAAGTATGTGGGATACCACCATATGGAACCCTGCATAAACTTTCCTATCAGATGAGAATGTCAGAGAATAGTGCTTAGGGGTGCCTGCACAAGTATAAGAATAGTTTTGCTTAGAGAAAACGCAGAGGGAGAAATCCCATTATGACTTCAGGATGTATTTTTAATAGTACTGAAATACTGGGGGTAGTGAACATTTCAATTTAGACAATAGCCCAAGGGGTTTTAAGTAATATCTGAGGGGCACAGAATGTATAGCTGAGATAACATAATAAGGACGCAGTGGATATATCATTTAGCTGAGCCTTCATCGGTTGCTTTCTGGAGGTGAGGGGAGGAGACTTGATGGAGTTTTTTTTCCTTTGGGTTTCATAATGATTTTTGCTTTCTGTGGGACCCGTGTGACGTGATGTTGTATGTAACCAGTGCAGAACTTGGGAGTTGTTGATATTTACACAATTACTTATGAAAAGAAGTCTGTCTGTCTAACTTGTTTTGCTTTGTTACGTTTTCAGTGAATACAAATCTTTTTGTAAATCTTATGTCTTAGGTGGTAATCACCTGCTGTATTTGAGGTTGAATTGCTTAAGTATGCTACTATGGAATATAGGTTTGTAGCTCGAAAAACAAAGCAATGGCTTTGGAAAGAGGGGAAAAAGAAACCAGAGAGAGGAAGGGAGGAGGGAAAGACTCTCAAAATCAATTACTGTGTCATGTCCTACTTTCTAAAGCTCCCTGGTAATGCCCTGTTTGGCAGCAGGGGTGCCTATCCAGTTCTGCAGTGGCATTTTCAGGAAAAAAAAAAAAAAAGCACCTTAGTTGAGCACAAATCGTTACTTGGCCAAAGGAACAGAGGACAGGGGTACGTTTACTGACAGACGTCTCACTCCCACTCACTCTTATTTTTCAGCAGCTGAGGTCAGTACATTAGTTCTTAAAAAGGGAAACCAGCCTGAGAGTCTTGGTAGTATAGGTTCTGCTCAATTATGGCTTTTAAATAGGCAAATCAGATTCTAATTAGTACCACAGTCAGAACAGTGCTACTTTTATTACCCATTACAGTGCATTTGCTTACATGTGTACCCTGAAGTTACAGATGCGTTATTCGTTATTTGTTTCTGCTGATCACAAAGGTACCATTTGTTACTTAGGATTTCTGAAGTTACCAACCTGAGCAACGCTGTAAAATCGTTGTTCGCAAAAACATGAACAAGCAGCACTTGTCAATTTTATGTCAGGCCCAATGAACTAAAAATCTGCCTAGTGAGGAGGATGATTGCCTCCTTGTAAAGGTGACAGTATCGCCCAGTCTTTCCCCTGGCAAGGTGATAGAAAAGACATTTTTGTCATCTGCAGTAAAGTAGAAATTTAGAAGAGAAAGGTTTTGATCTTAATCCAGCATCTTCTTTAAAATCTGGAGCTACTGTATGGCCCAATGCCATGACCAATTTTGTTATGTACTTCTCCTAAGAAACACATTTTGTGTTACTTCCATTAGGATGTAGTGTTTAATATTGCTTAGTAATACTCCCTTGGAAGAACATATGGTACATAGCATTCTATCATGTCAATAAGAAACAAACCCTAGCTTCTTAAAAGCAGTATATTTCAGTGTAAAATGGTATCTGATGAAGAATGAGCTAATCTGTTGAGGAATAGAAGGGAATAAAACCTCAGACTTTTTTTCAGAAATAATTAGATACTTAGGGACCTTTATAGGTTCCAGAAGTAAACCTATGTGACCCTATCCTATTTATTAAGACTGATGAATTCTTGTTAGTGTGTTTACCATTTCCCTCTTGCATTACCACTCTTTTACAAGCTGTCTAGAAGTTTGCAACTTTTATGTTATATTTTTTTTCACCATCTGACTTTCATGACTTTTTCCATAAAATTTATTGGTTGTGGGAGTCTTAGAAATTCTGAACTACTTAATAGTTCTGGCTGCATCCATTATATAGCTTTCTCTTCTTTTTTGTCTTTTTTTTTTTCTTCCCCCCCAGACATCTGTGTAGATATCTTCTGAAATTTACAAAACCTTTGTGACTAATCCCATAGGCCTGACCTACACACTGAAATCCTACCAGTGTTTGTTGCTGCTAATTATTCTGGGTAAACCTGTGGGAATCAGGCCCTTTCTTAATGAGTTGGGGAAAGGAACTAAAATTTTTGTTCACTCTCAAGAAGATTGCTTACCTCATCTTTGTGACTTCAGTTTAGGGTAAAATTTGTGCTCTGCGTAGAGGTGTTGTCCACAAAACTGCTAGTTTAATTTTATTCTTTGCTAATTGAGGGTGAGGAAGAAGGAAGGAGAGAAGGGACTATTTGGCACTGCATTATAACAAAAACAGCTGTGTAATGTGGCACAAGTGGGTTATTAGATATGACATAATGTGTAGTATTTCTATCGTGGCATTATATATCTGTCAAGGCTTTTGGCAGTCAGTTTTTTCAGAGTTTGAAGTCCTTTGCACGTATTTTCAGTGGGTATCAGTTAAAATGTCCAGAAATCCCTCTGCAACCAATCAGTTTTGCTTCCTCTAAATATCTGCCTTTAATTGATGGCTTGTTAAACTGAGCTAAGAAGCCATGGGGAGCTCAGCCTACACTGTGTGGACACAGCCGTAACTTGACACAGGCAGTATGGATTTGGAAAGTTTTAGACAGCATGTCTACATTGAGATAATTTTATTAATATTTTAATTAGAAATCTGTGTAGTTGAACACTTGACAAATTTTTTGATTCCTCTGTTTTGTCAGGAATGCGTCCTGTACCTGCATGTTTTGAAGTTGCTATGTATGTCTTACTTTCTAATACCATTAAAGAAAAAACACATTAGTAACAGTTCTTATTGTGTAGTTGTACAGACACTTGGTTTTTGAAAGCAGTTGAAACAGCCAGCAGTCTCTGGTGGTGTGAAAGAAAAGAGATTTTTCTCCCTTAGGGAGCAGGGTTTTTTCCTGAACCCCCAAAATTGAAACAAAACACCTGAAAAATCTGTTCCTACTTTTGCATATCTTTGATTTAAGTAGCCCACGTATCAGCCTGTGTCTTGTTTAGATGCCTTATTATGTCACACACTGCTATCCTTGTTGGTTTAAGTATTTCTGCAGTGGTGTATGCTGCAGACTTTTCAGATCAGCAGAAGTGATCTGGAAAAAGAAAATGTGATTCCATTTCAACCCAGGCTATTAGATTTCTTCCAGAATGTACCTTACATGTAGTAGAATATTAAAGAAGTGTTTAAATGCAATGGTTCTTCTCGAGTTCCTGCCAGGGATTTTAGGGCCACGCACTCCAAATTTGAATGAACTGCTGATGGTGGGTTTTTCGTTTTGGTTTGTTTTGGGTTTATTTTGGTTTGCTTCTTGGGTTTTTTGTGTGTTTTTTCTTTGTGAAATTGAAACAGTGAATACCATAATCTTTGAATTCTGCTCCACTGCTCTGCAGTTTTGCGTTGCTGCAGGCGGTGCTAAAGAATTCAGTAACGTTCACACTTGGAGTTATCAGTAACCAAAGCAGCTAAATCTTTGCAGTCTTGAGTTATTAGCTCCCCAGCTTTACTGAGAACTAATGTGGTTACTTCCAGCTGTTATTTCATGCAGCTCTGTATATTGCTCTTAAGTGTTGAGAGCTTTCATTTTATTTAAAAAAAAAAAAAAGAAGCTTTTTTCTATGTAAAAAACCCTCTCTTTTCTAAAATCCTGTACATGTCAATATCTGATAATTAGTTGTTTAAGTACCATGGCTAAAATTTGTTCCTTGACAATGTGGTGATACAAACCTTTCTAAATTTCCAGGTGGTTGACCAGAAGAAATTGGGATTGAAAGTTAAAAAAAAAAAAAGCAATGTGAGGAGTAAATACAAATGGGACTTCTTGAGCTTTGAAACAAAAATCTGGCTGAAGCAGGACTGCTGGACACAAGAGTGAAAGAGGAAGGCTACTAGTAGCAAGCAGGCATTCTTCTGGAAGTTTGGGGGTGATCTTCTTTTCCCAAAAATTCTTCAGGGAAATTAGTGTTTCTAACTAACAACTTTCCACAAATGTTGCTTTGATTTGAGCTCCTGCTGCTTGCAGCCTGCTGGCCATTATACTTCACCGTCACCCCTGGTGCTGCAATGGAGGTGACAGGAGATGCCCGTGCCCTGGGACTCTTGCTTACTTTGTTAGGCAACCCATGAAACCTACATGTTTATGCTCAGGCATGACCAAAGTGTAGGCCTACTGGATGTTTTCATGTGCCACCACTCGCACAGTAACAGGCAGTTTGTAAGGACAGAGGTGTGCTGAGGCAACAGTTGCGAAAACAGATGCAACGGTTTGCTTGGGGAATAAGTACTGGGGGCCCAAGGGTCATCAGTGTATCAAATTAAAATTAAGTAGAGAGTAAGTGCTTCAGAAAATGCCTGCCAAAAATTGTTTACAGATTTATATTTCGATGATATGATTTGCTTATGCAATTCTTCATGCTCACTTTGAATACTTTGCATCTGTTTTTTTTCTTTAATCAGTTATCTTACAGATTTAACAAAATGGATTCTTCATCTTTTCACTGTGTTTCTTTTCTCTCTTGAGTTCTGATAAACCCAGGCATGGAAGCACTCTTGGTGGTTGAAAAGAGGAGGGATCGGCCTAAAAGGTTTGCAGCTATCGTGTACTAGCTTATTGAAAGCTCTTGGTGTCTAATAGGGCTGTAAGAGGAAACAGTTGTAGGAATGCCAAGTTCTCTAAGTTGTATTTGTGCATGTGCAGAACTCTGCCAAGTTGTCTTCCAGGCATAAACTTGTTTTACCATGTGAATTTCTTGAATTCTGTTTGATGTATAATAGTCAGTCATTCAGCCCCAAATCATAGCACATTATCTGGGATAGACTGAAAGATCTAAGCTTTGGAAATGGGAGAAGTAGAAACTTTTTTTTCCACCTTTGATGGAGACTTTTCCCAAAGTACAGCTGGGGAGGGAGGAGAGAATTTACAGTTACTAGGATTTGATTGCCATAAATTGCAGCAGCAGGAACTGTGATTAAATGAATTAACATGTTTAGCTTGTCCTAAGGTCCTTAGCAAAAATATAAGGTGAAGGCAATATAGTTCGCTTTTCCAAGGGACATGTGGAGCAGCCTACACCATAATGTCTGAACAGATGAATGGAGTTTTGCATGTCATTGGAGACTTGTGCTCTCTATAAAGTAAGTCGGTTTGCCAGCCTTACAGTTAAGGCTTTTCATCAGCCTTGCATTTGTGTTGCTTAGGTAGTTTTGCTTCAGAAGTGCATATAGCTCAGATAACTGATCAGGTTCATGTAACTGATCTGTATCTGTTTGTGATTCTACCCTCTTTACTTCCCACGTGAGTTGTACCTTTCTTGTGCAAATAAGCTGCCCCTACTGCCTCTGCTTGATCTCTATTCTACAGATGTTTCTAATTAACTCTACTGTGACAGGCCAGGAGGATATAGTTACAGAGGTTGACAGGTCCCAGAGTCCTTGGAGGCACTGTTCTGTCACCTGATGCATTCCTTGTGCTAACATCTTTTTGGCAAGCTTTCCTAATTATTGCAGCCAACCACTACCTCTGTGTTTAATATGGAGAGTGTGGAGTGATAGCGTCTAAAAGTCAGCAAGGAATGCAGGCTTCGGAGGACTGAAGCGTTTTGGTATCTGTTTTGTGGTTAGAGGCATTGGTACTGTCATTATGCCTGATTTCTCCTATTTTTTTTTTTTTCTTCTAACATTCTATTTTGCTTTGCACCAGAAATGCACTTAGGCACTTTTTTTTGTTGTTGTTGCTTAAAGCCATAAATAAGATTCCTTACTGACCCTCCTGACCCTGCTCCCATTAATTTATCAAAGCTTAATAACCCACAGGAAGGACTGTGATACTCTTGCTTTATTGGAAGATTTAAATTGCAAAGACCATTGGCATGCAAGTTACTGTGGGCCAGCTTCTTTGTATTGCAAATTTTAAGCTATCTGATGCATTTACACCTGTCCCCACATAAGGTTTTTCCTCAGAGTGAGTCAGAGAATCATCAGTTGGAGAGGATTTGCATTAACCTGAAGAATCTCTTGTACTAAATGAGCGTGAGTGAACCTTGGTTCTGGCTGAACTTTGCATTTAGAGGCACGTAGAAGAGGTGAGCAGTGTTCAGGGAACAGGGAGGAGGATATTGCACCTGCACCTGGAGATAGATGGATATCCTGAAAATGTCTTCAGCTCACTGCTTGATATTATCAGAGAGAAGTGAAGGTGCATGAACACTTCAGTAATGAAAGATAGGAGATACCTTTCCAATAACGAAAGACTGATTCTTTCTTAGACTAGGAAATGAGAACTGCCCATCTAATGAATTTAAGATTGGGAATCTCATTCTCTTAAATCTATCACTTGAGAATAAGAGTAATTATTTCCTATTGCTCTTCATGGAATACAGTTATAATTGCCTTACTGTAACAGTGTTCACATTAACACTTAATTGTTAATGTCCTCCTAATTTGAGGAAATGATCACCTCTTCATATTTCATCACCAGAGAACATTCTTACATTGGAAGACCATTTGGAATCACTGAATAAGGGAAGACTGCATATAACATACCTTTAGCTGGGAAGGTGTAATTTATATAAATATGTCTTTTTTTCCTTTGAAATTCTTTTCTGTTGTCTTTTGTGTTGTCAGATTTCTAGAGGTTAAATTGCACTGACAAAATTGTTTAGTGTACAGAAACAGGAACTCCTGTGTAGTATAAATTCTACAGCAGTGTTCACTGACAGAGAAGGGCAGTGGCTTTCTTTATCTAATTTGTACATTTAGTCTTGTGCTGAAAGACACATGAGTAAGGATGAAGAAATTACACAGTGGCAAGGTCTAGGCTGATGGTGGTCTGCAGTTTGCCCCTGCTGGATAACTGCAGCTTGTTTCTTTGTACCAGACTCAAGTTCTTTATGAAAGCAACCGTTAGGCATGTGTTTGAGTGTCCACTGAGTACCAACATTTATATATTCAGATGTACTCTAGAGGCACAGAATGGTCATGGAAGGATTGCTATCTCCAATTATTAAAGCAGTTCAAAGTAATAAGATGATCTCATCAACCTCAGGAGTGGCCACATGGTTTGAGTGCCATTTTGTTAGGTGAGACTGAGCTAAGAGAAAAAAAAGTCTAGAAGTCTGTAAGGGTACACTTGAGCAACATACAGTTTAACACAGTGCCAGCCTGTGAAAGGTGTATTGCTTTCATTTGGACCAATGGGGGTGGAGAATTTGTGCCAAACTAGCACCAGATGCAGATGAGTAACATATTACTAGCTGTTTACGTCTTCTATTTGCTGTTTCAAAAGAAAATTTGCCAAACATTTAGTTTGACTCTTTCTCACCAGCACTGATGGAGGGAAGTAGGAGATTGGAAAGGTAAGTAAAAAGAAAGAATTGTTAGGAGATTTCTTGACTGGAAAAACACCTTCCTTGCTTTAGGTAAGTTGCCTTACCTTCTGGCTGGAGAGATTCTCTGAGAGGAATGCTCTTCTATTTTGCCACTTCTTCAAACTTCCTTCACTAAGAGGTTCTTCCATCCCAGATGAGAAAACTGCAGAAGGAGCAGGGGACAGGGGAGAACAAGAAAGAAAGGGAAAGCAGAGGAGAGGGGAAAACTCCTTGTCTTAACTTGTTTCTATTCACTTCTTTCCATTGTCAACTGGAGATTAGCAGACATCAAAGTGTGAGGATATTAATATTTAAAAAGTGTCCATCGGCACACTAGAGTTCAGTTATATTTCAGCAATTCCCTTTAGGTCTGTTTTCACTCACAAAAGCACACTGCAGCTGTGTTCTCTTTCATTGGAGTACAAATGGTTAATCTTCAGTCATGTGGATTTTAGCATATAATTTCAGTTCTTAGATCTGTCAGAGCTGCTGATTCAAAGTTGGTTCCTAAAAACAAAATACATATGTGTGTAAAAGGGAGGAGGAGGAAGAGAGGTTGTATTGTAGGACCCCAGGGAATAACTTGTATCGTAGGAGTGTGATAGCTGAAAACTGGAGAATTTCAAAAACACCTTTGGAAAGTGAGCACTCCTCTAAATAATGTTGATTGGCACAATTATGTTTCAGGAATGTCTGTGAAAGTATCGCTTCTGGCATGAGCTGATATCTTATGAAGTAGTTTGCTGACAAGTGAGTAACTATAAAGTTCATTTTCTTCGGCTCTCATTATAATACAATCCTTAGTTTGTTTTCTCATAGATTTCTTCTCCCACCTTTTCTTTAAAGTTCATGCTAAAAATATTGTCATTAAAAGCAATTTTTTTTCATCTCTGCCTAACAAAGACTGGCTTGGGTTTGTTTTTTTTTTTTTATTGGCAAGGGCCCTACCTGTTTAAATCTGTTTTATAATCCCATTTTATTTGGTGATAAACTGGTTTTCAACTTTCAGGCTTTGGGAGAGAAAAAACCCAAACATTTTCAAGGATTCTCCTAGTTAAATAAATAGGCATCTGTGTTTTAATGTTCCTTTACATATCATTTGAGACAGATTTTATGTAGATATATTTGTTCCATCTACTCTATACTAGCTGTGCACCTGACATGCATATTACTTTTCTGTTTCAAGCCAAACACAACTGGAGTTCCACAGAGACCAGATGAGAAATAGTGAAACACATCCTTCTCATGAAAAAAGCCCGGGAAGGCAAATAATCCCATATCAGCAAACTAGCAAACTTGTTTCTTACAAAAGTACATGTAAAGGAAGGCGAGAAGTAGATACTAAGGATGTGAGATCTGAAATGAGAATTTAAGTAACAGGCAGCATACATTTTTTCTAGCTTCAGTCCTTTAGTAATAGGCGCTTTTCTACTCCAGTATGTGCAGTCTGGAAAAAATCTGTTGCTGTAAAACACGCATTTATTTCTTTTCCTCCTAATTCTCCATGATTTGTGCTGTACTGTTGCATCTGCTGGAACACTCTATTCTTAACATCCATGCAAATTATAATTTGTGCTGCCTTCACGATTGTGCAGGTGATTGTCATAGCAAGTGCAGGATGAATAAACTCTGTGTGCATGTATGAGAGTGATATATCCTAACCAACCTAAAAGAGAAGTAGTCTCCACTAAGAAATATTCAGAAATAAGGATCAGTATGTGCATGTTTTGGCTTTCCATATTTGAATTAACAGATCTAAGAGGGATGTCGAGCTTTCCTTTGGCTGTGCTTAGGCTTGTTCACAGCACCTGACGAGATATGTATAAACTCTTAACAATTACAAGAATCCAGCCTGAGATCTTCTACCCTAATATGCAATCATGCGTATACATACGACTCTTCATTCACATGCTCTCAAGTCCTTCTTTTTCTGGGCCCCAGCTACAGTTTCTTAAGTGTTACAGGCCCAAGATACATGATGTGTGATCTGTGTGACTTTCTCCAGCCGGATGGTGTAGGATGCAAGGGGTGTAAAGAGCACAGCTATGCGTTCCCTCCCCAGGAATCTGGGGGGACTGTTTTGCTCTGACCTTCGACTGTTTTTCCTCTACATTCTTTGCTGTCCCCAAGCTGTGAAGCTGATGTGTTTGGACAAACTCATTTAGTTAAGTGGAAATCCCCTTAGAAAACTAGGAATAGAAATTGATGGGAACTCTACATGATTAAGTGTGCAGCAAATTTTTTCTGCAACCTGTGATGAATTTACTTAGGAGCAAAGTCTAATAAGTATTTTGATTATCTGCTTCATATGCTTTCTCCTGGAGTGGTCTGAATTCTTTCTGTAGTTTCTATGACACAACAGCTAACAGTCTGGCTTGGCCAATGTGTTAAGCCATGTTTGCAAAAAGAATAGTCAGTGAATTTCCACTGCAAGAGGTTTTGTTTTCAGTTTTAAATAGCTATCGAAAGACATTCTTGAATATGTTGCATTTCACTCTTTTTACAGAGGAGAAAAAAGCTGAAGAAGTATTCAGAGGAATAAAGAGAGGAATAGAGAAAAGTTCCAGTTCATTTTTGTGTAATTCGTAAGCCAATGAAAGACGCTGCTAGCCTGTAAAAGCAATGCAGTCAGTAGGAGAAATAGCTGTATCTTTTAAAAGCAACAGGCTCAGCAGTATTCCTGTGTTTAGGGGACACATAGTCACCTGCTTGTCCTGTCAAATTACCAGCCTGGTGGAAAGCAAAAAATGTTTGCTGAAGAAAGCATGGGTTGGATATGCATGGGTCACCAGTACCTTTTGGTGCTGGTTTTGCCCACGGCTCCATGAATTGCCATCAAGGACAAAACAAAAGAGTTTAACATTCCCCCAACAAATACCATCCCGCAGGCAAGGGCACACAGGCCACCATGAAATGCAGTCCCTCCCTGTTAAGTAAAAGAGCTTAGAATGAACAGCAATAAACTGTTACCCAGTTGTTTATCTCTAAAGTTTACATTCTTTCTTTTGCGCGTGAAACAATTACCTGCCACATGCAGGTAATCCCAGATTCAATTTAATCCCAGATTCTGCTGAAGCAAGTGAGAATTAAGAAATCGAGGAGGGTACTTTATTTCACCTGAAGTTTGCCTCTGTGTACTTGGGGACATGCAACCTGCAGCAACTTTCTTTGTGAATTTAGGACAGCTGAGAGTGTGGTGGAAGCCAAAGTTGTTCAGGTTTGCTCTAATACCTCAGTCAACAAGTGGAATTATGTGCGAGGCAGGGAATGGAAAGTTACATTTTAGGGGCGAAGCCAGGGCCAAAATACTTGTGGTAACTTTCTCCAGAGCAAGAGTGCCTCTTACTTGTCTCTCAGCTAAACTGCGTGTAATAAATTTCCTACTGATGCTGTATCAGCAAGTAATTGCTTTTACTATATCTTAAAAGCTTTCCATACCTTAAGTTCTTCAGTGCTCTTTAAATTTTATGTATTGCTTTGAGTAACTTTCCTTCACACTTAAACCCCCTTCTGCTTCCAGCCTTACTTTAAGTTGACCCTGCATAAGAAAATTACTGCTGTGCTTAGAAGAGGCTTGCCAGCTAAACACTTCATTCCCAGATATATAGCTCAATAACTACATCCTTATACTTCTAAAACAGATCATGAGTCATGTACAAGTGTAGCATTTTCAGATGAAAGTCTCTCACTCCCTTTCCTCTTCATGTTACTTCCCTCCGCCTTCTTCAAAAGGAAAGAGAAAATGGGATGTGGGGAGGTCTGTGGATTTATTGAAAATTGTAGAAAACATAATATTCAGCTGTTGTGTAGGGAAACATATCCAGCTTTATCATTCATAGATCAATTCTGGCAGGGGTTTTCTCAACTATGTACTCTAGATCAAGTCATTCCATTGGTTACAGTTGTGTTTTATATCAGTATTACATTCTTACACAGTCTGCAGTGTTAAACCCAAGTGATTGTATTTCTATATGCTTTTTTAGAAAACATATTTTTAGCTTAATCTATTTCCTTGCTACATAGTGATTTAAGAGGTATTCGATCCATTTCTCTAATTTTTGGCTGGGAAAAGGCTTTTGGGATTGTTCAGGGAAAGGTCATACAGTTAAAAGGAACAATAAGTCTCAAAGATACAGAAAGAGGATCACTCCTTAAGGGAAGCAATTCAATGTGAATACTTCCTTGTATTAGTTAAAAAAAAAAAAGCAAAAAACAAAACAAAACCCCAAAACAACCCAACACAGCTACATTTTTGTAGGCACAGTGTCCAGCTGTTTCGGATGAACTTCCTGGGTTATGTTGGTTTTCAGTTTTCCTTTTCTTCAAGCTGCCTTAGTGGAAAAAGATTTTCCATTTGGTAAAAAGGAACACGCAAGAAGAAAGCTTTAAAAGCACACGTGAGACTCACTGGAAAATCACAAGTAAAATTCTAACCACCCAGGTGCTGATTTTCTTTTGTGTGTGTGTGTGTATGTTTTTCTCGTTTAATCTGCAGCCAAAAAGCAGATGTTTTGTGGAATCTTGGTTTAGATAGTGGTAGAATTCCCAGTGACATTAATGGAAACAGGTTCAAACTTTCTTTATTCAATTGTTGCCTCTTATGCAGCGTTGTGGGTGGCTTGATTGGAACAAAGTTTGCAATTGAATTTACTGTACTAACACCAACTCAGCAGTGGAGCAGATGTTTTATTTTCTGTTTATTTGCTACATTCTTCACTGGTGTGTCCTCCAAAAGCTTATTACATTGCATCTAAAATGCTTGTGTCTTTGTCAAATAACCACGCAGTTAAGATTCTTCAGCATGAAGTACAATTACTGTAGTTTCATTGATCACCTGCTATACCTAAGGCATATCAAGGCAAACCTAAAAAAAGAACGTTTTGGAAAGTCACAGGAAATAATTCATCAAGAGGTTGCAGTATGTAGGACACACTAGAATTTGGGTAGCCTGAAATTCCTTCTTCCTTTCAAGCCTTCTTGCAGACTAAACGGCTTTGGTGAGGAATGCAGAATTCAGTTTACTATTCTTTGAACCACTGCCTAAGTTACAGGTGGTTATTTAAAGGTATTGCCTGTTTTAGAGAACTGACTTTTTTATGAATCAGCCAGATTAAATCAGTTAATCAGCTTATTGATCTATTTGTTTAATGTCTATTATGCTCTATAAGGTGGTAGCCTCGATTCCAGTGAGGGGTCCGTGTCGTTTCTTGGGATGCAGGCATGGCCACCTAAGCAGAGCAGCAAGACCTGGAATACCCTCTCCTTTCTGGGAGGCTCTGACTGATGCAGAGGGTGAAAGAGGGGAGGTGTTGAAGCTGGGTGGGTCACAGTCCGGCCAGCTACCTCGTGCAGTACTGTGAGCTGCATTGGGTTACAGGGTAGGGAGGCTGGTTGGGACCTGTACTACCCTGGGACATTGTCAGACCATTGAGTTGGGGTTTGCCTTCTGGAATGGAGAGGGAGAGAGGCTAGGCAGTACTTGCAAGCATGAGCTGCCAAGGGGACAGTATTTCTGGGGCAGAAAGCTGACATAAAGACACTTGTCCTGCATTTGAGTCTATGTAATGTGTCTAAGACCTAGGAGACTGATATAATGTCTGCTAAGTGCCTCTGGAGCCAGCGTAGGGCTGACAAAGCCGTGCTAATGCATAGCTAGTGGGACTTTATGAACCCAAGCAGATATATTGAGGTAAAATATCCTGTGGTACGTTGTCCAGGCTGTTCTGTTGCCCATAGTACTTGCTTGCCTCTTAGGTAATTCAGAGATGACAGTAGTTGTCCAAATATGCTGAACAGCTTGAATGGTTAGTCAGGGGAAAATACCACCCGTTAATACGTAAAAGGAATACATCCTTGGCTGCAAAGAAATTGCGGTCCAGCATGCATAGCCTGTGAATTGGTCAGAATGAAATAATGTTGCTTTCCATTCTCAAAATTTTCAGTAATGACCTTGTCTGAGTTTGGAAATAGCTGTGAATAATCTAGATAACTGGAAATTAAAGACTGAAGGGAGCTGCTGCCTTTTCTGGAGTGTTTCACACCAGTGAACAAACTGTCTCAGAAGAACCTGAACTTAGCTGATGATAAAGATTACCTGGGCAAGATGGTCTCAGTTTTTCACTTGAAGTTAATTTTAAGGGGAATAGGATTCAGGGTAACTTTAAATACTGTTTTTTTCAAGCAACCAATTGCTTAAAAATGCAGAGGAAAGTTGTATCAATAGTAGATGTTACTTTTTGTATTTTCCTTTGGCGAATTATATGTTCCTCAGGCAACTTTTCTAAAAATCAGTTATGCTGATACGCTTTCTGTGTGACAGGCTGCAACTGAACCTCATTATTCATACAACATGTCTGTGTGATGTTACCAAATCAATTTGTGCTATATCCATTTTGCTCTTACGAATAGTTCGTGCTCTCTTCTGAGCAGAAATAGTCAGCTGGCACTAGTAGAAGACAGAGCAAAAAAACATGGATGGAGTTCACAACCTCTTTCTTTGTGGCAGTAGGTCCTCCTTTCATCCACTTTAGTTTTTTTCCTTGTCTCATCAATATGTACAAAGCAGATGCTAAGTCAAAAAGCAGATACACTCTTAGTTCTTTATAAATCAATCCTTATACATTGTAACAGGCAGAAAGTTAAATGAGGGTAAGGAAAGGTCTCTATCTTGTCTGATTGGCAGAAAAGGGCCATGCCTAGCTGTAATAGCTTATTGGATGTAGTTCTCTTCAAAGGCATTGACTTGGCAGACCATGCTTGCCAGAGCCAAAGCTAGTGTGAAACAAAGCACAGGGTATTTCTTGTGCTGCTGAGACACAGTTTATAGCATAAATGAAGGAGTAACTTGTTACAAGTTTAGTAAATAAGGAGAAAAAGGAAACTAGAAGGTTATCTCCTGCTGGTGTGGTAAACGTGTTAAGGAATAGGGGAATGTTTACTCAGTGATAATTTTATACTCTTACTGTCCAGCTCTGTTCCCTGATTCATCTCAGAAATATTTTTTCTCAAGTTGGGAGTAAGATGGCGACCTGGAAAGAATTTCTGATTCTGAAAATCAGTCAGAAGGACTTCCGCAGTTGTAAGTGCGGTTGGGTGAAGTGCAGGTGCTGTTCCTCTCTGGTTGTCCCTTGTTTGCTTTCCTTGTAAAGTACAGAGGCACACTCTTCAACCTGTGGCAGCTGATGCTTATTAATGTAACCACTGAGCACACATTCCAGCGTAGTCCTTCACTGCCAGTTGTCACCCACCTCTGATGCTTGGAGCTCACGCATTTCTCCTCCGGATTGGGCTTCACTGTCCCTGCTTAAAAAGACAAGAAGTTTTTTTTCTTCTTTCCTTCCCTCACTGCCTGATGAAACTTGCTCCCTGAAACTTAGTTTGATTTTATTTCTAATTCTCAGCTGTGCTAAATCCACTGGGAATTAAATTACAAAGCTGATGTTACCTCACGTTCTGCAAACTAGATCCCTGAGGCATTTCATCACTGTGCACGCTTGGGACTGTACACTCTTGCAGCGTGGCTGTAAAGTGCCTAAACAAAACATTATGTACTTATTAAGAACAAAATAAAATAATAGTTTAACAAAAGAAAACCCAAAAAAAAAACCCCGCGAGGTTAAAAGGGAGAGAAGCTCTTCCAGCCAGGTTTCCAGGCAGAGCTGCCAAGTGCCGCACGTCCCCGGTGACGTGCGTTTGGCAAGCGCATCCTCGAGCCCCGATGCAGTCGGTCTGCGGGGAGGCAGCGAGGATTCCACGGCGAGTCGTGCAGCCCACAGAGCTGCGCCCGCGGGCTCCCGGCCCGGGGCGTGGGGCCTGAGGGAGCAGGAGAGGGGCAATCGCTGCTGCCCTCTGGAGGGGTCAGTGGCTGTGAAGCAGGAAGGCGGCTGGAGCGGGCGTTAGCCCCAAGTTTCGCTTCTGGGGGGGAGTGGGGAGGGGGGAGGGGCACACACGACCACAGCGCAGGAGCAGGCGTAGAGGAAGAGGAGCAGGAGGAGGTTGTTTTGGACTCCCTTTTGACCCTAGAGCCCTTGTCCAGCCTGAAACTGTTCTCTGTCTCAGCAGGTTTTAGTCGCCTGTTAAGATAATTTTATGCTCCAGCTTCACACAGCTCTTTGTGTGTGTGATGACCACCCCCTAAGATGGACCCTGAACATTTCTGTGTTACTGCTCATGTTAAATTCTCACCCACTTTCTCCACTTGTACGAGGGCAGTTCTACCTGCATTACATTTGGTTATTGATGCATCTGTTTAGAATTTATTGAGAAAGGAAATAAAATTTTGTGTTTCACTGAGCTCTGTTTTTCAGCTGGTTTTCTATGCATGAAAATAATTACTAAAAAAACAAATTCAGGTTGACTAAAGCTATTCATAAATCCCTGTTCGATTCATTGTTTTTTGGGAAAACAGTTGCAAAAGATGAAACAGTCATTTAAGTATTAAAAAAAAAAACCCAACCCTATAATTTTTAACAATTGTTAATTAAATTGTAAGAGTTAAGCTTTTCATCTGTCCCCAAACAAAAAAATACTTAAACAGTAGAAAGACATTCATTTGTCCTACATGTTCACATACTCATTTGTCCTACACACTACACCTAGCTCCCTCCAGCCAGTTCCTGTGGTGACTGCTTCACTGAGGAAATTGCCTTGTGTAAACCCCTATATTTTATGACTATATGAAGAGATTTGGGTGAAGTTCAGGTGGCAGAAGCTACTTCTAGTGTTGGCAGGTCTCCTGCCTGTGCAGCTGCTCAAAATTCACTGCAGAAAACAAAGCTGGATGTGGAAACTGCAGGAATAGCAGATAAATCTGAAAGTTGGATGTACTGCCCATCTCATCTTCCTAGTTAGATATTTATGTGGCCTCATAGTATCCAAATGAGTCTGACACCAGTGGTTATTTTCCCACAGCAGTGAAATATTGCTGGTTTTACCAAGGAAAACCAAAGGTAGGACAGCATACAGGAAATCTGTTACTAGGCCAGTGCTGGACCACATTGTTGGGTCACTCATGTACTGCTCTGTGCCTTGTTTTTCTCTCATGGAAGCTACCCGCATTTTTGCCACTTGCCATAATGCAAAAGAATGAGTAATATTAGGGAAATAATGTGAATAGTCAATAGTAGTGTCTTAACTTTATGTATTAATGCATCCTGCTCTTCCCAGTGTCTAAAATGCCTTGATGAGTTCCTCCCTCTTTATGTTAAAATTGTGCAGAAATTAATTTCTTTGTGTAACAGGGAGCCCCTGTGCTACCAGTTTTATCACTGTCCTGTTGTGATGCTCTGTGCTCATCTGCTGAAAGGTCTCAGTATGTAGTCAGTGGTAAGTGGCTGTGAGTGCAGTCCTCAGGGCATTCTAGTTCCTGATAAAGAAATCTGTAGGTGTGGAGAAAGGCTTCTTTGCACTCCCATCAGTTTCTAAGTTTGAAGGGGTTAAACCTTAAAAGCTGTCTTCTGTCACCTTTTCTGATGTGGGAGGTCTGAGTCATACGAAGTCCTCTCTGGAGAGTGCCACCTAGATGGAACGTAACATAAACTTGGGTTGTCAAAAGACTTGGACCAAAACAGAGAAGAGTGTGGAACTATTACCTCTGTTTTGAGATCAGGACATGGTATCTTACAGCCCGTAGCTGCACATGCTGAAGTAGTAGGACTCTACACAAGTATTCTGCTGATGGGAGTGCTAATGCTGCTGGACTGCAAAATCCTTCAGCGTAAGATGGAAACAAAAATAAGACCAGTTTTGTAGATGCTGAATGTAACTCTGCTGACCCAATCCACCCTATCTTTGGAAAATGTTTATCATTGATGTAAATCTAAGGCCTGCTGACAGGTGGGATTTACAGTGTAAAAACTTGAGTTATTTCCCAAAGTTGTAATAAGTCAGCTACAAAGGCAGCTCTTCTGCACTGACCCTCATGTGAGGCTGCTTTTGGGTCATCAGTGTTTTGGTTAAGGTCACAAGAACATTTGCTTACACTGAGATTTTTACTATTTGTTCCAAGACAATGTTTAAGTTTTCTGCAGTCTTAATGGGTACTGAAAGGTCTGGGACGTGTCTTTCAGCTGAAGCATGGTGTTACTGTATGAACCTTGCAAGCACTGCAACTTCATGCTCTACTCATTGAGACAAACCAACCCCTTCCTTGCTACATGGCAGTCCTGAGAGCAGTGGGCTCTTCTGCTGTCTGTAGCATGGCTATCTGCTCCTATTACTGTACGCTGCTTTGGAGGGGTGGGGGAAGCCTTTAGCCCAGAGACCAGTTTTTGTAGTTGAGAGCTACAGATGCTTTTGTGGAAGAGGTCCACCAGCATTCTCTATGGAGGCTAGGAACCGGGTGATAGGCAGAGGAGCAGGATCCTGAGCTGGCTCCGATTCTGGCAGTGGGCAGGCTTTGTAGGAGCATAGGCAGTGCCCTTGACTGCTGCTGTCAGCCATGTCAGTGTAAACCAGCAGGTATCAACAAAGGTAATGAACGAAAAAAGCAGCCTACTCAAGAGTTGTTTTAATTAGCTATCGGATCTAATTACAGTGTTGTTGAGTGCCTTACTGGGTTTTGTATCATAAGAGTAGTTAGAATAATATAATGTTTACCAAGGCAAGATGTAGGAGGTGCATGTGTATATATGCATTAAAAATGGACTGCAAACCCTGCTGGCACGATGAAATGATGCAGGTGAAATCTAGTGCTCTAAAACTCGAAACCAGAGGTTCTGCTTCAGTAAGTCAGTGTGGCCATCTATTATGGGAGCTGGGATGCCGATGTTAAGTGAACCAAAATGTTGGTTTTACAGTTCATTAGCAGTCTTGGTGAAACGAGCAGCTCACACTGAGCCATCTGAAAAAGTTTCTGTTTCTAGAATACTCTGAGCTCCAGCTACAATACTGAGGAGACACAGATGATCTTTTGTCAGTTGGCATTTTCTTGAATGGAGAGATTTGGGGAAAAAAATATTTTCTCTTTCAGTACAGTACTTGCACAGCATTCTGAGAGCAGGGGATGGTTATTGTTTCAAGAAAATTTCTATTTGGAAAAGATGTACGGTCTCCTGACACATAGAGAATCCATAAACTAGGTCTGCAGTAAGCTCTTTCACACATTTACTCGTTGCTTCTTTAGTTTAAATGATTTCCGGCAACACGCTTGACAGCTGTAAATGTGAGGGGTCCTGCTCATCTCTCCCCAGACAAGACCTGTGAGCAGTGTGAGCGAGTCTGGGCGCAGTTACGCACAGCTCGCTGATTCTTGCTTATCCTGACAAGAGGAATGTAAAAAATGTGCCAGCTTTCAAGGGTCAGAGGCTAAAATATGGATGTGTTTATTGCATATTTTGGTTGTCCCTTTAATAGACAGTTTGACACATTCTTTCGGTGAACTTTCTGGAAGACAAATAGCTCGAAATGGACACAGGAGAAATCGCTCCTGTCAGGATCCCCATACGTGTAATTACCTTCAGGTGTCAAGTGCACTTAGAGACTGTTGATTTTAATTTTTTTTGCTGTACAGACATTTATACCTTTTCGTCGGTGAGGTATTTAATTTTATTAATGTGGACATACTTAAAAGGGAGGATGTGAAAGAGCAGTTGTTTCAAACTTCACTTTCCCTTATGAAATGGCTGGAATCACACTGTAGATAATTCTTTTGAAGATACGCTTTTGGTCTGCTTTTTAAGTCAGCTGAGTGGAAGGATGCCTTGCATAATTTAAGGACTGAAAGCTGCTCTTAAGCCTTTCCTTCTATGTGTACGATAGCCAGATAGTTATGAAAAACTGTTTTGAGCTCCTTTGTTCCTTTGCTTTTAAGTGTGTCATGTGTGTTACACTTAACAGTTTTAGAAGTTACTGAATCATGTGGTCTGCCGTGGTGCAAAAACGGTGTCAAGATGGACTTCATAAAATCACTGGCATGGGAACATAATCGTCAGTACATATTACTCTGCTTTCAAATAAATATTCACATTTTTTACAGCAGCAAGCAGCTAATGGAAGGATGCAATTATTGTAGTCCGAAACCAAAAGTCTCAGAATACAGAAGAGAGCAGTACTGAGAAAATGTAGTATGAAACCTGTTTTGTATATGTCTGGCTTGAAGTTTTCCGGATGTCTGGGAATGTAGATCATGTACTGTAAAAACCAGGAGAGATTATATAGTCAATTACAGAAAGGAAAATGGAAGTTTTACTGTGGATGGATATATTTAGATAAAATCAGTCAAAGCTATTAATTCACATGAATTTGTGTTGTATACAGCCAGCTCTTAATAATTTAATTTAACATTAGATAACCTTCTGTTGATCCAGGTACTGCTGGAATTTCACAGCTCTTGTTTTTCTGTCAGTGTGACCAGTTCTCCATCTCCAAGATAAACTGGAGATCAGCATTTTTTTTAGTCTATATGACTGCAGTCTAAGAACAACAGAGGGAGAATGTTCAAGTTAATTAGGAGGGGAATTATTTGCTTTATTCATATAGGAATCCTTTAATATTTGTTTTAATGACGTGGTCTGGCATTCATTCTGCAGTGCACCATCTTCAAACAAACAAACAACAACAAAATAAAGCCCTCAGTTGGCATTTTTTTGCCTAAGGGCTGCTGAGAGCTGATTATTCTTCTAATCAGAACCATCACAATCAAGGGAGGCAATTAGCTAGGTTAGGTCTCTGCTGATTTCTCCTGTGGCCCCAAGCATCAGATGGCCTTGAGCACTCTTGAATCCTATCAACAAGTATTTGAGTAATACCTGTTTTGTGCCACCTGTCGTCATTAAGACCCTCTTTTCTCCTGGTGAAGTGCTGGGTTGTGTGCGCGCTTATTTGTGTTAGACTGATACCAGAAGGCAGGAGCTAGCCTTCGAAAGGGAAAATTTACCAGCCTAGAGGATAAATCTAGTAGTACAAAATTGTAGGCATTACTTGGGTACACCATGCGTGTGCTTGTGAGTGTGTACCTAATTCTGTGTGTTTATCAGTAACATTTATTTTCATACAGAGAGTAAACACATATATTTAAATGATCAGCTGTGTAATCGAATATACAGCTTGGGTGTATCGTGTGGTGAACCTTTGTTCAATGGCAGCATGCTGCTTCTGCCAGCAGCCCCCTTTAGTCGCTAATTCTGGTTTTCCCCTATTATTTTGGCACAGAGCCGATGCTGTTCTTAGCTGGAATTTACCTACCCAAGTGGTCTGCTTGATACCCAAATTAACTAAATATTACAGTTACAAGTCCTGGTTGTGTCCTATTCATCACACGTATCTGCATACTGAAAACAGGGAGTTGATCTCTGTTCTGCCCTACCGCAGCAAGAGGTGAGACTTCATCCAGTAGCTCTGGTAGAGTGGACATTTTTGTCTACAGATTGCGTGTAACTGAGGTAAATTTCAAGCTGTCACATTAACTTAGTCCTCCACTTTTTCTGCTGTATTCTTAAAACCCCTTAATGACTCAATAATGCTTTTCTTCCTTCAGCTCTCCTCTCCTGTATGGTGTGTGGTTCGCCCAATGTATTTGAAGTATGAAAGGCATGTTTACACCAAACTAACATAGGCAAAAGAAAAAGTAGAGCACAGAATGCGACTGGTAATTTCTCTAAACACTTGCCATGACTCTCAGAAACTTGGTGCTATTAACATAAAGTAAATTCCATAATATTTCTCTAGCATACCAATTACTGTGAAATGACAAAAAAGAAAGGGGTGTGTGTGTCACAATATGGTTTCCTTAAGTTATTATTGAATATAAGAGTGGCTTCTTGGGACAGTCTGGGAGTTTTACACCAAATACAATCCATTCTTAGAAGTAATAATTCTTGTCAAGATGATTCTTTTTTCTGTATTTATATATGGAAGAACTCAGCTTGCTAAAAGTCTGGGTTTTTAGCTATGTAATCTTGCTACCACTGCAACTGAACAAAATTCTGGCAACAGGAACGGGTTTTTGTAGTGCTAGATAGCAGTATGAAGATTCTTGAGTTTTATCTACTTTGAATTATTTAAAAAACAATGTTCAGCAGACAAAAAATCTAATTTTAAGGATATAGAAATGAGTGAAACCATGTTTAGCCAATCAACCCCAACATATTAAGGAGTCATCTTCTCTATTGTGCTGCACTGGAAAACGATCTCTCTGTTTCAGGTTGAGAAGTTTAAAATAATTGATTTTGAAAGGAAGAACAGGTTTCAATTAGCCTTAATGCAAGTTTAGTCATTTGTAATGCATTAACAAGAGTAGATATTCCATACCCCATATGTTATGAGCACACACATTTGAACAGACTGTGTGTTTCTATGCAACACGCACATCTATAACTTATCCTAACCAGTGGAGCCTATTTAGTCTCTTGCACTCTGGGTCTTTAATCAAGAGCATCATCTCAGTGCATGAAAGTGAGAAAATTACACGGGTGAAGTGAATTAAGCTTTAATGTTTGAACACACAGGAATTATATGCTGCCACCTACATTCAGGTTGCTGATAAGATCAATGGGTAGAGTATTGATAAAGTCTTAGGTCATTTTTTGTCTTGCTTAGCAAGGGGATAGTGGTGGTGATGTCATGACCTTCTAATGGACAAAAAGAGCCTATTTAAAATGTTAATCCTGGTAAGAATTTTTTTATTTTGTACTATAAAAGGTGCCCACTCATTAAAGTAAAAGCTTTTTAACCCTTTCCCTCACTGGATTAATAGTCAAATATTGACCGCTAAGATATCTGTAGTTCAGTTTCCCGGAGATAGAATAATTAAATGGAAGTCATAAGAGGAGTTACTGCAGTAATATTAGTAATGAATGATTCTCAGTATGAAGTTATTCGTTATCATGTTTCATATCATAAAATGCTGTGTTCACACATTCTTCTTTGGCTGAGGTAGTTTTCCTCTGACATCAGCATAATAATAATTTTACACTGCTCCGTAGTCCATGCAGATTCACTGCTTTGTTGAGTGCTTTCTGCACAGTTAGGCCTCAATTCAGGAAAGCATTTAACCATTTACCTAAATCCCTCATCTTAGTATGTGCATAATTCTGAAGCATCATCTTAATTGCTGTCATGAACACAGCTGCTTATTAGAACAGAGGAACTGAACAGTCACATACTTGTAACATTTTGGAAACTTCTGAGCTTCCAAGTCAGGACATATTTTTTATACCAGTCATAGGTATGATTTACATAGATAATTAATATTCATGCGCTGTTACTCAGACCATTCTGTAATCTAACAAAAGATCTCTTAAGATATATTGAAGTGCATTTAAATGCCTCAGTTAAAACTTGCCAGGGTGTTGAGGGGTGATCTCTCGAGGTCCCTTCCAACCCCTACAGTTCTGTGATTCTGTGATTCTGTAAGGGTGAAAATGCACCAAAAGGCTGAAGATGCTTGATCACTAGCAGAACTAGTTCATAAACAAAGGCAAAATAACTGATGAAATGGAAAAAGCAGTTAAACAGCTTGATTCAGCAACTCAGCAAAAACAGTCTAATAGCTTAGCAAAAAGCAGTAGTACTCCGTCGGTTTATTTCTTTCTGTAATCCGAAGAACTGTTAAACCTTTCTAAAAGGATTTGCAAGGTTCAGGCTGCTTTGTTTCTTTGATGTAAGAATTACAATAGATAGATTCTTCACTATGCTTATGTTAGCATTCTAACAAATCAAAACTTACTTGTAATATATTTTAAACCATGGTTTTTCTTTCCTTTGACGTATTTAATGTACGATATAATTAAAATTTCTTTTTCACTTCATTGATGAATGGAAAAGTTAGGGAAACTAAGCAAATGACCTCCAGCTGTTCAGCACAGTTGCCTTTAAGTTTGGTGAACACCAAAACCTTCAATTGCCTTTTGCACCTGGGATCTTGGAAGGTGTAATTTAAGGAAAGATTTTTCATTTGAGGGAAGGAAGGTGGAGGTCTCTACAGATGTTTCTTTCCATGTGGTGGGATAAAGCAGGTGTATAAAAAGAATGGTTATTTTTGCTTCATTCTAAAATTTCTTTGCAATACATTTTTTTGGGCATATATAACATCTAAAGAAGCTTAGAGAGCAAGCTTGAGCAGTAGAAGAGTGTTCCTAAAGAAATTACCATCTGATTATGAAATGTGCATCCTTAAAAGCACAGGACAAGCTGAGCAGTAGAAGAGTCTCAGATATCTTTGAAGTGCAATACAAGACTTTTCAGTTGTAATGAGTCAGAACATACAGAAGGGAAGGACAAGTGTTGAGGTCTGTATTCTGTTTCAGTCACTCTTTAGCTAAACTTGAATTGCAGACAATAGAAAACTAGGCAGCCCTCATTTGCCTAGGCTTTTTTATGCAGCAGCCTCTTTGGAGAGATGCATTTTCACAGGAATTTTAATGTCTTCTTTTATGTAAGTGTTTATTTTGATTAAAATGACAGACCAGGATAACAGAAATCAAGATTTACTTTTCCTGCAATGCATAATTTTTTCTCCAAAAAAGAACCATGTCACTGAGGGGTTGATGTGGAGCTCTCTTGCCTCTGACTGTTACAGGTAGCAAAGGTGAAAATGCTCAATTGATAAACATTTGAGGACTGCTGCATTTGGTTTGACACTTGCAATCAGCTGTACCATTTCTTTTCACTCAGTGCAGTGCAGTGTCATAGACTATACATTGCTTTCTGTGTTATGAAATTCATGGTACCAATTCTACCTGTGGTAGAAATTGTCAGGTGTCAGGCTCGGAAATATGGAGGAGCAGGTACTTTTCCATTCGGCAACGAAGCTGTGCAACTGAGTGTCCATGGACTGTAGTCCACCAAACTCCAAAAGTTTCAAGAGGTTCAAAAAATGTTTTGACCACCCAGTGAAGTCCATCATTCCCAAACACAAAAAGCTCAATCCTCTGCCTGTTCAAATGATCCGTGGCTGTTGTAAGAATATGCTGGGTTGCATGACTGTGTAGGTATTTTGTGTGCTCTAGACAACTTCTTGTGGCCAGTTGGCAGTATTTTGTTGGGCTTTATGGGATGAGTGCTCTGATTTTTCACACTGTTGCTCTGTGACTGGGGTTTTGCCTACACAATGTGCTGTGTCTTCAGCCTCAGATTATGTGTTTATGCCTCAACTACTTGCTAAAACTATGGACATGTCAGAGTTTTTGGGTTAAATTCTTTATTGCTAAAATATTACTTAAAAGAATGAAAGAAAGAAATAGTTTGTATGCTCAAATAATTCATGTTAAGATCTAAGGAACAATGTGAAGGCTTCCCAGTAGACAGTAAGTTCTTGCCAGACCTGTGTGGTCACTTCCTTATACTTACCTTCTAGTGTCTTTATAAGTAGGAAGAAAAAGGGAGATCAGGGGAAGAAACCTTTGATTTAATTAGTCTGTGACATTCTTTACTTCTTACCTTAAAACCTTAGTCTGTACTTTTAGAAAGAGTTACTATGTTTTATGCAGACAAGATCATCGTTCAGTTTTAAATGAAGCGATTTCACTGCAGGTTGAAGACTAGAATTCATTTAAGATTCATTTGGAAACTCTTTTAGGAAAAATGCAATAGGGAAATTAAGAGAACAGCTTCAGTTTTACCTCTCTGAAATTGCTGATTGATCTGATAGCAATACATTTTTTTTCTTGCTATTTTTCCTCAATATGAATATTTTACACATGCATATAGAAGTAAATGAGCAGGTTTTGCACATTCTGTCAATTCAAGCTTTATTTATATATATTGAAAGACCGTTTCTGTCACTCTTAAAGAAATAAGAATACCAAAAGTCAATAATAAGAAACACATTATGGGAGTGGGAACTTCATGATTTGAAAAAGGAGGGGGGGAGTGGTAATATGGTAAAATAAAGACTGTGTTGAATTCCACCATTCGTTGATCTCATTCAGTTAGGGGAAAAAAAATGTTGCATGTCAGATTGTAAATTTTATAATGTCTGAGGTGTTTTACAGACTAATTGACAATTCATACTTGCAAAGCTTTTCAGATAGTATTTGTAAACAGAGACACAGATTTGGATCAGGCCCTATCTTGCACATATGATATAAAATGCTTAAGATCGGTTTCTCTAGGTAAAAATAGATTTTAAGTCCTATTGTTCAGGGACCATCTGTGTCAAGATTAAACCTAGTGGAAGCTTTTATAGTCTATGTTCCGTAAGTCTTTAGAAGAAATTACAGAAATTAAAAGAAACCATTTCTGGCAATAATAGTTTTGCTACTTGGTGCTGCTGCAGTCTGTAATCTAAAACTGGTTATTCTTCAGTTGCTAGTTTGCGTATTGTGAGAGACAGACTAATCTGGAAGGGTAATAGGAAGAAAGTTAAATTATTAGATTTCTCTATAGAACTTTCTCTAAAATGCTGTTTCCATGCCAGGAAAGGAAATATTTTTCCTCTGGGTCTCTTAAATAAACACAAGGCAATTGTGTAGCAAGAAATAAATTCATTAACTGAAGCCTGCTTTCCTGATAGCAAATTGTCTGCAAATGCATTTATAGGCTTGCTAGGTATTCTATCTTTGGTTTTACATGAAAAAGTTAGACTAGTTTTTGATAATGTATTTGAATATATAGGTTATTTATATAAATAACAAGTAATGGCTTGATAGGGGAATTTGTTGTTATGTTTCTGGGTCTGTTTGTGTCACTCTGTGATTTCATTTTTTTTTTCTCTCTGTCTTGCTCAGGCTATTTCATTCAACATCTGGATTCATTCTGTGTAGCTGAAGGACGAGAATTTGACCATGGCTTGTTTAAACACAGTTTATTGAACATAAAAAAATACTGTGAAACAGCTCAAGTATTAGTTTTATTCTATACACTTACGTACTGGGAAATTAAGGGGTAGATTTTACCAGTTACTGAGGTGTCCAAGTCTGCAAATTCTGATTTGATCACACTTTGCTGACATTGAGCGATTAATAATGAACAGCTATAGCTTAATGTCAGAGAAGAGCATTCCTAATGCCGCAGCTAGTGTAAGCGTAAATGCAACAGATAGGCACTTCTATCAAAACGTGTGTTTCTTTTCAAACTGCCCACATACTTACTGGTGCAAACTGAGGCAGTATTTTTTTACTTAAGAGTATGGAAGAGGTGGAGATTTCAGTTTATACAAGTTAGCCATCCCTCTGCTTTAAATATGTTAGTGGGAAAATAAATTTGCAAAGCCGACTTGCGTTGTGTACACTTCCTCATGGAACCAGGCTGCAGTTTATCTCTATTATTCAGTGTGCAGGTCAACATGCTTGTTGGGCAAGTGTTCTTTGCTTTCATTTTGTGCGTGTGAGAAGCAGGACCTTTCTGCAGATAGGGCATTGTTCTCCATATCCATTAACAGATGTCAGCGCATGCCTCGGGCAGGGTTAGCAAATACCAACCACAGAATCACATTCCATCAAGCCTGATAGACTGTGTCTTCTGGGTTAGACACATGGTCAACACATGTTGTTAGAGTCCAGTTCATACTCTTTAGTAGCACTTCTACCTTGGCGGAGGGGGGGGGGGGTGTCATTTATTATTATTTTGCTTTAGTTTTTAAGAGTTTAACTCTGAATAGGTTATTTTCTCCCAGATGTGCCTGACTGTAAAATGTGCATTGGTACAATAGAGATTAGGTAAGACTTTTTTAAGAAGGGAAAATTTGCTAGTGAATCAGCAAAATGAATTTTTCTCTGACATAGGCCAGAGTTAGCTGAGGTAGTTTGTATTTTCAAGCAGAAGCATGGCATTAAAAATGAAGCTGACACCTTGTGTAGTGTTACTGCCTAAAGCAGACAAATAGCAAGTCACGTGTGGATGGTATTGATGACCGCATTTAAAAATATGCGAGTAGTAATTACCAGATCTCCTCATTCCACCTCAGATAAAGTGGGATAAATGTTGCTGGTGAACTCCAGAGTAGTACTAATGTGAACACAAGTAATGAGCTTGTGTCCATAAATCAACTAAACAAAGAGACTGGCTTCAGCCCAGGCATTTTGGATTCACAGTGTGGATAGAGGCTCCAAATACAAATCACAGGTTGCCTTTAGTATCTGTCTGGGTGCGGTACCTTTCAGGTTACATTGCTGGGGTCTTCAACACTGAAGTTTGTCCCATAAGTCTAAGTGACGCCTTTGACAGAATAGTAACTCTTTTCTTTACCTTCCCCTCCCTTCTTCTCTCTCCATCCATCTACGCAAGTTAAATGCCCACGGCAGTGGAAAATCAATAACCAGGTAGTGTCTGTAGTCTTGGGGATTAAAGCTATCGGGGCTGGGACAGCTGAGAATGAGAGCCTGACCTATGCCGGATCAATGCAGTGACATGTTGCAGCCCTTTATCACCCTTATCATCCACAGCATGAGTGTGTCACTGAAGCCCCCCAAGATGCAATGAGTGTTGCGCTTCGGAAGTTGCCACAAAAGAGAAATTCTGAGAGATCAGGTGGAAGTCATGTGTGCCAGCTTTGAACAAATTTTACGAATGCAGAGTCTGAGGAAACGGTTTTAATAATCAGAATGAAAAATGTCCAGCTCATTGATTAGGAGGTGCAGAATGATGGGAAGTTAAGTGGGTGAGGGTGTTGCAGTACTTGAGAATCTCTGGAGTACTCAGATTTATAGGTGGGAAATAAATGTTGATTTGTTTATTCCCTCCCTCCCTCCCTCATATCTACTGAGGGAAGAGCAATTAGTTTCTATTTTTTAATGTTTGCATTATCGTTGAACATAAATCTTTCTGCAGTGCAAACTATAAAAAGTCAATACAGGACCCAGCTGTACAAATAAACACAGTTATGAGTGTAAGGGGGAAATTATTAACAGTAAGTGGAGTAAACACATTTTTACACAATTTATTTCTTAAAGAGCTCTTAAAGTGTAAAAATAAATAAAAGATGTATTTATACTTTAAATTCACTGTCATAGTTAACTGTTACAATGCAACTGAAAAATTTTATTTAGCAATAGACTCCAAAAAAAAAAAGATGCTTCTGGTCTCTCAGGTTAATGAAATTAACACAACATATGTCATTCAAAGAACTCTTAGATTTAAATAGGATATTTCCCCTTCTCATTGCAAACCTAGTAATTTCCTCCTATGTTCAGCAGCCTTTTTTTTTTTTTTGTTGGCTGATTCTGTTAATAGAAACCTCCTCCTTCTGGAGGTAGGCTTGCTTTGTTTTGCAAAGGATGTGTTTCAGTCAAGGCACATTAGGAAATTTTCAACAATCAGTTTTCATTTTAAAAAAAAAAAAAGTGGAGTTGTTTGGGTTTTTTCAGAACATTAAAGACTTCTACCACACTGGTTTTGAGGAGATTTCTTCATTCTGGAAATTAAAAGAATTAAAGGCTCTAAGTGTTCACGTACAAGATAGCTGTAAAATTTGATAGAACTTAAGTTCAAGGAAGTGACGTTTGAGCAGTTATTTTAGCCAGTCCTATCTAACGACACTTTCCAGATCAATTGTCTATGCAGGGTAGGTGTTCCTGACGTTTCAAAAGGTCTAGTTTTTGTATGAGCACAGAGTAAAATTAATTATCTTGAGTTTGGTATTTTTTGTTGGGTTTCTTCTGTTCTGGACAAACATTCTTTTGATTCTTCAGAGATTAATGAGTTGTTCTCTTTGCAGACCTAAATGCGAGCTCAAACTGATTTCTTTCAAGTTTCTTCCAATGTTCTAGCCCCTGTAGTGGATAGGCAGCATGAGGTACCAGAGACAATGGTAACCACTCAGAATCCTGTTATTTAACAAGAAAAAACCCTAGCCCTCCAAATAGGAAGGCACAATGCTCTCTCTAGTACCTGTTGGCTGATAAGAAGGGGTAAAGCGATGAGATTCTCCAGGGAGGCAAGCCACGTAGGACTGACGCTTTTTTAAAGCATCTCTCATTGCTTTAGGGTTTCTGCTTTTGGGTGCATCCAAGTAGTGTGAAAAATCTCCCAGGCAGCAGGGACGTAGCAGGAATAGAAGGGGAAGGTGGATCTCTGACTGACAGATGCATGTGAAGTGAAACACGGGGAGATCACTCAGCTCTTTCAAGAAATGTGATAGGCTCTTGCAGCCGTTTGTGAAACAGTAATTTGAAGTCTGATGAACTCTTTCAAGTGCAGGAGCCGGATTCTGCTCAGCTGTGTAATTGTGATGGAAGGGAGCCAGCCGAAGGCAGAGACCTGGGTGCAACCTTTTGGGAGGCTTGTTCCGGCAGAGTGGGTGGGAAAGTAAAACGAAGGTTACAAATAATAAGTTTCTCTGCCTGATTGATAATGAACTAGTAATAAGTGGCCTTATTATAGTAATAAGTTTTCCATGGAAGCCTGATGATTGCAGAGAAGCTTTAGCTGAGTGTGTGTGACCACATCTTATTTTGATCAGCTGTAGCACAGCAAAGCTGTGTAATTATCATAATCTAACAATTAGCCTGGCATCCTTTCCCAGTGTTTAATTACTCCAATAAATGGTAATTGAATAGAGGACTTAATGACAAGAGAATAAGTTTCTTTCTGCATTGTGTACTTAACTTGCAGTCTTTCTAGGCATAATTTTTGAATACTGTTTTTTTGAACAACAGGCTTGATTAGTTGTTTGTCTTTTCTTTTGTCAGTCAGTATTTTGCTTCCTATATTCTGTTTTCTCATGGTGTTTTGAACTTGTCTTAACTTGCGAAACTGTAACCTAAGGACTAAAAGGTCACAGACAGCTCCTTTATATTTTTTGTTTGCTTGCTCAGGGTAGCAATATCCTGCTAGAGATCTAAAATGTCACTGGCTTGCTACTGGTAGCAAACCCACTTCTTTTAGCATCTGGAAAATGTTGAATTTTCTTTTGGTTTGAATAGAGCCAAAATTAAAATAGCTCTTTGATTACTTCATTGTTTGTGCATCAGAATCATTGTTGATGTCAGCAGAGCTATGGGAACAGAGTTTATTAAATGTTGTGACAAAGCCAGTAAAAAGAGCAGAAAAGCTTTAAAGAGGTTATTTTTGCAGAGCACAGAAATAGCATCTTTAAAATTATCTGCAGTAAAATGGTACACTTAATCCCACAACCCCTCAGATAATTAACAACCACAAGATTTCCCCTATCATGCAGCTTTAAGTTGGTTGAAACAGTGGGGCATGGTCTGCCTAAAGAATAATGAGGCACAAGTTACCCTGCTGTGTTAGAGTCACAGCATGTGAGTGGAGCTTGGGATGGTCTAATGCACAGCGCTTGCCACCTAAACAGAGGCAAAAGCTGTGTGCAAGCTCAGTAGTGTGGAATGGTAAATGACTGACACCATCACATCCTAAGAGCAATTAAAATGTTGTCCTTTTAAAGGATGTTAGCGTTTTCCAGAAAATGTTTGGGTTTTGTGTATTACTGCATTTACAAATGCCTGCTTCATACTCATTTCTGTGCTATTAATAATTTAAGCAAATAGTTTCACAACTAGCTAACAGAAATAAACCTAATTTACAATCTATTTCTGTATTTTTTCAGTTGAAGCTTTTGCTGTGTCTAGAGCATTTGTAAGAGATGTTTCTGTTGTCTAATAATGTTTCATCTAGTGGTGGTTCAAGCCTTTTTGGGATACTTATGGCATCTTCTCACCTGGCTGCTTTTCTCATGGCACTTGTAGGAATGGACTCATCTCTGAGGCCTCAGTGTCTCCATTAAATGTAGTTAAAACTGGCTTAGTGGCCCTGAGAGTAAAAAGGAAGGGCTGAGTGACCAGGAGTTGACAGGGATAGGCATGTGTTGCTCACAGAAGTATTTTTTCCCTTAGAAAGCAGAAAAAGTAACTTTTTGATGTGCTGTTTCTAGAGAACTGTGGGTAACTATTCTTTGTATTTACCCGAAGAATAAATTGATTCAGTGAATTTTGTTGCTTCACGTTTTAGGTTATCATTTGAGAGCAAGGCAACTGGTTTACAGCCTTCAGCACTGGCAGCGTCCACTGTGCTTAGGTGTTAGTGGCTGTGCAGGCTCCAGGCAGCAGAATTGAGGCCATTTGCATTTGATCCCTTCTGATGCCAGGCCAGAATTTCATAATTCATAGTTAGAACAGTTATTTCAAATCTTTTCTGGTTCACAGTGAAGCCTTACCACGTGCATTTGACAGAACAGACTCCAAATAAAGAAAGGTTGACATAATAAAAGGAAAATTTTCCAGTACACTTATCTTGAAGTAGAGCATCTGGTGAGTTGATTTTACAGGAAGGGTGACAGAATACTACTAATAAGATTTGTATGGGAAGCAACAAGCAGAAGCTACTGCAATTTTTTTTTTATCTATCTAAATGATAATGGACAATTAGGGTTATTTATGCTGTTCTTAAACTGGATTTTTATAGTGTTTATTCCAAGAAAGAAAGGAAGAGATAAAGAACAAACAGAACTGGTACATTCTAAATGTCTATTTAAATAAATAGTCACTTGTTTCAGTGACCAGCAAAGTTACTAAATTCAAGACAAGCCCCAAATGCTTCAGAACGTAGACTTACTAAGAGAAGCATGTGTACATAGTGTGTACTTTCACTTGTGTTAGTGGATAAACAGAGTATATGAAGCATTAATTACTTTGAAAATGTTTTGCTAGTCTTGTGTTTCTGTGGTTAAAATTACCGTAAAGTTCTTCGTCGGTGTCCTGAGTACCTGGACATTTCATCAGTGGCACTTGGGCACAGAGAACATTTCTGTGACTCTCTTTGCTGGAAGAAGCATGGAAGTTTCGTCTAGCAAGCTGATGTTTGTTGGTTTTGGAAGAATTTAGGTTTAGAAGCTACGTATCTGTCTCTGTCTTCAAAATGGCTTTTGTAGCCCTATCACCTAATAGATAGCTGTGTAGTATGCAGGTTTCCAAGACACTGTTTGAATGTCACCTGACACAAAAGAAAGGTTAATTATGTTTGAAGAATAGCTGTGGCTTGCTTCGTGTAAGCCAGAGTGCACAGAGACAAATGACATTATTTGCAAGGTTTGTAGTTCCTATTGGAGTTTTGGAGAAGCCTTTTTTGATTGGTTTCTACCACAACACAGTCTTCTGTTACACTAAATCTTGATAGGACTTCTTTCTTTCTCACAGTGGGATTTATATAAAGAATCCTGATTACCGCATGATTCCGTAAGGGCTTGGGAGTCCAGATTGGGGATCTGCCAGGACAGGGCAAAGACCTAGCTGAGAAAAGGAAAAGAACATTAGTAGCATTACTGGAGAGCGTAGTATATAGCATGCCTTCTGTTCTGAACAGGACTGGAAAAAGAGACAAACTTATTAAACCTGAAATGCAGTCAACAGAAGATCTGCTCTGTCATCTCTGCAAATATATCTGTTAACAGATCCCACCTTTTCTCTACATGTTGTGCTCCTCAGAGCATGTAGGTGGCTAAACATTGATAAATGCTTTCATTTGAAGTGGAACTTTTGTTTCACTCTAATACCTGACATTACACTACTAATAAGAGATTTTTCAGCCTGTAAATGTTAAGTGGTTTCCTCTCAGATGTGGTTTAAAATTCTTGGAAATGTGTTTCTGAAGTGTTTCCTTTAATAGCTTTGAGGAGCCTGAACAGATGAGTTTTTTCGTGAGTTACTCACGGCCATCACTTACCTTTCTGTTCAGGTTGGCATCCTTTCTGTTTCCTCTCTGAGAAGGTATAGACAGCACATTGCCTTGTAGCTGGAGAAACAAGAACTTCAGTTCACTCCAAGAGGCATGTTGGAGATTTTGCAGACTTTTTCAGAAAAATAAAATTAGTTCTATGTCTCTCTTCAGTGCTCATGTTGCGGTTTTCATTATGCACTTATTTAAGGTATTACAAGAGGGGGAATAAATACCTGCTTTCTACTGCTTAATTAGCTAATAACGTCTTTTCTGTATTGCTGTTACTGTATGGAGTGAAAAGACTTTACTCAGAGCTGCTTGATAAAATACCTTGGTACCCTGGAGCAGGTTCACTGCTGTGTGTCAGCAATATTGACTAAAGGCCAGTTTAGATCACTTGAAATATGCACCATCATCTTCCTATTTTAGACGTGTAAAGCAAACCTTTTGGCTATGGTGAGTGGCTATGGGATGAAAATACTCAGAGAGCAGGAAGGACAATGGGATGAGAAGGACTTGGTTGTGTACTTCACCCTCAGACCTGCTTTGCAGGTAGCCCTTGTTTCTTCTTTAGCATGTGTTTGATATGCAAGGGTGTGCTGGGGCAAATGAAGACACTGAGCTGCTTCAGTACTTAGGCAATCAGAAATAAGAGCAGAATCTACTAAAATGCCAGTGATGAATGAGGATGGCTGTGTCGTGGTTTTGTTTGTTTAACAAGAATACTGTGGGGGACTTTGCCAAAAGGGAGTCTGATGAACAGTTTGTTTGCGGTATTGGGTAGAACAGCTCACTGGTGCAAATCATAAGTTTGATTTCATTGCTAAGGCAGATATAAGGTTTGATTACAAACTTACTTGTCTGTCTGTGTGTTTATCATCTCCATTATCATAGACTGCATGGCCGGATTCATCCCTTCAAGTTCAGCTATATACAGTAGAGACTGTCTGGGAAATGTCTGTCTAGACTCTCCTTTTGGTAAAATGAGAGAAAAAGCTGCTTTTGGAGCGTGATCCATCTTGTTTCAAGATACCTTGGGCCAGAATAGGCTAGATGAATTGGACTTCAGAAGTTCCTGTTTCTCCTCATTGACTTAAAGAGAAGGAGAAACAGTTCACATAAGGTTATTTATGTTATAAAAGTTCAAAATTAAGGATACTGCTCTGATCCAGAATGTCTAGAATTATCTAGCATTAATAGATGCTGCTTTCTCAAAGCATGTAGTTTCTGTCACAAAACCATAACTGGGCATTATTGTGAAGGCACAGGATGATATAAGAAGTAACCTCAAGAGTCCCTTGAGAAAACTGCCACCTGCGTAGTTAAAAAAAAAGCGTGCCCACTCAAATGTGCACACACAAATATATATTCATTTTTAGGTATTAACACTGCAGGCTTTTTTAAACAATTAATAATTTCCAGAGTCTGTCTTTCCTATTCATAACTTAAAGCTACTCTTTTTCATTACATGTAAGAAATGGCATACTGTTAACTGATACAGAGAAAAGACAACAATTTGAAAACAGTCAGTTTCTGTAAATGTATTAAGACAGTATCTGCTCAGGTGACAGCTTTTGAAAGCACTGGAATACAAAAATATATTTTTAACTAATGATTTAGATAAATGTGAATTCTCCTTGCAGAACTGTGGTTCAGAGAGGCTTTTCCATGTTACAGAATGGAACCATGAGGCTGTGCGCTGGCTGAAATTATACAGATATATCATGCTTTGATGCGTGTTCAGTTTTTCCCGTTTAAAAAGCTATTTTATTGAAGTTAAATTATTGTAGGGATATGAAAAGGTGTAGTTTGCTCTGAATTTATCCTTGGAGGGCCAGCAGATCATTGCTTTTTCTCTGGAATTAGATAGAAGGATCCAGATGGCAGATTTCAAGCCCATCAGGTGTTTAAAATATGCCTCTCAGCTATAAAGAAGTATTATAGTTAAATCTGTCATGGCCTTTTTATTGCTCTGTGGTACACTTGACAACTGCAGCTGTGAAAGGGAGACACTACAAGTAGCCCAGCCAGCCTGAAGTGGAGTAGGTCAATGGTTGGTTTCTTTGGCTGCCCCAGGGAGTTTGATAGACATACAGACCTGGTTTATGGAATCATTAAATCCATCATGATATCAGCTCCCATGCAGGCAGTGATTTTGTTCCTACAGTTTCTTCCAGATACTATGGTAGGCATTAGTGAAGTCAAATGTGGAGGGGAGAAAAAAAGGACTCCCCAACAAAAGGGAAATGCTACATCTCTAAGGACTCCTTAGTAATAATAATAGTAATAATAAAGTGCATCTGGGCTGATATGTTGCACTGCGTTTCTTAGCTGACACTCCCTCAGAACTGTCACATTAGTCTGAGTGCTGGTAGTTCATATCCCAGAATCCTTTTATCCGGACAGAGCAACATCCCCGTGTGTGCTTTTGGCAAAGGAGATCCACTGCTTTTCGGATATCTTTGAAAAGCAATGTAGATCTTTCTTTGCATCTTGACAAACTGCTGCTGATTATGAAGAAAGAGTAAGCCTGTTCGTGCTCTTTAAGTACTTGCAGTCAAATCACTTTTTAGCACACGGGTGATTACTGCCTTATTCAGAGAAAAGGATATGCTTAGGTTGTTTATTTGCATGGACATGTAGGTATTTATATAGACAGTGATTTGAGGAGGCTGATACAGTTTTGGCTTCTTTGCTTCTTGCTTCTTTCTCCAATTAAAGAAAAAGAAAAAGCCCACAACCAAATAAAGCAGCCACTTTGTTCATTTGTTTATTCAAGAAACCACAGGGAAGGATAGCCTGTAACATGGCGTGTGTTAGCAAGGGACTTGTTTTGTAAGAAAAGAGCAAAACCTTTATCCAGAAGGCTGTATGACCGTAGTCCTGCATAAGCAGTCCTGATGGCTCTGGTGAATTGTAAGGGTTATTTTCAAGAGTGAATGTGCATGGCTGGAGCAAAATGAAATGCCATTAGTGATGCCCCTTTTATGAGAACGTTATCCTGTGAAAAGGTCATCCTGAGCTAACTGTGCTTACATTTGAACTCTTCCTGTGATTTCAGATTCCAGCAGGGTGACTACCACATTGATGTCTGCATCAATGACTACCTGGATGTTTTCTGCCCTCACTATGAAGACTCGGTGCCGGAAGATAAGACCGAACGCTACGTTCTGTACATGGTGAACTTTGATGGCTACAGCTCCTGTGATCACACCTCCAAAGGGTTCAAGAGGTGGGAGTGTAATCGGCCGCATTCCCCGAACGGACCGTTGAAGTTCTCGGAAAAGTTCCAGCTCTTCACGCCCTTCTCGCTAGGATTTGAGTTCAGGCCAGGCCGGGAATATTTCTACATCTGTGAGTATATAGAGATTTACCACTGTTGCACAGCAGGTGCTAATTTTTCACCTATGCTCTGTGGAAATACAGAGGGCCAAACGGTATATAATGCAGATGTCTTACCATGAATGCAGGCTTAACTATCCCCAGATACATTAGCTAGGAATCTAGCTGGTGAAAATGAGATTAAATCACAGCTTCTTTTCTCACATGAAATAGCATGTCAGCGTGTTCACTGAACCATGCCTGACTTTTAAAGCAAAACGCACTATTAGGTTCATTCCAGCACTCTAAGGTGGAGGAGGAGAGAGCAAGAAGGGTAGGGTGGAGGGGTGGAGGCTGTCCCCAAATATGGGGAGAAAAAAAATCATTTGCATGTGAAATTTCTGGATTTTCTTATTTTCTCAGATAAAATACTCTTGTCTCTATGATACTTACCACCCAAGGAACATGAGGTCTGTGTGGTTTGTGAGTGGTATTAACTGCTGATGACAGTAGCCCAGCAGTTTTTAAAGTTGTAGTTTCTTAGGGTGAATAACTCCTAGCATCGAGCCAAGTGGCTCCCTCTTATTTCCTTTCTTTTGCCCTCCTGGCCTTTTTCTCAGACAAGCTGTTCCTGTCAGCGTGGGCGGTGTGGGGTGCTGTGGGAGCAGGTGGCAAGCAGGGGAGTGTGAATGGGCTCACACACCTTCATGCCAGCTCCCCAGAGGGGTGGGGAGCACTCTCCCAGAGACCTGCATCCGGGCCACTCTGGACACACGGAGGAGATCTGGGACTAAGGAAGTAAAAACATCAGGAGGTTAAAAACTAGTGGGTTGAGCTAACTGATTCCCTGACCCCACCGTGCAGTTGATACACTGCTTTAGCTGTCTTGTGTGTTTAATCCTCCAACAAAGATCTTATTTCATCGGTTTGGTTTGTACCTGAGTCTTCTATTCCTAACAAGTTTTGACTGCTCCAGCAATATTTTTTTTCCGGCTTTTAGTGTTAGACTAGAGAGTTGAAAGCTTTAGACAGTCTGTAGATCCCAATAAATATTGCCTTCATATGTGTAGCTGGCCTTTCTACTGTGAAACAGTCGTTCCACCTCATTTCACCAGAGAAACTGAGTATGTATGATCCCTGTTTTTCAGCCTCATTTCTTCAGCATTGAGATTTTTCTTCTCCCTCTCTTAAATCTACAGGGAAATACATTCCTAGTGGATAGTTTTCCATTCATTTCTTTTTCTTCCAGGAAATAAAAACCTCTGTTGAGTGGTGGTTCAGCATCAGAAGAACAGTGCCTTGTTCTTGTGCTGAAACATCATCATCATAAATTTTAAAAAGCAAACTGTAATGTTACTTAGAACTGGTTTTTAATATGGTCATGAGAAATCATGTAAAGATATCACAGTTAAGTGGATAATAAATCTGTATCGTGTGCAACCAGTCCTCATGTCACTCACAAAAGCTTCCCATTAACTTCGACAGGAGTATTTTATCTTGCAAAACACCACAATCCAGCTCCCCAGGAACACTGGATTTTTTCATGTTTCTTTTTGGATTGGGGGGAGAGGTGTGTGTTTGTTTGTTTGAATTCAGTTACTGAGCATCATTAGTAAAACAAGCATGAGTACGACCAGGGGATATCATCAGTACCTGCAAGCCTTTAAAAATAACAACAAAAAAACCCAAAACCCCCAAAAAAACAAACCAACAAAAATTTGTTTTCTAAATTTTAAAAAAGAAATATAATTGTTTAATAAACATGAAAGCCAAACATGAAAATAAAGGAAAAAAATACAAGTAATCTCAGCTTGGTCTGTCTAGCTAATAGCTTCATTGTTAGAACATATAGAATCCATTGAACTCTCAAGCAAGACACTATTACTCAAATACATGCAGGTTGCTTATGCCTGATTTTCCTCATTTCTTGGTTCAATTCAGTATTTCAGTAAGATTCATTATGTGTCTTCTATAAGATTCATTTAACTGCGGCATTTAACTGTCAAGGTCTCCCTTCAAAATAATTGTTCCAAAGTGTTTTAAAATATGAAGAGCTTTATGATACTCAACTGTGTTTAGATAGAGGGGTTTCATGGGTTTTTTAAATGGAAGGTAAAATAGCAAAAAATTAGCAGCAAAGAGATGCTCATTTATTAGTAGCTCACTGGCCTGGTATTCACTGAAATTAAATTTTTTGGCATGCTTCAGAGACAGAAAATATTTTTTCCTCCTTTTCTGTAATTTAAAGTATTTTTTTGCCTTCACCCTTCACTCTGCTGAGGACAGTAACAAGGTTGGAAGTGCAGCAGTTACAAGGAAGCACTGTACACTAAGTTAACAGTTAAGTGCGGTCCTTCTCCGGAGGGAATTACTCCTCCTGGAACATTTTTCTTAGTTCATGCTGAAAAAAAAATAAAAGTGAAATGTTTTTCCTTGTTTCTTCATCAGAATTGTAAGAAGGCGCTGGTCCAGGCTACAGAGACTGCTTTGTTATATTTCAGTATCTGCATGTTAAAAGATTACTACTTTGCCAGGGAAGGTTTCCTTTCCTTTCTTCTCCAGATCTGAAACCATTGCCCTCTCTGTAGGAGAGGGTGAAGGCTCACTGTGTAGCATCAGCTTGATATATATATTCTATTTAAGGGTTACAAAATACATCGTGTAGTCTCAACCTCTGGAAACAGAGAAACATGAAAGTGATTGGTTAGGTATTTATCTTAATTACTGTTTGTTGCTTTTTTGCAAATCTTTGAGTTTACCTTTTAAGGATGTTCCACTCTTGCTTCCAACTATTTTCAGAAAATGCAATAATGTGAGAACAATAACTGTCTCTCTGAACTGCTGTTTTTGAAAATGCAGCTTTTCTTTGTAATGCCATTGTTCAGATGAACTTGGATCTCCATTCTTTGCATGTTCACTATATAAAATCTAGGTAAAAAAACCCTTCTGTTTTGACACTGAATTTACATTGAAGAAGTAAATTCAGATATTCGGTCAACAAGTACTGATGGAGTTTACTTTTGAAAGAAGAAAAGGCTAGTAAATATTTACAGAGAAATTTTTAATGTTTATTTAGTTAGGGAGTGCACTATGGGGGCTGAGGAAAGTAAATAATAGTTCATGACCTGAAGCCTCAATTTTTACTTAGTTCTTGGCAGGTGCTCACCTCAAATTAGTGTATGTTAGCCCAAAACCAGGCAAAACAGTATTCCTGCTGAAACAGAAGCAAATGACATATAGAGAAAGCATACTACTTTAGTGGTATGACAGCTATTTTAATGTCCTTCGAAAGGGAAAATAAGGATTATGTGTGCAGGCTAAAATGGGCTACCGTGCAAGTAGAGATGAATTACAAAAGCAAGGAAGGGTGGGGAAAATAAGGTCCTAAAATGTATAACATTATATAATTCCATAATTCAAAATGAAGGAATAATTTTCATTACTTTTACTTAATTGCAGGTGTTTTGTTTGTAATAATGGGCTAAATGTTGAATAAAATACTTCTAATAACATAGAAATTATGCATCAGAGCTATTCAAATTAAAAAAAAAAAAAATGAAGACACAGCTAGAACCAGACTGGTACAGATCATGCAGAATCCTGACCACAATTCCCAAACCAAGCTCCAGTGTCAATTTGAGATAGACCACCCTGCTTCTACCTTGAAAGCAGTGTATCATAGGTGTAGTTTCAGAAGTTGTGCTGATATTAAGCTGAAGCTTCTGCTTTTCTCTGAGTGATCAGTCTGATTATTCCATCAAATAAATCAGTATTTGATGTAATTTATCCTTAAGAAATCTGTGCTGGTTTTGTCTTCTTACCCTCCAAGATTTTGAATGTATTTTGTAGTTTGATCACTGTGAATTTTGTCATTTATATACGCTTATACCCTTTTCCTAGAGAGACCAGGTAGGTTTGTTGTTCTTTACAATCAGCTTGCTGCTTTACTGTTCTCTGCCAGGCCCTGAAGGTTTTTTGCTAGCAGTCTAGCATGCTTTGCATGTAATTTATCTAAACTTAAGTCGTTATTTCTCCATTCTTATTGAGAAAAGAGCTCCTTTCATCTTTTAAAAATCCTGTTGCCTTATCTGTGTTTTATGTGTAACCTTTTTTGTAACAGTTCCTTTCTAGTTTTAATTCATGCATGTGTCTTTCTAATTACATTTCAGAATGCTAATGCTGTTTTTTGTATTGCCTTTAATGATATGTCATTATCACTGTATCTTTGTTGTCACCATTTCTTTTCACGAAGCTTTGATTGTCAATTCAGGAAGCTTTATGTTGTAACCATATTGCTCCTGACCACACTAGGCTAGTATGCTTTTACGATTTCAACATTATTACAGTTATAAATAATATTTTTAATCATTCTTAAATTTCTGATCAAATTTACAGACTGAGTTTGTAATGTGGTACTCACATTTGTACATACACATCTTCTTAGCAACACCCAGCTTTTCTATACTCCTTCTGCTCGTGGAATATATTCCCAGGAAACCTGCTGTTACTGCTTCCCTTGATTTTCCTGACGTTTGCCTTTTTCCCCCATCGTCCTTGTTTCTCTGCACTAAATCCTTCTTCTTCTGAAATTTCTCTTACCTCCTGAGAGCTTTTATTCAAGTGACATTCCACCCTCATGGTCTTAGCTACTGTTTCCATAGGAGGATTTGTGTTTTTCATGATTTCATATATAAAATTGCCTCTCTTTTGTTAGTGCTCCATCTGAGACTGGCAGTTGTCTTCACCACGTTTGATAAACTGGGGCTGTTATTCTAACAGCTGCCAGGTAGTTGGACCATCACTCTGCAACCATCTTCACACCTCTGGAGGCCTCTCTGATTCAAAAGATCTTAAGGAAAAAACAGTAGTAGGAAAAACTGTTTGTAACACGTCCACTTATTTCTGTCTTAGTTTTCTCTATTAATTACGTAGTTAGCTTAGCTTATTAATAAGGTCTCTTCTGAGGCAGTAACAATCCCTGATGACAGTTAAGCTGAGCTTCTTTCTCATGAGTGTGTGTTTGTGCTGCTGTTTTCTTTAGTCTGTCCCACAACCTCTAGTAGTTTCTACTGTCCTGTGCAATTCTAGGTTTGGTTACTAAGTTAATTTTTGGGAGTGTCACTGGCTTTTTGTCTCAAAGCTGTAAGCCTGTCTAAAAATTTTTATCATCACGTTCCCCTGTTCCTGTTCGTCCCTGTCCACCTGAGATATTTGCAGTAGAACCTGTATTGAAAAGCTTTCTCCAGCCACTGAATTCACAACATGAAACTACCACTGCTTGGTGGTGATTGTGCTAAGGATTTCTGGTTATTAATGAATAATGACTGACAGAGTTTAGCTCACAGCAAGGTAGTGCATGTATCCCTGTACAAATCATCAGTTAGCGTAGGAAGGGGACTGTCCACTTGTTAATGGAAATTAATGCAGACCTAACTAGAGCTTTCCATGACTAAGAACTTGGAGTAGCTTCCCAGACATCCAGCTTGGTCATTTTTCTTTTACGATTGGTTTGGTATAGGAATTAAGAAAGGGGACTTGGTAGAGGCAAGGATACTACATTGGAGAAAACTGCTGAGAAGTCTTCACCCTGTAGTTTAACAGTTACTTAGTATTTTTCATGTGCTCAAAGGATATTATTAAACAGCTGCATAGAGCTCATTGCTCTTGCTCGAGCACCAGCTTAATATTGGTGGATATCAATGTTTTGCATGAATAGACACAGCTTACTGTAAGATGATTATTTGATGTAGGGATCTCTGCATGTTTGCCAGAGGTTTAGTTTGATGTAATGGCAGTGCAAATCAGAAAGATTGTGAATTGTAATCTTGACCTATCAGAAAAGTAAATGTGAGTCCCCCAAAAAAACCCTGCATTTCCTTTTTTTCATTCTGTTACAGACCTGGAAATCTGCCCTTTTCAGAACAAGTTGGTGGTGTTACCGCAGCAATTTATACCACTGATTGTAGATCTTCTGGTAGGAGGTGCTGTCTGAGGGTAGAAGTATAGTATTTCTCAGGTTTTTAGTCTGAATTATTTGAAAAAATTCGTGCTGGAAAATGATATAATGTAAAGAAACCAGTGCGACTACTGAGTTGCATCCTGGAGAGTATGAGAATCAATCAAGGGTTTCTGTGGACCGTTTAGCTAATGGTTAGGTTACATAGTTTTATTTCAGGAAGTCAGCTGTGGCTTTTCTTATTGTATCCCAGCTGAGGTAGCACAGTAATATTTAATTAGTAATACTCTAGAAACACTTACTTTTTTGCAGCCAACACTTAGGATGTATGGTTTCTCTGTAAGCAATCATACTGGTGAAGGCAAATCTGACCTTGGTGTGAGTGCCAAATCTTGCCATTTTGGAAATTGCAAGAAAGCACAGTGGATATTTTGCCTGTGCATTTACCAGTGTTAATGTAAAGTCATTGTCAATGTCATTTTGATGTTGCCTTGTATGTAAAGGAGAATTGCTTCTTGATGTTCACTAATGTACCGAATAATGATTCTTCTTCAGAGCATCCTTACAGTAGTGGGGAAGAAATTAATTTCATTTTAATGGTAATAACTCTTATTTCTGGGAGTTTCTGTTCTTCTGTTTGTAGTTACGGTAAAGGCTGGACATCTCATGCAATCACCCATCATGTACCTCATGTATCTGCTTGTTCAGTCAGCTGGTACACATCTAACAAACGCTGCTTACCCCAAAGAGTCCTTGGCTAAATCTCTGTTTGGTTTCTTGATCAATAGCCATGGACCTTTTTCTGGAGGACAAAATAAGACTATCCATACATGAAAACAGACTGTTTTGCTTTTTCCACTGTCTGCAGTTGTATGAGAAGATCTTTCAGCAAAATCCCTACTTGTGTGGGTGTTTTTCCTCGTATTAATAACCTTTATGCTATAAAAGGCCTGGTTTATCTTTTCTCCCACCACTACCTTGAGTCTGCCAATTCTGAGACTCAAAGATTTGGCTTCAGGCAAAGTTTGGAGGTTAGCTTTAGAAAGTTGTGTGAGCCCTAGAGATAGGAGCTCAGATATACAGCAGATGGATGTTAAGTCTTGTCGTGCTATGTTCAGCTTATACTGGGGACAGTCTACTCTGTTAAAAATCATTTCTACTTATGGAAAAGTTTAGCTAAGTAGGACATATTTTGCTTTGAAAGTGAAGACTGGATTTGTCTTTTAATAAGTGAGAAAAGGCCACCCGTCTTTAATTCAGCAGGTGTTAGTCAATGCAGATAATGCTGGTGTTTGTGTTTTCTCATTGCCTTTTGAAGACACGAGGTCAGAAGATCCCTTCTGGAATTCTCTCTCCGGACATCCTGATTCGCACAAAAAGCTAAAAAATGAAGGTTAACTAAAGAACGTTACTAAAAGATGCTGAGGAAATTACAAACATTTTTAGTGTGCTAATTGCACTTCTCTTTTGGGGAAACATTGTTTAAGGCTGGGTCCCCCATTAACCTTTCAATCAAAATCTGATCAGCATAAACACTGATGCTACTTTGACAGCAGTGGGCTCAGACATGCCACTCTACTACAAATCCTGCTTTGATAGCTGGTTTACCAGAATCACTCGAGATGTTCTGAATGAAATCAAAGCAATTGAAAGGGTTTGATAAATGTGTACTTTAAAAAATATTTTTGTGTGATAACATTAGACAGACAAGGAAGGTGACCTTTAAAAAGGAATTCATGCTTAGCCTAGTGTGTAGATTAAAGGACTGGTTTCTGTTAGAAAGCATCAGAAGAATTAAGTGCTGGTCCTGCTAAAAAGAAAGCAGAAACAATCACCAGTATCTAATAGATTTTGACGTTGGTAGTGTTCTTAGAATCCTCAAAGGGAGCGTTAAAAGCTGTTGAATAATTTGGGACTCGGGAGAAATCCATAGAAGAAAATGAAGAGAGAATCCACGGAAGTGCTGGTCTCTATTGTTTGAGTTTTTCAAAGGGAATGAATGTCTTTCAGATAACAAGTTGAAAGAAGATGAATTTGGATTCACGTGCTTCAAAAATTCAAGTGCCATTAAGATCCAGATAGCGGCACAAATATAAGAGAGGGGAGGATGTACTATATATCTGCAACTTTGAAGGCTGTCTTACGAACATATTGAATATTGTCTTCACCTGTTAGGAACGCCAGTGACTTGTGTTGCTTTCTACTGAAGTACTGATTTTGGACATTAGAAGAATGAGCAAGAGCCCACAGACAGAAAGGATGAGGAACAGAGTGTTCTTTCCTCTGTCTTTTTCTTTTTTTCCTTCTTGTGTAATGTGCTTGATGAAGGCCAGTCCATTTTGTAGGAAAATAAAGCATATATTGAATGTTGTCATGTGATCATTAGATCACAAACATTGAAAGGATAGATGAGTTTGACCTTGCATAGAAAACCTCCAAAGAAGCATTAGGAACTTGGTAAGGCCGTAAGCAACACATCTGCCTTATGGGAAGTGGTGACTAAATGTTCCATACTGGTGGGTTTTAATTACTATAATTTTGAACATTCGTGATTCTTGTAAAAATCTCATTGCTGCTTTCTTGAAAGTAAGTGTTTAAATTCTTGTGTTCTGCTGGAAGTACAAATGAATGAATTGCACACAGCCTTTTAAATCCTGATGGACCATTCATCATTCCTTGCTTTAAATCAGTTTTGATGTTCAACAGCTACAACTTTACATCTCAGAGGTGGCTGCACTTCAGCAGTGGGTGAGGCTCTTTGCCGTGGTACTTCCCTAGGATGTTAGGAGATTAATAAGGTGAAGCATGTAGATTCCTTGGATGAAGGAACTCATAGAAGTGGAGTGTATTATTAATAATTATCTGAGGACTCATAACTCTGTAACAGTGTTCTAATTTGATTTCTGAGCAAACTGAAACCTGTTTAATGAGCTGTTGTATTGGAAGTATGCGTTTTGTAACATGGAGCAGATGCCAACAGAAATGGAAATAACATAGCAGCGACATTTGGAATAACAGTGTTGTACTTCATTGCCTTCATGTCATCAGCATGTTAGTCTCCTTGTTCCTCAGACTAACTCACCAAGGCAGCACTTTCTCTGCTGATACCATCTCTGTGCCGTGATACAAACTGAGTATATATGCATGCCTGCAACCAACAGACCAAAACCAAACTACTTCGGTGAAAAAATGCTTCCGCATGCCAAACAATCGGCTGATGATCTTGTTTCATAAGTTAATATTCAACATCCAACTCCATATTTTCATAAATGCCTGGATTTAAAGGAAGCAAATTTGTTGCTAAGCCAGCTAACCCTCTGATATTAGAGGAGGCTGTAAAATAGGAGGATGTTATGGAATTGTCAATAACCTTTTATTCCTCAGTAATGCATACTATTCAGGCAAGGTGGCCAAGACTCTGGGCTCAAAATGGCACATACAGTTAATGCACCTATCTCCAAGATTCTTGGCAAGTCAATATAAATAATATAGAATAAGATTTTTCATGGAATGTTCATAAATGCATAGAAGTGCTTTATTCTGAAAAATAAGAGAAAAATCTTTTCAGACTTCCAAATGTTTCTACTTTCCCTCAGGAAAGCAGTAGGTCATCTTCATATCTACAGTATTGGCCAAATGAGATTTTTACTGCCTCTAAAATCTCCCTGGCTTCCGTTTTACATCATGGATATTTAATATTTAAAGTATCAAGTGGTATAGCCAGCTAGATACAGCACTGCTTTAGGGAGTTAGAATGGCTTGAAGGTGTATCAGAATCTCACTGATGCCATACCTCTATGCACAGAAGTAACCAGGCTCCTGATGATGGATATAGGGAATAACGTTGCTGTTGCTGATCTTCTGGGGGTGAAATGATCTTAATTATTTGAAGGATAATCAGAATGGCAGTATATTAATCAATTTAAAGAGCCCTGACAATTCAATTGTAGTGGTGTTCAGAATGTGTTCAGGGAAAAATGTACCAGAATGGTTGAACCTACATTATGTTTTAAGAGTTGTAGGTGGGGGATATTGTGAGGATATTAGCTTGTATTTCTTCTTAGGTGTTGGGTTTTTTAACACATCTGCTTTTTGTAGTTCTGGGTCTTCTTCCTTTATCTTGATGCCTGTGTCATTAAAAACTACATGTGGACTATTTCTGCCCAATATTTTAGGGTTTTGCAGAAGATGTGGAGCTGCAAGGCATTGAAAGTGCCATCGTAGAACCCTGCACTGGGACTGAAGTCAGGATTCCTAGCAGCAGCTGCAGCAGGGCTTGCTGTCTTTACACGTGATGAATGTATTTCTGCTGGAGAAATCCTGAGCAGAAGTAAAGTAGCCTTAGGCTGAAGAAGAGATTGTGTCTTTTTGAAGCATGCTAGGGACAGTAGAAGAACATAGCCTGTCCTCTGGAACAAGCTGCCCAGAGGGGTGGTTGATTCACCATCCCTGGATGCGTTTAAAAGATGGGTAGATCAGGTGCTTAGGGATATAGTTTAGCATAGGACAGGAACAGTTGGACTCAACGATCTTAAAGGTCTTTTTTAACCTTGTGATTCTGTGACAGTGTCAGCACCTCTCTGCTTCTGGCTGGTGATGCACAGAAAATTCATGAATTTGTTTTTACCGAGTGGAATTGAGTTATGTGTGCAGTTCCCACTTGTGCTGTATGGAGGTGGGCTATGACTTCCATGACTTCCTTAGGTCCTTAGTATAAACAGTGTCAAGAAGTAGAAAGGAGGAATGCCAAAGTCAAAATTTCACAGCCACGTCGACAAAGTATAAAATGTGTTTCTTTCTCAGAGAGAGGTGCAGAAGCAAAGCATGTGTTTGTTCAGCAATAAAGCTGTGTTCCACTGAGGGTGATGACAATGTTGTGTAGTTCAGAGGTGAGCAGCTGAAAGAGGTAGGTTATCCTTTAGCAAATTTTCTCAAATTTTTCTGTATTTCACAAGACTTCCAGAATTGTTTTCTTAGCAGTTGAATATAAGGAAGCAAATTATACTACTACAGGAGTTGCAAATTAACAGCCAAGTGTAAGAATACAAATAAAGCAAGGCAAAGTTACTAGCTGTCAAAGCGTTTGTCTAGAGTGTTGAAATGCAGGTATTATTTATGTTCCACCGTTGATAGTGCTGTATCTCTTACCTGGATCTCACTAGAGCGATCTGTGCGATCACAAGACCGCCTCTGCTTGACGGCTGCGTGTCGCTGTGCAGCGAAGCACCCATGTTCCAGCCCACGCACTTTGCTGCTGTACCGAGTTCTCATCTTAAACAGGGAAGGCTTTAGCTGTCTACCACTGTAGAGCAATGAAAACTGCTGCCAACAAGCTGCCTCGCAGCCTCGGTTTGTTCCAGCCAGCTCCTGCATCTGTACAAAATGTGCTGCTTCCAGCCTCGAGAAGGGGGGTGTTTAGGTAGCTTTGACTGCTGACCCTTTCCCCCAGGCCCAAGCAGAGCAATCAGCCGATGTGGTTAGAAATTATTGCCAGAGATACGTTCCTCAGCTGCAGCACTGCACCTGTGGAAGCTTCTCTTAGAAACGTACACCAGTGCAACAGCTCTTTTCTTATTTTTCTTGTTTGCAGTCCCACTTGAAATACTCGGTGGCAGCTCAAGCGAAACTGTGTAAATTAGTCACTGTCACGTTTAGGCATTAAAAGTGGAATTAGTAATTTATATTAATCACAAATGTTTCTCCAGGTTTTATTAACAAGCAGATTGGCTGCCAAAATGCTTTCTGGAAGACATTTTTTTCTCCCAACTGCCACGGAGAACAAAACAGTTATTATGGGCATTTAGATAAAGATTAACGGTTTCAGCAATTCATTTGAGGAAAACTGTATTTTACTATGCATTCCACTTCAGCGCAGACCATCACTGCCAGCATGATTTGTCGCCTCCTTGATAAAATTATACAGTGGAGACAGAAGATGGTGTAATTTATTTTAAGAGCAGAAACAGGTTAATCAACAAAGCAGAATGAGGTTAAAAAACAAACCAGACCCACATTTCTTAATTTTTTTGGCAAGTCCAAATTTCTAGTAGAGGTGAGATATCTATCTAGGTGCTGCTACAGCACATTTTGGTTCATTTTATCATCATGCTTTTCTTTCTTTGCTTTTTTTTTTTGCTTTTTTATCTTCCTCGAGATGGCTTCACGTGCCCTGTTTAGGTCTCCAGGAAACTGTAGTACAGGTGAATGCTTCATATTCTGTGCATCTGCAAGTGGTTCTGTGGAGTACCGTAGGAGCGGTCCCTGAACCCTGTACAGGGTGTGAAGAAATGACTAGGATGATAAGAAGGAGGTCAGAATTAATATCGCAGGATTTAACGGCAATGCAGGGCAGACTGCCAACATGACCTTCATGCTTTCACGTGTTTTGGGCAGACAAAATCAATTTCCTAGCATAGTACTTTTTTGAGCTTATCATGTTCCAAGGAATTAAAGAACAGACGTGCTGCATTTTGTTCCATTGTGGCTAGCTCCCTTTTTTCTTCCACTTCTGCATTTTAGGATGATATAAAAATTAAGGAAATCAAAACACAAGTGAAAAACCAGCTGTTTGCTACAAAGGAGACAAACAAGGGTTGAAGGAGAAAAAAAGTCATTACAGAGAGATTAGAAAATTAATTGATTGGTGGCTCTGACAGTTCCCATTGGATATCTGAGGATCCTGTGAAAAGAAAGTATAGTCTCAAACATAACATTTCTTCCTATTATTTCTTTCTCTCGTGTAGAGACTTCTCTGAAGCATCATTAGGTTCCAATTATTTTCAGGGAAATATTTCACAAGAAAAGTACATGATAAAATCAGTAGAGGTAGTGTTATTCCCTGAAGAAACTTACTGTGGCTAATACTCAAAACTGTAATGGGGAAGGCTTCTGTTCAGCATCAAACTTAGGAGATTTCTGCAGGGGTGATCCTGCTTTGTGGAGGTTTTGGAGCTCCTCTGGCATGGAGTTAATGTGCCCCATCTTTCCCCAGAATTAGTATGGGGCAGATGATGAATTCAGTGGGGTGTGAGAACTTCATCACATCCTTGGTTTAATATAAGCATGTGTGAAATTTGCATTGAATTTATTTAGTGAAGAACCTATTACTTTTTTCCCTAAGGCCAAGTGTTGGCTTAGAGATACTGTTCCTTCAGAAATGACAGAATGTTTGTAACAATGTTTACTTGTCTACTCAATGACCCCTTTTTTCCCTATACATATAACATCTATGTGCATATGGATTGTTTAGCTGATGTGATTATAAAAATGTTAATTTTGTCTAAGAAAAAATACACAAAATTTTAACTCCACTGAAAGTTTAGATACTTGATGAAATGCCTGTGAAGTGCCTCCTGGGCACTGTATTGAACTTTCACTAGGCTGTCAGTCTCCTCTATGGGCTAAGCTGACCAGTTGTTCTTTCTTGCCCTCGATGTGGCATAATCATGGCATTATCACTGCACACAGTAGTGCTTTCCAAAGTTAAAATGAGGTTAAAAATAACGTCATCCCTGGTGTAGAAAGGGGACTGCTTGTGGTACTTCTCAGGGTAAAAATGTGACCTCACGAGGTGTTAACTTTACTTCCTTGCTGTGCTTAGTTCTCTTCCTCTTCTTCCTGGTAACTGAGTGGAAATGGGTATGCACTAGAGTCAAAACGTTCCCACTGAAATCCCTCCTGTTGAAGAACATGACAGAAGGAGTCATTTTACATGTGTGCTCCAGTTTCTGTAAGGAAATGCATCCACTTTTCAGGAAAGAAGCAGTTTGGTTTTCCACAAAAAAATCCTTGGGATCCAAATGTTCATTTTCAGTGGAGTTCTCCAAACTTCGTGTCATTCCATGCTATTGCTGCCTTCTTAACTGAGAGAGAAACTGCGTTTTCCAGTAGCTTTGCAGTTTTCTTGGCACCTAATTCTGTGTAAATGGTGAGTGTTTGCTGTGAGGGGTGATTTGTGGACACTGTGCGATTTCTGACCCCTGAACAACTCGGCCACACCAGGTGCTTGTTCTCATCAGAAACAATAGCATTGCTTCTAACTAAATTATTGGATAATTTGAAAATCCAGTAATCTGTTCTAGATTTTACACAGCTCTAAAAGATGTGCATTAAGGGTTAGCTTGGGAAAAGCTCTTATAAAAGACTTAATAGAGAAGATATTTCTTATTACACTAATGTACTTGAAAAGAGATATTTTTGCCCCAGACTTTTTAATTTTAGTGAACTAGGTAGTATTTTGAGTGAAAAAGCAGTCTTAAACCAAAAATAAATCTCTAGGGGAACCTGGTGCCACATTGAAGCTGTAGGCAGAAAAAGAAATTTTTGGAACTGTGTAGACTATGAGGATGAGGAACATTGTGCTTTAAGAAATTTAAATTAAAATTAATTTCTGGTACTATGTGTGAGCACAGCTGGATTTTATGAGGATATATGGTATTCCACAGCATATGCTAGTCTGTGAGCTAATATGTACCTGTAAATCTGCATTGCATTGTGAATATGAGGTGAAATTATTAATACATGTACGCTCCACACAGAAGTCCATAATGAAACACACACAAATGAAACAGTGATAGAAAATCTCATGAAATTGCCCTAGTTCTTTAGCAACTGTATGCTAGACTGAAGAAAGAAGACCATGAAATAGTAACTTTCAGTGAGGGGTGCGGGGAGGGGGGGAAGATTAACAGTAGCAGTAGGGTTTTTTTTCTTTGCTGTTTCATGAAGAAACAGGGTGTTTTATTTATCAACATAAATTTCCCACTGATGTTGGCTTCAATCCTGTGCACGCAGATTAGTTAATCATTGTGGCCTTTTTTTACTTGACCATTGGTGAGAATGATGTTGATTTTCAGTGCATCTGTATTTTAGTGGGTACCTTATTTAGGCTTCAGGGGACTGATATGAAATGCACCTGAACACACACATGCATTTCCAAAAAAGAAAATAAGTAACAACATAACTCACCTAAACCTGGGGTAGATGTATGTAATTTATTCTATGTAAATTGCACATATGCTCCTTCAATCCTGTTCTTCCTTGATTCCATTCCAAAAGTAGGTAAAATAAATAGATTGCATATTACAGGCCATATGTCAGAAGCGCTTAGCATTCCCAATTACAGTCATAATTTTAGAAGTACTTAGCTGTCACTTAGGTATCCAAATAGTTGGCCAGATTTCTAAAATGCTTTGCACATGAAGCACTGACTTCTGAAAATGTGATCTCAATTGCAGATTGTAAACATCTTGAAAGCTGGTCAGTAGGTTCTTTCGAATGGGATTTTCATGTGTTTACCAGGGTGTTGTGTTTTGGGTTTGGTTGATTTTCTTTGTTGGTTTTGGTTTTGTTTGGGGGGGGGATTTTTTTTTTTTTTTGACTCTTCTTATCAACTCGAGCTCCATTTCTGCACTCTGATAATCAAGGACTGAGTCTAGTCTTGTTAGCTGTTCCTTCCTTTTAACATGAAGTGCAACTGTTAGCTTAGAAACACATAAAAGACTGATTGTAGTGTTGATGTGGATGGGAACTGACTTGAAAGTACAAGGTTTCTTTTAGGTTTAACTAGTGTTTAAACAGCTATCTCTCAAGAGCAAATGTATGTCTCTAGACAGGTAATGCTTTAATCAGATGCAAACATGGGAAGACCAGTAGCAGAGGGGGTTGGAGCATTGGACTGCCTGGTTCTTCTGCTCAGCCCTGTCATGCTCCTCAGAGGTAGTGGGAGCAGGGCTCCTTCCTTCTCCTAGCATGAAGGTGTTCCACTACTCCACGGTGGGATTTCCTGTAGGGCTTTTGTCGTAAGTTCTGCAACAGATCTCTGACAGTAAGATGATGGGATTTTTAAATCTTTTTTTAAGCTCAGAGGTGGGTATTTTATCAGGAGTCATGCCTCAGGAAAATGTTAAAGAAAAATCTTTACCAAAAAAATAAACAAAAAAACCTTGTCTTGTAAGCCACTAATGACCATGAACAATGGACACAACCCTATGAACTTCCCTCTCCTCCGAGCAAGTACCCATAATTTTTATAAGTGGAGCTGATGGAAACTTGTCTGTATAAATGCTATCACCTTCCACTGGAAGTGGCTCCCACATGTCACTGCTGAGGCTTGGCCTGAAAAGCAGACCTAATGAAGGAGTTACCCTGCCCTTGGTGCATCTGTGGCACTTGCTCTCCCTGCTGTGCTGCATAGCGCACTGGCCATTTGTTGGCAAGTTCATATTTCACACTGCAGGGAATTCAAATGAATTTACAGACAGGAGAAGAGTTTTATTTGCAGTAGCCTGTGTATCCCTAGACTCTGATTTGGCATAAAACATCTGCTTCATGATCTGTTTCAAGGCCAGTTCCCTTCCGCCAACAAAGGTTACGACTTCAGGCAAGCTGTGCCTTCGCTGGCAGGGGGAGATTTGCCTGAAGACTTGATTTAGTCAGAATCAAAGCATCCTGCCACAGAAATCCTTTTTTCAATTACTTCTGAAAAAGCAGCCAGACGGTAAATGTATTAACATATTAAACAGTGAGTAAAGCAGGCCACTGACTTCTGTTGTGTGGGTTTTTGTGAGAACTTGATATAAACCATATCTGTGTATGAGTAGCTAGAAATAAACATTCGTTATTGTTTTTATAGTAGGAGAAGTGACAGACACTCTACCCGTATCTGCTTAACTGTTGCAAAGGAGCAGAGTCAGTAAGTACGTCTATTGGGTTCAGCTGCAGTTTATGTATATTTTCAACTTGCAAAGTTTATTGGTGTAATAGACCCAACAAGATGCAATATTTGAAGATAAATAGGTGCATGAAGTCGTATGTGTTCATGGTGGGAACCTAAAATAAGGGGGGGTTGCTTCTTACCAAAAAAGACACTTTTTGAAAGACTGGTACAGATTTCTTTGCAGAAGTGTCGTCTTGATCCATCCTTAGATACGTACAAATAAAATCCATGTTCCTTCTTGCAATAACATAGTTGGATTCAACCTTTATTAGAGTGAGGAGCATATTATCTTCTATCCACTTCACTGTCATTGATGCACGGTCTTTGCAACATACGGCTATTTTTCCTTCTCAGAAAGAATCCTTTCTCTAGCTAAAAAAAAAAAAAAAAAAAGAGTAATTGAATATTTGCATATCTCCAAGGAGCCATGCGGGTTAAACTCCGCATTCATCTTCTCCAGTTCTTAGGCCGCTTTTGGTTTAAGAGTAGGAACTATTGCTTTTATGAAGTGCCTTTTTCTATAAAGTCAAAACCTCACAGCAGTGCACAGAAAGCCAGTGCTATAAAGGAGCTAAGTAGAGTCTTTAATAGAGAGAGCTAGGTTGTAAGTGTTTTTGTTCCTATGGAGCAGATAGATTTGGTTCCATCTGTTCCATATTCATAACAAAGGAGCTCACTTGCAGGAGGACTGACTTCCTGGGAGTAGCATGGTAATGATCTTTTCACCACAGATTGAAAGGATCTGAAAATGGTCACTTCAGCTCAGCAGAAAGCAGCTAGCACTGATAGTGCTTCAGACCTACGATTTTTCTGCGGCTCTGTTTCAAGATGCATGTTTTTGCTGAATAAAACAAAACAAAACCATAAACATTAATTCCTCCCTACCCCATGCTGGTCCTCCTTCTGAGGAATTAAAGGGTGTTTTCAGAAATAAAAATGGAATGACATGTTACAAATACGGGGTCAATTTTTCTGTATTTGATCTCCATATTAAGGGCAGAAGTGAAAAATTATTTACTGCCAGTCTGAACTTTTATCATGATCTCTGCTTTCCCAACTGTAAGATTCTGTGAATGGAAAATCTGAAATCCACAAAATGTGTGCAGAAGGTCCTTGCTGGGCTTCATAATTAGGATGCTCTGTGCCAGCTTTAATTACACACCTTGTGGGCTTCCAAAAAAAACCAAAAATCAATCTTAATTCCCACCCTGTCCCTCCCCTCCTCTTCTTCCTCCCCCCGCCCCCTCCCCCCCCCCCCAAAAAAAAGAAAGTCTTGTCTCTGCAGAATAATTATAGGAGGAGAACAGAAACATGCAGAAGTGTACAACAAGCACTCCTACTTGGCTGAAGAGCAGATTATTCAGTGACACCTAAAAGGTGAACAGGAAGTTTACAGAGATGTGAAAAATTATCTAGAAGCACATAATGAGAAGGATCCCTCTGTGTCATTGGTTCTGGCTATGCAGTCTCCTAAAGAGACTATGAGACACGACCAGATCATCGTCCTGGCTGGAAGCCCTGCTGGGTTGTGCTATACCCTGTGTGTCATCAGTTGGCAGCTGTGGCAGTGGGAAGGGCATAGCCTGCCTTGGCTGGTATGGCAGCATCCACATCGGCATATTCAGAGGGTTTTGGTTTTCCAGCCAGCAATACCATATTGAGTAATTCATACGTGTATATTAAAGCATCCACTCCACTGGCTTGTTAAGACTCCACATCAAACAGTGCACACATATTTGCAGTTCTGATGCTTTCCCCCCCCACTCCAAAATGAGAGACAGGGCTCTCAGACTGGGCTTTCTGTTTGTTCAGTAAGGATTTTTCTTTGAGTGCTGCATGTTTTGTGTCAGTAACTCAAGGAGAGAAAACGTATTGCAAGTGACTCTTGCCCTAAGTAAGTCAAATGAGACTCTGTCTGGGCTTCTTTCACGAAACTTGGTGCACTAAACCCACATTTAAACATGAGGAGAAAGAAGCATTTGATGTGCACTGTCATGCAGCTCTGCACCGCTTCCCGAACTATATCCAGTGCAGATGTTTAATCCTGTGGACTAGCCAGGAACTGAGGTACAAATGTAAGTAGATCTTCTTGATTACAGAATGTGGGGTAGAGATAATCTACTTCACTGGCAAGGTTGCTCTAGTATGATTAGGCTTGAGGTCTGCACCCACTGAGGAATGGAGACATCACATTAGGATAGAGGTACTTAAATAGAACAGTGATGGATAATGCGTGGTTGAGAGAACTTAATTTGGCATAGCATTTGCCCATCTCTTTTGAAGTATGCATCAGCATGGAGCTTTCAAGAAAGTGCTTTTGTGTTACACTATATTGTTTTCCATATGTATAATCTTAGATACTTACGGGAAGAACCATTAGAAGCTGCTCACAGCTTGATTTTGTGAGTTCCTTGACTGCTTAACATGTACAGAACAGAGGACCAAGCTTGCAGTGGAGAGGTGCTTGCTTAGATCAGAAAACAGCAGGTGGAAAACAGGTGAGAATTTCCCAATCTGTTTGGACAGATTGATAGTATGAAACAAGTACTTTTCTTGAATAATGATGGAGAAATGCTTCAGTTCTGAGAGAACAATTGTCATGCTGATTGAGGAAGAGAGAAGCTTCGGAGGTACCTGTGTGTTTCAACAATCTGATGAGATACGCATTGCTTTTAAGAAATGGTTTCCAAACCACCAGGGCATTTTAGTCCCAGTTATGGAAAAGTGTACACATATATATCTAATTTTGAGTTCATCTGGGAATGATCACTGGAAATAGGGCTAAACATCCTGTGGTACACATTAATCTTAAAAAAAAAAAAAAGCACGAAAGGAAATGATTAGTGGCAGAGTAAAATGAAAGGTTAGCTCTCCCATGGGTGTTTTAGACTTTCCCACAGTCATAGTTATGACAGTCTATGGTCCTATTCTGGCATAGGTGAGATGTCAGATTCCTGACAAGGCAGCAGTTCTCCTTGATGAGGCTGAAGCTGTTCTCACATAGGTCGTCTTTTTTTCAAAAACAGATTTCAAAGAGTGAGTGCAACCTGTGGCACTGAATGCAAGCTGGACAAGTGAGAAAAAGAAGCGTGGATTTAGAAGTTTTATTTAAACTGCTGTTACCTGATACACTGGACAAATTTTTGGTTAAAGAGAAAACTATAGCTTGGTGGTTCCAGATTTATTCATGTTAGAGGTGACAAATTGAAGGGTTAAGGAAATCCTTCTAAAGACTTGGAGAAAAAATTGTGGCTTATATGATGGAGTGATTGAAGGTTCAATAGCCCCTCTGCAGGACTTGAGCGAAGTGGGAATTCATTTGATAAAGATGTACTGTACTGTTGTTAAAGCAGTGCTGGCATCTGTTACTGTCTTTGTACTCTACTCTGTCATGGCCTGGTACCCTGTCTTAGTAAGTGTAATGAAACAGAAGGTCTCTGCCCTGAGAATCGTGTCAGAATTGGAGCTTGAGTTACATTGGGCTATCATGTCTTTTACAAGCTTTACCTTTTCTATTTCATATCTGGTCTCTCCATCCTTCTCGAATTTGGGTTTATCTATGTAAGAGCTGACTGTGCACATAAAGGCATTTTTGTAAAGGTTGTGCCAAGTTGTTCTTAGAACTTTGCCAAGAGAAAAAGCCCTTCACAAATCTTTTGAGCAGTGGTATCCTCTCTAAGCAGTGCATTTACAAACTTTTGGGCACGCACGTGCACTCAAACACATTCAAACTCCCATTATTCTCACTGTTTGCCTTCATTTTAAATAACAACATTTAAATTGCCTTTAAAGTACAGCCCTCAGTGTCTGCTTTTTCCTAAATTTCTTTCGATCCAAAGGCAACTTCTTTAGCATCTCCTCCTGCCTTTACATCCTCTCCCTCCTCCACAAGACATAAACAAGGTATTTTGTTGCTTTGCTGAAGTGAGCCAGCAAAAGTGGTTTCTCATGTCTGTGTATCTGTCACATTCCTAGCAAAATACGACATTTGTAATTACTTCTGTATTTTTATAAACTGACAGAATTTACAAACGTAGAATAGGAAGCTAGAAATATTTCTAAATGTTTTAAAGATAGTGCCAAGCCTGTGAAAACAGAGCAGAACGGAATGCTTCTCTGCTTTAATTATAGTGTCAGCAGCGGTAAAGCTAGACACAGATAATATGAAGTCCGTTTAAAGTATATGAGGTTTAGTAACATGATACAATACCCACAAATTCCATGTGGGTGAACATGTTGCTTTAAAGATCAAAAAGAGAAGGTCATTACTAACAAGACTATAATGTCTCTTCAAAGGATTTACTTATGTCTAGTTCTTAGAGATGGAAATTAGCAAAATGGATAGCCTGCTTGAAAAAAAACCATTTTATTTCTACTGATACCAAGGGAAAATCAAAGTACAAAAGTGCTTATGAAAAGTATGAGGAGGATATATTTTTCACTAAGTGCTCTATTTGATAGTATTAACTTGTTTTATTAGCAATTTACTCTAATACAGTCTTAATGTTGTACAATAACTGTATTTGGTTTTGTTAATGCCACTGAAAACAGTAATGAGATCTGAGGTTTTTATTTCGTTCTAGTTAATAAGTGTTGGTTTGTTGCAATAGAAAAGTATGACATCAGTCATTTATATAGTGCTAGTGCAGAAATGTTAGCCCTTGTTTTATGGTATTTAATACTGTTAGCATTTATGAAAGAGGAACCCTATATGAAAGGTCTGCAAATGTTTAATGTGTGAGCAACTATATGATCTATTCTTCATCTACAGCTCCCTATATTTCACAGGAGTTTACATGCAGCTAAAAGTCCATTCGAAGCAGGATATTCCTTTCATTTGTTTCCAGCTGAGCGTTGTTTGGTTTTTAATGAGAAGAAATGCTAAGGAAGCAAGACAGATTCTCTGGGAAGCTCGGGCAGCAGTTAGATGACAGCACTGCCCTGGTTCATAAACAAACATAACTGTTCTTGTTTTTATGGGTAAAAAAAAGGAAGTCTTTGCGAAGAATAGGTGAGCTTGGTCTTTGCACTGGTCCAGGGCTTGGTTCAGAGGAATAGCTCAGACAAGGTTTGTTTTTTTCTTCAGCTGAAATGTCATCTTTGTTGTTCTCCTGAAGGTGTGAAGGATACAAGCTGCCCTGCACTGAGGTAATTTTGTGTTTTCCTGAACTCAACTGGACTTGGCAACTTGAGAGGACAGATGATAACAGCATGAGTATAATAAACCTTTGGACTGGATTCAAAGTGATGCTGTCTGCCTCATACCAGCCCTCAGCTGCTGCTCACCTCTGGAAGTTCCCAGCTGGGCATTGGGATACTTTGACGTTCTGCACTAAAAAAGTCTGTTGCCAGTACACTAGCCAGGCCAACAACAGAGAAGTCTTGTCATTCAGTCACCCTCTAGAGCCGATAAGGGACCTTCCTGAGAGAGATGCAGGGCTAAAGTCCCCTTACTGGTCTTATAATGGTTTAATTAAACAGTAAGCCTGTGGTTTACATCTCTTACCATTCAGGATTTTATTTCATTTTGTATGATGTTGATCTGAAGCCTACTTTCAATCCATACAGCCTTCAGCCAGATACATAAACTGGAATGGATTAGAAACTGCAAGAAAAATTATACTCTTCCTGGCCAAGCAGTTGCTGTGGGATAGTTAATTCAGCATTAAGCCGTAATGCAGAAACAGTAACTATGTATTACTTTCTTCCAAGAACTCACTAGCATTTGTCTGGCAAGTAATTTCCATTTACTAAGCTATTTTTAGGGGATCTGAGAAATATAGTCGCTTATGAGATAGGCTGTATTAATCCAGTGTTTTTACACAAGTGCAAAGCCAATGCAAATTAGGAATACGACATTAAGAAATACAAGTAGTATTTCACAATCTGTTTGTTGTTGCGCACACAGCTTTTACCAACTCTTTTTCTCCATTGCTGTGCACTTTGTGATTTACATTTTGTGTGAAGCGCAGAATATAAGTCTGTGTGTGTGTACAGGCACGTGTGTACACACACAGAGAGTTGACTACAGAAATACAATACTGATTGTTTTTACCTTCACTTCATGCAGATGCAGTTAAGTACGGAAGAGTGAAGCAAAATTTGTGTTTGTTTTAGGTGCCCCTTATTTAACACCACAGATGTTAGAACTTCCTTTGGAAATACTAGTATCCGTACTACTTTTTCCTGTATTAAGTCATAGGCAGTATTAGCTGTGACCTTGCATCTGTTTGCTTGTGCATGTGTTCTCCTTGTTAAGTAGGTTTTACTTAGTTTTCACGTTTACTGGTAGCCCTAGATCAGGTGGTTTTCCAGACAAGATTCTTCCTCTGTTGGTTTGAGATTTCTGCATCTTAACTTGATCAGCAATTTATTTCTTCTTTTAATTTCATCTTTGTGATGACAAAATACAGAGAGAATAAGGTTAGTTGTGGTTTATTGAGGACGTGTGATTGATTATTAGGCCCGGACAATGAGTATCACAGAACGTTAGGAGGTGGAAGGGGCCTTGAAAGATCATCTAGTCCAACCCCCCTAACCAGAGCAGGATCACCTAGATGGTCATTCAGTATTTTAATTTTCTCAGAATGGAGTTGTGTTGTACTACCAGAACAAAACTTTTGCTGGTATGTTGGAATAAAAGAGCAGACATGCAAAGACTCTTTTTTTAAATTAAGCTCAGGTATTGGTGAAAACTGGGATTTCCATAGGACCAGTATTTATCTAGTCTTGATTTTTTATTTTAACACTTGCAAGGAGAAAATTATTGTTGAGTTGTTTAAGATAGCTTCCTTTTTGATTTATAATTTTGAACACCCCTTCCTTGTCCTTAGCTATGGGCCTTACTTCATGTATGCACACAAAGGAGTGTTTTATTGATTCATTAAATTCTAGCTGACTTTTTCAGTTGTACCATTTATGCAAATTTGTAACTTTTTTCAATCTAAACTGTGAGAAGAATATTAATAACAAATTCTGCATTTACCTGGCTAATTTGCATACATTTGTGTTGTATGGTAAATCACATGAAAACCTACAGGGGAAAGGCTCAGCTCTTCTAACAACTAATAGGCTATTTTTTCTTTTGACTTGCACAAATTGAGAAATATTGCCTGTGGCAAACATAATGGAAAACTGCATTTTTAATGCTCTCACACATACTCATTTCTTTACAAAGAAAGAAACAGATGACTGTTCTTAAAAATAAAACTTTCTAAAGCTCTGTAGCTGACACAGGATATTGGATGCTAAAACACTTCAGGTTGGTGGAATTATGATTTGCAGGTTGTATGAGGTTACCTGGATATTGGATTTGACTAATGGGAGTGGTATTGTACCTGAAAGGGCTAAAGGCAAATCACAGCTATAAATATTTTCTCCTGGAGAGATTGTCTGTAACTTACAGGACTGAGAGTGGAAGGACTGCGTAAACATGAGTTTCTGATTTACAGCACAGAGCACCCTGTGCATGGGGTTGCTGCAAGTTTCTCTTTTTATGCAGGTGATTACAGAAGTTACAAATGCAACCCTTTTTGACTGGGCAGTAAGTGATAGGTACTTGCTTCAGTTATTTGCATGTGGCATCTCTGTCTAGTGTGCTGGTCAAGCACTAAAAAATTTACTCTTGTTTGGTGTCCAAGTCTGAATGAATATTTTTATTTGATGATTCTAGTTGGGAATACACTTAGACAATTTGTGTAACATATAGAGGCTGCTGGTATTAGTATATCTGCAATGAACTGAGGTCAGACCTTGGTGACATTTCTCAGGTCTTCACAAGGAGACCGTGTTTGTTAGAGAACTTAGCAGACAGCAGAAACTCATCACAGTTTTCAAAGACAGAGTGAGAACAGACTTCTGTCCACCACGTTTCATGAACCTCTGCTTTATAATAATTCAGAGAATACTCCAAGTGACTAGTAATAGAAACTTGAAATAGTAAACACTAAGAATTACCATCTGCAGAGAGTATCTGCAGCGTGTTATATCAGGGCCATGAGGAGAAGCGGTGGGGTGTGTTGGGTTTCAGCACAAGGAAAGGATGCTCCTTTACTAGTGCCCCCCCGTTCTAAAACAAAGGTGCTGTCTGACTGGCTTAGATAAATGGAGTGCTGTTTGTACACTGAACCTCTCCAGTTCTGCTAATAGGGCCCATTGTGGATTATGCCTTGAATATTAAATTTCTAGTGCTAAATGAGGATTTGAATTGCATTTGTGATTTCATTTTTTATATATATCAGGACTTGTATTTTAGGAAAAGGTGCGATGCTGTAATTAGAAAGCTAAGAATAAGAAGACAAGCAGAGGAAACCACTGATTACATGTGAATATCAGTAAATAGGATGGTTGAGACACTTTCTATATGCAGCATACTAATAACTTGGTCTTAGGTTAGAAACTGAGCCTCAGATAGTTGCCAGACAAACTTCTGCCTGTCTCAGGAAAGAAAATACTTAATTACAGCTTTTGTCACATGAGTAGCAGGTCCTGATAACTAATTTGCTTTTGAAATTTTAATGCCTTTTCTTTTTTGTACATTTACTTTTCAATTAGTTTACTTTGTAGGTTGATTGGGCCATATCTTGATGATTCTTTTAAGGATTTTTTGGGATTTAACATAGTGATTTCAACTGCAAAGCTGTCGGGGAAAACCTCACACTGTTTTCTGTCCATGTTACTTTTTTTCCCCCTCTATCTGTGGCTTCCTGCAGTCATTGAATAACTGCTAAGCCTTATCAGGATGAGGAAGGACCTAACCTGTTATTTATATCTAATATATTAATAATGTACCATGTGTTTTCTAGCAGAGAACTGCTTAGGAGTGGGATGAAGAGAACCGTGTATTTTTTTTTTTCCATATTTAAATATAGCTAGCAAATACTGAAATATTTATGGTTTGGCTCTAGATGAGGAGAGAATAATTTTATTCACTGTCTTTTCTTCCCTTACAGGGTATAAAAATGGTAGCCAGAAGTGGTTCAAAGAGAAATTTTCTCATCCAATTTGTCTTTATGGACCATTTTTGGATCCGTCTCTGATCTAGTCCTATTTGCAGTAGTTCATTGTATTTTTTTTCCTAGTTCAACTAATGGAGTATCTCAAGGATAAGAGATCATGACTTGAGTATCTTTTAAATAGTGGAATTTTCCTTTTTATTTTTTTTTAAAAGGAGACCAAACCAGTTATTTTTATAATCATTGAGGTGTTTTCATATGTCTTGTGATTTCAGAGCAATTTTAGCATGCACTTCCTTCTAGCCCCAAGTCTTTGTGTAACCATGAAATCTGAAACATGTCCTTTAGAAGACTGATCCAGGAGATTGTCATGTAGTTGCTAGTAAAAGGTGAGGCAGGGCAGAGAAGTGAAGTGCCACAGGAATCATAAGGGAATGTAGGAACTAGCAGCAATGCAGAGTGCCTCTTCTGTTTTTCATTGTGATTATGCCTAAACCAGTCAGACCTTTTCTATTCTAATATCATTCATGGGGGAAAAAAAAAAAAGAAAAAAAAAAGCATATAACACAACCTCTTTTGGTCCTTATAAGAGATCCTTTTTTCAAAGGTTTCTTTTTGTTGTGCAGCAAGGTTTCAATTGCCTTTTTTTTTCCTTGGGAATTTTGTCTTTTGAAATGAAAAGTGTTGCTTGGGACAAGTTCAATTAGCATCAGAGGCTTCCTGCTCTCAGATCTGGCCTCTATTTCATAGCTAATATCACCTTTAAAATGGGCAAATAGAAAAGCCTTATACCAAAGCCTTAGGGGCTAACCTGGTTTTGTGCAGAAAGGAGAATGAAATTTCTCTTTGTACCACCTAGAAAGGACATCTTTTCTTATACAGTAGCTAATTTCAGTGGAATGTAGCAGTAAAAGCAATAGTTTACCTGGGAAGTAACTTTAATAAATCCCAGTTGACGAAAGAGTGGTTCTTTCTCGTTTTTCCAGAGTTGAGCAGTGTTGCTCTCTTGGAAGTGTGCAAGAGAGGGTTGATGAGTTTGCCAGAACCTGCTACTTTGGAAACCCACCTTTCCCAGAAAGTAAAACACCTTCAAACCACTGAACTTCCTTCTGCTAACACTTTGCTCTTTCCTACCTTTAGATCCTGAAGTTGAGACTTGAATTTTCCCAGTTGCAGTCAGTTTGGTAGGACATTTTTGGTTCAAACTGATCCCAGAATTTTTCATGTAAGCCCTAGCTTTTGTTAGGTTCCATCTGTTTGAGCTCGTTGCTGAAAGACGGGGGGGAGGTGGGGGCGTGGAAATCCTAGCTATTGCCATCATATCCAGAACATCTTAGTCTGACAGGCAGGGGGTTTCACAGGATACTGGAGAAAATACTGTAGAATAAAGAAAATGGAGAACAACAGCACTGACAAACTTACTGCAACCTGTGAGAGGAGGACAGATTATATGAGCCAACCCACACTTCCCTGTGGCAGATACATCTGGTCTTAAGGCAAATACTGCAGCTGGTCTCTGTGTTTTCTTTTAAGATGAAAAGGAGAAGGGAGAGGGAGAGGAAGGGAGGGAGAAGAAGAGAAGAAAAAATCCTGATTGCAGTCATCCAGCTTGGCAAATGGTTCTTAATTTCTCAGGCCAAAGAGGTTGCAGTGTATCCCTTTATTACCTTCTCGGTTTTTGAGGCAAATGTAAGAGCAGAAAAATATGTCACTTGATTATTCCTTCTTTTATTCATTATTGTTCCTTCTGAAGGAGTAAAGCACTTATTAAAGAACAATTGTTCTGGGTTTACTGCAAACACTGACAGTACATAATTTCCCTGGAAATTTTTCATACTTATTGTGAAAACTGCATCAGTTTCTGGGGTGATCAGTTAAATGCAATTGCTATGGTTGCAGTAGGACTGCAGTTCATTATACAGTCTCAAATATATACAAACCCACGTGAGGACTGGTGAAAGAAGATTTAAGCAGGGAATGGGTTTTAATATTTTTCTTCCAAAGAACATGGCCAGTCACAAGCTGTTCTTTTCCCTGAAGTGTGTGCAAACATTTAGCACATGTACAAACTTTATATGTATAAAATGGGGGTTTTTTTCCCCACATAGAATATTGTTAGCTGTCCTGGCCAGTCAATGGTATCCTCTTTGGTCACTGACTAGCAGAGTATTCTAATAAACAGCAGTGCTTATTTTGTGAACACAAACAACAGCATGTTAGCATCAAAGTTAAACTTTAAATAAACTTGTGTCATGATGCACCTCTGAAGTAATTTCTGAGTGGGAAAAATCTGTTAGTGAGAAAATAGCTGTATGGACTCTGTTTTGGCTAATGTTGGAAATGTTATTTCCACCTTTATGCTGGTAATATGGTAATGATTATAGGCTTCTTATCTTTTGAGAAATCTACAACTGCCTGTTTGGTCTGAGCAAAGCCTTTAGCCAGTTGCATATACTCAGTGAGGGCCACAGAAAGGACACCATTTCCTGAATATAACCATTGAGTGTAAATATTGTGCCCTAAATAACACACCAGTTACTGTAAATGTCAGCAGAGGGAGTTTTTTCTGACTTTGATTTAGTAAGAGCCTACAGCAAAGCCAGATGTTAACACTTCTTAGCTGCTTGTCATTTTGAAGGGGGGAGCATCATTTCTACACACTTTTGTCTTTTGATTAAAAGAGGGAAACAATTTTTCAAGCACTTCCCAACAGGTGCTGAACCACAGCATTAGCTGTATTGGACTCTCACTTTGCTCCTTTTCTTGTGTTTGTTCTGAATTTGCTAGTTCTTCTTGGTAAGTTCCTCAAGGAAAAAGCTGACGCCTGCCTTGGAAACACATCATCAAAGACTGAAGGAATTAATTTTGAGTTAGCTGAGGAGCATATCCAAGTGTGAGCTTAGCATGAAGACAAAGAATGCACATTCATATGTATGTGTATAAACCATTTTTGCTATTTGTCACAAACAGGAGTGGAATAAATAAAAATGGAGGAAACAGTGGTAAACAGAACAAGCTTACATCTTGCCAGCCCAGATTGTCTTTTGTAAATCAAGACAGCTTCCAATAGTTGCCATTTTCTGCAAAAGGCAACTTGTTATGCCGTAGTACATAGCTTTTTGAATGATGGGGGAAACTAGGCAATGAAATAAAAATTGCTTTGCAGTTCTTCAGGCAGTATTTTTTATCTGTAGCTGCTGAGGGTTTTTGCAAGGGGAAAAAAAAAAAGGAAAAACTGAAAGTGTATGCAAATAGTCTTTCACCAGTTGAAAATCTGCATGCCTGAGTCAGGTCGATGGTTACCAGTGTGCGTGTTGAACTGCAGGACAGTGTACAATTTCGGAACTGCAGACGTTGATGGAAGTTACCAGTGCGTTCGGACTGGCAGACAGGACAGGAGGGAGCCCGGTCAGTGGTGACAGGCAGGTGTGTGTGTCCCTATGATGGTGTATTTTGAGGCAAGCACATTTCTAGGAAGGAAGTTTTCGCACCAGCTCTAGTTCCTGGGAACTGAGTAGGTGCTGACACTAGTCTTATATGTATGGTCTTTTGCATTAGTGCTAGACATGTTGTTTCCACTTTTTTTTTCCCCTCCTAATACAGTAAGTACTCCTAAAATGAATTACTTTGAAAGGGAAATCATGAGGGAGGGCAGAAAGAAGGAATAAGCTGGTTTTGGTTTGTTGGTTGTGTAACACGGGGAATCATGTTTTGACTGAAGCAAGATGAGTATTTTCTCAACAAAGGCAGATGTACTGCAGCATATGGAGGCTGATTCTGCTGTAGAATTTAATGGTGTGTATTTCTGCTTTTGTGGAAGTGGGATATTTTTAGCACTGTCACCTTCAGTGTCATTTTGTTTTTTCATCCCTTTTTGGCTTGCTGAAGCCCCTGGCCTAGCGTTTCAAGACTAGCTTTTCTCTAAATGATCTTAATTATTCTGAAGTGTAATTTTTCAGAGTAGACACCTGCATTACAGCAGAAACCATATTACACAACCTCTTGAGAAAAAGGTGTGGAAAGGTGAATGGAGATAATGAAACATTGAAAGTACCATGTGCCTCACTTCTTCCAAGTAAAATAATAAAAAAGGGGATTCAAATAAAATCTGCAGTACTTTCCCTGCTTTTGCATAATCAAGCTACTTTGTGCACTTGAAGTCCTTACATACAGAGGATGAAATGTGTCCAGCCCTTCAGATGAAGGGAAGATAAGAGATGTTTTATTTTAGCATAAAAGATTATTTGCATTTTCAGTCTCTTACTATTCCCCTTGTCTTTCCTTCTTCCCCATTTACAGCTTCTGCGATCCCAGATAATGGAAGGAGATCCTGTCTAAAGCTTAAGGTCTTTGTGCGACCAGCAAGTAAGTTCAGATTAAGCTTTTGAGGGTAGCTTTGTAGCGCATGCTTTACTGTGTGGTCTAGTAAACATCAGTGAATCTTTTTTTTTACTGTTAAATCTTGTGTATCTGTTCTGTACAGCAACATTTGTGTTATGATTTTCATCATATTTTCTTACCATTTTTCATAAAGCTTCCTGTTAATTACATGGCAGTTGCTAACTTGTTGTTTCTTAAACTGTTGTACAAATGGAAGACTATACTGGCATTTGGACAAGTGCCACAGACTTTAAAATATGAATATGCTTAATCATATATAGTAAATAGAAAGAGACAAAAAAAGGAAAGTGGGGAGTTTAAGGGTATCTCACTAACATATTTGGCTGTTATCTCTATTTTTGTTATAGACAGCTGTATGAAAACTATAGGTGTTCATGATCGTGTTTTCGATGTTAACGACAAAGTAGAAAATTCATTAGAACCAGCAGGTTAGTATGCTTAGAGAATCTCTTTTAACAAATGCGTGTATCCCTCTGGTGCTTCAGTGCTTTTTTTTCCTCTTCTCTCTGCATGCTTTGCATGGTACAACTGCTCTGCTTTTGCACATCTCTAGCAGTGCTAATATCTCTTATGGTATATCTCCTGTATCTTTGTTTAATGCAAGGAAGGAAAAATGTTGCTATATTTGGTTTCTTGGGTGACGTGGTTTAATGAAATACAGTGTGTGCCAGTGAACTATTTTCACTGGTATCCTGAAGGCACTGGCCCGTCTAAGCGAAACGCCTGGCATGCTGGCAAAACACTATTTACTTATCGGGCCCAAAGTTTTAGAAATAAAGTCAGTGGGCACACCTTCATTTATTATGTAGTTTCAAAAGACTTTCAGAAAAACAGAAACGCAATTTGTTTAATTTTGGTGTATGACACTAACAGCACTTAAGGAATTAGTCTTTTAAAAATTACATATATTTGTATGTATATTTGGTTAGGCAAAGTATGATTCTTACATATATGCATGCACACACACTCTGATATATATATAAATTCCTTTCCTGTTTTTATTGAAGCAAATTTAAGTTTGGGGGTTGGGGATGGTTCTGCCTTAAGAAAAAAAGTAACGCTTGCTGTGATAAAGCCCCTCATCTGCCTAGGACAAAGTTGCATTAACCTCCACCATTAATCAAGCTGATATATCTCTGTGTGGAAAGTGCATGTGTATTATTTGTATGGTTCAGGTTTATGACACAGACAAGCATGTTTAATTCAAGGTGCGTGAGTAATCCCACCAAATTTAGTGGGGTGGCCCATGATGTTAAAATTAGGTGGGTATGTAGGAAAAGTGTTTGCAAGAGTAGTATTACCTGTTTGTTTTATATGTACCTGTATGCTGCTCACACATTGCTATATTCAAGCCTCAATAATTGAATTACAGAGTTAAATAAACAAATTATACCAGGAAAAAAATTACAGAAATACTCTTTAGTAGATAACCTGAAGAACAGATTACCACGACTTGTTTTTTTTCCTCTTAGCTATTTGAAAGAGACTTCCCCTTTGCTATGAAGCAGCATACTATTTTTCTCTTTGTTATTTGCAGTTCCTTTAAATAAAAGTAATTATTTATACAGAAGTATAAAACAAGCTTTCACACATTATCCAGTTTGAATTATTTACCTGTGGATACACAATAGATTTTACTATTTTTCTTCATCAGGATTTTTGGAATTTGCCTAAAAAAATGTATTTTGAGAGTCAAAGATCTTCTCCATGCAAATTGAAATACAAGGACAGTGCATTTACAGTAGATATATTTGTATATTTGTTAACAGTATTCTTCTACAGAAGGCATTGGGGTGATCTTCCCCTATCTACAGGTACACTATAAATCTAGAAACTCAGTGCACTTTTTTACATTTTGTGAATTGGTGAACATGGGCTAATTAACGTGTATTTCTCCTGTTAGTGGCTTGCAAAAGAGATCATCCGAGTAATAAACACCTGATTTTAGTGAACTTGCTGCATGTTATTTTTGAGCAGTGCTGCTCACATCCCACTGAATGGCCATACCTTACTAGCACCATCACAAAAGCATATTGTTAGAAAGCAGCAGGCAAACCAGTGAACCAATATCATACAGAGAGCATCCTGCAGCCTGAGATGAAGTACTATTTGTGTTATCAGGAGGAAATAAATAGCTGTAATGAGAAGGTTTGGTACCAAAAAATTCCCACTCCCGACATCAGCGTACATTTGCATTATTATTTGGACCATTAGATAATCAGTCATTCCCAGATCTGCCAACTGCTGTCACACTTTTCTGTTATTAGGCTGTTAGACTTGCTGCCCTGGTGGATCTTGTTGCATGTGATCTGTGTCGTGTACTAACTCACCTGCCTCTGGCATGCATCTTCTGCTTCTGTGCTCTACTCTGCCCTGCCGCTGTCTTCTTCCACAGGAGACAGAAGAACTGGGAGACAGGAGGGGTCATTTCGGCAAATTGCTTACTGTCACATTCCTTTTGAAAACCAACGTTGGGGTGATTTTTAAACCCTTGTAGTTTCACTGGTTTTGTTCAGGAGTTTGTTGGAATCTAGCCTGCAGAAATTAGACTTGTTTCAGAAGTGATGGAAGTAACTGATCCTATTCCTGTCCTCCCCTTCTCTTCCTCCTTAATAATAAAGCTAAAAGTCCCTAAATAAAAATTGCAGCTGTACATATCTGGAAAAATTATACCTGAAGCATATGATGTAAATCTATGTGATTTGGAAAATTCATGTCTGTCAAAGTATTTTTCCTTCTAATTACTGCTGGCATTCCCAGTCTTTAACAGTGAGCTTCCAGGCTCTATTCAGGAATTTTGTCCTCTTCATCACTTCCCTTCAGCGTTGAAAATAAAGCAAAACATTTTCCCTAAGCACTAAAGATTGTGCAGATTGTGCAGACTCTGCACCTCCAAGGAAAATGATATTTGTAAAGTGATTTTGAGAAGTACAGATGAATTGTGTGCTCTAATATACGAGTGCAGAGACCTTGGGACCGCATTGACAGAAAACCCAGATGATTTCTTGAAAGGAACCCCTTAATGTTACATGAAAATTAATTCTCCTGTGAAGAATAGCTTTATAAAACTGGCATCATAGAAGATCTTCGTATTTTTCATTGAAGAGAAGTAATATTTTTGGTTTAGGGCTTTTTTGAAGAGTTTTTTTAGCAGCAACCAGTGTTCCACTAGCGGCTGTATCTAATAGAGAGAATGAGGATTTGTTACTGCTCTATACTAGTTCTGGCCTATTGTGTGTTAGTGCTGACTCATGGATGTAATTAGGACAAAACTGTTCACATTGTGTTGCAAATTCAAACTTATTTGCAATTCTATTGATGATGCAAGAGGTAAAAGGTAATGCACATCATTCTCCCCTGTAGTTTTACTTCATCAGCAGTGAGTAAATGTTTCTAAATTGGGAAGAGCTGACTAAATATATGAAAGGAGGTGGAGCTGACAATTAGAACAGGAATATTTTTTTCCCCATAACTTCTTAAAAGTGTGATTTAATTGGGAAGCTGTTCCTGTGAAGTACTGTATTCTCATCACAGTGTCACCAAAGTACAGAGTGTGTCTGAGAAGTGAAATGTGACAGCCACTGGAACAGGCAGCTTTCAGTAGCCAGCATTCACTGAAATTTTTATATTCCTGTGGAATAATTCTGCAGGACAAAGATCCTCCATCAGACCCAAAATAATCTGCGAGAGTCTCCCTGCTATACATGGCGGGGAGCTATAAGTGAAGTCATGACAGTCAGCCTTTCCCACTGACATTAGCAGGGTTTTCATCTGATTGTGTGTCGCCTTCCCATTTATTACAAACACGAACATATTTACAGCTGATCAGTGCTTGGCTTTCATACTTCAGCCTTGAGCAGCGTTGAAGACCTGTTGATAAGCCTGACATGATTGTAGCATTGAGGGGTGCTGGGGAAAAAAACCACAACGGATTGCTAATCAAGTTTACTGTGCATCTTGCATGTAACCAAACTGGGTCTGAAGAGCCTATTGACCTAAATTATGCTAAGTGCTCTACCCGTTTTTGTACTAGTTGTCAGGGGTATGAAGGAGAGGGACCTTATTTCTAGCTAAAGCTAAGCATGGAGGAGGGCTCCATGCCAAAATGGCATGGTGATCCCAGTCTCCTGACTCCCATTTCCATTGGCGTCTTTAACTGGAACTGCTCTCACCCAGTGTAATCCTGGCAGTGCAGTTTGTTGAGATGGGAGCAACGAGACAGATACATCATAGGTACGATGTCGACACTCCTCATTTAATTGGGGAGCTTATTACAATAAGTACTGAAATGCTGTTAATTTTCCTGGAAAGTTATGCACTCTAAAATAAGTTACGAATACGCTTCCTAAAAAGGTTTAGGTTATTTTATTCATTTGACACTAAGAAAATTCAAACCCAGAGCTGAGTTCTTATGGCAAGCATCAGACAGATTACTTCTAAAACAGCCAAATTCGATAGATGTAGATACTGAGGGCTTTGCAGAGAAAAATACCACACCTATAACAACACTGAAGTTGAATTTTACTTTACCTACCTTTTTTTATGGTATAAGCTGTGGCTTTAAACCTGATGTTTTGTTTACAAAAGCTAAACAGAGCTTTATTCAATATCATTAATTTAGTATTTTCTGCTGTGTTGTCTTCTTCCACTAATCTATAAGCATGTTTTCCCATCCCAGCTGGTTCTTTTTTGTGTTAGTTTTAGCAGCATATATGTAAACTGGCATTTTGCATACCATAAGAGGTAGTCTGTTCCCTGTGGGGTTTTGCAGATTGAGTATGTATTCTATAAAATTGGAGATTGTCACGTGTTAGTCTTTAAAATTCAGTTTCAGGAAAGGGAGACTGGTCTTACATCCCCTGCAAACCCCAAAATGCAGTATACTTCAGTGGAAATTTTATGCATGGAAGGGGGATATATGTCTGGGCTTACAGGCTGTCATTTCAAATTCAGGAACCAAAATCTGTAATTCAGTAAGGGGATTAACTGCAAAATTAATTCTTCAAGCCCTTTTGAAAATCAGGTGTTTTTATTTAGCTGCCTCACTATTGACATTGTTATCTAATGAGCCATCCAAAGCTAGAGCTACAGTCTTTTATTAGAAGAGGAATCTTTCATTCCTCAATCTGCTGAAATCAGACTTACTTTCTGCTCCTCTGGTCTTCAGTGGGAGTTTTGCCAGTAAGAAATGCAGGACTTGGCCCCAAGTTGGTTACATAATGAGGTATTACACGCTTGTGAAAGTCAATGACAGCACAAGGTTCATTGCCCTATTTCATAAAGGCACTGAAATCTACTTACAGTTGTCGGCTCAGTGAGAGTTTATTAAGGATGCAAAATCTCATTGGAATGTATGCTTTCTGTTTGAACAGATGATACCGTACATGAGTCAGCCGAGCCATCCCGTGGTGAGAACGCGGCACAGACACCAACGATACCCAGCCGGCTTTTGGCAACTCTATTGTTCCTTCTGGCAATGCTTTTGATATTATAGCACAGTATGCTCCAGCAACCTGTCGCAGAAAATATCAGGGTCTTGGAACATCAAAGATCCACCTAACTGCTCATCCCAGGAAAGGGACTTTATTGTTTTTGCAGATGTCAAATTGTTATTTTTTCCCTTTTCCCTTTTCTTCTCCCTTTTAGCCTGAACTCAGCAAAAATTTGAAGGGGATAACTAGCTTCAGCACCCATCCCTACCTACCCTGTGAGTTTCTTAACCCCTCCATATAAATAAAAGGACTCCAAATGAAAATGCCAAACTATAATAGTGACACTAGTGATTCTTATTTTCCTCTGCATTCTCCTTTAAGAAGTCACCTCTGTTAGCTCACTCTGTCATCCATATATGGACAAGGAAGAATAGTGGCAGATGCAGTCAGTGAAGGATAAGGGAAGTGAACGAAAGCCTAGGAGAGTTTTTCTCTTCTATACAATATTTATGCCTTCTCGTTCAGCACTGTAAGATGATCATGCAAGGCATCGTGTCACCATGTCAGGACTGGAGGGGAAATATTAAGAATAGATATAATATAACACCATTTCCTCCAGGAGTTTCTAAATGAACAGGCTTCTGAAAGGGAAAGATGATGTTTCTTATAGGACCGTCTTGAAACAGTCTTTGACAGTAAAAATTGTGCTCACAAGTAGAAACACTGTCTTTGGTGAGAGGAAGAAGTTATGATTTAGGAATGTTAGCACACAGCAGGCAAGGTCAGATTTAGGAAACTTCACTGGGGGTGTGAGTGCCTCTGTTATTTCGTTTTAAGGGGATAATGCACACCGGATTATTTTATTTTAAAACAAATCACCGTGGTGCTAAAATTTTTTTCTTGAAATGCAGAGGCACTTTTGAGAATAAAGTGACCTTCCCCAGCGCTGACTTAGTAGCTGATAGCCTTGGATGCTGCTCTGGGTGTTAATATATGCTAAGAGAGGACATCAGTAACCAGAGGAAACATGTTTGGGACACAGGATCTCCAGTGTGCTCTTGATTTGTCTCTCCTGCAAGTTCCTCAGTCATGAGAATAAACCACATGTAGAAAAAGCCAGGATAGCCTAGTAGCATTGCTGGGGGGTGGGGGGGTGGCGGGAAAGAAGTGTGGAATATGAATTCAAGTGTTGATTTTTTTATCTTTTCCCCTTCCAGCACAGTTTGAAGAGTAGAGGAAACGTGTTTATCAGCCAGAGATAAACTAGATGGGCTCCCAAAGACTTAACAAAATATTTTTTTAAAAATCCGCTAGAATAGAAAATACATTATTTAGATATACTTTATGCTGAGAGTGAGTATATATGCTTGTCCTATTTAAACATGTGAGAGAAGTGGTAACCCTTGATGCAATTAGGAAATGGGACTGTCTTGTTTGATGGAATTAGGAGTGACCCTGTTTAAGGAATCTGAGCCTTGGCTAATGTAGAAGTTTAAAAAGTCATTTGCCAGGAAGTGCAAGCCTTGGGGTGTTTTTTGGCTAGGCTGCCAATGTGAAATTTGAACTGCTGAGTATAGCCAGGGAAATACCAGACCAAGACTGAAACAGAGCTTTTCTAACAAAACCTGCGATGATTTTGTTAAATGTGAAACAGAAGATGGAGTGCATTCAAACAAAGCTAGTTTTCCGTTATTCATTGGAAAGAAAAACTCTGCCATAACAAAATTGAGTGGTAGCATTAATGGGCAGCACTTCCCAGAAGTTGAAGCAGCCCGATGTTCAAAAAAAGGAGGAAAGGGGGAAATAAACTTCAGAGGTAACGGGAGGTTTTATGCATGCTAAACTATGATCTGGGCTTGCCTGATTTCATACAACACGGTCATTAATGCAGGGCCTGTGCTTACAGGAGTTACATAGGAAATTTCCCGTAGTGTGAAGTGCAGACAATAAAGATGAGCAGTCCAAACAGTGGAGGGGAGTCCTCATCTCATTACAGGCTACCTGGTATTTTTCTCTCTTAAATATGGATGTGCTTGGTACACACACTAATACTTCTTGTAGGTAGGAATTAAAAAGCTTTGGATGAGGTGAGCTTAGTCAAAATGCACCTTATCAAACGGATTATTAACCAGAGTACAGATAATATTGCATGATGGGTAACCATATTAAAATTATTCATAGCAATTGCAGGCAGTCATACCGGTAGCGCCGATTTCAGGTAGAAATGGTGACTTCGTTTTTCATCCTTTGTCTCTGAATGGTGTTGGAGTTCAAGATGTATGTTTATCCACAGCAAACAATTTTCACTAGTGTTACTCCTGGTGAAATTCGACCCTTCATTGTATCAGAGAGCCCTGCTGGGTAGAGGAGGAACGACACACGAGCAATGCAGCTGAAAGGCAGGTCCCTGCGCTGCCTGGGGTGGCTGGGAGGAGCGCGCCAGGCACTGTCGCTTTGATACTCAATGGCATCAGGCAATCCCCATCATACCGAGTACATATATACTGATGGGCTTCGTGTTGCGTTGCAGATCTCTGGACATTGGTGCAAATTAAGGAGATGCCTGCTCCCTTCCCCTTTGTCTGCTCCAGCTCAATCTGGGGGACTGTTTCTCCCTTAGCCTCGGTTGCTTACTACCCCCATGACCTGCACTCCTGGCTGCCAAGGGCATTGCAAGCAAGCAGGGAAAATAGGGATCAGTCAGTTTAGTGGATACTGTGTATCCTTTAATAGACAAGGTAACATTTCGTGTTAGTTTAGAATATTGTTTTGTACTGTACTTACTTGGATGGCAAAGGAAAGACAAGTGAAACTTAAAGCTATGTTCTTTAAATTCTGTATTATTAGCAACCTCTGTTGTATATAGTGTTTGATAATAAAGTATTAATTTGATTCTTATGTCTTTTGTAAGTGAGAACAATAGACTTTCAGGATATTAAAATCATGCGTTGATTACAAGACAGAGCTTTGAAGCATCAAGTGTGATCATGGCTGAGAACTGAGAGACAAGTGGCCATGACACTGCAGCATACAGGACTCATCTTTGAAAATCGTTCATCTATTGCAAGACTTCACAACGTCAAGACCTGGAACAACATGACTTTTGATGATCAATGTTTTGTCCTCAGTGTTTAAAGGTCTGATGTTGGAGCCCTGTGGTTTCTGTGTTAGTTTTTGTTCTTTTGTATCATGTTTGTTTCTAAAAAGGCTTTGGGGATATAACAACTCTTATGTTAATTTTTGTTTGTTTCTTTTTTTTTATTAGTTTTTTTCCTCCTGTTTTCCTTCTGGTTTTGTTTCCATTAATAGTTTTTCCCAGAGAGGATCTTGCCAGTTTCATGTGCGATATATGTATGTACTGTGTTCCAAAAAACTAGAAACAAATTTGGAACATACTGAGAGTAGATGAGTAGATTGTTTCCTTTCCTCTGTAATTGTGGAAGGAAAGTGGTTGTATTTGTACCTGTTGATCCCCAGCCCTAGCCCTCAAAAACTGAACTTAATCCATTGCCTTGTGAGAGCAGTGGTTCAGTCACTTTCAGAGGCTTAGAGTGTTAACTCTTCCCCTCCTTTCATTACACTTAGATTTTGCAATCACCAGTTTTAATGTACAACCCTCCACACTTCTCTTCCCTCTTCCTGCCCTTCCTCCTCTCCCACCCTCCTCCTTTTTTTTTTTGTTTTAATTTGGAGCTGTGAATGGGCAGATCTGTTTCTGGTCTGGCATCACTGAGTTTTTCCCATGCATTCGCCCTCGAGCTTCTCGGATGTGAGACAAATCTCCCTACAATAGGCTTGCTGCCATTGTCTGTACAGTTTAATAGATGCTGGCATGTTGGAGGTTACCCATGAGTCTGCGAAATCCGCTTTCCATGCTTACTCTTGACACCCCATTGAAGACACTCATTGTGTATGCATCTGGGTATGAAAGTCCAGCTCAGTGTGGTCCTGTGCTTGTACTGCCCTGCTTTGCAGTTTCTTTGCACTTATTCATTAAGTGCTGTTTTTGAAATGCTTACATTATATGAACTAAAAGAAAATGTTAAAAGAAGAACCAAACCCACCCAAAAATCCCTGCCCCGTAAGATCTGTATTTGTATATACACGTGTCCGTACAGTTATACTTAAATAAAATTAAAGATTTTCATCATTTTAATTGGTTCTCTTAGGCTACATTTTTGTTCAATTATTTATGTCTTTATTTTGGGGTCTGTTTGTACCTACCTTACGTATCTGTGGGCAATGGAAAGCAATGAGGAGCATGAGGGGCAAAGTATGAAGAATGCAGGGGGCATGACAACTGCCTATCTTGACTTGTAGTTAGCAACATCCTAGCTGGTCTAAAGCCTGGCTGACCTGCTCTTCACCTTTTTTTCATGTGTCCATAGCTCTTCCAAATACTTAGGAGAGTTACAAACTGTGTCAACCAAGTGCTGGTGGTCAGCCACTTTTGTCCTGCTCTCTGCCTCCTGAGCAGTATTCCTCACTCCCCTGGGTAACAGGTGGTTGTGTGGTGGAACTCTGACTTCTTGTGGAAGAGCCATCCCCAGAGCTGTGCAAACAGGACAGTGGCACATGGTGCCACTCTACCCAGGATGCCCCTCAGGCTGACAGAGAGGTAATGTTGGAAGGGGATTTCTGTACAGAAGGGAGGAAAGGGGCCAAGACCAATGGGAGCCTCATGGATGGGAGGATTTGAGCAAAGATGCTTCTTGAAGGGAAGAGGGAGAATGGGAAAGAAGCAACTGGCTGGGTGTTTCTCTTCCTCCTTCCTTCCACCCCTAACCCCAGAGGCTGATGTGCCTCTAATAGTGCATGGAACTGGACTGGTGTTGACTTGTATTTAGGTCTGAAATCATTGTCTTTGGCAGTGCCCATTCACTAATCATATGATAGGTTTAACCTGAGAATCTAGGTCATAGAAGGTGGGGGGCACATACCGAAACCTATAATAAATGCACCATGCATTCAAAACTCAGCTGTAATTACACCATGTTAGCATTAAACTCACTGAAAGCTTTTTATTACATTTAATTAGTTGACAGGGCAGCAAGTACTAATTATAACTTACTCTAACCTTCTTTACAAATGAGAAGTGACAGCTTGGTGAGAAGTGTGTGTGAGTATTTGATACAAAGAATTGATGCACCAGACTATTTTTTCCTCTGGAGCTGTGATGTTAAAACCAGGGCAGGGTTATAAGTGACACATGTTCAGTATGTCTTAACATAATAGCCATGTCCAGAAAATATCCTGCAGTCTGACACACTTAATCGCCTTTGCTCAGAAGACACTCTGCTTTTGCTGAGAATGGTATTTGATTTCATTTTTCTGCATTAGTGTGCACAATGGGCCTTTGTGCTCCCTCATCTTTCCTTCTGCAGAATAATTCTCCTCACAGAGTACCTCTGAGGGCATTCTTAGGAATAGTGAGGCATGCATCATACCACTATGATATGGTTGTGTGCCAAAGTGGTTTTATTCATTCAAAACAAAGCTTTGATTTATATATAAGTTAGAGATGTGGTTACCAACTGGGAGGGCTACGGGGGTTTTTTTTGGTCTTCAACAGCATGGGATTGAAAAGTGCCTCCTTCTTATAACTCTTATTTTTGTTAGCATTTGCCCTTATTAAGAAGTTTAGTTTCCAAGGATTTAGCTCTGTCATACAGGTGTATGCCTAAGAGCCCAGCCCAAGACTCGGTCTTCACTGCAAAGGCTACATACAGAGTGCTCTTGTACAAAATGGCAATTTGTGATTGTTTGCTTTCACTGTCATTTCCGTTTGCTTCTGTGAATCAAAGCAAACCGAAGCATCACCAATTTTAAATTATTATGATTTTCTCCTGGACCAAGTAGAAGCCTTTAAGTCAAAGTATTTGTTAGATGTAAAAATAGCCGTTAATGAAAAATCATTTTTAAAGAAAAATCTTAAATGGAAGCGATACTGCAAAAATGTTGACGAGCTAAGCAGGGGTTTTTTGTTGGTTTCCTCCTGCCAGATGAATCTGTTAGCTGACTGGTACCTGTCAGTCATATTTAATTTGGAAGAATTGATAACAGCAGATAACTCTTAGACCCACCAGCACATCTTGAAACATTCATTTTTCCTATGATGGTTCTTCAAGCAAGTTACACATTTGGTTACACAAGGAGGAATATAAATACAAGAAGTTTCAGGGTGGCAAGGTAGAGGTCTACTTGGAGGAAAAGAAGATTTTTTTGCGAGGGAGGGATGGAGGGAGGGAGGAAGGAAGGAAGGAAGGAAGGAAAGAAGGAAGGAAGGAAGGAAGGAAGGAAGGAAGGAAGGAAGGAAGGAAGGAAGGAAGGAAGGAAGGAAGGAAGGAAGGAAGGAAGGAAGGAAGGAAGGAAGGAAGGAAGGAAGGAAGGAAGGAAGGAAGGAAGGAAGGAAGGAAGGAAGGAAGGAAGGAAGGAAGGAAGGAAGGAAGGAAGGAAGGAAGGAAGGAAGGAAGGAAGGAAGGAAGGAAAAGGAGGGAGGGAGGGAGGAGAGGGAGGGAAGGTCTTTCTGTATATACAATCTTGAGTGTACTCTTACACACTACTGTCTTTTGGGTTTTACTTTCAAAGCATGCTGTAAGTGCTATTTTGTGGGACACGTTCGCCCACTTAGCAAGATGTTTTTTCCAGTACTAATTTTAACATTTAAACACATTTCTTTATCCACATACAAAACTGCTGTTGGCAAAACTGAAGTTTTTGTCTGGATGGTATTTGTAAAAGGAAAGGTCAAGTAAATCGATAGGATACTGTAGATATAAAGCATCCCTTTCTTCCTTCTACTGCTGAGAACCAACTGTGCCTTTTGTTGTCATGTACTATAAATTGCAGTGTCTTAAGTAAAGGTTCAACTAATCACTGACCACCTAGTCCAAGAAGTTAGGAGCTTTTGGGTTTTTTTTCCCTCACTGTCACTTTACCTATTGCAAAGCAAAGGAATAAGAAGTCTAGAAACTGAATTCAACAAAACCAAAGCATCTTTAGGCCTCAAGTTGCATCTTCAGGCCTGAAGTCACCTCACTGATGTGATACTGAAATTCCTATCCTTTCATACGTGTGTATAGGGAATAAATGGGACTGCTACATATTGCAAATGGCTAGCAGTGGTCCTGCCACAACTGTTCTTCCCTGAGGAGGTTCAGAAGAATTAGGCCTTTGGCTGGGTGTGAATGCTTCAGTGGAAACTTGGCATGCTATGCATTACATAGCACTGCCTGTATCCCAATGCTTGTTTGCTACAATAGGGATGGAGAAGGGGTGGGGAGGAAAGAGAGAGCTCATTCAGTCATGGACAGCTAAGCAGCAGCAGGAAGTATGCAGCACATTTGAGCCAAGGAAATGGCTAGTGGTGTAAACTGCCCATGCATAAAAGTCCTGCTTATTCGTTTGAAATGAATAAAAAAAAAATTTTTACATGCACAAGCTGCCAGATTTTGGTCTCTGTATGTGGTCCTCTGGTCAAGCACTATGCTCATGGAAGTCAGGGAAAGATTTGCTATTCAATCAGGCCAACATTGATTATTTTTCTAAACCCACCAGCCTTTAAAAACATACATCACATCTTGCCATTCTAAACCAGGAAAACCTGGAATTCTTGCACTCTGCAAAGCTCTGCAGTGGTGTAACATGGTAGATAACCCTGGCCATGGTAGATAACCCTGGCAACTCAAGGTTTTGAAGAATCAGGCCCTTTCAAGAGGTCTCCCGCCCTGTGGTTGAGCAGTCTGTGTAGTGAATACTTTAATGGTGTTTTTTAAACTTGGTTCTCAGAGTAATTTTTTTGGGTTGTGTTTTTATCTTTGCCATCAAAAAGATCCCTAAGCTGAATCAGGAGTGCAGAGACTGACTTTCAGAGGGCAGGATACAGCTGCATTTTGATTTAGGATGACTGCAAAGAGAAGGATGGATGTTCTGCATTAAAAAGTATTGAGCAAGAATGTGGATCATGTATGATGCTGATGTTTAGGCATTAAATGTGAGGCAAAGCTGGATGAACCCATGCACTGATGCTTATCAGGTTTCTACATTAGTTTTACAATATCCTGGTTCTTGCACATACTTGCATTACAAAAGACCCCAAGTTCCCCTTGACACAGAAGCCAAAACAAGTGTGCATATCATCCTTGCTAGTGAATATGTGCCCCTTTTGTTGTTGTTTATTTAATTAGTTTTTCTGCATTTATTTGCAGGTAAAAAGAAACTGTGCACACTTCCTGTGCTCTGATCTCATTAGCCAGATTTCCTCAAAACTCTTGTACTCCAGAGAAGTTTTGCCAAGTGGCTAAATGAAATGCACACAGTATGAATATTTATGCTGTTTTAATGATGGGATTTTTGCATCCATGAATAATAAAGGTTTTAACAAGAACAGATAACAAGATTGGCACAAAAGGGTGAAGTGGTTAATATAGCAACCTCTCCGTGCAGGGAATCCATTGAGAGCAGCAGGCAGTACACGCCTCCCTCCCCTTCCTCTTCCTCTAGCACCAAAATTAGTCTGATGGGACACGCGGGTCTTCCCAGATAGCTTTGCAGCAAGCAGGTGTTTTTATCTGTGCTTTGTGCTGCAGCCACCTCTTACATGCCCTGTTTGAGAAAGCTCAAGGTTTTTGACTAAAAAAGGACTTTTGACTTTTGAACGCTGTTTATTTCAGATGGTCTCCGGCAGTGTTTCCATTTGAATCTGAAGCCGCCACTTTGCTTTGTCTGCTCGGAAGCGACTGACTGACAAGTGTTTACAAGATACAGAGGTTTGGGGGCCGTGAGTCAAAGCAGCAGGTTTTCATGAGCTGAGGCAGGGAAGGGTGATGCCTACCTCCCCCCCACCGCTCCAGCTGCGCAACGCAGGAGATGGCTTTACGGTCTCATCTTTGATGGGGCACAGGGAAGCCACAAGGTCCTAAAGACCACAGCCCTCTGTGCCTATAGCTGCAGCTACTAAAAGCCTGATGTCTTTAGTGTCAAAGCGACATGCTGTAAAGTCGCAATAATGGCGTGCTCCACGGGAATACTGAGCATTTTATTCTCTGATGAATTTTAGAGCAAGGGTTTATTACTTGTTTACGATGCCTAGGTGGACCTGTGGGAGCAGGTGTCAGGCAATGTATGTGCAGATAAGCAGTGTCAAACAATCCAACAAAGAAACACCCACTTGAAAGACCTATGTGTTCACCCTTTCCCTCTTAGTCAGCACCTCCCTGTGCTGCACTGTTGTCAGACTGCTTCACTGCCGTCCCCACTGCCACTTTCCCAGCAAATACACTCAAATCGGGGGTTGGTTTAGATCCTGGGCAACTCCTGTCTGTTTCGTATTTTACACACTTGGCAATACCAAAAGCTGTTTGCCTGAATTTTGACCTTTGGCCAAACATGTGCTTCAAGGCTGATGTTCAGGGTTGTGCCCCACATCTCATTTTGAGGTTGTGGGCCACAGCTCACCACACGTCTGATGAAGATCAGGCCCCAAACTGGGCCACTGACAGCAGCCTTGCTCTCAAAGCAGGAGCTAAAAGATGCTTCAGGTAAGAGCTGGACTGGAAAAGCTGCCTAGACCTAGGCACTGGAGGTCTGAGTCTGAGAGACAGATGACATCACATGCATTTGAGGCAAAATAAAGGATTTTTTTTTTCCAGTAAAACTACTTTTGTTGTAAAAATATCAAAGAAAATCTAAAACCAGTGACTTGAAAGAAGTCGCAGCTGAGTGCTTTTAAAAAGATTTATTTCATTTGCATGGATGGACATTCACACTTTTGATCTTCAGTGCAGACTAAAATAAATCAACATAGATCTTATGTTACTTCCCCACTATCTTCTCCATATGGAAGTTTATTTGGTGTTATATCTAACACTGTCAAGGAGAAGAAAAATTCTTTCAGAATTTAAACTATTTTTAAACTTTAATTGAGGCGCAATAAGCTCTCTATGAAACACATAAATCCTCTTCTATGTGTATTTATACATGACATGCGTCCAGTATCATGGAGCAAGTTATCCCTGACAATACTATCTAGGTGTCTTGTCACCACCACTCTTTTCAGCTGTTTGCTCTTTTTGGATGCTTTCAGTGAAAACTTGTCCCAGACGCCACCACGAGAGCTATTTACTTTGTTTCAAACATAATTAAAACAAGAAAATCACAAAGGAGTAAATTAGAGATTGCAGCCACTACCCTAGTTTCAGCTCTCTCAGGCAACATACAACTGTCTTAAATGTGTGGTTTAATACACTGAAGAATAATAAAGCACTTCTATTTTGAGATGTAATACAGCTTATGCTAGTTGCTTGTGCTTCAGAAGCTACATCACAAGAAGTCTGCATTATCTTCTTCCTCTCCTGAATAAATTGTGAAGTCTGAAGAAGCTGCTGTGGAAGAAACTACAATGAAAATCTATAGCTCTGCAATATGTATCCCAGGCACTAAATCTGGGATTGGGGAATTGGAAAAGATCGTGTTTTCAGAAATGGAAAAGAAAATACATGCAATCTTAACAATGCAATTGGGGGGGGAGGGGGGAGGAAAACGGAAGAATCAAAGCAAAAGAATGTCCTAACTGGACGTCCTACAGAGAAATGAAAAAAGCAAGCCATTCTTCTGGTAGAGTGGCAGGGCGTAGACTCCCAAGAAGAATCTTCTGAAGGAGGGAGAAAGCACACAGTGACTCACTGGACAAGCAGTTTCCATTTGGAAAAATTAGGCAAGCAATATTAACATGCCAGACTTGGGAGCTGTTTACATCAACACAATACACTGCTTATTGCATATACAGAGTGAATGACACCCAGCCTGGAAACCATCACGTCTCATCTAACCTCAGAGTATCCACTGTTAGTAGGAAAGGGCAAGTGAGAAATAATGCAAGTGTTTGAAATCTAACAATAAACAGAGAGGCTCTTTATGAATTGGGCACCTGGTGCTATGCTGTGATCCCTGGCTTTTAATTTCTAGTCTGTCTCCAACATTATTAGATGAGAAGGTGGGATATCTAATAGCAGTTCTGTCTTGAGGTCCTCCTGGAAAGAACAGAATTTAAACACTGTATTCCCACACAAAGTGTCTTGTACATACTTCTTCTAGTCCAGCTTCTAACAAAATACTACTATGCTCTATGCATTTTGTGTAATTTGCCTGCCTATTTATTTACAGGGTGTTGGTAACTCCACCATTGGGAATGAAAATGAAAACCTAGGGGCAGGAGTTGAATCACTTGAAACACAGTTGTTGAATGGACTGAGAGAAAGAAAGGGTAGGAAACTACAGTAGAATTAAGGAAATAATTGCCACTTGTAAACCAATGTACTCTCTCCCTTTCACCCATCCCTAGCAGCCAGATATTTCTTAGTAATTAAATTTGAAAGCGTTAACCTTCGTTACCTACTATTGTAGGATAGGTGGCCTGGAGAGCTGCTGTGACAAACTTGTTTGGGCAGAGTGCTAGGTGTGGATATATTTACGTGGTTGAAAAAACCTTTGCAGAGGCAGAAACTCATGATATACTATTTTTAACAGAGGAAGGTGACCATGACTATGACAAACTACATATTCATGGGTAAGAGTGCTCCAGGCCCTAAGGAATACTGTAAACAGACTGTCAGGCTGTGCCAGGCCTGGCTATGGAACATAGGAAACAGAGCCCCATTTTGCCTGAAAGCATTAACTCCAGTAGGCTGTGGGTCCACTGGGGACATGCCAGCAGGGTAAGGGCAGAGGCAATAGGCACTCTGGGGATTCCTGAGTTTCCAGTTTGTCCCAACATGAGATTTTTCCCCTATGAACCCCATCTTGTCGTCAACACTGGAAAGGAGATGGGAAAGCTCCATAAGACAAACGTGGTTTAGCTTTAAGATCAGAGGCTGGCTCTGTTCCCTGGCTGGTTCCCAAAAAGTTTTTTAATGTACTATTTTTCTGCTCTGTCCCCTCCCCGCACACAGCCGTGTTTCTTTGAAACTCTTCATATATAGTAATTAAGTCAGCATTGTCCAGAGTTTACTGAGGGTTAAGGGAAGTATGGAACATTTTGGCTGGTGGGTAGATACTCTCCAAATCAGGGAGATCGCCTTGTAAGACATATGTTTCACGGAACAGAGGATGGGCAGAGCTAGAAAAGGACAATGACGAGTAGTGTGTTCTCTTTAAATGGCTCCTATGCACTGTCTCTTGCCAGTCCAAAGATCTGGGTTTTTTTTCTTAACCAGAATTCATTGACCTCTCACTAAATTTGTTTACCCAGTGTGATTTCCATCAGATGGATAGTGACCTTGTTTTCTTCTTCAAACCTTTTCTTTAAGTGTTGTTTCAAACTTAATTCTGTGCTGTCACATCACATGCAGCTTTTGCCAGCCCCATCTGCTGAGAAACACAGCTGGGAGGCTAAAACCACTTGTGATGCCTCACACTCAAGAAATACTCATCTTAAAACAAATCTCTCTAAAATATTCTGCCAAATGGCATCTTTGTAAATCTCTGTGTCTAATGTTACAGAAAGGAGCAGACAGCCCAAGCCCTGTATGCACAAGAAGCAATCACTAGCTGCCTACCTGAAACAAATAAGAAATATTAATTAGAAAAATTCTGTGTCTCAAAGTGCTTTACAGATCTGCCCACTGCTATTTTTACCTGGAAATATAAATCCTTTTTGAATTGCTGTTAAAACTAAAAACTTGGAGTAACAGGAATGGTTTGAAGGGGTAAAAATTAACTAAGGCTTTGAACAGCGCTATGTAATTCTTCACTCACTCTGTAGGCAGTCACACTGGGCTATTTTAAAATTAGCTGTAATTTGCATAACATATTTTACTGTTATAATTCACTGTCTGTATTTATAGCCATGTCATAACAATCTAGGCTTTTCTTTTTATTTTTCCCTTTGGCTGGAGTTTATGATGTGTATGAAAACTGAGTCTAAGTCATGCACTGTTTGTTCCAAAAGCACAAGCCAGATGAAGAGACATTGGGTTGCTGCAAGTTTAGAGCACTGTTTGATATGATAATTCCAGCCTCCAAGAATTAGCCTCACCAACTCTTGTTTTTCGCCTCTTAACTAAACAAAGTAAACCTTTTGGAATGACTGATAGTTTGAAATAGCCAACTATGTGCACACACTTCAGTTCTAAATTAAGGCTGGCCAGAAATCTGTTCAAACAACATGACACTTTTCTTTTTACATATTCATCCAGAAACAAAGAAAGCACTGAATGCCAATGTCCTGCAGAAATAGTCAGCTACAAGGCCTGAAAATCACTACGTGAACACACTGCTGCAACAGAACAAACAGAAGAAAAGGTCATTTCGCTGCATTTTGTATTTTGAGGGGATTTAAGCTCTCACAGCACAGATAGGTCTTTGCTTTCCAGCAGAATTGCCACTACTTAGCAACAGTTTTGAAGCTTACAGCCACAGAGATGGCTGGACAAGAATTGCCAGAACAAAATTCTCAGAGGCCATGTGTGGAGGCTTCAAATTCCAAAAGCTGCATCAGGGAGACATCTCAGCCTGTCAGGACATGGAAGCATAAGCATATGTTGGTGAGACAGATTAAAATAATTTTTGATAGGTTTGATTTGTGTGAAACTCTAACTGTTCCATGTGTTCAGCATGAGCCCAGCTTTTAAATACGTTTCAAACAAATACATTTATTAGCATCTCCATAGCTTGCTGTTTTTCAAGTGTTCCTCTGACTGCCCACAAAATGTGTTAAAGGAGAAGCTGTGAAAGTGTTTCTGAGAAATTTTTGGTGTGTCTCTACTCCATTTTTCTGAGAAGTAAAATCGAGAACATTTTAGTGACACAAGTGTGAAGCTGGCAGGTTGATCTGCCCAACGGCAAGAGTACACATCAGGGTTGCTACCTACGGAGAGAAACATTCAGGAGGCGGCAAGTCTTTCAGACTGTGTCTGATAAACACAGACCTTGCGTCTCTCATCCTTCTTTTCTCCCTGTCGCCTTGATCATTCAAGAGACAGTCAGAGAATATGAAATAAAAGCAGACAGAGCAACAAACAGATAAATAGGTAGGACGTACCTATTTTGTCAGGTTTGAATTTCAGTATCTGGCCAATTATCGTTGGTCCCTTGGATATATTTGTGTGGTATAATACCTCTTGCTGTGCTCTCTGGCTGGCCAAGATAATGGCAACAGCATAGCTGTGCTAGCATAGCAAAAGAAAAACAAAAAAAAATCACCTGAGTAAACCTTCCTGACATCTTGGGCACCAAGGCTGCTGTGCTAGTGCAGACATACTAGTGCCTAAAATTGTCCTCTTCGTTGTTAGCATCAGTGTTTTTTCCATGACATTGCATTTCTAGGAAGACATGCTCTTTGTTCTCTACAGTCCACTGGTCTTGGAGTAAGCCAGTTTTGTTCTGGCAGAAAAGTCTTTGGAAACCAAATGAGCAAGGCTGCTTGCAAATCATCCTGCTGTGTTAGATGATATGCAGGTACTAAGATACTAACTTAAAAATACTAACTTGTGGAAGTAGTTAAGCAGGAAATGGGATGGTAAGCTTCCATCTCTAAGTCCTGTTCTGGTACTATCTTTATAGTTTAGGATTTATGTGGGGAGTGAGATTAAGTGAAAATTTCTAACCTGCAGTTCAAATACTGGGCCAGTGTTCCTCCCTTCCTGGCTGAAACCCGAACAAATAAAAGAAACAGAGAAACCCGTGAGCACCAGACCCTTACATACAAAAAGATAATTAGGCAAAATGAAAAAACCCAAACAACTATACAGCACCCTGCCAAGTTTGAAGAAGCCCATCTGGGGATTAGCCAATGTAATACAGTGCAGCAGGCACCCAACCTTTCTAAGAAACTGGTGATCCATTATCTTGTGCAAAACTTCCTTGGGATGTTACCAGCCAACACTGCAAGGTAAGAGTATGGCTATTTCAGGGCATGCTGTGACAGGGTATTGCGATCTGTTTGCTGACCGCAGATTCAGCCTAAACACCTAAAAGCTGTGCCTGTCTGACCCTTGGGAATATGACACACTTATGATAAAAATGACTCTTTGAATATCTAAGGAATTTGCTAAACCAAACTTCTGAAAATGTCCAAGTTCCTCTTCCATCCCTTCCTGTACTGCTGTATATGATCATATAATTTTTTATTGTGCACATGCTGAGCACCAAACGGACTCCTGTTATGTTCTAAAACCACTACTGAGGCACCAACTGCAGTATCTTTTACTTGCCTTGAAACTGCTTCAGGATTCTGGTCAACGATAGGCTAAGTACTAATTCCCAAATTGCAGATGTAGGGTAGGACTTTTTAAAAGTTTGGGGGTTGGGTAAACCCAGCTTTTTTTGTTGTTGTTATTGTTGAAAGGAGTAGGCATAAGGGAAGAATAAATACTTTCTTGTTCAGCTCTTTGCTGTAAAAGGTTGTCCTACAGTGTAGGTACCTGTCCAGCATCAACTGGCACAAAAAATTAAAATATAAAAGGGTAATCTAAATGCCAATAGCCTGGTGTGTAAATGGTGATCCTTTGATGTGCCTTGAAAAGTACAGGCAATTCTTCCTTTTTTTCTGTGTCCTGTGCTAGCATTGTATCTTAGATAGCGTGGGTGACTTCATGGTTGTGGGAACCATGTTCTTCACATGCACCAAAAAAGATGTGAGAATTTTTGTCTTTTCTCTGAGAGATGTTCATACTCAGGATGACTTCTAGCCATTAGTGTATCTTCAGTAATTCAGGATTAAAACCTCCCACCGCAACTGTGTTCAAGGGTTTGTAAAATTTAGTTCAGCTTTTGTGGGTGGAGAACTCTTTGAAATACAGTGTCGGGGGCACTAAATTGTTCACACTGATCAGTCTTGAAGATACTGACTTTTACTTGATCTCATGACCCCTGAAGAGCCAAGCAGTGTGCAACAGGTGACATTAAGCCACATGTGACCAGTTCATCATTGTTTTGGATGGGAAACACTGACTCGGTGGGATATTCAGAAATTGGGGGTGGTTGGGAGTAGGAACTCAAGTACAATGTGTCAATTCCGCAGTGCTATGTAGGACACGCGAAAAGATCTAAGGAGGCCATGTTTAAAAATAGAATAATAAAATTAGTACAGTGCCGTCTACCCTGCGGGGCTGACATGACCTGACTTGATGAAGCTGCACATACAGAATGGCTTTTATTTTTAGGGCACTCTATCTGGGATAACAATGACTCTGCTGATAGTGAAGCAGTGGGTATAGTTTGTCTTGATGGCTGGCACTTATGCTTGAAAAGAACAGAATAGCGTATTTAAACTGTCAGGCCTTAATTGTTTCATTAGATGGTGGTACCTTTTGCACAAAAGGAGCAAAGGAAGTGCTGAAAGAAAGAATGATGAACAGCAATTCTAGAAGGGCACAAAGGTGCTGGAAGAGTTACTTCTCTTTCTTTGTCTCTTCCCAGTTCATCTCTGACACAAGGAGAAGTTTCATTTTTAACATAATGACTGTTATTAAAATCAGCCTGAAGAATTTCATAGCACTGTGGTGTATATCTCCCATATTTCTAGATATAAATGAAACTAAAAATAAAAAAAAAGTTCATGCCTCTGAATTTGGCTTTTGTGTCTCCAACATCCAATTTATTGATGATAAGCATGACTTGCATTTTTAAATGCGTCTTTCATCCTGTAGGATCCCGAAGTGTTTTTAGAGGCATAATATATGTGCATGGTCCAGCTTCACCTACTCTGTGAAGTTTAGCCACCACTGAGGTGTCAAATGTTTGTGCAAAGCAACACAAGAAAACAACTTAAACTAGAAAGTAAGGAACATAAATCATATTCAAATGAAATTACTACAGAAATTATTATACATCTGAGATCCCTAATAACACAGGCACTAATTGAGTGGTGGCACCAGCACTGACCATCAAAGCTCTGAATGTACTTAGTGTCTGAAAGGACAGCTTAAGAGTCTGCAAGAAGTCTGTGTATGTTTTCATCTCCATTGCTGGAAGGTATCCTGAGACAGAGATATTTGATGGGAATCTTTCCCTCTGTAGAATAGAGAAACACAGCTAACTTTCCACTTACTCATACGCAGGGATTCAGAGCCTCTCCAACAAAGAGGTGGTTATATTTCATCATGAAATCTGATCCCAAAGGTAGGTGTTTTTTCTCAGTCATATTATTCTCCCCACAGAGGGTTTTTTTCCTCAGCTACAAAGGGTGGAATGTGATTAATGTCTTCTCGACTCCCGCGCTTGCTACTCTGGAGAAACTGAAGGGAGGACTTTTCACAGATGTCCTTTTATCCCCTGGAGGGAGGACGGCAGTAGTTTGGCTGCTTCTCCTGCGTGGGCTTTGCTTCTCTGCCTTTTAAGATGAGTTAGCTGATTTATTTTGAATTCCATTTTTTAATTAGTTCTCTTTAAGTAGGGAGATCTTCTTAGTCCAGTTTCACTCTTACTTAAGTCCTGGTGCATGCAGACATATCCACAGCTGATATCCTCTGAGACATCCTGGGTCTAATTCTCTCTATGCTGAAGCCTGAAACACATTGTTCTGACAGTATAACCTGCTGATGTAAACATTCATCCTACACACACCTTCTGGAAAAGGCCTGGTCATCGACAAAAGTTTAGCTCTCTCATGCTTGGTGTATAATTTTACAATTATCTCTTGCTTCTGGGTAGTATGGTGTGTTTCCAGCCTGGTTTCAGTACTGAGTTTTCAAAAAGACAAAGGGGAAGAAAAGCTTGCTCTGCCATCTGATTTACAGTGTGAGTACAAGTGGAGGGCGCAGAAGCAGATGGATCCTGTAGTTTTCCAACAAACACCCACTTCTTATAGACTCAGAGTCGGGGCATCTGTAGCACAAGTTCAGCTGCTCACAATTTAAAATTATGAGAGGACTGAGAAGAGCAGGAAGGGGAGGAATATTCTAGAGAAGGTCAGTCAGACGACTTGAGGAAAGCTTTCAAAAGCCTCTTCTGGGAGTGGTGTGCTTGAAAACAGGAAGTTTCAGAAAGCTGCTGCAGCGAGCAAAGCAAATAAAGAGGCAAAGACTGCTGCAGAGAGAAACTGTTCACATACTATAGTGGTATTACCTGTTGCATTTGCATTTACACTGAAAGAGAGTGTAAGAAAAGAAGTTGAGTTGCAAGAAGAGTCGGTAGATCAGTAATACAAGATACTGGGCAGGGTTCGCTTTCTATAATGAGCTTCCTACATAGAAAAGCTGATGTTAGTGTTTTATGGCTCACTCCACCCAGAGGTCCAAGCCACTAATTTTTGCTTTGAAGTTGAGTTGCAGTTTCTGCCAGGTGATTCACAATGATTCATTGTGTTGCCTAGACCAAGGTGATGTTCACTTGCTAATTTAAAGTCTTCACAGCCCTTTAGATCTGCATTTTTAATGCTTAAAGTATTCCACCTCATTAAGGTATTAGGTTTCTGCTAAATAGGTGTGAGCATTATTTGGTAGTCAGATCACTCATAGTTAACAAAATGGTTCATGTTGTGCCATGATTAGGAAATGATGTTGTTACATATCCTATATAGTGAGTGTGTGAATCAATCTATAGACAGACCAAAGCAGTTGACAGGCTTACAGATGCAAAACCATTGAAGTCCATAAACTGGAAAAGGTTGAGAAACATGGTGAGAACTTGATTTATATCAGATTGTGCTTTTTGTTCTTGTGTTCTTTCATTTTGGAGTGACACAGGATTTGTTCTGGTCACATCAGTAATTTTGAACACTTAGGATTTTTGTGTTGAAGATTATTCATTTGGTCTTGGACACACTCTATTTCTGTGCTCTGAAGTCTTAAGAGCTAGTTTCATATGTTTCTGACTAGGCTCCTGTACATTAGCTGTTACTGTCTTTGCATCTTTTTCTTTGGATATTTAGCATGGGATTATTATCAAGGTTAAAATACCTGAATTCGGGTATTTGCAGTAGTTCTTCTGCAGTGGACTTTGTGTCAGTACTTACTTTGAAGTGTGTGTGTGGTTTTCTAGACTCAGCTTCTACATAGCTGTGGCTCACATTTAGCTGTGTGTACTTTGTGTCTTGGAGTCATAGTGCACTCGAATGAGGTTGAAAACTTGGGGGCTGATTGCGTTGTGTACGCATAGCTATTTAAACACCCTTGTTATCTAAGACACCTGCCTGAAGAGGTAGATACAACAAATGAGGAGGCCTGTAGATTTTGGAGAGACAGATGAAGTCCAAGTGGGATCCAGCATCACATCTCACGTGGCACCAGACGTCTAAGTGATGGTAACTGAGTCAGGGCCTTTGGAGCCCATTCAAATAGCCTCAGTCAGCTGACACACCTCCTGGACCTTAATACCCTTGGTCTTCACATTTAGGACCATTATTTTTAACTCCTCTAATGGTTGAAATAAGGCCATTATTATTTAAAAAAAACCTTTTATCCTCAAGGCTAAAGACTAAATATGGCAAAGGACATTGTTGAGAATATTGCACAGACCCTACTTCTTAAATTGAAAGCAATGTGCTTGGACGTTGGCAATTCCTGTACAGAGCATAACTCAAAGCTGAATCAACCACTGGAGACTGTAAGAGCTGTGTAAAACTTCAAAGGCAAGAACCTGTATACAGATAGCTAATAGGCAATCAGCTTTGAGCCTGACTTGCAGACATTAACCCTAGAAAGGATCTATTATCAGGCAAAATGGAACCATAAAAACATGTTGAACTGCCTACTTTAGGTCAGATTTTCTTCCTGAGTGTTTTCTATTAGTAATGGATTTCTTGGTGTTACATATTTAGCTATCTTAGCCATATATAATATATATGTACATGAAAGCAAATGGCTTTTGGTTGTTCTCTACCAAACCCATTTGTCAAAGCACATGACACCATTCCGCATGATGCAATGGCGCCTTCTTCCTTACATCTAAGTTGCACCTAAACAATGCCAGCTTGATCCTTGACAGTTTAAACAATGTTATGAACTTTATGACCAACATTCCTAACAAGATATGGCCATTGTGAGAGACACAGCATACCTTCTGTGTGGTGGGTTAAGGCTTTCAGAGTGTTTGGGATAGGTATGCCCTGGGTGAGGGGCGCACCTTCTGGAGCTACTCTATTAGGATTTCTCCCTGGTGACATTATTCTGCAGTCAGCTTCAGTTTTCTCTTCTCTTTCTCCAGGTAAGTGATGAGCTCCTAATTTACAGCTCCTCATATAGTGCTCTTAACCTACTGTCCTTATCTTCGTTCACTTCCTCACTTTCAATTTATCATAACCTTACTTTCCTATATAGTCCATTAGTCTTTTTCTCACTGTAAGTACTTCAAGATAGTCATGCTGCAGCAGAAAAAAATCCTGCAGTTATTCTGGATGTTCCAAAGCCTCAGTGTGTTAATTTTTCTATTTTCTCTAACATCTTTACATCTGATCTCCACGGCATGTATTTGTAAAGCATAATCTCTTGGGCCTGACAGAAACTAAAATTGAGTCACAGTTTTGTAACCTTGACATATATTCATTGTTTAATGTGAGCCGTGTTGTCTTTTGACAGCTTTATTCAACTTTGAAAGCAATTTTCAAAACCATGGGAGGACATAAAAATTCAAAGTTAACCATGAGGACTGGTAAGAACTCAGTATTTTAAATATATGAAGACATATACATTAAATTGGAAAGAGAACTGGCAAATATGCAGGAAAACATTTTGAGTGACAGCTGTGAGAGTGCAGTGATTTTTTTAAAGCAACGTACTGTTGGATTTAAACCCAATAAAGTTAATTACATTGTGTAGATGATCAGATACGTAAACAACTGTTTATATATGCAGAAAAGAACTGTTGTTCAGTTTTCCTTTGCTTCTTCAAAGTCAGCAGAAGATAGCAGTTGAAAGCAAAAAAAACCCAAAATTTGAGAACTATGAGTTTCTAAAAAATGTTGATGATATAACACGTTGCAATAATTTTTGTTTTTCTTGTGGTTGCTTATGAATTGTCTGTGTATATGCATATTATGCTCATACTTTTCTAATCACACGGTGTGCTGTAGTCAGGCAACATCAAATTACCAATGGTTACAGGTGAACCAAACAAGGACTGTTGCTTAACTATGCATATGAATTACTGGGTTCAATGTACTTTAAAAAATCCTCTTATACAGTTCCTGATCTGATAATTTTTGTAAAGGCTGAGCTGAACTAGAAGTCCCAAGGCAATTGAGTAGCAAACAACTATAGAAATTATTGTAGGATGCTAAAGGTGGTAGAAATCTGCAACTCTTTGTCGATGTATTTACTTGATCCTCTGAATTCCTATTTTCTTTCTGTTTCTGTGAGGTAAGTGCTAACTAGTAGAAGTAGACCTCCTCAATCTGTAAAAGAAAATGGAAAGAAAATGTCACGTTTCCTCTGGAGCTGGGCCACTGGGAAATGACAGGTAGGGGACACGGTATATGGCATGCAGAAACCCAAGGCAGCGAGACTGGATTCTTGGGTCATTTACATGCCCCATCTTTGCCTTACCTGCCAGGAAGCATTTGGCTTTTTTCAGCCAATGCAGTATCACTGATTCCCTTGAAGCATCCAGCAAGACTTCAAGACTGCATAACAGAAGTTAATGGCTGAGTCTTTTCATATTAGCTTAAGATGGACTTGCTAGAGTTAATAGCCAGCATCCTTTTTTTTTTTTTCTCTCTATTTGGTCATAGTTTTCTATAGTTGTTCATTTGATTATTTCTGCAAGCAAGCTACTCACGGTTTACTGAACACTTTGATTCTAGAAGAATAAAAAATTAAACCAACTTTGTGGTGGAATATTTATGAACAAAGAGACTTCTCAGCAAGTATATATTATTTATTGCTTTTTATGTCTTAGTCCAGATTCTATGCCACCTCTCTTGTCAAATCAAACTAGTCTGAAAATAACTGGATGGTAACAAGATTCATTGCCCTTTCAGACTGTGCAGGTTTGGCTGAAGGACTGAAACCACAACATGTCAAATTGAAACCCTTCCCTAGGTCTTGAACAAATGAAATTCCTAGTTACCTGAGTGGATTTTTGTTTTAATGAGAGCCACATAAAGATCCCTAGATTTGGATCTGAATGAACACAGAGAATTACAGGTATTACTAATGAAGTTCCTGGCTGTCTGAGTTTAATTAATTTGTGACATATTGTTGCTCCTGTCTCCCAGTGATTCCAACTAGAAGAGAATAACCTGCTCTACCAATACTAAAATGCTGGGAATCTAAGTTAATTTCGTGTAAGATCTATCTGTAATTGTGAAGAGAAAAATTAACTTGAGAATTTGAATGCAGCTAGCATCAGAACTGTTGAAACACACCTACAAAAAAGCTTCCTCCTTTCACCTGAGGAGGAAACTGCAATAACAAAAGTGGTGTTACTGTGAAGAAATGTTTATGTTAATGCTGATAGTAGTGCTTCCTCAAGTAGCGAACTCAATAGCAAAATTTTATTTCCTTCTCTATTCATAATTTTTTTTCTAGCACTATCTTCTTAGCAGTGGCAAATGAAAATGCAGAAATGTGCTTGGAAGGCTTCTCTGTGTGTGCTGTCATCCTGCAGTAAGCTATTAACCAGCCTATCCAGGCAGCTAGGCCCTGGTAATGGTCAGCTGTAGGACAGCCCCTTATCAGACGGATGTGATATATGTCTCCACAACAGACTATATGAGCTTCATATTTTTTTGCCTTAGTTCTTAAAATAAGTAATCAGGCCGAAATAAAAACAGCAGCAAACAAACCAACAAACAGTCTAAGCTAAAACTTTTCACTGCCCCGTGCCATAGACTTTATGGACTTTGTGTTCATTCAAATACTCTATTAATACATTGGATGAGGAAAATTCAGTATTTCCTCTTTGGAAGAAAAGGAGAGCACATAGCTCAAAAGGTGATATTTGATGGGATTCTTCCATACAGTGTTGCTGAGGTGCACTTTTAGTATATTATTACTACACACAAAACACTCTTAAAATGCAAATAAGAAAAAAAGCTAATGTGTGCAGACCACAAACTGAATTCCACACACACACACAAAAAGAGCCGCTCCCAGTTTTTTTCCTGGTCCCAAGTTTCAAGCAAGGGCCTGGGGAGAACATTTAGCTGATGGTATGGCTCTGATTTCCAGAATCACCCTATGTCCGGTCTCAAGTAGACTCTATTTTAATTCCCTTCCTATTCACTATGCACCCTGAAATTCTTTAGTATTCAGGTATCATCACTCCCTTTGAAAGCTTGTTGTGGTTGAATGTTTAAGAACTCTGAGAGCTGAAAAGTATTTAAATGTTATAATGATTCCTTGTAATTAGATTTACTCTTTTTAATCAAGGATGCAAAACAGTATTTCTAGCTCTCAATGAAGCTTCTGGTTGAGACAGCAAATGTGTAAAAACAACTGAATCTGCTTTAGCATATTAGAAGCTCTGCATTTCACTTCAATAGTTCTTGCTATTCCCTAACATTATTCTCAGTGAACAATTATTTTTAGGGACGATTACATACCTACATATATATCTGCGTAGATGAACATTTACCAAGAATTTCAACTAGGAAGGGTGTTGGCGTAGCAGCAATGTGGCTGTGCACCATGAAGAGCAGGCAAAGAGCGTGAGGAGAATACTGGCAAGGAGAGCAGGATAATGCTTTTGAGAAACGTGGAGGTGCTTGTAGCCATTGTATTTGCAAGATTCAACACCTGTTACGGGGAAGCCAACAAAAGCAGGATATTAGAATGTGAAATTCTTGTTTCTTTTAGAGCTGTTGTGGACTCAGTAAAGATTTCTTTCCTAAAACATTCATTTTAGTTAAAATGAATTTGTCAGTTTCAGAATCTGGTTTCCAGCTCCAGATGAAAAATAATCTTGTTTTGATTTATGTATTTAATATTTCACACTGAAAATGTAAAACTACAGCAGTTATTTTATAGTGACTGAGATCAGGAAATATAGGAGCAATTTATTATATTTATTATTTTGCTTTATAAAACTATAAATCAACATTATTGAAAATTAAATGTACGTTAGACTGTGAGGGACTTTTGAGGTATAACAATGTTTTACATATGACTTTTGAAGATATGATGTTAAACTGAATTATTCATGGGAACCTTGGATTTTCCTTTGACTTAATAAAAAAATTCATTTCTAAAACCTATTAATGCTCTGCAGGAGGAAAGCAACACTAATTAATTTAGCTTTAGTGAGGGGTATTTTTTGGCTTTGTTTCATATAGGACTGTAAACAAACAAAGGAAAATGCAGTAATCCTAAGGGTTTTATACTTTCCTTTGTAGTAGAGCCCGATCACTGGACTATTGTTTAGGATCCATCACTGGTCCTGTTATAATCTCTGTAGTTCTGGAATTATTTCAGCTGTAAAAATTGATCTCAACAGAAAACTGCAGCAGAGGTCTCAGACCAAGAGCAATTTTAAAAAGCAATTATTAAAAAAACCACATTCATTTACAAATGTCAATAACCATTTATTGGAGTGGCTCTGGTTTTTTAAGTGTTTCATTGTGTTGTTGTTTTTTTTTTTTAAATTTTAATTTTAGGAGTGTTTTATTGTCTTAGGAAAGAAGTGATGTGAGCTACAAAACCAGCTTGTCATGTGCTACCCCAGAGCTAGGTACAATATTGCCAGTGTGTTTTCAAATCTGGCTTGCAACACTCAGGCCATTCTGGTGATAAGTTTCTTATACTTGCCCACTCAGACATGTTATTTTTCTTCCTTGTACATCCTACGCTGAAGCCAGATCAAATTTGCAGCCCTCTAAAACGGACCTTTAAAAGTCTCTGCAGATGCAGCTTTGCAGCAGCACATATTCATTCATCTCTATCGTAACATTATCCTGCAAAAGAATGGCATATCCAGGAGTACCACACATGGTATTTTGAGCCTATTTTAATTTTCACAAGGTGTTAGTCTACATTTGGGTACTCTTTATCTTTAAAGTAACTATTACAATGAAAAGTTATCACGTGTAGGATTAGAGGCAAGAGTTCTAAAAATATGCATCTCAAGTTAAATTTCAAAGTTTACTCTTTGCCTCTAGGACCCATATTTACCTAACTATAGGAGCTGTTAGGGATTTAAATACTGAACAAAACAGACTACTTATCTGGCTGCTTGAACACAGATTTAAGATTAAATCCTGGAACTGTGGAAGTCAATGGTAGCTTGTCACAGATTCAAACAGAGCTACCATTTTAGCCTTAGATCGTAAGAACTGGGATTTAAAGGTACTTAGCAGATAAACATGCAGATAGACAGGTAACAGGATTTACAGCAGGACCCTGATGCTATGTCCATGTGGTATCAGGGGGAACTGAATATATGCATTTGAAAACCTGACCCCACCTCTATCCATACCATAAAGAATTAAATATTATATTTTTTACCCAGCTACAGGTCTTATTTAAAACAAAATTGTGGGAATTTAAATTTTAGCCTTATTTGGTTGGGGTTTTTTTTAAATGCTGGTTGTGTAGCCCTTCACAATATGCCATCATAATAAGGACTTCTCCTATCCCACACATGCCCTTACATGTGAGAAGACAAGCAGAAGTGGGATAAACTTACCAAGAGAGGAGCCTGTTATATGTTTACTCCATGCTGGACAGGAGGGATGCTACCAGAGGATGCGTGTATGGTCAGAAAAGATGTGCAAGCTTTCCCACACTGTGGAAGACTTGGCTGCAAAGGGCACCTGCTCTGGGCTAGCTATCATCTATAAGCAACCTTTCACACTGAGCAAAGATTTGTGTAGACTGGTGGAGCAAAAACACCCTGGGGTAAATAGGCATATACGCTGACCGGCTGCTGGACCATCAGTTGTGAAGTTATAGCAAGTTGGACAAGTGATCTGGGTCAACAGCTGAATGGAGCCTCCAATGGGCAAGGGGACTTGGTGCTGAGCAGGTGTGCTGGGAGCTGTGCCTTGGCCCTCACACTGTATTCAGATTTTTTAAAAATTATTTTTATTATCCCATGGAGAAAATCTCTTCTGGATCATGGTTAGAGCATAGTTTGAGACATTTTTTCTGTGATTTGGGCTGTTTGAGGTGGGTTTGGGCACACAGTATTGTTACTAAATTTTATGGCCAAATGCTCTTTAGTAGTCTCTCTTCCCAACTGCTGTATTGTCACTTCCCTTCAGGAGGGGATGATTATGCCTAAAACCATTCCTGACAACCCCCAAAATTATGTGAGGGAGTCCAAAAAAGACCAACGTACCCCACCCTTCAGAGGCTGGTCTGCAGTTCTTGGGTTTCAAAACTACAGGGTAAACTTTAGTTTTGTGACTGCATAGAGAAAACTGGACTGAGCAAATGCCTTCCTGTGCTCTAATTGACTTCAGTAGAGGAGAAATTGTTCCTTAGAGATGATTTGTCAGCTGTCCTTCATCACATCATCAGTTGCACTTAAATGTAAGGTTCCTTTTGGCACATACTCTGTACTGCAATCTCTTAGCTGATAATTAAACTCTCATTTCTGAAAAATTTCCACTGGTTGCAGCACGTTTTGTAGTTTTAAGGGACTTATTTCAACTTATGATCTTGGCATGGCTGCTGGAAAACATAAGGAAATGGATGATTAGCTACAGTCTTCCTAGTAATTTAGGCGCAATGATGAACACTAGTTCAAATTGTAGTGAGTACTGAAGGAAGAGTAATATATTGAAAGCATGACTGTTGCTTTCAATGCACATTAGAAAAACAGTAAGTCTTCTAGGCTAGCCATTACACAGCTTTTTATAGAAATCATGGTTTTAATATATAAAAGGAGTTTTATATTTCTGTGTAAAAACAAAATCATAACAATATATTTAGAGCAGACTGTGTAATCCATCACTACAACTCTGCTGTGGAGTCTTGAAATGGGAATGCTGACAAGAAGTCAGTAGAGGTTTGCTGGGATGTGGGCAAAACTGAGTGCTAAAAAGGTATGATGTGTAAGGGTCAGTCTCTGCCTGAAGAATACATGATCCCAGAACCCACCACTTTCTTCAAGATACAAATGTAGAATATGAAGAGAAGTTGTAGCAGTTGAGGCTTGAAGACGACTCTTGCGTTTTCTCTCATGCCTCACTCTTCTGTCAGCACAAGTGAAACAGGCAAGAGTCCATGCCTTTACCTGGATTATCTTGCCTCTGCTGTCAATATACTGCCTAAACAACTTGCTTTACCTCCACTTTTACTTCGTTTCATTCTCCACTAATTAGTGTCATTTTAGTTGTGTTGTCTGTCAACTCCTGTTTGAGCTGCAGTAAGTAGCAGTGCTGCTCCTGTTTTTCCTTCTTGCAGTTCACCAGGCTCATGAAAATTGATCATACTACTAAATCTGTCATTTGGCTCAGACACTGAATTCTTTGGGTAAAATGAGAGGGAAAATATGGCAAATCAAAAAGCACTTGATAGAGATACAATACCAAGGAACCCCTCAAAGGTGTCCCAGAAAGATGACAAATTCAACAGATAGAAAGAAAACATTTTTAATGTCTTATGGAGTTATCTCTTGTTACTACAGATTATTGCTGGAGCCCAGAATTCAAAGACAAGATGGGATTGAACAGCTAATTTTATATGGATAAAAAATACAATCAACAGACATGGATTTAATGGAAATGTTATACTTAAGAGTTTATCTCTAAGTATCAAGATTAGAATACGGTCTTGATTGCCAGGAGGAGGTTAAGAGGATGCTCTGTCATGGGTGAAGTAATCTGATAGCTGCCTACCTCTGAAGCTTCTGGTGTTGACCGCTGCTGGAGACAGAAAACTGATGGAGATGGATCACATGTCTATTTTTCCTAAGTTCTTCTGATGGGATAGATGAAAACTTGATTATCTAAATATAGCTGTATCTAAATAGTTAAATCTTCAACATAAACACAGCATGCACTTTCATGCAGTTCTTTGAATAATATCTTTTCCTTTTTTCTCCCCCAGATACAATGAGAGAAATAAGACCATTTGGTTAGCCATTACAACTAGTCACTGTTATGCTGAAAGTATTACATGTTAGTGCCATGCCCTGAAGTAAGATCATGGGTGGAGTCCCTTCTTTCCACTGTAATAATAGTATTATCATAATGTCACAGAGTATTTTCTAATTAGAATTTCTAATCAATTTCTATGTGCTCGAGACTGATTTTTTGCCTCTTTTCTCAAAACAAGCTAATTGTATGACTCTTGCGAATGACTTCTGGAATGAGTCAGCGTTTTTGAAGTGAGAGCATGTCATGCTTTCCTTCTGTAGGGGGACCGAAAAAAAAAAAGAATGATAAGTTCCTGTAAAGTGCTTGACAAAGCAACAAGGTGAGGAAACTCCTAATTGCCTCTCTCAGCTAGTCCAAGCATGCTTTGGTATTATGGCACGCAGATTGCATTAAGCATGGTTCCAAGATTTCAGACTAGTTGGAGGTAGTCTCAGGCTCTTTGCGTGCATGTATGCTTTGAAAGCAATCTTGAGCAGCTTTGTTGTGGTTCCTTGCCCCTGTATAGCAAAGAAAATATTTCCAAGTATACACTGAAATAGAGTGACTAGCTGTGAAGGTTTGTTTTTATCATTTTACCCGCAGAGTATTCTCCTTAGCCATAGCTAGTTTGTTTTCAAGGTGGGTGAAGGAACAATAGTGTTTACATGACTGTGCTGCATTAAGGCAGAAGCAATTCAGAGCAGGTTATGGAGACTGTGGGCCTTGTCTGATTGGGCTCCTGAAAGATCACCTGTGAGGAGAGTTCTAGCAACTGTGTTCTGCAGCCTTATGGATAATCTCCTCCTTGTATGCTTTTTCCCTTCTGAATAGTGGTCTGTGTCAGCTGTCCAAATATGCAGTGGAGATGAATGGAGAATGCAATTCCTGCTTCTAGCCATTACTCCATGTTACGCAGTTCAGATGAGACGGACAACTTCCTACCAGCTTTCTACATCAGCTAATTTTCATTCTTTAGATATCTAAAAGGGAAATTGCATGTACATATCTCAAAAAGCAGATTATGATTTTTTTACAGAAACTCTACCTTGAACTACCGCACATGGAGATGACATGGAGGGAGCAATATGAGGCATCTACTTGCAGCATAGGTGACAGGAGAAAGATGTAGGGACTGAGGAAGTCACCTAGCCAATAACCCCATGCTTGGATTATCCATATCTCCATGTGTTTGTTCTTCATTATTTGTATTACATGCCACAGTCCCATGGCAGTGGGGTAATGAAATACTTGTATTGGATTGACTGGCACAAGGGAAGCATGAAAGAGCATTTAAAAATGCTTTTAACCAGACCCTCATGACAGAAAAACAAAAACTCCTACAGCTTTTTCACAGGCTCCCTGTCGGCAGAAGATTAGGAGAAGAGCTATTCACCAGGTTATGTCTGGTGCACAGCAGTGCCTCTTATCACATATCAGGCAGATTTTGCTGAATTTGGCCTGCTGCATTGATGTAACCACCTACCTGGTTCAGTATGAACCAGGTAAATATAGCAGATTTGGAACACTTCTTTCCTCCTGATATATATATATATAAGGAATGCACTGAAGCACGGAGTAATTTGTCTTAAGCCATGACAGCTAATGGTCTATCACTCAACAATACCAACAAGAAAAAGGTAATAGAACAGCTATCATGTTAAATATTGGACAATGACTTCTTCGTTTCTTTCAAGCTATTCTGACTCTCTGCATCTCATCTCATATTCATGCTCATGCGGAACTTTTGGTCCTGATCTTCAGATTCATCCAATCACAGTCAGCCTGTGTGCATTTAAGCCAGAACATCTGGTCCTCTTGGTCTGTATGATTTAGACAGCCACCAACCAATACCAAATCATCTTCCCAAGAATAACTGGATTTAGAAAATGCCAGGGCAGAGTGGACTGTCAGCTCTTATAGAAACATTTCTTAAACAAGCAGGGATGGTTCACTAACTGATACACCTCCAGTGAAGAAAGGTGCAGCGTTATTGATTAAAGTACAAGTATAATATACTTGACTGGAGCTTTTGTAAATTTCACTGCTCTTTTGCTTCACTTTAACCTTGGGAGGATATACACAAAATACTACTATTTTTATGGATGATGCTTGTTCCTTAAGAGAATAAAGAGAAAGTCTTCTTTGACCTGATCCTATGTTTCCAGAGGGGAACACTTTTATCTGAGTTTCCAGATGAAATTACTGACAATCCATTATAATATTACTAAGCAAACAAGTGAATGCCTCAAGTAAAAATCTTGATTGTGTGTATGCCTTCTAAGCTCAGCAAGACAGGTTTATTTATATCATGTACAAAAATATTTGGTCAATAAGTAAACACTGCTCATTAACTCTTCAGGAACAAGTGACATCTCTAATTGTTTGTTTTTCCAAGTCAGGCTGTTGTACCTACTTCCGGAATTGGTGCCAAGAAAGACAGGCAGATCAGGAGAATGGGTGCCAGTAACAAAGAGGCGGCTGGAACTGTTTCACCTTTGTCAAACTTGGACTGGTTCATGGAGGGCAAGGTACTGGCCTTTTGTTTGAAAGCATATGTTGGGAAAGGGGCAGGAAATATACTCTTCCTTGCTCTTTGTTGTCATCTTTTTTTTTTGTACATTAGAGCTTTACAGGATGGCTGCAGCGGACTGGCAAGGCAGATGCCGCTGCGCAGTCTGTAAGACTCAGTGCTGCTGCAGAGGGAGGAGGAGGAGGAGGGAGGAGCCCTGTTTTACTTTCATTTAGATTCGTTGCATGTTTACCAAGGTGAAAGGATTAGTGCCCTGGAGATCATTTGCTTTCATAAGCTTTAAACTAGAGTAGAAAAAGTTTCATGTCTTGATTCTCTTCCAACAGCTCGCTCTCTCTCAGCAAGGCATATAGGAGCAAGCTGAGACATATTGATTGCCAGCAGACTCTTCCAACAAAATTGCCCTGTCTGAATCAGTTAAACTGGGTGGGAAGAGATAACTTCTGCCAGTTTTCTCCCATCATCTCTCCTAGCATGTGGTGAAACACCCAGGGCATTCCTTAGGGTTTTATAATCAAGACGAAATGATCCAGATTTCTCTATCCAAATAATGTCAAAACTCCAGCCCAAATGTAGCCATACTTCACATAGCTTGTAGCCTTTTTGTGTTTCATACAGACTTGCTGTGAAGTATTGATTCCCTTCATGTTTTATGGAGGAAAAAATGTTTAAACCAGACAGGAAATAAGAACTTTTGGTTTCATATTGTCCCTATTTAAACCTAATGTGAAGTGTAAGTCATGATGTTTAAATCTTTGCTCTCCTAAAATACACTTCTGGTGGGATGTCTGTGTGGCAGATAGCAATGAAAAAACCCACCCCAAAACCCCAAATCATAAAAACAATCTGACTCACACAAAGTTAATTTCATCCAGAACACACTGAACCCTAGAGCAGAAAACCTAAAACTAACAAAATTTAGCCAGATCGCTTTCTCTGACTAACATTTTCAGAAAGATACGAGAATGTTTTTCAATTATGATTGTTTTAAAGCAACACTCAGTAATGAAGGTTTATTTACTGATTTGGAACAAAATACTATGGGGGTATTTAAGGGACAATAAGACAAATCTCCCACTTTACTAGGAATAATGCAATTTCCAGTTTCAAATGGAGTAACTGCCACTCAGATTCTGAAGACCAGGTGATTCGCCTCAGCAAGGCTACTTGATCGCTGCTGAGGAAATCTGAGCCACCTTTCTGCTTTTGGTGCTGAGAAAATCAGAGCCACCATTCTGTTTTTAGCTCTGTGTAACAGGTCAAGTTCTTACTGAAAGCAAAACAAAGATTCTTTGCAACCAGTTTGTCCATTGAATTTTAAATGCTTAATGATAAAGCTGACTTGTTTTTTTCCTGTGGTAGAGAGAAAAACCTCAACACAAGGTATCTGGAGCAAGGAAGAACCTTATAAAAGCAAACCAGTGCAGAATGCTGTTCATTAGGCAGTTTGGTCTTGGCAGCAGGGATGTAGGAGTTTCCAAGTCCTGATTACAATGTCTCCACTGACTTGCTGGGTGCCCTGGGCAAGTCATCACCCCTCTGCTGCTCCTTGCTCTCTCTAGAATAGCAATAACAATACCTAACTGTCCCTCAGCAATGTTAAGCACATTAATTAAATGCTGTATTAATCTGTTGCCATGAGTCGATCTGAACAAATCTTTCCAGTATCAGCAGTCCCGATTCACTACCTGATTCAAACCTGGGGTAGTACACTGAAAAAAACCACTGATCTCTATAATCTCTTAAAAGCCATCTGGTTGCTTCACACAGGGGTGGAAGACACCCACCTCCTACTTTCGAGGGTAAAGGAAAGATTGTTGTAGAAGCTAATTAAAAATATTTATCTGCTTTGATAATAATGCTGCAGCACTCTTTCGTCTGACAAAATTCGTAAGCTAAAGATGACTCAATGCCAAAATTTGAGTGGTATCCTTTTTCCTGTCTTGTTTCTTGTTTGCTATCTTTTTAGTGCACTCTGGTTTAAATGTGATCATGGGACAGCTTCCACAGTTTACCAGGTCAAAGAGTATTGACTTTTTGTCTAGTACGTAGTTTTGCTTCTTTGTTACTGCAGAAAACCCAAAATTAGCCTAGTATAGAAAGATTGTTCTAAAAGTCCATGTAAATTCCATTTCTGCTGAGCAAGACTAATGCAGCTGAACTAGGACAAAGCATGTAAGTGTAGACGCAATATGGTTTTATTTACAATTACTCATTTTGAAGAACACCACTCCCCACCCCCCCTCTTAATTATAGCTAGAATATACAGAATATATTGTATATATATTTTAGTGTATCAGTGGTGCATTCCAAATAGAGATATACAATAGGGATTACATTATTGTTTTATGTATAATACATACCAGAGTCAGCACATATTTAAACCCAGGGAGATGTTGTCTCTACAGAGAAGTTAGATGCTGCAAATACTTATTTATTTTCTCTAAGAAGATATTAAATAGAAACTTCATGCTGACAATTATTTGCATCGTGGTGCAAATTGTGCTAGACTCGTTAGTGATTTAAACGTCATTACGCTATTACAAAGGTGGCAATGACTCTCCAGGTGTTGAAATTTCAGGATAGTGGATTATCCAGTGTTATTCAGCAGATACCGAAGTGTTGCCCTGTATTTAAACCTCCATATTTTTCCTTTCAAAGACTACGAAGGTAGTCTTTACTCCACAAATCGATATGCTGCGGTTTTGTTGGTTCCAGTGAGGAGACTGAAACAAAAGGTGTGAAGTTACCCCATTCATCTTAATGGGGTGTTAATGACTTCAAAGGCTGGTTGTGACCATTTAAATGTGAATGCTATTAATCAACAGGATAAAACACAAACACCCAGCTTGAGTCATGGAAATGTAATTGCATAGGGCAGAGGGGTCCAATTTTGGCTGCTGAATTAAGATGCATGCTTAGAAGTAGAAAGGGCGGGGGGGAGGAGGGGAGGGGGAGGACGGGACTGGAAATCCCTAATTCTTTGCTTTGACAAAATAAAGGGAAAAAACCCCCACCTAGCTAATGCTTCACTGCGGTTCTAGGAATGTATTGCTGCCACAATCACAAATTAGGTAGTCTGCAGGAAATGAGTAACTCTCAGCAGTGCTGTCATTTTGATTATTGCTACAAGACAGCAACTTACAAAATTAAATTCCCTTCCAAACAGTTCTCCTGTGTACTTTGATCACAAAGCTCATTTTAATAGCCACCTCCCCCACAGCCCTCCTTTTGGGATTGATAGGGAAGATTTTACTAGCCATTATTTGTCTGGTAATTTATTTTACTGCATATAGGCTTAGTGACTGCAACCTATCCTAGGCTTGCAACATCGTATGATTTGATGAAGAGGGAGGATTGATGCTGACATGTTCTTTGTGAATTTGGATATTCACAGAGTATAGTGTTTCTTTTCAAGGGTAGCAGTATTTGGAAGGTATTGAGGAGCAGAGCAGAAGTTAGCAGCTATGCTGTCATGGTGGCTTAATACACTTCTTGTCACCATTTCATTCTGTTTTGCACTCCTCCCACCTAATGCTACTTCTTGGGCTGGCTTTGCTGGGAAATGGACCATTCTTTCATGGCGTGCTGGCACAGGGCATTGTGAGCTCTAGTTGTGCCACCAGCAAACTACGCATTTTATCCTTTTCCCTGCCTTTTCCTCCTTTTCTGTATCAGCTTGATTCTCTCATGTAACAATTCCAACTTCACTTTTCTCTAAACATAACACATCTGTCACAGATTCAATATTCTGCAGAGTCACAGCCTTTTCAAAGGAACAGAATTAAAATCTATACAAACTCTGGGTGGTGAGGGGTGTATTCTGCATGCAGTTAGGGGAGGAGAGAGAGCAAGAAAAAGTCAAATCATGTATCCTGTGCAGATGATAAGGGAGGGTTGCCACATGAAGTGATACCAGTAGAGTGTGGTAGACCAGCACCTGCTTTACCTTACTTACAGGTTTGTTTGGAAGTGACAGTCTGCAGCAGTTCAGTGCCGTAAGTCTTCTGCAGTAACATCTCTTACTTTTTTTTCTTTTCCCCCCATGGACAGGATTTACTGTTGGAACTCTCCCTGCCTGAGCTCCTCAGTTTGCAAGGCGCCTGGCCTATGCCCAGGCTGTCCTCACCTCAGGCACTGAGAGCCTCTGCTCCTCCTTGAGACTGCTTGTTCACCCTGTTCGGTAGGTGCTCTTTCAGTCCCACTCTGTCCTCCTGCCCTGGCTTTTCCTCAGCCTCTGGGAGAGGTTTCCTGCATCAGTTTTTCCAAGACACTTCTGTTCTGCTTCTTATTTTTCCTAGTAATGTACCATTTCTGAACAAACACTTGGTATTATTTTTGGTCTGGAGCCAGGTGTATTGCATGAGGGATTTGCCTGAGGACTCTGGTGTCATCTTCCTCTTGCCAGGTGATACAGCTTGTAGCCTCTCCCTCATGATCGAGACTGGACTGCATTCTCTGTTTTAAAGGGAACAAAGCTATTTTCATATATCTATGAAGTAGTTTTTTTGAGAGAATGACATTATTACAGTCTTTTTCTCTGTGTTTACGCCTGGTTTGAAGACCTGAAAGGTCTATTAGCAAACACCTATCTCAAATAATTACTGGAACAAAATCCCATTTTTGTAATGATTTGCTGTTTTTTGAAAATTAAATTCTATTACAAGACTTGTAATTTTCATGCAGATTACTTTTAATCTCCTATTGTACCGTGTTCTATATTTCATCTCCTATCAGCTTCTCAGAGACTCCCCTAACCCAAGGCTGGAGACAGTATTGACTAGATTAGCTGTTGCATAGCTCTGAAGCTTAAACACTTTGCAGTGGTGACCCAGATAAAGTGACTAAACAGAGCTGCTTTTCATTCAACTCCTTCGACAGAGGGAGTCTTCCATGGTTGATTGAAGCAGGATCTTGTATCTGTCTTCATGGATGTGTGGTGCACATACCACATGGGCAACAGCAGCTGAGAGAGGTCACACCAATAGTTTCTACAGTGGGGACAATCAGATGTCAACTACATTTGACTAACACAATCATGTGTGTTAGCTACACATAACACCATCCTCTCTTGCATTACCTTGACCACATCTGGATTCAGCCAACAGGGAGCCAATCCAGCCATTCTGAAGCCTTTAATTTTTGGCTTCACAAGAAAGTCTTTTTTGTTCTAATGCTGACTAAATAAGGAGGAAGATGACACTCTAAGCATGACTTCTGGTTGACTTGTTTTAAGCATAAGGTACTATTGTTTTATTTGTGTCTCTTTCAGAAACAAGATTCTGTGCCAGAAACTAGGGTTGGAGTTTTTTTATAATTATCACATCTTCTGTTAATAAACCTTCCTGGTTGCTGTACCCTTTCTTCCAGAAGTAAACAATAGGATTCTTAAGAGGAGGGAAACAGGAAATATACCCCATGCAATCTGCTTCAAATTACCCGGTAATGACTTTTGAATCAGAGAAAGCTTCCATATCTTTTAATATCTTTTATTGCTTCACTGGCGACTTCTCAAAAGTTGCTTCTTGTTTGAAAAACAGAAAATTAACCTTTCTGAGAAAGGAATGTTATGTTACTCTCAATGATACTGAGTGTTTCTTTAAAATAGTAATGATAAGTGTTTATTAAGGAAGATTATCACTCTTCTCTAGAGAAATTTTGCAAGTGCTGACTTCCCAAAACATTTTTCAATTTTTACCTCATTTTGGATGTAGTTGCTCTGAAAGGTTTCACCACTGTCGATATTTCTTTACACTAATGTAGAAGTCTAAAATTTATCAATACGCTCTTTTTCTTTTCCATAAACTAAATCTCAGTTTCACTCTTATAAAATATTATACTAATCTGTCCATTTTCCTTTAATGTTTCCTACATTGTTATATTGATCTACATGAAACTGGCAGGCAGTCCTCCCTTTCCCTTTCATTAAACGATCTGCCAAGTCCATTAGATGTTTCTGTGGGGTGTATTGGACATAAGCAGCATGTCTGATAATCCATATCAGGATAGCTGGAGGACAGATACTATAAATTCAAGTTCAAGGGTTGTATGTAAGCAATTTTATATGACTGACTTTAGGAAGTTGGAGAGGTTATAAGAAGTGATCTTTGCTGTAAAAACAGGAACTACCACAACAACAACCAAAGAAGAAGAGGGGTCTGAGTGAACTCAAAAACAATTCGTATAAATAAAATCCTGCAGAGCTTTAATGAGAAAGGAAAATAATCCATGCTTCAGTCCCAGATTCCATCTAGGTTCTGGATTCCATCTTTTGGGGTCTTTGGCAGAACAGCTTTCCTGGGATTTTCTTTGGCTTTAACTATTACTAAGGTCTGCCAACCTTAAACAGAAGTCTTGCATTGCAGAAAAGTCTTAAAGGAAGAATAATATGGCATTGAGAGCATTCATATTGCCAGATGTTAACAGGCTGGTAAAGCAGATACAATATACTGTCATGGGGTTCTACTGGCTTTCTGGCCCAGAGCCCTCTTCTCATCCGCTTTTCTCCCTCTCCCACTCACATCCCCAGAAGGGGGGGTGGAAGGAGTGGAGTGGAAATATGGTCACCTGTAACACCTGAGCTTGTCCCTGTTTGGGCTGTGGGGCAGGAGACTGCCCTGACATTCCAAGGAGGTTAATCAGGCCAGCCTCAAAGCTTTTGAACTAAAACTCCTCTATGCATTAGTTCTGAATTTGGCCATATGGTATTGTCAGGTAGCCTTAAGGTAAAGGACAGTCAAGCTGGTACAAGCTCTTCTTGAATTATAATCAGATGGAATTTATTAATATTATTTTTTTGGCATTGCTGACATACTGGCTTTGCATGCCTTAAAAACATCAAAGCTGACAAACGGGCAAGAAACAGCAATGCCGACAGCATGGAACAGGAAAAGGCCAAATTAAAGAAGTCATGAAGAAACTGGTACCAGCAAGCGAGTCAGCAAAACTCATTGTATCTGAACAGGTTTCCTGCTTCAGCATTATTCTGGAGAGCTTCCTGCTGCTTGCCAGGCTGGGAGTAAGGCAATTCAATGATCCTCTTCCATCCATGGTACAGTTCCTTGTTACTGTTTCACTGCTGGGCTGTGCTCAGTTGTCAGAGAAAACAATGGAGCTTTTCCACTGTGGGTTTGAAAGAACATGTTTTCAAATGAAAACAAGGAAGGAATTCTTAAATAAGTTGATCCATTAGTTTGAAATAATGTGTTAGAGTTCAAGTATAAGAAGAGCATATGGAAACTCAGCTAAGTAGGTCTATTGTAGGGCCAAACAGCAGGAAGAAATAAACACTTGAAGTAAAGTGATAAAATAAATAGGGAAGGCATAAATTGGAAATACATTTTCCCAAGTGGAATTGCTTCTTTTATTTTAAAAGAAAGTGATAGAACAACAGTTTTTAATTTCCTTGTCAGTCACAAGGCAGATGAGAAAATTTGTAAATGTTGAACAATGACTCATTTTAGTGACCAGTCTTGTGAAATTTACCATAAATAGATCTAAGACCATCAGTCAGTATTAGAAAATACAATCCATGCATCATGCTCATTTATTAGAGCAGATAAAGTGAAACAGGTTGTTGAAATTAAAGATGTCGACCAAAGTGCACAGCATAAATGTGAGACCAGGAGCCTACTTGATAGAAGCAGCTGAGAGCTCAGAATTTGTGTTCTATGTGATCAAGTGAGATCTAATAGTCCAGATTTACGTATTTAAGATGAATATTGGCAATATTTTAAGAAAAGAAAATCATTACAGTTGTTGGATGTTAGAGAGCTGTAATTTGGGCCACAAAAAGTTAATTCATTAAGGGAAAGAAGGAAATCTGTGTGGAATGATCAACCATCCCTGAGCTCAAAGTTAAGTTTCTTTCAACACACATGTGAAAAGTCATGGTTTTATATGCTGTGACTTTGTTTTGCCTCATCACATCTGACTCAGAGTGTTGACAGAGAAGCTCTGGTGGTTGGTGAGGCATAGGAGAGGCAGCAGGAACAAATCTGTGCCAAACTCCTCAGCTGGCATTTCTTGTAGTCTGGTCTTCAGTTGGTATGCTGAGTTGTAAACCACAGCTGCTGAGAGTTTGGCTCATACTTGCTTCTGGTATAAGTAACTCCAGCAGAGAAGAGGGACGAAGAGCTGGGGAAAGGTTATACATAAATCCAGTTCATACACCAGGGCATGCCTATCAGTTCCCTCAGATGTGGGGGTAAAAAAAAAAATCACACCTAGTGCTTTCCTGTTTGTCCATAGAGAAACCATCCATTAACTCAAAGCTGGTTAACAAGGGATGCCTGGACTGAAGGAAAGGTAGAATCTACATAATAATGCTCCAGTGAGTTTAGTATAATCAGTAGCAATCGCTACATTTCTTCTTCCTCAGTTCTATAACCTCATTTTCAGATGGTAGATGAAAGAAGCAGAAAAAAAATATCATAAATTTATTATGAAATGATAAATTTGTTTGATCAATCTCAAGGTCCCATTATTAATCTTTATGACCACTGATGAACATCAATTCCCACTGATTCAAGAATTCCCTGAGAGGACCTCTGTCTGTATTGATGACATCTTTTGACAACAACATTCCTTCAGAAACTATGAGCTTCCCAGCCTCAAGGGTGAAGATTGTGGGAGATGGGGCTTCCTTGGCACCAAGGCAGGCGGTTTGGATCTCGTTATTGGAGGGAATAAGAAAGACCACAAATCTCGCTGACTTCAGAACAAGTATAAGGCTCACATTTTCAACTTCATTTTTCCAAATCTTCTGCTAAAATACTCAGTAAGAGGAAACAAAGGCAAAAGGAGAATGAAAGCAGAAGGAATAGCAAAGGATTGAAAAAAACCTGTGTTCCCAGCTGCCTGTGAGAAGTAGGAAGAGAATTGTGTGTCTATTGTAGCATACTGTGAATTTAGTGATAATTTGTTGTGAGTTAACAGTTGGCACAGACAATTTTAAAAGAATCTAAATAGGAAATTGTGTATAGACCCATAGTGATTTTTCTCTTGCTTTCAGTTCCAGTGCTAAACACTTTAATTACCCAGGTAATTGAAAGAGTGATTGGTAATAGCAGATAAGCTACTTTAGAAACTACAATTTATAGCTTTATCAATGGGTACTAAGGGCAACTTTCATTGTTGGATACTTCATAATTTTTCACCTTACTGACACATTTCTGTATTACTGCCACAGTAACAGTGACTTAGGCATGGTAAGCTATGAGATGGATTCCTCAGCACTGTTTGCCTTATCATCCTATCTCACTGTATTCCTTTTTTTAATTATGAAAAAACATTGGCTTGGTTGCCGATTTAGAGATGTCTTCCAGCCTTCATCTCTCAAACTGAGAAGTTTGCTGAGCTACAGGTTATACCTGACTCAATATCTACTGGACTTTGTTACAAAGCATCTCTAGAGGCTTGGTGCATACCTGCCTTTCACAGTGGAGCCTGGTCCAGTCACACCCAAGACGATGTGATTAAACTAGGACTGCATCTGGGAACAGTGTAGGCCCTTGTCAGTGCATCAGTGCACTAATGGTAATTAAACCTGTTGAGAATCACTTCCTCACTAGGTGTCTTTGGTAGGCCCTCTGACCTGTCTCTGCCGATGTTTGCTGACAGCTTCAAAAATATGGGCACCCTGCCATCTAACCTGTCAGGTTTCTGAACTCCTTTACATGTAACTTTCTACTTATTGGCATATAGGCATGAGAAATGTTCATATTTTAGGTCCTTATCTTTGCTTGCTCACTGATCACCTCTTCTTGTGGCATTGTCTCCTATCAGGAGATTCAACTTTCAGACCTCCGTAAATCCCATTCGCCTGGATCAGACTCAAAGACCCTCTGCTGATCTCAGAGGTGGAGATTTCCAAGGCAATATGATAGATAAAAAATGAGGACACATTTTTTAAATTCATCTATCCCACCACAGGGACAAGCTTTGATTCTTTCTGGACAGAAATTCTTTTTGGAGAAAAGATGTACATAAAACTAGTTGGGCCAGATTTCATTTTAGACATAGATAGGCTCCCATGATTTCATAAATCTGAATATAGGTCTTAGTCTTTGTTGGTTGTATGTGAATACAGAATAGTGTTTATAGGTAATAGTTACTTGCTTCTTTGCTCCTTTTTTTATTGTAATTTCCTTCTTTGGGTTTTTGTTATTATGAATACAGTGAGTTGCCCCAACTGTTAAGCAGCTTTGCAGAAAAGGGCTTGGGGTTCTGGTGGGCACCAAGTTGGACATGAGCCAACAACATTCTCTTGCAGCAAAGAAGTATAATGGTATTCTGGGCTCCATTAAGATGAGTATTGCCATCAGGTCAAGGGAGATGATCCTTCCTCTCTGCTCAGACCTGATGAGGCAATACTTGGACTGAACTGTGTCCATTTCTGGACTCCCCAGTTCAAGAGACTGAAGATCATCCAATGAAGGATTCAGAGGATGGAACACCTCTCCTACAAGGGAAGGCTAAGAGAGCTGTGACTGGTCAGCCTGGAGAAGAGAAGGCTCAGGGGGTATCTCATTCATGTATATAAACACCTGCAGGCAGGGTGCAGACAACGCAGAACCAGACTCTTTCCAGTGGTGCTGAGTGATAGGACGAGAGGCAATGGGCACATACTGAAACACAGGAGTTTTCCTCCCAAACATAAGAAACACTTTTTACTGTGAGGGTGATTGAACACTGGCACAGGTTGCTCAGAGAGGTTATGAAGTCTGCCTTCTCAGAGATATTCAATACCTGCCTGGATGGGGTCCTGGGCAGCTGACTCTATCTGGCCCTGCTTGAGCAGAGGTTTGGACCAGATGACCCTCAGAGGTCCCTACCAACTACAATCACTCTGTTATTCTATGATTCTGTATGTGTACATGTGTTATATGAATCTCATGTTAAAATCATGTTAATTTTTTTAATGGTTTATAGGGGCCTAAAGAAAACCTTCCAAGGACTACCTGAGTGGCTAAAAATGGTGTGATCAGTTTTGGAAGAGCAAGGTGTTTGTCAAGCTTTTGGCAACTTTTACTGTCATTAACCTACTTTCTTTCTCTAAACATAACTAACTAGTATTTCTGCATTTGTAGCATTATTTCTCTAAATGGCTGGTTGTTTCTGCCAAGAATCAAGCCTTTGATGTAAAAATCTATAGCCTTTGGAAATATGGCTTTGGTTCTGATGCAAATTGCAACTGTGAGATGCAGGTAAATGTGTGATGAAACTGAGGTATCTTGCCATAACCTGATTTTATTTGCTATTGCTATAAGCTGCTTAGGGGCATGTCTCTTATTTGCAACCAAGCTTAGGGAAGATACATTAATTTTACTGTGATGAATTTCAGGAAGTTTTTCTAGATCTTTTTTAAAACACTGTAGTCCCAGAATTGTTTATCTCTGTTTAAAAAGAGATAATTTCTGAATCTTGCTGAATGTTGTATCTGTCTTCATCTTAACCTGAACCATTTAACTCCTTGTGAACTGACCTGTCATGCTTCCTCTTGTGAAGAAGCCGCTTAGCAGAGCAGACAGACAGCATGTGTCTACCATTGTATATGACTCAGGAAAATGGGTGGGTCTGGCACAGATGGGATGGATAGGTACGGTTTCTTTTGGGAACAGCTACCTAACAGGCATGCAGGTGATCAGTGAGCTCTTTGTAACAAATGCAGAACCTAGCTGCCACCTCGTGCTGAGGTGGAAGCTTCAGTAGCCCAACAGCCAAACTAGATTTTACTAAAAAAATATTATAGTCTAAATTAGCTACAAATTTTGGAGTTACTAGAAACATGACACAGACAGTAAACTTTGTATGAATGTTTATTTCATTGAATACAAATCTGCAAGTAGGAATGTGTTTCTTCTGTCAAGTCACAACTGATATGTTTCTTATCTTAACAAGGGCCAGTAAATACATTCTTCCTTCATTAACAGGTATTCTGTGTATATTGAAATTCTCTTCTGAGGGTAATAACAATGCTAACACCACATTAATAAAGGTACAGACATAAAACACAATGCTGCAATAATATGTCTTGCTAGATGCAGGGACATTATTTTAGCTGAAAATTGTGTCAGAACACCTCAATGCTTTCTATTGCTACAGCTGCAGAATTAGTAAAAGCACACTGCTAAAGGGACCTCTATTAATGAGATTTATAAGAACACTAATAGGTAAATCTAAACCTATCAATGGTAATGCAAATTAATACAACTCCAACCCTTCTCATTTCAGGACTATATTCATAATTGTCCTGTATTCTCACAGGTATAAGTATTTCTGAGCATATTTATATATGCAATACTTTCATCCCTATGAAAAGATAAAATAGATCCAAATATATGCCTGTTTTATACCACTTAGGGAAATATTACATCAGCTCAGTGTGTAAAGATTAAGTCATGTTGCTTCACTTATTGATAAAGCAGACTTTATGTATGTGTGTAAAGCATACTTGTACCCTGAAGTGGTATTTGTGTGATTAAGACTTTTTTTCATTTGCCTCACACAGCATAAGTATCATCTTCTTTTTCCAGCTTTTAAGGAGATGAAAATGAAAGAGAAGCTTAATGTTAAAGGCATTGGAAATCAAAACAGTATGAGAAAAACAAAATAAGTAACAGTGTCATGTGATTATAATATGGTAGATTAATGTAACTTGTACGGTGATAATATCAATGTATATAGAATTATGTTCATAATGTGTTGTAGTGTTGCAGAAATTGAATATTATCTAGTTTATAAATATCATTTGAATATCTCAGTATTAAACCCATCTTAATTCACCTATATTTAAACTCACTATCTGTTCAAACTAAAGTGACTGCCCACTTAATAGCTGTTTCAGAGCTCTATGTCTGATTACTAGTTCTTTTTTTTTTAAACAGCAGTGGCTGAAGGACTAATTTTAATCCTGTTTTCTCTGTGCAGAAGAATACATTTGCCAGAAACATAGGTGGGAATTTCCATTTTCAAAAGACTGTAGTCTTCGTCTAGTTCTATCTCAAGTTATTAGTAAGTAACTTTTTCTATTTTTGCTGTTTTTCTTCTGTTGTCAATTTCAGACTTTCTCAGAATTATGTTCTTATTTTACAGTAGGCATCTGGCTGATAATTTCACTGTGGAGGGCTTTTTCCTTCACTTTCTTTCATTACTCTTTTCCAGAAAAACTCATTTTTCATCTGCCATTTACTCTCCTACTTTGTGCACTCTGAGTTTCTCTGCTTTTGGCAAGGTCAGCACTCAAAATGTCTTCTCTTCTGAACTCCTAATTCTCCTAAATGTTGCAAAAGATGGTAGTTTGGCTCTTAGGATCAGCAGCTTTGCTCTGAGAATGCTTAGCAAGATAATGCAGTAGGACATACGTGGTTTCTTTTTTATGGGTGGTCTTTTTTTTTTTAGCTTTTTAACCCATAAAAAGCTTTAAATCACAGCTTCTCCTAACCTCTGCAGAAAAACTTGATGCCTACATGGAGAATAAAAGACACTGTGAGGATTGCCAGCCAATGTGTGGTATCCCCAGACTGTCACCCACACACATCACACATCTGCTGTGGTCTGAGTAAGCTCAACAGTACTCAGATGTACACAGACAATTTCAATCCTTTTCTTTTACTATCTTTAGCTACTTCTGCTGGGGTCCTTTAAACAGCGCACACCAGCAACACTGAGTCAGGAAAGAACAAAGGGGGAACCAGTAATGAGATACAGCAAGAAAACCCACAGTCAGCACCAGCTGTTGCCCAATTAAACTCAACAGTTCACAGGTGTTCGCAAGAGGATACACAGTTTTGCCTACGCCAAGGTACCTTTCTAAATAACCCTTATGAGAACAATACAAAATGAATTTTCTTTTACTGGCCACTTTACGTATTTTTAAAGCTTTAAAAATTTTATGTGTCAGTAGTAATGATTTTATAAACTAAACATCTCTTTCTCCATTTTTGACATCTTTATCAAAACAAAAAAATGTCAGAGTTTATAGCTGAAACATCCATCGTTCTTACCTTGACTCTTCTCAGCTATTTTCTCTTTTCTACTCCCGTGCTTAGTTTAAACCTTTCTAACCAGGCATTGTGACTATTGCTTCGTATTTATAAGCCTAAATCCTAAATGCTTGTAATCCAATTGGACATCAGAGTATTGAATATGACTTAAATTGATATGTTTGCCTGTGTCCAGATTCAGCCTATTATTTGAAATAGCAAATTCATGAACAGTACAATCCTGTCAGGCCTCTGCATGTGAGTGCTACTGATGATTTAGCAAGTATGTGCTGATGCTGCTCTGTGAATATGCTTGTTTTGTGATTAGACAGAAGACCCTAGTCTCCAGGACTGGCACTTTAATAGCTTTAGTTAGCATCTTAAAGCACTAAAACCAACAGCAAGAATCAGAGGCTAAACTAAGAGTTCTGCTCCTTCTATTCACTCTTTTTCAGCAAAACCTTCCAAGCCTGGGAATTTCTCTAGGTTAGGCACTGGTTTGAGGGTCAAAACTAAGAGGTTTGCACTTGAACCAAACAATTGTGTATTTGCAAGTGTATATCCTTAAAACAACAAAAAAGTTTAAATGTGAAATTATTATTTGCTGTCATTTGTAATGCCAAATTGCCTTACAGAGTTCCTTGGTGTATGTCAACTACCTGTTTAGGCCATGGCCGCACGGTTTGGTGGCCCAGGGGAGCCTTATCTCTGCTGTGTAAATGAGATGCATATGATGTTGGTGCTCTAAAGGTTAAACCTGAGCTACAATGCAACAGAGACCAGTTCTCAGATTTAACCTAGAGGGAAACATTTATGATGTTCTCTGCCTCCAATTTATTTTAATAACACTTAATAATGCTGGTTTGCTCTTAACCAAATACTGCCTTTCATGCAAAGATCTCAAAGCACTTTCTGCCTAGGAATTAATTTTCACTGCACCCTAATGAGAAAGAGAAGCAGTATTTTACCTGCTTGCAATTTCTCTTTATTAAACTTACCTTTAGTCTAATATTAAGAGCTTTAAGAAACTGTGAGAATTTGTATTTTTATATTCTAAGTTTCCCTAGTCATGAACTGGGTATACTCCTGTGCTTTTGTGCCTGGAAATTAAGATGGATCTTTTCTAGAAATAACCAGAGAAAAACTTGCATGTAACGTTGGCAGAAAGGAAAAAACACTAATGAAATACATGATAAATAGAACAGAATCATTTGATGCTTAGATTCTGATAATTCGTGGTGGGTTTTGTGTGTGTGTGTGTGTGTGTTTAGTTTAGTTTTGTTTTTTTTTTTTTTCCCTCTCAGAATAAATGCATTTTTGAAGTCTTTCCATGCTGAGCTTCAGAAGGTTAGCTTAGTGGTAGCTTAGTTTTTAGACATGCTTTTCAGTAAAAATATTCATGTAATTCCAAACATTTCAAAAATACAGTACTGGGTATTTAAAATCCTGGTGTGATACATGCAGAACACAGAGTAGTAACAGTAGGCTAACAAAAATGCAGCCTATTTGCAAAGGTGAAAGAACAACCTTCACAATTTAGAGGAAAATGATTGTGGCTTCTTGTCACTTTTTCCTTCTTTTTTCTCTCTCATTTTTTGCCTCTAGTCACAGCAGGATAACATCTGTTCTCAGACAGAAGACAGAAATTTGGCCTATAATACATGTATACAAAAACCATTCACGTAGGGGTTGGTATTCCCAGGTGAAATACTTTCCTTGAACAGAAAGGCAGAGTGGTTACTGTCAACGTGAGGTAGACCCCTGTGTGGGATTTTGAGGTAAAATGCAAATTCCTGAAACAACTGCTATGCAGCCCCTCAGAGGGATTATTGTACCCTATTCCCTGAGTAATACTGGCTACTGCTTCTCTGCGCGGTCAGGAGGAAACCGGGACTCAGTGGACATGAAATTTTTTGATTGTATCCCTGCTTATGAGTGAACTTCAGCTCTCTATTGTCTATTCCATCAGTCTACCTTGAGATATCTTAGAGCTTTTATATTGGGCTTTTTCATTTCTCTGACTGACTCATAGGTTTGATTAACCCACGGTGGTTATTCTCTGCATTGAAAGATATTAAGGAAGGCCCTATTGCCAGGAAAGGAGGGGTTTGGTGTTGAAATAAAGAAACAGAATGTTGAGGCTTGATGTTTATCCAAGCTAAATAAAATTTCTCACATCTCTGGGTGTTAGTTCACTGATGATTTTTTGCTATTGCAATAAAGTAATTTATTATACATACATGCAGCACACAAGTAGGTCCAGCAGGTAGTCTGCTCTCCTGGTAATGGAAGAGGAAACTGGTTAACAAGATAGAAGATTTCAAAATAGGTGAGAACATAGACCAGGGAGCCTAGAAAAGACATGCAGATAAAAAGGCTGTGGGTTGAACATCAGACCCAGCAACAGAAGCATCAATTTATGCTACAATCTCAACTGGGCTGCTTGTTACACAGTGTTTCTCCATTTGCTCGTTCTTCCTTTCTGTCAGGTTCAAAATTAATTTTTTCTGCTGTTTCATGTTGAACTTTTTTGTTTGGTTGTTTAGTTGTTTTTTTTTTTTATTTTATTTTCTTGCTCTTGTACATGAGCAATGACAAGTGAAAGACTTTCCTGAATTCCCTGTGGATTTCTGCTTTTAAAGTGAATATGCACGGGCACAGTATAAAACTTACGACAGTGAAGAGACCCCGACCACTGCTGAAACCCCATCTAAGATTCCCCTTTCTCTTCAGGTATTCTGCAAGGGAGAGAAATACTCCTGCTTGTCCTGTGACAAATTTACTTAAATGTGCTCAAGAGAAGAAACAGCTGGCAGACTTTTCCCAAGAATAAGCAGGACCAAAGGTTTTACACTAAATTTGGTTGTGTCCTAAAAGATGTTCTATTGCTTCATTAAGTGCAGGGTTTCATTCAGACCTCATTGGGGGAAATTCTTTATAGCCTGTGGAAGGTGAAAATGGATGATCATAACTAATGATCCCTCCTGGCCTTAAAAAAATCTATGAATTTACTATAATACACTAAGGTTTGTTACACCTGAACAGGTCCTTTAACACAATCCAGGTTCCAAGGAGCCTCAGTTACCTGCTAAGTGCTTTCTTGCACTTTTGGGTTTTACTCTTTCTTCCTTGTAATTGTTTCTTAGAAGTCTGAAAAAAAAAAAATTAATTCCCTGCTGTTTGTTTCCTTGTTGGTTTGGCAGGCATTCAGGCTTTTCTTCCATTTGTTTGCACACAAGTATGCAGAGCTATGAGCACCCACACAAACAACATGTCACTTAAAATGGTAGAATGAGATTACCATAACTAATACAGTTGCTCTTTCTTAATACAAATGTAGATGCAAAGATTGCTAAACTGAAGTGCTGAATGCAAAAATTACATATTGTTTGCAGACAGAATCAGATTTTTTCTTTTTGTTCCTTTTCCTCACAGGGAACATATGGATGGTGATCAAATTAGTCCTCTCTGACATGGCTAAGTGTCAGTCAATCACAGGGATTTTGCCCTTCTCTTGCTGCCAGGTTAGGACCATGGTGATTTTCCAGGTGTCATCCCCGCATGCTCTAAGTAGCTGAAGGCATGGAAATCTTCTAAACTTGATGCAAAATTGGCGCAGAGCTTTTGGTCTGTTTTGCCTTACCCTGTACATTTAAAATGACATGAAAGCATGTTGGGTTTTTTTTTTTTCTTTCTACATTTCAGTCCTTTGGTTTTCACAATGGCAGTATACTTGTTTGCCTTAATGTGAGCTGGGCTTCTGCATGAACTGCAGATCTAGGCCCTTAGTTGTGAAAGGTTCAATTGCATCGCTTTTCAGTCTTCTCCTTTTTTTTGTTTGTGTGTGTTTACTGTGAAAAAACAAAACACCAAAAAGTATATTGTGTGATGCAGAGCATAAAGAGTAAAGTTTATTCCCCTCCCTCCTCTTTGCTGGTGTTTGGAAGGAATGTTGCCATTTCCAATTAAAAAATCAGAACATGGACTTCACAGCTTCATATAAAGGCGGTGGTGCCATGCTTTTCTGAATGCTATAATAAATCTCTCCTCTGTGTTTACAGTTCTTAAGTGACTGGTTTTAGATGCTTTTAGAGCATTATCCACTGGCCAAGACTATCCTCAAGTCCTGGCCCATTCTGTTTCCTTGATGCTTGTGGCATAATTGAATGACTCATTTAGATGTGAATCAGATGCTATTAGCTTGTTCTTCTAATGGAACCCCTTCCACACTAAAGGTTAAGCTGCGGAATTTTTCTATGGTTGAAGATTTCATCATTATTACAAAGAAAATAATGGCGTCCTTGATGCTTCTTCTCATCTTCAGTGTTAAAAGGAATCAAACACATCTCTAAATTAACCATAATTTACAGAGCTTTATGTAACTCTTGCATGGACTTTATAGCTTGCACTGAGAAACAGAAGTAATATGTAAATTATAATATATATGTACATGCGTGTTTAAAAATAATTCTGTGAGATAGCAGGGAAACTCGACATACAGGTCATAATTTCTCAACACCTTGTATAGAATTTCCTGCTGTCATGGGCTTCAGCATCAACAGGAACCTTTCCAGCAAGCCTCGAGTGAGATGGCAAAGTGGCTCTGGACTGTAGTGACAATGTCTCCACATCAGGATTAGAGGCATGTATGCAAGAAAGCACACGGCGGTGATTTACAGCACCCTTCTCCCCAGTTGGCACTGAGTTGCTCTCATGTAATGTTTTGGCTTTGGTCTGCCTCTGTTTAAAAAATGAAACATGTTTTTGGGAAAAGTAACTCAATGCTGGCATAATTTGCTACATCTCACATAATTATTTATTTGTTTTGGTTTTGATACATTAGCAGGAGAAATAACAAAGGTGAAACCTTAGACTTTTATTTAGACTACTAGAGCTTCCAGGAAGCACTTACAGACATGATTGTAATGCAAATAAAATGGTAAAGATAATGTTATGGGAAGACATGCTTCCTGCTTTCTGAGCGCTGCCAAAATATGCCAGCTGAGAGTCCCCAACCACTTTTACCTGAGCAAGTTTATTTTTATTATAAAACACTTACATTGACTGACAGAAGTGCACCTAAGAAAGACATTTATCTGGATTGTATTGTAGTCCTAGTGGCTTTTGAATGACACAGCATCACACAGCAGAAAAGTCAGATGAGAACTCCACATCTGTCAAATGTTCATAAAAGTAAGAAAAATAAATTCACTTGGCTTACTATTTTATTACAAGTTCAGCCCAGATTTTAATCAAGGTTCACACAGGTTCATGACTCCTTCCAATGAAACTTTGATGGTCTGGAGTTCTGCGCTGAAACTGGAGATAGTCTTGAGGTGCAACTATGTCCGAATAATGATTTTGCTGCCTGTTCTTAATCTATGCTTCATTTTTTTTTTCCACTTCATAAAGTCAGGGATTAGCTGCAAAAGTGAGATTTTAAATTTTAGTTTGTCACACGGAGAACATACTTATCTATGTGAGTCAAGATGAGTAAAAGTTCTCTTTAAGTCCACACATTATACTGCTGGTGAGTTATAAAGGTATTTTAGAGTTTCTTTAGATCTCTATTTCAGCTGTAAATTATGAATTACAAGTTGGTATCTCTTATAAGAAGAAAATACGGATTTAACAAAGAATAAAAAGCTAAAAGTACAAACTTGATTTTCAAATTAAGGTATTAAAAATTCTGATGATTCTTCAAAGTCATAAAAGTATAATTTCAGATAACAGAATAAGGGTGGCATAGTTCACACATGGATGAATGCTTCCTGTCTGTCAAGTATGTTTTACCTTTTAGTCTCTTCTCTTGTATTGTTTTTTCTATTGCTTTCTTCTATTGGGTGAATAACCCCCTAAAAATTTTTCAATGTCCCACATTAATCTCTGAATAAAAGGATTAATGTGTAAGCACTACACATCTAAGTGCAAAGAAGACCAAAACTGTATTACCTCTTCTTTTTTAAAAAAATTCTACCATAACAGAGGTTTGTAATGTCTTCAATATGTTTGAACATGTGTGTAATGATTATAATCAAATGACTTCTCTCTGAAGAAAAGACAGTAAAGATTCAAGCATGATTTTTTAAATCACTGGATTATTCTAATAACCAGAACTTTTCAGGGTGTAGTAAGGAGCTAATAGCTCTGTGGTAGCTGGTGTTCTTGTGCCCTTTTAATTCTGTCTCCATCAAACAGTACAGGCGGACTGGAGTGTGGGACTGTCTTGCTCAACTGAGAGTCCAACGCTTGGTAGGTCACTGCATGGCTGATGTCTCTTGTCCATGTGTTTTTTCTTCTCCAGTTGCAGTTTAGCCCCAGTCAGTAGCTAAGCTCCATGCAGCCGCTTGATCACTCCACCTGTACTGGGATGAGGGAGATAAATGCAATGTAATAGGTAAAGAAAAAGCTGCACATGTAAGAAAAGTGAACCAAGGAATTGGTTCCCCACTTCCCATGGGCAGGCGGGTGTTCAGTCATCTCCAGGACAGCAGGGCTCCATCATATGAATTGGGAAGACAAATACATCCTCCCTCTCTTCTTCTTCTCTCAGCTTTTATTGCTGAGCATGGTCATATGGTATGGACTATCCCTGTGGTCAGCTGTGGTCATCTGTCTTGGCTGTGTTCCCTCCCCAGCTCCTAGTGCCCGCCCCCCACCAATCCCGCTGGTGAGGTGAGGTGAGGAGTAGAGAAGACCTTGGCTCTCTGTAAGCACTGCTCTGAGAGAGCTAAAATATATGTGTTGTCAAGACTCTTTTCAGCACAAATCCAAAACACATCCCCATACCAGCTTCTCCGAATAAAATTAACTCCTTACCTGCCTAAACCAGCATACCTCCAAAGCATTAAGAGACCAAGTAGCAGAACCACTTAGATATGTAAGTGTAGCATAGTGCAGTGCCCTACAACAATATCCTGAATGAATTTGCTGGGTGCCTGGAAGGCACAGCCTCGCATTACTGAGGTGCCTTGCCTTGGTGTGTGGAGTTGGCCCCTGGGAGCAGCTCGTTAGCCCCCACAAACCCCAGCTAATGCAGCTGGCCTGCTGCCAGCTTCCAGCTAGTGTCCTTAGAGCTAACATGAGTAACCTTGCCTGGCACTGCAATTTATTACATAGACATATCCCAACTGAGAAGCCATAATGCACTCGTGATCAAGCTCTCTATTAGAAAGTGAAATCTCTTGTTCTGCTTAGTACCATTTTTGGAAATGTCTGAGACACAATTATCTCTGTGATTGCCTGGGGTTTTTTTGGAGTTTTTTTTTTTGTGTGTTTATTTTCAGAAAATCTCAGGAGTACCGGTTAGCCAAGACTCCCCACCCTGATGTAAATTATAAACCCAAGTAAAGTGGAGACAAAACACAGTGGAGAACCAACACCCCCTGTACTTTATATGTGAATATTTATGACTATTTTTTATGCCACAGAATATGCTTTTTAAAATTGAAAGTTTTGACCTTCTGGTTATTTTGCTGGCATGAAATATGGCTTATTAAAAAAAAATATTAAATTACTGGTGACACAGCTGCTGACTTTGCCAGAAAAATGCTGTGCTAATATGTCCCCTCAAAAACTGTCCTTCCTGACTCAGAGTGTAAAAAGAGCAGGGCACATAAGGCAAGGGTAAAAGGAAAGAGAAAAACATGGGAAGAGGAGATATTTGAGCTTAATAGCTACAGGATCACAATTTTTAAAAGAATCTCCGTTTCTTATACACACAAATCTTGTGTTATGATTTAGGACCCAGATAAAAATCTCCAGCAGACATGGAATATCCTTGGCCCATGGGGAGAAAGAACAACAGGAGTGCACTATCAGGACCTGTACCCCGTCCATTTCTTTAGATGTCTGGAGGAGATTCAGAAATCAAGAATTGAGAGAGGACTCAATAAAAGAAATATAATTTTTGGCAACCCACCAAAAGACAAAAGAAATTGCCTTAGACAGGTGGAGCTGCTGTTTCTACTTGCTGTTTGCATGAATGTTTAAATAAGATACTGAAATCTGAGGAAGAGTGTTAATAACAAGGGTGAAGGGCTTACTGGAGAGTTGGGGCACAGAAGATGAGGAGCTGTGGATGACGGAGCTGTAACTAGAGCGAGAGGCATCCAAGACAAGGAAGGCCAGAACATGTATACTTACCACGGAAAGCATAACCTTACTCATCTTTCTTTGTGCTCCCTGTTGCTTTATCTGTCCTGTCTACCTGTCAAATTGGATCATGCATGGGCAGGGAACAAAGTAATTGTTTTTCAAGTAGCTAGAAGATACATTAGGAGCAGATACTGACAGCATGATGGTACTCCCTCCACCCCAAATCTTCCAAGGGACCATCTAAACAGAGAAAAAGAACTTCCGAATTATCTAGTAGAAGTTGTGGTGCATTGGAAGCTTGTTAAAATGAAAATCATGCAGGCAGTATTTATTACTTTCAAAAACTAAAAAATAAAATAATAATGCTAACGAACACCTGAGCATTGAAACTAAAAATGGACTGGCTACTTAAGTGACATGACTTTGCAGAAATAATTTTAGTAAATGTATTGGAAATTTCTTTCTGTACAGTACAAATAAATTTTGGTAAAAAGCAAAAAATTGTCTTGTTTAGAGAGCTTCAATTGGAACAGGCAATCTAACTAAGTAACTAACTACAGAACCGAATTTGAGAGAAGTTTCTGATTTGTCTTGGCACAATCACCCTTTGTCTGTTGACATATTTAAATTGCTATATCAACCAAACCTGTTGTGATTTTTGAATTTGGGGGGAGCAAGCTCAGCTCTATTTTACTGGAGAAGACACTTTTTGATGTTGCTTTCCAATAAGGTCTGAGAGAAACATCACTGTGAGGATGCTGGCAATACATGATTCTACTGGCTCAGTGAACTCGGAGGTACTATGTCCTTTGAATGCATTGCAACCCTACCCATGTGTCCTCTAACATCATACAATCAATATATCATTCTCTGTAAGAAGCTTATCTAGTGACTTAATAAATAAATTCAACCCAACTAGCAAAGGCAAGAATGTATAAATAAATTCCAACATGACTGTTGACAGAATATTCAAAATCTCATGCATTCCAGGAAGTCTATTTTATACCTGCAGTTTTTGTGGCTTTCCTGCCTGTCTGAAAAAGAAAGGGGCAGTCTTGCTACAGCACTAGCTTAGATCAGTGCAGATATACTATTGTAGATGCTGGTATGCTAGGGTAAAAAAATTGTAGAACTTAAAAAAAGCACAACAGAAATGTCACTGATTTTGGGGTAGAAATAACTAACTGTGGGGAGAAGCACAAAATCTTCATTTGTATCTCAAGAAAGAAGTTAAGAAACAGGCTATACCAGTGAGGTGAAAAAGTAGGAGAGTAGGAAAATAAGAGTGTAAAATAGAGAGAAAACTGAAGCAGCTTCCAAAAATTTCCCACAGATTCCTCATTTCCCAGTCCAAAAATTCCTTCAGCTCTGTCTCCTCTCCCCACAGGAAATCAACTGCTCTGCTACTGTTACAAGATTGCATTTCCCCCCTACCTTGGGGGAAGCAGCTGCTTTGGGATGGTTCTGCTGAGAGGAACTGAGGAATGACCATTAAGCACAAGGGATTCAATTACGTCTATGTAATCATTTATTCCAAATGCTACAAGGCCCTAATGGTGATGAAACTAGGTGTGCTAAGGTTTTAGAAATTTGGAAGAATCTGGAGGTGGTGGTTTACACTATTAAAAAGTGTTCATCAAAATTTACAACATTTAGTTATACAGTTTGAAAGTTTAAATATTTGTAGAATATGAGATTCAAAATACAGTACAAACATAATAAGGGAAGCTTAATTTACTTTCAGTTAGATGATCATTTCTGTATTTTTTTTTAAGTGTTCCCTCAGTTTTGGTAATGGTGGACCCAAGTGACTGGATTCATGAATGCAAATGCAAATACAAGAAGTGCTCCCATAGTCAAAAAGTTATGTGCAGATTTTTGTAGATCCAAAGAGTTTATGGGGTGTAACACTACTGGCCCATAATGGTAAATTACTTAGCCTATTTTATGGAGAATATGGCTCACAGGTGTGGTCTTTCTCTTACTCTTTAAATATCCTGATGTTGAGAGCTGCAGATGCAAAAATGTAGCAAAATGACAGAAACTTAAGGACTGTGTTTACAGTGAATCAATCCAAATTTTATTTTTAAAGCAGCTGTTGTCTGATACAGTGGTGGCTATCTACCTTGCTACACTGACTAGATAGGGTTTTTTTTTTTTTTTACTTTTTCCCCTGCAGACTCCAAATCAAGTCTTGCAAACTAAAATAAAAGGGTATTCAATGTACAACCAACTTTGTATTTTTGAAGGCAAGAACATGTCTCTGACTAAAAGTACTTTGCAAACAAAAACATCCCCTAGCAAGAAGGAAATGGACTGTTTTGGCTTCCTTACCTATGCATTACTGTATATTATTTAAGACCCATAATGAGAATTTTTTTGCCCAGTTCACTGAATAGTACCTGTATTATGTACCCTTAAAGACACATCAGTAATAACATATCTTCTTTTTCTCGTATGTTCAATTGGAAGAGGCTTGATTGTTCTAATTGCCACCTTCATATTACCCAGAACTTTGTCATTACAGACACAGGGCTGCTTATCTTCACACATAAATTCTGTTTTTATTGGTTGGAATAAAGTAGGTTCATGCGATGCAGATCTGGAAATCAAGGCAAACAAACTCCAAGCACTGCAGTTGGCAGCATACAAAGTTGACAGGGAGAGATGCCAAGAATGGAATATTTTACTGTTTAAGGTCAGCCTCTTCATTTCAGAGCTGTGTGAAGAATAACGTTTGGCGGTAGGTTATTTTTTCTTTTTTTTTTTAATAATTTTATTAAATTTAGGAAGTTGATTTGTCCATGTCTGTTTTGTTGACATTATCAGGAAATTATTGGCAGCAAAGAGTAAGGAATCATTGCAACTGCTTTTGGCAAAGATGGAGCTGGGAAGCAGTAATGAAGCACAGGCAACAGAGTTCTGTGGGTGTTGGATTACAAAAATTACAAATGTTATATGAAATTAGTGTACTTGCATTTAAAATGGCCGCTGTACATCATCTTGTAGCTAGGTCTGTATTCAGTCCTTTCATTTTTTGGCACTTTATTGTTTTTCCTGTGCCAGGATTCCTGCTGATGTTTTTTTGTGGGCATCACTAATTACAGACTCCTCATTCTCTTCTTTTGATTTGGTCCTACCAGTGGCTCTGGCTGACACCAGTTAAGTAGGAATGAAGTCACTCTGCTGGGTGTGCTCAGCGGACAACTTTTCAGTCATGTCAGCACCTAGCTGTTGGCCGCTGTTTCTCCAGGCACCAAATACAGTATCACAATGGGATCTATGGTTTTCTTTCTGAGAGAGTGCTGCATATGCTTGTGGAAGGGAAGGCAGAAGGAGGAGAGTCAGCTGTACTCTTCAGGTTCACTTACAATTTCAATTATTGGTTTGATGTTATTAAACTTCATTAAATGCTTAGAAACACTAATTTTGGCATACTTGTACTTTAAAAGATGCCTACAGAGGTAGCAAATTGCTTCTGGCCTCATGTTACAATACGTATGTCAGACACTAGCCATAATGAAAAAAAGGAGATAACGTATAGATTTTTAATCCATTATCATGTGTTCCCTTCTAACTTGGAAATGGATTTTGTTGTGAAGGAGTAGGATGTTTATACCATTTTTTTTTTTTTTGTGAAACCCAGCAGATGTACCACTCAGCTTTGTTAAGACACAATCCGTCTCACAAAGGACTTATGTAAACATTCTTAAGGAAACCTTTTTCTGTATTTCCCATTTTGGACAGGTGCGGAGGGGTGGAAACAGGTTATCCAATCTGGAAGTTATTTGCTTTGTTTTAAAACCTAATGCGTTTTGATCTGATGCACTGAAAGGACCTTAAAACTGAGTTCACGCATGGCATTTTTTAATGTGAAGAGTCTAGACGTAAAATAAAGTTGGATTATAGTAAAAATATATATACAACTAACTATAGATTTATGAAATGGTGAAGTACAAAGACTCATGACAGACATGTAGTTTACTTTAGCAGCACTGGGTTTGCATTTAATCTGCTTTCCACATATGTTTAAATAATCTTCAATTATCTGAAAAAATCTGCTTTTATAAACCTCATAATTTATCAGGGATTAAAAAAACAGTGTTTTGACAACATAGATGTTTTAAGTGCAGCTCATTATTTGTACATCATTAATCCAAATTGATTAGCACACAAGTTTTCTGACCCTGGTAAATGTATCCCAGCTGTTTACATTTTGGGCAAATGATATTTCTTTTACTATGTATGTTGAAGTTCAAGGCTGTCTTACATCAAATGTGCATGTTTTGGAAACTGCTTTTGTCTGTATCTTGTGAGAGTCAAGGTTTCTTATCTTTTCACAACAATTACATTTGAGTGCAAATCAATCAGCTTGCTGTGGCTGATTTCTGAAACCAAAAAGAAACATTTTTGCAAAATGAAGCAGCTGCTTATCCTAGAATTACAGGTTCCTAGGAGGGCAGGGGATGTGATACCACCTTATTTACTCAACAGGCCTAAGAACTAACATGATACAATAAAGCATTTAAAAAAAAAAGGACAGAGGAGGAATTCTTCTAGATAATTGTGATTTTCTTTGAATCTAACATTTGAGAAGTGCTTGTGAACTACTCACATTGTTGTTTAAAGAGTTCTCATTTTCATTTGTCGTAAGAACTTGAAACTAGCAGGTAGAAATAGACTTTTCCAAATGCAATTTGTCATCACTCACCATTTTCAAAAATGCCTTAGCAATAGGACATTCTTCAGAAGGATTAACAACATTAAGTTTTGAAAGATTGCTTGTGATTTCAACATTTTAAATTTTAAAGTTTCTGCCTAAGAGTCCTGAAAAATTTGTCAAACTTAAATTTTCAACAACCATGGAATACTATTTAGTACCTGAAGATGAACATAAAGGAATTGGAAAAATAATTAGTTATTTTTGCCCATACAACTTAGTACTTATTTTTATTTGTGTGTCTTTTATCCCCTCTTATTTTGTAAGGAAACAAGTATAGCAGATGCACTGTTTTATCACATGAGGTGTAAGTGTAAAATATGTTAAGAAAATTGTGTCAATTAATCCTCGGTCTCAGCTGACAGATGGTTTCTGCACTGTTTGACCTTTCAACAAGTTTACTGTGAATCCAAATAGATAATGTGGTTTGAGACAACAATTTTTTTTTTTTTTTTTTTTTTTGGTACCAGGAAGATAGAGTTATTTCTATTATACTTGAATGTGTAGTTTCCAATGCAAAAATAGACGTAAGCAATATTCCATATAACTTCTGGTTACCAAAAGTCCTGAAATCGACTGTTTTCCAAATTGGCAATATCATCCACAAAGGTTGATACAGCAGGGATCCAATTTTATAGTATCTATTTTCCCTGGGTGTTCATTTAGTTGCCCTGTTCTTTCCTAATGTTTCCTACAGAGCTCTCTGTGGTTTTCAATATCCTGCTGGCACTATTTCTTCATATATGGCATACAGAATTTTATACACTAAACCATTTCCAAAAGATCAAATCAACTTGTCTAACATATCGTACCTGCTAGTGTTTTTAGTATGAGTGATGTGTCTGTGCTTTGTGATTTCAGAAGCATTTGTAAGCATGTTCTTGGGCTTTGAGCAACCTAAAGACTGTTCAGGCAGCAATGTGATGACTAGATGGAAGAAAATGAAGAGTGCTGCCCTATCTGTTATCATCTTTACAGTTTCTGGTGTGAGACGGAGAAATGAAAACATATTCCCATGTATTATGAATTACAATGCCATACAATCAAGGCTCAGGGCTCTCCTTCCTGTTAGAGAAGTCTTATCACTGCCAGAAATGTGCTGTGTGTGGGGTACCCTCTCTCCATGGATGTCCTTGGTAGCCAGGCAATTAGTGTATTACAAGCCAGTTGAGCTATCAGGAGGCAAGAGCAGAGGTATCCGGAGGATGGGGTTCTGTCACTAGCTGCCATACGAGAGGCAGCTGCAGGGTGCAGGTTCAGTTTCTAGCACGTCTGAATTTTGCTTGTCTCCCCCCAAAGCAATTGCATGGATTTTAGTTTGCATTTCCAAGTACTTTCTTGCTTGAACATGAGTGACACTGATATTCTAACTTAGCAGACTTGCAATATGCAAGGGAAAGTATTAAATTCTATAAATATACCCCTTGTTCTCAAAAATCCTGCTGTTTCACTGATGTAGCTGTAACATTTATTTTAAAACATTTTAACATTTAACATTTTTTTAACATTTATACAAAAAAGACAAAAAAGTATCTAATTCAAAGGCCAAGTTTGGTATAACTTTTCGTGAGGAATTGTAATATAACATAGGCTATTTTAGTAATTGTATGATGTTTAAAAGAGTGGGGGGAGAAAGAGCTTGACAATATTAAATTAAGAAAAAGAAAACTTTAAATTAATTGAAGGATAGCTCCCACTCAGTTGTGTTATTCTTGTATTGGTCACACTAGCACAACTTTATTAAAAATAACTATCCATCTCAAAAACTTTATACAAGAAAAAAGATCAGACAGTAAAACAAAAAATAAATGCAAATTAAGAGTTCAAAGGGAATTACAGAAAAATTGTTGACTTTAACAAGTGATGAAGAAAATGCTAAATAAATTTGTCTTAATCTTTGAAATAAAAAAGATGGAGGGGAAGCTAACAAGCAAAGAGAGAAAAAATGAATAGTAAGCCCAAGGCAGAATAATAGTTACATTGATGCACAGCACAATTAGGAAAATGTGTCTCCTCCACCGTAGTCTAATCTTGAAGCTCTTGCTCACTCACATCGATTCACTGAAAAGCTGCAGTATCATCGAAGAACTTAACTTCTACTTTTTTGGCAAAGAAAGTTATGACTGCCACAAAAAAAAAGAAAGTGAATGGAAAGATCTGTGCCTTAAGACATGCCTACAGGAAACCGGGTTGGACAGTGATTTTTCTCAAATGATATTTGACAGTGTGGGAGTTTCTCTCATCTAATACTATGCCTTGAATGGCAGGTCCTTCTGATTAAGTCAAAGCAGGGTCCCCTGCTACCTGGTCCCTCTTACAAGGTCTAGGTTCCAGAAAAAATGTTGGACCGCTCTTGACAAACTTGGAAGCATCAGAACAGCCACAGTCCTCCCAGTGCAACCCTTCCAATCCCTATTGAGATGTTTATAATGTTCTCTTCACTGTTAAGGTCTTCAGCATCAGCCACACAATCCAGGCTGTAGACATACATAATTTTTATGCTCTCTCACATGCAAACGTGGAATGTGAGCCAAGATTTACCAGTTATGACTGGTGGAGATCATCAACCATTTTCCACTAATAATGAAAATCCATCAGGAGAATGGTGATGGAAATAGGCACTTTATCAGAAGCATAAAGCCAGTCTGGGTGGGGGATGTGGGATCTGGATTAGCAGCGGAGGAGAAACGAAATACATCACAAAAATTTTTGAAAAAATCTGCTAGTTAAATTGCCATATATTTTGACACTGATGTGAGTGATTGCAACTAGTAAGGTTACTGAATACTCACAGTTATTCTTAAAACATTCAAAATGTGTTTTGAAAAAGGTTTCTGTCATCTGTTTCTTTGTACTCTCCCAAGTTTGCTTGGTGGTATCTGCTTGACCTCTTATGCAAGCTGCTTGTGGTAGGGACTCTGTTTTGCTGTGTTTTTGCAGAGAATAGGGCATTAAAATTTCTCATTCAGTGCTGGGATCCCTCTGTGCTCCAGCAAAAAAAAAAAAAAAAACCAACCAAAGCACAATTCTTATGTTATTTTTGAAAGTTTATGTTAGTTTGCTGTAAAAATCCTGCATTTCAAGTATAGGAAACTATGGATCTCAGTTCTTACCTCTTCTCTATGGAAAACGAAAAAAGAAAAAAGCTTGCCAGAGAGAACTTGGTAAAACTGGTGAATCTGTGGTTGGGTTATGCTAATGTGAGAAGTACCATCTCTGATCTATAATTTTCCCAAGTCCATGTGACCCAGAGACAAGACTGTGCCTTGGGATCCATGCAGGGCAAACCCAAAATGTCTGTTCTTTGCATATTTCTTGATTTACTGTCCCCTGATAAAATATTTATGTAAATTAGAACTTTTTAATCCCTGGTAAATTGCTGTAGCTTCTCAGGATAACTAAGTACATCTCTGTGCCCTTATTGCTAAGAATTTCCAAAAAACTATATATAGTTTTTTGGGTCCAAAATGAGACATGATCACAGGAAATGCTTTGCTGAACAAAAATAATATACCTGTATTTAAGTAAAACTCTGACAAGCCCTTTTCATAGAATCAGAGAATAGAATCCTAGGATGGTTTGGGTTGAAAAGGACTTTAGAGATCACAGAATCACAGAATTGTAGGGCTTGGAAGGGACTTCAAGAGATCATCGAGTCCAAAGCCCCTGCTAAAGCAGGTTCCCTAGGACAGATCACACAGGTAGGTGTCCAGATAGGTCTTGAATATCCAGAGAAGGAGACTCCACACTCCCCCTGGGCAGCCTATTCCAGTGCTCTTTCACCCTCCCTGTGAAGAAGATCTTCTGCATATTGGTGCGGAACTTCCTATGTTCCACATTGAAGTCATTGCCCCTTGTCCTGTCTCCACAGACAACTGAGAAGAGGCTGGCCATTTCCCCCTGTGTCCCACACTTGAGATACTTGTAAGCATTAATAAGATGCCCCCTTAGTCTTCTTTTCTCAAGGCTGAACAGCCCTAGTTCTTTCAGCCTTTCTTTGTAGGGGAGATGCTCCAGGCCTTTAATCATCTTTGTAGCCCTTTGCTGGACATCCCTGTCCTTTTTATACCAGGGAGCCCAGAACTGGACACAATACTCCAGGTGGGGCTTGACCAGGGCAGAGTAGAGGAGGAGGATCACCTCCTTTGACCTGCTGGCTATGCTCCTTTTGGTGCACCCCAGGATCCCATTGTCTCTCTTAGCCCCCAGGGCACACTGCTGGCTCATGGCCCACCTGTTGTCCACCAGGACTCCCAGGTCCTTCTCCGCAGAGCTCCTCTCCAGCAGGTCATCCCTCAGCCTGTACTAATACAGGTGGTTATTCCTTCCCAGGTGCAAGACTCTTCACTTGCTTTTATTAAACATCTTCTGTTTTCTCCCTGGCCAGCTCTCCAGCCTGTCCAGGTCTCTCTGGATGTCAGTGCAGTGTTGCTGCATGTCAGCCACTCCTCCCGGCTTTGTATCATTGGCGTACTTGCTGAGGGTGGACACTATTCCCTCATCAAGGTAGTTGATGAAGATGCTAAAGATGTTAAACAAGACTGGGATCATCTAGTTCCAACCTCCCTGCCATAGGCAGGGTTACCCTCCACTAGACCAGATTGCCCCATCCAGCCTGGCCTTGAAGACTTCCAGGGAAGGCATAGCCACAGCTTCTCTGGGCAACCTATACCAGTTTCTCATCACCCTCATAGTGAAGAATTTGCTACTAACATCTGATCTAAATCTACCCTCTTTTAGATTAAAGCCATTACCCTTTGTCCTATCACTACACTCTCTGATAAAGAGTTCTTGTATCACTTAGTGATTCTCATTCATCTTTTAATGTCAAATAATTTTGCCACAAATGCTACAATAGAAAATAGCAATACTATATTAGACTTCTCTCACATTTGTTTTGTGAATATTACTACTCGATGGGCCACAACAATGGTCCAAATTTTTTTCCTTGATGATGAAACTAATGCAGGAGTTCATGGTGGATCAGAGAATGGGTTTTTAAAGGCTGAAAAGGCATGTATGCTTTCTGCAGCTTAGCTAAACATGCTGCTTTGTAGGTAGATATACAGGAATTCTCCTGTTCTTTTGCATGGGGCTGAATTTGACCTCTATTGATGTTACAGTGAGTCGCCTTGATGGACCTACTCCTTTTCCAGCAGAGATTTTAACCAGTAGGTTATCTCAGGAGTGTTTTAAAATTCAGGCATTAATGTTCCTCAGAACCAACAAGAGAAGTGCTACACCTTGTGCTCTAATGTAATAGGACCCAGGTATATATTTAAGAAGGGGAAAAAAATCTTATTATTTCTGCTACTCATAACAGTGAATATATAATTAAAACTGCACAAAATTACCTTTGTAATGTTCCCAGCTGTATTTTATTAGCAGGCCCTTAAGGATTTGATGAACAAAGCATTTTAATGCATTCCTTAGCCCTTAAAATGGGCTAACAGCTATTGGATATATTACAACCCAGTCCTCCTCTTTTTGTGTGAAATCCCTTGTCTGAAACCAAAAGCAGGAGAAACAGCTCCTCCTGATTCCCATGTACTACATTATCATTGTGATGGTGATGATGATTTTCACTGTGTGTGATGCAAATGAGACTATACCCAAGATCACTCTGTCCTAATGTCTTAATCCATACCTTTTATTAAGCCCAAGCAGTGAGTATCATGAGTCTCTTGAGAAAGAAAGGCATCCTCTGCATGATTAAATAATAGATAGATGACCAGCGCATGCCAGAACACTAAACTGTGACTCTTAGCTGTACAGCAAACCTGATGCATAATGATTGTGCGTTCATTCTTGCCTACACAACAAGTAACAAAGCAGCAGATAGAGTTTGGGGATTTTTTTGCTATTCCACAAAAATCTGGGGTTTAATCTCACAGCAAGAAAATATGAGAGCTGCAGAAGTATTTAAAGTACACTAGTCCTTCCCTAGGAAGGGAGTTCCTCAATATAGTGTTTTTATTTGAAATTATTGCTTCATATCCATATTTCATGTTACCACCTAAACACAACCACTGCTTTTCATTAGTGTAGTGAGACCATATGTTCTCTGAAGACTAGTTATGTTGCGTGTACTTTCAATTTACACAGTCTGTCTATGATGGGTCAGGAGAGGTCTCTACAACTTGGAATACTTAGCTGGCAAAACAGTGACTGCAGAAGATTAGTTTTTTGCTCACTTCAGAGTTTGGGAAGATATCCATTTGTTTATCTTTTTATTATTGGATTTCTGAATCATCTAGCACCCCTCTTCGCGAATCTCTGGCACCCTACTAGCATGCACATTCTGTTTTATTTTACTCCTTAATACCAAAACAGAAGTGGACTCTACGGCAACTAGATTTAAAGTTCCTTCCACTCTTGTAGTAAGAGTAATTTCATTTTGGTTGCTTACATGCTGATTATTTGGAAAAGGTGGACAAATACCATATAAAAAATTCCTTTATGTTATTAAACAGCTTAGAGATTTTGTTTTTACTTTATTGACTTGCAGAAGAATTTATACTGAACCCATTAAAACATTTATAGCAAGTTTACTTTCCCCTTTTTCTTTTTGCTTTTCTTTTACGTTTTCATGCATAAGCTTTAATTGTACTTAGTAGCAGTGTAATGCTCATCAACTTGCAGATTGACCCTGTGAGTTTTGGAAGCTCTAATTGTTGATTTCGTTTGCATAAAGCTGAGCAGTATGAATCACAGAGCTGCATAATTTATACTGGCTTCTTTTTTTTTTCCCCTTTCTCTTTTTGTTTTTCTAAAAGTATTATTAAATTTCAGGTGGTTTTCATTTAATAACCCAGACTAAAGACCTCCAGTTTGCTTCTGTGTCTGTTCTAATAGTCATGTATGTTTTAGTGATGCTCATATTGTCTCCAGTGAAGTCTATTGTGTCGACAGATCTAGTAACCAAACATTTTGTAATATATTTAAATATATTTGTATGCATGTTTCTGTGCTACTTCATATGTTCTAAAATATACACATGATAGATTACGGATTTTTTTGGCTACCTCAGGTACTGAAAGACACTGCCTTAAAAGTTTCAGGCATATATCGTATATTTTTTATAATACTGGGCTACCAAATTTACTGGGCAGGGTAGAGTTCTTTTTGTAGTTCTTCACTGGGTATTAAATTATACCAGCTAGATTCTTTTACCAGTACTAGATCTTAGAAGTTTGGGACTACAGTGGGAAAACACAGAAGTAATGCAAGGGTGAAGGGGTTTTGTGGGTGCCAATTAAGTAATCAAGGACTCCAATGTAAATTCTGGTTCATGAAATAGGAAAAATTAAAATGAGTTATCAAGAGCTTAGTTACTCTGATGTAGTTATTCAGATTCATTAGCGATTCTGTGAAGAAATCAGCCATTCATTAATTAGGATTTTACATCGGATCTTCGGATTTCACAGGTTTTTCACTGATGTTTTATGCATGTCAGAAATTAGAAGAAAAATGAACCTGTTCTTTTCTCTGTGTACTGGTGCTTGACATTGTTTTCTTGTTTGAAGAGTATACATTTTTTAAGTCTTTGAAAATGTCATTGTGTACATTGATGGCATTTCAGAAGTAGTGACCTAAGTCTAGCATTCAAAGTTTCCCTTTCCTTTCACACTTATGAGTGATTTGCTAATGTAAGTGAGCGAGGAAATGAGTAAAATTGATTTAACTTAGGTATGACCTATGGCAGACACTATTCTGTGTTATGTGGTCCACTGTAATGTACCCTGAGAACACTTTGAAATTTCTTGCTTATTTGATATGTGGTTTCCTCTTGAAAAAAGGGCCATCAAACAGACAAAAGTGAATGACAGTTTTATGATGTTGTTAAAACAGCTTTTCCGCTTTGATTTCAGTACATTTGTAGAACAGTATACATGACTGGTAAGACTGTGACACTGGGGTTCACTCAGACAACCTGAAATGCAATTTATGGGAGTTCCTGAGTATACTGTAATCTGTGTGGTTTGAGAAAAAAATCTATATTTGTATTGATATGGCTTTATAACTTTATTATATCAGTATTGATGTAACACTGTAGCAGTGGTCTGTAGCATTTTCCAACTACTGACATGCAGCCTGATTAGATTTGTGTATTGTCTGAAGCTTGGTAGATACAGATCGGTACTATATAGAAAGACAATTACATATCTGTCTGAACTAATGTGTGAGAGTAAATAAGTGCATTCTATGCTCTTTGTAAGCTGTCAAAGTAAATATCAAAACAAGCACGGTTTGCTAATTTGTTATATGACAGCATGTTCTATGTAGCTATGTAAAGGAAAAATCTCCTCATTTTTTTCCTCCCTTGTAATGAATGTTGGTTTTGCATAAACATTCTAGCAAAATGTGGCAAAATATCCCTAAAACAGTATGCAACTCTTTTTCCGGGCTGATTCAGAAAGGATTATGAGGGTGTACATGGAGTCTAATATTAATTTACCTTAGTGGGAATCTGATAATTGGAAAATATCTTTCGAGTGTAGCACTTTTTTAGAACTTTGCTTTAAGTGGACATGAAAGTGAACATAAGTGACCATGAAAGCTCATATTTACTGTGAATTAAAACAGAGAAAAGATTAGGAAAAAAATGGAGAGTTAGCTAGTATGTACAGCTTAGTTTCCTACCGGTCTGAGTGCTCATCATCCTTCTAGGTGTGTACAATATTCTGAATTACTTAAGGAGAAAGGCAAGATGGAAAGTGAAAGAAAGCACAAAGAATAGAAAAAGAATAATGGCAGAAAAAGAATACTCTGTATATATATATCTTTCTATTTCTTGTGTACGTCAGGCACTGCAATGCAGTCACAGATGCTCTCTGCTCACACTAGTCAAAGCATCCTCAAGCTTGTTCAACAACTGTTCACATCTATAATTAAGGCTGAGGACTGTTTTGGCCTCTGTGATTTTATGGTGAAGAGCAAAAAAGTTGTGTGAGGCCATGAAACCACCTGTTCTAGCTGAAGCACTGTTCTGGTATGGCCACAACTGGGTTACTGAGGTGTGGGGAAGCATTTCCTTTGTCTTGTTTTTTGGGGCAAGGTTATATTTCACATCCTTCCTTTGGTTGCTGTTCCTTCCCCTATGTTCCAGTTCAACCTGTCTCCCATTACATCCCTTTGTCAAAAAAGGCAACCAAGGATCAGCAGTGAGGTGAGGGGAAACGTGAAACTGTCTCTGGATCTCTGCACCATTTCCTCTGTTTGACTGACACCCTGATCCTTATATGTACCCTTTGACCTACAAACTTGAAAGAGTTTCCTATCCCTTGAAAAATAAGAAAGAATTTTGTAAGGGTTTTGGCTTTTTTAAAAAACTTTTTTTCCCCTGTTCTTGATGACGGCTATTTTGATAGATTCTTCTCTGTGAACTTTGTGGGGCAAATTTCATTTTCTAACAGGTTGTCACAAGTATTTTATGTCAACAACCAACAAAGTGGTTCTTCATAAAACATTACAAATGAACGCATATGCTTGATGTGCCTTCTGTATGAGTCATTCATGAAAGCCTGGCAATAATTATAATGGGAATGGATGGATAATTGTAGATATAAAATGTGAAGAACAAGTTTAGGAGGAAGACTGTTTGTTGAACTGCCAGGCAAACTGACATAAAAAGAACCCTGCCCATGTGACTAGGAAATGAGACAAGAGACAAGATTCTCTTTCAGAGGCCTATGATGGTAGTGCATTTCTCGTTAATAAAATATTTCAGTCTTGATGCCAAAGGATCTGCTTTCATGAAACCGGAACAGACAGGTGTCATTGTTTCTGTCTGTTAAGAAGACAGCTTTGTTAAGTTTACATTCACAATTCACAATGGGAACTCATGGTGTCTAGAAAACACAAGACAAGTGAACCAAATCTTGATTTCTAAATTGATTAATATATCTTTATTATTAGTTCCTATGTATGGTGTTTGATGATATCATAACTCTCTGTAGGTTTAAATCACGTGTGGACTTGTCAGGATTAACAAGCTTTAGCAGTCTGATGAATAGCACAGCACTATATACTTAATGTGGGGTAAGTCTGAGAAGATTCAAAGTCTTGATTTGATTTAGAATTCACGTCTTGAAACTCATTTAGGACGAGATTAAACTGTGAGGCTGTCACACAGCTGGACAAATAATTATGATGATTGATTTGATTGACAAAGCTGCTTTTGTTTGCTAATTGCCACTATGCAACTTATACTTTTCACATGTACTCATAGACTAAAATATTAGAATGTGTTTTGTTAGAATGAGTGTCCAAAACTCATCTAGTTCAACCTCCTGCTCAAACCTGGGCTCACTATATTGAGTTGTCTTGGGCTTTGCTCAGTCAGGTTTGAATTTCTCCTAAGACAGATTTCACAGCCTCTTTGGATCCCCTGCTTCAGTATTTGATTAGTCTCTTTTTGATTAGTGTTAATGTTTCATCTCCAATATCTAATCAGAATTCCCTTTTTTGCAGCTTGCAATTGTTGTCTCCCATCTTCCCAATGTGCATCTCCAGGAGGTACCTGGATCTTTTCATCTCCATCTCCTCCCATGGAGTATTTCCAGGGACCAATAAGGTCGCCTTTAGACTGCTCCTCCTTTTAGCTTAGGTTAACACCTCCAGTTCTCACAGCTTCTCTTCCCACAACAGCCAATTCAGCTCCATAAACATCTTTTTGGCTCTCCTCTGGACTGGCTCCAGTAAGTCAATGTACTTGTGCTGGTAAGCGTGGAACTGGGCAGAGCACTTCAGATGTGGCCTCACCAATGCCACATGGAGGGGAAGGATCACATGCTTCTACCCACTGGTTACACTCTTGATAAGACAATCCAGTATGTGGCTCATATTGATATTATCTGTAGAATAATTTGCACAATGAATATTAGTTTATTCTCCTTAGTTGTGGCTGTTTCCCCTATCTTTATATCAAAAAGGAGCTAATATAAACAAAAGCAGATTAATGCTTATATAAAAATTATTGCTGTGTGGTGGATAAAGTGGCTGAAGAAGCTTTACCCCAGCCATTGTGTTGTAGACCCAAAGGGCACAGTCAAAATCTATGCATTAAAAGTATTTTGCCGTCCACACTTTTTCTACCAGAAGGACTGCTGTCATGTTGTTATTCTAAACTGTCTTTCCAGGTAGATACTCAGGCTTCAATATCTTATTGTTGCTCTTCTTGTTTTGTGCAAACTGTGGCTGTCCACACTGGAAATGAGAGGAAATTGGAATAAAATTAACATCTTAGTAGCTGAAGTGTCTCTTTCCAGATGTCACTTCAAGTCACATCAGCGCTTTTACTTCAGTACTTCAACACAGTCCTGTGTTGAACAGTAGAAAAAAATTAATTTGCTCTATAAAGAGCTATTTCAAATTAGAGCATTCCATGGCTCTTTTTGTATAGAGACTCAGATTACCTTAGAAAGTTTCCCATCTACATTCATTCTGCTTGATTTGTCTTCTTATTTATTTTATTTTTTTCTCCTTAACCCACTGCCTTGAATGACTTTTACCATGGTGGCTGCAAGTTTTTTGTCAAGTCCTTCACAAATTATTGCAGTAAAACGTAAGTTGTCATATTCCAGCCCAACCCTTGCTGGTGGACATTGGACAAAAAAAGGTTTGTTGATTAAAATCTTGCTTAAAAGTCACAAAATTCTGAGTTATTTTAAATAACACATGCATCTTCATATGAGAAAAATAGAAGGAAAAAACCCTCCTCACCTCATTCAAAATGGATTAGAGTTGGGAGACTTTTGTGTCTAGTGCTAACTTATGGCACTTGGTACTAAAATGTAGCCCCTTGAAATTGTTTTAATAAATTAAAGCTGCTGTCAGAGGCTGAAGACATCAAACTAGAGCAAAAAAGATACTGTCAACTCTTAAATTTTGTGTTGTAAAAAGAATTTAATCCTTCAGCAAGCTGACAGTAAAAATAGACATACCCAATATTTTAGGATATTGTGTCAAAGATCATGTGTGAAAGCCTGTGAGCATCTTGCTTTACGCTGTGAGTTATAGATGCTCAGTCTTGAGGAGTGAGAAATGGCATATTTTTTGAGGCCCTTAGGATGTGCAAGCTATACACTGCTCTTTTTTTGAATGACAGTGTGGTCAAACTCTTCAGCTAGAAACATTTTTGTGTGTTTTTATTTTTTCAATTGTCTTTTATGTATGATATAAAGTTGCTATTAATTTAAAAACTGTCACTCACAGAATGTGGGAAAGGAAGACCAACTGAGACAAGCAATCGACAACAACTGAAATTGGTATCCTGAGACAGGTGATAATTTCGTACAGCTAATTATCATTTTTCCCATATGAAATAATGTTAGAAACATAATAATTTTTTTTGCTTTGATAAGGCATATTTTAAAACCTGCAGTCAATGATGACTTTGTCATATAACCCTCCTGCTTGTTTAAAAGATGGAAAAGAACCAAACAAAAAATGCCAAAGTGACTGTGCATTTTCTTAGTCATGATTCATTCTTGACATAGGCTTGACCTTGTCACTAATATTTAGAATTAGTCCCTTGTATTAATGATAAAGACTAGAGTTTTCTAAGCTGTCCAAATGATACAATTTGAACAGCTTGTTCCTGAGTTTGAAGGGAAGAGTAGGTATATACACTTTTTAAAAACAGTTCTTCCATCTATATTCGGTCTAATGGTATCTGGATTTGTTATGAGTCTGTGTTTATCTGTTTCTGAGTGTTATTGGTGTTTACCTCCCTCCCATACTCCTGAGGATATCTGATGTCCTGTGAATGTGTTTTCTGGACATCAGGATTCAGGGAGGGAAAATGGCTCAGTCCCCACCACTTAATTCCTGGGGATACTGGAATATGAATCCTCACTTTTCCCTAGCAACGTCCTTAGTCTTTCCAATTTGTACTGCTCAAATGAGTTTAGATGAGTCTGCACCCCAAGGGTAGTGCGTGCCAGACAGACACGCATATAAACACCTAATGCTAAGATAATGGTAAAAACTTGTAAGTTTGTGACTGTGTATTTCAAACTAAACTTCTTGGTCCTTTCTTCTCCAGCATGTTCAGAATCCATAGAAACCTGTTTTTAAAATCTTAGATTACCCATTCAACTTTTCCAACTTATACTTGCACTCCATTTAGTTAGAAATAATCACCTGTGTGAAATTATGCACGAGCCTCCTGGTAGAAAGTTTCATGTACTTGATGAAGTCCTTAAGTTCTCTGAGTTCTCTCCACTTCCTGAGAATTCATAGAATTATTTGCTTAAAAACGGTAGGTCAATTGACTTGTTCTTTTCTATTCAAAATTCTAACAGTCTTGTTACAAATCATTCTGGATGACTGATCAATTTAGACTTCAAACTCTTTGGTCTGTGCTGTTTCAGGGTTTTATACTACTTGGAATTACTATAAGTAAATAATAAATGTTCATATCATTCTATATTAAAGTACACTTCTGTAGCATACCACCGTTTAAAAAGATAAGGCATTTTGTGTTACTGGCTTAGCATCAGTTAAGCATCTGGGGTTTTGTTATATTGTGCAAAAGTTTATTTAATTTATTTTTGTCACAATTATCCTAAGCTTTATGCAGTCATTTTACTCTAGGATTGTTTCTGAATTTACCTCTGATAATGTTCTAGCAACAAAAGGTACACAGAGTAAGGTAATGCAAGAATTATATAAAAACAGTTATTTTCTTCCCTAAAGTAATCTTCATATGAACTCACGCCTTCTAACGCTCTTTATGCTTCAAATTGCAGAGTTGCACATTTTCTATAGTTTGCAGGCTAGAGCCAATTTCTCTATCTTTTTCCCCTCTTGACATTTACTAACTTGTGATTTTATGCTATCTTGGAAACTGACCTATTTTTATAAGTAGCTTTTTTGACACTCAAGAAATCACACATATTTAACTACCTCACAGGCTTATTACTGAATTAATTATTTTCACTTTGCACTACAAAAGGCCTTTTGCCTTATTCATTTTTTGGTCTCCTGGGACAGAGGTATGCTTTAGGTGGTAGATGTCCAGGCCAGAAAGTCATGACTTCATCACACAGGCAATGTAGCACATTTTACAAGTGTAGGATGGTACTCTGGAGCCTGGTATTTTTAACCTAGTTTCAAAAACCTTTCAACCCCTCTTGCTTCTTTTTGAATGATCAATGTTTTCATGAGATAGCTATCGTGTAGAGAACAGCAGTAGTCTTATAAAGCCAGAAAAAACTCTGTCTTAACCTATGCTATTTTTGAGGTACATCTCCTAGTCAGTGCCAGCTTTTCTGCCTTTCCAACAACCATAAAGACAACCTGAAACATGAACAGGTTAGGCTTTATGGTATTTTCTGTGTAATGTCAAACAACTTTTTTTTTTTTTTAAATTCAAATTCCAAATCCAAAAGGAAATTAGAAATTTGATCTCTCTGGTTTAAACCAAAATCATAAGCCCTTTGTTTATGTTTTTGTTGTTTATGTTAGATGCATTCAGAATGAAGATTAGCATCATGGTGGCAACTGAATTTGCATTGACTGTCAAAATGAGAAGCAACGCCTATATTGACTACATTATGCAGATCCAGGACCATCTATCTTGTGTCTGTCTTTTCTGAACTTGTGAAGCATCCCATACATTTCCTAGATAACGCATTTGCTAATTACGTTACTGAGCTGCTTCTATCCTTTTCCCTTTCTCAGTTTTCCTTCTTTGCACCTGTTCTTTCCTTCATAAAGGTTTTTCTCTTTAAAATAGAAGTTGCAAGCACTCATGTTACAAGTTCTGGAAAAACATTTGACAAGTAAACCACAAAATTCCATTACAACATTCTTCAACTCTGAATTTCATCAATACTGTTTACAAAATTTGGAGCAAGTCCTGCATGCACATCCTTCCCAGGGAACAGGGAACTGAACAATATTAGTTCTTACAAGCTGAGGCAACTGGGGAATGCTAAAGAATGGATGCCAAATAAATCAATGACATTTTGAAACTTTAGCCATATTCCTAGACTTACTCTTCTACTTCGATTTTGAAGATGGTGATGATCATTCCTATGTAAATTGAGTAGCCTCATTACTTTGCTAATTTGTATGTAGATTCAGTTGCCGGTCGCTAACAGTAGTAATGCTACTAGTCAGTGCACAATGTTAAAATAATCTAAATAAGAACTGCAGGAAATAAATTATTTTCCTGATGCTTTTACTGCTTCTTTCACACTGCTCAACCTTTATAAACTTAATTTATGCCCTGTTTCTCTTACATACCTAAAGTACACTTCACCTAAAAGTCTGAGCCATTTGTTTTCAGAAATAAATAGATTCTGTGCTTGCCAGCCATCTAAGCTGAACTTCAGCTTTTCAAAATTCTCTCTAGCCCCTTTCTGTCTTAAAGTGAAAGCCTCCTCATTAATTCCTCAAATAAAAATCCAGAACAGTGGTGTGAGACTTACAATTTATAGACCTTATTCTGTCTCATTCAGAAAAATATGTGACAACAGAAACATATTGGGCAATTGTAGAAGATACATGAGGCAAGCCCAAGAATGGAAAATTGAACTCTGCTTTGTATGAAGTGTGCCTGCTGTATTTTGCTTGGTGAATGGTGCTAATGCAATGTTGAATTTATACTCATCCTCACTTTATGCCACGTGCACCCCTTCTGCTTGTGCATGTACCCACACACCAAACCATGCACCCCACCCTCACTTGTTTTTCAATTCCCCTTCAGCTATATCTATTTTTCTACTTTCTTCTTTTTCTGGAATGAAGATGTGAGAACATGGATACCTACAAACTCTTTCCAAAGCGAGTGACTACATTTCATTTGGTATTTTCCCACCCTGCAACCACACCCCTGTAAGAAATAAGTATTTCCAGCTAGCTCTCTGATAGAAACTACTGTTTCATCATTTGTCTTTCTTTAATGACAGCTAGCCTTTACGCTTCCTCTCTATCATCAGGACAGACTTCAGGCTGTTTTACTCTCATTTTGCATTGTCACTGTGAGTTCATACAGCTGTCCATTGTGACTCCTATTTCAAAACATGACTTATGCAGCTGGTGTGGATATGATGTTGTCTTCATCTCAGGTCCAGATATGAAACTGGTGTATCGGTAATTTGTTTCTTTTAAAGTACTAAAGGAAGAAAAACACAGATTATCACACATTTTTGAATATGGTAGTTAAAGAAATGCTAGATGGAAAAAGGCTAAAGAGCTATTTCTACTGGATTTCTTTTTTATAAAGACACAGGTGAAAATCTCACTTATGCAGATGCACTTATTTGTACCAAGTTACAGGGCTGAATTTTGGTAAATCAGCCCCTGTGTGTACAAAGACCAATTGTTGTTTAAGTGCATTACATTTTGATGTTCACCTTTTAAGCAGTAACTGTCAATAGTGCCAATTTAAATGCTCTCTCTTTGTAGTCTGGTGTACTTTAATGGCTATGCTGCAGAACTTTAGTTTTTACTTTAATAGTATTCCTGATTTCCTGCTGTGGTTATATACTGAACATTAGAAATTATCTGCAGAGAGAATTAGAGGGTGTAAGTGTGATTGGCTGAGTCACGTAAATGCCAAAAGCTTTTTGTGACATTTTTCAGACTTTAAAAATGGAAATATGTTATTTGCACATTGGCTCCTGATGGAATATGACACACTGCAGGCATGCTGTGAGTTTAAGTTTGGGTTTTAGACCATTAGGGGCTGTGTATATGGGGACCATCATGCTTCTAGAAATAAAGGCAAGGAACAACTTTCTACACGGACATCCCTTGTTGATGAGCCAGAGAAACTTCATCAGGTCAATGAAAGCTAATATTGATAGACTTTCTGGAGCCCGTTATCTGGAGTCAATCCTTATGGAGTGTAATTTGGGCTTGATGTAACTTCTGTCTTTCCTCCCAGATGAGTTTCAGCACATTTGTATTTGCCTGTGAAACAACAATGTCCAGTACAGTCAGTGTTTAAATGTAGAAATACCAGCCAAATTATATTTCAAGTTCATAAAAAGAAACACCGCCTTAAATCTTTGATCTGTAAGCACTCCACATCCTCGATTGCATGAAGAGTTCTTAAATTAGTCCCAAAAAGTGTTTTTTTAACTTATTGCTTTATGTATCATTATGGAGAGCATGCATATGAGAGAATTGCTTCCAGCTCTGTTTGCCTGCCTCATCCAGCCCTTCCTCAAGATCTCGAAGGAAACCATAGAGGACAATATTTAAGTACCTGTCCCTGGCAGTTGTCAGAGAGAAGCAGCAAGGTGGGAGTTGGTATCTCTAGCAGTTAGGCACCAGACCTATCCACTGAAATTTTATATCAACTTTATACTTACAGACCCTTGAATTTCTTGTCTCTGGGCAAAACACTGGTAAAGTTGGCCTAAAATTTTACTGCTGTTTTTCATAAGTGATTTTTTTTTTTTTTTTTCTTTAGCCATATTCATTTTCTGGTATCTAGAAAGGAAGAGCATTGTCTGCTCAACTGTTCCATGGGACCTGATGGGTGTGTGTTACTGATGAGTAATATGTATGACAATCCCAGTGCCTGTTAGCAACTAATATTAAATGTTCTTAACACACTTCAGGACTAATATGTAAACATGAGTTTTGCTTAGTAAACACAGTTGCAGTTTGGAAAGAAATATCCTTTGAGGTCTCCTATATGTATTAATAAACTTTTATTTGGTTTATTTGTGTAGTAAAAAGGAGTTAGACTGGTGCAGTCCCTCACTATGTAGTGTTTCATTTTCCGTTGTGCTAGATTAGCCCTGCCTGGGTGCCAGATGCCTGATGCCCACTGAGCTGCTCTATCACCCCCCTACTTATCTGGACAGGGGAGAGAAAATTTAACAATAAGGATGTGGGTCAAAATAAGGACAGGGAAAGATCACTCACCAATTGCAGCCATGGGCAAAACAGACTTGAGTCAGGGAAACTAATTTAATTTATTACCAATCAAGTCAGACTAGGGCAAGGAGACATAAACCCAAATCTTAAAACACCTCCCCCCAGCGCTTCCTTCTTCCCAGGCTCAACATTACTGCAAATTCTGTCTACCTTGTCCCCCTGAGTGGCTCAGAGGGACAGGGAATGGGGGTTGGGGACAGTTCATCACACATTTTCTCTGCCATTCCTTCCTACTCACACTCTTTCTCTGCTCCTGCATGGGGTCCCTATCACTGGCTGCAGTTCTTCATGAAGATCTCCAGCGTGGGTCCCTTCCATGGGGTACAGATCTTCAGGACCAGATTTCTCCAGTGTGGGTCCCCCATGGGGTCACAGGTTCCCCAGCAAACTTGAACCAGTGTTGGCCTCTCTCTCCATGAGGTGCAGATCCTGCCAGGATCTTGCTGCAGCAAGGGATTCCCATGAGGTCAAAGCCTCCTTTGGGTTGGTCTACCTGCTCCATTGCGGGGTCCTCCCACAGGCTGCAGGTGGAATCTCTGCTCTACCATTGTCCTCCATGGGCTGCAGGGGACAGGTGCTTCACCACTGTCCTCTGCTTTGGCACCTGGAGCACCTCTCCCTGCTCCTTCTTCACTGTCCTTGGTGTCTGTAGGTCTGTTTCTCTCACATATTCTCACTCATCTGTTCTGGTTGCTGCTGTGCATTTTTTTTTTTACTCCTTCATAAATATATTATCAGAGGCCTGAAGCAGTTTCTTAAAAAAGCCACCACTATAGCTTCCCCACTACCAAAACCTTGCTACACAAACCCAATACAGTTGGTAAGTATTTTCTTTGTAATCAGATACATCTTTCCTTTTTTTACTTAGTAGATAAAAAAACCTCACCATGCATATACATGTAAAGCGTGGGTGAGGAAAGGGATACATAAACTAAGTTGCCTACATCTAGTAGGTGCCTTTATTTCTCAATGCAGTCCCTGGTCTTTAACGATTAGTGGAGAATGGCTTTTACATGCAGTTGACAAAGCAATCATGACTTCCAACATGTTCTGTTGCTTTGTCCCCTAAACTGTTAAGGACTTGATAGAATTACATGCAGCTCATAGTTACTGGTTTCTGATGAACCCATAGCAAGCACAGGGAAACAAATCACCTTCAGAAAACAATTATTTCCTGGTAAACAGAAGCACACTAGCAGAAAGATGGTTGTCTGTCACTCCCCCTTCAAGAATTTCTAGCAATGAAAGTCAAGAGAGCTGCAAACTATTGGCTTCATACTGACATTATGGAGAAAGGGGCATCGGCAGAAAGTATTGATGACAAGGTTTTAATGTGCTTTATGAAGAAGTTGGCTTCAGAGCATAAGAGTACTTTGTATTCTTGCCAGATGATCTGAGGTCCTTCCATCGTTGGTTCTCAATATCCTTTCAGCCACTCACTTGGATTCTATTATAGTACTTCACTATAATTCTAATTATCGTTCATCTCAGTAGCTGGTAGCTTTTCTATTATTAACTAATCATCTATTGGCCCTGTGGGGGTCCCATAGCTTCCAGGCCTTCTTAGTGAGGTTGAATTAGATTATCTGCCCTTATTAAAACTTAGATTTAACCCAAAGTAGGAATGGGAAAATGTCCTCCTAGTGTTCGTATAGGTAAAAATACATCATTGCACATGTATAGGTTGCCTAAGTTGCACAGCAAACTGTGCCATTCAAAGTTGGGGCAAATAAAGCACACTATTTTACAGGTGACCTGAATGTCATGAGAAGAATTTATGTCACACACATTCTTTAGAGCAATTGACATCATAATTTTTGAATGTTGAATGTGCATAGCAGCATTTGTGTTTTGAACAAGTTAATGCTGACTCCAGGTAATGCTTTGATTAATAAAAAATGCTGTACAGGGCCAAATGCTGTACGGGGCCAAATAATAATCGTAGTGAAGTGAACTGAAAGATACCTAGTTCTGCTGTGTAAAAGATCTAGTAAGTGATAATATAGTCAGCATTTTCCATCAATGTGCCTAAGATATGACTGTATACTTACAACATAGGTTGTTGCAAGACTATTTTAGACTCTGTAGTGGAGTCCTGACTTAAAATTTGTGCCATGTTACTTAATTAAAAAATACATCTGATAATTTTGGATTACTTCGTATTTTATGGTAAGCATGTATATTGAAGTACAAAATCAGTTTTTTCATGACATTTTCAAGGAATAACTCTTGTCAAAGAGTGACATGGGACTGTCTGAAATGGTACAAAAGAAGACAAATGAGCATGAGACATAAATTCACTTAGCATTTGTTGTAAGGTTGCTTAACTTGATTTTCTGTGAATGGAGTAAATTTTACTGACAGTAGGAGGTTCTGTGTTCTGTTCCTCACTTTTCTGTGTTTCTTCTCTATTTTGTAGACTATATCTCAGTCCTTTATGAGCTGTTCTATGACCATCTCAAGGCAGTAAGGGTGCAGTTAAGTATTCTTGCAGGTCACTTTTGCCCCTGTGGAGAATAAGAGAATACAATATTGTAGTTACTGGTATTAAATATCAATCCAAAGCCGTGGATGAATTCTATGAAAATTATCCAAATATGGCAGTCATTGTCCTCTTTTTTTTTTAGCTAGCATTATCAGTTATAGAAGAGAAGAGGATAAGTGGTTGCAATGAACAAAGAGTGAACTCTGCCCAGGTGATAAGGCAAAAGCGAAACAGCATCGTACTCTGTCTCTGGGCAAATTCTTATTTTAGTTTGATACACTCCTATTCACAGAACTAACAGCCTGTAGTTCTCATTAAAATAGGCAAGAACTGTGTTATTATGCCTGATCACTGCATTTGTATTTCCTTGTAATGCTGGCATCGTTAGCTGTAAAGTGTGTCAATTTACTTAGAGAGGAGATCTATGGCTCAGGCACACAACCCAGTTACAGAGGATTAACATGTTTCTGTGCATCAACGGATCCATGGTAACTGCTATTAACTGCCTGTGCAGATGTTCTGACCCTGCTCCAGTTGCAAGGCAATGTGATTTACCTGCAAATCTAGAAGAAGTTTCCAGTAAGCTTCACTACTTTTTCAATTGCTAAGAGCCTGTGGGGCAGTGCTGTGTTGAAAGTATCCCAGACAGAGCAGCAAGAGTGCCATTGGGCCCCAGAGGGTGTGAGGGGAAGGGCAGGCTGGGAAAAGGCCAGCACCACAGTGAAAACCCAGATAGAGAGGCTTGCCTCTGGTCAGTGCAAGGTCTGTCATAGATGTGAGTCTTGTGGTGCCAACTTCAGTGGGGTGGCCCAACTGAGGGCAGTAGGAGTGAGCAGCAGGCTGATGAGGTTGCACCGACTTCCTGCTCTGCAGGCTCCTGAACGGAGCCATTATGGCCCCAAACACCTGAGTGAATCTTGTAAATGCTGCTTGGATATTTGACAAATGAAGATGCTGTAATCACCTAAGACAATTATGTTCCCATGCCAATGACTGAGTTTTAACAGTAAATTCCTGCTGAGAAGAGTTACTGGTGGGAGTTCAAGGAACAGAATAATCGATTTGATGCATTAAAATGTCCAAATCAGGGCTTTACTTGTAAGACTATCTCAAAAAAATTTTTATTACTTTTAAAATAATGAAAAAATGTTGGGAGTATTTTCTTCAGCCATTGGCTTCTGGGTCTTGGATGTACCTCAGGCAATTTCTGCTGCAAGGTCTTAAAGAAAGAAATTGTTATTTCCCTTTAGATGTCTCCAGAAGCTGGGAATTTTTAAATAAAAGAGAAATTAAATCTCAAAAAATAAAAGGCCAGTAATTCCTAACCTAACCTTTAAAGATCGAGGTAACTGCAATTTTTGTATTTGTCGTCATCAGATTAAAATGATACTGAGATTTTTGTAATTAAATGAAGTTCTTCCCCACACACCCCCCCTCCCATTCCCCCCACCCCGCCTTTCCCCCTCATGCTCTGTTATTCCAGCATTTGACCAGCCAAGTGATAAAGTGCTTGTGTGGAAGGTGACTGAAATCTTTTCTCATGACTCTCCTCTCACACAGGGACAGGAATTGTGTGATGGCCTCTGGTTCTGCCTCTTCCTCATGTTCTTGCAATGGTCCCTGTTGATCATCATCCCTCCCTAAGTGCACAAATTTCTATGTGTATTTCTTCTTCTGCATGGGTGCAACTGATACCAATATGGGTTGATGTTTTGGCTCAGCTGCACTGTCTGTCACAGCAGTTCGAGTAGCCACAGTGCCCATTGTCAGGTGGGGTAGCTGCAGTGCCTGTGGGTCTGATCTCCCTCTCTTCTCCTGGATGGAGCTTCCTACCATCGAGCAGTGTTTGGGAGATAGCGGCCAGGGCCCAGGACAGTGCACTAAGTTGTGCTTCTTTGGAACAGCCACTGCATTTTGCTTTCAAATACTCTACCTGTTTATTGGGGTCTTGTAGTTGTTCAAGAGTCAAGTTCCAAAACACTGGGGGTGAGAAGGTCTCTAGATAGCTGCCCATATTCTTCCACATGCCATAGCACCCTGACTATCTAGCCCTGTGGCAAATCTTGGGTAGTATTCTCAAAACAATATTTTGTAACCCTGAAGAGGACTTGAAACACATTCAGGAGATATAACAAGAGGAACAGGCTGGCTTCAACATCCCTTGGGTATTCAAAATTCTGAAAAGCTGCTGTAACCAGCCTGAAAGGAAAAGGGGAAGTGAAAGAGTGGGAGAAAGTATTCCCCCCCCCCCATCTTCCCCATAGACTAAGTGTGATTATTAATTAATTCTGAGAGATGTTGTCCGAGGTATGGACAGGTCAGCAAGACCCCATACAAATACCAGCTTAAGCTCATGACCACTGATGTTCTATCAGTGTGGATATCACACAGTACAGCAAAATGAGAATCTGGGCCCCTCTCCCAGAGTTCATAAAAGGCCACCCCAACAAGTACATACAGCAAGTAAGAAGTACATACATACAGTAAGGAGTACATAGGACAGCCATATGACCAAACATCATTGTCACCAGTGGCTGTTTAAATAATACAGCAATACAATGAATACTTATCACAATTTTGGTTTTGCTGCACTTGTGTCAGATCTATTGTTATCTCAACACTTTGTACCCCACATTGGGCGCCAAAAAGGACTGGACTGCTGTGGTTTAGCCTCAGCTGCTAACCCTGTGGGTTGGGATAAGGACAGTTTTCTGGGACAGTGCAGGGAGAAGGAAATAACAGCAACAGTATTTACAACAGGTTATACAAAACAGGTGTTACACAATGCAGTTTCTCACTGAACTGTAAAACTCACACTGTACAACTCAGATCTGTTATGAAGCCTGACTCTCCAACTATCCCCTTTTATACTGAACATGACATTGTATGGTAGGGAAGGCCCCCTTTGGTTAGTTTGGGTCACCCATCCTGGCTGTGTACAATCCCAACTTCTGGTGAAAACTAACTCTGTTCTACATAGACCTAGGACAACTCTAGAAACATTTTTCCCACCCCCTTTTACTGAGGAAGACTCCATTCATGTTTTAAAGAAAAAGGCTTTCTCCTCCTTCTATTACATCGTTTAATTCAATATCCTCTCATGGCTGCCAGGTCTTTTTTTTTTTTTTTTAAATTCATTATATCTAGTACAGTACACTTATTTTCCCCTTCAACCTCAACCCTCCTTTCTTAATCAACATAATACCGAGCAAAACAGTGAAAGAACTGCTACAGACTTGATTAACATTGGATTTAAGAAGTGTAATACAATTAACGACAATCAATATAGTTTTATGGAAATAGAACCTGTCAGATGAATTTGATAATTGTATATATGTGTGAAATTACAAATTTAGTTGATAAAGGTCACATTGTTGATATAATAGACTCTTGTGTGATTTGATACAGCATATTTTTATTGAGAAATAAGAATGGTACAAAAGGTTTTGTGTGTGGCACAGATGAAAGAACCCAGTTAGCTTATACGTTTCCAAACATGACTGGAAACTGGAAACTAGCTTTGAATGTGATTTAGAGATGTATTGCTAATATAAAGCTATGAAGTGTCCCAGTCAATCACTGTGAAGATTACTGATACTTTGCTAACATTCTCCACAAAAGATGTTAATATTCTGATACCGGCAAACAAACAAAAGGAAAGTAAAGATGCAGATAATATCACTCAGTAGATCATCACGGGTGGTTTTTCAGGAGTGGCAAACTAAGTGGTTATCTACTTAGAAAACTGAGTGGCTGTTTGCTTGGAAAAAGAAGTGAATTTGGCTCCTTGGATAGAGGAGGACCTGCTATAGAAAAACAGTTCTCCCATGTCAGTAATAGGGATATGTTTAGGGAGGTGTAACACCACTTTACTTTGGTGTGGCTTTCTTCCTAATAGTTCCTTCAGTTACATTTAAGAAAGCATAGTTTGAAACTACATTTTAGATAATTAAAAGTGTGTTTATTTTAAAATTTAAAAAAAAAGTCTGTAATTTCTTAACTATCTGACTATTTTCAGAAAAAAAATCACAAACAGGTTTCTCTTGATAGCACCTGAGCTTTTCAACAAGTACATTGCCCTGCAAAAGATTTTTCTGTTTAATACTTGCCTATTGGCCATTGATGCTGTCAGTTTCTTCTAATTTTCTCAGACCAAAACCAACTCTTACAGTCAATTAGGCTATACTGCTAGCAGCTAAAGGACTGATAAAAAAAAATATTTTGGGTAAACACATGAAGGGCTAAAACCCATAATTTTTTTCATTTTAACAGGAGGTCAACTGAATCAATTTACAAGTAGATATTGGGGAACAGGAACTTGATTATAGTGCTTTTAAAATGTATTAGAAGAGATCCACATTAATATCATCTGGAAATGAGGAACCATTTTTAATAGTAAAGACCAGTAAGCAACACATCAACAAATTTTTATTAGAAATGTTAATATTAATATTGTATGTTTTGCTGAAATGAGCTTTCATTCCATTTGGAATTACTGCTGTAGTCCCTTCTATTTTAGAATACTTGAATCTAATCTAGAGATTTTGTAATCTGTCATTTCTGTGGTTAAATCAGCCACCTAATTGTAGTGTCATTTTATATTCAGAGCAGTGTCTAGAGCTCCTCTCTGAGCTATTTCTACATCTTATTGATTCTTTCTGCCTAATGGCATCAAGAAACAGCTCCTTAGCTACCCACAAAGCTGAAAGTCTCATCCAAGCTCTCAACCCTGCAAAATGCTTTTCTCTAGACTCAAGAAACGCAACACTCCCCTCCTTTTATCTGTCCTCAATGCTTATGAAAGGACTGCTTTTGTGTGATCACTTCAGTCTGTCATTTTGACCATAATATTCCCTGCATATGCAAAGTTTCTTGCATACCATCTGGCTCCTTGTTATCTACTTCATCCAACCTAAACTGCCTGTCTTAACATTCAAAGGTTTTCCTGACCTATCCTTACTAGACATCAACTAATTGTCATAATATTGACTTTAGATTCCAGCCTGGCTAGGAACCCAGCTTCCTTTTTGTACTTCTACTCGTCTAAGTACCCCTCATGATTGGGAAAAGCTGCCTATAAGCATTTGCTTTACCTTGTTCTGTCCTTTTAATGCCCTTCTTTATGATGTACTCTTCGGTGACTTGCTTCTGTCAGTAAAAAGTGGCTGGAGCGCAGGAAGAACTATTTCCAGGCTGAGTGTCGTTTCAGTGTTTCTTTGCATTTTCACCACCTGCCTTTAATGTATCATTCATTACCTCATTCTATATGGTCGCAGGGTTTACGGCTATTTTTTTTGGCGGGGGGAGAGGACACGACACACAGAGATGTGGGGGATGTTTATAAGCATATCCCATGCTTCAGCATGAAAAACCGCTTGCAGTACAAGACGGTCTCTCCTACCTATGAGCTGTAAGTATGCCTCGTGCAGTCCTGGTCTGCACCTGCGGTGGTACCGAGCGGCTGTTTTGTTGGGCCAGTTCACAAATCCCACAGCTTTGGACTTCTTTCTCTCCTAGCATTCCTGGTAGGAACTGTGCCTTCAGAGATGTTCTGTGCAGAGCTGTGCCCCAGAGCAGGGTCCAGCCAGGCTGCCCCAGCTGTTCAAGGTAAAATCAGGGCGTCTGGGGGAGCTCAGCCCTCAAGGCTTCTAAGGCCATCTAGCTAAAACAAAGGATCAACATCATTAATTTAATTCTGGTTGCCTTTAAATGACCCTGTAAAGAAACATAGATCCCTATCCTCAAATGAATGCCTCCTCACTGTGATTTGAATGTAAATCCATTTTTCTTTGCTGTGAAAATTAACCCAAATGCCAACAGCTGAAGAGTCGTACAGGTTAGTAAACAAATCCCAGAGTCCCATTGCTCCAAGTTACTTTGTTCCTCTTCCCAGATAGTAACAAATAAAACAAATGATTTGTGTATGCACTGTTAATTCATTCAACAAAGCAACATTCATTTTTTATAGGATCTTAACAAAACAAACTACTGGCTGGATTTACAAAATGGATTAATTATTTTATGACCACTAATTGTGTATAGATGTGTCACTTAATGAGAAAGGTGATCCACTTTCACACTTCTGGGGTAAATCTGATAACCTCATTTAAAGAGTTCTGTCTTCCTTTTAGTCCTCAAATACGGTCACTGCTGGAGGAGAGGTACAAGGCTTGAAAGAGAAATGAGCTGATCTGGTATATATTTCAAACTCTTTAGGTAATATTCATAACTTCCTACCTGGAATATCATTGAAGTCAACTCTATGAAGTGGTGGGCACAATGTAGTCAAGATGTGAGCTAAAATAAGAGATATGGTGAAAGTAGAAGTGTTTTGTTTTGAGCCAAATCCAAGCAGACGTATAGGGTGCATGGCATAGCATGCAGAGAACTCAATTTCTGGGTAGCTTGTAGTCACGAGTTAGATTTACCTAATGTCTAGAGTATGTGACCTTGCCTACTGGAGAAATATGGAACAAATCCATGCAAAAAATTTTGGTTCTGTCTGCAATGGAGCTTTTCAAAATTTGATTCAAACTTATTTTCAATTCCTTTGCATTGCAGCTGAGAATGGACATTTTTTTTAGGCCTGGAAACCAGAAATAGCTGCAGATTTAAAAGAACCCAACTTTTCCAGTGAAGTCCAAAGCTGAGATCTGGAATGACCCATTTAGAGATGGTCTAGTCCATATTTGTCACCACAAATAAACATTCTGGGGAATTAAAAAGGAAAAAAAAAATCAAAGATCTGGTATATATAGCTCAAAGAAACTGCCATCTCAAAAATACTGACGTGGGCAAACAACACTGAATGTTGTTTGGGATGAAATCAATGGGTTGCAGGCAGCTAATTCATTCACCTGTTTTTCTGACAGATTTTCTTGTGTCTCTATGAAGTTCTCTACATCTTTTACAGATTAAAAATTCTTAACAATTTCAATTTAATCTTCCCACTAATGAGACTGGCATGAAAAAGTCTTTGAAATCTTCGGATAATTCAGTAGTGTTTACAGCAGATGGCTTCCTCTTTGAAGATTTGACATATTATTAGTAGGTTAGTATCGTGTTCTGACAAAACTTCAGTAAAGATATTTTGGTTCTAAATCTAAATTAAAATCCTTTGATAGCAAATCTGATCTGATCTTCTTGGATCAATTGCTTCAAATTGGATTATTGTAGTGAGCAAGCGATCGTAATGTGGCGTATCAGAATTGATTTGCTCTACAAGTTTATCTCACTTTAGTTAGAAAAAGAGAAATATGTTATCACTTCAGACTTTTGCTAGTTTTGATACATAACAGTTTTTGATCTATAATGATGTTTTATGCAAAACTGCATCTGGTGGTTTACTGAAATGAATTACTATTACCGGCTGCATTATGACACATGGCACATAGATTCTGATTCTATGAGATTAAAAAAACCCACTATGTAATAAAAAAAAAATCCTATTTATTCTTTATGTATACATTCACTAGATTAAAATCATTCCTGCGCACCTGGGAACTCTGAAGGTCACATTAATGAAAAATGTCATCAGTAGTCTTTAAACAACTTCCTTCAAAGAATAGTTTGCTTAGAATAGCCATTTTGCCTGATTTTATGGTTTTTCTTGTTTTGTTTTGTTTTGTTTTATTTTTCTCGAGGACGGATGGTAGATTGGATAAGAAAAATGAAGAGACATGTAAAAGGTTAGATTTATGAATGAAACTCTCCCCCACAAAAGCCAAGTGAGCAACTTGAAGAGGCTTCTAAGGAGCTATACATTCCTGACTGCTGCTTATACAACAGATTGCAGAGACTGCTTTTGGCAACATTTCCTTCTTCAGATTTTCACAAGGGTGAACTGCTCTTGAAGAGTTTTTGACTGTTTTCTTCACTCTTTTTTTTCACTCCTCAAGGAAGGACTGGTACTTCATGGAGACTCATTAAGTGGTGAGTTTCTGTCACCCACCACTTTGATTCATCTTAGATATCAGAGCCACTGACTGCTTATAGGTAAATAAGGTCATGAACAGAGCAATGGGGATACCACTCAGAGGAATTCTTTGAATTGCTGTAATAAAATTCTCTGAATTGGACACTGATTATTGAGGCAGGGAATTGAGACAGTTAAAAGAAAACATCCTCAATGAAAAAATTCTGATAGAAATTGATTGTTCATATGAAACGTCTACAGGAAATGAGGTGCTGAGATGTACCATCTTTTTAGTTTAGGCTGCAAAAAATTTGGGATGACTTAGGCTTTCAGACCTCTAAAGTAATATGGTTGCTACAATCTTTGTATTCAGTGACCCATTTTTTTTAGGGTTTGGGTTTTTTTTTAATATAATTTTATTTTTCTCTTTTCCCAGGCTGGTTGTTTGAATTTGAAATTTATGTGCTTGAGGGATATTTTCCTTCTGATCATTCTTTATCTTGCTTTTAGGATTTTGTCCAAAAAAAGAAAATATTCATACTCTTCTGCAGACTAGACAAATATGAAATACATGAATATGTAAAAAGTGCATAGCGATCTGTGTAACATGAATGTTTCAAGCTAGAATCCTGTATGCTAAACAAAACTTTTGTAGACTTAAAAATTTTAAAAATGTTATTTAAAGAGACATGAGAATATTTCTAAGCTTTCAGCTTACAGCAAGGCATCACCACCATGGCCCCCACAAGTATATTGTACTCATCTCAAATCTTTCTTCCCAACAGTAGAAGTGACATGGCCTGTTCAAAAATCACTCATTGATTAATGAATAATGTTGTCTTCTTTTCAGGAATGACCAGCATATAAGTAACATTCTTGGAATTAGTCCAACATTGTGCAATAAATCTAATTGTCCAATCTGTTACCTATGTGCAATTGCTTACCGTCATCCAACTCCTTACCTGTGAAGATGCTGCTGCTGTTGGTTTTGCTGGTAATCTTGTAGCCATGATTTATCTTTCCTGGATTTTCCTTGATTTCTTGAAAGAAAAGAGCTGTGGGTCTTTTCATTTGCATAAAGTTCACAACTGTGCCACACACACCTCTTGCTGGTTGAATAATGTAGGAGTATTTGGCATTGAGATTAATGCTTCAATTTGAACACAGTGTTGCTTTTGATACAACACATTTTTACAAACAAAATTTAAAGTCAAATCTGATGACAAGCAACTAATTTGTTGGGGTTTTTCTTTCCAAATAGTTTTCATAATAAATTCTAGCACACACCCAAGGACATGGTTGTATTGCAGGTGCTATGCAGCTGAGAGTGCCCTTTAGATAAATGATTCATAAATACATCACCATGTGCTTGAGAAAGATCACAGTGATGTATTCAGCAGACCACTACAGGACCATAATATTAATTTTAATAACATCTCTTAAATACAAACAATAGTGTATTTATCCAAGAGAAAAGGCTGTGTTTTTCAAACTTGTGTAACATTCTAGGGCTTTAACTTGTGCAATGCTGATGTCATGCTGATGTCATATGCATTCAGAATATTAAAAGGACTGGAGAGGAATAATTACAAGGAATATATATAGAAGAGCCCCCTCCCCACTTCCCCCATAAAAGCTTATAAAGTTTTGGCATGGATTGATTAGTTCATGTGTTAAACACCAATCAGTTGCTTTCTTAAAGGTGTATTAGATCTGTGTTTAATGTAAGACAGAACAATGCAGTCTGGCTTTTCACTGAGGAATTATCTAAGTGACACATTGAAGCCTGTACTTCTCATTATGCTTTCTGTACACAACCAGGAAAACATATACTTTCAGCCTAGATTACTTTTATTTTAAATGAAAGAGATGGAGAACAATTATAAAAACTCCCACAAAAAAGAAAAGCCAATTGTCGACCTCAAATATTCTCCAGCATGAAGTTTGTTGTAGTCTTGATGCTGTTTAAATCTTCTTTAAAGATTTAAGTGGCAGAGAAGAGGAGGCAAACTCTTTTCTGGCAAGATATTTTATTCACTCACTGGGAGACTTCCCCCTGTCCCAAGAAATACATTCATTTCATCTCCCTGATGCCTTCCATTTTTCAGTTTGCAGCACTGAAGAAGAGTTAATATAAATCAGTCGTTCTGCATGCCAGGGTGTAACATAGAATTTAACCATCTCTCTAAGGTGAGCATTCAGTTTACTTGGTTGCAGACATTTGAGGACATTTCCAGCTCATCACCCAGGCTTAGGCACTACTGAGAGTAAACCCATGAGCAATCAATGGCCGTCAAGTCTGCCAACAAAAGAGTTGCTGGAGACATCCCCAGTTTTTGGGGAGTGATTACTAGATATTTTGGAGAGAATTTTGGTTTCAGAGTCCTGCAGATTTAAGAGATGACATTATAAGAAAATTACAAGTTACAGAAATGTATTCTCTTTCCTTGCCTTCTGTCTCTACATTTTCTGTGAAAAGTTCAACTGCTGTTGCCATTTGGAAACATTATTTTTGGTTTAGTTGCATTTGTCTCAACAACTTCATCTATAAGATAATGTTCAGCTGTTTGCAAAGCTGAAATTGTACATGAAGAATAACATTTTTTTCATCTTATACACAGATCTATGTTACTTCCTACATTATCTACTCCCATTGTGTTTCCTGTTTGCAGGTAGGAAAGAATGCTAATATTTTCCCTGAGTTGTTCAGAGTCGTGAAGCACTTTTACTGCCTGTTTTAGTACTGTAAGTTAAAGCTATTTCTTACTTTATTCTCATAATGGTTTGACATGAAGTTATTAAATTCTTTGGGTTTTTTGTTTGTTTGTTTGTTTGTTTTTTACATTATCAGACTTACAGGCAAAATTAGCTTGTACTCCTGCTCCAACTGTACCCTTATGATAATTTTATCTGCAAATACTGTCATCTGGAAGTACAAATATATTTGTATGCCCTGATTCCTCCTTTTTAGGTGTTGTTTGAACTTATTCTTAATGACATTCAGTTCGCAACTGTGCTTGCTAAATGCCTGCCATTATGTCAGGGGTCTTTGCTGTGTGGTGCTGTGAGGATATCTTGTGCCTGCAAATTCAGACAGGCTCTTAAACAACAGAGATAATGTGGAAATATTCAACCACTGTAGCAGTTGGTCAAGCCATTTGAACACAAATGTGCTACCTCTTTACTTGCAGTCGTTAGGCTTCCTGGCTGCTGTGGTAGTTTCTAAACAATTGTCTCCAAAACAGAATACTTGTATGAATTTAAACCTGGCTCTTGGAAATCTGGCGCTTCTGGGCTGAAGGAAGGATGTGGTAGCTCCCAATTGCCCACTGCCTCCCTGAAAGGCTGCTGTCAGGTCCACCTGCCCCTCCTGTGGGTGGGTAGGAGGATGCCAGGGCAGGGGGGACAAGGGTGTGTTGCAGGCACATGCCCTGATGCAGCCAGCACCGGCTGCTCACCTGCACACCAAGGCAGAGCAGTGTGCAGATCACTGCTCTGCATCTGCCAGATAAATCAAGCACCTGGTGTAAATCCAGGCATGTGAGGCAGTGTCTGGCACTTCTTGTACTACCTGGGCTTCCTGGACAAGCAAATGGATTAAAACAGTACAGGACTGACAACTATTATTATTTTTTCTGTCAATGCTTACAGAGCACGAAGAAAATATATATTGAGTATGTTTTATTTTAAAAAACAAACATACTGAGAGATGTTTGAGGAAATTAATTTGTCATAATATTTTAAAAAAGTGGCCTCCTCGAGTAAAGAGAAAAGGGTAATTTTCTTCTTGTAATACCATACTTCTGATTGTGTTTGAAGTAAATCATCAGTGTGGAGAAAGTAAAGTAAAAGATAGCTTTAAATTTCTTTCATGTCATGCTATTTGTAGTCTGCTGAGATACCTCACTCACGTTCACGCTCTAAGAACCAAGCTGGAAATGAGGAATAGTACAAGTAACTCAGTTTTACTTGCTGTTCTTTCCAGCCATATCTCCAAACCTTTGCAATGTTGGGGAAATGGGCTGGAAGTAACTTCTAATTCTCAGACTTATGCATTGCCTGACTCTGCTGTCTTTCATGCAAGATCTCACAAAATTTCTTCTGATTTGCCACATAAATATAGGTAAAGCAGACTGTCCGTGTCTTCCTTCAATGATTTACAAATGCAATTAACTTAGAAGCAATAAATGCCTGTCAATATAATACTCAGGCAGAAGCAGGATCATTCTGCCTCCAAGTTGCTTAAATACCTTGTTTAGGCTATGCTTTCTTGACTGTATAAATTACAAAAATAAAAATAAAGCATCCTCTTCTGTTAAGTCACTTCTAAATGTATCCATTCTTCGCAGCTTCATTGTTCCTACATTGAGGAAGGAAATAAATAAGCAAAGTGGGATATGATAGTATTTTTAAAATAAAAATATTTTAACATTTTTTCTTTCTGGAAATTAGGACTTCCAAAAATGTTTCCAGCTAAATAATATCACCTGCTTTAAATTAATTTGGTCTTTTTTTTTTTAATCCTGAAGAATAGTGTTCTCACATCATTTAAAGATATTGCCTGCCAATACAGAAATCTAATTCATGCATAAGGAAGAAGAAAAATTTTTCTATTATTGTCATGATTAAAATTCCAATTTAGAAATAGCTTTCTGCAGGAATGCCTTTATATCTATTCTCTGTTGTCATGATATTGATGATTTATTAGAATAATTTTTTATCCTTTGATTTTTTAAAAATTACTGTCTCCATTAATCTGCATTAAAATAACTTCCTTATACCTGTTTTATGTTTTCTACTTGAGCCTAGCCTGGAAATTGCCGTATTGCTGTGTTAAATTAAGAATTTCCTTTCACTCATTTCCATTCTTGGAATACCATAAATATCCTAGTCCTATTCTATCCGTCTTGATCCCCAAGCAATAAAAACCAGCTTAGTTGGACATTCCTATCCTTATCCAAATATTTTCTTAACAGACCCTCCCACTTTATCACTTACTGTTTTTGGTGAGTGCTATAACTCTTTCCTCACATGATTTAGGCCACATTTTTAAGCTTGTGGATCATACATTAGGCATATTGGCCTATGTGCCCAGAGTAATTGTTTAAATATTGAACCTCAGCCCAAATGTCTAAATATAGGCTCCCGCATTTTAATGTTAATTTCAGAAATGACACTACTGGGGAATTGTCCTTGTAGGTCATTCAGAAGTCACTATTAATTAAGTGGGCTGTGTTAGCATTATGCATGCACTGTATTTGTCTTAGCAAAGGAGGTGGATTGAAGTTTCAGAATTTCACCTGTGAGTTTGTTTTTGTGTGGTTTAATCTGTATTTAATGAATCTAATTGACTGTATAATGGTAGGAAATTATCTGCATGTCTGGAAAACATGCTTTGGACTTCTAAATCATCATTTAGTGGAGTTCTTAATATTGGGATGATTTATAATTATCTGTTACATGTGCACTCTGTATTTGAAATGCAAGACACCAAGAAAAGAATGTGAGAACTAAATATACAGAATGTATTCCTTATGAAGAATAATCAAGCTTCTTGCAAGTGAATTCATGTAAGCAACTTTTAAGAGAGATCTTAATTATCAGTGTGTCTGCCATGTCTTACTGTTTTATTCAGTGCAGAATTGCCTTTTTTTTTTAATCCTCAAGAGAGTTAACATCTTCATTTTCCAAATGATAAAAACAACAAAATTATTTGTACATTTTATGACACTGCAGCCTTTCCATCTGTCCTGGGTGTCACTGCCTGCATTCGTGCACCATCACATAATGAGGCATGTTTTAGGAGCTAAAATCCCTCTTTCCTCTTCATTATGCATGTGGCATGCAATGCAATTTACTACATAACAGATGTCATAGCTAAGTACCCAGGCTCATGTCATGATTCATTCATTTGAAGACAATCTGTTGCAGCAGAGCAGAGTTTTTCAAAAACTAGGCAAAATTTTCTGTTTGCCTGAGCACTCCAGATTTTGTGCTTTACTGCGCTAAGTTGGATAGGCTAAAACATCAGGTATAAGACAACTTGTATGGAGGCCTAGAATGCAGATAGGAAATCTGACATTTGAGAAGGCATCTACTTCTTTGGCTTTTTATGTTACTTACCTAAAAAAATAAAAAGAATTAAAATCTTATTTCTAAGCTACAGTGCATTTCTACTTTAAATTTTTGTCTTGATTCAACTCTTACTTCTCCAGACTCCCATAAAAATAAATTACACAGTTCAAAACTCACTGGTGCAGTTATTGGAAGAACTTTGGGGATCTTAAAAAATGAGAGTTTGATGTCTAGACAAATTTGGTGGAACATTATTATACTGCCCTTCTAAAGCGAGAAGAATTTGTGGCAGGCAGTATTTTACATAAGATTGCCATTAAACATGGTCTATCTTTAGGGGAAAAAGCAGACAGTAATAAGTTATACAGGAATGAAGAATTATCTCAATCTGAGGAGATACAGTTGCAAATGAGGTAACTCAAATCATTATTAGGGTTAGAAATGCAGTAGCTATATGAATAGAGCAAAATTTTAAAGGTCTTCACTAGGCACTGCATATTTAACCAGTAGGCATCCTAGCATTTCTGGTGGATGGTCTGAATTTATGCTGATTGGAAATTTTCAAATGTATGCAACAATAATAAAACAGTTTTTAAACTCTACAGATTGTACCACATTTCATTTTTTAGTTTATATGAGTAAGAGCATTTATGTGCAGAGGCTTAATACAAAACAGTAGTGTGTCTCATACAGACATCTCCAAATGGCATCACTCACCAGACTGACTTCTTTGTCGAGTGTCTGAAAACTAGTTGTCTCACTCAAGGATGACAAAGCTTCTTTGGAAACAGTGAAAATCCAAGTCAGATTTAAAGAAACAAACCAAACCAAACTGATAATTAAAGAGGCCTCATCCAATATCTGAAAAGTAGTGAAGTCTGTAGAGTGAGTTTGCACATTTAATATTCCTCTGATTCTTGCAAGGGACAATGCAAAACCACAGCAGGAGAGTTTCTCACTGGGAGTCCTTTGGAATCCTCTCCTCAGAATATAGAAATTGATTTCCCATCTGCATTTGAGGAAGCCTGATGGGAGATATTTTTCTTATGATTGTGCTTTCAACTGCCCTCTGCAAGCATCTCTAATGACAGGTTATAGTGCCCACTAATACAGCGTTTCAGCAAGAATGGGTCAAATTATAAAAAATCCTTGTACATCAGATAGAATTCAGGTTGTGCAGACTTTATTAATATGAATAAAGATTTTCAATAGTCTTCTCCAGAAAACAGCTGGAGTGCTATTCAACATAGAATTGTCACACTGCGTATACATTATTATCTAGAAAGACCTTTTATATCAGTATTACCGATCAACTGAACCTCCAAATTCCTTTGTGAAAAATTATTATCCTGTTTCATTAGAATAGTTTTGATGCTGTGTTCATGACAGATTAGGATGATACCTTAAGGGACTGGTTTCTTTTTTTTCCAACATTTGTATTATATTGCTTCAAAATAGATTCCTAATGAGCTCATTCCATGATTTTCTACTTTACCTTATCTGTACTTAGGGTATAAGATGTCCAGGGAACGTGGAAATAATGAAAGTCTGCTGATAACAGAGCAGAAAAAAAAATATCATCCCCTCTCACCTTTCCTACTAAAGCTGTAGAGGGGATTTTAAACACAGCTGGTAAAAAAAGGGAATTTCAGTTTTGTGGGAAACTCTAGCCTGCTGGTGTTGCACTTTGCTCTGCATCAGAAGGAACCGTGAAGACAAAGAATTTCCCAATGGCATGGGAAAGTCTCTGTTGGAAGAAGCCTGTGGATGGTGGGTGTGTGGGGCAGGCAGGGATCTGGAGACCTCTGTGCCTGAGGACTGAGCAGTTCTGTGCTGCCAGCCAGTTGTCTGAGGCGTGTGGAAGGGTGGGTGTCGGGACCCGCTGTTTCAATTCCACTGACTCAGTGTGTTCAGACAAACAATGCCACCAGAAGCCTTTCCCTCTTGGATATTTGACCAGCTCTGATATTTCAACAAGTCAGATGCACAAAATATTTTTTCTGTTGCTGTCTCAAGCTGGTGCTGAAAAGAGAACGTAACCATTTCTCCTGCTACATTACAAAGAGGGGAAAATAACCTTGTAAATCCCCTCTGAATTCTCACACCTGAGGCTTTGGGAAATACACATTCTGAAGATGGCATGTCAACAGCCTATGTAGATTCTTGTCGAGACACTGACACTGCTGGCAATGTGTACTTTGCAGTATCGCTCCCTCTTTCATTCAGTTAAAACAAGTCTTTGTTTGTATGCTTCCTAACAGTGCCAGCACTGCAATAGTACAACCCCTGCTTACCTGTAGAATAGAATAATTAGAGAGATTGAAATAGTTCAGTTTTTTTTTCCTATTTTTTTTCCCTTCTGGTGAGTTCCTATGCAGAACTTGCCCCACAAAGAGCTAACTTGCTTTCCTACCCACCTTAAACTTACCAACTAAGGCAATTCTTGAAATGGACTAATTTTCTTAGTGCTAGGGCATTTTGAAATAAGGGATTTCTTCCCTGCCAGTTGACTGTTTAAGACCTAGTATGTTTTAGTGCAAATATAGCATATAAACTACTGTTCCCTGGGATTCATTAGTACTTGCATGTCTGATTCTAACAACCTTTACTAGTCACACAGATAGTTCTTTTAAAAGCTGTGTAATGCTAACACAACCAGAATATTTCATTTTTTATATGGAGTATTACATATAATAATCCTTATTATATTTAATATATTTTATATACTTATAAAAGTAAGTATATAAAAAGGGGGGGAGGGGAAGGCAGAGTAATATTCAGATTTATGGGCTGTACTCCAATTTATTCTGCATGTATCAGGAAAGGAATGTTACTCCAGATGGAGACATATGTCCACATGTGACACTCTGAAACAGAACTGAATGGCTGAAATTTGTAAAAGATTGCATTTATTTCTGAAGACGACATGAACAAAATTTGTAAGATTTTTGTTAGTGGGATTCAGTTGTATGTTCTTGTAAACTGACTTCAGTTATAGTTTAAACAGTGAAGTTTCAAAAAGTGGTTCATAGATTTGTGTTAGTTTCTTCATAAATGTGAATTTCATCTTTTTTGGTAAAATGAAAGAGGCTTCTTTTGCTTGAAAGGAAACCCATGTGAGAAGATAGTCTAGCCTAGATACAAAAGGAAAAAAATATTAGAATGATCTAATGTTACCTTTTTTGGGGGGGGGTCTAATTTCTTTTGTTGATGGAAAACTATTTTTTCTTTGGGATATAAAATCTTAGTGGCACATGAAAACATTTGATTCCTTCTCTACAGTTTTTACAAGGAATAGCCACAGTTGTGGGGAAGAAGAATAGTGTAGTGATATTATTATTTTTTTAATCCCTTTTAAAGCACTACTGCAAAGCTGTACCAGGCATTGTTGTTACTAGACAATGGAGTGTAGGAAGAATGCAGTTTCTCACTTCAGACACCCACTATGTGCCTTTGGCAGTAGAAATTAAATATCAGAATCCCAGAACTAGAATATTCGAAAAATATTTTGTTGACTTTCGCATGTTACTTGCTACTCCCAGCTACCCATTGCTTCAGGCTATCTGTCACACTGTTGGTGTATCTTCTTTTAACCAGGGAAGCTGCAAAAGCAGCATATGAGTTTACACCCAGCTAAAGTACGGTACTGATTTTTGATGGGACGTAATTTGAATGCACATGCAGTGTTGCTGTGTTAAAAGGAGGATGTATGCAGGGATAATTGATTCTTGTTTACACAGACTGTTTTTTTTTCTTGCTGCATTTAATATTTTCAACGTATAGGCAGTGTCTCTGATTTTGAAACCCGTATGTTACCTTTATTTCTCCCAGTGATCATTGCTATAGCATTAACTGTGGAATAATTTCTCCATTTGCTATTCTCTCTATGCAGGTGCACAGGCTCTGGAGTATGATGACTTGTAAACTCAAGGGTAAAGACAGCAAGAGATGTACAGCACACCAGCACTGAGCCATTGTCTGTGGGCGATTTGACAATGTGGAAAAAGGTCTTTGAAGACGTGATGACTATAGTTGTCTGACATTCTCCTTGGAGCTATACTACACACCTTGAAGAAGTACACATGCCTTCCCACCTAGCAAAGGCAGTTTTAAAAGAGAATTGTCACCACTGTCCTATGAAATCCACGAGGATGTAGCACAGCAGGGGTGTGAGTACATGAGGATGAACGGGGTACAGAAGTGAGGGAAGGTGAGGGAATTATGGGGTCATGGATTTTATGGCTAGATAATCCTTGCTCTGTGTGGATTTATTAGCCTCACCAGAGAGCTGCATACCTATAAATCCTATTCCTTATTTCCCTCTCTTGTTTCTACAGGAGCTAGGGAGCTGTGCTAGACATGGAAATGCAGGCTTTTTCTGACCACTCTCTGAGGGAAGGCAGCACATTGTAAATGCAGCCTTACATGTTGGTGAAATAAAAGCCCCTGGGTTTTTTGTGTAGGATAGGTCATCAAGTTAAAACCAATAAGGTGAAATGATTCCTAACCAAGGAATTAGGACTTTTCTATATTAGGTGCAGTGTTGGTAGCACGTCATAAGATTTATAATTTATCAACATGAAATTTTACAGGAAGAAAAAGGGTCTATCACTGTACTGACCTTTTTTTTTTTAAGATTACTGCATTGTAAACCCCCCTTTTTTTTCTACAGAGCAGATACCTCAGAAAACCCTATTTTCCTTAGAAAATTGATTTGTAACATGAAAGCCTGCTAATGTACTTCCTTTGTAAGTTTACACTAGGACTGAGAGCAATATTATAGGAATATTCTGCCGATTAGGTTCCGGCTATTTTGGGATAGTCCTATTTTTGTTAATTCCAATATTATAGGAATATTCTCCGATTAGGTTCCCACTGTTTTGGAATAGTCCTATTTTTGTTGCTAGAGAGTACAAGATACTGTGTGCCAGGGAGCTATTTACATTACAGGGTGAAAAATTACAAAAATATTTATTTAAAGAAGAAGATTGTCCTCTAAAAAAAGAGAAGCTAGTGGATTAGTGGATTAGCCTGGAATATGTGGGAATTACGATGTCTGAATGTATCTCCTTTTTTATTGTTTCGGGTTTTTTTAATGGGAACCCATACTACTGCCTAGTATCAGATATTTTCTGTACAATATAAAGACAATTATTCTATTTGATCTGCATCAAATGAAGAGTGTTGTTTTCAGGAAAACACATGAATTTATACCTGTGAGAGAAAAAAGAAAATCTCTGCAAGGTCCTCTTAGTTCCCTGGAGAACTGACTTATTCCAAAATATATAAATCAGAGAAACACTGTATAGTTACTGCAATAATATGGTGGTTTTGGAAGTAATGAAATGTTGCCACTACCTTTCTTAATAATGGCACATTGGCTTTCAATTCATATATGGTTTTTTGTGTGTATGTGTGTATTTATATAAAAATACCGAAACATAGAAAACCCATATATACATATCTTGCAAAATATTTCACACTTGAGTATAATAAACAATAAATTAATATGTGACATGTAATTCAGGAATGTGTAGTTCATGAAGTCACAAATTTATACCCCATTGCTCCTGTACCATCAAAGAAAATGATGTAGCACTATTGGACAAAATCTCTGGGTCTGCAATCCATTTGTTCCTTGTAAAAAACGCCAAAATCAGAAGCAAACAAAACCCATCACCAACAAGCTAACAAACAAAAACTCCAGACAACAAACTGACTCTTAAAATAGTGTGAATTTAATTTCCTTAATTCTGTAATTATCTAGCTGATGCAGACCTTGCTCTTCCCATACTGTCCCTGTTGGGTAGATAGAAACCCCTTCTCTTTGGATCACAGGTTCCAAAATCTGCAGTTTAGATGTGAACTGGAGGTTCCATCAGTGAAATTTTCAGTTGTTTAACTGCAGTGTAACTGAACATTATCATCACCATCACCATAGTGTATCAAGATAACAGTGAATCCTTAGTCGTCCATGTGTTTGGATCTCTCTTTTTTAGTATAATCCCTCTGTGGCTTTGTGTCAGCGTGTGCATGTGCTTCTGTAGACACATATATAAATATCTGACTGCACACGTTAGATGTTTATGTAAGTGCAGGCTATTCTCTATAATAATTAGGAAACGTGTATGTTCAAACAATGGAAAAGAGTATCTGTTTATGTGAACAGAAAAACAGGGAAGCTATTGAAATGTCTGGGACATGTGTATGAGGAAAGGTCTGTGAAACAACAAATGAGAAAACCTCCTTTGGAAAGTGAGAACATTTACTTCCTTTAAAAACCAGGAGGATGAAATGTGTATGTTCTGCTTTAACCCAGTCTGTCTAATCTTTTCGCTGAGATGCCTCTGGATAACGAGCTTGATAGAATGAGTGCATCAAACATTTAAACCTTTATATTCATTTGCTTGTCATAAATCTTAGTAAAAAGGCAATGCTTTCTTAGCCTTGTACTTACAGAGAAGGGCATCTCTCTCTCATTCCTCCTCCCCTTTTGTCTTCTCTCTCTCATTCTTTCTCCCCTTTAGCTTTTTCTTTTTCTTTTTCTCTGCCTTTTCTGTAAATCTGCTTTCCAGCACAGCTGCCGACAATATGTCTCTTTTGGTGCTTTCGGGCAGCACTCTGTTGTCTGCTGATGATTTTATTCCTTGAAGGGATACAGACAGAAACTTAAAGTACAAAAGTAATAATAAATCTCCCCAAAACCTAAACCCCTCAAGTAATTTTCTTCTCTTTAGTTCCAATATGTTTTCAACCAAAAACTCCCCACCCATGCCCCCAAAAAAATTCAACTCCCAATCCTCTGAAACCTAAGCATATTTTGATACTGTATATTCAATTTAGAAAACACTGAATTCAACTCTAATCATTATCTGACTTATTCCTACAGTTGTCTGACTGAAAATATCTGCTTGGTCTAATACGTGTTTAGTTGTTGTCACCTTCAATTGATTGAATACACATTAAATGGCAAATCATCTTGAATGATGATTTGGGAAACCAGGAAATGGCTTGAATACAGTGGGTTTAAAAAAGAGAGGAAATACACATGAACAGCTAAAGTAACTCATTTCTGCTCTTCGGGTTTGAAAAGAAATCATACCTTGATTATCACTGACTTTTTCACCTTTTTTCTCCACTTCATTTTGGAATTCCCTCTGCTCACTTATTTTTTCTCCTGCTAAAAAGCAGACAGGGGAAATGGTAACTAAAAGCATGAAAAAAGAGGGAAGAAAAGGGAATATGACTAAAAAAAAATAAATTGGGAGAAAGGAAGGCAGGTTCTATTATACATTTTCAATTTTGGAAGAAAATCTACCAGGAAAGCTTTAAAAAGAATTTTTTGCTGAATAGAGAGTTTCATTTAAAATCTTGCAGCTAGTCTTACATTGGCAGAGTGCAACAGACAAGTCTCTGAGTCTGTACTGCGATAAGGCAATCTTAGCTGACTACCATCTGTCTTTCTTGTGAACTTTTTTGAACTGCTAATCCATCTGATTGAATATCAGAGTGCTCCATGCAGAGCAGGGTTTGTTAATGTGGGCTCCCCTCTGTTGCACAGTTAGGAAGATATTTATTTTTGTTAAGTCCCACATAAGCAATTGGCTGCTAGTCATTAACAAAAACTTGTTTGCTAAACGATGTATTGGAAAAGTGTGAAAGCATCTTGGTGTCTGAAACTCAAGGACATGACAATAATAATGTTTGCAACTGGTTTGTTTGCAAAGGTAACACAGTTCATTAATGTTCTCCAGGCTATGAAGTTTGTGTTATCCAATGTGAAAACAAGTAGTGTTGTAGTTAATATGAATGTTATGGATACACATACCTGTTTTCAAGTGTATCAAAGCACTTTTTAGTCATACAAATACACAGTGTCTAGGATTCAGCAACATTTTAAATGCATTGAGGTCTACCTCAATTGCTTTGCTGCCAAAACTCTTAACTTAGTCTTCTGCATTGAGCTGGTATTAGCTCATCTCACGAAAACCTTGGCATTAGTACTTGCTAGATTGTTTCTCAGCTCTGCATGACCTGGGTCTTTAATTGGTTTGGGAAATGAAAGGTGGCCGAAGCCCCACTAAGCAGAGAAATCCACAGAGAGCTCAAAATACCTGTGCTGTGGGGCTTGCACTGCTAACAGATGGCTGGGAGGGCCTCTGTGTAAATTGCCTTTCTTGCAACATTTGCCACAGTCAGAAAGACCGATGCTGAATCTCCATTAGTATAAGTAAGAAGGGGTGGCAGGCAGAGCTCTGTAAGTGCTCAAAAACCTCTTAAAGACCTCCATCTCTGCTCTGAAACAGGCTGGGTCTAATGTCAGGGCATGTGGGTGGCTGCGTGTATTTACATAGCTTTGGAAAAGGGGAAAAGAAGATCAAAAATCAATGATTGACTAACACTTGCTTTTACACAGGTTTCTTGAAGGAAAAAGAATGAAATTGTAGAAATTTCCATTCAGTTTTTCAATTCTGGTTAAGTGGCAGATATTCAGATAGTTTTTCTTCTTTGGAACTCAGAGAAAAGAACAAGAATACTAAAATCCATTTAGACATCAGGTTGGGTGTTTACATTTGTGTCACACCTAGTTATATTGATACCTAGGGTGGTGGGTTGACCTTGGCTGAGTATCAGTTGCCCCCACCCAGCTGCTCTCTCACTCCCCCCTCAACAGGACAAGAGGAGAAAATAAGTTGAAAAAGACTTGTGGGTTGGGATAAGGACAGGAAGATAACTCACCAGTTATTGTCATGGGCAAAACAGACTTGACCTGTAGAAAATTAGTTAAATTTATCATTGATGAAAATAGATTTGGATGGTGAAAACCAAAGGCAAATAACAAAACATCTTCCTCTCTTCACCTTTCCTTCTTCCCTTCCCTTCCCTTCCCTTCCCTTCCCTTCCCTTCCCTTCCCTTCCCTTCCCTTCCCTTCCCTTCCCTTCCCTTCCCTTCCCTTCCCTTCCCTTCCCTTCCCTTCCCTTCCCTTCCCTTCCCTTCCCTTCCCTTCCCTTCCCTTCCCTTCCCTTCCCTTCCCTTCCCTTCCCTTCCCTTCCCTTCCCTTCCCTTCCCTTCCCTTCCCTTCCCTTCCCTTCCCTTCCCTTCCCTTCCCTTCCCTTCCCTTCCCTTCCCTTCCCTTCCCTTCCCTTCCCTTCCCTTCCCTTCCCTTCCCTTCCCTTCCCTTCCCTTCCCTTCCCTTCCCTTCCCTTCCCTCTTTCACACTTTCCCTGCTCCAGTGTGGGTCCTCTCCATGGAATGCAGGGGAGTCCCTGCCTGGAGCACCTCATCTCCTTTCCTTACTGTGGTGTCTGCAGTGCAGAGGCCACCCTGCATCCACCCCATTGCCTGCTCGTAACTGGGCACCTGCACCCCTTGCAGGCATCCATATCAGTTTTGTATTGAAATGCACTGGTCCCAGACTGTAAGTATCCCTCCTTGACATTTACAATAAATTACCAACAATAATCAAAACCCTCATATTGGCTAAATATGTTTACTCAGTGATAAAGAGGTTTGCTTTCTGAGGCATGAACAGATGACACTTTTTTCCTATTGTACATGGATACCTCCGCATAAGTGAGAGTGTTCTTTCACACAGGAGATTATGCTGATTATGCTGAGATACCAGGGGGGGCATGGAGTATCTCAAAGAAAAATCTCTGCTGCAAAGCATGATGCACTTTGCAGTTTTGAAGGGGCAAGGACAAAGGATTTGGGTTCTGTTCTAATTTTGGGAGACAAAATGCACGTTTTGAGAAATAGTATATTCAGGGAAATTGATCAAAAGGTTGGAATTGCATGCTTACTTGAGATGCTTATGTACAGTTGAAGTCAAGTTAAAAGAAAGGAAATTAGGACTGGGCATATTCAACAATGGATCAGGAAGAAGTGAATTATGTTGCATATTAATGCTTGCCAGTAAATCAGAGATTTTCTTTTAAATAAGCAACTAAAAACTAAATTTGGTTAGTAACAAGAGCAGGAAATACAGAAGAAAAATCAGCATTTTGGCTTAAATTCTTGGTTTTATCTTGCTCCTCTGCATATGTGAGAAGGGAAGTAGTTGCACTGTTTTCAATGACATACACAAACGAGTATTGTTTGCAAACTGAGATGATGGTCATATGCTTTTGTATTCCTTCCAGCCATAGTTTTATCCCTTTTGGACATAGCAGTTTTTTTACAAGAAGATGGAGTAGACTGCAAGCCAGATTAGCATTTTACAATCTTTGACTTTTACCCTGCTTCAGCTGCTGCCATTGGCAAAACGTTTGTTGAATGAAATGAGACCTGTATCTGATTTTTTTGATTGATTTGTGAACATTATGCCCTTACAGATTGCTTTTCTTTAAAGTCTCTGCTAGAATGAGTTAAGGGAAGGAAATTGCAAGGAGAATGGTATTGTTTCTCACTCTTAGAAAGAGCAGTAGGGCCAGCTTCCAGCTCCACAGACTGCACAGGTAAACTAAACCATTCATATATTGTGGTTCATGTTTTCATCAGCTTGTGGTTCTTTGTGAGTTCATGCATTTTGACTGCGGAGTTTACATCAAAAGCATTCCAGTGCAGTCAAGCCTTTGGACTGCTTTCCTGCTGCTCTGTAAGAGATAGCACAGTTTAAAAATGGAACCATATAAAATAAAAGTGTGAGAGTGTTCAGATTTTATAAAGATCTCTAATAAAGAGATATAATTAATTATTCTTTATACGGAGTGGCAAGAGCTTCATTCTCTGTCATATATATCACCTATCAATATTGAAAACAAGAAGTAAAAAAACCCGAACAAAGCCAACACTGCACTAAAGTTATATTTCTAAATAAAGAATGATGCATGAATAGGAATGTATGATTTGTATAATTTAAAAAAGAATTTTTACATATTCCACTTAATGGATGATTTGTAGAACCTAGCATGTATCAGGTATTGGTCAAATAACATGCAAATATCAAAGAATTAAAACAGAATGTGTCTTGGCTTGTAGCTTGTGCTAATCTGTTTTTGGGGGGGGGGTGGGTGTGGGGTGATTGTGGTGTGGTTTGTTGGTTTTTTTTTTTTTTTTGTCTTCTTGGGAGAGAAATTATCCTGTTGCTCCTGCTGGGAATTATAATGTACTGATGCAGCAGACTCGGCATTCTGTTTTCTTTTCTAGCAAATTACTACTGTAATCTCTATTACCTGGTATTTGTTTGTATTGCACACAATGTATCAGGTACTTACAACATAAACCCACTGTTTCCACACACCCAAAAAGAAATATGAAGACAGGGGGAGGAGGAAGCACCTAATTAAAAGAGAAGTCTCCCAGTAACACCACCATTATTTTATAATTTGTCACTTTATATATATATTTTCATGTGGTTTTGGCTTTGGCTTTATATTTATGCAGAAGGACAGGTAGGCAGATCAATACATGTAACAAAAATATTGTTGTAGGTGCCATAGCTCCTTTAGAGCTTTGAGAGATAAATGGCTTAGAGAGGTCACTCCATAAATGTTCAAAGCAAAAGTACTTTGCCTGTTGAACCAGAAATTTAGTATAAAACGCCTGAAAGACGGGCTGTGGGGGGGGAAAAAAGAGGGGTGAATTTTCAGACGTTCCCTTTAACTCTTCAGCAGAACTACTTTCTGTAAACTTACACATGGTATGCAAAATGTTTGGCCGTTGTTAGTGATAGGCATTAATTGCCAGGAAAGACATACTTAAATAGTTCATATTTTAGAACAGCTATGGGTTCATAGGACTTTAAACAGCTTCCACTTCAGATTAAGGTGTCAGCAGTAGCAAAGCTAGCAAAGTGTGATGTGAAATATTCCATATGCTAGACTGAAATAATCACAATTGAAAGCCATTACATAACCAGAGCTGCTTTGGCTGGGGTTGACTGACAGTGCTTACTATTCAATTAAGAAGCATGTTATTGGGCTCAGATGCTGATGCAAATCTAAAAGAAAGCTTAATTTGTTTGACCCTTGTAACCCACCAGCTTTGATTTTATTTGAGACTGTGCCTAATGCATTTTATGTATCCAAGGAACACATTATTTCATCATAAGAAGGAGATTTCCAGTTGCTACTCTAAAACCCTACTTAAGTTTCGTTAGCATAATGATTTATTAAAAAAAAAAAGAAAGGAAACAGGCTTAGAGAACCTTTAACCTTCATTTAATCTTTTTTTTATTTGCTAACCTAAACAGGAACTAATCATTGGTGCAAAGGATTAACAGACACAGGAGACCAGATTATACATTTTTAAGTTTTGCTTTTTAGTCTTGAGGGAATCCTATAGTGTGGAATTGGATTAACCTTTCTGACACTTTCTCTAATAACCCAAAAGCTACAGTATAAGACTTATTCTCCTGACAATCAGCATGGTTGCTTTTCTTACTGTGTAGATTCTATATTCATATGTGTAAAGATGCATGTTACCAAAACCAATGTGAACAGCGAAAAATTTTTGGATTTTGCAGTAAATAGTCATCCTTTCTCTATAAATTAGTCACAGTATTTGTAAATGATGTCCAGCTACCAAAAAAGGTTAGTAGTAGCAATATTGATAATATTTGAGTGATCATTCACATATTGTCTTTGAACTTTGTTTAATCAGGTTTGTGTATGACATACCTATGTGAATACCATTAATTATAATTTTCATTCTTTCCCTTATTAGTCCAGGTTTTCTCACTTTCTCCCAAAGCAGCTGGCACTTACTTAACTGGAAGTATATTTTTTAATATGTTCTTGTTCAATTTTAAAAGTGTAAGACAATTCAGAGCAATTACACTTGGGATGAATCTGAAGTCTGAGACAGGAATTCATATAGTCTGTGTGAAAAGTTACACACTTGTTATTGTAATAGCAACATTCATCCATTAAATCAATAGAACAGGAAGGGATGAAAGATTGGACTGCATTCCCCAGTGCAACCAAATTTTCCTGGTGTAATTAGAACTTCTGCATATCCAGATTTCCCCTAGCTATGTCTCCTGATTTTCCTTGTGGCAAGGTAAAAAACCCCCAAAACACAACAAAGGAATTGGAGTTTTATTGTTCTTGAAACCTGGACAAATCTGTCTGTCTGTATTTTACATGGATGTCACCATCAGGCTTTGGGCATAATCCATCTTGTCCTGAGTGGGAGATTATCAAAGAGACTCGCATATGAGTTGCTTATTCTTGGATGTGCTGATACCACCATTTTTCTGACCTCACTGCAATAAAGTAGTGTGAGGATTTTAGAACATAGCCCTATTCTCCTTTAGTGTTCATCTTCACCTTAAAACAACGTGAGGAGCTCCTATTTACAAGCTCTTTTTCAAAACACAACAATCCTATTATGAAAGGAAAAAACAAGGTTTTGTAAATGACCACATATATATATATATACTTGCACAGCTGACAAAAATCTGATACACTTTCTTCTGCAAAGATCAGTACTGTAAATTTTCAAGCTGTTTTTTTTCGTATTTACGGTGTTATTTTTGCTTTGCATGACTGGTCTAGAAAAGTTACACCCAGCTCTCCTATAGATCATCTTAGGCATGTAAGGCAGCTGAAATGCAGAAATATAAATATTTGCCCAAGGGATGGAATGAAGTCCATATGCTGTGTTTCACTTATTTTCCTGTGTCATTCATTTACGATTTGTTTTTCATATTTTCTCTTACTCTGTGGCTCTTGTCTCTGTTTCAGTCACACTAAAGTTTTTTAAGGTCTTTTAGCAAAAATGCTACCCATAAGTGAATGTTGCATATTTTATAATATGATCTGTGGGGATACTCAGTAACTTTTGTGTAATTTTCATCTATAAAATGGAAGGCTGGCTCAAACTTCTGGCACAAGTTCAAAGAGTCATAGCATCATGTACTAAATATTCTTCCTATTTCACTTTATTCTGCCCACGACAAGCCATCAGTGCTGGGACTTGGAGACATGGGAGGTGGGCGAAGGTCTCCTAAAAGTCTGGATATTATCAGTTATTTTTCCTTGCGAGTGTGTAATATTGTCTTGCATTTTTGTTCCTGCTCAGTTAATGCATTTTCTAGCTTTTTAATGTGCTTTATATTTTCTTTAACTTTGCTTTGTATGATGTTCTTTCTCATGTTTGTTGAAGACTGTATTTCTTAAAATAGACTGAAAAACGTTATAAAAAACAGTGGACTGTCATAATAGTAAAACTCATATTTCAAACTATTTGCAGAAATCTCCTATGGTGTATTTAAAGGAAATATTACACAGGAATGAATGACAATCAACTTGGTAATGCCTTGAATTCTTTTAATTTGTAACTGTCTCAAGATAAAGCATAAACATCCCCAGGTGTAAGTTCTAATAAATGCAATTGCTTGAGCTTTATGCTTCTCTGTGATATTTTATAAATCCACAATTCATAAACAAATTAAAAAAAACCCAAAAAACTTTACACCTAATTAGCATTTGGCTGTCTGTGGCGTGAAAAAATTGCATTGAAATGGCAAAAGCTTGTTTATCAGTTTATTTTTGTGTGCCATTAATTGCAAAATGGCTGGTGGAAAGCAGCAACATTAGCCCTGGGAAGCAATATAGCCATTCTCATTCTGAGGCAGACATTTCAAATGACATTTAACAGAATCTCTCAGTGCATTTACTAAACTCAGCTAAATAGTACGTTTAGTGTATTATGTTTTTGTGCATGGAAATGAGGAGAATTGTTTCCTTTTAGTAAACTCTGAAAGAAAGACTACTTTCTTCTGTCAGAAACAAGGTAAAAATGTACTTAGCTTGACATTTTAACACATAGGTTACACTTAAATTTAGCAGCTGTTTCTAGTCTACCATACCTTCCATATAGTGACAGTGTCAAGATAAACCACGGCATTTGCTTCCCAAAGGAGATTCTACCTTCAGATTGCTCTTGAAGTGACACAGAGATATGTACAAGAAAGCTCTGCTAAGACCAGCAAGATCCTTACAAAAGCATTGCATAGTGTTATATGTACAAGTTCTAAGTTCAGTGAGTTTTGTTTATAAAATATTCATGAAGAAATGAAAGAAGAAAAAATACTAGCAGCTTCCAAGGGGAGTTTGTGCAGGCAGAACTCCCACTGTTTTCAGTGGGGATTTTCCCTGCTTGTGGCCTTATCTAATAGCCATTGATATTAATGGGAGTCATTCCTTTGATTTTAATGGGCTTTGGATCATGGATTTTGGTTCTAATAGGGCCTGGGCTGTATTTAGAAATGGTCATACATGTTTTATATAGGAATAAATGGTCAGCCAAGTTTGTTTACCAACTTGTTCTCTAGTATCAGTCTTTAAATTAGCTGTCTATGCTTGAGCATACTGCTCAGGCAATGGAGATTTTTCCTCCATCTCTTGTCAGTTCTGGGAAAATAAGGGAAAAAGGTGCATTAGCATTTGGTAGGTGTCTCTTTCTGGAGACTTGTTTCTAATTTCCTTCAATTCACTAGAGTTTGCATGGACTGAACTGTATTGGGTTCAGTGGGATTTACTGTAGCTTTAATGAGTTAGAGATGGATCAAAAAGCTCTCTCTGATCTGTTAGATAGTCTACTGACTACTGATTTATAAAGATTTTCATTACGTTCTCAGCTAATCCACTAAGTTGACTATCCATTTCAAGCAGAATCCAGGTGGATTTGTGTCCATAACAAAGCTATTCTGAACACACCAAAGCATTCAAATACTGTATTAGATAGTGCCTGAAGAGAAATTAAATCTAAAGTGAGTCCTCCAAGCCCAACATCAACAATGGATTGAATTAGTAAAAATCCTTCACCGATACTGTGTAAAAAACGAAAGCTTTCAGGGGTTTTGTTTCAGTTGAGGCATTTAGAAGAGTTTAACACTTTTCATACTAATTTGAAATATTTGACGGCATCACTAGTTCTGCTGAGTTATCCATGAATAGTGTTTCATGAATATATGAATATCTGATACATTGAAGATTCCTGAAAAATAAAGTAACTTTGACATGTGCAAATCCCTTCTTCAGAGTCCATGTGACTAGTCAGTGTATGCTGCAAGACAACAATGGAAGTGCCAGGGGTTAGCAATTCCAGTGGAAAACAACTCTTTTCTCTACAAGGATTTTAGAAGAAGATGGTTAGCTGTCGATTAGCAACAAGATGATGCCAAAGGCACCTGTTGTGATATGTTGGAATGCACTTGTGCTGAAATAAAAACGTGAGCCAGATTCCTTGGCCCATTCTGCTTCAGAACTGAGAGCAGTTGGATGCTTGGCATATAAACCAAGGATATGTTAAGAGCATGCGGCCATAAAATTGTTAAGCATTTGGTCTCAGGTGTCTCTGAGGCATTTTCATTTGCTTGTGGCATTTAGCCATCTATTATAAAAAAACAACAACGAAAAACCCCAATGTTACCATATTCTGATGATTCAGTGGCTAAGTCAGGTTTCCAGTTATTTGAAAAATATCTTCTCCAGAGGGAAATACAAGCAGTTGAGAAAAGATACATTTTAAGGAGGAATCTTCTGCCAGCTTGTTATGGCTTGTGAATTTCATTATTTGCAGTATTTGCTAGTGCTGGATCAACCATGTACTTAGAAAAATGTAATAGCTCTTTTCATATATTTTTGTATTTGTATCAAGATGTTAAATCATCAGCATCACAACATAACATACATAATAACACTGGAGAAACGTTCTTCTGAGATACTGTGGGTAGGGATTAGTATGTAGTAATAGCATCTGATGGAATACATTATTCTGATGGCTTGTTTAGGTCTTTGCTTTCAGCGCGTAATCAAAGCCTGTGAGCTTGTTTAGTGCTATTAACAGTTCTGGTCTACGCTTCAACCTGCAATAAGGAAGGAGCCTTTGGAAATGGATGACACATTTTCCTGTCAGTTGGTGTGTTGACAAGCTCCTTTGTTCAGATGCATGCAAGGTTTACTGTATTTCTGGACCAATGTATTTCAAAGTTTTGATAATTAAATAAAATAGAAGTATGATGACAGAGGCTTGAGGTTCTCTCTCCCAAGAGTTTCTCCCTAAAAAAGGGAACACTAATGCCTATCTAGTACATGGAAAACTATGCCAAAAAATGCTACACAGTAGGAAGGATTAGGCAAAGTGACCATGTAAACTGCAGCTCTGCAAAGAGCTGCTGAGATACAGAGCAGAAGTAGAAAAACAGGCCAGCTGGGACCGTAAGGAAATACTGCCAGTGTGTCCCAGACTTCTTAGTTTGACTGGTTAAGTGGACAAATCAAAGAAATATACAGAGATTTTCTACTTAGTTCTCAGCAGAAATACCTCATGCAGATACAAATCTGGTTTCTTTTGAGCAAGGCTGGACTTTGTATTGGCAGAGGGAGCGGGAAGGAGAAAAATTGTGTGGGTATCACTAAAATGAGAGCTGACTACTACATCTGCTGCTCTCCATGTCAAAAGAGGGCATTCTCAAGAAGGTTCATTCTGATTTAAAAAAAAAAAAAAGTAAAATTGGTGTTCCTTCCTATTCCCCTAACTTCATTGTCCTGCAAGGAAGTCACCATGGGTGATCTGGGAAGAATTTTGCTTCAACTGGAATATTTTTGCTTCTCTGGGATGATTCAGGCTTGCACATGACACAGAAATTGACCCTTAGCCCAGCTTTATTTTAATTTCTTTCATGTATAAAATACAAATAATGCTGTTTTGTATTCTGAGGTGAAAAATACTTTATAAATAAAAATACAGGAAAATATTATAGCCATGGTTTAAATTGAAAAGAAACTTGTGTAAAGAAGTGGGGAACTCGATTTTCCTTGTAAAAATAATGTATTGAGTATATATTAGCAGAAATTGAAAGAATCTGGGAGTTTTCTTTCACCATTCAGGTCATGCTGATTACTATCTCCTGTTCATAGCCACACTAAAAGCCTATTCAACAGCTACAGTGATGGACTAAAATCACTTTGCTAGCTGAAAACCTCTTTTGAATTTGTGAATCTGACTTTCTTCTCTCCCTCAAAATTATTGAAGTGAAGGAAAAAAATTGATGCTCTTTGTGAATCTTGCCCAGTATCTTCTCAGTCTCCTTGATGAATCCCATTATCTGGAAAGCGACCTTTACAGTTCATATCTCTTTTGCTCCTAATGCAGTTATTCTCCATTCTGTTATAATGAAAGTATTACATGGATAACTATTGAGCATTATCTTCCAGACGGAGAACTAATTTGGGAAAGAAATGAAGTACTTTAATGTAAAACCTGTTTTCTCTTTTTTTAACCTTGTAGATACCTGAGAGTGAGTGCTGAGTAAGTACACCAACATGGTAAATACACTGGATTACTTACTTACTGTAAAAGATAATTTCAATTTCAGGATTTATGGATAGCCAAATCAATTCCTTTCTTCATTTACAATACTTGAAGAATAGTTTGTGCTGCCGAACATACTGAAAACAGACCTGTTTGTTTGAATTTTTGAAGTATATAAATATACAGGCTATATACGGATACACATTTTCCTCCATTATATGACTCTTGCCATGATACATTTGCTTTTGTGACCAGCATCAAATAAATTAGTACCTGCTGTAATTATTAATTTTATACCGTTTTTAGTTTCAGATGGCTTTGAAGTATATGTGGAGTACAGTGTAATTTGTGCCCACAGGGATATGTGAATCAGGTAAAACTTAGGCTGTGCAGGTTTGTGCTAGTAAAGCTCCTATGTTTTAGCTTGACTTCAGCTGTTTGGCTTGGGGCAGATGAGTCTGTGTCCTGAAACCTGTACTTCTCTGTGAAGGTAATTAACGTCCAGTAATTTCTAGGGAGGGATGGGTCATTGCCAGTTGACATATGCAGGAAAGCATGAGTGGTACACAATATGTGCAATTATGTCAAGTTAGATGACATGAGATCTTCTCATGCCGTGAATGACGTGGATCATACTTTGCTAGATAATGATTTTCTTCTTTTTCATTTGGAATGGAGCTTGACTAAAGGCAAAGTAAAACTGTGTCAGGTTTTAGCATTTGATAAAAAAATCAAGTTGATCCATGCTCCTGTGGTGACTTTTCTGTCTTTGGTACAAGATATCTGCTTCCAGTTACTAAAATGGTAGCATGACCTGCCCAGAGTTTGAATTTCTCAGCAGCTGGTGAAAGAAGTCAGGGATGCAATGTCAACAGGCATGGGGAAGTCAAAGTAATCAAAAACCTATGCTCTGGCATGCATCAAACAGCTGTGCCATTTCTCAAACCCACATTAGCACAAATAAGCCAATGTGGACTCTGCTTTTTTCTGCTAACATAGTAAAAGACAAAAGGAATAAAAGTAGCAATGATTCAGATTTAATGGAAATAAGCTAAAAGAATCAGTGTAGACAAGCACTCAACAGGAGACAAGGCTGTGCATGATGCTACTCTTGAAAAGAATTATTTCACTCTAGTTTGTAAAAGGCTGCAGCATAACCAAATTGAATATACTGACATGCCTGTATGGAAAAATCTGCTAAAACCTGCCAGGTTTCTGCTTATAATCCTCTCCAGAGTATAACTTGTTTATTGGCGGAGCATGCTGAATCTTCCAATTTACTGCTATGGCTAATTTCAACAGCCTGAAAAAAGGTTCACCAAACCTTCTTGTGAGACTGTCAAACTGTTGCTTCCAGTAACAACATCATACATTTGTAAAGAAGCAAAGCTTCAAGCTGATTTCGTAAAATACCTATAAATGGTACTTTCTGCATCGTAAAGCTGTGTAAATAATTAATGTTTTTGGCTTTTTGGCATCCAAACCAAGAATTAAAACAAAATAATTTGGGTTTGTCTCATCACAATGTTTTATTCAATATAAAAGCAAACATTTCATTTGCAGACATTTGGAAATAAAAGGAGATTAAAGGGTACTTTAAAAATACTGCTAGAAAGTGCAGAATCCTTTCTTCTGAGCGCCATGTCTTTAGGGCTCTTAGCCAGGTTGCTGAAGAGCCAAGTTCCTTCTGCCTGATCAGACTTGAACTCCTGAAAGAGTGCCCTAGCAGTCAGGCCATTGCATAGTCTCTGCCAAATGTAGTATCCATCTATTCTGTTGATGATTTTCTCCTTGGCATAAACAATAAACTCATGGGATACCAGCAACATTCTCTGAAGTTATATGTTCCCCAGTGAAAAAGCATGAGGAGACAGGGACTGAAAGAGGTGATTTCTCAGCGGTAAATTATGTTCTAAGGAGGGCTCACATTTCAGCAAACTTAGAGGAGAGCAAACCATTACCCTGGCAGCTCAGGCACTATTCAGCAGGCTAGAAAGCTTGGGTCACCACAAATTAAGGAGGGGAATGAATTCTGGTAGTGTCTCATGGACAAAGGTCTAAACCAGAGTTACTTTGTCAATGAGGCTTTTTGTCTAGGATGCCTGTTCCACTGCTCACCTCTTTCTCAGAACAGTTTGATAAATCTTGTTAAGTCCAAAATATTTTTTAGAACCTAACTCAGCAGAAAAATAATTACCTTGTCCTGACATACCAAGTAAGCAATTATTATGGGCCAAAGGAGACCACATGTTGTTTTGCAGTGCTTCTGTCATCCGCTTCCACACAGGCATTTTGCAGATTCTCCACTGTATTGGTTTTGTGTGAAAAGGTTTCAGAAGTGAGAGGGCTGCAGGGGTGGCTTCTGCCAGAAGCTACTAGAAGCATCCCCCATGTCTGATAGAGCCAATAACAGACAATTCCAAGATTGACATGCCACTGTCCAAGGCTGAGTGACAGTGGTAGTGCCTCTGGGATAACAGAGTTAAGAAGGGGGAAAAACCCACCTGGAACAATGCAGATGGAAGATAATAGTGAGATCTGAGAGATACTCGTCTCATCAAAATGTTTTATTCTGCAGACACCAAGGTTAGTGAAAAAGGAAGGGAAGGAGGTGCTTCAGGTGCCAGAGCAGAGATTCTCCTGCAGCCTGTGGAGAAGACCCTAGTGAGGCAGGCTGTTCCTCTGCAGCCTCTGGAGGTTGATGTTGGAGCAAATATCCACCTGCAGCCTGTGAAAGACCTCATGCTGGAGCAGGCAGAGACACATAACAGTGGCTGTGTCCCTGTGGCAAGACTGCACTGAAACAAGCTCCTGGCAGGACCTGTGGCCTGTGGAGAGGGGACTATGGTGGAGCAGGTTTTCTAGCAGGACTTGAGATTGAATGGGGGATGTACAGTGGTCTGGTCCTAAAGGTTGGCACCCCATGGAGAGGGACCCATGCTGGAGCAGTTCATCAAGAACTGTCTCACATGGGAATGACTGACATTGGAGAAGTTTATGGAGGACTGTCTCCAGTGGGAGGGACCCCATACTGGAGCAAGGCAGAGTGTGAGGAATCCTCTGCCCGAGGGGGAAGGAGCAGCAGAGACAGTTGTGTGATGAACTGATCCCCACCCCCATTCCCTGTCACCCTATGCTAATTGGGGAAGGAGGTAGAGAAATGAGGAACAAAGCTGAGCCTGGGAAGAAGGGATGGATGGGGGGAGGTGTTTTAAGATTTGGGTTTGTGTCTCATTACCCGACTCTGATTTTGATTGCTAACGAAATAGAGCTGTGTTTGTTTTGCTCAAGACAGTATTTGGTGAGCAATCTCTCCCTGTCCTTAACTTGAATTTGGGAGCTTTTAATTGTAGCTTCTCTTGCCTATTTCAGTTGAGGAGGTGAAATGATGGAATGGGTTTGGTGGGCATTTAATGTCCAGCCAATGTCAACCTGCCACCTCTGCACTGTCTCACAGTCTCTTTGAGAGACCATCTTAACTTCATGACAAGTAATGCAGACCTGGGAACTACTAATGTGGCCATCTCTGCAGTCTTCCCCTACATGCTACCCTCTGCCCTGTGATGTGACTTTTCCCCTCCCATTATTAAGGTGTAAAATGGGAAGAGGATTACAGTTATTACCTCCTTTCCATTCCTATCAGACATGCATCTTCTCTGTGGTATGATGTTGCATACACATATTTTCACAGTACAGGAGTGCAGGAGCTATGCCAGAACTTTGGGCAGCATACGAAGAAAAGTGAAAGTTGCTGTTTTCCTGTTGGTACAGCAATTTTCAGACATTTCAGAACATGTACTTTCACTGAAGGCAAATTAACCCTTTGGTGTAATTTACTTACATGATAAGGGATCAAAATTAGCCTTATGTCTAAGTAAACTTTGATTAGCTGTAGCACATATTTTGCCTTTTTTACTATTACATATACATAATGGGGGGCAATAATACAAAGGCAAGTATTGGGCTGATTGGAAGGAGACCCTAAAAAATTCTGTTAGAACCTGTTCTCCCTTCACAAGAAAGAAATGAAGATTTTTTTTGATGGATCCTTTTAGTGGAACATGGCTGCTTTCTGTTTTCTACATTGAACTGACTTCTATAGCTTCACTAACTCTGAATAATTTAATGATCCTAAGAATATTTTGAAAAGGATCTCTTCCTCTCTTCTCTATGATAATCTTTTGTTCCTTTCCATTTTCATTCACTTTCTCATTCTTCTTTCCTTTTCCTTTTAGTCTTGAGGGAGAAAACTATTTTTGCAATCTGCAGAAAGAAAATCTCTTCCAATCAGTACATAAGGTCCATTCACTGCCTCCTACATTTAGTTAGCAGTCAGCTGTTAAGTGCACCTAGATGCCTACAGGTAGGCTTGCTAGAACTGTTATTCACCCCACTTGTTTTCTCTAAAGCAGTTTAATCCACTAGGATGTAATGTGTTTGAAAATATATAAAATAGAAATTGCCCTTTCTCTTTATTTTTATTGAGTAATAGTTATCTCCCGCATTGACCCACAGCTGCACAAAGGGTGCAGAGCACTAGAACACTAGTTAATTTTCCATGTCAGTGTATAGCATTCTGTGACCTTCTCTTTAATTTCTCATGCAGTCTCTTGATTCTGAGTATTCCATTCTCTTCAAAGTTTTCTTTTTCTCTTCTCATAGATCTTGCTTGTATGTCTCTTTTGTCTTTCTGCTCTTAGAATTCTTTCTGCTTAAGGAAAGCAACCAACTTCAAATTCACAGTCTATTCCTCATTTGACCCAAATGTAGACTATATGATGCGTGTTCAGATTAGCTGTGGTTTTTATCCTTTTTTTTCCATTCAAAAAGTGAGAGTTTTAAGAAATAGGGTAGTAGATATCTGGGAATAATGTCAGTTACAGACATATTTTGACGAAGTCCAGGAGAGAAAGTACAAAGTTAGTTAAAGTAGGAAAATGGCTTTGTAATATGAAGCGGGTCTGCCACCATGCACAAAACGATCTCTGCATTTCTAAGAGTGACATTTCTTTTGTTCCATGGCACTCAATTTAAAAAAAAAAAACAAAAAACCACAAAACAGCAAAACCCAAAACAGATAGCAAACTTTCTCATAAATGCCTATATTAAGCTACTGCAGATAATGACCTAGAGACTGTGATATGAAATTCAAATCTAGGTGAAGTCTAGCTTAATGCAGACATCAATGTGGTACTTTTGAACAGAAAACTATCTGCTGCTGTTCTTGATCTTGCTCAGAGAGGAAGATATGTAGTATAATACTTCCTAGAAAAAAAAGCTTTTCTATTTTTATTGTGGTGAACCTACTCACAAACTTTCATATTTACAGTAATTTAGGGAAGTTCCTTAGCTGGAGACAAGTGTTTTAACTCTATTGTACTCAGTACAACTGACAACTTGCAGAAACTGAGAAGCTGTAAATTAATCAAACTGACTCAGAGTTTGCTAAATTTTTTTTGGTCAAAACTCTTAAGGGATCTTTAAAGTAATAAAAAATTCTATTGAAATTCATGTAGGGAGAAAGTAAGATAATGTCTTGCTTGCAAACATGTCATGAAAACTGCCCAAAGTTTGATGCTGCCAACCGGGCTAAGGAAACTTCTGTTTGTAACAGAGAAGGTATATTGCCTGTGCAAGCTGGAAAACTTTAAGGGAAAAGGTGAGAACAGACCACATTAGTAGAAGAACATCAGCAATGCAGAAGTCAGAACAACGCAGACAGTAGGCAAGGAAGGTGAAAACAGGAAATTCCTCTTCTCTCCCTAAATCTCTTCTGGAAAGACTCAGAGTAACTAAGTTTTGAAATGTGAGATAAATCACTCAGAATGAAAAAGGGGTTGAGATTACCTGAAAGAGTTATGAACCCATCAATTGCATCTGAAATAGACCCTGGAAAAGCAGGTGGTTGAAATGAAATGAGCTGATAGGTGAGCTATCTAAATGATCTCTAAATGATTTTTAAACGAGGCCTAGGGTTTCTAGCTTAGAATGAGGGATCTGACCTGTGGATTGGGTTGCAAGTAATACAGTAGAAGATGCTTATGCTAGGGAATCATAGTCTAGATTTTTTAGAACCAAAAGTGCCTTGAACTCAGTGTACCAAACTTGACTCGCAACTATAATTACTAAACACTGCCGTTTTAAGTGTCATACATAGGAGGAAAACTAATGTTGCCCAATGATACGTGAGGCATATGTCAAAAGAAAGAAAGAAAACTTGATTTTTTTGTAGTGGAACCTACAAGGTAGACTATATAATAAGTAACTGGCAATGTAATACACAGGAAACATCTATATTACAAATGGCAAGGTTTGCGGCATAACATGGGAAAACTTTTTTTTCTTTTCAAACAGATACTCTAGTTGCCAATTTTTTCTAAAATTCATCAGAAACCAGCCTGCGAGTGAAATCAGACCAGTTTAGGAAGGGTATTCCTTGAATATATTTAAATTTCTTGAATTTTAAAATAGCACAAAGACTCTTTGCTTCTTCTGCTACAGCAAGGAGAAAAAAGGCTAGAACATTGGGTGGAGGGAGGCTGACAGGACATGAATACAAGAACAAAGTTATTTTAGAAAAAGTAGAAAGGTATATTGAAACTAAATAGACTGACTGTGCCACTCCAGGTACTTGAGATACCGCATTTTTCTGAAGTTTAATGATGTGATGACATAGCCACAACTCCATGTCTGAATTACCTCAGGTATTGCATGATAAGATTAGTCCTGAGCTCTGTGTTTTCTGGGAGAAAAAAAAAAAAGTCATTCTTATTTAGAATGAAGTTTGAGACTAAGTAAAATGTGTTGCAGTTAGTCCACCTCCCCATCAGAAGATACCTGAAAGTGAGTTTATCTGCTGGAATGGTCGTAATGAGGAACAAGGGGCTTAGCTATCACATTTCAGAGAGATCCAACTCAGAACTGATGCCTAATATTTGGTGCTATTTAGTATCTGTAATAAGAAAGGGAATAGTATGGAGTAAGTCTAGTATTCAGTAGCAACACAGGCTGATCACGCCGTGGCAAGAGGCAGAGCAACAGGCCCAACTAATTTTTATAGACACCCCAGTTTCAACCTGTCTTCTCTTTCACAAAAGCGGAATAGTCAGTTCAGGCACTGAAGGGAAGAAATGGAGCTGGGAGTATGGTACAAGGTAATGTTGGTGAAGAAAGGGAGAAGGGCTCTTTTCTAAGTAAAACTTAACTGGAGAACAGATCTATTAGAAGTAGGAGCTTGTCTGTGGTTTCTACTCCTCGGGTATATCTCATTCTCACTTAAGACTTGATTCTTAAATTAGTAATTTTTAATGTTCTTAGAATATTGTTGTGGGTTTTTTGCTTGTTTGTTTTTGTACATTTTCTTAACAAATAACAAAATCGTTTTAGAAATGGAAATTATCTAAATAGTGTGGTTTTGATTTTGTGGGCTTGAATTTTTTGTGCTTATACAAAGTTTCAGGTAGCACAAAATGGTGTTAAGAAAAAATGTGTAAGAAATCATTGATAGAGAACTTGATTGCACTCTAGAAAGCAAAATTATTTATTTTAATGTCCTTTGGAATCTTCTTGGTTGGAGGATCAAAGTCATTGCAGCCTGATAGGTAGGTTAACATTTAGAAGAATATATGTAAATGAAAGCAAAGTCTGGGAGTCTTAGTGGGATGCATTCTTGCTAATATAATGACTAAGACACGTGCACTTACAGTTGGACCACATGCTTCTTGTGAAAATTATTAAATATAAATTCTTAAATTTTTTTTCTTATTTTATTGCAGTGGTTATTGGTGCAGTATTTCTGAACTCTACACAAGAAGCAATGTTAGTTATAAAAAGAGGACATGTCTGGAACTTGGAACTCACTGATTCCTTTGCCCCTTAGGTAACATTGCACCATATTGATTCCCCTGGGCTAACATTCTCAAGTGTGACTTCTCACTATGGTAGATGCAATCAGAAGATCCCAGGAAAAAGCTGCCTAATTTTCTGTTTGTTTGTATGTTTTAGCTAGTTCATTAAATACTTACATGATAAATATTTTAGAAAGATATACGTATTAGGAGTGCTATCCCTTTCTGAGGTTTTTTTTTGTTTAACAGCTTATAGAGAAGTGGTCAATGTGTTAAAACCTCTCTAGCCTAATATTTCAGTGACTTTTGCTCTACTGGCATCTGTAGTTATACAATGAAAAATAAAGATTCAAAGAAACTGGCAAAAATACTGATAAAATCTATCACAACTGTAAAGAAAAAAGCTGTGGGAAAACCACAACATTTTAATAACTTGGTATATCTTTCTACGTGAGAACTTGCATTCATCACTGCACAAATCATTTGAAAACTTGGGAGAAGTAGTAGTGAACTAGTATTACCTGCACTTCTTAAAGCTAGAGGATTTAAAATAATTAATATTTGAGACTAATTACATGGTGTATGTAGTGTAGTTAAGCAAGCATCCTGTTTGTTTTAATTAAAAAATGCAGCTCCTTTGAACGTTATGCCACATGGCAATAGTAAAGAAAGAAATGACTAAAAAATACTTGGCAAATAACTGGGTCTCACTATTCAGTAAAAGCTATAAAGAACTTAAAAATACAAGATGCTAACTTGAAAAACTACCTAAAAAAACCCACTGTAAAGGTTTAAACACTCCAGAAGACTTACCCCAAGCCTGTTTCAGTTTGAAAAATGTACAAAACTTATTCCCTATGTGAAAGACTTTCAATCCTTTTTCAAGTGTACTGCTGACAGGGACCTCCTTGAAGTGTTTCCTGGGTATAAAGCTGTATCACAATTAATTCTACTTCTGCAATAGGTTTGAAGCAGACAGCTGAGCAGGACTAGATAACAATATCATTGACAAGTTTAAAAACCACCAAAAGTCCTTGTTATGAGTACTGACTTGCAGTCAATAGTAGGAGCAGTACTTGCATGAAACATTTCTAGCCTTGTATATCCAACTTACTCGGTGACCTGTCAGGGAAATATTCCTTTAACTGTGTAACACAGGTTTCTGTCCTTGGAAAGGGTGAAATTTTTTGTGGTTGTTATTGTTTGGGTTGGTTTTGGGGTGGGTTTTTTTGTTTTGGTGTATGTATGTGTGTAAGAGGGGTAAGATGAATTAAATATTACAAGGGCCGTAAAACCAGATTTCACTCTCTGTCAGCTACTTTGGCAGTGGGCATAAAATGTTTTTTCCAGGTTTTTTGAGGTAGGACAGATATGGCCTCCAAAAAAACCAGCATGAAATTGGGTATTTGAAGGCAAGGCCAAGAACAGCAATTAGGCAGGACCTAAGAATGGAAACTTTTGCACCTTATGTCTGGATTTTCAGCAATCTCCAGGCTGAGAAAGACAAAGGACAAAGGTGTAAGAAATCTGTATTATAAAGTGCCAAGAAGCTTTTAGAACTTTTGAATCTCTGGCCCAGATCTCCAGCTGGTGTTAATTCCACTGAAATCAAAGGAATTATGCAAGGATCTGGGACTGCATATGAGAAAGGTTTGTAATTGTGCTTTTGAAAATGAGCATGAGTTCACAGAAATAGAGCATGTCTAAACAAAGAGATAACTATAAGCAGCTAGTTATTGTATTGTACTGTAATGTTTACTGTTGCTTGATGTTGTCAGGGTAACTGCTTTAATTAAGCACCTCTGAATTCCCTCTAACCTTTACCTTATTCTCAGCTGGATGGAGATAAACCTTTTATTATTGAATGTGTGTCAATCCTTGGAGGCAGACAAGAGAAGAAACTACTAGCTAAAGCACCTGTGAGTATATCTGTACTTTAACTGTTTGCAAGAGCTCTGCTGGAGCTTTACATATGGCTGTTTATCCAAGGGAACATGTTAAAAATAGATTTATTGATTACATTGATGACACATATACATAAAAATATGCAACAGAGATTTCCTGAATTCATGTTATCTGATGTATATTTTTAGGTTTTTGTCTTTTTTTTCTCCCGTTGGCTCTTTCTTACCATATATAGCAAACAGAACACACTCTTGTTACTTTTATAAGAAGAATTTGTGTTGATATTACTGCGTTCAGAAACCACTTCGGGGGTTGGGTTATTTTTGTTTGGGTTTTCTTTGCTTTTTGCATTTTGTGGTTTACTTCGTTTTGCTTACTGGTGACATTAAATTTTGACTACTCCATTCTGTGGATGCCTTCTGGAGCATTTTGGATCTTGGTTTTGTCTTCTCTTTTACTGGATCATTTTATGTTTTCTAATGCTTTAAGCATTCAAATGCTTTATAGGTTAACAGTATACAAGTTAAAAAGTTTGCATACATGTGACCTTCACTTTCTGGTCTAGATAAAATTTCACAGAATTATAGAATCATAGAACACTAAGTTGGAAGGGATCTCAAGGATCATCTAGTACAAACTTTCTTGGAAATGCTTCATCTAGACAAAAGATCTCTCTAGACAAGATAGCCCAGCATCCTGTCCAACTGAATCTGAAAAGTATCCAATGTTTGGAGAATCCACCACCTCCCCAGGAGAGATTATTCCAATAGTTGATTCTTCTCATTGTGAAAATTTTTTATCTAGATTCCAACTGGAATGTCCCCAGGAATAACTTTTGAACATGTTAACACTCACCTTTCCCATGTGACTCCTTATAAAAAGTGAGTTTCCATTTCTTTTTAGATACCCTATAAGTATTGGAACATGGTGATGAGGTCACCGCTAAGCCACCTTTTCTTAAGGTTGAGCAAACACAGTTCTCTCAGTCTTTCCTCATATAGCAGGTTTCCCAGTCCTTTGATCACCCTGGCAGCCTTTCTCTGGACCCTCTCCAGCCTGTCCACATCTTTTTTTTGTATAGCGGGGACTAAAAGTGAAAACAATATTCTAGGTGTGGCATGAAATGGACCGAACAGAGTGGGAAAATGACTTATTTTCTTGGTTGTCATTGATGCAACCAAGTGTCCTGTTTGCTTTCTTTGCCACTGCAGCACACTGTTCACTAATACTGAGCTTGCTGTTCCCAAGTTCCTTTCCAGAGAGCTGGTCTCCAGCCAGGTGGCTCCCAGACTGTAACGCAGTAATGGATTATGTTTTCCCACATGCAAGGCCTTATTTATCCTTGTTGAACTTCATAAAATTATTCCATATTATGTAGGTCTTCTGTCTCTCTCTTCTGAAAGGTCTACTTCCCTACTCAGTGTGGTGTAGTCTATAAAAAACTTCATCAGGGTACACTTGATTCCATCATCCAGATCATTTATGAAGACGTTAAATGGCACTGGGCCAACTATCAATCCCTTGGAGACTACTTACCAACACCCTCTGCTCTGCCAGCCAGCTCCCCACCCACCGTGTGGACCACTTTTCTAGACTATAACACAGCTTCCTCTAGAAGGAAACATGATACAAATTAAAAAAAAAAACAAAACCAAACATGATTTAATTAAAAGCAAAATAAAAATAATCAAGTGGTAGCTCTTCCTGCCAGGCCATCTCCTCTAGGAAGACTTCACACATTCCTTCTCCTGCTCAATAGTCTCCTTGGAGGGCAGCGTGTTCTTCTCCGTGTTGGTTTTCTTCCTCTAGGAGGAAGCTGTGGGGAAATGTATTGAAAGCCTTTGAGAAATTCAGGTAGTCAATGTCCCAACATCAACCAAGCAGGCTACTTTGTTATATAAGGCAATTAGGTTTGCCAAGCATGATTTGCCTTTGGTGAATTCGTGCTGTTTTATCCCAGTGACAGGTTAGTCCTCAGGAAGATTTGTTCCATAACTTTCCCAGGGATTTAAGCAAGATTCATTGGCCTATAATTTCCTGGATCCTCCTTTAATCCCTTCTTGAAGATGGGAGTGACATTAGCCTTCTTTCAGTCTTCTGGGATTTTCCCCAATCTCAATGACTTCTTAACGATTATGGAGAGCAGCCTGTCAATGATAATCAGCCAGTTCTCTTAAAACCCGCAGGTGGATATTGTTATTGTCAGGGCCTATCAGTTTGTAAGGGTCAGGCTGCTGTAATAATTTGCATACCAATTCTACCTTTCATTGATGGTGGGTCTGTGTTTGCACCAACCTGGATTTTTGTCCTTAAGGCAACTGTCACCAATAGTGATGGCAAAGACAAAAACTGCTGAAGGACTTCTGTCTTTATGGCATTGTTGGTGACTAATTCACATCTCCTGTTAAACAGTGTTTGTGTTCTGCTTGTTATGTACCTGGAGAACACTGGAGAACCCTCTCTTGTAGTTTTTGATATCTCTGGCCAATTTAAATCCTAACTGAACTTTTGCTTTTCTAACTACACCTCTGCATGCCCTGCCAATGTCCTTACAGTTCTCAATAAATATTCATCTGCTTTTCCATGTCTAGTATGTTCCCCTTTTAGTTATGAGGAGACTCAGAAGCATGCATTTCACAGAATCACGGAATCACAGCATCACAAGGTTGGAAGAGACCTTTGAAGATCAAGTCCAACCATTCCCATCCTATGCTAAACCATATCCCTAAGTACCTAATCAACTCTTTTTTGAACACATCCAGGGAAGGTGACTCAACCACCTCCCTGGGCAGCCTGCTCCAGGTCCAGACAACTCTTTCAGGAAATTTTTTTTTTCTAATATCCAATCTAAACCTGCCCTTGCACAGCTTTGTGCCATTTCCCCTTGTCCTATGTCCTGTCACCTGGCTGAAGAAACCTCTCTACAACCTCCCTTCAGGTAGTTGTAGGTGATGATAAGGTCTCCCCTCAGCCTCCTCTTCTCCAAGAGCCCCAGTTCTCTTAACCGTTCCTCATATGATTTGCCCTCCAGCCCCTTCACCAGCCTGGTTGCCCTTCTCTGCACTTGCTTGAGGACCTCAATGTCCTTTTATGTCAAGGGAGTCTCTTGCTCCAACTCCATCTACTTTTCTTATCTTTAAAGGTGATGAACTGGTTTTGTGCTTCCAGGAGAGCATTATGGAAAAAAATTCCAGAACTCACTAGTTCCTTTACACTCCATGGAACTTCCCATGTAATGCGTCTCAAGTGAGCTCAGAGTGAGCTAAAGTTTGCCCTCCTAAACCCTTTGTCCTAGTACTAACCTTAAGCATGCTCAACAGGATCTCAAACCTCACAATATTGTGATGACTGCAGCCAAGGCTGTCACTAACAGATATTACAAAGCTGGTTTTCTTGGTTTGTAAGTAGTACATCTAGGAGTGCCTTATTCCTGCTTGGCACTTCTAAGATTGCATGAAGAAGCATTCTTCCCTTGATTCCAGGAACTGATGTGAGCTGTTGTATTTTCTGCCAGCAAATGTTTTGGTAGTTGAAAAACCCCCAAACCAATGAGATTCTTTTTGTTTGAAGCTTGCTTAAGTGATGCAAATAGTGCTTCATCAGACTTACCATCTTGGTTTAGAGGTTGGTAGCAGGTTCTTACTTTAAGATCCCCCTTGGACATGACCCCTCTGATCTTGACCCAGTGGCATTTGATAGGGCTTCCACAACCACTGTAGTGGAATGCTATATGTTCAAGCTTCTTGACTTCATCACTTCTTCTTCCCTGCCTGTCTTTATGAAGCAGCCTATGACCATCCATCACTATCCTCCAATTGTGTGAGCTGTCCTACCACGTTTCAGTTATTCCTATGATATAATGATTTTCTGACTGAGTACAGAACTCCAGTTCCTCCTGTTTGTTTCCAAGTTGTGTCCATTAGTACACACACATTTGTGGTTGTAGGTCTCCTGCTTCACATCTTTGGGTCCTTCAGTTTGCAGCCTACCTCATCAAGCCGGCCAGCCTGCAGCCAAAGATCTCCTTGTCTCTTCTAGACAGGTGGCCCCCATCCCTCCCTATGGGAGGGATGACAACCCTATGACAACCAAAGCAGTCATGACAGCGCCATCCACAACTTGATTTGCATTACACATCTATTTCTGGCTGCACCCTTTCCTCTATCTAGTAAAATGGAGGGAAAGATAACTTGGGCACTAGTACTTTCTGCTTGTACCCCCAGGGCTCTGTATTCTTCTCTGGTTTTACCAAGGTTCTGGCTTGCTGTGTCTTTCTTGCTAATTTGAAATGGATAGTACTCTATGCTCTTGACAAGTTGTGGCACCCTTTCTGTGGTATTTTGGACCTTAGCTCTCAGAAGGCAACATACCTCTCATGATTCCCTGTCAGGCTAGCATATGTGTGTCTTAATGCTGCACAAAAGGAAGTCACCCACTATAGGCACTCATTTCTTCCTTTTGCAGTATCAACTATGTTCTGCTGGTACAGTTTCTCCTTGTAGACATTGCTTGTGGGTGTCTGCAGTTGTTAAAGCTTCATATCTGGCTTTGCTTTTAATGCTGGGGAGTGCTTTTATGGGTGGGGAGTGAAGCAGAGTTGTACTTTTATGGGTCACCAGGGTCCAACGTTGCTCATTCTCTGTGGCGTCTGCCAAGGACGCAAGCATGGTTTTGAAACCACCTGCCTATCTCCATCTCAGCCCCTCTCATACTGCACAACCTTTTAACTGTTTCCTGAAACTTGGCCACTTGATGTAACTGATCTTCAACCTGTGCACATCTTTTGCAGGTACTTTTCTTCAGAAGAAACACCTGGGCACTCACTGCAATTTACTGGACTGGGCATTCCATACTTACCAGTTCTTTCTAGGTGGAAGCATCAGACATCTCCAAGGCTTTCCCAACAGAAACATTGTTCTTAGCTCTGAGGTGAGTGCCCACGATTGCGGCAGAGACTTCTTGAGCTGATAGGGTCACTATGCCCTTCCATGGGAACTGTGATGCAAACTGATGTGCCACTCTCAGGTCACTAGTGCTCCATGGTCTGAATTTTGTAGGCATGGGGTGTGGTCTTGGTTGCTCTGGCAATGCCCAGGCTTCATCACTGACTGCTGTGTGAGCTGACTTAAATTTTTTTACCAATGGTCTCATAGTTAATTTTCACCACTATGTTTTATTAAATTAATTTGATTTTTGATAGTGAGAAAAGTGTAGATAGAGGCACTATAATTAAATTTTTTTAAAATGGGTTTTCTCAAAGCCAGAATGCTACCAGGAAAATACACTATACTTCAAGGATGATTCTCAAACTTAATCATTCCACTGCACTATTTCTAATAGGTCACTAATTTCTCCATTTGCCTTACCTTGTTGCTGTGGTTTTATGTGGCAGGGTTCTAGTGGAGAAGGGGGTGCTGAGGGTTGGCTTCTGCAAGAAGCAGCCAGAAGCTCTCTGCAGGCCCGACAGCAAACACAGATGACTCAAGGCTGGAGCTGTTGCTGACCAAGGCCAAGCCCATCCGTGATGGTCACAGTGCCTCTGGGAATAACATTTAGGAGGAAAAAACCATAAGCAGCTGCTTTTTGCCTCCAGAGAAGGGAGTGAGAAGACGTGACAAACTGTGCAGACACCAAGGTCAGTGAAGCGGTGGGAGGAGGTGCTGCAGGCACCGGGAAAAATTACCCTGCAGCCCGTGGAAAAGACCAAGATGAAGCGGGTTGTCCCCCTGCAGCACATGGAAGATGATGGGGAGCAGAGACCCCACCTGTAGCCTGTGGAGAGACCCCATGTGGGAACAGGTGGAGACATATGAAAGACACTGTGACCTGCATTGGAGCAAGTTCCTGGCAGAAGCTACAGCCAGTGGAGAGATAGGCCCATGCTGGAGCAGGTTTGCTGGGGGGAGGGGAGACTTGTGACTGTGGAGCACCAGGCTGGAGGAGTCTGGGACAGACAGACTGAGAGACATTCTACAATTTATGTCTGTACCCCATACAGTGACCCATGCTGGGGCAGTTGGTGAAGAGCTGAAGGAAAGGGGTCATTTTGGAGAAGCTCACAGAGGACTCCCATGGATGGGAACCCACACTGGAGCAGGGGAAAAGTGTGAGACATGCCTCTCCCTCCACTCCCTCCCTGTCCCCTTCCCTTCCACCCCTTCCCCCCCATCTCCAGCTAAGGAGGAGAACAACTCATGAGGAACTGACTGAAACCCCATCCCTGTATCCCCCCTGTGATACCTTGAGGGGGAGAAGGGAGAGAAATCATGAATAAATATAAGTCCACAAAGAAGGGAGGGGTGGGGGGACACATGTTTTAAGTGTTAGTTTTACTTCTCATTATCCAACTCTGATTTCACTGTGTATGTAGTGTAGTGTAATAAATGTAATAAATGTAATAAATGAGAGAATTTTCTTTCTTTTTTTATTCCATGTTGAGTCTGTTTTGCCCATTACACTAACTGCAGAATGATCTTTCCCTGTCCTTATCTTGACTCCTAAGCCTCTCAATAGAGGTCTTCTACCCTGTCCAGCTGAAAAGGGCAGTGACAGAGCGACTTTGGTGGGCATCTGACTGCTAGCCAGGGTCAACACACCAGATATGTTTAGGAGATGCTTGTGGTGGTTAAGAATAGCAGAAACTCCTCTGATATTTATTTACGTCTGTAAAAAATAGAAGTTAAGTGGTTATACAAAGAATGCTGTGCCCTTCGAAGGAGCAGAGGCTGTAATGGGTTCATGGATTTCGTAGAGGGATGCCAGCTGAATAGACTGGCTTGACTGAAAACCTGTATTGAAGAAAGATTCCTGGCTGTGATTCTTCTGTTGTCCATTGGCTGTATTTTTGAGATGGCAGGAAGATGGGGGCTGTGTGAGCAGGAGAGCAGGTTATATACCCTGAGGAACTTGTGTGTCTTGTTGCGGAACTGTTAAGCAGCTCTGTATACTACTTCTCTATATCTTTTATACTGTCCTACAACAATACTTCTGCTGTATCTTGAAATGACAGTTCACAAGGGTCAGAATGCAGATAATCAGTCTGAATTGTCATTCTTTGAACAGAAAATAGTCAGGTTTTGATTTTTGGGGCATCAGCACTGGAGAATTTCACCTTAGGCAGCACTCTGGAGTCAGAAGAGAAACATAGCAACTACATACCTAACACTGTCCCTAGCTTTTCTACCTGCTGATGTCTTCCCATTCTTAGCATTGAAGTTTGATAAATGTTCAAATATTAGAACAGAAACAGGAGTTTAAGTGCAATACAGAATTAGCTGGGTGTTTCAAAGAAGGACAGAGTGTCCATAATATGAATTGTGGGAAGATAATCTTAGCCCAGCTCTTTGTGTCCTGTCCTTGTTTTGGATTTTGTGTAAATTAAGAACCATGAGAATAAAAATGTCATTTTAAAAATTAGATAGGAAAGTGATAGACATCTCTGAGGTTAGTAAAATCCCTCTTCTTCATATAATCACACACTTTCATTTTGTCAAAAAGAACATTTTTTTTCTGATCCTTTGGAACTTGTGTCATTACTGTTTACCAGGCTGGGTGCAAGATGCCATGTACTACAAACATCAAATAACTTACATGAGAAACTATTATCTGATTCTGCAACTTTTGTCACGCTAAAATCATAGACTGTTGCTACCAAAATTGATCTTAGCTATTATTAGAAGTAAATTTTCCTAAGGGCAGTCATGCAAAGGATATGAGTCTGAAGTATGGCTGAGGGGGACCCTTCCATTGAGTCACAAGGTTCACAAAGGACCCCTAAGCTCCTCTCCGAGAGGAACCTATGGATGACTAGGTCCAATCTCAGTCACAGACTTGGTCAACAGTTCATGTTTAAAGGATTATATGTAAAATCACATATCAGAGTCAATGTTTGCCTGTCAGAACCCCTGAAGGACATTCACTGAAACAGGTTTGCAAAGCTAAAACTACTAAAAAGTTTATTAAAGTGACAAATATAAAAGTTCATGATTGCTGTTGATAAATGCAATACTACTAATATGACTATGAATATAACAGTAGCAAAATACTATCCCAGGTATTGCCAACAAAAGAGTGAAATACCAATTGCTTACCAAGAAGGTGTCTCTATCATGGGTGAAGGACAAGGAGCTCAGCCCATCGGCTGCCGCTTCAGGGTCTTCAATTTCTTCTCTTGCACCCCTGGTATGAGCTTCCTCAATACCCTTTATACTCTAAAATTGGCTGTTTCCTCCCAAGAATAATGTTTAACATGATTTGGATGGAGAGTCAAGCACTATAGTGATCCATGTTTAGCATGTAGTGCTTTTTTTTCTCAGTACTATATTTAGAGGTGTCAACTTTAATATTAATTTCACAGTCGATGAAGCAAAAATTTTCACTCTGGGCACCATGGCTTTCAAAATTATGTGTAGAAACCACCTGTTTATTCCACACTATTTAGCCAAAATAGGGCTGCCTTGCTACTGTAAGACTCTCTCTCTTGGCTGCTTCTCACACCAACATTTTTATCTCTGTCCACAATATTTGCATGAGAGATAAGTGGACATTTTCATTTTTAACCTCTTAGGTGCAATTCCTGCAAAAACATGGGCTGGTTTTGCAGCACAGGGTATATGCATTTGTTTGGATTTTGTTTGTTTGTTTATTTGGTTTTTTCTTCTTCTTCTTTGTTTGTTTTTTCAAGCTACACCTTGAAGTATCTCAAAGTGTGTGGCCATAGTAAAACCTATGACAGAGAAGGTTTAGTTTTAATAATTCCATGCAGCGTACAAGTTCTTCTGTCCTGAGTGACCGCCTTAAGAGATGAAGGCCAAACTCCTGGAATGAATAAAAGCAATGGATATTTTAGAGAAATTTTGCAGGTGTGGTTCATAGACTAAGGAAATGGTAGTAGTGCCTTCTATCAAAGCGTGGTTTGGGTGGTTGTGGTTAATGAGGTTGTATTAGATAGTGTGGAACCTGACCATGACATAAATGGTATGGAATAAGGGGTGGATAATGTGCTGGTTTTAGCTGGGATACAGTTAATTTTTTTCATAGGCGCTGGTATGGGGCTATGGTTTGGATTTGTGCTGAAAAGACTGTTGGTAATACCAGGAAATGTTTTTACAACTGCTGAGCTGTGCTGACACAGAGCCAAGGCCTTTTCTGCTTCTCACACCACCCCACCAGCAAGGAAGCTGGAGGTGCACAAGGACTTGGGATGGGACACAGCTGGGACAGCTGACTCCAACTGACCAAATGGATATTATGTACCATATGATGTCATGCTCAGCATATAAAGCTGGGGAAAGAAGAAGAAAGAGAACGACATCTGGAGGCATTTGTCTTCTCAAGTCACCATGACGTGTGGTGGAGCTCTGCTTTCCTGGTGATGGCTGAATCCCTGCCTGCCCATGGGAAGGGTGAACAAATTTGTTGTTTTGCTTTTCTTACGTGTAGCTTTTGGTTTACCCATGAAACTGTCTTTATCTCAACCCATGAGTTTTCTCACTTTTACTCTTCCAATTCTCTCCCCCATCCCACCTTGGGGAGTGAGCAAAATAGACTGACTCTCTGAAGTAGTCCATGTGAAAAAAACCCAAACATAATCAATAAGTCATCCTTAACTGGAAGAATCAGCTGGTTTCCTTGTCCTTTGCTCATCAGTAGTAGTGCAGACATTCTGGAGGAAAGACTCAGTCTATAGGATATTCTCTTACATGCTGTCTGTCTTCTCAAAGAACTAAGATGTACAAGTTCAAAAGTCTTGTAATATGAAGGGCTTATGTTTTGAGAAGATAAAAGTTATCAGGATATGCAGTTAAGTGATATCGACATTTTTCTTTAAAATAGGACATAACATATGCAAATTAATAGAACCTTAGAGTTGCCAGGGTTGGAAGGGGCCTCAAAGAACATCCACTTCTAACCCCCTGCCATGGGCAGCGACACCATCCACTAGACCAGGTTGGCCAAAGCCCCATCCAACATCATCATGAACACTCCCAGGAACGGGGTGTCTACAAATTGTCTGGGCAACCTGTTCCAGTGTCTCACCACCCTCACAGTAAAAATTTCATCCTAATATCTAATCTAAATCATTCAAGGACATGTACTTATAACTAGCCTGTGTTGAGCTGTATATTTTAAGTATGTAAAACTGGCACATAACTATCAAGGTTTGAGTTTCTTTTGGTGCTTTGAATTAGTCTTATAAAATATCCTGAGATTCAGAGCATGCAAAAAATACAATTTTCTCAGGCACAGCATACCAAAGAAATAAATTGACAGCTCTTCTATTATATACTGCAATATTTGACAATATCTTTTAATTTAATATGCTTTATAAATGTAACAAAACCCATGAGTGTTATCAGTCACAGGAGACTTGGAGACCTGAAACAATGACAGCCGAGACTCTTAAACCACAGCTTCTGAGACATTATGAAAATACTAAAATAATAAAAATGTACATAGCTTTCTCCAAAGGAAGTGTCATCCTGAAGAAACATTGTCATGGATAAATGCAGAAAGGCCACTCAGAACTATTACTACCTGTTCAGAGGAGGTCTTTATACAAAACCACAATCTCTATAAAAAGCTGCAATTCTCAGCAAAAAAATAATGTGAAAAGCAGAACAATTTGATTTTGCATTTCCAGTAATTTATATTTGCAAGCCATATACTCTTGCTGTTACTCTTGATGTTCAGTTTTGTACCCATTAGGAATTTAGCAATGCTATCAAAACCAAAAGTAAAGTGTTATGTAGTCTTCTTATGGGTAGAACTTTGCTAGGTTTCATTAGGCCAAACACAGCTGTCCTGATGATAGTGTTGCCACTAAGAACATAAATGCCTGTGTTTGTATTTTCTCTCATGAGCCACTGCTCCAGGTGGAGTGGTTCTCTGGTGTTTTCACAAATATCAGAGAACGATCTTTGGAAATGAGGTCAACACAGGTGCAGGGAGAGATGTATGGAAATACCAATTTCTTTTTCTTTGCTTACTGTTTGCAACCTGTGGATTCTAATTTCCCAATGCCTGTTCTCTTTGGGTCGGTCCACTGCTGCAAACTTGCAGCTCCATCTTATTAGATAGTAGAAAGGTTAGTGAGAGGAGAGTTGGAAAGGGGAGGGGAAAAAGGAAGGATAGAAGGCATAAGGTGGGAGAGTGGTCATAATGGAAGCAACACTGGCTGTGCCAATAGGTGGTATTGACACAGAAAGGGAAACACTGGTCCTGTGCAAGTTTAGGCTCAAAATGGATAGAAAGGATCCATACTTTAGGGGATTAAGATCCTTGACTAGTCTTCTGATAAAAATAGCAGGAGCAATGAGTAACTTCTAGGATGATCCTATGAAAGGGATTAAGTGATAATAGGGAAGTTGAGTTGATGACCCAAAAGATTTTTACCCATTGCTTCTCACCTTTTTTCATGGGATAGTTTGAGTGAAGATTAAGAGCATCATTGAATCCATTTTGTTTTGAAAAGTAAATGGCATGTTTAGCCATTATCACAGTAAACTTTCTGAAAAATACTTTTGGAAAAGAGAAGTGCTTTTGATGCCTTAAAATGCTCTTTCCATAATGCAGATTAATCTGATCTTGATTAATCAGATCTTTTGCACTCCCTGGAGAATTAGCAGAGAGAATGCAAGCATAGATAAATTGAAAGAGCTGTTTTCAGTACTGATTTCCCACATATATGGAGGAATTAGGTGTACACACAGACATCAGTAAGGAGGTCAAAGTAAAGCAACCCTATTGGAGAAAAAACAAAATACTTAAAAAAAATTTGTAATTGTGGCATTTTTTGAACAATAACAGACAGATTCATACAGCAAATGTGAGAGCACAATTCCTTTGATGTAATGTTTCATCTTTGATGTGGGACATCACACTAATTGTCAAACATAGGAACCTGCTCCTGCACCTTTTTGAGGACATTTGCTCCCTGTATATCAAGGTTTTTGGTTACTTAGGAAATACAGAAATGTCTCCCCATACAATATTTTAAATGAATAAAAGATGTTTAAATAGCTTACAAGTATACTGATACTTGCAACTCTCAGGATTGATAAGGGAACAGATCTGTCCATTTGTTATCAATTCTTTGTTGCTCACATCTTGCAAAGATTAGATCAGCCCATTACCCCACCTTCTTCCTTATGATGCCTTACATAAATCTGCAAATCTTGGTCAAATACAGTTCTTTAGTAAAAGATGTCATGTAATTCTTTCATGCTACTGAACTCCACTATGGAGAGTCTATTTGCACAAATCCACAATTTTTAGTAGTTTGATGGCCAGAATAAGGCGGTTTCTAGAGCAAAGCACCAAAATGTGTAGTAACAAAATCTGGGGTTAATCTAACACCTAGAGAAATGACATACTTAAACTTGACTGGAAGATGAAGAGATGCATAACACAGACTATATTGTAGAAGCAAATAATCTTCCTAATTTAGTGGGATAGTCAGTTTAATATTAAGGACATATATAAGCATAAGCAAGATCAAAAGACCCGTTATGCAAAAGCATCCTTATCTTCTGCCTACATCTTTTTATACTATGGTTGCCTACTTTTTAAGCAGTCTTTGAGTTAAGATAGGAATCTTGTGTGGCAAGTTTTTATATTTTCATTATATGGTAATCTACTTCTCACTGATTTGTAGTTAACTGAGAAGCAACTCTTGGGTGTTAGGCACACATACACAAAATTTGGAGTGGAATATGGAATTTTTTCTAAGTCTATATATTTTTACTGTTAGGCAGGAAGCCAGTGAGTAGAGTTGGATGGAAAGATTACTTTTAAAACTGCTTACAATCCATAAGATGAATGCATTTGAAATAAGTTGGTGCATATCTGAATAGCTAAAATAGTATGTGTTTCTCAATGAAATTTTTTTCCAAAATGATCTATTCACACATACACATGCACAGATGGAGGGGGTGGGAAGTAATAGAGTTAAAACTGCTTTCAATTTGTTAGAAATTACTAACTTGATTTACATTAATGGAGAGAAAAATCCAGAAGTATCTGCTTGACTGAGACTTTGTATAATTCAGATTATCTTTTTAATTGTTTCTGCCAACTGTTTATGTTGGCAACACATTTTTGTCATTTTGAAGTACTGACTTTGTAAGGCTGCCTTTTTGAGAACTTGAAAGTCATTTAGTTACATCTCAGTTTATTCCATAGGATAATTTATTTTGTTTTGCATTTTAAAATGCATGCACACACTGTCTTGCACATCTCTAGTCTTAGATACAGCAGAAAATGTATCTGTATAAGATTGCTATAAAACTTGTTGGATAACTCAGATCCTGATGATTTAACAAAAGGATCTTCAGAATTTAGGGTTCTCCTTGACAATCTGCTGATTTCCTCAAGGCTTTTAAAAAGCTCTTATTTCTTAGATTTGGTTTCCTACCATGTTGTGTTGACACGTACGCTACTCTATTTGTATTTAAGGATAGTGACCTACCTGAGCTATGAATGGGCTAATATGGGTATTATTTAATGACAAGAGTTTAGTTTAAGCTGGTGAAACTTAGTTACTTTGACTGTATTCACTACAGGATCCCTATAAGCTTCAGTGAAGAGAGTTACCATGGTTTCTTTTTATTATAACATAAAGCAGTGATATCCAGAAGATGTTGCAGACTTATAGAGGGATTTTGAACACTTTTGAACTAGTTTGCCTCCTCTGCTTCCCTGCTGGTTGCAGGTAGCTAGCCTAAAAAGTATTGTGGGAAGTACAGGAATCTATCTGTAATAAAGTTTGTGCCCCTGCAAGCCTTGCCCCTTTCATATGGCAAACATCGTAGAGGATGCAGAGGATCAAGGATTAGTCATGATCTCTGCACCTAGAGATAGCACAGACAGGACTAGCCATCTGACTAGTGAAACCAACCTGGCTGTGTTAGGGCAGTGCTCTAGAAGACATGTTATTCTAGCCTGAGTAGCTCCTATGAAATTTAGCACCTATGAAATTAAGTTCTTGTTGTCTGCTTTAACAGAGTAATGGGTGGTTTCTTTTTGATGTGTTTGGCTAGGGGTGCAATGGTGGGTCATATTTAGCATGTTGAGGTACAGGAGGAACACTCCAACTTGTCTATATTAGGTGAAATTATATTGTGCCAGATTCAACAGCCCAAATGAAGTATGGTTTCTGCAGATTTGTATTGCCAGCAGTAGGGCTTAAAATGTCTTCCCACTAGGTGCATGCGCACAGACCAGATGCATACACTACACATATGCAGATATACATGTTTGGGCGTGCATATCATAGACATGTACACTAAGGACTCACATGAATTCAAACAGAACCAATGGCTGTACCCTGCTCCCCTCTCTGGCTAAGCAGGACTCAGGTGCCTTGGGTGACAATACATGTAATGTGAATTCCTCCACTTGCCCTTGTATCCTCGTCTCCCCAGTTCACAGAATCACGGAATCACAAGGTTGGAAGAGACCTTTGAAGATCATCAAGTCCAACCATTGCCATCCTATGCTAAACCATATCCCTAAGTACCTAATCAACCCTTTTTTGAACACATCCAGGGAAGGTGATTCAACCACCTCCCTGGGCAGCCTGTTCCAGGCCCTGACAACTCTTTCAGTAAAATTTTTTTTTTCTAATATCCAATCTAAACCTGCCCTGGCACAGCTTCATGCCATTTCCCCTTGTCCTATCTCCTGTCACCTGGCTGAAGAAACCATCGCCCACTGCTCTACAACCTCCCTTCAGGTAGTTGTAGGTGATGATAAGGTCTCCCCTCAGCCTCCTCTGCTCCAAGCTAAACAGCCCCAACCACTCCACATATGATTTGCCCTCCAGCCCCTTCACCAGCCTGGTTGCCCTTCTCTGCACTTGCTCGAGGACCTCAATGTCCTTCTTATGGTGGGGAACCCAGAACAGGACAGTACTCGAGGTGTGGCCTCACCAATGCAGAGTACAGTGGCGCAATTACCTCTCCAGACCCACTGGCCACACTGTTTTTGATACAAGCCAAGATGCCATTGGCCTTCTTGGCCGCCTGGGCACACTGCTGGCTCATCCCCAACCAACATCCCCAGGTCCTTTTCTTCCTGACAGCTCTCCAGCCAGTCTCCCCCAAGCCTGTAGCACTGCATGGGGTTGTTATGTGCCATGTGCAGCACTCTACACTTGGCCTTGTTAAAATTCATCCCACTGGTCTCAGCCCGTCAGTCCAGTCTGTTCAGATCCCTCTGAAGAGCCTCCCTACCCTCAGGCAGATCAACACTTTCTCCTAGTTTAGTGTCATCTGCAAACTTATTGAGGGAGCATTCAATCCCTTCATTGAGGTCATTGATAAAGATGTTGAATAAGCCTGGACCCAGGACTGAGCCCTGGGGGACGCCACTTGTGGCCTCCAGCTGGATTTTGTTCCATTCACCACCACTCTTCGGGCCGGTCCATCCAGCCAGTTTTTAACCCAGCTGAGGGTCCACCTGTCAAGGCCAGTTGCAGCCAGTTTCTCAGTCAGAATGCTGTGAGAAACCGTGTCAAAGGCTTTACTGAAGTCCAGGTAGACCACATCCACAGCCTTCCCCTTGTCCATTAAGCGTGTCACCTTGTCATAGAAGGTGATCAGGTTAGTTTGACAGGATCTACCTTTTGTAAACCCATGTTGACTAGGCCTGATCCCCTGGCCATCATGCATGTGCTGCATGACAGCTCCCAAGATGACGCTCTCTATGATCTTCCCTGGGACTGAGGTCAGACTGACAGGTCTGTAGTGCCCCGAATCCTCCTTACGCCCTTATTATATGTGGGTGTCACATCTGCCAGCCTCCAGTCGAGTGGAACTTCCCCAGTCTGCCAGGATTGCTGATAGATGATGGAAAGGGGTTTGGCAAGCACATCTGACAGTTCTCTCAGTTGTTGGCAACTGGGCACAGGCACATGAGCAATTGAGGCCTTCTGGTACAGACCATCTTATTGACATACTGTCTTGTTCTGAGATGGCCGGTACTTCTCTAGTCCCACCATCAGTAAGTTCCTCTCCTGGAACAGCCATGGGAGGGCCACAGACAGAGTGTCTGGCCTTCTGATAACCTTGGATTCCCATCTGCCTCTGTGTCACTGCACTCCCCTGGGTTTTTGTAGTTGGGCCTTTGGGGGACTGATGGCCCCTGTGCAGATGGGCCTGGGATAAATCTGGCAGACCATTACTTGAGTTTCCCCTCCTGCCATTGTATCTGTGCTCCTTTGTAGACATAAATACCAGCTTTTATCACATAAACCAACAGTCTGTCCTGTTCATTTCCCCACAGTTTGCCATTCCTAGACAGTCTCTAAGTGGTACAGTTCATGAAATGTGGTTTCAGTTGGAATTCAGTTAAATATACCAAATCCAAAGAACTACACATTGAGATATTGCCATGGTTTAACTCTGGCTGGAAACTAAGCCCCACAAAACTACTCACTCAATCCCCCATGGTGTGATGGGGGAGAGAATTGGAAGAGTAAAAGTGAGAAAACTCATGGGTTGAGATAAAGACAGTTTCATGGGTAAACCAAAAGCTACACGTAAGAAAAGCAAAACAACAAATTTGTTCACCCTTCCCATGGGCAGGCAGGGATTCAGCCATCACCAGGAAAGCAGAGCTCCACCACACGTCATGGTGACTTGAGAAGACAAATTCCATCATTCCAGATGTCGCTCTCTTCCTTCTTCTTTCCCCAGCTTTATATGCTGAGCATGACATCATATGGTACATAATATCCATTTGGTCAGTTGGGGTCAGCTGTCCCAGCTGTGTCCCGTCCCAAGTCCTTGTGCACCTCCAGCTTCCTTGCTGGTGCGGTGGTGTGAGAAGCAGAAAAGGCCTTGGCTCTGTGTCAGCAGAGCTCAGCAGTGATAAAAACATTTCCTGGTATTACCAACAGTCTTTTCAGCACAAATCCAAACCACAGCCCCATACCAGCTCCTGTGAAAAAAATTAACTGTATCCCAGCTAAAACGGGCATAGATACAGACCATATGCAGTTCAGATCCCCTTGCTCAGGGGATGGGAACCTCTTGGGTGGAAAGTGACAGGCGTAGTGGCTGAATGTTGCTATTAAGGTTGCATTTGTGCATGAGTCAATTATCCATCAGGGAATACTGATAATGGACTGGAACAAAAAGCATTTTTTGCAGCCAAAGAAAGGTTACTGTCAAACAGAACTTAAAGGACACTTCAGCCACCATCCCTCTAGGGAGTATTTATCCCGACTACAACAGTTTTAAAAACACACAGAAGCATGGCAGAAGCGCTTTGATTCCCAGTGGGGAAAAATGACTGCTGAAAAATTGCCCCATGACAATATGAGCATACAAGGTATGGAAAGCCTTTCTGGTGTGACCTCTGCATGCTAACCAAAGTGGTCTCATGAATGAGTGTATTTGAGGGTGAAAAATGCATTGTTACTGCATTTACTGCTTGTGATCACTTAGTCTACCATATTCCCTCTCATTCTTGGCTTCTATACTTTTTATTTAAATCCTCCCCTGCAGGGTATGGTAATCTCTGTGTTTACTAATGTGTGGTTGATTTGAATTGATTAACAAAATTAATGTCAAGCAAACTGTTGGATTGTGGCCACGTTTTAATTTCTTTTCCCTTTTTAAGATTTTTTCCTTTTTCCCTAAAACTGTGTCTTTACACAGAAAAGAATCCCACAGCTACTGTCATTGTTAAGGTCTTTCTCCACCATCTGTGGCTTTTTGCTTGTCGAGGCCTATTCTGCCTCCTCTTTTTGCCAAAAATCTGCCCCTTCTTTTCTCCAAAGGCAGAATGGTGTCTGTAACTGTTTCAAGCTCATCTCTGGATAGCTGAAGCAGGAGGAACTTGAGGAAGCTTTGACCACAGATGAAAGTTGGTTTCTCTGATCCTAGGTGCTGCATGAGAGACACACTATATGAACTCTCTTGAGACATACTCACTTTCTGCAGTACATTTATGTGGTTTTGGTGACTGTTCTCATTGTTACTTATTATACACACTGTAGAACCTGAAAAATGCATGTGATTAATATATGTTTTCCTGAGGAAAAAATCTATGTAGTTTTTTTATTTGAATTCTTGTGGATTGACATTAAATTGAATAATAAAATGGGGTTCTTTACCCAGTATGCAAAGTAAAATTACACACAGGGTTGAGGTATTTGTTTATTCAGTGTCTGTGCAGAGATGGGTGCTAGGAGGTAATTGCAAAAAACTAGCACACGGTGAAGACAGGCTGAGAGAGTTGGGCTTGTTCAGCCTGGAGAAGGCTCTGGGGAGACTTTACTGCAGCCTTCTTGTACCTACAGGGAGCCAATACAAAAGCTGGCAAGGGACTGTTTGAAGTGATGTAGTGATAGAAAGAAAGGTAAGGATTTAAACTAAAAGAGTGTAGATTTCTCTCGCCCAGAGAAGTTGTGGATGCTCCTTTCCTTGGAGTGTTCCAGGCCAGGTTGGATAGGGATTTGGGCAACCTGGTCTATTGGAGGGTGTCCCTGCCTGTGGCAGGCATTTGCAACTGGATGATCTTTGAGGTCCCTTTCAACCCAAAGAATTCTGTGATTGTATGATACTATATTTTATACAATTCAAGGTATTAGTTCTGCCCATTAGTCACATCTTCTATAGCAATTCCTTAACTCTTTTTTTACTTCAATTTAAAGATACAGTACCTTCTAATTTCACTCTGCATGCTCAATAACTAGGGAGTCTTTTTTTGGGGAGGGGTTCTATTTAGCACTGGAGGTGTGGTTTTCATATTATAATGAGACATTGCATTCCAAGGACACCAAATAGAGGAATTTTGCAGACTTTTGACTCTCAAGGATGTACATGTCCTTGTTTTCACCAAGTATTCCCCTGTTCAAGGTCCTCTTGATACATCTTATATGCTAGTTAGGTTACTCTGCATCAGCAAGGCACCACTTTGGATAATTGCTTTCTTTAGCAGGTGAGTATTAGCTAGACTCCGGTCATCAGTTAGCCATGTCTTTTAAAGGCAGGTGTTGGTGGAATTCCAGCATGTGCCTTCTTCACCAGTTTTATGATGGTACAAAAGTATTACATTTCACAGTGATGCAGTTACCTCAGTTCATAAAAGCTGAAAGAGATCCATAGGCTAAGTTGTCATTCCATGAGGGACCTGAGCAGGAAAGCATTCATGGGGGATCAGTTACACAGTCAATTTGCAGTGGAAAGTCAGACCAAATCATTACAGCCTTTCAAATAATAATAAAAAAAAGGCTTCAATCTTCATGATGATTCTTAATTCCACAGACAGTTTTTAGAGCTAAACCTGTTTCTCTTAGTCACAAACAAATCCACAGAAGGTGAGGAAGTCTTGAAAGAGAAGTAGACATTAACTCATAATCTTGTTCTGTCGTTTCTGTGTAGAAAGCAAGAAGAGAACATAATTAACTTGCTGCAGGCTGAATAGGTCGAAGGAGCCCAAGTATACAAATACAGCTGATAATTCAAAGCAAAAAATCCTAGTTTCCCTTTTGACAGAAGCAAGCAAGATTTTCCTGGTTTTATTTTTTACTCTGAAAGTTGCGCCTATGACTAGGTATAAAAGAGATCAGGAAATGCATTTTTGAATATATACCAATAAAATTGTTATTTCTGCACTAAAGCTGGGATTTTTTGCTCTGAAAAGTGGCATTTACTAAAGAAAACATTATTATTTCAAATGTTGTTGTGTATTTCCAGGGACACATATGTGACTAACATTGATTATGACGATTAAATGATACATTTTTGGTCAGAATCTCATATCCAAATTTCCACACAGACTTTTTCATTTTTTCCCTTCCCTTGTGGTGGAAGATGATTTTCTTAACATCCTCACATGACACAGAACAACAGGGGATTCAGCTCTATTAAAGGAGATCTTTAGAATGAAATCAGCTGTGGAATGTTTTACAAATGTGGTTCAATAAACTCCATATAATTTCAAAAAGAAAATGGTGCATACAGAAGTATCTGGGGAATTAGCATAAATACAGTGTTTCACTTGGATTCATACAAGAAGGACCTCTGGGAGAGTAAGACACTTTTCAAATAGCCTATGAAAAAAACATATCTCTTTCTAGGGTCCTAAAGAACAAAATTTGCATATTAATAGAAGATTAAAGTGCCCATCAAGTATTCTTTATCCGTTGCTTTCTCTTGTCTATTTTGCTCTTCACATAAACATCCTTCATAATAAAAAGAGACTCCTGCATCTCCAGTTATTACACTGAATCACTAAAGTTTCATATTACAATGGAACACAGGATTTTTGTGTTTGAACCATTTTGAAAAGTCTTCCCTGGTTTCTCTATTAACTGATTTTACCTCTTTTTGCATTCCTTTTATCTTCAAGTTTTACTGACCTTTTTAACCGTGTCTGAGCATTTTTTAAAAGGCTAATTTCTAAGTGGTTTTGGGTCCCATTGCAGTCATGCTTTTAGATACGAGCCTTACAAATCTATTCAATTTTAAATTTTATATTCAACAATGAAAAGCACCTGAAGTGAAAAATCTATTGTTTGGCTAGGTCCAAAAGGAGTATGCTGTTCTGGAGTGTCCAACCAACAGTAAAATCCACAGAGTTTAAGAAAGCCAAAGTAAGGCAGTGTGGAGTAGATTAGTGGAATGTGAGACTGGGACATGAAAAGGTTCAGCAGACAATATTCTCAATGCTAAATATGCTGAATTCAGAGCTGTTGATGTTGCTGTGCACCTCATTGTGAATACGACAAATAAAAGGACTTAAAAAGTGATTTACAACAATTACTTCAGGTTTAGATGTAGGTGCTGCTACAATTAAAACTATCTTAAAGAAAGATATCAGTGAGAAAGAGGTCAGTCATACAGTGCTGTTCATGGATCGGTGTATGCAGGATGAGGCATCTGTTTAGACAGACCTATTTTTTCTCAAGGCAGGTATCGACTCTAGAAAATGCTCTCAATTTATCAGAAAACAATATTGCTCAAATAAAATCAGAGATGACAGAAACTCCTATGTAACATTGCCAAATTCTGTAAATCTGCATACTCATCAGATTCTCATAATCTGTAGAGTGTGTATTACTTTTTAGCAAGGTGGGCTAAAACTGAGTATCTTAAAGCAAGAATATCTTTGTAAATGGATAAATCTGTTTGTTGTCCCAAATGACACATCAGTCTGCTTCATGGATATCTATCTAACACTGCAGTGCTAAAATGAGCTTTGGGGTAGCAGGAAGTCCTTCACTTTCTGTCAGTAGCTTACAGTGTAGCTCCCTAAGTTAAACCCTTGTTACAGGTTCAAAATGCTCCCCAGTCTTACCAGCAGTGCAAGCTAAAGCAGTCTCTTGTCACCCACTGATGATGGTTTTCTGCAGTAGCAGCACTTCCATTCTCACAATCAGTGCATTTTTCTCTAGCCCTTGTACTTAACTTGTTCCATCTCCTGGTTGTGTCTGTTCCTAGGGACTCCGCTTTTCTTTATCTCCCTCTGACTTGGCATTGACTCTTCCTACCTCTAGGTGAGAAGGGCACTGTTTTTTTGCTGATTCTTTCTGAGTTCACTTGCTTAGCTTTTCCACCAAAGGAGCCACAGTATATGTAGTGTACAGGCAGAAATTGTTTCCAGTAACTCTCACAGTCCCATGAGTGCAGTTGCAGGCATGATGGATGAATGGAAGCGCAAAGTCAGAATTTTTACAGCAAGACTAGGATGGCTTGTTCTCCAGGGACTGTGGCTGTGGTGAAGGGCATTATGCAATTCTAGCTATTTTGTGGGGTTTTGGAAATCATCAGTGTAGTTTCTGTCACATTGATGCCAGTTCTGCAAATTAGATAACAAAGGAACAACACACCTTGCAAAGACAACATCAGTTGTTTTCTTGCTAGCTGCACTTCATTGTCTGAATTAAATTGAGATCAAGACCTCAGAGACAGAAAGTGAAAAAAAAGTATGCAGAAAATTTCCAATAACAATCACTTGAATTTAATGACAACAGAGATTCTAGAAATAAATTACTGTAAAGTCAAGTCCCAGCCCTTCACTTTGCAGCTGTCCTTTTAGGGGAAGTTGAATACCCCAAAAGGTGTTTGGTGGAGCCCTTTTTGCTTTGAAGTAGACAGAAATTTTATGAGAGGCAAATATATACTTAACTGGCATACGTATGCCAACAGTATGTGCTAGAGGGGAGACTGTGTTCTGCCAAGACAGCTGTTTATGACATAGGGTTGGCTCTATGTGAAAATGGATGATCAGTCAACAAATCTGTGGGTACTGGATGTATTCACTAATGTTTCTTGTTCTCCTTTTCTAAATGCATTTGCAAGCTGGGCTCTGAGGCAAGGTTGCTGTTCTGGAAACTGGCTTCTGTCTTTCCAGCTGATGAAATTGTGGTCTCGCAGTGAATGTGTTACAGCTAATTAGGTGATATTACTTAAAGAGGTAAGCTGCTATGAATGTCTATGATAATGAAAGGGTCTTTGTTCCTTATAGTATTATCTAAAGTTTTATTGCTTTAATGAAAATAGAATTCTGCTGATATAAGTTAATGAGAGGTCCTAAGTCTTCACTTTGGCAAAAAGTGTATGTAGGTATGAAGTCACTCTGAAGGGAGTCCATGAGAAACATCAGCTGTTGAAAAATCCCCAAAATGCTTTATCAGATGACTTGTATGTGATTGCTGTGTGGGTATAAATCATTTTGTTTCTCTTTGAAGTGTTTTTAGGTTCCAAAGTGGAGTGATGAAAACTCCTGATAGAAAAATATTTCCAAATTTTGTTCCGCCCATTCAAGCCAAGACAGATTGCCTGACATACCAGCACATCTTGTCTCAACAGGTCTTTGTGCTTTTCTTTTGTGCAGTTTATAAACTGCAGGGCATTTAGGTAGATTGAATTGCTAGTCCTAATAACAAGTAGTTCTCCTATTTGTTTCTGTTGTATTTACATGACAACATTATTTTTAATAAAGCATCATAGGCTTTGTTGGAAACTATCTCAGAAGCCTGACCAGAAAAAAAAACTCTGCCCCACAGACCTGTCAATCTTATTGTTCTATTGTGTAAGGCTGGTGGTATAAATGAAGATGTATTAATAAATGAGCCAAGGAAGGGAAAGAAGAAAGGCAGTATGAGAGAATTAAAGCTAAGGTGTTCAGATCACACAGATATATTTTTCTGTTTTTTTTTTCTTTTTTTTGTCTTTTATGTACACAATAATTTGTATAGATAATGATTATAACTTTTGTATACATTATTATTATTATTACTACTACTACTACTACTAGTATTACTACTACTATTACTACTACCACTACTTCTACTACTACAGACTTCTCTAAATACTGTGGTTGTGGTTAATAAAGAAAAAGAGCACATGAGTTCATAACAGTAATCCACAAAAATGACACAGAGACAATCTCTATTTTTATGAGAATTTGGTAAATACTTGATAGGGGCCACAGTAGTTTCTAGTGAATTATACAATGTGAAAGAGAGTCCTCTTGTCTGTTCTCATGTCTGATCTGGTCATAATCACAGGATTTCCATCCCTTGAATGTCGCCCTGTCCTGCCACTCAGGGGGATAAAACCCCAGCTAAGATGAAGTATTTGGCTGGTGCTGAGGAAGCATGATTCACTTTCACATATTTAATCCTGTACTATAAGAACATAGACATCTTTGCCAGTGAGCATGCCCCAAGAAGGGCTTTAGGAAAGCATTATTTTGGGCAGGGTAGGTTTGTATTTCCTGTAAGCAGGCTTGTTTTTAAGAGTTTTACAACTTGATTTCAGGAAACACCTTGTTCTGTGTGTAGGCACTGGCTGACAGAATCTGTTGCTATGAGATATTCTGATGTCTCTAAGCACAGGCTTTAACAAAAAAGGTAGATGAAGTCCTGATCTGACTGAGGGGACCCTTAGGCATGAGCACTGCTATGATCACATTGCTTTGTGCAGATGCATGATCCATAGCAGCTGGTCTCGATGGGTGAGGAGGTGGCTAGAGGCCACCCACTGCCCTCAGGAAATCCATTTTTGCAATTTTGTGAAGACTGAGAGTTTTAATTTCCACATCTTCAGTGAGAAAGGTGCAAGTGATAGGTCCTTATCAGGACAAAATACAGTCAGTGAACTCCCATGATACGTGCATCACATGAAAAATAGTCAGTCATAGAGTCTAAATTTCTTATTTAAGGTTTTTGCATGCTAGAAAATATTATAATAATTTTGTTCATTCTCAACAACAACCAAAACCTCAAAATCAAAAATCATTTTTTGTATGTCAGAACGTATGTGACTCAGGCCATTTTGGAGAAAAAATACTATAGTATTTTATTCAAGAGTATTAAGCTGGTAGATTTGGCTCTGTTGTTCAGAAAACTGTACACACAAGGGTCAGAATTGAAGTCAGGCTATTAATGTACTTTTACTTATATTGTGCTAAACATAAGTTGATGATCACTGTCTTTAATGTTAGAAATAGAATTGAATCTTGTATATATTCAACTCATGACTCGAGTGGCTCAAAGTACTTTGTAAGCCTTATTTAATTAAGTTTTACAATACCCTTAAGATAAAGGATAAGAGGAATTTTTATCTCCTTTACAACCACCTTAAAGTGTATAGAATAACCTTCATGTTTTCTTTTAAAGTTTCCAACATTACAAACAATTGCTGAAGGTGTAATCCATTTGTACAGTTGCTTTAACATTGGCTTTTTATGGAGTGCCCTGAAATAACTTGAGAACAAACATATCTAAATATACTGCAAAAGAGGTTTATTGTAGTTAGAATGTAAAGATTTCCTTTATTTGTTTACAGCCATCTGCATAACCAGGCTCTCAACTCCCAAGGACAAACTTAGGAGCTACGCTAATTAACCAAAGCAGAGGACGTATTGGATAACAATAGACCAATTGGAAGTTTTTAACTTTTATTTTGAAGTAGAAAAGATTAACGATTCATCATGGTATCTTAAGATGCACTATCTAGCTTGTCCTGCTGAAGTCTTCACCTATTAAGAAGATGCAGGCAGAGTAAAATAAGGGAATAACACTATTAATGCCTGGTGTAAATCATTACAAGAGAAGCATCCAATCAATTTCTCAGCAGTTTTTTCCAGGTGAGATTTTAATAATTATTTAAGTATGTGATGCATCAAAGATCAACTGGAAATATTTAAATCTAACTGTGCATCCATAGGGAACAGACATTCTCCTTAGATGTTGATCACCTTCTTGATACTTTTTATTTATACAGCTGTGTTAAACCTCCTGAGTAATCAAATATTGTACAATAGTCTGCTCTTTGCATTTCCTTCAGTAGATGTTTATGGATGCCTTTCGTTATGATTCAGGAAATGGGCTAAAAGGGTTTTTTGTTATCTGTGTTGATAAAATTTGTTTTGTCGTGTTAATAGCCTCCTGCATTTTAATAATATAGGCAGTAAATCTAGAGGCAGTAATATAATGCTTTCTGTGGGTCCAGAAGACTTTTTCCCTAGAGATCTTTGTTAAGCCATCTTCATTCCTAGACTGTTCTTTAGATCCCATTCTGTTGTCTGCATTTGGTTTTGACTAAGCTCCCACAGTAATAAGTATTAGTGGGTGGTGTGAGGTAACTCAGACTTTCTCTAGCATATTTAAAATAAAATCTTAAAAGTTCAAAGGCTCCAAACACATAGAATCAGTTTTGGTGAGCTGAAGTTTTTGGTGTGTGTTATATATTTAGTTTTACAATAATTATGGATTGATTCGGATTTGTCTTTTTACACAGTATTTTTACTTACTAGTTCTGCCTTAACATGTTTTCTGTGAAAGGATTTTAAAGATTTTAATTTTGGAAAATGCTCCACTACACACTTAGTAGTCAGTGAGGACTCTGTGTGTGTATGAATGTGCACATTTCACATTATGAACTCAGAAATGAGAAAAGTCAAATTTCACGCCACATGAAACAGCAAAATCAGAGAATCTTGTTCTAATTGTATTTTTCTCAGTTTTACTGTCCCTCTCTTGATAACTACCTAGTCACTAATAAAGCACACATTGCAGTGACACTGCATTGGTGAATACCTCAGAGGGAGGCCATCTATTTTTGTACATATGAAATCCATTTGATATTGATATAACAAGATATAACAACAGGGCAAAACTGAGTCACAAAAGAGACCTTCACCACAGAGTTATAAATTTTTAGTACAACCATTCACTTGAAAAACTCCAGGGAATTTATTTTTTCTGACCATCTCGTTTCTTCCCTGAAAGAACTAAGTTTCTAGGTTTTAAAGTCTCTGACTGATGCAAACAGCAAAAGCTGATTCTAAAATGTAAATGTAGTTAAACTGTTGTCTGATAATTATAAAGATCTGCTGTATGTGAACTTTCTCGTTGCAAACTTAAATGTATGCATTAAGAAATCCAAGCAAAATTATTCTGCCTCTGAAATTAACTTTATATGTGTAATAGATAAATATGATATGATGCCTTATATTTTACCAATAATTCTGCATTATGTGGAATGTATCGGCTCTGCAGGTGCATCTAATTTGAGGGATAGTGTTTTCTAGTGGAATTTTAATTTAATAAGCATATGAAAATTATAACTCCCAGGCCCTGTGATTTTTTTTCCTTCCAATTAGTAATACACGGACAGTCTATGAAAAATAGGTAACTAACTCCAGATAGTTATGAATCCTACTTCATCTGTTGTGACCAGCAAGTTGATATCTTCAAAAAGGACAAAAAAATCTTAGTTTGGTACATTAGGATTCCTTTAATAACAAAGGCAATAAGGGAAATCTGATAGAGAAGTTTGCAAATTATCTTTTGTGACTAAAATGCTCTCACAAGCTAATATTGGAAAGAGTTTATAATAATGAGCAAGCTATAATACAAAACAGATGTCTGAGAAGTTCCAGAATAAATTTAATAATGAATTCCTCTTATTGGAAGATTTGAGGAGATCTATTCAGTGATATATATATGAGTGATGAATGTCAGATGAACATATAGGTAACCTCATGGATATCTTCAAAGACTGTGGGTAAACTGATGCTAGTCAAATCTCTCACCAAATAAAACTTTCCTATTTCTTGAGACTCTAGGTGGATTGGCAAATGATCGGAGGGCAAGTAGCTTTTATGAAGGTCCTCTGTAAAATCTGTGAGACTATCATGTTAGTCATAAGCTATGGAAGATCAATCTACTTAGCTTAACTGAAAAAGACTAGCCTACAGGCATCTAGAGAATACATATCTGAAAATGCAAAACTATTTAACCTTGCCAAAAGAAAGCAGCGGGGGCATTCAACCAGTGCAACATCTTATCTGAAAAACTTGTAGTCCCTACTGTCTCGCTAGAAAATATGTTCAATCATAACAGAAAGTTAAGATTTGATTGGCAGAATTACTGGATGTTTCTGTATCTTCTGCTATGAAGGTCATCAGGTAGCATGATTTTAAGATTTCCTTGTAGCTTTAAAAATGTATTGACCTAAATAGAGACAAGTAATTTCTACTCATAAAACAACCTTTTTAATAAAACAACAGGTTCTCCCATTTACATTTTCAATTAAAGTTTCTGGAAAGCTTGGGAAACATTAAAAATTCTCCAGGGGAGAGCTCATTTTGCCCCTTCTCCTCCCAAAATAAAACACTTTCTGTTAAGAACTAAAAGAAGGATTAAAACCCCCCTCTTAACTGGTATCAAAACATTTTCATTCCCTCTGTAACAATGTGTTATTGAGATACACAGCAACTTAAGTGCTACTTTAATTGCCTTAATTATTAGCAACCAAGATTTCAGTTACTTTTTCCCTACGTAAAAGCTTCTCAAGGGTGCATAAAAAAAATTCCCTCCTGCTAACTTTCCTTCCATGATGTTGTTTAGAGAGAGAGGCACTCTGTTTTTAGTAAAAGGTCTCCAGTGTATTGACGGAGACAGTATTACAGACTGCCTATGCGAAAGGAGGAGGAGAAAACAAGTGCAGTAGTTCCTGTTAAAGTAGGATGAACCTACAGAGAATGTTGGATCTATGGGGTATTACAGTATATATATAGACATGGACAAGTAGGCCGACATTTTTAACTTCAAAGCACATAAGCCTAAATTTGAAATTTAGAGCTTGAATATCTCTTATAACTAACTACAGATTGCCTAGCAAATGCAGACAAATTCTGAGAATCTCATCCCTTTTATTTAGCAGCTGGCAGATGTGAGGCCTTAGGATCCCAGCTGTTGTACCACAGTGGTCAAGTGTTGCTCTTATCTGAAAGCTGTTTGGCTTATGATTACATTTTCCAGAGAGGACAAATGGCCAGCTTGATTCTAATAACAAAGGTTATAGATACAGGCTCCTACAGGTGAACAGAAAAAAAAAAAAAAAAAAAAAAGAGAGCCATCTACCTCTGAATGTTTGAAGAACATATCAATTTTTTATGCAAATATCCATTTTTTATTCAGATAATTCTGTGAATGAGAAAGGAGACTTTTCTGAATTTGTCTGAGATAGAATATATTAGTAGTGCAGTAATTGGACCCAAATTAACCAAATGATCTCTCACATAAGAGCCCATTTCTACATCAGCTAGAAAGATAAACATTAAGGGTATGGAGTGAAGAGTATCATCAGGTGTATAAGGAAAGAGATATCCAGTGATCTTAGTTTCCATATCACTAAAATTAAATTTAGCCTTTCAATTGAATTAGGGGGAGTTAGCTCAGGTTTTTAATTTTGTACTGCACACGTTTTAAGAATAATCTGAAAAAATGCTTGAAGTTTATTAGGAAATTTAACTTCTAAGATCTTAAGCAATTAATGAAAATTAGAAAGCATTTACCTTGGTAGGGAAATCAACATTTTCTTATATCTGTTTTTAAACTGTTTATGAGCTTTTTAAACAGAAGTGGTGATTATAATCCAAAAAGCCAAACTGAAAAATAGAAGCAGTACCATAGGGAGATATCTTATTCATTGTATTAAGAAATATTAAATAACTGATTCAGTCAGTTAGTTGAATTTATAATGAATTAAGAACAAATTGGTGGAATTAAAACCTTGAGTGGCAGAGGAAAATTATACTTACTTAGTTTTGCTATGTATGGCATGATGGGGATGACTTCAGAACGTAGTGCCAAGGGATATTCTGAAAGGCTGAAATAAGAAGGGGCAAGTCATAGTTATATATCAAGGGAATTTAGAGGTTAAGGAATTGAAACTGTCAATGGCTAAGAAATATAGTGAATCATTCTTCACTGAGCCAGAGGCTAGAAGACCTAATGAGCTAATAATAGTGCACATTTCATACCCACAGGACAAGGGAGACATCAGAACTACATAGTAAGATAAAGAGGATTGGAAGAGTAACATGATTGGGATCATATGTGATTAAAACTTCTTGCCATTAATTGTGGGAAATGATAGAAATATTTTCTGTGATGGAAACAATAGCAAAACATGATAATATTTCAAAGCACTGTATCTTCAGATAGGGATCACACAAAAAGATGTTATCACTTTGTTTTGGTGCCCTTTTCTTAATTTTCCTCCCCAGAAAGAGAAAATTCCTAGTAGAAAGGCTTTCAGAATGGAAACAAGTAGCATAGTAACTCTTCGATGTAGAATACCCATGTGCAATGCAGCCTTAAATTGAAAGGCTAACACAAAACACAGCAGAGAAGCGTCAGGGAAGAAAACTGAAGAGAATATGGGGGTCATCCAAGGACATATACTTTTATATTTACCAAAGTATTTGTTACATTTCTGTTGTATTCAAGGCAGACTCAGCAGCAGTAAATGGGCTTTTGGCTTTATCAAGGCCTACACCAATTAAACACAGTAAGGTCTGCTCTGGGTTTTCGTGGTATGTATTTGAAATACCCTTCTGGGACACAAATCTTTCTGGGAGAAGAGATGGGGACAGTACCAATGGCATTATTTTCAGTCTGACAGCCCATGTGCCAGCTAAGATGTGGTGCATTCTTGCCTTGTATAAGGTCACTCAAAAGAAGTTATGCTGTCAGCTGGGTGGTGGACAGAGGAGTGGTCACAATACACAAAATCTGCTTTCCTCTGGTGGATGGAGGGAGTAAATGTGGTTTTTGTCTTGATTTGTTTTTCATTCAGTAAGTAACAAAACCAGGACTTTGAAATGTGAAAATTGTTTGGTATGAAAATACTTATTTCAGGTTTTCATTCGTTAAAGTAGAAACATCTTGTAATATCTGATTATTTGAGTGTCCTAGGCAACATGAATATAGCTATCTTGACTAGGTTCCAATACTTTTTTCTTTCATCAGTGCTTGCCCTGCACAGGTTCAGCTCTATAAATCCTACCAAACACTGTTTGATTTCCTAAAAAAACCCAACACAACCGAACAGAATCCTCTCTAGAAAAAGTTTCACTTCAGAATGGTTGAAATCGTCGTTGCATGTAGGCCCTGTAAAGTGCTGTAAAAAGTAGTATTGAATTAGGTATTTATCATTAGATATTTATGACTGAAATACCTAACACCTTCATGAGTGCAGTATCTTTACACACATGAAGGGTGTTAGGTATTTTAATAATAAGGCTTTATATGTTGGAAAATATTTACAAGAAAATAATTTTAAAACATTTCATATTACCAACACCTTCATTACATATGTCAATTCCTCACTTTAAAGCTATCAAAGCAACAGCTTTCCTAAAGTTGGCCAACAATTTACTAAGTTCAGGCAGATCAAAAGTTTAGAATATTTTATTCCCATACACCACCGTGTAGCTGCTTTATAAACAAACATCAGATATAATGACAATACAAACATAACAATCTCATCTATTTGCTGCTTTGCTTGGTGACATTATGTTACCAAATCTCTCTGACTCCTAATGTTTCTCATCTCCCAGGTGTTCTTACCCCAGAGATCTCAATGGGATTTTTTTTTTCTTTTTAATTTTCAGCAAACTCATCTTTCTGTCAGTGAAAAGTAAGGAATAGAACTGTTTCTTTAATGGGAATGAAATGCAGGAAGTTTAGGTATTCCCAGCAAGGGCAACTGTGAAACTTGAAAGCATTCAGGAACCCTGAGTGACATGCTTGAACATTTCTTTATGAAGCTCTGTTCTATCAGGTAACTTTGCAGCCACATCTTTTGAGAAATTTTTATATTGAGGTGATGAAACCTGGACTCCCCCGGGTAGTTTAGCCAATTGTCTATTTCCCTACCTAGTTTTTAAATGCTTACTGTTTTGTTTGTATCCTGTCATTTATACTATTCCCAGTATGTATTTTCATATTATGTGTCCTTGTTGTTTGTCAGAAAAAAAATGAAGTTCCTATATCCAATTTTTGCAAGTACTTATTTTAGAAAGTTCTGGTTGTTTGCTTGTTTGGTTTTTAGTTGAATTTTATACAATACATATATTTTCCTTTCCCCAGAAAAAACATAAAGAGTTTAATCTACTTTCCCTCCTTTCTCATTTCCTTCTTTCCCTACATTTCCTCCCTCCTTCTCAACTTTTTGCAAGCTAAAACCACTTACTTTTCGTCCAACATAAGAAATTCTGTTTAGTCTGATGAGTGTTGTTGTCTAACAATTCATATAAGGCAGACAAAACAAATGTTGATGTAGTTACATATGATATAATTTAGTACTCACTAAAAAATCTCAAAAATATGTGTTTAATTATTTTACTTATTTTTTTTAATTTCTTTTTAAACTTATATTTCCACCTCAGAAACACTTCTTTAACCACCAGTCAACTGATTGTTGGAGGAGAGGAAATGCCTTGCTGACATTGACCAAATTTGTATCAAGTCAACAGTCCTCAGAGCCATAACTCATGAGTGATTCTTTTTGCTGAGAAACAGTCTTAGACTAGGTTAGGAATTAATTTTCCATTACCTTTGCGTTTTATGCAAAATAAAACTGCTTTGGCAAAAACACTCCAAGAATGAAAACCTCTTATCTCTTAGTATTGTCTTCTGTGGTCGAGATAATCCTTTAGAGGTGACAGCCATGGTTAGTTAAGATTGGGTTATTTTTGCCAAGCTGATAGGTACTAGTAGATGAGCATACAAACATTTAGAAGTACTTGCCCTGTATCTCCATCTGTATTTTACGTAGAGAAACGGGCACTTCCAGACTGTGCTTAATCTTTTTAAATGCTCACATTTCATTAATACTATCCACAGCTGAAGAACTCACTCTGTATCTCTTGAGGGCAGAGATACAGACTATGATGTCCCACAGAATGGGATATGCTATACCTCTAGACAGTGTTGAAGTGAATACTCTCTCTGCTTTTTTTTCTGTGGATCTAGCTCTGATATATATGTCTTTTGTGGAGGAAGCTATCCCTTAGAATGTTTTACTATTTATTTCAACATCATTTTGATATGTGCTCCTTTTTGAGATACTTACATAGTTTGCTGGAAGTTTTTGACAAACTTTATCCATGTTCATTTTTAGAAGGAAAAGCTGTGCTTAGAAAGGACTTGAGGTTACTAACTAACTTGGAAAATAAGGAAGATGAAAGTCTTGTAGGACTCCCATTGACTAACTATAGAGAGTTTTGAATTTGGATGTTGGTTAATAATGTATCCAATTAAAATAAAATTTTAGTAATTGTATTTAACATGCATAAATAGAGCAAAGTGAGTATCTGAATTAAAAAATAGGTCATAAGAGTAATCCATCAGCACAAAAAGCTCAAGTATATCACAAAAGACAGACAACTAAAGGGTTGCCTTGAAGAAGTGCTGAATGGAGAAAAAAAAGTTTGATGAGAATTCACTGACTGGAGTATAGCACTTTCTTATATTACTGTGAAATGAATAATGCATATTTCTCCTTGTTGAAGAAAATGTGATGATATGACAGATGAGAGTCTGTCAGGATCATCTAGGTATAGTGCCTGGGAGCAAAGAGGTGGAACAAGTGACCTCTTAAAGTTCCTTACATTTCAGTGATATGTTGACCTTTTAAAAACACAATGATTGTATGCCTAGGCACACCCTTTGGTCTTGATTTCCTAGTTGAATTCTGTGTACATAATCTCCTGACTATTTAGACAACTGGGCTGGTATTCATTTTGTTTTAAAGATATTTCTACATATCTTGCATTTGTGCGTCTCTAAGCAGTTTTTTTATTGGCATTTTCCTTTGATGAAAACAGCAATGTTCAACCTTTTACGTTTTATTTCAAATACTATATATGTCTACCTTTTGAAAGTGGTAATAGACAAAAAAGGAAAGGATAAGATTTAGGTGGTTTAGAAACCCTCTCTGCAAGAAAGCCAGCCTCATTTCTCACTGTAGAGAATTCTTCTGAGACTTGGCTTGACAAATGCGTGAAGCATCGGTTCCAATGCCAAAGTTGTACATTTGTATCTGAGGGTAAAACAGGACCAAGAGGTTCATGTCAGCTGAAATAGTTACTTGATGAAACAAACGCTGCATAATTTTAAAAGAAATTATAAAAGAAATTAAAATTTTCATAGTAAACTTTCTATTGGTGTTCAAAAGCTTTGGGCCTTGTTCTGATGCTAGATCTTCTCTGGTGCAGGTTCACTGAAGCTAATAGAATAATGCTGGTCTCCTGCTCAATAAGAATACGGAGAATTTTCCCTATAATTTTTTCTTTGTAATACTCTGTATGTCTTGATTAACTAACTTAATTTAAAAATAAATGGCTTGCAATTTAATTGCATAGTGTTTGATTGGCCAGGGAATTTAGAAAGCTCGTAGTAGAACTGTTTATATTTCAGTTGTGTTCATTCACGTTGTATTTCAGTTCATTCTTTCTACTAGCTATAATTTTTCATGATAAAAGAGAATTCTTAGTGATCGTATTTTCTTGCTAATGAGAAAATAATGTATTTCAGTTCATGATGTAAGTAAGTTTGAGGCAAGTTTTTGTTACGTGCTTGGGAATGCCGTATCACAATCAGATTTTAGATTTACAATGGAGGCTGTTTGGCTTATAATTAACAGCAGTAATGAAAGCACTTGAAACACCCTCCTTCCATAGTTGACAATCACTAGTGACAGTCCTTTGGTGCAGGCAGATTCAAACTGGAGTCAAAACAGAATTTATCTAATTTTAGCATGTTTGAATAACTTTGAAAGACAAGTTACTAGACATAGGCCAAACCTCAAACATGATAGCACTATAGTGAAAACACACAACTATTACACAGAATTGCTGCAGCAATTTCCATAAAGAAAAATGGGAACTTGAACAAATATTTTATAAGAGCAAAATTTACAAGGAAAAGAAGTGGCTTTACGCATACAAATTTACATATTCAATGTGTGCATATCGATAACTGTTTTCTGTAAAGAAAAACGTATGTCTATTTTATGTTTACAACTGTCACCACTTGCCAAATATTTTTCTTGCTACATTTGAGATACTGATGATTTTAATGCAAAATTGAACAACTTAATGGGTTGAATATGTTTAATGAAATCACTTTAATTGCAACTTTCATTTTGTCTTCCCTAGACGCTAAAGACTCTGTATAACAAGAGGAGCCTTTTACAGAAATTAATGATGTAAATACTTATTCTAGGCTGTTTAAAAGACATTACACAAAATTATTTCTTCATCTTTTGGAAACAAACAGTAAACTAATGGATTTTGTTGACTGAGATAGGAGAAAGGGAAAGTGAAATCCCTGATAATTAATAGAAGTCTTCTAATATTTAAGTGATACACCTGCTCCAAATCCATTGATTTTTCTTCCAAAGCATTGCTTTTGCACATTTTACTACTGAGAGAAACACTGAAGAGCAGGGAGATACTCTATTGTTTTAACAGTAGTAGGGTAGTGTTAGCAATGTAATGATCTGTGAGTTACTTCTACTGCAGACTCAGATTATATTTACACTTCAATAAAACCAGATTGTGTAATGGGCTCTTTCTTACATAGTCTTACATAGTTTATTACATGCTTTATTTCCAACTTCTTGTTTGTGTCTGGCACTGGGACATTACATTACACAGTTAGATATCTAAGGGCCAGAAGGCAGATAGAAACAATTAACATCTATTGACAATTGTGATGTGGGTGATAGTTAATCTTTGATGGTAGGGAAGCCAGATAATTTGAAAGTGGCTATATCAAAATAAAGAAGTTGAAAATCTGGAGAAAAAACTATTGCCAAAGAAGGAAAATTACCCTTATATTTATACAAAATTGAATCTAGATGTGTTCTTTTAATTTTATTTTAGAGGCATTTAAAATGGCTAAGTGAATATGTGGTTCTTTGAAATTTTTTCCCATGTATTGTTTGCATCTGTGTCATTAAGGAAGAATATGAAAAGGGTTCAATCATAGTTGCAAAACCAAATTATTTTACATTTAACTCTAACTTAATATGAACAATTGGAATATGTCTGATGCATCTTTTAAGCATTGAATATTACTCTTTTATTTTTCAGGAAACATCTGAAGATAAAGTATCAAATTGTAAATTATTCACAAAATGGATGCAAAGAGATGGCAAAACAGGAAAGAGAGACAGTCGTTGGAAAAATACATCTGATGGTATGTAATTTGCTGTTATGGCAAAAGTTATAGATATATTGAAAGTCATAAAGGCCTAAGATATAGGCACTGGGTCAGATAAAATAAAATACTCTGAATGTCTACTGAAGTCTTAAAACCTCAGAAGCTTTACTTCAGATTTGTTTTGTGTGACTGGCAATTTTGTCCCGCTTCAGTTTAATATTGTTTTGTTTTTCTTAGATAAAAGATTTTTTGTTTTGTTTTGTTTAAAGAGTATAAAGTGGAAATGCATGTAAACAAGAACTATTTATAAAATTACCTGCAGGCCAGAAAACACTGGAAGAGCTCTTTTTCATCAGCTAGTTGTACCCTTTCTGTGAATTTGGATGTCTCTAGTTTCAATCACTTTGGATATGCACATTTGCTTTTTTTTTTTCTGCTTCATAATTTAGTCTCAGCCTCTGAAAAATAGTAGGTTTTCTAAGTAGTAAAGCTCTAAATCTGTTGGAATCATAATGAATGGACATTATAAACAGCAAAAAGGAATCAACATGGAAAACTGGGTCATTTTTGTGAAGAAATAAAAGGAGCATAATTTGGTAAATCTGGTATAGTAGGTGCTCTCAGGCAGTCATTAATATTAGGATAATATTTTAGCCCATCTTTCCAAAGTAGCAAATACTACATAGTCGATGGTGTTCTTAACAGAGAACTCCCTAAGATACAGGTGAGTTAACAACTTAAAATAACATGGAAAGTGATAGAAAGCTTCCCATTACATCATTGATCATGATGACTGTCTTTTTGTGTAATTCAGTCGTCATATTTGCATAACTATGTCTGAATTACTCTGTTGTTTTCATATGTGTCAGCCCTGAAACATAATTAGAGACCTTTCATCTCAATGCTTATATCTGCCTCTAAGGTCTTGCTCTGTTGTAGACGTTGACTTTGGTCAGAGACCAAAAACTCCCTCTGTCTAGAACCTTAGGCTAAAAATTAATTTCTTCCTAAAACTGGGCATTTGATACAACACAAAGAAAGAGGCAGATGTGTCAGACAGCTCCATCTTGTAATACCGACTTTATTCTGTAACTTGTATGACTGGATGATTCTTTGTAGAATTTTTTCTGGATGATCTGCTATAAATCTTAAAACTAGTCACTGTTCATCTTTGTACAGAAGAGGTGCTTGGACTTGGAATTTTCTGTTCAGCCTATGAGCATGGACTTTCAGCACCAAAAAATAAAATTCTCCTTTCTTCTGAGGTTCTTTGGTTAAGAGAATCAATGGGACTTGCTGACTGGATTCTTATACTTACCACTTATATGTCAAACAAAAGTGCAAAAACTTTGCACTCTGGCTGTATGAAGGTACATTTGGAAGCAGCTGGGCCAAATGTAGGAAGGGAAGATACAGTTATGCTATAATTTTCTTTTGAATCATTTAAATCAACAAGGAGATGGTCCTGGCTGTTTTCTGAGGAATGTGTTTTTGAGTATTTTGTTACAGTTGTTGGTTTATTTTTTTGAACTTGCCAAAAGCTTAAGTGCCTGAACTTTAATAAATGAGACAATTATTTTCACAGGTTAAGTGAGCCTATGCTATCTAAAGAGAGAGGGTCTGGTGTTATATTTTTTTAATGGCAGAGCTAGGAAGTGACTTATGGTTTAGGTCCAAAAATTTTGAATAACTCTCCAATACTGATATGGGTGATCGATGTGTGAAGAATATATATACAATCTAAATATTTCTCATTTATTTTATTAATATAAAATGTAAGAAATATGTAAACTTATCTCTATTAGTACATCTAGATTGTTTTCCAAAATGAAAAACTTTCTTAAATCTAATCACATTTGAAAAAAAAGCTAGCTTGATGAATACTTTGCCCTGTAATGAAATAATTCAGTACCTGAATTACCACTTGAATGACTCTTAGAAATGATAGATTGTCTCACAGTCTTGCATGTCTTCATAAATTATTCTAACAAAATGAGTTGATGAGCTATAATGATACAATAGGATAAATGTGATTGGGAAAGCAGCATTTTATTTTATTAAAACTTTAAAGTATGTCCTGAGCTTGAGATATTCTCCTTTATTTCTCAGACATTAACTGTATGTTTGCTGAAGACAGCTGTTGAAAAAAAGCTGAAAATGTTCGTGACACGGGTCTCCTTATGAAATCTTTCAAGTATGAGCATCCTTTTACTTAGAGCAAAGAGATGAATGGCTGGGATTCTTTTTTGTATCCCGGGGAGATACTGAGGTGCTGGTACTAAGAACATATTTCTTTGGATGAAAAAGACTTTTTAATATCATATTTTCATTGATCTAAATCTGCATTGAGGTATTAATACAACTTTGCTGTCTAGAATAGATTCCGGAAGACTTCTCTGCAGCTGGGGTTAAGCAAAGGTTGTGATATTACAAATTAGAACTAAATAGGATACTGATACTGAGAAACTGGAACCTTGTTAGCTATACTAATAATGAATGAAGTCTCTGAGACAAAGGGTCCCTAAAGGTGAGATAGCTGGAGCTTGAATACAAATGGCTGTATTATTATTAACACATTCATTCATGAAAACAGGCTTATAATACATATTTGAAACCAAATTCTCAGGGAGATTAAGGAAAGTCTATGTAGATGAAGCATATAGGGAGGATGAGATGTATTTCTTTGGCTGTAGCTTCTTTAGTTAAATAACTTGACATAAATATATTTCTTCATGAGAAAAATCACATTAAAGAACATTGTTGATTGCAAAGTCAAATGTTGAAAAAGTAGGAAAGACATGACAATAGCATTGCTCTGTAGCACATTTGCACAATGGAGCAGTTTCTTCTTATGTTAAATACTGCTGTCTGAGTGACATCACTGAATGGCCAGCTATTTACATTTTTGTCTAATGCAAAACTGTAATTTGCTTACTACATATACTCAAAATTCTGCTATGACAACACAGTTTTTACTTCCCTCATTTCTGTTGTGCTCATTACTATAGTAGCTGAAGACTTCACAACTATCTGCAGAGAACAGAGGGACTGGAACATTAAGAAAAATGCTACTTGATAATTTTAGATAACTTTAAAACTGTGATAGTTTAGGTGTTTTTTCTCAGTACATTCATGTACAGTGCTATCCAGCCCTCCCGACACATTTCCACATGATTTGCAGTTCCGAAAAATTGAAGAAGGACAGTTGTATATGTGCTACTTGTTCTGGATTCCAGTAGAAGGTAGGAACAGATGAAGGAAGCACATGTGTCCCTGGAATACCTTTTAATTTTTTCTCAATCTCAGTGTTTATTTTTTAAAAAAAAAAATCCAAATCTGTGCAGTCTTCCTGTTTCCTTCCCAGGCTTTTTTTAAAGGTAATTACTGGGTCTAAGTTTGCCCTTTGAGACTTTTTCATCTCTTTTCTAGATCCTTTTCTCATTATTAGTTTTGCTTCTTATGAGATCTCTCTTGAATCTTGTGACTCCCACTTTTAGTTCACATGCGTGTGTGGTCTATAGCAGCTTTTATCTGAACCAGTAGAGTATTGATTCAATGAAATGTAGTAATGCTGAATAGATTGATGTAGATGTAGCTTGAGACAATTAATAAAACTTTAATTTGTGTATTTTAAGAATAGATTTGGTTTGAATTTTAGTAGAATATAGCTGTAACCGTGTGGGCTGTTTTGTGAACGCGGCTACAGAACTTAGCAGTTTTGATTGCGGCTTTCCGAGGCATCAGTATCTGCTTTCAAGAGAGTATGATGAGGTAGATGTCTCAAGTGGATAATTTCACCTTAAACGTTTTACTTCCAACACTTGACTTCAAGTTAACATTTCTGACTCTTTTAATTGTTGCTGGCTGTGCCACTAAATCCTATTCCTCAAAAAATTGGCTTGTGGAATTTCATCATTCTGTCCCTGCTCTCAGATTCTACCTGTTGTTTTATCTGTATAACAGGATTAAAGATTGAAGTCCTTGGGTACAGGGAAATGTAAGTGTAGAGCTGGAACCATCTGAACAGAACCTTAATCTGTACTTATCCTACTTATCCATGTATCACAAATCAGCATTGCTGATTACAAGGGGACATTTTAATTCCCTCTAATGTTCCTTATTTCAGCCGTGTGAAAATACGCCTCTGTAAAGAAAGGAGTACAAAAATCAGTAGGGTAGGTAACCATCTTTTAGTGCCTCCTTTAAAATGACCTGCTGACCCTTTGCTCAGATTTGAGTGAAGCTTTCACAAACTTTTAAGAGTTTATTCTGTAAGTGTACACTAGTATATGTGGTAAAATAGAGCTTTTGGGAAAGCTTCCCAAGAAGGACAATATGATATGATATCAATTGTTCATGATGGAGCTTAGTGTTTGGCTGTGAGAGGAGGAGACTGAATTCAGTGACTGCAAATTGTCCTCTGTTGTGGTATAACCCCAGCCTAGAGAAAGAGGCAACACACACTTCCCCATCAGCAGGATGAGGGAAGAGAATTAGAAGGGTAAAAGTGAGAAAGCTCATGGGTTCAGATAAAACCAGTGTAATAATTGAAATAAAATTAAATATAATATGAGATGAGAAACAAAAAGTTTAATAGTAGTAGTAATAATAATGGTAAATTGTAATGAAAATGAAAATAAAACAGAGAGAAAAATAAACTTCGAGAAAGACAAGTGATGGAAGTGTAAACGAGTGCTCAGTACTAACCAATGTCCAGACAGTCCCTGGGCAGCACCCTTGCCTCCTCAACATCCCTCTAGATTTATTACTGAGCATGATGGTACATGGTATGGACTATCCCTTTTGTCAGCTGTGGTCAGCTGTTCCAGCTGTGTCCCCTCCCAACTCCTTGTGCACCCCCAGCCCACTAGCTTCAGGGTGGTGTGAGAAGCAGAAAAGGCCTTGGCTCAGTGTGAGCACTGCTCAGAGATAATGGAAACATCCCTCTGTTATCAGCATAAATTGAAAACATAGCCCCATACCAGCTACTGTATGAAAATTAACTTAAGAAAATTTAACTCTATCCCAGACAAAACCAGCACACCTCCAGGCTGCTCATCTGTCCAGCATGTTTTGTGAATTCCTACATTAAGCACTTTGAAGAAGAGGGGCTGGCACCTCCTTATTTCCTCAATCGGCCCTGAATTGCCAAAATTGACTAAATAGAACACAGGGAAAGGTTAAATTAAGCTGGGTATGATATGTAGGTATTTCTAAAGCTAAGCAGTTGCTAACTGCAGAAGATTCTGTTTTTTCAATTTTTCAAATTTAATTTTTACACTGGCTGTGTCTGGGATGATATTGTGAAGTTACGTTTTCTCGTGGCAGTTTGCATGGTGCTGTGCTTTGCCTTCATGCCTAAAACAGTGTTGATGACATACTGGTGTTTTGGCTACTGCTGAACAGTGCTCTGTGTTAAGGCTTTCTCTCTTTTCACTGCCTATTCCTAGTAGGAAAAAGCTGGGTATGAATAAAAAACTGTAAGGAGACATAGGAATGTTTCATAGGTATGGTATCATGCCCAAGGAATAAAAGGTCAAGAAAAGCCATGAGAAATAGGGATATTGGTGGCTATAGCATGTCTTCCAGGCAGCTGTTGTGTGTGCTGAGGTCCTTCTTTCCTGGAGGTGGCTGGACATATCCCTGCCAGTGGGAAGTGGTGAATTTATTTGTCTTTTTCTCTCTACTTGCATGTCTAATTCTTTCCTGTTCAACTGTCATTATTTTGATCCATAGGATTTTTTTTCTCTTTCTATTTTTCTCCCCATCCCCTGGGAGAGAAAAGTATTTGGCTGCTGGATGGTGTCAAACTTCCGCAATATTTAAGATAGAAATTTGGCAAAATTTAGGAATCATAATATTTTTTTTGTCTTGTTGTGGAGATTAAGTCTTTAATTACAATGTCACTTTCTCACTTTTATGCAGTTAAGAAGATCTAATCACTGTGGGTTAGGTCTGTGTTTTTCATTCAAACTTGGTATTATGCACAAAGACAGTTGAACCAATGCATGGCTTTCTGCAGAGGTTGTAGTAATGCTTGAGGCAACTCTGTTAGAAATGCACATTGCATGAATGGAATCTTGTCATGGTCACAAGCAGAGGACTGCTAGTTTTCCCAACACTTGTGAAATTTTGTCAGACAAAGAGAGTGAAAGTGGGAACACAAGAGAAAGCTTGTTCAATGACATAAATGTAAAATTACAAGTGGTAGTGAGGAAATTTCCTATTGGAGAGAAAAATAATTTATACATTTTCCAAGCAAAAGGTGATATGGGTATGTGAGCGTATGTATTTTAACAAAGACTCCTTTTTTACAGGCTGTGTGGTCAATCTCTCTTCAAATCCTTTTGAAACTGTTTAATCACAAACCTAACCTTATTACCATATGTTCTCAACTTTCTTGACCTAGATATTCTGAGTAAATTCTTCATGCTTTCATAGATATAAAAATAGTTTCATTTTATATTATCGTTGTCTTAAAATAATGAAGGGTACTTATGTCTTAAGAGGTCAAGCCTTACACTGAATGACAGTGTCAAAATATTTCTCTCTGTAATGGATGCTATTGAAATATGAATTTCAGTACCCTGTACTGTATTCCTTTAATGATCTAATACTGCCACTGCTGTGATTCAAATAAACTGACTAATTCAAATTCATAATGTTCTGCTTTATTGAACACTATTTTAAATGTGTATCCAATAAGTTTTTCCTGCAAGCATTCATTTAATACTTAATACATGCTTTGGCAGAAGAACTGTGACACTTATATGAATGATAATCTTACTATTTATCAACATTATTTTCCTTGTTTTTACTCGGGAAACATGGCCAACCCTCACAATATGTTGGTTATTAACTATGTGAAGGTTGCTCAGATTTTATGTGATACACACAGTACTCCTATATTATGGCTGGTATTATTCAGTCTGCATGCATAGCTGAACAGAAAGTTGCATTGTCACTCTGCTTATTATGATTACTGGAAAAGTTTTTTGCATGCAAGTTGTACAGTGTCTACTAGACCTACTCAAAATGGATAGGTTTTCCCTTCATAGCTCTTGAGCATTTGGCTTCAGTTTAGTGTGAGGAGACCAGCAAGGGTAATAGATATTATATACTGGGTTTTAGTTTTTTTCTTCCTTCTCCTCTCTGAAGTTTGCTGTCTGTGTGCATCACAGAATTATGTATCTTACAGCAATTCTCCTTGCATTTTACATACCATAAAATTCATTTGTTTTGTTAGGATGGAGGGAAATACTTATAATTTGTCTACAAATACTTGGCTGCTGTGTGCCTTTTCTTCTGTAGGTTTTATTTTTGTATTCTAACTGCTATCAGCATACATAACTTCACTAGAAAATCACTATTGTAAACAAAAAATTCTTTAGGTAAGGTATATTCATTTTGATGTATCTTTAGCTTAAAATTAGTTGGGGAAAAAAAACCCCAAACCCAACAAACCACGGGTTCCAGTATGTTTCTTCATCTATAAAAACAGCTTCACATGCATAAACTGTTTTACTTCAAATGTCTTTTCTATATAACTGTATGTATGTGAAAGAAGTGTAAACTTATATAACATATAATTAAGAATCAGATATAGAAAGAACATGTTACTAAACATTAAGTTTCTACTATTATGGCAGATTATTAGCAGATAAATCTAGGAAAATCACCTGCATCCATTCCTATATATATTCTAAGCAGTTCTAGCAATCTGTGTTCCAAGTGCAGCTGAAAACAGCCCAGTCATACATTTACATTGGCAAATTACAGTGACATGGAGGTTATAGGTTGATTCAAAATTGCATAGCCTGAAATGGTTCCTTTTTCAAATGAAGTATGACTCAGCTTTCAAGTCTAGTAATTTATTACGGGTTTATATCTGGCTGAGATCACAGGTCAGATCTAAAAAGTGGTAGGCTAAAGTGGGTACAGGAAAGCTGGGGCTGCATTTTCCTTGTTGCATGGAAAATGTCCCCAGGATGAGCTTAGAATAAACAGTTCTAATTATTGCCAAATTTAACACACTTACTTTGCTATGACTGTAAAAAATGCAGAAAATCTGGCATACTTGTTAAAAACTGAAAGCAGTTGGACTGGGAATAAGCATAAATGGGATTTGATTTGTTTGCATAGCAGCTGTGAATGAATAATCCCTGAAGAGTGAACCTGTTTCTATATGGAATATGCAAATTATTATTATTATTTTCTATTTGTTAGCTAGATAAGGCTAATACTATATGCAAAATGTACAAAAAAAAATTACTTCTGTACTTGTTCTGTGCAAGCTTCTGTTGTCATTCCTTACTACCTTTGACTTAATCCTAGAGCTCCTCAGCAGCAGGGGACATATTCCAGAATAAAGTGATGGATGATGTATTCATTGGTTATGGGTTGTGAATGCCCATAAGATCTCACTAAACAGTTCAGTTGAAGAGATTTGTAGAAGTTTGTACATCACCTTACTGATGTTGGAAAATGTTATGATTTTTTGGAATATATTTGAATATATATTTGAATTATTATGATCAAAACCTTTTCACTATTTTGAATAACAATTCATACAGTTTTACAGACAACCATTTTGATTGGAGAAAACCACCCGTACTTACATGTTCCTGAATTGGGGAAATGCAAGTTGCAGCCTGGAATCAAGCAGTCTATATAATGCTCTAAAATCATTAACTAAAACATTCAGAATGTTTTACGTCTGTTAAGGTGTTTGAGCTATTTTTGTGGCTGGCATCCATTAGAATATAATTTGTGGGCAATTTCAGTTTTGAGGATGTTAGTTTTTAATTGTAGTGGGGAGCTTATCATTAGTCTTGAGCATCTGCCAGACATTAAAATCTCTAGTGGCCAACATTGTCACAGAGCTTTGAAAGATAGTCTTTGGGTTCACTAATGTTTTGGTATCATTTGACTGCAGAAGCCTGCAACTAAAAATATTTGTAAACATTACAGTTTGTGTTATGGTGAAAAAGAATTCTGAGTGAAATACGCCTGAAGGCAATTAGGTCTCCCTGTTTATTCTTTGTTATTTTTTGCTTTCATAAATTACAACTGATCGATTTAATGCATTCTGTGATTTGTGTAGGATATATATATATAAAAATATTATTTTTATTAAAATTAATTCTACTGGGGAAGACACCATATATCTTTAAAATATACCAACTTTATAGTTTCCCTGGTGTCACAGAAGGCATGGCATCGCATGTGGAACTGCAAATTTGTATTGAAAACTCAGCTACTGCCACTTTTGAAAGAATAGCGTGAATTAAATCTCTGTCTGCTAAAGCGTTTGTTCTCTTTACTGGACACACTTTTAAAGAGGACAAACATGCCAGATAGTACATGTTAAAGAGTTCTCATGGACTAATTTTGCACTATATGCAGAAGCATGCTCTGTACTGTCTTCCTGTAAGCAACTGTCAAAAAGAAAGCAAAATAAATGTGAAATGACTCAGATAATAGGACAAAAGCAAGTTATTGCACTGTATTTCATTTTAGGCTGTAATATATTACCCAAAAGGTCAGGGAATGTATCTAGTATTTTCAGAAAAATGGAAATGAAGCTTTCCAAAAAGAATTCTAATGTTGTATGATGTCATTAAATCATAGCAACTTAAATAAGGTAATTCTTTGCTTACTGGCAAAGTTAAGTATTCATTATCTGCACAAACTAACAAAGTGTCTTTGCTCAGATTTTCTGGTGTCAATTAAACTATATCTAAATAGTTTTAAAGCAAATTTTTGAAAACAAATTTTTGAAAACAAATTTTAACATTAGGGTATATCTTTAAGGGGTGTTCACCTTCAAGTTGCCTTGCATAACCTCCTCTCTTTTACTGTGATTCATAAACCATACATTTTCTGTGGGAGTCAGAAAATTAGCCAGGGAAGCACATTATAAAGAAAAGTTTCTCAAGGAGCTGGTGTTATGGTTTCATCCCAGCTGAGAGCTGAGATCCATGCAGCTGCCTGCTCTTTAAAGGAAAAGAGGAGGGGGAGAAGTGTGTGTGGTTGAGGGTAGGGAAGGGAAAAGGAAGGGGCAAATAACACCCCAAAACCAAGAAACCAAAAACCTGTGGGTTGGGATAAGGATAGTTTACTAGAATACCAGAAAGATAAAATATAACAATGCCAACAGGACTTCACAGCAAAAAATATATGAAACTGTTGATACACAATGCAGTTTCTCACCGAACCCACAACTCAGGCCGTGCCACCCAGAGCCGTCCCGGAACCCGACTGTCCCCCAAAAAAGGTGCGTCCTGGAGCCACCCGCTCCTCCTCCCATCAGCCCCCCCTTTGTAGTGAGCATGACGTAATTGGCATGGAATACCCGCTTTGGCCAGTTTGGGTCACCTGTCCTGGCTTCGTCCTCTCCTTTCTCATTAATAGAGAAATATGAAGAACTGAAAAAGTCCTTGACTGCTTGACAACAACTAAAAACATCAGGGTGTTATCAGCACTGCTTCCATTTTAACTCTCAAACACAGCATTCCATCCGCTGCTACAAAAGAAGTTAACTCCATCCTGACTGAAAACAGGACCAGGACTGTACCTAAGAGTCGGGCCATGGAGGAACATCAAAACAACCATCATGTAGATAAGGCTGCTAGGATTGAAGTGGCTCTGGTAGATCTAGACTGGCAACGTAAAGGTGAATTATTCCTAGCTTGATGGGCTCATGATTCCTCAGGTCATCAAGGGAGAGATGCAACTTATAGATGGGCTCAGGATCGAGGGGTGGACTTAACCGTGGATGCTATTGCACAAGTTATCCACGAACGTGAGACGTGCCGCAATCAAGCAGGCTGAGCGCTTGAAGCCCCTTTGGTATGGAGGACGATGGATGAAATACAAATATGGGGAGGCCTGGCAGATTGATTACATCACCCTCCCACGCACCCGCCATGGCAAGCGCTACGTGCTTACGATGGTGGAGGCAACCACCGGCTGGCTAGAAACATATCCCATACCCCATGCCACTGCCCGGAATACAATCCTGGGCCTTGAAAGACAAGTCCTATGGTGACAAAGAACCCCCGAAAGAATCGAGTCAGACAACGGGACTCATTTCCGAAACGCTCTCATAGACACCTGGGCCAAAGAGCGTGGCATTGAGTGGGTGTACCACATTCCTTATCATGCACCAGCCTCTGGGAAAATTGAATGATATAATGGGCTCTTAAAGACTACCCTGAAAGCGATGGGTGGTGGAACATTCAAACATTGGGATACACATTTAGCCAAAGCCACGTGGTTAGTTAACTCTAGGGGATCTACCAATCAGGCTGGCCCTGCCCAGTCAAAATTTCCACGTACTGTAGAAGGAGACAGAGTCCCAGTGGTGCCTATGAAGAGTATATTAGGGAAGACGGTTTGAGTCATCCCTGCTTCAGGCAAAGGTAAACCCATGTCTGGGATTGCTTTTGCTCAAGGACCTGGCTGTACTTGGTGGGTAATGCAGAGGGATGGAGAAATTCGATGTGTACCTCAGAGTGATTTGATTTTAGGTGAGAATAGCCAATATAATTTATAAAGTAGAAATTGTATTATAATAATTGCTAAATAACTCATTACTGTATATTCATTATTGCTATAATTGCTGTATGTTGCTGTGTGTTGTACCAATGGAATTACAGCCGGAGTCATACAAGTTAATGAAGGATGAGTGCCACGATTATGGGACCAAAACATGGCCTCCCAAGAACGTTTTTTCCTATTTCCCTTTGAAAATGAACACCTTTGATTCACAAACTATGAGCATGGACCATATCAGGTGTGTTAGTTGAGAGCCCGAGATGCAGCATGCAACGATCCAATGGCACATACTCATACCATGAGAGACTGTTACGACAAATGGAGCCTAAAAATCATGGACTAAATGTTAATTTACTCAACAAACTCAGTGGAATGTTCCATAGACTAAGGGAATAATATCTGTATACATGTGTACATACATACATGTGTGTCTGAAGCAAGAAATTGGTTGTACCCAGAAGAAGTTGTTGGATCTGGTCATGACGTAAGTTGTATGGAATAAGGGGTGGATAATGTCCTGGTTTTGGTCAGGATGGAGTTAACTTCTTTTGTAGCAGCGGATGGAATGCTGTGCTTGGGTGTTAAAATGGAAGCAGTGCTGATAACACCCTGATGTTTTTAGTTGTTGTCAAGTAGTCAAGGACTTTTTCAGTTCTTCATATTTCCCTATTAATGAGAAAGGAGGGGACAAAGCCAGGACAGGTGGCTAACCAGAATTCTCTGATTCTACGGTCTGTTGACCCCAAGTTTTACAAGTGACAAAATAAGAAAAAAACCCATAAGCAATTGTATTACACAGGCAAAAAAATTGCCATATGTATAAAATGAACTCTTACTACACTACTTCACATATTTCATATATGTTTTTGCTGCTTTTATATGTATGAAGCTTTACCTCCTTTTTTTTCATCTTTTTTTTTTTTTTTTTTAATTTTTTCTCTCCCTTAAACTATGGGATGATTTTGATTCAGGTACAGGCTATGAATCTAACTCCTAGATCAAATTTTGTAGAACCGTATCCAAATCATGCTTGCTGGTTGCTGTGCAATAATTCCATTATTACTCATATCATTACAGAACTGTAGTTATTTCAGGTGACTTCTTCAAATCTTTTCAGGGTGATTTTAAAATTAGCTTACTCTCCAAGTAGCTGCATCCAGGGTAGCTTCAGTATGTATGCAAATGTAATAAAGAATACCCTAGTTTATCATCCACTTTGTAAACCATAAATTGAAACAGGCCTGGACTGAGAGCAGATCATAGAATCATAGAATTGTAGGGGTTGGAAGGGACCTCGAAGGATCATCGGGTCCAACCCCACTGCCAAAGCAGCTCCCTAGGACACATCACTCAGATAGGCATCCAGATGGCTCTTGAATATCTCCAGTGAAGGAGACTCCACCACCTCCCTGGGCAGCCTGTCCCAGGGCTCTGTCACCCTCACTGTGAAAAAGTTTTTCCGCATGTTGGTGCAGAACTTCCTGTGCTCCAACTTGCAGCCATTGCCCCTTGTCCTATCCCCACAGACCACTGAAAAGGAGCTGGCTGATTCCCCCTGCATCCCCTGCTTCAGATAATTATAAACTTTAATTAGGTCCTCCCTTAGTCTTCTCTTCTCAAGGCTGAACAGTCCCAACTTAGTCAGCCTTTCCTCATAGGGGAGATGCTCCAGACCCTTAATCTCTACATAGTCCTTACTATATTTATCTTTCCAGTTTAAATAAAAATGAAGAAGATAGCTTTTGAAAATCTGTTTCCATACTTATCTTACATTGTAGTTTATGTTTTATCATCATAATTACAAATTAAACCCTTGAAGAGAGCTATACTTTGCATTGACTGCTGCAGAGTTTATTAGTTCTTCATTGTTGATATTGAAATTTTAATTACAGTTACATAGACAACTGTTACCCAGTTTTGTACCTTTCTCTAGAATATGATTTCTTAACTTCTAGAAAATTATGTGAGACCATAAAAAGACTTATTAATGAAAGAATATGTTATACCATCTTTTTGGCCTTAATCTGAAAGTTGAGCTGCAGAAAATATCCGATGGCTTGCTCTATGATTTGCTCTAAATAGTCCGTACTTTCTACCTGTCATATTTTTACTATCTTCCAGGTATTTGTTCCAGAGTTTCTCAGAAATAGAATTAAAGTGACTTGTCCATAATTCGTGATACACTTCAGGTGCCTTCCTTTCCTTCCTTTCCTTCCCTCTCTCCCTCTTCATTTAATCTACTTTATAAGTTACATATATTTAGACAGCACTCCCTCCCTTGTTTTATTAGTGGGGAGGGACACTGTACTCTGCCTTTGACCATGCAAACAGAAATTAATTTATGAGTGAACACCCTCCACCCCTCCTGACCTGCCCTTTTATTTTCCTTCTCTTTATTACACTTGATTGCCTTTTCTCAGCTTCCAGATTTTTAGCCAACCTCCAAGAGGCCTTAAAGGTAATCAGTAGTTGTCCAAGGAAGTACTCCACATAATTTGGGGTGAATTTCATCAAATACGGGAGAACAAGGAAACTCTTTCTGTGTCTGTTTTCCTTCTTACTGCCTTCTGTCATGGATATGTAATTGTCTGATTAAAATGACCCTTTCCAGTGAAAACTTAAACAAAAAATGTCATTAAACATGGCAGATGACATAATGTGGACTTGATGATCTTAAAGGTCTTTTCCAACCTTGTGATTCTATGATTCCATGTATTTGTCATTAGTCTCCAGTTACTACAGTGGTACGAACTGATTCTTTGCTTGGGTTTCCTCCTAATCTATTTCTTGAATGGTTTGCTGTTGTCCTTTATGTTCCCTGCTACTTCTATTTCATTTTAAGGCTTGACTTTTCTAATTTTGAGCCTATGTGTTTCTGATTTTTGTTTTCTGCTTGTTCTTAAATATTTGCCTTTTTATTTACTCTCCTGGAACTTCCCTCTTGCATTCCAGGACAATTGAAAAGTTTGTGAGGAGCATTAGCTACATTTTCTGTCTTCTTTTACCTTAGGAAAAAATGCTCTTAATTCTGAGCAGATAATAAGATGGTGTTTTTATAATCTGCCAACCTCTTTTAACAATTTTTTTCCTCCCCCTCCTTAGATTTACTTCTCCTGAGATCCTTCCTACCTGTTCTCCTGTTTCAAAGTACATTTTTCATCACTTTTCACTAGTCTCTCTTCTTGCTTGTGAGTTAATAACTGCTAGGAAGAATTGCACCTGGATGAAGTATTCCGTCAGTCATTTTCTCCATCTTTCTTTTTCTCCAGAGAACACATACAAAAATCTTGCTGGCCTTTCCCCATCTGTGTGTCTTTACAAATGTGCAAATAAGATTTATTTTTAACACCATTCACTATGCATTTTATGTTTTTCACAGTTATCAGGATCTTAATTTTAAAAAGAATAATTAACTTTTCCTCTATTGGTGGCCTGCAGCAGACATCATTCTGAAATGGCCTTGCTCTTCTCTTTTATCATCACATAGAGACTCTTAACATTTACTGTATGGCAGTTTGGACTTAGGACTGCCCTGATGGTCTCTCTTGAATATTTAGTTCTCCATCCCCTGCTTGCAAACCCCTAAGGAGACAGCTGTTAAGTAAGGACAATTAAAAGCCATTACACACTTGATGGCCATATCCTTATAAAAGGAATGTATTCAGGTCCTGCTTTTTTAATTTGTGTTACAGTTTATCTTATAATGATGCTGTATCTCAGTGGGAATAGACATAAATTATCAACCCAGTGCATGGCGAGTACAGTTCAATACATGCACTTGTCATTTTTTACTTTACCTAAATTACTGTGCTTCTCTCTTCTGTAACTGCCTGTCTTGTTTTTTGGCTGCAATAGAGTTAATTTTCATAAATCCTGGGAGGGGACGTATCCAGGACAGCTGACACATGCTAGCCAAATGGGTATTCCACACCAGATAATGTGATGCTCATTATACAAAGACGGCTGGCTGGGGAGGAGAGGCCGCTGCTTAGTGATGGGCTGAGCATCGGGCTTCCCGGTGGTAAGCAAATTGCACTGCCTGTCATCACTTTGAATGTTCTAGTCTTGTTCTGTTATTTTTCTTCTACTTTGCTGTCCTAGTAAACTATTCTTACCCGGACCCACAATGGGATGGGAAGGAGAATTGGAAGATAAAGGTAAGATTTGTGGGTCAGGAAGGGAAAGATAGGCAGCTGGCTGGTGCTCAGTTGCTCTCTGGGACTATGCCATGACACTGCCGAAGGCATCTGAAAGACTTCATTCATGTGCCCATATAACAATATGGCTGTTTTCTTCGCTGTCTTGTCATGTAGCATTTTTATCTTTATTCCTTTTAAAATGAAGTTATAGTTCTGATTTAAATATCTGAAGATTAAGATTTCTGAGCACACATCACTAACTTCTGAAAAATTCATGCTGTTTGTGATATATGAAGAATAGTAATCAGTCATACCACAAGAAGTAATATATAGATATGCCATTACTGAGTAGTAATTAACTGTAGTAGTGACTGTCTGAAAGCATTCAGGTATTTAAATAACTGAGAAATGAGTTAGCCCTTGTCAGCTGGACACAGTGCAGCACTACTGGGTCCTGATTAGCTAATATAATTAATTTTTAATTTAGAACAGGTTTTTAGTGGGTGTAGTCTTATACTTCTATGGTAAACTTGACTGAACTTTCTCACACAGAAAAACAAAGCAAAGCTCCATAGCTCAGATATTAATATTACCCCTTGCCTTGCCTTGCCTTGCCTTGCCTTGCCTTCCCTTCCCATCTCAGACATACTTTGGGATAAAACTTGTTTGTATTCTGTTGGATTTTAAGATAAACAGAAGAATGTTTTAAATTTCTTTTTTAGGGCCTACACAAACCATTAGGAGTTCGATTTATGAACTCAATTGACCTTTGCAGTAGAAAATCCCCTAAATGTGTACTTATTTAACATCTCAGATTTTCATAGCTGGGTATTTTGCTCTTTATTTTTCTTTGGAATCGGTAAAATATGTATATGTTGCCTACCAGGACCTGATGATGGACAATGTACACTGCCATAAGCAGAAGACAGCTCTTCCCTAGAAAAGTGGACAGTCACAGCAAGGCCAATTATACCCCATTATCTTTTTCTTGGTTTGAAAGAACTGAGCAGCTATCAACCTGGAGAAACGTAACTTTTTCCTCTATAGTCATGATTAGGTTGAACCATAGTTCAGAAATGAACTGTAATTTAGAAATTAGATGAGCCATGAAAGGATTTCATGAAAGGATTGGCATTTTGACATAAAATCTCAAGATTAAAACCATGAAGCTCTCTTTAAGTGAAATAGCAACATTCCTTTTTTTTTTAATGTGTGTTTTCAATTTAGAAGCAGCCTCCAATATCTGAAACCATTTTCTCATAAGCTTTTTTATATCTCATCACATTTTATTAGTTTCTTTGAACACTGCAATGAGATGCAACACAAGTTTAACAAAGAATCACATAGAAGGAAAAAAAATATTTCTTTGCAGTACTGCAGTCTTATTAGTTAACCTATTTATTTGAACTCATACTGTACTTTCTAAATTATTTTGGAGAACTGAAAACAGAAGGAAGTGTCACTTGCCTATAAAAACGTGTTACGTGATACACTGAAGCCACTTTAAACACTGCAGGAGGTATTCAAGTTTTGCAATCATTACAATGATATTGAAGGTCTAAGAAAGCTATTAAGGAGAGAAACTGCTAGGTCCATCATAGAATGAAATTATGATATTATTATAGTTTGTCACCAATGAAAGAATGTACCAAAACAGAAAGGGTTTTTCAGCTCCTGTGTAAGAGGAAAAGCAAAATAAATTGTTTTGTAGCAGCTTTCTGTTCCTCCAAATGAATGAGCATTTTCCTTCATGCTGGAAAATTAAGTGATTTTTAGGTTCTGCACCATCATCTACAAATCAAATGCAGAAAGGCTGCATTTACTGTTATGCACCTGTTACAAACATCTTAAGTTACATTAAGGAACTCAATATATTTAAAAAATTTTCATCATGAAACTGTTTAACTTAAATGCAATTAATGGCACACAGAGGGATAAGTTGAAAAATTACAGATCTTTTTTAATTTTATATCTGTTGCTGAACTATTTTACATTTAACTTTCTACTTTTTTCACATCACCATCTTTGATGGTTTGGAAAGGATAAAAAAATCTATAATGATACTTGCATACCACAAATAATACATGGATCAGTACATCAGATTATGTTGTCTCAAATAATTTGCACATGTAATCAAACTTCCTGATTTAAGTAAGCAACTTCAGAGCAGAGTTTAGATTTTATTACAGATATCCATAGAATTAATTCAACTTTTTTTCCCCAATGATTGGCTTGAATCCCACGGTTTACCAGCCTTCACCCATTTTTTCTTAAATGTGCATGATGTAAACGTACATTTACTTCTTTTTTGGTCATTAATAAATGTACAGACATGTAATCCGAATCTTACTGAGCTCCGTGCCTAAATGATATATTCTGTGAGAGTGGTATATTGTAAGTAAAATAGTGCATCCTGGACTATTTCAAACGTAGAGATATACTTTCCTTACTCATAAGGTTTTATCTATGTCACATAAACCAATATTTTTGGTATTATTAGACAGTTAAAAAAAAAAACCCAAAACAACCAGAAACTATTACGCTGTGGAGTTTCATTTGTAATAAGGGCGTGCCTTAGGAACTGTTTGCACATGGAAATATGCTATGATTATATGAGTGTAATTGTCTCTTCTAGCTATCCTGGAATGATTTCTCATCCTTATTTTGAAGTAGAAGTGCCTTTTCCCAGTTAAGGAAAACATCCCTCTCCTCTGTACAAATAGTTGTACATTTATGCTGGCATAACTCTTAATCAATACTGACATCTTAGTTATAAAAGCTGATAGGTCACTATTGATGCTAATGGCAAGATTGCAAATGATTTCTGTATGGTTCCATTTAATTTTAAATCTTTTTTGGGTCTTCAGTGGAGTAAACATTTGCTACTACATTTTAAAAACCTCAAATGTGATCTGAAAGATTTTATGTGGAATTGTATACAGGTGTGCTCATTGCTCTTTCACTATGTTTTTAAACAAAAGTATTGTGACTTTTTATCTTAAAAAACATTTCTATTGATAACAGAAGACTGTTTACACTGTCACTGTTTGTTAGAGGAAAGTAAATTTATTTCTCGTGTTATCTGTAATCAAAGGGATTATTTACATAAGAAAGAGGGAGACACATGACCCCAAATACTTTAAGTGATGGGCATTGAAAAAAATTAGGGAAAATGTAAATATAGAATTAAAGAACAGGTATTTTAAATAAGGGTGCAAATCCCTTTTTAACTCAACAAAAGGCCATTTCATTGGATTCTCAAACATCTTTTTATCATCTTAAAAAGAGGGGGGTTAAAGAATAATGCACTGCATCTCTGAGTCAACATTCTCTCTGAAATTTGTCACTCAGCAAACAATGAAAAAGTTCAGATGTTATTCTGAGTAAGGTGGCCTTTTCTATGTTCTAAGGCGTGTCAACTGTCAGCAAAAAGTCCTTGGTTAATAGCTATAGGATAATGTAATTGAATAATTCAAAGACATTGACCAATATTTGAAATAACAAGATTTAAAAAATTATTTAATTCATCTTTTACTCATCCAGTTTTAATTGTTTGTCCTCAAGTGAAAGAAATCACAGGCAAAAGTGGCATATTTTACTCCTAAAAACAAGACAAAAGAAGCGCAAACAGAACTGTGCCTTCTTCATCCAAATTTTTGTTTTAATTAAAAAAAAAAGCGAGGATGGCAGAAGAATGGCAAGTACAAGTAAAAATGTAGACAGAATCAAGGGGAAAACTAACACTGTAGTTTATTTCCTGGAGTAGGATGGGCAGGTTATATATATATATATGTTGAAGGCAGCAAATAGTCCTCAGAAACAAATCACAGTGTGAGATGAAGTTTGAAGGCAGAAAACTCTATGGGAGTAGTAGAATGATTCAATTACTGCAATTAGACAAATAAACAAAACTTAATATTAAAACATAATGCACATATTTTAACATCTTGGAGTAAATGGGCAGAAACCTCAAAAGAAAAGAAGCTGTTATGGACTTAGTCTGTCAGTTGTGAGCAATGTATGTGACTCATCTCAAATTATAACAACTGAAGAGCTGTTCTAGAACTGCCCCCACTATATAGTCAAATCCAAGACACATCGGTGAAAAAATTCTTTCTAAAAAGGCCCATAGATGTAATGTTGAGCTGAGAAAAAGAGCTCCATAAAAAAGAAAGAAGCTTGTTAAAAGACATTAAAAGGTACATCTAAAAGAGTTAATTACTTGCAAGTGCTGAAGACATAATATTAGAGGTTACGGACCATGGGGATTACATGTATCAAAGAAAGATTCCACCTCAAAGGAATTATGATTAAGCAATATAGCAGAAACTATTATTAGAAATAAAAATAAATCTTCAAAAAGTGCTAGCAATTTCCAAGCATGAAAAAGAACATACAGTGTTGCAGGGTAACTGTTAAACTATGATTACACAAAATGTTATTTAAAAAAGTTGAGGAACAACTTCGTAAACCATGAAAACTAGTGATGAAAATTTTTTTGAACACACTGGAAGCAAGAATCTTGCCAAAGAATGTGGAAATTATATATGGTCAATGTAATTTATTACTTTAAATTTAAGAGAATTCATTTTGCTTAATTGATTAGTATGAAGGAGATTTAGGGGATTCCCATGGTGAAACATTTTATTATAGGGAGTGAGTTGGAAAGGATTTTGTGCAAAGCGTCAGTGGAAGAGGAGTTAGAACAAAACATTAGAATACAGAGCAACAACCTGGTGTCTCAGGATATTTATCTAAAACTTGTTATGGAATGTCATTAAATCTATGAAAACGTGGTACAGTCGATCAGGACTATCAGCACCAGGAAAAAAAAAAAGGAGCTGTGTTTAAAAAAAAATAAAAATCCCCAAACCCACAACCCACAACCCAGTTCCTGAAAAATTTAGAATAAAATTGTCATGGTTTAACCCCAACTAGTAGCTAAGCACCATGCAGCTGCTTGCTATCCCTCCCTGATGAAGGGATGGGGTGGAGAATTATATGGTATGGAATATGCTTTTGGCCAGCCAGCTGTCCTGGCTGTGCTCTCTCAGCTTCAGACTCTTACATTTTATGTCATAGGTACATCTTCATACATAGTGAGGATTGTCAAGGGAAGAAAAACATGACTAGGTTCTGCAAGAATATGTGCTTGGGCCATTGTGGGTAGACATACCCAAATGAAGCCCTGAAAGTGCATTTGTGATTAATGGCAAAGTTTATTAGTATTAAAAAAACAAATGCAAAGTTTATTAATGCTACAAATGAAAAAGGAAATAAATTCAATGCTGTCAGTGAATTCTTGTGACAATAGGTGAGTAGGTGATAAAAAGGCAACTTTTAATTAGTATTATTAAATGTAAAGCAATGTAAATTGTGAAATGGGTAAGTATAAGTAACATTAGGCTAGTCCTGGTCAGGCTGGAGAGCTGGGCAGGGAGAAAACAGATGAGGTTCAACAAAAGCAAGTGTAAAGTCTTGCACTTGGGAAGGAACAACCACTTGTGTCAGTACAGGCTGGGGAATGACCTGCTGGAGAAGAGCTCAGTGGAGAAGCACATGGGGGTCCTGGTTGATGACAGATTGGCCATGAGCCAGCAGTGTGCCCTGGTGGCTAAGAGAACCAATGGGATCCTGGGGTGTATCAGGAGGAGTGTGGCCAGCAGGTCTAAGGAGGTGATCCTCCCCCTCTACTCTGCCCTGGTCAGGCACCATCTGCAGTCTTGTGTCCAGTTCTGGGCTCCCTGGTATAAAGAAGACAGGGATCTCCTGGAGAGAGTCCAGAGGAGGGCTACAAAGATGATTAAGGGCCTGGAGCATCTCCCCTATGAGGAAAGGCTGAGTGAGCTGGGACTGTTCAGCCTTGAGAAAAGAAGACTAAGGGGGGACCTTATTAATGTTTATAAATATCTGAAATATGGGATGCAGGGGGAAATGGCCAGCCCCTTTTCAGTGATCTGTGGTGATAGGACAAGGGGCAATGGCTGCAAGTTGGAGCACAGGAAGTTCCGCACCAACCTGCGGAAGAACTTTTACACAGTGAGGGTGACAGAGCCCTGGGACAGGCTGCCCAGGGAGGTGGTGGATTCTCCTTCTCTGGAGATATTCAAGACCTGTCTGGACACCTATCTGTGCAATATGAGCTAGGGAGCTGCTTTGGCAGGGGAGTTGGATCTGATGATCTCTCGAGGTCCCCTTCCAACCTCTATGATTCTATGATTCTATGAAAGGTGGTGGAGTTGCCCTCTATGTTAAAAAGTGGATAGACTGTGAGGAGCTCTCTCTGAGAAGGGGTCAGGAGCATGTTGAGCGCCTGGGGGTCAGAATTAGGGATGGGGCTAATAAAGAGCAGCTGGTGATAGGGGTCTACTGCAGGCCACCTGATCAAAGAGAGACTACTGATGAGGCTTTCCTCCTTCAGCTGCAGGAGGCATTGCGGTTGCAGGCACTCATCCTGATGGGGGACTTTAACCACATGGACATCTGCTGGGAAAACCACATGGCGAGCTGCAAGAGATCCAGGAGACTCCTGGAGTCTATAGATGACAACTTTCTCGTTCAGGTTTTGGACAGACTGACCAGACGTGATGCATTGCTGGAACTGGTGCTCACCAATATGGGGGAGATCATTAAAGGTGTTAAGGCTGGAGACAGCCTGGGCTGTAGTGACCATGCCCTAGTTGAGTTTGCGATCTCAAGGAATGTGGACCTGGCAAAGAGTGGCATCACGACCCTGAACTTTAGGAAAGCAAACTTTAGGCTGTTTAAGGACTTGTTGGCCAAGATCTCCTGGGAGGTGGTACTTAGACACACAAACGTTGAGGAAAGTTGGCTACTCTTTAAGGATGCCTTTCTGAGAGCTCAAGAGCTCTCTGTCCCTCTGAATAAGAAAGTGGGCAGGAGGGGCAGGAAACCAGCATGGTTAGGCAAGGACCTGCTGGCCAAACTGAGGGAAAAGAAAGGCAAATACAAGCTCTGGAAACAAGGGTGTGTAGCCTGGAAAGAATACATCTCCCAATTACAAGATGTAAGGAATAAGGGCAGCTTTGTTTCACAAACTTTTATCAAAATATGATTTAGAAGTGGATGTTCTGAAATGGTATTTTTCCTTTTTGTCCCTCTAATAACACTGCTCTGGCATAGTATAAGGTAGTTGTCAGCATTATATCCTCATCAGAGGCCTTTGAATGGGGATTTCAGCAATGTGTTAGGGAATGAACTAGGAGACTTTGGCCTGGTTAAAGAAAATAACTAACCTGTACCTATAGATATCCAACTGCTCAGTGTTGCTCATCTCTCAGTATCTGAGTAGCAAAATCACTGGGAAATCAAAAGAGGTATGTAAAACATATAAATGAATATTAAAGAAAAAAAGTGAAATAAATTATCAAACTAAAAGGCCAGAAAGTTTAGTTTTGCTATGGGCAGATGGTTAGAGCTAAAGACCTCAAGAGGTCTCTTCCAACCTAAACCATTCTGTGATTCTAACTTTATTATTAATATGGTAATAATATTAATACATGTACCTCTGTTAAAATACAATGTTCTGTAAGTGTTATGTAGGAAGTTCCTCTGTCAAAGAAGATTTTGTTTGCTTCAATGAGGCAAGTAGAAGATCATGGCAAAAGACCCAGTTCTGGACAGCAAGTAAAGATTGTCAAAGCAATGCAGGGAATTTCACGCCAGTTTAAAGATGATGTGTGGTTAAATACTCCAGTCTACAATTAGGCAGCTAAACCGACAGCAAAATGAAATTTAGATGTATGTTGTGCAATTGAAATGTAGGCTAGGCCATTAGGAATAAAACAAATACAACATCATCAGTAACTAAGAGCCTGTTTTTATAGCTCATATAAAAACTTAGCATTGCAGTTTCTGTTAAATCTTTGTCAGTCTTGTATAAAAGGGAACCAGTTCCTGCTGAAGTATTGTGAAATGTGCCTTGGATTTTTTGCTTAATATCACAACTGTGTCAGATCTTTTAAAATGCCCTGACAGGCTTTACAATTATCATATTGTTCAGTCTACACTTAGAAGATCCATTTTATAGGATGTTGGGCTGTAGTTACACAAGTCATTTGGTGGACAAGCCCAGCATATTTTGACAGAGAGAAGGGGAGATTTGCACTTTTCACTGATAGAAGAAGGAATAACCTATCAAACTTTTTAAAGGGCTTGCCAAATGAAGCATGAGCAAAAGGAAACATGCAAATCAAGTTTGCATCAAGACTTCTATAATAAGGAAGAAAAATGTTTGTCACTTATGCTGGGGAAAGGGACAGAACAGGTGAGAAAGCTGGTGGAGGAACCAGAAAGCAAGGCCTGCAGTTTCTGCTGCCTTTCAAAAGTGGGGGTGCAATTTGGCCCCAAAGTAAGGGGTGAACAGCTCCATCAGTTACTTCTCTGGTGCCCAGAGAAACTCATGACTGACTCATTTAAGAAATTCGAATTTACCTTTTCGAGTATACTGTTATTCTCTAGCATGAGAAAGATGGGGTGTTTTCTTTGTCTCTACTTGGCCATGTCAAATATCTTTCAAAATATTTCTGTGATGGCAACACTTTGGAAGATTATTGATCTGTGCATTTAAATTTCATATCAGCATCATGGTTGTCAATACATGTAACAGACAAAATATGCTTACAACTTCATCAGTCTCTGTATCAACCAAAGGGAACCTGTGAAAGTAATCATCTGATAAGAAATATGATATTCCATACAAGTGTTCAGCAAAATATGATAAACAACAAACAGTTTCTTTGAAACAAAAAAAAAATATTCACCAAAATACTATAAACTGAAAGTAATCGTGCAGAAAAATTGATGAAAAGTATAATAAACTTTCTCATTAGTAGTATTTGACCAAATGAAAAAAAAAAGTTCTTCAACTAGAGAAGAGCTATTGGTATGTATCTGATTCCAGTTCATAGAATTATTTATATTTTTATTAATGGACTTGTTTTATGTATCGTGGCATTGTATATACTGTTGAACAGTGGCTGAGAGGCCTTTGGGCTCTGTTGTGTCATGGTTTAGCCCCATCCAACAGCTAAGCACCACATGGCCACTAGTTTACTACTTGCTCTGGTAGGATGGGGATGAGAATTAGAAAACAGATAGAACTCAGGGTTGGGAAAGGACAGTTTGCTAGAACAGTAAAGTAAGAGAAAAATAACAAACCCAATATTTTTAAAAGAAGATAAAAGCAGGTGATATGCAATGCAATTAGCTCACCATTGGGAAGTCTGATACTCAATCCACCCCAGAGCAGGAGCCCCTCCTTCCTTGCTAGCCCTCTTTTTGTGCTGAGCATGACAACCTATGATATAGAATACCCCTTTGGCTAGTTTATTTCACTAATCCTGTCTGTGTCGTCTCCCAGTTTCTTGTGAAAATTAATTCTGTCCTAGCTGAAAACCATAGAATCATCGAGTCCAACCACAGCCTAACCCTTCCTTCCGCCTCTAGATCATGTCCCCAAGCACAGTATCTAAATACCTTTGAAATACCTCCAGGGATGGTGACTGCACCACTTCCCTGGGCAGCCTGTTCCAATACTTGACTACCCTTTCAGTAAAGAAATTCTTCCTGGTATCTAACCTAAATCTCTCCTGGTGCAATTTGAAACCATTTCCTCTCATGCTATCCCTTGTTATCTAAGAGAAGAGACTCCCACCTCTCTACACCCTACTTGCAGGTAGTCACGGAGAGAGATAAGGTCTCCCCTCAGCCTCCTTTTCTCAAGACTAAAAACCCCCAGTTCCCCCAGCCACTCCTCATAGGACTTGTGCTCCAAACTCTTCACCAGCTTCATTGCCCTTCTCTGGACACACTCCAGCATCTCAAGATCCTTCTTCTAGTGCGGGGTCCAAAACTGGACACAGTACTTGAGGTACAGTCTCACCAGAGCTGAGTATGATGGAACAATCACTTCCCTAATCCTGCTGGTTACGTTATTCCTGACACAGGCCAGGATGCTGTTGGCCTTCTTGGTGACCAGGGCACACTGCTGGCTCATGTTCAGCTGGCTTTCCACTAACACTCCCAAGTCCTTTTGCTCCAGGGAGCTATCCAGCCCCTTTGTGACCAAAGTGTAGGACCTGAGTTGGCCTTGTTGAACCCACATAAAGTTGGCCTCTGCCCGTTGACCCAGCCTGTCCAGGTCCCTCTGCAGAGTCTTGTCTGCCTTCCAGCAGATTGACACTCCCACACAATATGGTGTTGTCTGCAAACTTACTGAGGGTGGACTTGATCCCCATGTCCAGATCATTAATAAAGATGTTAAAGAGGACTGGCCTCAGCACTGAGACCTGAGGAACACCACTTGTGACCTGCTACCAGCAGGATTTAGGTCTGTTCACCACAACTCTTTGGGCCTGGCTGTCCCGATAGTTTTTAACCTAGAGAAGAGTATACCCATCTAATCCATGAGCAGCTCCTGGAGAATTATTACCAGGACATATACCTCTTATTCCATACCACCTACTTCATGCTCAGAATCCTACACTGCCCAATTAATACCACCACTTTTACTTTCATGTACCCATATATAGAGGTAGATATGTATATATATATATTTATATAAATATATAGATATGTGTAGATAGATAGATATAGATATACATACACAAACACAATCACATAGAGGTATCATTGACCTAGTCTATAAGCCATCTTTCTGAAATGTCAACTGAGTTAATTTAGTCATTGACTTTGGGCTCTGTAGTATATGCTGTCAGATGCATGCTGCATCTGGATCTTGCCCTGATGTGTCTGGTGCGGTCCATGGTCTGCAGGTTGAAGATGTCAACTTCAAGGAAGTTGCTGGGCACTGCGTGCTGAGACCAGTTTGAGTACCATCATTGCTTCACTTTGCTTGGTTTTGTTAAAGTTCATTCTTCATTAATTTGGGTCACGTACGGCAATACCTTTGGTGCAGCATATAGCAACTGTAATAGCGATGACATAAAATGACAGGGTTATTCCACAATTCACATAATAAAATTTAATTTATTGTCTGTCCTCACCTAAAATCAAATCCCCTTGAGGTACACATTGGACTGACCTATCCTTCTGCATTACCCACCAAATACACTCAAGTCCTTGAGCAAAAGAATTTCCAGGGATATGTTTGCCTTTGCTGGGCTCAGGAGCAATCCAGACTGTCTTCCCTAACAGATTATTCATGAGCATTTGCATTACGAGAACTTTCTCTCCTTCTATAGTACATAAAAGTTTTGATTGGGCTGGGCCAGATCAATTGGTAACTCGCCTACTGTTAGCTAATGAATTGGCCTTTTCTATATGTGTATCCCAATGTTTGATTGGTGGTCCCACCAACCATTGGTCTCAGTGTAGTCTTTAGCAGCCCATTGTATCATTCCATTTTCCCAGCTGTTGGTGCATGATAGGGGATGTGATACATATACTCTTTCACCCAGGTGTTTACAAGGGTTTTTTTGATATAAATCCCATTTCCTGACCCAATTCTTTCTGTGGTGCTATGTCACTTATCCTGGATGTGTCCCCTCACAGCTTCCTATGAAAATTAATAAATTAGTAAACCAGGACACCTTTATATCAAAGTAAAACTGGTTGAAATAGTCGAAGAAAAGAATATTTATCTGCTACACCAAAATACATATTCTAAGAAAAATAATTAAGTCCCAGTTGAATAGGGACAGTCACAAAATGGAAAACCTTCTGTTCATCCTATGTAGCTAAAATGTTAGTAAAGACTACCTTGCTTTAGTATGGAAAATATAGACATATAGAGATGAATAGGTCATTTACCATGGTTATAGCTTAAAAATTTTAGCTTTACTTGGATTTTTGAACCATGTCTCGGCAGATAAATACAATTTAAGGAACAGAAGAAAACAATATTTTGAAGTCACAAAGAATTGCTCTGACTCAAGCAGACATTTCTTGTACTGTAAACTTTTGTAGCTTTAAACCTTTACTTCATTATCTGTGGTATGAAAATGCTGAAATACTTTTAAAGTGTTATTTGAGACTGATGTACTTGTTTTACGTGGTTCCTTGTAAAACAGGAAACAAAAGCTAAAAAAGATGAATTAGTTAAAGTCTGCATTACTTTGCAGCTTGTATATTTTATAATCTGTACAGTTTTCAGTTTCACTAGAAAATTAGATGAGAAATGCAGGTAAAACCAGAGCTTTAACTAAACTGCAAAATACAATTTTGAAATGTAATGAACAAATAGTCATTACCTTTATGAACTCCAGCAAAATTTCAGAAAAAGAAATTCAAAAAAGGACAAAAGGATTTTGAAATATCTTTATTTAAATATGAAAGGATATAGTGAGTTTTAAAGACTGGATTAAGAGTGGAATTAGTTATAATTATCTGCATCATAGAACCCTTTTTTGGTATCTCTCGTAACAGAGGTCACATATAAATGTGCATAGCTGATTAAAGCTGCAGTCAAGAAACAATATAGATTTTGATTTTTAAGGGACTGCACTGCAATATTCTAGTCACAAGTCTGTAAATTAATGATCTGGTATATCAGTTACTAAATAGCAGTAGAATGAATTTGAAAAATAACTAATGTATTTTTATAACTTGTGAAGGATTTATACAGTGCGATACTGTTCACATGTAACATCAGTTAAAGAATATCTCCACATGTCTTAGCTGAGAAATTCACAGAACTTTTCCTGCCATTTTCAGGGGACACATCCTTTGCTTGGTTCATGTGATATATCAATTAACTACTGCATTTGATGGATAGTGGGAAAAAAATTGTTCCACTGTATTAGGTAAGCCCATTAAATAGACCTTCTTAAAAGGTCTTGATTTTTAAAGATAATTTGTTGTTTCTCTCCCTCCCTCTCTCTCTCTCCCTCCTTCTCTCTCTCTCTGGTTGTTTTTTATGTGTGTGTATTACTTAAAGAGATCCTCTGTGCATATTTTCAGAGTTCCAGGCTTATTATCTTGGATCTTTCTTCTATTTTTCAGTTGGTGCTAGCAGCCTCTTTAACATAGCAGTCTCTACTCACCTGGTCCACATAGCTGCATAATACAATGGAAAGCAGAATGTCTCCTTGCCTGAACAAACAAACTGCTGCATGAATTGCATGGGCTGAATCAGCTGAAAGGGGGAAAAACAAGGGGATAACTAAATTCTCTGTAAACTCCTTTGGATAAAATTTACAGCAACCAGGTAATTGAGAATTTTGTTACTGTCATGGTTATTAAGCACCACACAGCTGCTTGCTCACCCCCATATAATGGGATGGAGTGGAGGATGGAAAAAAAATCATAGGTTGAGATAAAGGCAGATTAATAGGATAACAAAGGAAGAGAATAATAGTAATAACAGCAATAGTAATAAATTATGTATAAACCAAGTGCAATTACTCACAGCATGCAGAAAACAACCCAATCTGATTCCCAGCCTATTTCTGAGAGGCAATCTCACCTCCCATCTAGCTTCACCAGTTACACAAGGAACATGACGTTATATGGTCAGGAACATCCCTTTGGCCAGCCTGGTCCAGCTGCCCTGGCTGTGCTCTCCCAGCTTCTCGTGCACCAGGCAGGGCACAAGAAGCTGAAAAGTCCTTGACTTAGTGTAGACACAGCAACTACCCAGCAGCAACTGAAAACATCAGTGTTAGCACTATTCTCATACTAAATCCAAAATGCAGGACTGTACCAGTTACTAGAAAGAAAATTAATTCTCTCTTAGCTGAAAGCTGGACAGTTACTAATTTAAACGGAAAAAAAATCACTTTTCCATTTGTCACTTGATAGCCAGGAATATAATGGGTTAATGTTACTGTGGGGTGAGAGTTTTATTTTTGCCCCAAATATCAGCATAATTTTTCAAGGTTTTTAGGATATCATTTAATACAGGATGCCCCAGCTGGGTTCAGTGGTGCAGTGCATGGCCTGGGCAAAGTGCCTTGGGGGTCTGAACTGGCAGGGTAGCTCTGCATTTCCATCAGGCCGTAGTTTGCTGGCTTTGTCCAATTTGATACCTTAGTGATGTGTTGACTATTTATAGGAGTGCTAGTGTGTTAACTATTTTATATGAATACACAGAGATTCAGGGTGAACTCCTGAAACACCAAAGTCACCAATATAATATCCATGATTGCACTGGAGCGAGACCTCATTTGTTCATAAACTCTAGTAAAAGAAATGTTCATATTTTCATGGCTAATAAATCCTATTAGATCAAAATTCAAAATATCTGAAACAGGTGTGAATGAAAATTAATTTTCAAACATTCTCTCTCCAGCACAAGTTTTATTGCAGAGGAATTTAGAAACTAACTATAAAAAGTCCCAAGGAAAAAAAAAAAAAACCCAGTCCAGTCTTCAAATATCACAGAGTAAATACTGCTGTCTTCAAAAATTCCTCAAACACAGAAGTCTGCATAGCATGAAAGAAAATTAAATGAAAGACAAATCTTTGCAAGCTCTGTTTCTGCTGTGAAATCCTAAAAGATCTCTTGGATACTCTCTACTTCATGATCTCACTCTCTACCATTGTTTCTGTGTCAAGTAAAATAATTAAATCTGTAAATAAAAATAGCCTTATTGTCAGCTTGCAAATTCATTTGTCATCCCAAGTCTAATGAACCAACATTATATGTGAATATGTGCAAGGTCTGACAATCCAGCCTAGAGGGTCTAATTGTAGGTATAATTTGATACAGAATATATAATCAGAGGAAAGCATATTTCAGAAGATTGCATATCTGAATATCATTTCATTTCATATTTGTAATTGAGGCACTACCTAGCCAGAAAACTTTACTGCCTGAAAATATTCTTTCAGTTTCTTGACTATACTCCAGGGTTTGTTTCTCTATTTGCATATAGACCCTTAGAGATAATCTGTTTGTAAACCCTAGTAATTCCTTATTTGTTTAAAAAATCTGCTCTAAACCTTTAAACCCAGCAGCCAATCAACATCACAAATCCTACATAATGATCTGAAGAACATCCCAAAACCTCTGCGTACTATGGGTAGGGATGAACAAAGACCTTACATTTAGATAGATTTCTGCTGATCATGAAACCACAAGCTTAGGTAAGTTTTCCATTTATTAATATTCTCCTGTAGAATTGTATACTAGGATATATTCTTTGGTTTTCAAACAATTATGTTCTGGCCTTTCGTTTTGGGTGTGGAAGTAGAGGAATAGAAATAGTACATTTTCAAAAGATGAACCATTACATCATGCCTGCACAAATCTGCATGTATGCTAGGAACATAAAACAATTCAGCTTAGTGGGAAGTCAAAGCAGATATCTAACTATGGTAGTTTAACCCTTATATTGTTAATAAGGTCACTGAGAGAATTATTAAGTATCCAAATTTGCCTATACCATAATCCTAATAATTGAGTTAAAACGGGATACTTCATTCCCAGACCATTAAGCTCCTCCTGCACGGTTGTAGAAGGGCAAGGATAGATTCTTGTATCAACTGGTTTAATAAAGAAAATACACTTCACAACATAATATTGTGCTTATTGCTTTTGATTGTAACTGTTACATGCTTACCCTTATAAAGTTCTTCCTGTACTTTGTTCTTCTTTTCTTCTGAAGCCTTGCATGTATCCCAGGTACCTGTGAAGGTAGCTGCTGCTCCTGTAGCATTTCTAGTCTGCTGCTGCAGCCGTAGGACTCAACTGGCAGACTTAATTTCTGCTTGAATGCCATTTCTAGATCATCTCTTGATCTAGACAGGAAACTTCCAGCTCAGTATGAAAATTTTAGGAGGGGAAGTTGTCCAAACCCAACCAGTATGTCACAATGCTTATTTCAGAAAACTCAGGTGGGAAGCTACATTTTTTTTGTTTTCCTTCTGGAATTTACAGGTGCTAAGGACTTGTTGAGGACTACTCATGTAGATTGAAGACCACCATGCTGGACAGCTGATCGCATCAGTATTGTGACAATCCTAACAACTTTGAATTGGCTTTAACTCCTCCATAACTACCTGTGCAAAGTTATAGTTCATAAAGAACTTAGACAGAAGACCTAAAAAGACTGTATTGATAAGTCACTCACAAACCCTTGTGAAGTTATCATTGTCACAAAGTTTTGTGACTAGGAGAGGGTAAATCTTTCAACTTTGATTAAAAGCAGACTGTTCTATTGACTTATATTTTCAGGTCCCAACATTTTTGTATACTTTTGTTCCTTATCTGAAAGTGTATTTTCTTATATTTTATACTACCTGGACAGGACTTACGGGAGTGCTAGGAACAAAGTTATTTTGAGTTCTCTGTCTGCCCACTCCTTTTTCAAAAGACAGGCTTTAATTAGGGTCAGTTTCCAGGCTGAACAGTTCATCAGTCAATAATTGCTCCCATTATTACAGCAGCCAGCTTTATATTGGAATTTGATTAATAACAATATGCCCCTCAGTTACATTTTTCCATTAAGTGGCACTAATTACACTGCAACTGCTGTTCAAAACCAAGCAAAGTATATCTACAATGTCATTTAAATGCATCTAGATTTGCCTAAAATCAAACTTTAAAGCTACCTGTGTAGCTTTAGTTGAGGCCCTGTAGTAGGGCCTTGAATTAGTGCAAATTTGAAGTAACTGCTTCTGCTTCTTTCCATTGTCTTTTATAAGCCTCTGTCTTGGTATATTTTAGAAAATCAATGAAGTGATGTAAGAGGATTCTGAAGATGGGTGAGAAAAAGTAGTAACTATTAGAAGTTCTCTATTGTCAAAATCCTCTGCGTTCATTAGTTCATTTGGAATGCTAAGTCTTTACTCAGAATCAGTGTTATAAAAATAAATCAGTACAGTTATTGTTCAATAACAGGACAGTACAGCCTTACAGGAATCAACTGAGTTCAAGGATTTTACTGGGATGTATAACTTTAGATTATAGAAAATAATTGATCTGGAACAATTCTATCCTGCCACAGCCTACTCATCCAACAATTTTTCTTTCTTGGGCTTTTGGACTTCAAGAACAAATTTATTTGCCAAAACACATCAAAACCAGTTAGTGCATGTTTTTCCATTAACTGGATCCTAATCCTGGGTAATGATGTGTTCACAAATCTTTTTTGATTGGTTGTAATTACAGGTTCTCAAGGCTTCGATCTTTGGTTAGCTGTTTCATTTTGAAAAAAAATAGTTTTTTCTTCTTTTAGGTTTCTTGTAATGAGTAACTGGGTTTATTAAAAATATTTGAATGTTTTGGAGGCTACTTTTCTGTTAATACTTTAACTTTTGTTGTAACATATCATATCTGTTTTAATACGGCAGCCATATCTTGGGATGGATCGTAATACAATATGACACCGATATAACTGATATAGCCCCTTCTGCTGTTTCTTGCAATGAATAATTTACTGCTAAAAGTGGCTTTTAGGATGAAAGATAGCTGTTTTGCCACTGTTTACTTCACTGATATTCACTGGGTAAAACTGTTCAGCCTTTGTGGATAGCTACCTCTCTGGAGTAATGCAAATGGGATTAGGACTGTTTCATTGCTATGGGTAGAAAAATGTATGAGTGAGCATCAGTGTTAAGCAGATGTGGTGCTAAAAATATTTTTTGGTTTAATATGAATAAACAATTTTCCTCTTTTTGAAGAAGCCATCATGTAGCATGTTTTTCCTTATTTTTATTTAAAAGTGTAAGAATTGTTTTTTATTGTAGTGTTCGTACATTTCCTTGGGATATTAGTGTCAATCATACTGTATTAGAGAACATTAGTGTGCATTTAATATTCCTAAATCGTTTAAAAAATAAGACACATAGCATATTATGCACTGTATATTAATGCTTTATGTAAAACACAGCTAAGATGAATCAGTGAATCTAGGATGACTAATTCTTTGCTAATTATGCTCTGTTCTTCCTGACTGAACAGAATAGAATTACTTTGAGTGTATATGCATGCCAAAATTGTGCTAGAGATTGAATCTATATTGGAGAGATACTAGATCAGATTCTCCTTCTGCTAAATATAAATATTTCTATAATGTGCTGATTTCTGCAATGAGTTGAGACTTTACTTGTGATGTTTAACTGAAACTCCCGCGTATTGGCTAAACCTTCAGCTGAAAGTATAATTAAAATGTATCTTTACGCTACCACCCCCTAAAGACCCCCCCAGGTTAAAGGTCATACCCTGCAACTATTAAACAGTCCAAAAGGCAGTTCAGGAGTACATTCAGGAGTACCCATTCAGGAGTACATTTTTCACTGTCTGGACACAGGACAAATTCCAAGCCAACTTTTCACAAATAGAACGTGAGCCTGCAAGCTGGTGAGTCACTCAGACCTGGCTTGTTCATATGATGATGAGGCAGCTCAGCTTCTTGCAGGTGATGCTAAACTGGATACACAGTTTTTCAGTATTGTCTTTGCCTCTGTGAGTACAGTCTGGTTCTACTATAGGCATAGCATCAGAACCAGCAAAATCATGTGAATCATTTGCAACATCTGGAACATTGACAATCTAACTTCTTTGAAACCTGTAATGGTTGTACATTTGTGCCACTCCAACTGCTTTCTATTCTGTTAAAGAATTTATGTTGCCAATCTAATTTACCACCATTTTTTTTGTTTCCAGTTATTCCTGTAGCTACAAGGGAACTGAAATTGTCATTGCCTTCCAACAGGATCTGTTTCTTTGATTTGTTAAACATTATGGTTTAAAGATCCCTCTAATCTTACAAATTGTCATAAGGAGCTCAGGGATACCACTTCTGTTGGTGTTAGATACAAACTCAAAACATCTCACAATTCGGAGGGAGTCTCTGTTCAGAAGTTCCCTAAATGTATGCCAAAATGCGTGGTTTATGGTCCTGTGTAGGTACAAACTTTGAAAACTTTTACTAACAAAGAGTCATTAAGATGAGCTCTTGGCAGTGTTTTGTTCTCTTCTGATGTGCTCACAAAGTGCAGAACTCCCACGTAAAGAAAGTATTATTGTACCCATTTTTGAAGATGAGGAAATGATTACCTAGGAACGACACTATTTTGCTGGTATTTGTAGCTCCTGGAAAAAGATATTGGGAGTGTTGAGTTTTGAATGAGTGCTTTCATCATATGACAATTACTGAAAAAAGTGTCTTAAAAACTCCTTTAGGCGTATTACTTTTATTACTTTTGGCATTTTACTTTTATGTTTAAAATGGCTAGGAAAAGGAGTAGCTTCATAGTTCCTATGTGAAACTCCTAATTTTCTGCAACAACTAGACTTCAACGATTCAAAAGATTTCTGGCATCTTCATTTCCTCCCCATAATGTAGATCTTATTCATATTGCCTCTGGTTTGGTATTTGCAGAGTAATTTTAAAACAGTATAATTTGTTATAAATGCCTGAATTCTCGCATTGCTCCTGCCTTCTCTGTGCCTTCATTTCACCGTTAACATAACCGTGTTGCAGGACAGCCCTTCATTCTCTGGCCACTCTCTCTTTTCTACTGAAAAAATGAATGAGTGAGAGTCTTGATTACCTTACAGATAAATCTGGTTAACTGTTATATTAATTAAAATGCGTGGTTTTGAGGCTATTCTGAACTATTTATACGTGATTTAATTCATATCAGCAGCTAATTTGTATTTAATGCAAACTAATGGGTTTTATGTTAATGGAGCATGTGGCAGTCTATTTAAAAAACAAATTATCTGTAGTTTCATTTCAGTTATTTTAATTAACTTTAGAGCGTGTGTGCAGTGGGGAGGGATAAAGGATGTGTTATATATGAAGTGTTGATGATTAAAACCAATTTAAATATATAGAATAAGAAACAAGTGATTCTCTTAGCAGAAACACCGATTCATTTTCTGACATTTGCATTTGCTAAAAGAGCAGACACAAGAACAGGCAAGGGCATGTGCTTGGTGTTTTTTGAACTGAAGAATGCAAATAACTCTATGAGTTATTTATAATGATACTGTGAAGATTAATGACTTCACATTTATAAAATGCTTTGAAAATTATTAGCAAATTATGTTCTGAATTTACCTGAATATCAGAGTAAAGAAATTGGCAACTGTTTACATCATGATTTATTTTGTTCTAAAACCACTCTCCAAGTTCCAGGTATTAACTTACAACCAATGGAACCTGCTATACAATGTGATGACTGTACTGGTTGTTTTAACATCAAGCAAGAGCTTATTTCAAGATTTTTGGAGCAAATACAAATGAAATATCATGCTCTTATGGTCTATCTGCTTGGATATCCTGAGCCTGGGTGAATTAACAAATTCTTTATTTTTTACTATTCAGAGGAAATTTTTCCCATAGGATCAGTTCAACTTCATAATTCTGTGTCTCACCTGCTTTTGACTAGTCTGACATTTCAAAGGAGAAATGCTGCTGAAGATCGAAGTATTTTCCAAACATTTTTCTCATGTTCACTGTTCCATGGCTTTGACAGGACAAGTACCCTCCATTATTATTGTTCACATTAAGGCCCCTCTGTGGATAAAATCAGTAAAGGTTAGAATATCTTTTCAGGAGCTTAGCCTGGATCGTCATCAACAATTGTGGTAGAGCTCCATAGCTTGTATACAACATGTCAGTCATCTGCTAAACTTAATTAATCTTTTAGTGTCATCAGGGATGGAAATGCCAACTCAAAACAATTGTTTGCTAATGTTAGTCCTAGTTCAACTGATTCACAGTTTCTCTAATTTCAAGAGCTGCAACAGGATCTTTCCCTTTTTTCCTTGCTCCCATTCCATGTGCTGTGACTTTCATTAATTCCTCAGCATCACAGGTTTTGGTCAGCTGAAAGAGAAATCTATGCTTGGAAGTTTAAGTACTCTGACATTTTAGGAACTAGAGGTTAAAATAAAAGCTTTTCAGGTATGTTATATTCCCCAAAGAAATAGGTTATTCTAATAGAAATGTACGTAACCCAGAGGTGGTAAAGCAGATCAGCACATTTCTTGCCCACGTTGACGTGTATGGATATGTATCTACGTTTGCGCACACAGATTTGACCAACATGCTGTATGCAGTATTTGCATGCCTTCAGTTCATCACAGCATAAATGCTTTCTTAGTTCTGTTCCTTTAATGAAGGAAGACATAAACATATGATTTGATAAATAATGAAGGTTTAAACCGATTATCAAAATTCAGCGATTGCCCCTGTGATCTACTGAATTGGGACCGAGTTATTGGCATGTTAAACACTGGCTAAACGAAAAGGCTATAGATGCTATGAAATGAAAATAACCTGCCTGTTAGAAGAGTTATTTACAAAAATCAATGTTCATTTTCTATCTCTCATATGTCAGCAGCAACCTTGCTTTGCCCATCAAGGGTGAGGTTATTTAAACATGATGCCAGAGTAATTGCACAGGTGACCTGGCTGATAAATAAGACAAAACTCTTATGGTTGTTATCTCTGAGATCTTGAACAAAACGTTAAAAAAGTCAAAGAAATAAACAAAAACTATTAAAGCAAATATACGATGTTCCTCAATCAAAGTTGCCTGAAGCATTGACCTTTGAGATCTCCCAACTTTTTTATCTTCTCTAGACCTTCCACTATAAAATATAATTTGCCAGGCTGGTCTTTATACAGGACTCTCAGGTTTTATTGTTATTAAAAAGATATCATAAAGCAATGCCTGTTACCAGAACTCCAAATGCAGGAAATTTTAGAAATGGAGAACAATTACCTAATAATGTATCTACATGGTACTTCTGTGGGACCCAACCTCTAGGTAAGATATATTTGCCTTGATTGATTCTTGCCTTATCTCAACAACCATTTCTCACTGCTGGTCTTGTGAGTCTTTTTATATTTCTGATGGGGTGGAAGATTAGGTTGGATGTATTACGAAAAGACTTATGCTCCCAAATTTATGATACTAAATTGATGCCATGCCCAAATGTTTATTTTGGATGATGAGATTTGCTGAAGTCACGCATCAATTCATAGATTTGCCAGCTATGCTGAGTTGGACTCTCTCTGCAGCTACATTTTTGTATTATTTTTCGGTTTCTCTACTGTCTTCATTCTGTACGAGTATTTCGTCATGGATGAGCAATGCCTTGCTTTCTTCTAATGACATGGGCTATGATGTTGTTAGAGTTTGTGAACATGTGGAACAAATCCTTACAACTGAGGTCGGTGGTTTTACAGCTGTATACCTGCATCTGCAGCTCACCTTAACTGTTAGGCATTTTTTATCTGTATTAAACTTTTGTCCTCAGAAAGCCACGTGTCCTGTTTTTGCCCCTGCTGGTAGCTAAGCATCACACAGCTGCTCACTCACCTGTTTCCTCCTCAAGGGGTTGGGGAGTAGAATGAAAAAAAGGTCATAAGTTGAGATAAAAGCTGTTTAATAGGGTAACAAAGGAAGACAATAACAATAATAGAAACAAGAACAACAGTAATAGTAATAGCAACAGTAATGGTAATGATCACAATTATGATAACAACAACTGCTACTACTACTACTACTACTACTACTACTACTACTACTACTACTACTAAAAGTAATGCAGAAATGCAATTTCTCATGACAAGGGAAGGGAAACAAACCCCAACAACAATCTGGTACCCAGTCTCTTTCTGAGCAATGATCTCTTCTGCCAGCTAGCTTTCCCACTTATATACGGAACATGACATTAAATAATTGGGAACATCCCACTGACCAGTCTGGTCCAGCTGTGCTCTCCCAGCTTCTTGTACACCAGGCAGGGCACGAGAAACTGAAAAGTCCTTCACTTAAAATAGACACAGTAGACACAGCAACTACCCAGCAGCAACTGAAAACATCAGAGTGTCAGCAGCACTATTCTCATGCTATATCCAATCTGCAGCACTGTACCAGCTACTAGAAAGAAACTTAACTCTATCTCAGCCACAACCAGGACATCATATCTAAGAATTAGATTTTTATTTGGACAGCTTGTGTATGTTGGCGCTAGCAAAACCATATGGCAAATCCATCTGTATGTTAGTTCATATATTTAAAATATGTACTTTGAATATGTCAAACATATGCTCATATTTTTTTCCATCTCTTCTCCTACTTTATTTGTTTTAAGACATACATGTATGCTTTTATGTTTTACTGGGACATATAATAAGCATGAGGTGGAGGCCCTGCAAGTATTCTTGCAGGCTTCATATTTTGTATATTTCAAATATCCTAATTTCTGATATGGGGAAAACTGCTTTGATCCATTGAGAGATGATTAAGAAAAGCAATAGCTTTCCTTGTTCTCTTGACTTGGACAATGTAGAAGCATTTTTATAATGGGTAACTTCCATTCTGCCATGTTGGAGTCATGTTGGTTAAAAGACATCTTTATATAAGCTTCATTTTGAGTCATTACTAATCACAAAATAACAGGGATGTTTATGGAAATGTGGAAGGCAAATGGATTCATTCTAATCTGTGTTATTAGAATCATAGCATGTGTTGGGTTGGAAAGGACCTTTAAAGGTCCAACTCCCCTGCAGTAAGCAGGGACACCTTTAACTAGATCAGATTGCTCAGAGCTTCATCAAACCTGATCTTGAATGTCTCCAGGGATGGGGCCTCCACCACCTCCACACATTTGTTCCAGTGTCTCACCATGCTCAGAGAGAAGAACCTTTTCCTAAGGCCTGATCTAGCTCTAGTTTAAAAACATTACTTCTCATCCTATCACTCCATGCCCTTGCAAATAGTCCTTCCCCAGTTTTCCTGTAGGTCCCCAACAGGGACAGGTACTGGAAGGCCACTATAAGTTCTCCACTGAGCCTTCTTTTCTCCATGCTGAACAACCCAACTCCCTCCGCCTATCAGAATAAAGACTAAATTAATTCTTTCTGAAGATAGGGCCCATTTAAGATGTAACTACCCAGTGCTTAAAACAAGGCTGTTTTGATTGTCAGAAATTAAATCTGAACTGTTTTCTGTTATGGTTTTGCTTCAGATATGAATGAAAGTTTAGTTGCCAGCTGAAAAACACAAAATGTCCTCCAGCAAATCCATGGACACACTGTACACTCTAGGACCCATGGTGGTTTTCCATGCCACCTAGAGGTATTTCCTTCTGGTATATCACATTCCTTTGATGCCACAGAGCTAGATCTAGGGCTTTCTGATTACCAGATCACAAGCAAGATTAGGATTTTTATCCTGGGATGATCAGAGTTAGAAATGAGATTAGCGTATATTGATGCTGTATCTATCTGATGGGAAAAGAGCGTACGCAATGCACAGCTTGGTGCACATGTTCTACAAATGAGACTGTTTTCACTGGGCTGAAAAAATCATTTAAACTTACAGTGACTCTTCCACTTTCAAGAGCATTGTGCAAGCAGTAGTGTAAGAGAATGGTTGGCTGCAATAGGGCTGACCAAACTCAAGAAGGTTAAGATACAAACACATTATTTGCTATTTTCATTGTCATTATCTGGGCTATCAGCAGAGACAGTGCTGGGGAAAATATAAAAAGTTGCTGACAACATGCCTGTGACTTGCAGGCATGATTCATAACTCCTATTAGTGGTTTCTGCATTTCCTAGACGTACATCTAGGCTGAAAATTTCTCACTTTGGTACCTTAAGAATGATGTGCTGGTGCAGATAGGTAGGGTGGCAGATGACTAGGGAGTTAAGAAAATATATGTGATTAATTTTGGGATATTGGAATACCTGAAGGCTAGCCATGATACAGATTAATTTAAAGGACCAGGTACAGAGCAAAGTACCTGAAGGCATTGCTCAGATAACTCCAGTTATCCACTTGCATTCCAATGGAGTGGTAACAGATTCAGACTTCAGGCCAAAGCATAAGTGGAAATCAGTAGTGGAGGTGCAAATTTTGTATCTACAATAATACAACTGTTAGCAATACCCCCCCCTCCCCCCCCCCCAAAAAAAAACAAACCTCAAACAAAAAAATTCATTTCTTTCCTGCCTTTGTCTAACACATGCACACACTCCATTTCTTTTATGACTGTTGTGTGGCAATGCAAGTTGCATAGCACTTATTTTAAAATTATAAGATATTAGATCACAGAGGAGTTAACTTTTTACACAGAATTCTGAACCATAATGCAATTGCAGTGCTCAGTGGATTCGCTGTGAACCTGTGTTAATGTCTGCTATACAACTGTCAAGGCTTAACCCCAGTTGGTAATGAAGCATCACACACTGGGGTGAAAAGAATTGGAAGAAGAAAAGAACTGGAAGGGTAAAAGTGGGAAGACACATGAGCTGAGAAAAAGACAGCTTAATAGGTACTGCAAAAGCTGAACATGCAAGCAAAGTGAAACAAGGATTCCATCTCTTCCTTCCCATAGGTAGGCAGGCGTTCAGCCATCCTTAAGAAAGCAGGGGTCCATCAAGCATAACTGTTACTTGGTAAGACAAACACCAACACATTGGATGTCCTCCACTTCCTTTCTGTCCCCCTAGCTTTATATGCTGAGGGGATATAATCATACATCATATGGTACAAGACATTTTTATTGATGGTTTGGGTCAGCTGTCCCAGCTGTGTCCAGCTCACTGGTGGGGTGGAGTGAGAAGCAGTAAAGGCTTTGGCTCTGCATAAGCACTGCTCAGCAGTAATGAAAACAACTCTATGTAGCAAAGACTGTTTCCAGCACAAGTCCAAACCATAACCCCATACCAGCTCCTATGAAGAAAATTAACTATGTATCAGCCCAAAACAGTATAATGACTTCCTCTTATAAAAATGGAAAAAAAAATTCTTATTGCTGAAATGCCTTAGTTTGCTTGCTTGTTCCCTAGTGAAAACATCTGAAGTCTGTCTTTTTTCACTTATATTTCAAGAAATTAATGCTTCTATACATTTTTGAAGATCTACATTAAAGCTCTGCTAGAGTGGTTAAATCTCTCTGTTCTGTTGCAGAGTAGTATTCAAGGCTTTTCTCTTAGTACTAAAAATAGTTATCATTTGCAGAAGGAAGGGCAGGATGTGATTGTTTTCCTTGATGTATAATGAGGATTTGTACACAATGTAGAATCACTGTCTTGTCTCACAAATTGAGTAGTACATCTGTGAATACCTTTGCATATACTTTGAAATAATTCTTGCCTGAAGGCCTTGTCTGTTGGTATCAAAAAGGATACAAGAGATTGGATCTAACTTCTTCCATAAATAAAGGTAACAACAATAGTGTATTCCGGTCTCGTATAAAAGAAATATCTCTTATCTTTATTTCAATCTTATTAACTTTCTTCATTTAATCATTAGCTTTTATTGACAAAGAACCAAATATGCTCATTAGGTGTGGTGAGGCAGAGTAGAATCAATTTATACATTAAATTAAAGGGTAGAGCCTCTAGATATTTAGACTAAAGATAAAGTAGTAACCTGTTAAATGCAAAGCTTTATTGATAGAGAATGGTAATTCCCTCTAGCAGGCACATTCTTTTAACAGATTTTCATTTAAGATGGTGTCATTACCTCATGGAGCAATGTTTAGCTTAGCTAGAATATTGGCTTTTCTCTGAGTTGACCAAGATTGTTATAAAGAATAGTTATGAGTAGTATATAGATTTTAGAAGAAACTCAATATTTCTTACTCAAGCAGTGGTCAAATCTGCTCAGTTATGTGCAGAGACAGAAGTGTAACTAAGCTGGCAGTTAGCTCTAATGGGACATGACCTACAATGAGAATTGGGAGGCTGACAGAGAGATGTTTGAAGACAATGGGACATGTGATGCTAAGAGCCAAATGGTGATACAAGATGTGTTGCATTTGAGGTCACATTTGCTCATCACACTGAAAAAATGTAAGCAACTTGAAAGATTTGTAAAAACATTAAACACCTGGACTTGATGCAGATATTGTTTTGTGTTATAATCCTTGAAGCATTTAGCCTCTGCTTATATATTTATATCTAGTTGAGCTAAGCTGGTTGAGCTAACTTTTTTTACCACCTGACATGATTCTCTGATATTATGCTCTCAGTGACTCTTCATGCTAATTTTCTCAGAAACTGAGTAGAAGCAGATGTCAATCTGAAAGTCCTGGGGCAAAAAAAGTCCTTGATCTTTCTTTTATTAGTTAGCCTTCACCATTTTCAAGGTCACTGCTGTGAAGGTGGTCATTTCAAATGAGCTGCAGCTTGTGGAGTCATATTTGACATTTTCCTGACAATCAGACTCAGTTTTTGCAAGCCAGTAACAGACCACCAAGCAGCTTTAGCAGAGGTTTTGGCAACACCACCAGTACATAAATGCTTACAGCTGTGTGGGAGAACAATGAGGAGAATGAGAAGGACACTGACCAGCTGCTTAAATCAGTTTGTTGGGTTGGTTTCTCTTAGTGTAGAAATGTTTTTGGGCTCAGAAAGTGAGTATTGAACAGGGCAAAAGGCTGTGCTATAGAACTGCAATATGTACAGCATTTTAGGATGGTTAACATAATATATTTTGAAGATTCTGTTTTGATTCTTCTACAGCATTCTGGTGTATGTGAACACATTGGCCTGAAAACCTGAAACTCACAAGTGTTGTCTTGTGAAATCTGTCATCTTCCATTGCAGCCACTCAATAGACAGCTCATTTGTTGAGAGCAGTTTATTTGCCCACAAGACGGAAGTGGTTGTGATAGAGGCTATTGCATAGCTCATTAAAGAATGGTTGTAAATGTGTATTTATAACTTGTTACAATTTGGAGATTTTTAACGGCACTACCTGAATGTGACAATTGATAAAATCCATATTGTTCTTCTTTGCTCTATGCCAACCTTCTGTTTTCAAAGTCAGAATGAGGTATTTCTCTGTTGGGCTTTAGATGCTGTAACTCAATTATTAATATTGGTGGAGGTTCATGCAGAAGGGGTCATGAGAGCTGGAGTGTATATATACGTATTTATGAAGCAAAATGTAATATATAATCAAAATTTCACTCCACTACCACAGCAATAATTTAATGATGACAACATCTCCTGTGATATCCTGGAACATGGGTTATTAGATATTACCCTGACTAACAAGTTATGTGCCACAGAAAGGTTTTATTTTGCTTCATGTAGCAATGGAAGGCAGCTTGGAGGTACAGAAGGAGTCAAAAGGAGAGCTGTTTCATGATTAGACTACAGCTTGGACAATGCCTTCCTTGGATAAAATCTAAGGGCTGAATGCCATGCAGCTTATGTGCAATAAAGGGGATTCTCATCAAAGGTTAGGAGATATGAAATTAGAATGTCTTAGAATGCATACACCAGAACCATGTACTCTGTGCATTGTAGAGGCATTCTGTCCAGTTGAAGTATCTTGTTCAAAATGACAGCACCAGGGTAAGTGTGATACAGGAAATTTTGTGTTCCTGTGGTGAAGATAGGGTTTTTTTTAAATTTTTTTTTATTATTATTTCACAGCCAAAACTCTATGGTCATATAATTTTCCTTGTGCTGTATGTAGTGCATTTATATACCTCCTGGAAATGCAACAAATTACTTAATGAAATAATGTAAACACTAACAGTGAAGCTTACCTGTATGCAATAAGATTTAGTTACACTTTCCATAATTTTGTTGTTGAAAATGCTGTTTCTAGGGTCTAAACTTTCATACTTGTACCATATGGAATATGGTTATGTTATTTTAATGAGAACTAAACTGTGTGTACTGTTCATTGCAGTTGATTAGAATCACTCTTTTAATTAAAATTCAAATAAGATAACCTCAAAAGTCTTAGAGTTTGAAGTAAAAGTAACCCTGAATTTTGAGTGGTGGTAATGAGACAGTTTTAAAAGCAGTGAAAGCAGCAATTTTGAAAGGAACATTCAAAATGATTGGCTTTGACTGTCTCAAAATAATATGAGCTGTTACTTATATTAAGAACAAGAGATCCATTGATATAACAGTATTAGTTCTTCAACAAATGTTTCCCAGAAGTTTATTCTCCTGTGTAAAAGAGGTGTCATCATATTTTTTGAAGGGCTTGCAACTGGGATGGTGATGGGAGTTAGATTTTGCCATGGCAAAGCAATTCATCATCTACTGATAAATGCTAGCATGTGCTACGCTGATCCTAGTTCCAACTTCTGAAACAATTTTTTTTTCTTACAAGCCCTTATTACAACATCTATCCTTGGTAGATAGGATCATTGAAGTTTATAGTCAGATGTATGTAGTCCTAAGTGGGAAAAGAAACTATACTGGAGAAGGTTTTCTGAGAAACTTTATTTCTGTAAACTGCTCTTTGGACTTTTCTATGACTGTTATCCTTACAGATTTGGGACCTCCATGGCTATGATGGTATCTTTCTTACCTTAATGATTTCTATTCCTGTCTGTATCTTTGTCCTGAGAAATTCTGTTCATGTCTGAGTGAAGCCTCAATGTTAGAGGCTACTTGTTTGTCTAAATAGCACTATGCAATACTGTGTGAGTGACACATAGAGTTCATGGAGTGTATGAAATAGACTCAAGACACTAACCCAGGTAGCGTGCTGTGCCCTATGAATCTGGACTGTTTCTGGTACCTGACATAGTGTCTCTCCAGCTGGCTCAGAGTGAGGGCATGTATAGCTAATGCAGCTTGCACTGAATGGCATAGATACCTTCATCTAATATTTCATAACTTTTTTACTTTTTCTTTTTTCTGTCTTTCCCCTCCAAATTGCCTGACACTGATAAAAGCAGATCGCATGCATATTTAGAAAGGCTAAAGGGAATCCTGCAAGATGTTTGTTGATACTACTCAACTGAATGGTCCCATCTGGCATTCTGCATGCCTGGCAGGGCATCATCACTGATGTTGGAATGAGCAGCAGACCATTTCCTCCTTCCAGTGTCTGAGCCCTAAAAATGCATGGTCTCCACAGCTTAAATATGCTCAGAGTGTGCAGCAAAAATAGATGGAATTTTCTGAATATTATTTGGGCCAACTAGGGTTAATCATATTTTGCACTTCTTTAACCTTGATGATTGCAAAGAATTTCTACGTATTTCTTAAGTTGAATTAATTTGAAAAGTGCCCTGGAAATTACTGCATATGAAATGTCTTTGTTTGTCCCTTTAAGATATCTGTAATATGCACAATATTACATGCTTTGAACTGTGCTTTATAAAAAGTTAAGAGAACTAAACTTTCAGCAGATCATGGGGAAAAAAAAGGTATGGATGAAAATACTGAGATGGATATAGAAACTCATACAGTGTTTTCTGTGTCTTACACTCAGTGATTACATATGTAAGACCGGATTTTTCTCTGTCAAGTCTCGTATGTGAATGGGAGAGAACTTTTCTGCTGTGCATGCTAAGGAATGAAGAATGTTGCTATGATAGGACAGGAGAAGTAGCCTGAGAATGGAAATAGGAATGACAGAGTTACTATTTGGCTAAAATTTCTAAATGTACATAGCAACACTTGGACTGCAGATTCCCTCCCACCCACCCACTCACCACTGAAAACAAACTCCACTGTGAAACCCTCTCTACCAGCCTTTCTCACAGCAGTTAAGTCCTGTTCAACTGAAGAAATAGGGATGGTCTGTTTCAGGATGACTCCTGTTACAAAGAGCAGGAAACCAATGAGTTAAGACAAAGCTAGAGAAGACTCTGGTGACTTGGTTTGCTTATTGCTGCAGTGTGGCAGGGGTCATGCGTGCCAAGATGAAGAATTGTGATAGCTCTTGTTTCCCTTTGCCCATCAGTTCCTCTCAAACAGGACAAGCAGGAAAACCACAAAGTACAAAATATCAAAAAGCAGAAAGCAGAGTTGAACTTTTTACGCAGTATCCGTTCTTCTCCCCCTATGGTGTAATGATCAACTGCATGGAAAAGCAGTATAGAATACAGTCCATTAAGGTCACATCAGCTGAAACGCTACAATGTGTATGTGAAATGCCTGGCTTCAAACAAACTAATGCAGGCCAATTTGTCAGTGTTGTAATGGGTTGGCAGTGTAACCCAATACTGAAAAGAACACAGAGGTGAGCAGAAGAGCCCATCTTGATAGGATGTTAAGCAGTTGGGGACACTAAGTTGAGGATGGTCAAAAAAATACGCACTATACCAGTATGTCCTAATGATTATTACTATACATTCACTTCAAATGCAGTGAACTTTCCCATAAACAGAAACTAAAAAAGGTGTAAATAGGAGCACTCATTATTTTACTTTTCACTTTACCATAAGCAATGTACCATGAACATGGTTAAAAGCTTAAAAGCTGGGACACATTCCTCAAAGAGGTACAAGATCTCCATCCATCCTTGAAGATCGTCAAAACCTGACTGATCATGGCTTCATGCAACCCGCTCTGACTGGACTTGTTTTGAGCAAGGGTCAAACCAGATAATTGGTGGAAGCTGCTGCAACATACATGGTTCTATAATTCCACTAAGAAATATATTGCATGAATAATGACTTGTAGGAATGCATAGCATCTGAGTTTAGCCAAGTCCAAAGAGGTAGGGAAACTCTACAGTGCAGTACACAATTAGTGTGATTGGTAGGACTATGTACAGGTGTGAAGTTAAGCTGTAAGCCATAGATGGACTTTGGCATGTCAGAGCATAGTCCCTGCAGGGTTTTGTTATCCTTAACACAGAATTATACAAAGCACAATGAAAGCTTGGCCACTGAAAATAGGACTTGTGGAGTTCATGAAGCTTAAAAAAATGTCTCTAAGAAGGGAAGTACCAACCACAGAGAAAGGCTTTGGGAGTTGTGCTGAGCCCACTGGACTCTGCAGTCAAGACAAGTAGGAGGTATAGTGCCTGGTCTGAAAATTGCAACCATATCTACACTCAAGATTAACTTGGGATCAGCCTGGCAGCAGCAGAACCTGGTTAGTTTGGCAGATTGACAACAAGCAAGAGCTGTTTAATATGGGATATAACTGAAACAACAGCTGACTCCATATGCAGATTTATCCTTAACATCTATAGTAACATATGAGCAATATTGGAGATCCACTTTCCTTGCTAGGTTGGTAAAAGGTACAGATTGTTCACTTTCACAGTTGGTATGCTAAAAGACGGAGGGGTTTTGATGGTTTTATTGCTGATTAACTATCAAATTTTAGTCAATCAATTATAACAATATAACTAATGCTACAAAGTTATAACTCAGAGAGCAGTAAAGGATACTGTGTTAACTTGACATTTCCTCACAGTTACCTTTTTGTTACATTCAAAGAATTAATTTTCTTTCCCTCTGATGTGATGATCTTCCATGAGCCCCTTACGACTCTCCCTCTCTCCAGACACAGGATGTATTCACAGGGCTAAACTTCAATGCATTAAAATGTGATTTTTCTTTTTCCTGGTCTATCACCCAACTCAAAACTATAATCCCTCTGCATGATCTCAAACATTTCTTTTTCTGAAAAATGTTCCATTCTTCAACTTCATTAAAACTCTATGATATTAAGAATAGGGAAATTTGTTCTAGCTCCAGAGGTTGCTTGGACCACAGTATTTAAAGGAATGACATATTAAGGTTGACAATATTAACATGAAGACAGCAGCAGAAGATTAGTCTAGGCATTAAGTTACATTTCAATTTGCTTGTACCCTGCCCTGTCTGCATTCGGAGCTTGCAAGAATAAAAGACAAAGACAGACAGAAGCAGTCAGGATGCTCCACTCTGACCTCCCATGTCTTCAGTCTTGTTACGGACACCCATCAACATTTCATGTGTGGCCTCTCAAGTCATATAGAGTTGAGAAAATTGAATTACCTCTCAAATTACCCTTTTGCCTATCTTAATCCCTTCCTGTCCCTTCAGAAAACTGTCTTCTAAAGCCATACCACTAGTCTCATCAGGTTTCCTATTGTCACACCTGTCTGCAAAAAGAAACACATTAGAGATATATTCCTTCACATATTTATACAAATTAGCATGATGAATGCTTCGAGTATATTCTGAATGACAGGCTTTTCATGATGGCGAAGTGACAGGATGTTCACTGGCAAATCAGAAACTGCTTTGCTGTTCAGTATGGTTGGTCAGTACTATGTAATTTGGTTTCCTTCAATAAAATGGAATCATCCCTCCAATCCCTTTGAGAATCTTAATCTAGAGCAATGGTCCATCTGTCACTTAGTGCAATCCCCTTTTTTCTCATCCAACCAGACTGCGATATCACTGTCGCTTTTTGTTGAAAACCAAGGTTGTTCTCTAGAATAATTGTAGATGAGTGTATCTGGGGTTTTTATCTTTAGAAAATCTGAGCTTAATGGCAGCATTAGTGAAGCAGAGGAACTCTGAAGCACCACTTTTTCTATATTTGCAGTTAAAATATATATTTTGTCATATTCCTTCCCTGCAAGACTTACTCTGTATGACTAAAATAGATACCAGTAATATCTCTAAATTTGGTGGTGGTGGTGGCGTGTGTTTCTCTTGTTACCCTCTTGTCTTTACATTTCATCATTCATAACAGTTTTGCTGTTCAGAATACATGGTTGAAAAATAAGGACATGTAGGGGTATTTAAATCACAGAAAGTGACTTTATAAGTAAAAAATGTAGAATGGTTCTCCATGACCACCTTCAGTCTTCCATTGCTAGTTGTTTCATGGGCTTCAAAGTATGCTAAGGCATACTACCAACAGCACTGTGGAAACCTTTCCTACCCAGCTGGTTCACTTTTACTCATCTGTATATGGAGTGAGATTACTAGAGTAAGTTCACAAAAATTTTGACATGCTCTTGCAGGGACAAACCTCAGACCTGGTCTCAGTCATTCACTGAACACAATGCACAAATACCACCTAGCTTACACTCTTATCTTTTCCACCAGTGAACTTTGCATAGCTATGCCTTTCAGCATAAACAAAAACTCCCTAAAACTGCCGATAGAGTGGAAGACCTTAAAACCTTGTCTCAGAATGGTTAGGAAAATTAATTATAGCCCCATAAACTAACAAACAGGCTAAGGCATGTCTGACATTGCAGTTATTGGAAGAAAATGGAAAACAGTGAAGTGGAATTATGTAATTTAAAATGAAAGAAAGGGAAATTTAAAAGATGATGGAAGCAAAATATAAGGGTTTTCAGGTAATATGACTCACTGAGCTCTAAGATGATAAGGAAGAAGATGCAGGTAAGTATTAAGTACTTGCATCACTCCCACATGTTCAAATTCCAGATCACTCACTGTCTTAGTCATACAGGATTTGTCTCTCCTGTACTTGTGCTTTCTCATTTGACGCCTTAGGCCCTAAAATAGAAATCATCAAATGTTTTGTATTTCTTCTACAAGTGTGTGACAAGTGTTACCTTTCTGCTTGTGCGTATCTCTTCTGAATGTAATTCAAAAGCTGGAAATGTGTACAGTCTCTACTCTGTTTTCTATAATTATAGCAAAGGCAGAGATACAGCATCCAGTGTTTTTTTGTCTGACTGATGATGGATGAAGGGTCCTGTTCCCTTGCCTGGGGGCAACATCACGCTAACATATCTTTTACAGTTGAGTCTCACTTCATTCTAGCTCTTGCAAGATTTTTTCTTTGAGGAACAGAACTTAAGTGTTTGCATTTTTTTACCCTTCCAGAGGGGATAACTTGAACTAGTCTGTATGACTCAGCAGTAGCTTGTATTAAATCTACATTTAGAATAATATTGATTGATTGTTTTAGATGGATTAATAAGACGTCTGAATCTATGTAAAGAAGGATAAAAGTCCGGCAGTGCTTTAGACTCTTTCTAGAATCATGGATAAAACACTAGAATTCTCTGACAAAACCCCACACTACAACCTAATTGCTCATGGTACTTCATACATTTACATATTCCCCTGACATTAATGAAGCTGAAGTGAGAATACTCACAGTTATATACATGTAAGGCCTAAGGTTATAAAGATGTGAAAAATGGTTCTTCGGTTGGATTGAAGAAAGAAATCCAGCCCCGGTTTGCGCTACTTACATTAAGTGTAATGGTTAACCTTCATTTAGTTTCTTACTTTTATTACTATAAAATTTGTATACTGCATGTAAAACATGGCAGCTCATTATTGTGATTTGCTTAAGAAAAAGTGTGAGAAATACCCAAGGTATGTTGTAGGTCTTTAACAACACCAAGTGCAGAGTTCTGCACCTGGGACATAACAACCCCATGCAGGGATACAGCCTTGGGAGAGCCTAGCTGGAAAGCTGTCAAACACTGAAGGACCTGGGGGTGTTGGCTGACTGCTGAGTGAATATGAGCCAGCAGTGTGCCCAGGTGGCCAAGAAGTCCAGTGCCATCCTGGCTTGCATCAAAAATCCATCCATGGCCAGTAGGTCTAGGAAGGTGATTGTGTCACTGTTCTCAGCACTGGTGAAGCCACACCTCGAGTACTGTGTCCAGTTCTGGTCCCCTCACTACAGGAGGGACAGTGAGGTCCTTAGGTTTGTCCAGAGAAGGGCAACCAGGCTGGTGAAGGGGCTGGAGAGCAAATCATCTGAGGAGTGGCTGAGGGAGCTGGGGCTGTTTAGCTTGGAGAAGAGGAAGCTGAGGGGAGACCTTATCACTGCCTACAATTACCTGAAAGGAGGTTGTAGAGAGGTGGGCAATGGTCTCTTCTGCCAAGTGACAGGAGATAGGACAAGGGGAAATGGCACAAAGCTGCACCAGGGCAGGTTCAGATTTGATGTTAGGAAAAAAATTTCACTGAACGAGTTGTCTGGACCTGGAACAAGCTGCCCAGGGAGGTGGTTGAGTCACCATCTCTGGATGTATTTAAAAAAAGGGCAGATGAGGTACTTAGAGATGTGGTTTAGCTTAGGATGGGAACAGTTGGACTTGATGATCTCAAAGGTCTCTTCCAACCTTGTGATTCTGTCATTCTCTGGTTCTATGATTCCTTGGTCACTGTGGAATACCAAGTGTGGTGGATAATAAAAGTTAAATTTAACAAAAAAAGACAGAACAGACTCTCTTCTGTATGTATGAAGAACTATCCCATAGATCACGGAGATTAGCCAAAGGGTCTTTGGTGCTCTGGATCCCCCATATCTTGGTAGAAGAGGATGATAGTAGAACTAGAATGCTCTCATATGCATATAGTAGTGAAATAGTGGTAGTAGTAACAAAGCTGAAAATAGAAAATATTGACTGTGGGTTTTTTTGTTTATGCCCCACTTCTCCCACCCATTAGTTTCAGCCTGATTTGCTGAGTTGATTTGGATAGCTTATCAGCTCAAATGTAGCACCATGGACAAGTATTGCCCTGCTTCTCCCCACCCTCCCCTTTTTATTTCGTTATTAAATCTACCAATGGCAGTAAAATATGGGGTTAGTAGGCATCTTAAAGTTAGGATCATACTGGAGATGGATTTGAAGAGATTAGACCACAAGGCACAAGGTAAGGGTACATAGGAAAATACGGACATTGGCTGCATGACAAGAAGAATGAAAAGAACAGAAATCAAACAGAGTGAACAAACAAACAAGACCATTGTCTGAAAATGCATCATATAGCCAGTGTTCTGTCCTGACGTGTACAAGATTGAAAAGGAGAAGTGCAAAAAGTCAGGGAGCCAAGAATGCTGTATAGCTTTGCCTCCATCATTTGGTAACATGGCCTCCTGTTCAGAACAAAAATCACAGATTTAGGAAGCAGGCTCTCTTCCTGACTCACTCAGTAGCTTTTTAGCTGTAGAGAAACAATTTAGCAACAGATTTTCAATTTGTCCTATAATAAGCATCTTTTTGTGTCCATAATTGTTTTCAGGTGTTTAAAGTCCTGGTGAGAAATTATGCCCATAAAATAAGGGTGGAAAAAATACAGCTGAATTAAAAATAAGATTTTGGTCACATAAGTCCCCAATACATCAATTTCTCAACTTGCCAAATGGAAAATGGAACTGCTTATAGTTTGAGCAGTATTCTGTACACAAGCAAAACTTGTTGTTCAATGATATTTGGAATACTTATTTGAAATTTTTGAATGAGAACTGTTCTTTTAGTAAGAAATATTTTCTGCTTGCTCTTACACAGCTATAAAGAACTGAAACAAGAGCTAGATGATAAAACACATAGTAGATATGTAAATCATAGTGGCTCTGTAAAGCAGATAAAATTTGCTGGTATCAGTGGCACAGAGTTCATATAGAGTTCATTTGAGGTACAGGCTTATGGACACCGAAAAAACCCCTCAAGAACACGCCCACCCACACCAACACCTGTGCAGAAGACCAAGAATGTTTGGGAACAAGAATCATGTAAGTCATCAAGGAGCACAACTAAAAGTGGAGACTAAATATTAAGGACACAAACCCAAGGAGCCATGTGTGCTGGCTGCCACCTGAGGACCACAACTGGAAACAGAGACCATTGCTGGTGGTGCTATCTCTCCTTTCTCCTGTTGTAGTAGTTACAATTTGGTGCAATTTTATAAATATTTTAGAGTGAGAATCTGTTTTTTGTCATTAAAAACACAATAAGGAGAGATGCGGAAGAATACTTAAGCTGGTCTGGTCAGCATTTTGGTGATGCTATGATACACTTACATATTTTCTGTAATTTTAATATCATTTATAAATATAAGATGAAATAAATAAATATAAAGAATAATGGTGATAGTTGCAGAACTTACAGTGTTGCAGGTGGAGTTCATTAAAAAAGCTGCCTATGAGAGTACAAGCAATACAGTACTGCTTGCTCTGAGAGCACCAGACACTGCAAAGTGCAGAATGAGCTATTGCCTTACTATCCTTCTTCCATTCAAATGTAATTTATTAACACCTGTTAAACACAGCAGTAACCACAAATTACTTAGCTAGTGCTGACCTGTAGAAACTCCAATTTCTACAAAGCACTTCTGTCACCAGCAGTATGATTAGACAATTAAGGCTGTACAAATGAATAAAGTCTAACACAGCAGAACCTCAAAAAACCAGAAAACAAATGAACAAGCTTATCAGTTATCTGGTGATTGACTTATCAGTAGATACTTTACAGGTATCTTACTCTGGTTTTGCTCTCTTTGGATTTTACACGTTTATAAAATAGTCCTCCAACTAGTATTCAATGGGCACTACTGTCTCTATTTCATAACATCCCAGCTATGCCAGTCCACTGTGTTATGTCTTTTTCAAATGCTCAGATTTGTTCAAAGCAGCTTCTATTGTTCCTCAGCTGGGCAGAAACTACCATATTTCCTATACTTCTAGAAAATGCTTAAGGGTGCAAAAATGGTTGAAAAGAAAATGTTTCAGGCCATGTTTTATGCTCTTTTTGGGCTCCTTTAATTCATGAACATCTTGTGATGTTCATTTAGATTTGTCCCATTTTGATAGCCATCTCACTATTCCTCTGAATCATTCAGTAGCACTCCTTCTCCTTCGCCTTTCACTGTATCCATGCCGCAGTGGAGTTTGAAGTATGGAATACAAATTTGTGTATCCTCAATTTTCAGAACCCTGAAAAGTTTCAGGTTTCTTTGCAGTTAAATTTTCTTTAATCACCATAGAAGATTACATCATGGGCATTCTTGTTCTTCTTACACACTCAACATCCTCAGCAGTCAGCTGAAATAGATCCTGTGTGAGTTGGAGGAGCTAGATAGTCATATTTCACTTTGGCCAGATAAGTGAACTAATTTCTAATATGTAATTCTAATACCTACTGTCACAGGCCAGGAAATGCAGATACATGAGTTATTTTTGAAGTTGAGCTGGGTGTATATTTTGCACATGACTACAGAAATAAAAGGTTTTAAAAGAGTTGCATTCATGAAGCATGTCTGATGAACATAGGATTTTGGGTAAGAATCATATATATCCTTATACTCCTTTTAAGCTAATTTGAAGAATTAGAACTACTTTAGAAACTGCCCAAGTGCATTAATGTAGGTAGGTAGGTGATGTTCTTGCTCTTTAAATACTTGGGGAACTTCTGCTATTAATAGAGAAAACAAAAAGTCCCACATTGCAAGGCAAACTAGCATTTACTTCTTGGCACTGTAGGTGACAATGAAAAATTCACAAGCAAAGATCACAGTTTCCTTCTGTCTGCAGTTAAACTAGGAAAGAAATTTAATCTCATCCAATACTCATCACCTCTTAGTTTATCTGGTAGCTGTGTGAATTTCTGTTCTTCTCAAAGCATCAACTGCATGGAGAAGTATGAATCATCTAAGATTTGAGAATTGGAGTACTGATGTGTGGTGAGGAACAAGACTGCACAAATAACTGCTGCTGATAGGGTGGAAGCTACTGTAGTAAAGTGACTTTACCAGGGCATCAGACTATGTTTTTGCTTTGTAACTCCAGCCACCTCTTTTTCTGTTTTTAACTAAACAATGTGAGGAAACAAATGCTGTGTTTTTCAATCTTCCGAACAGCCTAGAAGCACACTTGTTTTCTGCTCTCAGAAGAATGATCTGTTGCTCCTGATGCCATGTCTCACCTACCAGACTGTCTGCATGTGTGCTGCTGTGACTGGCATAGAATTGACCCTTTTGCTTCCTGAGGTGCAGTTACTTGGCCATAAGATCACATGCAGGATTTGGAAAGTTAGAAGGGTTCAGCCCTGTGAAAACCTGAAACTTGTTCTTGAAAACTGCTTTATAAAGGCTTTAATTTATTGGGTTCTTTCTCACCCACTGCTTTGGAATGTGGGTGTGTTTCTGAAAGTCTCTGAAAACTTACATGTCATAGCAGTCATACAAGGACTATTTTTGTTCTTGAGATGACTGTAAACGTGCTACTAATGATGAGTTGGAAATAGATATATCAGAGTCAGCTGGCAAGTCATCCTAAATTAGGACCTTGTTGCAACAAGAGTAATAACATTGAGATTCATGAACTCTGTTGTTGCTCCTTCTATGTAATGCTTATAACTGGGAATGAATGCATGTAAAGCTGTTTTTACTCCTTTAACTCCTGCAGTGATTTTCACAACATTCACATTATTTAATTAGGTATATCAGCTGACAGTCATCTAGGATATTTCTGATATGACAAAATATTTCTGTGTTAACTACTTATAATTGGTTTTAATACATTTCAGTTTATCAGACTATGCTTCCTATTGTTCAGAGGCACAGATGCCCACTTATTTTCCCGATCATTGTGTCAAAAGTCAATCCTGCTAATGTGTATCAGTTGCATTTTTTTATGTGAGCAGGAGTCAGAAGTGCAATTTTTCCTTATGTACACCTTTATATCAGTCAAAATTAGATGCCTTGAAAGATGACACTTTTCTGTAACTTTTCTCGGTCAAAATGATTTCCCTTAAAGTTTACTTTTCTGTCCTTCCTTCCTATCTATTTTAAAATAAGAATCTCAAATGGTAAATAGCCAAGCTCTACACAAAGATGGAATTAATATTTTGAGATACGTGTTTGTATCTTACATGTACAAGAGTGAAAAGAGGTTACATTTTAAAATAAGAGAGTTTTAAGTAAGAAAGATGTGGGAAGCATATTAATGAAAAAGGTAATCTAAAAAGGAAAATTGCATGGGCTAATATCATGTGCAGTAGAGTCTAAGTGTAGACCAATGAAACGGGCATGTTTATCAACCTGTTCAGAGCTGAAAAAGCTTTTTTGCTAAAGAATGTGAGAATAACAGCTTCAAAAATTCTGCTTTGCTTCAGAGCAAGAATCCAAAGATGGAAAGAACCAATGTTGTGTGAATTGGGCACTCAGCTGGCATAAAGTCAAGACTGATCTGTTTAAAACAATGAGACTACTCAGCAACGCCAGCTGTGGATGTGGCCTCATTTTTTTAGTGCCATAGAATAGGTTACTCTGTGCTACATTCTGAACTGCACCCAGTGTATTTATTGATGGCACATTCGTCTGCAGGGCCAGAGCTTTCCTGCAGGCAGAAAAGCAGAGAAAGCAAGCTCCAGGCTGGGAGAAGGCAGAACATTCTGCTGTCCCCATCAAAAGCTGGATTCAACATGCGTGCAGGCTGACCTGGGGAAGTAGCAGGATGTTGCTATGCTTTTGCCCCCATCCCATTCCCTATCTGTGCCTGAGCCATGTCTGGGAAAAGGGGAAGGAAAAAGAGCATTGCCAGCCTGACAGAAGCTCACAAAGGCCATCATGAACTCCTTAAACCTATAAAGGAAAAATATAGATGTCTTTATTGACCAAATTGCTATCTTCCCTTAACCATTCCCCTTTATAGGATTGTACATGCACAAATTATATAATGGAAAGCATGTCATTATTTTTCTGTAAATAATGAAAACTTGAGTGGACTTGCTTCTAAGCTGACTTAGGAAAAATCTAGGGGTAAAAAAAGCTAATAAACTGTTTTGGAACATTGTGTATTATTGTCTGGTCATCTACTGATCACCCTGTACCAGGGTGACAAAGAAAAATAAGAACAGGCTGTCAGACTTCTCAAGAGCTGCCTAATCTGTCTGTCTTCCATGATGCAAGGTGAATATTGCCAGTTAGATAGATGAGACAGTGTTATCTTTAATTTTTTGATAGAGAGATCCAGAAAAATGGACCTCTCTCTTTTAAGCAACATGTGAAAGTATTTTGCAGCTCTTGCTGACAGAAAGTTTTTGATGTGGCCACCCTGAATTTACTTTGTGAAATTACCACTGGTACCATCAGAGCAAGCTTGTTCTTTTCTTTGTGTCCATCTGCTGCTTTTCCATTGTCACTATTTTCTCCTTGAGGATAAGGAAATCTTAATTTTTGGTTTTTCTTTACAGGAAAAGAAAGAAATTTATTTTCTGGTACCCACTAGACAGGTGTCTTTCTTTAAAGGAACCCATTCAGCTAGGGCATGGAATTATACCTGTGGCAGATTACTTTGTCAATTCTTCAAGCTTATATATAGAACTTTCATGTTTGGCACTTTGCAAAGAAATGATGGAGGTTTTGTGTGTGCTATTCACTACACTCCAAAATTCCTCTTATTTTAAATAGCTACCCACAAATTTATCTTCATAATTAACATTATCTCCAGTGAATGAAATTTTTTGTGATTTATCAGTTTTCCAGGTAGATGTGACAGTTTTGAATTCTCATCATGTTTTACAACTTTCTTGTAGTTCCTTCCATCTTCATGTTACTGCAAATTTAATAATAATAGAGTGGAGTTTTTTGGTACAGAAGGCAGAGAATTTCAAGGTTTGTTGCTGGAGGGAAAAATATTCTAGATTTGTTTCTAATCTTCAGAGGAAAACTGCTTGAGACTATGTGAATCCAAGGCAACTTTGGTAAGAGTTTGCAATGTATTGGAAAGAAAGGAGAAGGAACAGAAAAATATAAATAGTGGTCTTCAAAAATGCAAATATAAATAAGGTAAAAAATCTGTGGGTAAAACTTTATAACTAGAAAAAATTCCTCAACAAAAAGAGTTAAGGAATAAAGTTGGTTTCTTATAAAAAAATAATGCTAAGGACAACAAGTTAAATTATCCCAGAATGTGGAAATGTGAAAAAGTGTATTTGGAAACAGCTTGACTATCTTTAGCTAAATAGACAAAATTACCAAAAGTACAGTTTGGGTCAGATTATAAAGGATAAACACAGAAGGAAAATGAGGAAAACTGGAGCACAAAATAAAGATATTTTCCGAGATTTTTTGAGGTAAACTGTCCAGCAAACCTTTAAAAAATATTAGCTTAAAATGTGCCATTAAACTATGTGCTCTGGATGTAGTTATCTTGTAATTTTGTGCGGTGGGGTTCTGGTGGAGGAGGGGTGCTGCTGGGGTGGCTTCTGCAAGCAGCATCCAGAAGCAGGCCCCACAGAGCAAACAACAGCCGGCTCAAGGCCAGAGTTGCTGCTGACCAAGGCCGAGCCCATCAGCGATGGTCACAGTCCTTCTGGGAATCACATTTAGGAGAAAAAAACACAAGCAGCTGCTTTTTGCCTCCAGAGAAGGGAGTGAGAAGATGTGAGAAACTGTGCAGACACCAAGGCCAAGAAAGAGTGGGCAGGGGAAAGTGCCTCAGGTGCTGGAGAGAAAGATGCCCCTGCAGCCTCTGGAGAAACCCATAGTGGAGGAGGTGTCCCTCTGTAGCTCATGGCAAAGGCAGAGACCCCACCTGCAGTCCGTAGAGAGGCCCCATGCTGGAGCAGTGGAGATACACAGAAGATGCTGTGACCTGCATTGGAGCAAGCCCCTGCCAGCACTTGCAGCCCATGGAGAGAAACAGAGACAGACAGATGATCGAAAGATCCACGCTAGAGCAGCTTTGCTGTGGGGGAATTGTGACTCCGTGGAGGACTAGGCTGGAGCAGTCTGGGCCTCAAAGACATTCTATAATTCTATGACTGCACCCCACAGAAGTGACCCACGCTGGGGCAGATGGTGAAGAGCTGAAGCCCTTTGGGAAAAGACTCAGGCTGGAGAAGTTCATGGAGGAATGTCTCCCATGGGTTGGACACCCTGGCGCAGCAGGGGAAGGGTGAGGAATTGACCGAAACCCACATCCTCCTGTCCCTGCCCCTCCCTGTGTCACAATGGGGGGGGGGGAGAGGGGGGGGTGGGTAAGAAGGGAGAGAAATAATGACTGAAGTCTGCAAAGAAGGAAGGGGCAGGAGAAGGTGCTTTAAGGTCTGGTTGCCCTTCTCATTACCCAACTCTGGTTTCACTTGCCTTTATTCTGTGTTGAGTCTGTTTTGCCCGTGACACTAATTGCAGAATGACCTCTTCCTGTCCTTACCTCGACTCCTAAGAGTCTGCTCTTGCAGAAATTAATCTGTGTTCTGAGAAATGAGTATTTTTTCATCACACACCGAACATTTTTACTCAATTATCAAGATTTCATATGTTGATTCTATATGAACATGCAAAGACATACAGCTCTATATTCACAGTCCAGTATGCCAACTTTTTTTAAGAGAATGGCCTGCATGCTTCAGATAAACTTGGAAAGGTGACTGTCAAAGTATAATTGGTGTAATTTGTTTTGAAAAAATCTTTAAAATGGAAATGGAAAATGAACTTTCTTACTCTCAAGTAAGGTGATAAAGTGAAAACTAAACATTCTACAATGGATTTTTTTTTATTAGAGTTGGATTTTTCTTGAGCCCTTTCTATATTTATTTAAAATACCCTAAAATTTTACCAATACTGCTAATTTTGTAATTTTGGTTTAGGTTTTGCATCTATATGAATCAAAGCTATCAGTATAACATAAGCTGGGAACAAGGAGCTTACTCAATGAATTTTATGTCTCTGGAAGACTTTATTTTTGTGCAGCTGAATTATAGATGAAAAATTAGTAACTTGCTAGTAGCAAGATTTTATAGGAAGAGTTTCTTTAGTAAGTAACTGCTCATCTTCCTCCTTATGTATTATATTAATCAAAACTAAACCCAGACATCTGCTCTTTTAGTTAAGATCAAAGCTTAATTTGAAATGGGATGTGTTCTTCTTACAGCAGTTCTATTTTTCTTTATTCTGTTGTTTATCAAAACAGGGGAAAAAAGATCAGATGCTATTAGTACTGTTAAAATGTTCTAAAAGCTTCTGGGGAAACAGAGATCAGTTTACAAATATGACATTTCTCATACTGCTGAAATAATGGAAAAGCAAGTTGTGAAGCTTTTAATTTATGAGCGCTTGTGGCAGTCCACAAATAATAATTCCTATTAATAAGACATATAATGTTTCTCAACATGTGTCCTGATCTGCAACTATTATGTCAATAAACATAGCTAATCAGTTTAATGTGCTTTAGGGTGAGACAAGCAGTGAATACCAATACAGAGATAACAAGAAAGGATTCTCTTTTATAATTTTTTCCTGTGGTGGGATATGCCTGGGCATCCATCTGTGGCCTATTCTCTTAATGAATACTGATTGAAAAATTTTCTGAAAAGGCATCTTTCACACTAAGAAAAAAAAGAAAACCTTCATATATTTTTGAGATTTTAATTTTTTTTTTATAAAAAAGTACCCGATTTTTTATGTTACTGTAAAATGTTAATGTCTCTTTACACACTAAGCCATTTTTAATGAAATAGCAATATATAATAGTGACTAGATTTTGAGTTTTCATAGATTGATTTGTTTAGGTTCATATACCAAAATGTAGAAAAGCTATTATTTTAGACAGATAATTTGCACTGAACTATTTTGTACCCTTCCATCTTTGTACGGTAATGGAAATTTGTTGTCAATCTTTTCTTCTACCAGTTCATTTGCTGTCTTTTCATGCTTTCTCCCTTCTGTCTGCCTTTCCAAAACATGCAAAATATTTACCCCATCTTGAGAACCAGTGTATTATTGTAATTTTAAATGACCTGTTATCTTTAATTTTTTTTTTTTACATTAACTCTGCAACTTTTTCTCTCATTACCTTGACTTCTCCATATTAATCTGAGGAGATGAAATGTGCATAAACATTATCAGCAGATACTGACAAATACTGTTGTGACTTTTCTCTTTTGTAAGAGTAAAGTGAGGAGATGCTGCAGTGCGGTGAATTTCTGGACTGTTTGAACAGATAGATGTGGTCTTAATTTTTACGTCTTGCATAGGAAAATCCACATGATTTTCTTTATCAAAGACAGAAATATTCCTTTAATAACAGATGGGATCTATTGAAGGGATGTAGAACAAATTTTAATCTGTGTTTATTTCAAATACATTTCATTAGATTTTGTAGTCTTGCAGAGCCACATTAAAACAGAGAAAAGAGAAATGGGAAGGACCAATTAGGTCACCTAGTCTGTCCCTCAGGGGGTCAGTAAAGGATTGTTCCCTACAGTGTGCAACAATAATTTTATCTAATTATGCAACTCCTAAGAACGACCAATCAATTCAATCTCTCAATTAACGAAGCACTCTGTGAGTCTTTTTCAGTAAGTAGGGGTGTCACAGTTCCTAAGTAAGTGAGCTATTATAGTTGAAGGGGTGAAAAAAACCTATGTACATTAAAATACGATTTTTAAACAAACTTTTGACAAAAATCAGGGCTTCTTTGACATACTTTGTAGGTTCCAGGGCAGGATTGAATGAAGCACTGCACTACAGAGTAGTCAAGTGTATTAGGGTAAAGGGTTCTGAATCAAGCAGACAACTGAGAACTAGTGTTTTCTTTCCACCTATCAAATGGTCTTTGCAAATTATATCTCTGACGACAAGAACCTTTGGTTCTGGACAGTTTGATTTTTAGCCTCTCCAGGCTGTCACTTATCACAGTAAGTTTTTTGTTTTTCAGTATGTATTTTTAGTAAATATTTCACAGCAGTTTGAAGGACTATATGAATTAAGTAAGTATACTTTGTGCCAATCATGAACCATCTTTTGTCCTAACAGAGTCTTATTAACTGTTCTGTTGGGTTACAGATTTCCAGCAGAGTTATACTCTGCCTGCTCACATTTCAGCTGGCAGCTTTGTTTAGCTTTACTCCATCCTGAGCATTCACTTCCCAGTTAAATCAGAATAGAGAAAAAGTTAATAGATGTTATAGATGACATCTGTGTTATAGATGACAGTCTAGATGCCTTCTTGTAACAGGGATTCTGTTTAGCTTGGAGATCTATCAATTTTCCATCCCCTTTTTTGGTATTGGATGGCACTTTAACCACCCCTCTTGCTTTACCAAAGGTACTATTGAACTTTTCCCTTCTAATCAGATCTTTCCTTCTTGATTATTTTTCCTTTGAACATGAGCACTGCTGAAAGTTTCCCAGCCACCTGGACTGATAAACTATACTCAGGCCTTAAAAAAATCTGTATGTTCTTTCCTACTAACAGTAGTTTTGTCAAAATAACAATGAAAGAAACTTCCCTTCAATATTTGCTTCCATAATGAATCCTCATTTCTATGTATATATGTAACACACTAATATTTATAATAGAACTTTACTAGCAGTGCAACAAGTACAGGTAATAACATGGAATTTCAGAACAACCTTCTCTCTTGGCAACTGATACTGTACCTGCTTCTGAGAGCTTTAATCTGTGTTTTTACCCTTTATCTGTTTGCCCACCTATGAAAAGATTAGCTTTATAATCTACATTCTCTATGTCTTGTATGTAGCTGGATGAAGAATTTCTGGCAGTTTGACAAGCCCTGGGCATCTTGATTGCTACTGAATTAAACAGACTAGTGTTTCAATTTGAAGGTTACCACAGCATGGATACTTCAAAAATTATATATGTAGGTGAATTTCTCTCCTTAAAGATTCTGAAGATTGTGTACAGTGACTTTTTTTTGTTTGTTTTAAATTTAGGGTTTTTTTAAAGTACAGTGTTAATGATTTAAAAATTCCCTAGACATATCAATGAGTGAACTGTGGCAACTAGTTGTTACTCCTGCAAACAACCATCACCACTACCCTTGGCAGCATGCATTGGTTGAGAGATACTTAAGACTACTCCATTATAAATGAATACTGCGGACACTAATCTGGGTAATGCAATTTAGAATAGCCTCCAGACTTGTGTATATCAAACAGACATGTTAGAACCCTGGAGATGGGTTAAACTCCGTTAAGCCTTGCAGAGTTGCACTGTCTTGAGATTATGGGAGACTTTCAGTCTCTTGCTTCTAGTACTTCTGGGTCCTGCGCAATAAAGCCAGGCAAGTTCCAGAGCACCTTTATTCTAGATGTGTTCATTTAAAAGATTTTTACAGTTAACAAATTCATTTTGGCTATAAACATTTGAATCTTGTATCTTTTTCTTCTGTTTGTTTGAATCAGGACATAATTATAGGAGTCTATTACTGTAGTGTGATTTGCTAGCATACCTATACTATTAAATTCAACAGTGCCATAGAATGTTCCAGGGTGTTGGGGCCCTGTTAGTATACTCATTGGCATGGTTTGTGAATAGTACTTTTAAAAACAATTTGCAGGCATGACACAGTAAGTACTGTGAGGCATCAAGAAAATTGAATGAAGTCACTTGGTTTGGGAGGCCACCAGAATTAGATGGTATGCTAGATGTGCAGAAATGTGATGGAATTTGAGTGGTCGGTATGTACAGAAGAAAATCTAGTGGTATTTTTTATGAAGAACGTATTTCATGAAAAGGAGAGCATTTATTTTTAATTATTGCAATTTTTTACCATAATTTCTTCCTTTGTTTTCCTGTTTAAAAGCCTGTCTCAACAAATCTGTTATATTCTCTAATTAGGTGCAAATTACTTTATGTTTCTTGGCTATTGTAGCTCAAGTTGCTAATATATTTTTTAACTGGGCCTATGATCTGTAATGTTAAGATGTCAAGCACATTCACACATGTCCTTTTTTCTGGCTGACACTTTCATTGTCAGTAAAATTATTGTTTGCTACTGGCTTCCAGAATGAGTGGCAAGGGTCAATTTAAAGAGTGGGATTTGAACTGCATGCGTGATAAAACAATTATGCCGTTAAAGATTCATTATACTTCCATCATAGCATTAAGTTTTCATAAATTATGTAAATTTCATATTGTGCATATGAATTACATGTCAGACAGTTTCCCACATTTTTAAATACAAGGAGATAGGGTATGATGTACTATAATATTAATCTATTTTTACAGATGATAATCTTTCTCTTGAAGTATCCATTTGCCTTTTGGACTTTTTAGTGCTCTGGAAGTTTATTTTCTTAATAGCAAAATGCAGTACTTATGCTCATCAGAACTCTTTCCAAATTAGATGAAATGTCTTCAGTACAAAAATAATAAACCTTGCCTACTATTTGTAGTGCAAATGCTATAACAAGGAGTGTTGTTGACTTAGAGTGTCTATTATGATAAAGTAGCGATCATTATTTGCACAGATCATTTAAGATCTATGCTAAAATTTAAATTTCTTACTGCCAAAGCACATCAAATTTACTATTAAAAGTGCAGAAATTAAGAACCTGCACAGAAATCCATGTGTAAAGAAAGACTATTTGGATTCTGCAGTGTTGCTCCAGTTTAAACAACTCAGCTTGATGAGCTGGTAAAATATTAGTAATGCTGGATTATGGGAACTGAGGACTGTTTTGCTAATTAAGAGATTCAATTAGTAAGATCTGTTCAGCTGTAGCTTGCAGATATGTCTCATTTTCATGGAGACAGTTGTTAAATATCAAACAATTCTGAATCAACTTTTGTTGAGTTTCCAATATCCATATTTTTCAGCGTCTCTGTAAAGCTGTAGAATTTTTGTTGTTGCTGTTTCCATTTAATTATAGCACTGCAAGAAACAAAGAAAAAATCTTTCTTAGTTATGTTATGTAGGTAAAATCGACTATATGTGAAATAAAGCCTAACAACCCAGCAAGCAGTAGTCCTCCCCTACCCTTGCAAAATATTAATTGAATGGAAGAAATACATGTTTTTTCAGTTTTCTTACCTTAGTTGAGTTCTGTGGCAAGAAAAGGAAGTCTGCAGTGGATGAACGTTGACAGAAACCAGGAACTCTCAAAGTTCTGGAAGTTGCCTGGTAACAGTAAAACCAAAATGAAATACAAGACTTCACGCCAAGGTTTTGATGCCAAGTCTATCTCAGTGAATGTAGGTGACACTTCCCTTTCTTTGAAGTGATCCTTTCCTAAAACACTTTTTCTTACAAGAACTAGGAAAATAAGCTAAAGCGTGAATTTTGAAAGTTTGAAGTAAGAGACTAGTGAAAAGGCAGCAAAAATACCTGATCAGAGTTCTGTTTGGGAAACTCCTATCTGTGATGTTGGCTACCATACACATAATTCTTTCCAGTCACTGAGGTACATACACATGTAAGTTAAATAATACATTTTCTTTGATTGTTAAGGTTTATAAATTATGAAATCTACAGAACACATAAAATAAAACAGTTTTGTTGAATCATAGAATCATAAAATCATAGAATCATAGAATCATAGAATCATAGAATCATAGGGGTTGGAAGGGACCTTGAGAGATCATCGGGTCCAACCCACCTGCCAAAGCAGCTCCCTAGGACATATCACTCAGATAGGCGTCCAGACGGGTCTTGAATATCTCCAGAGAAGGAGACTCCACCCCCTCCCTGGGCAGCCTGTCCCAGGGCTCTGTCACCCTCACTATGAAAAAGTTCTTCCGCAAGTTGGTGCGGAACTTCCTGTGCTCCAACTTGCAGCCATTGCCCCTTGTCCTGTCTCCACAGACCACTGAAAAGGGGCTGGCCAGTGGTGAAGAGAAATATTTAATGGCATGAACTACAGATGAAAAACCCCGTATAAAATAGAAATATTTAATATGTTCTCATAAAGCTGGAGCTACCACACGCCTTAACTTATTAAGGCTCTTAAATTATTCCTGAGGTTCAAAACCTCCACAATTAGTTGTCTTTTTTGTTGTTGTTGTTTGTTTAGGTTTTTGTTGTTTTGTCTTGTTTTGTTTTATATTGACTGCTTTCATACTGTCTCAGTCGAGCTGCTGGTGCAGTGTGAGGAAGTGTAGTCCTGTACTTTGGACTGGAAGTTCTACAGAAATTAAAAAAGGAAAGTAGGTGAAGATCTGTAAGACCCTATCTTTACTCTGGAAATTCAAGAAGTACCAATGAGAAAAGCACTGCTAAAATAATGCCTATTCACACAATATTACAGTGAATGTTTATTGTTGTATGGTTGGCTGGCTGCTTCTTCAAGATCTAGAATCTGGATTGAGTTGCAAAAAGGAAAAAGGAAGAGAAACAAATAAAAATAATTTCAAAACCAGAGATAAAATTGTTCAGATTTTCCAAAATCAAAACTGGACCATAACCTGCAAATTTACATCAGAAAAATAATTTCAAAAATCCTCAGTTCTATATCACATAAGAGCAGTTTGTTGATAAACTGGAAATAATTTTTGAGTTGTAGGTTTTAAAATAAAAGAGTTGTTATTTCAATGAAAACAAATTTACAGTGAATCAAGCAGTTTTTCCACAATGCAATATCAGTACAGGTTGTACAGTACTAACAGAGAGAACTGATTAGGGTATAGTTCTGTTGTTTAAGTGTGACTTCTTTTATTTTTTACATTTTAAACTAATGCTAACTCTCATTAGGGAGCTGCCTTTCGAACCAGGTCTTGCAGGTGGGAGAAAGGACACTTTGGCAGTACAAACATGTGGTGTTAATTAGGCCTGATAGGTATAGTATTTCCACAGAGCAGTTAATTATATTCATATGCTATACCAAGTTGTATAGAAATATTGAAATAATGATTCTGAAAAAAAAAAAAACCAAACCTCAGCATTGTATATAGTGTTAATATTAGCATTTTATTTTCCATACTTTTCTTTCCTGATGTCTTTCATTTAGGTTGGTATGATTTACTTTGCCAGCATTTCCCGTGAACACTCTTCTGTGATCACAGAATCACAGAATCTCCTGAGTTGGAAGGGACCCATGAGGACTATTGAGTCCAACTCCTGGCTCCACACAGGGCCAGCCAAGTCAGAGCACGTGACCGAGTGGACCTCATAGATGCTTCTTGAACTCAGTCAAGCTCGCTGCTGTGACCCCTTCCCTGGGGAGGCTGTTCCAGTGCCCACCGTGTCAGTTAAAGAACCTTCTCTGAATATCCAACCTAAATCTCCCCGGTCTCAGCTTCACACTGTTCCCTCAAGTCACCAAAGGGAGGAGCTGGGTGCCTGCCCCTTTGCTCCCCCTCACCAGTAAGTCATAGAACACAATGAGGTGTCCCCTCAGCCTCCCCTTCTCCAAGCTGTACAAATCAAGGGACTCCTCGTAAGACTCCCCCTGCACACCCTTCACCACCCTCGTTGCCCTCCTCTGGACATTCTTCAATAGTTTTGTGTCCCTCCTGTGTTGAGGCGCCCAAAACTGCACACGGCACTCAAGGCGAGGCCGCAGCAGCGCAGTGCAGAGCGCGACAATCCCCTCCCTGTACAGGCTGGCAATGCCCTGCTTGATGCACCCCAGGATAGAGTTGGCCATCCCGGCTGCCTGGGCACACTGCTGGCTCACGTTTGACTCGCTGTCGCCCAAGACCCCCAAATCCCCCTCAGCATGGCTGGCCTCCAGCGTCTCAGCCCCCAGTCTGTATGTGCAGTCAGGGCTGCCCCTTCCCAGGTGCTGAATCTGGTACTTGCCCTTCTTAAACTTCATGCGGTTGGTGACTGTCCAACTCTCTGATCTTCCCAGGTCTCTCTGCAAGGCTTCTCCACCCTCCACAGGGTCAACAGCTCCTTCCAATTGGGTGTCATCTGCAAACTTATGTAAGATACCTTCTGGTCCTTTGAGCAGATCATTTCCTCACTGTGTCAGTTAAAACCAGAAAAATGAGATTTCATTTTTCTTCAGTTAATGGAAGGTGAAGCCCTGTTAGTGTCACAGGGAGTGTGGCCTCTTCTTTGGCTGGGAAGAGTCCTGTGGGCTGGGTGCTCTCCTCTTCTGAGGGCATCTGTGCCCCCTGGGGAAGCATTCGTTGTCCAGGGAGGGGGGAGCGGAGGCACTGTGCCCGCAGCCCAGGCCTGAGGGACCTGCTGTGGCCACAGCCTCCGATGTGCTGGCTTCTTCCTCCTGGGAACTGGGGCTGGCTGCAGAGTTGTTTTCATCCTCCTCTACGGCTGTATGGGATTGCAGCAGCCTCTGGGCCTCCTCACTGCAGTGCTGCACGATAGTGTTGATGAAGCCATGGACCAGCGGTGCTGCATGTTCCTCCAGCACAGGCTGCAGCATCTGGACCATGACCTCCCCATGAGGGCCGCAGACACAGAGGGCGTGCAGGATGCTGCACTTCACACTCTCTGCCAGCCACCAGTGTGCCCCATAGATTGCCTCCAGCTCCTGGTGCAGCCAGGGCAGCACGGGATCGAGTAGTTGCTGCTGTCTTTGAAAGAGTCCTGCCCAGACCTCGGGCAAGAGGCCACCCACAGCCTCTGGCCCTGCAGCACCCCGCTCAGCTGGCGGCCACGTCCCCTGTGGAAAAGATGGAGGGGATGCCACCGCGGATGCCCGGCGGCCAGGAGTTCTTCCTGACTGTTTCTGCTGGTGGGGCTTGGGGAGATATTCTAAAAAGTCGTCATCTTGCCTCACTGAAAACCTCAAACTCTCTATCAGTGCTCTGCAGAGGGGGCATTCTGGTTTCACAAATGTCCACCGTATGATGCAGCCCAGGCAGAACTGGTGGCAGCAGGGAATCACATGGGCAATGTTAATTCTAGTAGTGTAGCAACAGGGGCAGTCTTGCTCCATGTCCACGTCTGGGCTCTCAGGTGGGTCTGGGCTCTCAGGTGGGTCGCTGGGAGCCGAGGATGAGAAGATGTTCCCCATCGCAGATGTTGGTGCTGCCAAAGGGTGTCGTGCGCTGCAAAATGGAGGGGCCATGGTCACTTGCTGTGTCACCCTCAAGAAGGACACCCTCCCGGCTCCCTGAGCCCTGTCTCCTGCCCCACAGCCACCCCTGGGAAACCTTTCCCCACACGGCTCACCTGCCCTGCTGCAAGGTCACCCCACGGTGCCCGGCTGCCTGAACCAGGCAAGGCCGGGGAAAGACAGAAGACGGTTCCGGGACAAACACCAAGAGCTGCCGGTGGCAGCCCTCGAAGCACCTCCCAGCACCTCACAGTCACTGTGCTCAGCACTGAGCCAAGCTCGAGACAGTGTGGGCCAGCCTCTGCTGGTGCTCCAGTTTTAGCAGTGAGGGAGATGATGTCACAATGCTTTGCCAGGTGACGTCACACAGTCGCCTTCATCTCATTCCCCCCCACATTTTCCTTTCTACCCACTAACAGTAAATAGCATACATTAAGAGAAAATAACTGACAAATGAAGGATGCAAACAGAAGAACTCACTCATCTGACTGGGGAGGGCATAATGAGCCTTTGACAATGCTAACTTGAATAGGTGTAGGTGTTTTAAGTAGTACCATGTGATGTTTTGACCCTGGTTGGAGGCCTGATGCCCACCAGTCACTCTATTGCTCCCTTTTTCAGATGGAAAGGGGAGAAAATATATATTGAGAGGCTGAGGAGTCGAGATAAGGACAGGGAGAGATCATTCCGCAATCAGCGTCACAGGCAAAACAGACTCAACACAGAAGAAAGGAAAGAAAACCTTCTTATTTATTACAGTACACTACACTGCACCCACAGTGTAACCAGTTGGATAATGAGAAGTACAACTAGATTTTAAAACACCTCCCTCACATGCCTCCCTTCATTGCAGACTTAACTTCATTGGTGCTTCTTCTCCCCCTCTGGATGGCATGGGGATGGGAGGTGGAAGGAGGGAGGGGGAATGATGGTTTTATTCACTTCCCCTGTGGAGTCACAAGTTCCCCCCAGCAAACCTGCCCTAGTGTGGGCCTCTCTCTCAATGGGCTGCAGTGTCTGCCAGCAGCTTGCTCCAATGCAAGTCATAGAGTCTTCTGTTTTTCTCCATTTGCTCCAGCATGGGACCTCTCCAAAGGCTGCAGCAGGGCACTCCTGGCTGCCTGGGCACACTGCTGGCTCACGTTTAACTCGCTGTCACCCAAGACCCCCAAATCCCCCTCAGCATGGCTGGCCTCCAGCATCTTGGACCCCAGTCTGTATGTACAGCCAGGGCTGCCCCTTCCCAGGTGCCGAATCTGGCACCTGCCCTTGTTACATGCCCTTGTTATCATGCAGTGATTCGGTAACAAATTAATACTGTTTTCAGTTCAGATTTTCCACTAGTTGCAGCTTGGAATGCAAGAAAGGAAAGAAAGAAAAGAGGAAACATGGAAGACTGGCAAAAAATATGTTGAAATAGAATTTAACCTGAAAATATCAGGTAAAGGGATCGTGAATTAATATTATAATAGTGGGCCTTTTCCAATGTGCTTAAAGTCATGACGTAAAAGATAAGTAAAGATTTTCTGTGAATAAATATTCTTGAGTATTAGATGCATATGATCAGTGTTTGGAAATTGATAGATCAAATTTGGATTTTTTTTTTGTGAAAGAGTTGTATGAAAAACTTAAATTGATATGTATCTGAATGTTCAGATACTGATTACTACCAAACCCTTTAGCAAGGGTTATAAATTACACTGATATAGAGCTATCTGTTGTTCACAATGGAGAAAAACATAATTCTGATATTTTTATGGTGAAATGAAATGCTATTTATTGACATATTACGAGAGATTTCAGAAAGTCACCTGTATGTTAAACTTCCCCAAAATAGTAGCATTAAGCTTTTGTAGCCCAATGTTTAACAAAAGGCAGATTGACACAGATTTAAAAAAAAAAATACTGGTAAGCTTTCTTTGCTTAATATGCAGACTTTCATACATTTGATGAATTTATATTTATGATTTTAGATGGCAGAGACTCATTTTCATTAAATTTGTTTACCATAATTATGAAGGGACTGTCACAATAACCATTAAGTTTGATCCATTTGTGTGTGTTCCCATTCTCTCTGCCTCCCAGAATTTTCATTCTAGCCACGAGTGCTCGTGTTCCTTAGTTGTACATCTGGTGCAGTGTTTCTGACAGCAACATCACTCCACAGGGACTGAATGTGCCATCTGTATGACACTCCCGGTATCTAATGGTTTAAGAGCTAGAGACTCATAACAGCCTGAAAAACTACATTTTCCAGGATGCTATGTTGTTGGCCTCTGATCCACATTTTACCAACAAAGTGTGCATTACACGATGTTACAGCTCTGTATTTCTTTCTTTGTAAGTATGGGAAAGGAGGAGAGGAGGCACCTCTGACTTTAGTGTCCAGGATGTCCTTACTATGTCTAGCTGCAGGCAAAAGTAAAGGAGAGACAGATATAAAAAACCCTTGCCAAATAGGACCCCAAGAGGTACTAATCTCCTCAGCAGAAGAGCTGATTCTAATAGAAATGTAATGTGAAATCATCTTGTGAAAGGAGGAGTGAGCAAACAGATGTTTAGAACTGTCTGTAAGACATGCAAGTGTTGCCTTAAGCTACAGTAGTTCAAGGCATGAACTGGCATTTCCCAAATAAAACCCATTAGATTCCAAATTCAAGTACCAATAAAATATGCCTTGGTAGAAATTTCTTGGTCCTACAATCAAGACTTCTGCACTTCTCTGAATTTCAGTGAGATTATTAAGCACTGAAGATGTAGCAGCATATAAGTCAAACAGAGCTGGGTCAAATTTCATAGAAAAGATTTTCTTTGTAAATCTAGATCCTTTTTTTTGTGACAAGGAGAAAAACACAACTTGTGAGGCTCCAGTCTGACACAGGGGAAAATATCAGTTTATTTTGTGTTTGCATGTCAAGGTTTTAGTAGGGGCTAGGGGTGACTTCTGCAAGAAGTAACTAGAAGCTTTCCCCAGGCCTGACAAGAGCCCATACCAGCCAGGTCAAGGATGGACCCACTGCTGACCAAGGCTGAGCCCATCAGCGATGATGTTAGTGCCTCTGTGATAACAAATTTAAGAAGGAAAGAAGAAAGCCATGTGGCAGCTATTTGCCACCAGAGAAAGGAGTGAGAATATGTAAGAAACTTTGCAGGTACCAAGGTCAGTGAAGAAGGGGAGAGTAGGTGGTCCAGGCACTGGGGTAATGATCTCACCTGCAGCCCGTGGAGGACCCCACAGTGAAGCAGGTGGAGACACAAGAAGGATGCTGTGGGATTCCTGGTGGGAATCTTGTACTGGAACAAGCTCCTGTCAGGACCTGCAGCTTGTGGAGAGAAGGGTCCCATGATGGAGCAGGTTTGCTGGAGAGACTTGTGACCCCGCGCGGGACTGTGATTGAGCAGTCTGGTCCTGAAGGTCTGCACCCCATGGAAGCCATGTTGGGGCAGTTTGTAAAGCCCCTGTGGGAAGGACTCACATTGGAGAATGTGACTGTCTCCTGTAGGTGGGACCCACAGGATTTGGGGCAGAGTGTGAGTAGTCTTCCTCCTAAGGAGGAAAAAGTAGCAGAGACTCGTGATGAACAGATGGAAACTCTCATTCTTGTCTTGCCCTGTGCTGCCTGGGAGAGGAGCAGGGGGAGAAGTCGTGAATAAAGTTGAGCCTGGGAAGAAGGGAGGGGTGGAGGGAGGTGTTTTAAGCTTTGGTTTTATTTCTCACTATCCTACTCTGTTTTGGTAATAAATTATATACATTTTACTCTGTGTTGAGTCTGCTTTGTCCGTGATGATCTCTCCCTGTCTTTATCCCAACTCCTAAAACTCTCAATATATATTTTCTCCCCTGTCTGGCCAAGGGGAGTGACACAGAGACTTTAGTAGGCAACTGGCTTCCAGCCAGGGTCAACCCACTATACCATTAGTTAGCAGACCACTTGAATTCTAGCAAAAAGAGAATACTGTTGCTGAATGTAGGAATCTTTCGGATGGACTCTTGGGGTTTTTTTTACTTTTTTTTCTTCTCTAGAATTCCTGATGTTCATTAAGAACCAGTTTCTCTTCATTGCTTGCATTAAGGTTTATAGATGTATAATTGTTCCAGGAAAAGGCATGCATTCAAAAATCACTTTTTCTTGATACTCAAGATGAAACTGTTTAAAGTTAGTAATGCATTTCACATAGAAGTAGTGTTGGGCTATTTCATTTTTCTAATGACCCTGCCTGTAGCTTATTTTGTTCCTCATCTTTTTTAGGCAATAAAACAAGGAACATTTATTTTAAAAATGTATGGCTCAGATGCTTGTGACTTTGTTCCATGGAGAGCAATTTACAAATATTAATAGAACTGATGGACTAATGTATTTCTCTACAGAACAGGCTGGCTAGTGGAAAAGTTTTCTATGTGATAATTTGCTAGTCAATATTGTTGTTATTATAGCACACTATTCATAACGTAAGATAAAACAAACAAAAAAAAGAAGTTGAAATATTCAAAGTCAAACTGGTCAGACGGTTTTTAAAGCATAGAATCGTAGAATTATTTAATTGTTTTTGTAGTATTAAGATCATCAGGTCCAACCATTGACCTATCACTACTGAAAATATTCTAGGTCAGCACAAAAATACAGAGTTTTAGAGCCTATCCTAGATTCTGCTTACCCCAAAGTAAATCCATTTAGGTAATTACATACTGCAGTATTTGTGAGCTAAATAAATTTGAATATGAATATGATTATTAGGTCTTCACTAAAATTTAGTGTTAATGTAACAACTTGTAGTTACCTTGTTACCTAGCTTACTTGTTTTGTTTTTCAACATTTGTGTAAGATCACTTTTATTCCTTAGTATATCAGTTCTCCGGTATAATGATGAAGTGGGTTTTCAAAATCAGTCAGTGATTCAGTGTGCCTTGCTTTTTTGGGAACACAGTTTAACACATCTTGTAGGAAGAAGAAATTCAGTGTTCAATGTTTAGTCTGCAAAAAAGGCTCATTTAAAATTTCTTGAATTGTACAACTGAAAACAAACTCACTGTACCTTACAAATCATATTTCAGAACCTTTTTTTCTTCAGTTTTGTATACAATTGGAAAACACTGAGCTCACCAGAAGGACTACTAGAGTCAAAATAGTATCTAATAATCACAACAGTTTATCCTTCCTCCTTCAGCAGAGACCTTGTAAGGATGAATGCTTGAAATGAACATGCATGTGTGATAAACTGTTAATTTATTTTTTTCTGTGGTGAACATTCATGTCGATGCTGTGATTCCCCACATACCTTCTTTTGCTCCTCTTTTTTTCTCTTTAAAATGAAGGACAAATGTGTATTAAACTGGCACGGGAGGTAAACCTTTCTGACTTGGAATGAGCTACAGTTCTCATTAGAAGTTTATTGTTCCTCTCCTATGGCATTTGCACTTCGACTGTCATCTAAAGGAACCGAGGACATAGAGGTATAACTGTTACCGCAGAAATGAAATTGCTGTGTTGGCTGAGCAAAGACAGAACTGTTCATTCACGCTCTTAATGTGAAGGACAGCCCAGAAGTCATGGTCTGGCTGTCTCTCTGCTGCATATATAAAGTGTCAGCATGTCAGGCAGCTTTTTGCAAATGCAGAAAGGCTTTTGTGACGGCAGGAGTAGAAGCAAAATTACTTACCTTGTAATTTGATGAGGTTAATATTAGCATGAATGCACTTTGATTAGTCTAGAATAGGATAAAATATGAGGTTATCCAACTAGATGAATTCTTTTTCTTTTTATGTAGGATAGCCAATAGTCAGAAAAAGTCATGGAATAGATTGCTTCTGATCCCTGACATCTCAGCATCTAGAGAGCTTTATCTTCAAAACAACGGCACTGATTTTGATGCGGAAGGATTGCACATTATTTATCAGTGCACTCTATGGCATTCTTCAGCATAACAGGTGGTCTGGTATGGGCTGAGTTGATGGCACATCAGAAGTGATATAGAAATGACAATGCATGCCAGAATTGAGAGAGGTTTCTTCAAGTGCAATGCTTCACATTGAAATTAAACTGTCTGCAAGGCCTTATCTGATTCTGTTCATGGGCAGTGCATTTTCCCAAAATATGTACACTTTCTTTCTTGGATTTAGCTGTATCTCTAGTGTGATCCTGTGTCACTGTGCCACAGGCACACCAAAGGGAATATTCAAATTATATATAGAGAATCGGAAAAAAAAAAATAAGATTTTTGCGTAATGGTTCCAGTCATCTGGATTTATCTTGTATGTTTGTTTTGAGCTCTGAGAAAAGAAGCCTGGAATATTTCCTATCTATGACTTGTGTGCAACAGAGGTGAGGAAGTAAGAATTGATTGTGTTTCTATGCTATTAGAAGAATGTAATAAGTATAGGAAACTATAGCAAATTATAGTTCATGCTTTTATGGTCTCATTTTAGGTGTGGCTTCTAAAGGTTGGATTGTAGAGAGTGAGAAAAATCCACTACTGGCTAAGAGTCATAGAATATCACACAGACTCATAGAAGAGTCTCTGAAGCCTGTCTTTGAGAGAGGTGGACTGACCTAGAGAGAAAAGTAATGGAGCTAAGATACCTGTTATGTAAAATTAACTTCTGGTTGCTTATAGGAGATGTGGGACTGTGTCAGAGAAATCTCAAAAAACTCTTTATTTCTTTGTGACTACAGATCTACCCTAATTCAAATTGACCCTACTACTTCAATGATGCATCTTTCATGCCACTTCTAATCAGTCACAAAACCAGAAAGGCTTCTCTATGAAATTGTTTCACTACTTCTTCATATTCCCACTGCTTTCTGGTAGCTGTTGAAATAATTACTGTGCTTCTGGAGTTTTTCCTTCATCTTACTTGAAGCTTGCATGCCAGGTCTTCGTGGTCAGTTAACCAGTAAATCTCTGAATGTTATTTGGTGTTCAGGACCAAAAGATCATTATAAATTCTTCTGGAACTAGCATTTTAGTGCCTGCTTCCTGCTAGAAAATTAATCCTTGTCTTCAAAAATCACTAACTTATCTTTCAACTTCATCGTGCAACTGTTGCAAGTATTCTGTGCACAAAGGGGTGGCCAAGAAAGAAATGAAAAGGGATAGTCAAAGTGGGTGAAAGACCATGTAAGAAAAAAATATCTGGACATTTATTCTTTGACTTTAGTATGCAATTAGTCTGATCTTGGCGGATCTGAATGTTGGGGTTTTATTGTTTATTTGTTTGTTTTCTATAGACAGGAGTCAGACTTTTTGAGTTAAAAATGCATTGAAATATTTAATCTATCAGGTTTTAGTGAGTTGTTTATGTATGCCTCTGATTCAGCTTGTGTATCCAATGACGTTAATTGCAAAACTCTCATGTGGGGTTGATTACACATGCATGGGTGAAGAGGAGAAGGTCACACATTAAGTTTTCAGAATTAAGTCTTTATGTGGTATACTGTTCAGCTTGCTTTCTATCTCTAGAAAGCAGACCTTGAGGGACAAAATGTTGACAAACAGTAATTTGAGATGCAATCCATTTAATTGGAGAATGAAGGGGAGATTTTGTGCAGATGATAGCATAGTTTAATTGGAAAGTCCAGCTTTGAACCAAAGTTTAAGTTTGCAAAGTTCACATTTGATGAGGTTGCAGTTCTTTATTATCTTTTTTCCCTATGGTAATGATGAAACTGAGAAAATGCATTTGGATGCATATTAAGAATTATTTCTTATGCTACAAGGTATATTGCTGGAGTTATGTTAAGAATAATCTCTTCAAATTTTGTTCATGGAGTTTTCTTCCTTTCTTGTCCCTATGTAAGGTCTAGGGAAAACAACACTGAAAAAGACAAGCTTTCGTTGTAGCTCTCAGCGTATTCTGTGTTGGTTGTTGACCAACTATGATATGATTGCTTAACCTTACAGTGGTATATAAAGGTAGCATACAATGGCATACAGAGGTAACTGGAGACAAACTATCCACAGGCTGCTCCACCATGGTGGTTCTTCCTAAAAGGATGCAAGTAAGAAGATGGAATAAGTGCAACCAACATGAATCTTAAGAAAGGAAGAAACCAGCTCATATATTAGGGTTATAGAGACAAAACGTCTTACCCTTTCTGGTAACTTTATCTGCTCTGTATAGGATTATAGGTGTTTAACATTGAATATCTCAGCAAGGCCAGACCAGGCCATGTTGTCCTGAGAACAACTCCTTAGTTACTCCTGCAAAAAAATTGCTGCCAAGCACCAGAAGTGGACACTTTCAAGCTGCCTTCCAGTGCTCTGATAAAGGAAAATGCATTAGGTAGTGTACATGACAATGTATCCAAAGGCTAATTTCTCATTAAGTGGGAATGTAGGAATTATTGTTGTAGCACTGCAATTTATTTTTCCTGAGGAAAAAAACTAGTACATGTGAAAAGCTTTAGTCATTTTCTGTTAAAGATAATTTTTATTAGAGTTGCCTATGTCTGGCGGTTATTTGGATAAAAGTTTCTCTTACTTCGGGTATTACACTTTGAAAAATAATGAAAAATCAATCCCTTTCTTCTGTTGAAATTCAAAATTTCAGTGGGGAATATAGTCAAACTGCTATGTATTTGAAAAAGTTCAATGAGTGTGCTTAAGTGTTGCATCTTAGATATTCCTATTTCCTTCAGTTTCCTTCAGGATTTTATTAATAGAGGTTCTAGAATTAAAAAGAGTATTATTTCCATAAGTGTACACCCTCTAATGCCATTTCCTAATTGGAGTCATCTTTTAGTGGTGACGTTATTATATTTTTCTGAGGTAATCATAGGTAAGGAATTCAAGTGGGTATAAATAACCAGAGAAGACGGATTTACATATTTAACGCCTCAGTAAAAAAACCCTACCACAATCAAAACCTTCAAAGCATTGCTGGAAAAAAAAAAAGAAATGACATTGCTAGCTGTCCTTTGCAATTTCTTCCTTCCAGACTAGTTAATTTTGCACATAAACTACTGACTAATGATGATAGTGGGTTGAAAAGTTGGAACTGTTTGGAAAATGGTGGGCTCACAAACAAACTAGAGTAGCTTTTTATGTTGTTCTATTAAAACCATAAGTATGAGTATTACCAAATATCACTCAATGAGATGTCAGGCACTGTCACTGAATTAATCTGCTAGGGAAAGATTTAAACCTCTCTTACATTTGGCTGTGGTGTATGCATATGTGAATTCTGTTTATGTGTTACTACAAACTGTGGATGACTCAGAGGATGATTTGTCTGGGAGAGAAGAGCCTGAATTTTTCATAAATTTGATGCTGGTAAATTACAAGTCTACCCCAGTTATTTCTATCCCCAGCTCTGTCCTTTAAGGAACAGTTTGTTTTGCAATACAAGAGAGATATCAAGATGACCTATCAAACTGTCATTTTGTGTGCCTGTCCTGATACTTGCAGTAACATGGCCCAAAGTAATAGTACAAACACAAGGTTAGCATGTCAGAAAAGATAGCATGAAGAACAGGACTTGCCTTGTGATGGAAAAGCTAGATAACTAATTAATTTGCTGCCTATTATCCATTGCATTTTGGGCACTTAGCCGTGGTATGTTCTCTAAAAAATATCTGATGGTGTAATTACTATGGCAAATAGTTGGAAACTACCTTTTATCTTTACAGTTCAATGTACAGAGAATTGCTCTGTGAAATGCAGTTCCTATGAACAGTGTGCTATATACTTCACTTTAATTCCTAAGGCATTTTTTACTCAGGCTTTCCACAGGAATGTTGATTACCTGTAAATGATCACCAGAGCATAAAAAGGACTAGTTCAACAATGCTGGAGTTGTGTATAATGCAAGTAATTCAGGTTAATGAGTCTCATTTTCTCATTACTTTGTATTCATTGCTTTATGAAGTTTTGTAAATAATAAAAATAGAAACAATTAAGAAAATTTCTTTCCGATGTCCAGTAATGTTCATACAGCTTATTTCATTTTTAAACTGGATAATTCCCTAGGCTTCATGTTAAATATTACTCTTTTTTTAATCTGTAGATCAATATATTAATCTTTTTTATTGTTTTGTGGCTCTTAGGGATATATGGCATGACACATACTGTACAATATAAAGAGGTCTGGCAAACCTATATCGAAACATGGATTTTTACAATGGCATATGGAAGAAGACAACGAACAAAGAATCCTTTCATTAAACAAGAACTGTTTTAATACTGGGTTAACAACTCTTTAGATGCAAGGAAGTTTTAATTTTATTTCAGCAGAACACAAAACAAAATCCCCAACTTTCCTCTTTATTGTATTTCATTTAGAAAAGCAATTAACAACTTACTGTTCCTACTATTGGACTCAGTTTGCAAATTCTTCATGCTAACGGTTTCTGAGTGAGAATACTTCTTCAGTACTAGTTACAACAAAAGAACAAGAAAATGAAGCTAGACAATAAAGCTAGATTCTGCACATAAAACCCATGGCATAATTAATTTCCCTGATAATGCCATATGACAAATAATAGTATGCAACCACAAACTACTTACTGCATGTAACAGAAAACAGACAAAATGGTAGATGCTGTCTTGTCCCAGATTCTCTGCTCATTGTATTTTTATGTCATAATTTTCATGCAGTTTTGTAGAGAAAATAGAGTTAATTTTTGTTTAACATCCTCATGTATTTTCATCCTATGAAAGACCTGCCAGTACAGTGCTGTTAGGTGTGGACTCAAGTTTGCATCAAGGAGTGCAAACTACTACTACTTCTACTTTGAAAGACTGTCATGCAGCTGTGATTTACCAGTAACAGGACAAGTGATCTAGTGAAGAAGAACAGCAAGATATAGCATCTGTCATACTGTCTTTGTGTCAGTGGAGAGTTTCTGTTTGTCAGGGCAAACCAGAGGTGTCTAGTCAGAGTAGTTTGGCTTTTTGGTGTTCAGTCAGGTATTCACAAAACCTCTGCTAGAGGCCTGTGCATCTGGAAATGAAGGCAACCCAATGTTTGCACTGTTCTCCTACTTCAGCGTTAGTTATTAAGTCATTGAAAAGAGGCAGTGAAGCAGAATGTGGAAAACAGTGATCATGATCTTGAGAATACTGGTGTGCTGCCTGTCAAGATTTCGGTTTAAGTATATATGTTATCAGTGGACAGGATGCTTGCCTAACATATGCAGGCTTTTGGAATGGTGGGCTCGGAGGTCAAAATTATAGTGTTTATTTTTATTATGTCAAATAAATAAATCAAATGCATAAGGAAGTTGTTAAAGGAAGTCAAAATGGTCTTGTATTTTGTACAACAGAAGCTGTCAGGACCAGGATAGTTACAGTATGTAAAACAACAGTAAATCAGAAAAAAATGTACCATCAAACCAGGTCTTTGCTAGTATTCTGCTGTGTAAGAGTTGACTTTATTTCTGATATTAAATGAATGCAATGACTAAATTAGGATAAAAAAGATCATACTTATATTATGATACCAGCTTTACCAAAGGTAGAAGTCATATCAAGTTCAGAAATTATCTTGAATAAGAATATTTCATGTTTGTTTAATTATCATTCAGAACAAAGCCATTATGGACAGCATGACCTACTAGCAGCGAAGCTCTAGGGCTTCATTTTCACAAGTGAACCTTCACCCAGCTGCAATGCCAAACAAAAGCCAATTTTGTGTATGACCGTGTATGGTTTGTGTATGACTTTTTAAAGTGAGCTGAAGGTACCGCTGAAGGTACCACTTCGTCTGTAGATTAGCACACTGAAAACAAAAGCAGAACAGGAGAGGAGACATTTACCCTAGAGGCACTGTTACAGCGAGAGATTTTAGAGTAATAGGAAAAACACAGCCTTTCAGAACATCTACGTCCTGTTCAAAAGGAAAGTATTACACTAATGATCAGTTGTATACCCTGTCAGGAAGTGTTTGGGGATAGAGCAGCTACCCAAGCTAATAGTGAACAGATGTATGAAATTTCTCTTGTGATCGCTGAATGCTTAAAGCAGAAGGTGAAAACAACTTTTGCACTACAGATTCAGAATGCATGGCGCTACTTCACTTTTGGTTTTGTGGGTTTTATGAATCCATTTATTGCATTGCTTAGATCTATTGGTATCCTCTTTGGGAACATGAAAGAAATTAATGCTAGTTCCCTCAAAGTTAGCATTTTCATTTCTCTCAGTCATTTCCAGTTACTGAAAGTTGGTTCAATTCACAGAACTATGGTGTGCATGAAGCAGTTTTCTTTAAAAAAAAAAAAAAAGTATTAAACTGCAAACTTCACCCCAGGTGTGCACCAGATGTGTTCCAGCTTTTCACTGGAATTGGGTGGTTTTTGAACAACATTGCTGCACTTATATGGTGTGCTGTACCAGGAGACCTGACTAAATGTGTCTGAAGAAAAGGCCCTGAGTTGCAAATAATATAGTTGGGAGGGTGTTGGGGGGAGGAAGGAGGGGGGAATACCAGCTGCTTCAACCTACCGATCAGTTCTTATTTCCCTGAATTAATGTAGACATAACATAGACATATCCCAGAATTACTCAGGACAGTTGTAGGCAATCAAATCAGGAAATGAACTGTAGACTGAGGTACAGTTAAAATTTCTACCATCAATAACATCACAAGTATTCTGATATTTGAGATTATATGTCTAGGATGGACAGATATGGTCCTTGTAATTGCAAAATGAATTTGAAGATCACAGATCAGAAATATACAAATGGAACCAAGTCTCGCTGAGTGGAGATTTTATTTAAAATGTCAGCATCATTACTTTATAGATGGCATAAACCTTATTACTCTATAATAAATTCACTATCACGTTGTCGATTATATTTTGTTTTTTGACTAGTGGTCTTGGAGAGGAAAAGTCTTCACCATCAAAAGCCTCAGTTTAGTGAGTGAGACTGTAAGCTTCCAATGGGCAACACATGCTTGAATTTGGTACTTTTAAGAGTGAAAAGCTAATCTGGGTGTTGAAATAGTCAAAATTTGGCCCTATTGTCATCCAGTGTCAAATATAGTTATGTTTTGTGAAGTGGATTAGGAACTCCTGAAAAAAGGACAGAGACCACCAAATCAATTTTATTTTAAATGAGAAGCAGTCATCAGATGGTAACAATTTTTACAACTGCCAGAGAAAATGAAAAACTACTGTGTGCTAATCTGTCTGGAATTATTAATCTTTTGATTAATTAAGTCTAAGAAGTAGCTTCATATTAGCTTTAGCAATAATACTGCACCAAACTAGAGACTGGTGTTCTTGATAGTTCAAATCATATATGTTTTCAGGTTTATGAAATCACTATGAATGATCTTGGTTGCTTGGTTTTTTTAGAGAACGGGTTGAAAAACAACTACGAAAGAAACACTGTTGTGAAAAAGAATAGATCATTTTCCTAAATTCAAAACCTAGCATCCTTCTTAGGGGAATGATATAATGACCTTATTTTTTACTGTGTAATTTTTTTCTATGTTTTTAAGAAATGGCTTTAAGTTAGGGGCAGGGGCTGGAAGGACTGAAAGTTCTACCTTATGAGCTTGTTATGAACATCAAAAATAATAGCGGAGTCTTTCTGAAATGAAAAATGTAATTTTGTCCACAGTAATGGGGAGAAATGTAAGATATGATTATGACACAGCCTTCACAGATTGAATTAGTGACAGATTAATGAAGAGAAAAAGAAATGCATTGTGGGAATCATGAACCCATGACAGCTATGTCATCCTTTTTGGGAAACTCACAAATGAAGTCTCCCTATGAGACCAGAACAAGAGTGTGATTAGCTCAGCATTGCTTTTTTTCTCCCACTGTAGACTTCAGTTTTAATAATAATTAAAGAATAATGCCTGAATCCCATCTGAATGGCTTTTAAGGTTTAACTTGCTGAACCTATTCACAGAGCTGAACTTGTAAAGGAGACTGAACAGATCTACACAACTAATTGTCGAGTATTACACTGATATTTCATCTCCCATATCAATACCAATTAAGTCTGCTCAGAGTACATACCATATAATTTTATTAGGAAGAGGATTTTTAATGTGGTCAGGTATTTCTCTGTGTGTATGAACACACTTTTGCCAGTAAGTCTTAGAGGCTTGTTCAGGATCCTGACTGACAAAGACTTTCACAGATGTTATTCAGCCATGAGAATAGTAAATATTCTGTTCTTCATTTGACTTATTTTGTTTCATTAGCATAAATAAAAAATAAAGCATAATACGACAATGTTGCTTAATGTGTGTGTACAGAAATACTATTATAGGCATCTGGTAATTGGTGGGAGATCGTGAGAACAGATCAGTGAATGAGAGCTGTGTAGAAGCAGTATTGGATTTCTTTTTGTGATGGGAGCTTCAGTGAAGCTAATTTTGCTGATATGGCTTAGTATTTTTCATTCTAGATCTAAGGAGATTTTTTTAACACTAGCCTTCAAAGAAAGACTAGTGCCTGAACAAATATCATGACACTATTCATACTTTTATTTAGATGCTGGCAAACTAAAAAATGAAAGTGGATATAAAGGTGAAAGAAAATACTTATTTAAGGAATTTATAAATGGAAGAGTAAAACATGGGACTGAATACTCAAAAGTTTTCTAATTCTAACTAATTAACCCCCATATTCTTGGTTGACTTCAGTTAACTGCTGAAATGCTGCAAGTTTGCTGTGCTGTTTTAGTATTTGCCATTCCTACCACACAGAGGCACTAGCACAGCTGAAAGAAAGGTATGCTCTCCATCAAATTCATTTTTGTATCCCATCATGATGTGGCCACTCAGGCTAAACCAACAGTGTCAAGATTTTATGCTGTTATTTGAAGCTGATGCTTGTCTAGTAAGAGCTGGTAAAAAATAGTTCATATTTTACAGTGTTCCCTACACATCTGCAGCAGAAAATAGTGAAATAACATTGAATATCCAGAAGCCACACACAGATAAAAGTATTAAAAATTGTACCTGCACCATCTACAAAGAATGTTAGCCTACATTGTTAGATAACCGTTTTTGCATGACACTTTACTCCCATGGCAACAGCAATGGAAACTGACTGGTATGTGACAGTGTGTTATGCTTACTCTTCTGTGAACACTGGGCATGCATGATTTTTGAAGCATATATTGTTCTCATATTAAAATAATCTTAATTTCTGTGTTAGAAACTCTAAATTTCTATTGCCATCATTGGTGGGAATATTGTAGAAGAACTAGGTATGACACATGGTTTAATTTTAATGTATATAAAAGTAGATAGCATATTTTATTTGATGACTTTTATCACCAGTGCTGAAAACTTCATGTGATTCTCTATTAAAATAAGTTCACTAGCAGTTACTGATTTCAGAAATCTTTCTGTCTTTAGAAACTAAAGCCTGAATTGTATTTTTAGAGAACTGTGCTGATCAGTAATGGTAATGTGCTTATGTTGGCTTGAACTAACTTTACTAATAACAATCATAACAACAGCAGTAATAATGAAAATTATGATGATGTAAAAGTATTTTTGTAATTGGTGTGGTTTTATCTGTTTATTTGGTAATGTTCCAGTAAGAAGATTTCCAGATAATTCACAAATTGTGCTCAAACAGTACTGTGACAAAGAATTGCTGTTTGAACCATCTTAGAAGATATAGTGTGAACTTTCAGACCACCTTAAACATCGAACATAGTCTAAGCACTTAAACTGTTTTATGATGACATAAGTGCTTTAAATTGCCTAAAATCCTCAGAGTAGTGTATGGTTTTAAGGCACATTAAGTCCTCTGGTTTCATAATCACCTAAACCACCTCAGATTTTTCAAATGGCATAAAATTTCAAATAAATAATATTTGGGGTGGCATAAGGACTTAAACTGCTCCATGGAGGTATAAATGCTGACATTACTAGTAGTCTACTTTCAAAAGTGTTTTTGAATTTATGTAACTTCTTAGAGACTGTATGGTCATGAAGAGAATACTAAGGATCTAATCCTGATAATGCATTATATATAGTGCTATGTTCAGATCTCGGCTGGAAATTCTTTGGTTATATTGCAAGATGCTGCACACAATTACTGCAGTGCATACCTTAAAAAAAAATCTTTCTGAAAAGCACATTATACCTCCTATGTTTACCTCTTATTTCAGCTCCCAATCTTTGCTGAACAGACAAAATCACATGCGGTCATGATGCCTGACTTTATGCATGACCAAGTTTCTCTTCCTGTATGATCACTTTCAATTTCAAATATTGCATGTGTACAAAGAACCCATAGGTCCCACCCTGCATTGTCTCAGCATTTCTTCTTGAAACAAGGCACAGCTTGTCAGAAGCCATCTCCCAAGTGTGGATGAAGTAGCTGTAATGAAAAATGAATCTGTACTTTGCAAGAGCATATTATGAAAGAACTAGTAAGTCAACGAGACACCCCTGTTTAGTCTGTGTACAGGGCTTCTTCCATAACATGAGTTTGGGCTTGAGTATGACCTTGTAAATGAGCAACTGGACCTTCTACCTTTAAATAGGAACGATGAAAGCATTTACAGTAATGGTTTTAAACTTTGTACATATCAATACACAGTATAAAGTCCAGCATGATTTTGAGTAAAAGCACTTAGGCTAAGTCTAGAAAAAAAAGATGCTGGAGTCCATCTAAGAGAATGATCCTAAGACTCCCACATAACACTTAAACCAGCTGAGGTTTCTTCAGCAAAGTACCAAATATTTTATTCTTTCCTAAGTTACAGTCCTTTCATGGTTGGCCTTGCCAGCACACATTTTACATGCATTTGGTCAAATTTTAAAGTAGGCCTTTTTCTATCTTAAATGCACAATGTAACAGGCCGATACAGAAAAGGTTGTACACATAAAGTATAAACCAGACAGGAGATAGGATCTTTCACAGAAATACATCGGTTTCAAAATAACGGGCAGAGCATTGGTTTTACCATTGGTGTTTGAAGGAAACAGATTGGAAAGACCTGTTCACTTGGAAGCACAAGGCACGAACCACAATGCACTGAACATGTTTTCTTCCTAAAGATGTTGGTTAAAGTCTTAGAAGAACAACTCAAACAACTCCCTTCTCAGTGATGCAGTTCTGAGTAGTCGCTTCTGAAACCTAGGTTTGTTCCAAAAGCTGTATACCTTGAAGTAAGATACCGTAAGATACCTGGAGGATTTCTGTACCTGTATCTTTTTCTGGATGTTAACCTCTCTTGGCACCTGTTCTGTCCAGCTATCTCAGGTTTTAGCCTATGTATCAGGCATCATTTCCTTAATGTTTCCGGCTCCCTGTTATTAGCTGTCTTCTAGCTCCAGTTTGCAAGAGGTTAGTTCCAGGTGAAAAATTTGGGTTTGCATAAAAAGACAAATTGAGTAGGACAGAAACTGACAGAACTTAAAATACATCCTACAGACATTGCCAGCTAAACCATATTTGAAGATAACCAAGACATTGTGGAAAATACACCTCTATTCACGTAAAATGGAGCTAGCGATTATCTTCCTGCAAGACAGAAACAGGGAACACCCAGAATTTGGTACTACAGAGTGTGAGAAGCTTTCAATAGAATCGTATATGTACAGGTGGACCTTTTCCTTATTAAAGAATACCTACTTACATACAACATGAGAAATGAAGCAAGTTCTATTTGCATCTTGTATACTAGCGCATAATTTTTAAATACATGGTTATACACTAGGAAGTGTATTTTGAATGTGTGTAACTTTGAAGCTGGTAGCATTGAGAGCCTACGTCAGGGGAATCATCCCCAAATATGAGTTAAACAGCTTCCTGATTTTTAACAGCCTTTGCTATGGCTCATCTGTTACATGTTCCATTGCTGAAGGATTCAGAACTTCATTATTTGCCCTTGGTTCTGTTACCAAATGCAAATGATTCTGGAGTAAGTGATTGCTACAGCACTCCCCTAGGTATTAAGGTTTCTTTCTTGCACGTGTGCCACATGGATGAATGTCTCCATAACGATAAACTTGATTCAGTAAAGTAACAACCCCAGTTATTGTGAAACAACATGTATAACCCAGAGGCGATTTTTAATTTCTGTAAAAAAAGCTTGGAAATATATTTGGATTGCAAGTTTTTACCTGAATTCTGCTAGGCTATTATTGAAAGTGGAGTAGAATGACAATATCTTGGCTCATAGGAGGGACTATTTTTGAGCTGTATTTTGATCACTGGATAAAGCATGTAGTAACTGATAGGAGTGTGAAGCTGTATAAAACCCAGTTAATTTCTGTTTGATAGACAACTGAGGGATTATGAGAGTAGGCACAGGTCTGAGACAGTAGTGGCCCTTAATTGCTTGTAGAGGTATTGCAGCTCAGAAACAACCAGACTGTACCAGTACTGTACTAGTAACAAAAGATCACCAATGCCAGCCAGTTCATCCCGAGCCAGTTCTGGTCAATAAAAAGGAAATTAAAGGCAAAGTATCGAGGCTATAACATGAAGCTGGCATGTAGTTCCTTATTTAATCCTTTTACTAGTCTGTTGCCTATGGAGTTGGAAGAAGGAGGGATATTTTTTTATCCGTGTACTTACATTGGTTTTATATTTTTTTTCCTTTTCCCTTCAAGTTTTCAAACTGGCACCTTGACTCTCTTAGCTTTATACAGATTTAGTAACAGATAATGTAATTCTATTAATACATTATTATGGATTAATCTCTAATCTGCACTACAGTAGCTGTGTCAGCTCACAGATATAACAGTGAATACACCAGTTCGATAGCAGTGCTGCTCAGATTTTCCTCATGTATTATTTTACTTTGTACTATTAGGAAAGAAATGTGACAAAATATATAGGAAAATTTGTTAACACTGGGGAATCAAGGAGGCTGGCTTTTAAAAAAAAATATTTTCAACAACAAATGCCAATAGAGCAACAATTTGGGGATTAAAAATATGTCATTCAGCTTTTTGGTGAGTGGGTGCTGTTCAGTCCCTTTCAGCTAAACCAGAAAGATCCTGCTTGAATCATTGATTTTCCAGTTGGCTGAAGAAATAAAACAGGCTTAAATTAAACAAATTTATTTTTTAAAGACATTTTAGCTGAAGAAAATAATGAGTCTTGATTGAAATAACCATTTCTTTTTTTGTCTGGGAGGATTTTTAAAAATAAGAAAATGAAGATCCACTCTTAAAGACTGTGTAGGCAGTTCAGGGAGACCACCCTAACTTTCATCCAACTGAATTTAATGAAAGCACTGTGATCTTTGCAAGGGAGGCTCTGTCACCTTAAGATTATAATCAACCTTCTCCATATAATTTTGAAAGTGGTCATGTGAAAGGTTTAAACAAGTGAGTAATTTTTTTTCTCTGGACTAAAATAGCACTGAATTTAACCCTTACTAATAATCTCCCACCAAATGTCAGGTCAACCAAGAACCTAATTTTTCTTGAGAGGAAAACACTTCTAAAACATGTTTCTTTCTGTATCTCAGTAAATTTTAACATTTACAAACTAATTAGAAAACCTGATATTCCTTCAGTTACTGAAATTTCTGAAAATTAATTTCTGAAATTATAATTACCTAAAATCCTGATTGACATTAGCAAAAAGTGCAGTGCAGGTACAAGTTTCAGTACAAAAGGTGGACAACAGCTGCTTGGCAGCATGAGGGACTAGTTAGAAGCTAAACTAAGCAGCGATAGGAGAAGAAATAGAATGGAAGAACCCTGCTGAACTCCAGCCTGGACTACAGGGGAAAGCTTGGGATGCAGCAAGAAGGAAACTCTGCTAACACCAGTGTTGTTTCAGCACCTGTGAACAAGTCCTGCTGGGAAGAAAGCAATGTGGTAAGGCCTGTCCTCTTGCTATCTGTCTGCTCTGCAACCGTGAGAGTAAAGTTGCCCTCTGGTTAGGTCCTTTGATCACCTGGTGTTCAGGGTGTTTGTGTCACTCCAAACAGCTCACTCACCCAGCTCAGAAAAATAATGAGGGAAACAAGAGCATGGCAGGAGGACAAACCAACTGTGGCTAAAATTTATCGTGTGGATTAGTTACTCCACTGACCTTCATTATAAGGCTAAGAAAAAGTGTGCACAGTCTAACAGCTACATAATTGAGCTCTAGTACAAATGCTGTTATTTGCAGCAGCTGTAATACTTATGAAAGTGGCTGTTCCATTAGAATTCATAAAAAGTGTGAGTGTGGGACATGTTGTTTTTGTAAAGCTCATGAATAACACCCCATGCAGCCATGAAAGTTAAGCGTACTTTTATGAAACTGGTCACACAATTTAGGGAATGCAGTAGGTACGTCTCTGCCAACTGCAATAGAAATTGTCTGAGAACAGCCAAAGAACATCTCTGGACAGTTTAGCTCAGACTTTGGGAGCAGTCTCCAAACTGTCTGAGCTTCCTCCTGTAAATTTATGATTAGAATGGAGCTTTCTGCCAACTGTGACAAAAGGTCATTCAAAATTTCAGATGAAATTGCAGATTCCCTGGAGAAGTATCAATCAGGATAGGCTCTCCTAATTCTTCAGTTTTCTTATTCTCTTTTGAGTAGTGATTCAAATTTTTACAGGGATGTGTGTTGCAACATTATATATGTTACAGATTATATGCTATAGCTGCAAAATGTTCTTTCCATTCATCACTGCAAGGCAGCAGCAGCATCTGCCAACCAAGAAGGATTAAAAATCTCTATAAACAAACATATTAATCTTATTGTTTTCATACATCTGTTAAATTGATGCAGAGGAGAAGACTATTACTGGAATAGTTCTCTCATTCTGGGGAACATGTCCCCAAGGAGTCATCTTCTCAATGTGGGATAGACGGCTTCTCCCAAAGTAGCAAAAGGAACAGCAGGGAAGTCAGACATTTTACACTGAATTTAAACTGCAGTGTCACCAAAATCAGGACCTTTAAGTGCACTACAGGAACACATTGCTTATTTTTTATGTCCCCAAGATTCGTAAGAGTCTCTTAAGCATAATTAGTATCCCTTTTCTGAAGTCCAGTACAATCTCCACAGGAGCCTGAAGTGTGTTAATTTTAGATCTGCATGTCTTGCTGTTTTATAAACTTGTCCTCCATATGCTATAACATTCATATTCACAGTACATTGCTAGTGTCATTTTCCCATTTTCTTTTGAGTTTTATGGTATATTGGGGCTTGCATTTAATAACTAGTTATATACTGAGGGGGATTGATGTGGTTTATGTTTTATGAGTTTCAGTGGATTATTAAGGAAGAATTCATGTGGGAGTGGATGAGTTCCTCCATCTATATATTTTTAATTTTTCTCATTTGAGGGCTCTTTACAGAATGGTGCAGTTGTAAAACCTGGGAAGAATTTGTCACAGCTTCACTGACATGGTTAATTTGGCCAGCAGTTCCTGTCTGCATTTTCTAAATCTGCTTCCATGTGCAAATCTTAAAACACAATGTATTAACTTTCTGAACACAGGCCTTTATTTATGTAGTTTCTTCCCAGTTACCTTTCTTTGGTTCCACTTCTGGTTTGTTTCTATATTTATTTTTTGTGGTTTTGGTTGTGGTTTTTTCTGTTTGTTTGGTTTGGTTTGGTTTTTTCCCTATCTTTGGAATATTTCTCACTGCTTTGAATTGCACTGGAGCTCTACAGGCAAGTGATCTCACCGGTACTTCCTATAGCATGAGGGTCACTTTTAAATCCATAAGAAATGTAGTGAGACTGAATAAAGGCTTGTAGCATTTTCAGAAGATATATTTACAGGATGTGCTGTACAAATACTTGTATTGATGAGAGGGATACAGTGAGACCTGTCTTCTATGTTGTGAAAGGAAATGAGAACACTGTACAAATAATATAATTCATTGGCATTTAAAGTCTTAAAACATTTTAGGTTTTATACAGTTGTGTAAAGTCTAAGGCACGGATTAAGGCCTTCCCTCTTCTGAGGCCTCAGAGAAAAATGAGGGTAGGATTAAGTAAACATTTACATAAAGCTTAGCTCCTCTAAAGTCCTGGGCCAGATTTTCAAGGCAACTCCTTGCTAGCAGTAGGAAGGTGTGAGCAGCACGTTTGTGCCAGCTTTCTCTAGCTAGCAGTAACACCAACTAAATTGAAGAAGAATCAGCAAGGTGTCACTATGCACCTGCGAGCAGAGCATGGAGCCAGGGATCCTGGAGGAATTAGTTTCCCCAATACCAGTACATGCAGAAACACACCACAGCACTTCACTGTGCTAAACCGGCAGTACTGTGCTACAGTGACACATCCATTTTGCTGTATAGACTTTATACGACATGTCAGGAAACAAAGGATTGATACTGCCAACAGCAGACACATTCTTTTACTGTTCACCAGCCCTGAAGTGGAAATTTCTTGCTCCAGCCCTTTTTGTAGTCTGTTACCTTAATACAGCTAGACAGGCTGGGCTGTGGCTTTACCCTTCGACGACTAATTTCAGCAGATGGATCCCCATGTGGCCAGTGAACCTAGATGAAAATTGTTACTAATAAGCAAACCCTGTAAAATCCACCCTTTCCTGTTTCAATACAATAAGTTCACTTTCCACTACATATGTTTAGTGAAATATTGCCACAAGCCAATGCATCTTATTATATTATTGAAAATCTGACTGAAAAAGCTGTTAGTCGCAGTCCAAGACTTACAAAAGACTACTGAATAATTCTTGTAAATTGGAATAGGGTCACGGTATATGTTATTGCAGAGGACATGAAACTCGTGAAAGAATCTGTCACCAACACTTGCCTTATACATTAGCACTACTGTGAGGTTTGTTGTTTGTTTTGGGGTTTGGGTTTTTTTTAGTGGATAAAGGAGAATTGGAAAAAAGTTATAAGAAATTGAAGACAAAAACTGTGTTTGAACACATATGGTAATGGACATACTTGAAGCCTCACATACTGGACTAGTCTTCAAGCTGTATAAGATTTAATAGTTTGTGTTACTTTTTTTCCTATAGTAGAAATAAATATTTAACTAAAAATATTTTGCTCAACAGAACCTGATAGAATAAAATTCACTTTGCCTGAGAATATTACCAATATTAAAGAAGGCTTTAATGTGCCTAATCTGAACTACTGCACAGTTATAAATTAGTTTGTTTCCATAGCAATTAACATTTCCAGCTTCTACAGTCCATTTTCTATCTGCATCACTTTTCATGAATCTCTGGTCATTTTGTCTTGGGATGAAGAATCATATTTCTTAAACAGAGGCAGTAATTCCTTTTAACATTATCTGCCATTATGAGCTTTTCTCGGGCTGCTTCTGGAATCCTCTCAGTGAATAAAGGGCAAAAGAAAGAATAGAAAAGGTAAAAAAAAGATAAAAATCAGAATCTCAGAAGACAGCAGTGATACTGGCTACTATGTGACTGAGAAGTTTTATTTCTATAGTGGATCATGAGATAATCTGTGGGAGAAAAGACATGCACAGTATGTTTTACCTGTTTCCTCCAGTGTATTTTCTTTCATGTTTACACTAATGATTCCATGGTTTACCAGCAATAATTCAATATTTGCCAGCAACTGACACATCATGGCAACTGAAATTATTTAAGTTTTCTCTTATGATTATATAGGAGATATACGTGGCATCTTTCTGGTAATGAGTGTCGCATGAATCCTCTGTTACTACATGGAAAAAATGCAAAGTATCATCATTCACTGTGCTGCCGTAGAAAGTTTTCATTTATAACTGTGTGATACTCTTGAAATAAGGAGAAAGTCCGGGCATGTCTTTATACAGGAATTTATTTGTTTGTGGTAATGCTGTTCACACATAATAAGTAACTAGGCTTCATGGACTTCTTCCTCAATTATTGTGGTTTTAGGTGCTATTGTTGAGCTTGCTGTACTTCCTTCAAATATTCTTCCTGTTACACTTCTGGTATACATTAATGTACTACTCTTTGAACACTCACATTTTCTTTATCAACCACTTTTTGAAAACCAGTCCAGAAAGGTTTTTTTCAATTTAATTTCTTTGCAGGGTAATTTCCATGAACTTCATGTGCATTCTCCATATTTAGCAGAGGTCTACATTGTTTTGCAGAGAATGGGAGGTTCTTCCAGTTCTAACAACTAATTATGTTGTTTACAAGAATATCCATCATCCCAGATGTCAGAAGTATGGGGGGTACACAAAACATGAAGTATGCCTAAAAGAGCTGGTACAGAGGATATACAAACAGTAATGCAATACTGGATTAATGATATGTCCATCCTGCCAATTACTGGTATGAAAAGGTTTGTCAGATGAATTAAATGTGCCTTGATTTTAAAACATAGTTTTGGTTATACCAAGCAGCAGAAAAATCTTTAAAACAAGGAAGTATTCAACAGGGTTTTTTTATCCCCAGACTGATTACCACCTATAGGATTTCTGTAGGTATTTTACATCTTGTTACCTGAAATATTAATTAAGTGTATTTACTTAAGGCTCTGCATGGCCTTGACAACAATTAAAAGTAGTATAAAATGAAATACTTCAAACTGTATTGACATCATCCCATATTCTTACTATTCTAAAACCCATGCAATTCAATTATTAACTCTTAAATACCAGTGAATTTTAAAGAAGAAAAAAAGTGATCTATCCTAGTAGCTTAATAGATGATGTCAAAGACTTTTTGGAAATGTTTTCTATTTTGTTGTTTATATATCTATTTTTAATGAATTCTGAAAATTAATAAATGGTGAAAATTCCTTGTATTTTTCCTTGTGTTTGGTTTTTGCATCCAAATGCATGCCAATTTAGTTAGCACTTACATACAAAAAATAATAACATGAAACTTCAAAAATGAAATGTAAAAAAAAAAGTTAATTCAAATAAGCAGCTTTTAACAAGGAGATTTACATTTAAACAATTCTAATTTTTTTTTTTTTGTAACCTTTCTGATCTTCTCAGTCTCCCTGGAATGATCTTGATGTTCTCAATACAGTAATGGTTTAGAGAATTATGTGATCAGGGAAATGCAATAATCTTCAAATTCAAGTTTCTGTTGTCCTAATTTACAGTTATGCTTCACAGAAGTTGCACAATTTTTGAGTTTCATTTTATGTTTGAAGTATCCCAGGTGTTAAATAAATGTTAACACAGGTGAATGTAATAATCCCTTACGGTTCTTAGGACAAGACTGCCAAATTAGGCAAATTATGCAAGTGTAAGAGTACAAAGCAAAAAAAAAAAATTTTTTTACTTTCTTTTTGCCGTGAATTAATCTCTCATAAATATGTGTGTGTGTGTGTGGTGTGTGTAAATCGTAGCCTTTTAGGAAACGGTGGACTTCAGAGGAAAAGATGGTGGAATAATTAGTGAAACATCTTTCTCACAGAAAAAAATATTAGATTAACATTTTCAACATTGAATTATTTATGCTCTCTCAATATCTCTAATGCTTGCATCTCATATTCCTTGGTTCTTGATGTCCTTATAAATATACTTACGTTCCCCATAAAATACCATTCCTTTTGTGTACTGTTAGAAAGGATTTTTCATAACTAACATTTTAGAACTGTTAAGCCATAACCTACTACAATTCCAGATAATAAGATTTGTAGAGCTCAGAAGTCGAGATTTTAATTACATTGGTTTAGCATAAAGCCAGTTTCTGGAAATGTTTGCTCTTAAAACAAACAAGTTATTTTAGTTTAAGGAGATGTGATTTGGTTTTCAGTTGTATGTCTGGGGAACTTAATAGGCTTATAGAACAACATATTAATTCTTCCAGTGTGATTTTGTGCTATAATTATTTATTTTGATAGGAGGTATTTAGAAATCTTAACAGAAAGGAATGAATGAATCTGTCATTCTTAAATGCTTGCTGAATTGGTAAGCAAATGTACTACCTGTGCATGTGTACATATGTACATATACATACCCAAAGGAGTAGTAAACTAGTGCCATTTTGAGTTTGCGGAGCAGCATATGAATTTTGGTTGGGGGTTCATTGTAGCAGAGTAAAAAAAAAAAAATACTGAGGTCCAAGTGTAGTTTCAATCGGTTGCCTCATGGTTATAGTGAGTGGGCAGTTTAATCCACATGAACCTCAAGTTGCAGCTGGAAATGCTGTTAAACATTCTGAACTGCCAGTTTAAATTTTACAAATAAGGAAAATACATAGTTGGCTTATACTATAAAGATTTCTTATTTCATTGCATTTGCAGAAAAGGTTATTCTAGGATATGTGGTTGTCATAAAATAGTCACAGTCCTGGATGTCAGGGAGTCAGAGCATTCCAATTCATGACAACCACTCCTATATTCTGAATCTTTTATTGCCTAGATAATGAAAACCATACCGAATTGACCAAGAAACTAAGTTCTTGCTTAAACACTTCAAATGGTTTTCCTCTTTTATTGTTTTCTCTTTACCTCCTGTTTCTAATTTTTATTGATAGATTTCTGTCTGCATAAAGAAGACATGCACGGGAAAATCCTTACCTAACTTCATGACAGAACTTTTCCCTTTCTGTCATGAGATAAACTAAGAAAGTGACATCACTATGTGCTGATGCCTTTGAAATTTGAGACCTTACCCAGTTTCTCTTACTCTATTTTGTTAGACACTTATTTGGTTAATCACCCGAGATAATATCCAACTCCATAAATTCCGTGAATCCTTAATTTTCTTTCTAACATCACCATGATTTCATTGAATTTGAGGGACTTCGTCAGATTTTATTATTCAGTGTGGAAGATTGTGGGTCATTTCCATAGAGATACTCCAACCTCTAAGCTGAAGCAGCAAATCCAAGAGCTTATTTAGTTCCTACAGCTGTCTGATTCTGGGGCCACATTTTCTCAAGGGACTGTCAAATGCCATAAAAAGGAATTAGGAGCATAATCTTTGGAGAGGTTGTTCTCAGTATCCCCAGCAGATCTTGACTAGATGAAATCCCTAATTTTGATTCCACTCACAGGCTATACTAGTATTTTCTCCATTTTGCTTCTGTCTTATTATCTAATAAGACTATCTTTCATATGCTCATATGAACTAGTGCACGAAAACAAGAGCAGAACTGTGCCCAAAAAATAGACTAGGATTAGGCTTCTTCATCATTTGTATGAGGTTATTATACAGGGTATTTTTCAGAATAATCTGTTGTTTAGCTTTTGAACTAGTTTAATATTTTTTTTCCATATTGGGGTATAGGGTAAGGTACTAGTTTTGTGTCTATTTATGGTATGCATGATTGAAGCAGAGTTCTTGACTGGAAAGTAACTTGGCAAAAAGTGGTAATTTCTTTAATGAGCCACATTGATTCAAGAATTACAAGAAAGTTATTTCTTAATCACTTTGAGACAGTCATTTTACATAAAATGTACTAATTAGCAATAAAATACATACCTTTATGTTTGTCATCACGTTTATCAGATGTGATGTGACTTTTACTCTGAAAAAAAAATTAAATTCAGTGTTGACTGAAATTAATCTAGTCCGTGGTCTTAAAGTTGTGACTCTGCTGCACAGAGCAAACCGAGAAAACATCTCTGACACCATAGGGCAGGGACAGTAGTGGAATGGGAACAGAAACTGAAATAGTAACTCTGAATTAGTGCTGAGAAGACTGAAGTCAGAAACAAGAAAGAGGATTCTGACCCGAGCAGGTCCTGAAGCAAGCAAAATCAGCACTGTACTCATAGCTTCCAAGAAGGAGAAAGGATGTCCCCACCCTAGAATGGGTCACATTGCCTGGGACCAGGAAACAGTGTTGTTCACCTTAAAATATGCTGGTAATCACCTTTGAGGCAGTGGGGAATTCCAGGCAGCTCCAGTCCTGCTCCAGATGTGTGTGCGCCTGTCATCTCTGCCCATCCTGCACAGATGTCTTGGTAACCTAGAGCATGTGAAATGCTTGTGTTTAGGCAGACTAGGTACACTCCTTCTGGCCTTGGCTCCTTCTGCATGAAGGAAGAAAAGGAGGCAAAGTACTTGGCCATTTGTGAGAACCAGTGAAGGTATTGTCTTCAATCACGGTCACTAGCAACCTGTGGCTGACTCCTATTGAGTCACTATAATGATATGCTCTAATGCTTTTTAAAGATAATGAACTAATTAAAACCAGTGACACAATAAATCATTCACTGGGGCAAATCACTCTTGAGGAAGCTCAATGCCAAATGGTTAGACTGCTTCCTATAACTGAACTTGCTCAGTTAAGTCTTGCATTTTTCTGAACTACAAAGCCTTGGATTGCTAGACATGCCCTTAAACTTTGTAGAGGTTAAGTAAATTTAACTGAGGATAACTGCAGCTGAAGGTTAATTAGCAGCCCTGTTGAGAGTAGAATAGACTTCATCTCATCTTCTCATCGAGGGTTCAACAATGCTCAAAAAGAAAGAAAAAATTGTACAAATTTTCCCTGATTTGTCAGGAAAATTAATAGACTATAAATTAGAATATGTGCAAAGAAGGATTAAGCTGCTCAAAGGATTTTTATAAGGGTGACATTATTCAAGAAAGTCTGCTGAGTTAGAAAATTTTGTGGCTATTTCATAAAAGAACTATTATATTGGCTCTTATGTTGTACTTGCTGGATTCAAATTCTGTTAATTAATCTATTTTTATCTCAAAAAGATGCCTCAGATGTTTAAAACTTTTTTTTTCTTTTTCTTAATGCCGCTTTTTCCTTAGGAGGTTCAAAGCTTACCTCCTGGATATCTAATTACTAAAGTTGGAGTTTAGAATATGCCCAGTAGGTTTTGAACAAGCATTCTGTGACGGCACAAAAGACAAGAAAAACTTAAGAAACCAAACCCTGGAAACTAATTTTTTGAGAGTTTTTAGGTAACTAGGTGAGCTGTGGGAACTGTGATAATTCCCACAGGAGCTGATAGGCATCTGCAGGAAAAAAAAAGAAAAAATACAAAAATCTTGATTAAATAATTTAGAGATATTATTAATTTTCTGCTAATACAAGCTAGTTATTTTATATATACTAAATAATATTATTTTTAATTGTTCATATTGTTGGCAAGCTGGAAAACAACAGTATTCTGAGTGTCCTATGCATGAATTCCACAGAAAGGTCTCTACAGAAAGAAAGGATATTTCATTCATATGGCTTGAAATTTTTAACAAATGAAACTATCCCTGTGAGACCAGAGACCGTTTACCATCACTAGATTGATTTCTTTCTGCGCTAAAGTCTTGATGTTACTTTTCAACACAGTTCATTGTAAGGAGAATGATACCTCAAATACAAATTTACTAAAGAGCCTTTGGAGGCTGTATTAAAGAGATGAAAGTCTGGGCAGCAAGGGAGTAGTAGTGTTTAATAAGTAAAGAAGCAAAACAATATCTTGATATATTCAGAATAAATAAAACCAAGCATTGTAATGTACACAAAAGGCAAATGTAAATAAACTTTTTTCACACTACTCAGCTATCTGAAGGCCTTTCTCTCCTGATTAATGAAAAATAGCTTAATAATTGGCAACAAAACATCAATTTTCCATACCTACTGATTCAATTTCTGCTCTTTTACTATATATTAGTTGTGTTTTTCTAAGGTATTTCTCCATAAGTGGAAGTGTTTCTCCAAATAAGCCATATCATCAGTTACGAGGATCCCATAGGGATCACTCTGCAGAAGAACAGAGAGGCTTTTAGACTGAAAAAAGACCGAACTATTTTTAGGCTACCAGAGTACTGAAGAACTAAACCTTGATTTCTATGACATGTAGAGTATTTTGTCTGACAAACTACTTATCATTGCAATTTAAAGGACAGGCATGTCCACATTTTTTCTTGATCTCTTTCTGAATTTCTTCTTGGTTTTTAGGCGCTTGGCCATTTCTGCTGGTGTTGTTGTGTTGACTATAAAATGTTCTCAGACTGAGGAGCAGGGAGAATGAGGAAGCACATTCCACTGATTTTAACCTTGAGAAGTCCTTTCTCTTGCTTCACTTCCCCAGTTTATTAAATGCATATCGTGAAGATTTTGTTAAAAGAGACACTGTTCTCACTGTTGAAGTGTTCAAAAATGGTGGATGAGTTAGTTTATATTATATTTTCTCTCTTAAGTCAAGGAGGGGTATGATAGAGTGGCTTGGTGAGCACCCGATGGCTAGCCAAGGTGAAACCACCACATCTGTAGGTGGTCATTTAATCCAAGCCTGTCTGCACTGGGATGAAAGTAGTTTCAATATGTTAAATGTAGCTTTGAAACTTGCTAAGTAAATTCCTAGTTATGGCATAGACTTAGCCATTCAAACCATATTTCAGAGCAGGTGTGTGTTGGTGTCCTGTCCCTCCACAGTAAAACACAGTAGTTTTTTCACCAAGTGGCATCTTCAAAGTCTTCAAGTAAAAGGAGAATAAATTAGGTATTATTACTCCCCTTAAAGAAAGACTATGGGTCTGAATAACCAACCGTATTTAATCAATGAAGATTAGCTTCTAAGTAGTGTGGTATTACAGGTATTGGTGTGTAGCAAAGGATGATTTGGAATATTGATGTCAGCTATAGAGCACCTGAGGAAAGCTATGGGGATGTAAGAAAGCAAATAGGTATGGTCTTAGCAACAGGAAAACTCCATTCTGAAAAACAATACTGGAGTTGCAAACATAAATATTCTGCAAAAGTAATAATGCAGAAAAGCCTTTCCTTTGTTTTACTGCTATATCCTATGGCAAGCATGAAACAGAAAATGCTCAATAAATTGTCATTTTACCAGCTTCCTTTGAACAACACCACATAAAACTTAGCTTTGCTTTGATGTCATTTGCATTAAATTTTCATGAAGGTAATTTACTTCATGTTGCATTCTGCTTTGTGGTAGTAGTTCCCCCCCCCTTTTTTTTTTTACAGGCCTAACAAGTATTTGTTTATCAGCATCATGTTTTCTGAACTGCTTCCAAACTTTCGAGTTCTTTTTGCATCAACCTCTAGGAGAGTCTTCCTAGAAGCTTGATACTAAATATCCAGAGATTATTAATTGTATTCAGACGAGCATTTAGTGTAAGCCTGCTATAGGATTACCATGTGGAATTTCTCATGCTTAAATTATGTTGAAATATCCAATTAGTGTATTGTAGGCAGGCATGAATTTCATTGTAGTTAAACATTTGCTGACAAGCTGGCCTTTCAGTTAAACTTTGTGCTCTGAGAGAAGAAATCTGATCTCATCTGGCTTTCTTTTGAGCAAATTCTCAAAATGCTTTCCCATTAGATCCATTCTCTCTCTAAGTAGCCTTTATGTGTGAACAAGAAGAAGCTTTTCTATGTTCCAATCTTATTGTTTGCAAATACCATATTTGAAAAGAATGTGTATTATTGGTATTCACCATTCGAAGTTAAAAACTCTTGAAAGGAAAATGGAAGATGTGGTTCAAATTGAATATATACATATTTCTAAATGAAGGTTATATGGTAGTATTATGCTAAATTAAGTCTTGGGGGAAAAATAGTACAACACATTTTCTTTTTTTTATCATCTATTAAATATTTTAATATCTGAATTATAAATATTTTACCATCTATACAATGTAAGTCTGTTTTTCTGAGCAAGGTTTGCCATGTAAAATTAAAAGAAAGCTACAGCACTTTTTCCCAAACCAGGTCTTTGTATTTTTTTGGTGTGGCTGATCTTCTCGAAAGTAGTTACATTGCTTTGGAATTTAAGTTACCGAAGTTTGATTAGACAGCAAGGCATATTTCACAGCTGATATTTTTTCTTTCTTATATCACTGGAAACAGCTCTCTCAGACACATTTATACAGTAGTCTAACCCTGTGGTTGGCATGTTTTTTAACTCACTTAATTACAGTGTTTCTCTAAATTATTAAATAAAGATAGACTTTGGACTAGAATAATTCAGTGGAATTGCTTCTCTGTGAAGACTTTGGGGAAAAGTTTGTCCGGTGAGTGTAAGCAGGTCAATAGAGCGAAATGTCTTCTGAAGCCTATGGCTTGAGAAACAACCAAACAGCAACAGCTCAGATACATCTGTGTTCTCCATTTTCAATTTTACTTAAAAAAAAAAAAAAAAGAGTGAGATATCTTTGAGTGGTTTTGTCTGGTGTCCTCTTTGGCCTGGAAACTATATAAGTCAATGGATTTGACTTGATTTTCAAAATTAATTTATGGACACAACATATGTTTTAAAAGATGTTAGTAGCATGTGCTGTTGAACAGACTGTATCCTTGCTAGAAAATGTTTTGCTTATGAACATGAATAGGTTTTACTGGTATTCCTGATGTTCACTAAATCTAACATAACACAAGAATTTATTATTTAAATTTTATTTTTAAAAATAAATCTAAATGTTTCATTTCTCATTATTCTTTTGTGTTACAGTTTTACTATAGCTCTGTTCTTTGCTCTGGATGTTGTAAACAAGTTACAGTTCTTGCCTTTCGTGTTGCCGAAAACATTTCAAATGGCTTTTATACCCACCCCACTTTTTAGTGAATGAGAATATTGAGTTAGTCTAGTTTCCAGACTGATCAAAAAATCTTTTGTTCGGTACATGTCCTGTTATCTGTAATCAGATTTAGATCAGGTTTGAGGTTAAGTACACAAAACTACATGGTAACAGATTTCAATTTCAGTTCCTGCTAACTCAAACATATGTCAATGACAGCAAAATATAATGGGTAATGATGTTCTTGCAAGTCACTCTCCTCCCTAGACAATTAATGTGCAAGTATGGCTGCTGTAGGGAGAAGTCTTAGGCATAATGCTTTGCATTTAATTGTGAGTTTATTTTATTCCTAGATTTTTGTTGTTAACAAATTTACAACCTTGGCAACAGCACTGAGGTTTTATTTTATTACACAGAGTTTATATTAAATTGCTTATGTTGTTTATATTTTTATATGCCAGCACAGGGAAAGAAATGAATTGTGTATTTTTAAAGACCTTCCCTATTCTTAGACACATTATTGCTGGTCTTATTGACCCTAAGTAACTAAGAGAACAGCTGGGCACAAATTACTGCTTCATACTTCCCACTCTGAGGATACAGGTCTTTTATTTTGGAGGAAATTGCCTCAGTTTATGTTTTATTGATTACTCAGGATGATTGTTAAAATGCTGCAGCAACACCCATTTACAATATCTATTGTCAGCAAGCACTGAGTTTTTCACAGTTGCTATATAGTTGCTTTAGTACAGGGTCATGTTCCAGTGATGTCAAAGTCCAGTCCTATTAGTGACTGCAAACCGGTATTATCAATCCTCATGTTTATAAGACTGTGCTCTCTGAGCACTGTGAATTTTATGAAGCTCCAATATGGTTTCTGGCTTACCTAAAATAAGTGAAATATGAATAGGAAGGTGAGAAATTAGCCACTACTCTTCTGTTAGATCAAGAATGCAGATGTGGACTAAACAACCTCTCTGACTTCAGTAGATGAATTATAGGAAACTCTGTAATATCTGAGATTGTCACAGTTCTTCATATTTTTATTTCCAGAGAATGCTTTTTTGTGTAGGGAAGAAGTATTATACACATTTTAGAGACAGAGAGTTGACAGTCAGAGGGCCAAATCTGTGAGTGCTGAGAGGCATTTAACCTCTGCTGTTGAGGAACCAGCAAAGATACTCCAACCTTCCATGCAAGCTGAATGCTTATGTTTCAATGCCAGAAATAAAATTTCTACTGCTGACATGTATGAGGTCAGGCTACTGCTGAGCAGTAGAATTTTCAATGGATTCCATACTCCAAACCCTGACAGAATCTCCAGCAAAATACACTAGCAAAGATGACACATCATCTATTTTACTCAGGAGTGCAATTAGATGGGCTTTAAGTGACGAGTTCTAATCTGCTCTGATTTGAAATGGAATTTGAGTGTTTTCCTCATAGGTGGGAAAGCTAGGTTCATCTCTTGGCCCAAGTCTGAAGGATGTCATTTCCATCCCTGAGTGAATAATGCAACCGTCAGAGCATTCAGCAGAACAGACCAGGTTCATGAGTCATATACAGGAGGGCATTTATTACACTATTTACTGAACAGATCCCTGAAATCCAAGGGATACTTGATTTAAATGTCCTCCAGGGACATAAATGGAAGACAGAGTTGCAGAGCTTTAGGATTTAGGAAACTTTTGTCAATGCTCTGTTTCAGAAACAAAAGAGATATGAAAATTAATATGCTGCAGGATTGTATGCATTTGCAGACGTAGATGTCACTTGAGCACTACTTAAAGAAACTCTGTGGTATCTCAATGCTTGTGTTCAACAGCTAGATTAAACTGAATCTAGCTGTAAATCTCTTCCCAGAACAGGAAAGAACTGTTTTCTATAGAGTTTCCACTATTGAATTTCCTAACTTCTCTCACTTTTACAACTATTACAATTTAATAGCTGTAGACCTACTGGCTACACTAGCAAATAAGCCCAGTTCTCCTACACATTTACACTTGCAAGAGACATTATCTAGACAACACTTTTGCATCATGCTTTTAAAAGTAGTTTCTTGTACCTTTTTGTACTATATAAATTCAGAGCGAAAAATGTAAATACTCATTCTTACAAGTTTCAGAGCTATTAGCCAAGACTATTATTATTTTAGTCATCTTAATATTTTAATCATTTTGCCACTAGTTATTGACAGAGTGCTTGTTATAGTACATAGAAACATGTTATTGAACCAAGGACTGAAGTCCTGAGCTGGGAGTTTAATACATTTTGATATAACAGAACTAGTTGCTTTATTGCATACTTGCTCTGTATTGAGTTATTTTCTATATGGTCTAATTTCTAAGGAAAAAAATGTTTTGGTTTTCCCCTATGCCATTTGTCACAGGACAGCCCTGAGAAGTAGTCCCTCTGGTGATAGAGTATATTGGGCCTTTGATTGCTACCAGCTGTGCACATTATCCTTTGTTGCAGTTTTTGCAAGATGTTTGTAGATGGTCTGTTTGGTTTTTCAGCGATGTGGTGCATAAAAATCTGTGCTTACTGGAATTTGTTTTTACAGAAGATAATTTTTATGAAAACCTGCGAAGAAACCCACATTTTTCTACTGCACTCTAAAGAAAATAAATGTGGCATTATATCTAAGCTATTTGTATCACTGATACACCCTGAGACCAAAGGGACTAATATCATGCTTTATAGTGTGACAAATGTTGTTAAGGTTGGGATTCCCTTGTGGCGAGAGAGACGGCTGCAAGAGCATTCCTTCTTACGGTTCGATGCGGAACAGCTCTGCACTCTGTACGGTACATGCGTGCATGGGAAAAATTCTAACTGTGTAACTACCTAATGTGCAGAGCATTATTGCATTTGTTAATTAGACCCTTTCTACCTTTGTGATTTTGTCACGTTTTTATTCATGTGTACATTGCTGTAGAGGGTCCCAAATCTAAAAAAAAGTTTGGACTCTAGCGATTCTCCTGAGACGGCTGAAATTTGGCACGCTCATCTCTCAAGCAGAAATTAAGGACATGGTAGAACATCAGATCTAAAATGGTCACTTTAAGAAGTTTGGTGAGCTTGAAAAAATATACAGAACCTCAGAAAGATGAGAAGAAAATACACGTCCTGTTTGCATTGAACTAATCCTAACAGCATTGATTAAACAAAAGAAAATCAATCTTTCATTGGATTGATTAATTTAATTTTAAAGTGATTTAGAATGGACAAAAGGTGATTGTCTCTTCGGTACCATTACCATTTGATCTCACCATGAGGGAACTGACAGTACATCAGCCAGGATTTGGGCTTCCCACACAGTATAAAAAGGAGTATAAAAAAAAGAGTTTAAAAATGTCAGTGAATATTAAAAAGATACTGCAAAATATGTAGAGTGGTTTCCTATGAGTGGTGAAATAGAAATATGATGTTCTTGTAAGGAAGATCTGTTCACTTAAAATTCTGATCAGCTCAAAGAGCAAGATAAACCCAAGGAAATTAGGAAAATATTTTTCCAAATCCTTTCTTGCAAAACTATTGTATACAGATTATTCTGCTGAATGTCCTTCATTCTGAGTACAGGATGCTCTTTCTTACTAACTCTTCTGAGAATTTTTTTTCTGCAGCACACATTTTGTAAGTCTCAAAGTTGATATTGTTTTAGGACAATAGAATATTAGTCCCTCCAGATGTGATGAAAGCTATGGCTCATAGGAAAACAGTTCATTCTTTTGAGGAAAACATGAAATATGAATAGAAAGAACTCATTCTTGTATGTCTTGGCCATTGTCAAATATATTGGATCAACGTATTTTTTATATAATATAGACAAACACATTTTCTATGCAATTAAAAGAGCAGATGATCAATCACACTGCATCTATTTTGATAATGATAGCTAGATAATAGATAAATGTATTTATTTTGACAAAGGTATTTGATCCATTTGACAAAACTAGTGTACTCTCACTCTATATATTATTGTTACAGAGCCTGACCTTTTAAAATTTGATTTATAATTAGGTATTATTTTCTTAAAAGTTTCAACAATCATATTTATTCTGTACTTAGTTTGTAATAATCAGAAAAGAAATTACAAAACCAAGTGATCATGGGTTGGCATTACCTTTACATGTTTCCCTAAGTTATTCCTTCTATTCCCTCAATAGACATCAGGTTTGAAAACACTTTTCCAATTCAGTAATTGTATCCATAAGGTTATCCCTCAAAACTTTTAACAATTATTACTTATTTCTGCCAGAATTTTGATTAAAAAATTTATATATTCAGCCTGGTTTTAACCGTGGATTAAATAAATAAATAAAAGAATGCTTGCTTTTTAAAAAAGGAATGTTTGCTTCTGTAAGGCTCAGTAGTTTCTTATTATTTATCAGGCTTCAATTTGAAATCATAGATAGGAAATAGGTTTAACATTAAACTTGGATTGTGTTATTATTTACCAGTCTGCTTAGCTAGGAGATTTCTTTTTTCTCTGTGTTTAATAGACAAAGATAATCTCATTGTAATTATGAATATTTATACCTTATGTTAACTCTATTCTCTATTTTAGTTAAACCTTTTTTCTGAAACTTTATTGCATTATTTGTGTTTAAGAAGAAATTTTTTGCAGCTTACTGTAATAATTATTGACTAGATTTAATAATTATATTTTTGATACTACACATTATATGAATATTATAATTCTTAAGAAATATAAATTCTGAAGGTAGCAATTATATACTCATTTGTTTTATTTTTTTATGGCTGGTTCTGGTGGAAGAAGGGTGCCTGCAGGGGTGACTTCTGCAAGAAGCAGCTAGAAGCTCTCTGCAGGCCCCACAGAGCAACAAGCAGCTGGCTCAAGTCCAGAGTCACTGCTGACCATCAGCAATGGTCACAGTGCCTCTGTGAATCACATTTAGGTGGAAAAATCCTGCTAGCAGCTGCTTTTTTTGATCAGAGAAGGGAGTGAGAAGATGTAAGTAATTGTGCAGACACCAAAGTCAGCGGACAAGGAGCATGGAGGGTGTGGGATGAGGTACTTCAGGTGCCAGAGAGAAAGATTCCCCTCCAACCTATGGAGAAGACCATGGTGAAGCAGGCTGTCCCCCTGCAGCACGTGGATGACGACGGGGAGCAGAGATCTCATTTACAGCCCATGGAGAGGCCACATGCCAGAGTGGGTGGAGACACCTGAAAGACGCTGTGACCCCATGGGAAGCCCATGTTGGAGCAAGCTCCTGACAGTGAAACCTGTAGCCTGTGGAGAGACTGACCCATGATGGATCAGGTGTACTGATTCCTGAACCTCTCAATATATATTTTCTCCCCTGTCCAGCTGAAGAGGTGAATGATAGAGGAACTTTGGTGGATGTTTGGCTTTCAGCCAGGGCTAAACCACCACATTATTTAACTATGAAATGGATTTTACTCCTGATGAATGGAAAAGTAGGTTGGTTTTGAATGCATATTTTGTTTTCACTTAGAAAGCAAAACATGGAATGTAACTCATTCAAAGTAGAGCTTCTCTGCTATCATAACACCACTTGTAGAAATAGACAAAAGTGTTAGAAGAGTTTCTTAAAAATAAACCAAAAAAGCACATGTTTTTTCTGCCAGGACATCTATCACATCCTGGGTCAGGAATTACACCAGTGCTCCAAAGAGTGATATTAGTTAACTAAGGAAAAAATAAAACCATATTTTCTTGGACTGTAGAAAAGCAGGAGAAGGAGGAAATTTTCACTATGAGAAGAAATTCCCTGGAATGTATGTTACATTCCCCATTTCAAAATACAGAAAATTAATAAATGATGTTTAGGAAAAATCAGTGTTCAAATCAAGAACATAAGAGTGCAAATCTGGTTTTGAATTTGTGAAGGCTCCCAGACATGCCTAAGAAGCCTGATCATACTTAACAGTGCAGTGTCTGTGCAGAGAGTCCTTGAGTTTCTACAGTAGGCAAGCAGAAGGGGTTTTGCATGGGACTTCCATTACTGTGTCAAATGTTCACTTAATTGCTTCTTTCTCAACAATTTTACAAGGTCTCCCTGAAACTCAATATGGCCTTCTTTACTTAGGGAAGAAAAGAAGGAAAATTATGTTTCTCTCCTTGCACACACAAATATTCCATGTTTGATATAAAGTATTTAAACAATTATGGGTAGAAGAACCTTTTGGCAAAAGAGCAGGTCTTGTATTTTATTTAAGTGGTATAGCAATTATCCAACTATATAATGTGCAGTATTTATCAATGATTTTTCCTCTGCTGTGTTTTGAATGCACTCTGGTTTCCTGAATGCTTTCTCAGAGTGCCCTGCTGTTGATGGAGATTAAAATTTTGATGGAGAAATATTTGGTACACGTAATAGAATGTATTTGCTCATGAACTATACAACCAGATTCTCAACGCTGAAGTGATTATAATAGTCTGGGCATAGAAGCAAATGATTAGTTTTAGGGAACCTTTTTTGGGGAAGCTTATATTAATAGAGACTTCAGGTAGCTTTCATTGGAAGAATCAAGGATCAATATTGTCATGGAGAATGTGTCTACAATGGAGACCCAAAGGCGGGCAAGGGATGAAAGCAAAGTTAAAAGAACTGTCATTCACATTGTGCATTAACAGATGACAGTTTTGCACCTTAGTTGGGGCTAATTTCTATGTCTATCCTTTAGCAGCCTTAGTTGTTTTGGGAAAAAGATTTCCATACATATCCTGGAAAAAAATATAGTACTCCTGTACCTGAGTTTGGAGATATTTTTATACTATTGACAAGGTGTATAAGGCTCTAGAAAGATTTGTTGGAACTTCAGGAAGTAATCTTTAATTGTAATTATGCCAACAATGCCATTATCTTCCATCTCGTTACCTACCAAGCAGCTTGTATTGTCATATTTTGTTGCAAAACAAAATTTCTCAGTAAAATGATTTTCCTTCATTTCCCAACTTACCTTCCTCCCCTACATCCCGGCCTCTCCCCAGTCTAACATCTCATTATAGGATCTACTGAATGTAATTTGAGTGCAATTTACAGTGACTCCCTGGTAGTGTTTCCACTAACAGAATTTCTGGGAAATATTTTCTAAGGTCTGTCTTGTTCTTGCAAAGGTAGTAGATGAGTGTGATTGTCTTTCCCTAGTGGTGATCCAGATTAGACATTACCTTGTCTCATATGTCTTTCAACCAAGCAGTTAAACAGGAAAAGCTGATATTCTTGGCTAAGGTGATGCTCAACCCAGTCTTTGAAACCTTTCCAGGCAGATAGGGAACTCCTTCCACACAAAAGGGATGTAGATTATCAGAGAGCATGCGGTTTCTTCCTCTAAATCTCATTCAGTGCGAGAACAGCAGGAATTTTTATCCTTTGGCTGTCAGATATGCTCATATCCATGTACTTTTATAACAAAAAAATGCTATCCTTGAGATACCTCCATTTGTTTGTTGTTATTTTTGTCTTATGTGTGAATGTCTACACTTCTACATGCATTGAATTTTTATTTTCCTTCCTCATACAAATGAGGCTAGTGTAGTTGTTATAAATAACAGTCATACTTAGCTGCTTGATATGTGTGTTGATTATTAGTAATTAAGCATTTGATCATTACTCAGCAGCACTATGGGATTTGGTTGGTTTAATCCTTTATTGTGTAATTATTGTTTGAAAATTCAACAAAATTTTAGTGTAAAAAGGTAGTAATACTAAAGCAAATCTGATGGATATTTAACACTATATAACTGTAGGCTGAGAAATAATTCAGCAGTACTGATTATCTGATTTATGATGAAAGGCAGCTTGTGGAGTTAATCTTAGGCCTATGAAAAAAAAAAGTGCTTAGCAAAACAATTGTTTTAACTGTTGATTGTGCATTTAATTTTGACAAAAATGGCCTGCACTAAGGAAGTCAGGCCTGGCATTTTACCTGAAATGGGAAAAGTAGTATACAGAACAATCAAGCAATTTTGCTCCTTTGTAGAGAAGTAATGGATAATTCAGCATTGAGATGAACACAGCAGGCTTTTTTTCAGCATCAGTGTTACATGGAAAGTGACAGATTACCTTTAAAGACACAGAAGTCATAGTAGCTAGTGTATTTATACTCTATACTTGAAAAGGATTATTTTTTTCAGAGAAATATTATTGTCATGATTACTGTACGTTTACAGCATGTAACTGTAAGAACGCTACTTGCATTCTCTTTTGTAAGTGCAAATTTAGCCTCTCTTTTGGTCATCATGGAGATTCTCTTTGTAGTAGTGTCGCAGTTTTACCCCGGCTGAGAGCTGAGATCCACGCAGCTGCCTGCTCTTTAAAGAAAAAGAGGAAGGGGAGAAGTGTGGGGGGGGGTGGGGTGGGGGGGTGGGGATGGGGTAGGAGGGGGGCGTGAGAGAAGGGAAGGGAAAAGGAAGGAGCAAATAACAACTCAAAACCAAGAAACCAAAAACCCATGGGTTGGGATAAGGATAGTTTACTAAAATAGCAGAAAGATACAATATAACAATGCTAACAGGACTTTACAGCAACAAATATATGAAGCTGTTGGTACACAATGCAGTTTCTCACCGAACCACACAGCTCAGGCCGTGCCACTCAGAGCCGTCCCGGAACCCGACCGTCCCCCAAAAACTGTGTGTCCCAGAGCCACCCCCCTCCTCCTCCCATCAGCCCCCCTTTATACTGGGCAGTACGTAATTGGCATGGAATACTCTCTTTGGCCAGTTTGGGTCACCTGTCCTGGCTTCGTCCCCTCCTTTCTCATTAATAGAGAAATACGAAGAGCTGAGAAAGTCCTTGACTGCTTGACAACAACTAAAAACATCAGGGTGTTATCAGCACTGCTCCCATTTTAACACTCAAACACAGCATTCCACCCGCTGCTACAAAAGAAGTTAACTCCATCCTGACCGAAACCAGGACAAGTAGTACAAAATAACTCTAGTGTGTGAGGTATGGAGGGTGGTAGTAGGATAGAATACAAGCAAGCAGTTTATTTACGGGTCTTGCTGCTGCTGCTGGTGCTGCTGTTCCACATGCCATGTGATCTGTGTATGATCTTTCTCCTGCTGACTCATACACCATACATGTATTGATGTATTCAAAGATTTTGGCAATAAGCAGGAAAACCTGTCAGGGTTTTCTGCTTTGAGGAAGCATTGAGTAAATTCAAAAATTTACTGCAAATTTTTGTCTGCATTTGCCTTCATTAAACCAGTCACCTCCTCTTTGCATGTGGATGATGATAGGCAATATGTTGAAACTGAATCTGCTGTGATATTATGAAAAACAAGAAGAGTGGAATCTTGTCTGGCACATTTCCTGCCACTGAACTTCAGATACTTTCCTCAAAGGGCTATGTCATGCATTATTCCACTGTATGAGTCCTATTTACAGCCCAGCTCCACATTGTAACAAGAACCTTTGTTCTTTCAGTGATAGAAATAAGTGCCTTTGTGGTCTTTGAAATACTATGTTGGTATAAAACACACAGTTATTCAGAAGCCTGTGAGCAAACATGATTTTAATATTAGAAACATTCTAACTTGCATTCTGAGAAAGGACATCAGAAACCTGTCAATGCTACCCTCTCCATAGTGGGAAAATTTGCATTTTTATCCATATACAGTACCTTTCTTATATATAAATAAAACAGCTTGGTCTTTTATGCCCTCTGTTTGTGTGTGGTGTATTAATCACTTCAAAATGTCCCATCTTCATATATAGGGGGAAAATAGCAGAGTTAAGCAGACTTGAATGTAGCAGCAACTTTGTATTGTTTCCTCTGGTAGAACCTAGTAGGAGCTGTGGATGTTGAGCCTGGAGAAGAGGAGGCTGAGGTGAGACCTTACCAGCTACAACTACCTGAAAGGAGGTTGTAGAGAGGTGGGTGATGGTCTCTTCAGCCAGGTGACAGGAGATAGGACAAGGGGAAGTGGCACAAAGCTGCACCAGGGTAGGTTCAGATTAGATGTTAGGAACCTAGAGTTGTCAGGACCTGGAACAGGCTGCCCAGGGATGTGGTCGAGTCACACTCCCCAGATGTATTTTTAAAAAGGGCAGATGAGGTACTTAGAGATGTGGTTTAGCATAGGATGAGAACAGTTTGACTTGATGATCTTAAAGGTCTTTTCCAATCTTATAATTTTGTGATTCTACGTGACTTCACACTTTGGTGACCTCTCACAGCTGTAGAAAGGCATATTATTTGAAAATCTCATTCTGTAGGCAAGTTTACATAAGTTTGAGATATGAAGTTTATTGATCTCTCTCCTAAATAGACACACCTTTTTGTACTGAAGCTTCATTTACCTGGGGGAAAATACACATGTTCTGGTAGCAGCATTTTCAATCTCCACACTTCAAGGTATCTTTTAATTAATTACATTATAATCTGTATGATCATAATATTCATTCTGGTTGAACTTAGTTGTCATGTATGCTATTGAATACTGTACAAAGCGATGGTTCAGTAGTGGACTTCATGGAGCCAATGTATTTATATTTTGAATTGCCCACTCCTTTTATGACTAAATATTCAGTTTTCAGACAATCCTGTAATGGTTTATTTATATAACTTTGTCTAACGACCTTCTTTCCTGATTTAAAGATATGTTGCCTCAACATGGCATCACATATGCAGATATTCAGGTAAAGCAGTGCAGACTAAGAGTATAGATCTTGAAACAGCATTAATCAATAAATTTTGAACTGGTTTTATTACTTTAACCTAATTATAGTCAATCTTTTTTCTTCAAATGTATCATAACAATTTTGTGACCAAAGTTAAAGAAAGTTGGTGCAACAGATAAATTCTCACAACTAAAGGTTTATAGGAATAGAGCTAAATGGATAGTTATTATTTGTTCCAGTAGGCCCTCTTGCCTTGTATCACTCTGTGTCCCTTGCTTTGAATTTAAATGGCCATTTACCTTGGTTTGATTAAATTATAAATTATGTAATCATGACTGGAGAAAGGATTCTGATTTCTGCACTACGTATTTAATCTAAAATTTTAAAATGCTGAAGATGTTAAATGTTAATGGAAAAAAAAGTTTAGCTGCTAATCAATAATATATGAAAAGCCTGATGCCATACAGCAGAAATGCTGTACATTCCTACTCTACCAAAATGAAAAGGAAACTTTGAGGTATACTAGACTGAGCAGCAGATGAAATGAAAAATAATATATGAAGTAAAATATCTTATTTCTTCACATAGAAAGGTAACAGGGCATTTGGTGTTGGGTTTAATTTTTATCATCTGAAAAAAGCCACATTTATAGGTGTTTGTCCAGATAACTAAAAGTTTTAGCAAGACTGTGAGAAAAGTAGATTTTTGTGTTGAAGATTGGTTTGTATACAAGACAGATGAGAAAGACTGGTTCCATTATCCTTGCTGAGAAAATTGGTTCTTCTGTTTGAGAAACTTGAAAACATGCTTTGGATAATTCATACAAATAAGTAAGTAAAAAGAAAGGGGTTCATTTCATCATGTCTCTTTAAATCTGTACTGTTGTTCTTGCCTTGTCATTTCATTGGAAACCTAGTGTTAGTAATGTAGGCAGCCTGCTGTGGCCAGAACAGTAGTTTCATAAAACAGGGTAGTGGTAATGATGTCTGTGAACCCCATGGAGATAGCTCGAAACTTCTGACAGTTGCTTAATGAAATTAGGACTTTCTTATTTGCTTGGAAATCTTTTTATTTCACTAATTGGACCGTATTTTATGGTGATGTAACACATGGTTAAAACTTACATCTGTGTTGTGTCATTTTTAGTTTCAATCTCTATATTCTTGATCTGTTTATTTACTGAGAACAATTACCCTTTTAGGTAGTGTTATATATTCTCACTAGCTGAAATGGCCCTTGGAAGTTAAAATAATTAAGTATTCTATCATATTGACAACAAGCCTTACCTGATAAAAATCTCAGCATTAACTAAAAGGTAGAGTTTGTTCTACAGGAGAGGTTGGTACGTGTCACTGAGTACCATGGACGGCTTTACGAGGAGCTAATTGTTCCATTTGTCTTCACTCAAATAATTAGAAGACCTGGTCAGCAGGTCTGCCCACTGTGCAGTATCTTTTTGTCCACTGCAAGCGGCAGTGTAACAAGCAATGAGATTTGGAGCTGATCTTCATCCCACAAATAAAGTTAGTGCATCCAGATTTGGAAAATGACAGCAGTAATATTCCCTTAGTAAAGCTGGAGCTTAGCCCTGTTATACTTATTAAAAAGCCTATTCATACAAATTAAATCCATTCCATATCCTGGCCTCTGATGACAGCTCCATTTTTTTTTCTTGTCTGGTTTGAATTACCTCAAGTCTGTACCCAGAAAGAATTTATCCCTTTCAAGAGACTTCTCCAAGCCTATAATAAATTCACATGGGTTGTCCCTTCAATGTGGTGAATTTGCATTATTATTTCATTATGAGAAGGAAAGAAAGAGGATTAGATCTCTTGCAGCATTGGCAGCACCTAATTCAACCTGAACACATGATTAAAGCTGGCATTTATGACTTTAACTGTCAAAGAAAACTAATTGTAAACTGAGAGCTGTGGATAATTATGGCCTTTACTATTAAACCGTTTTTCTCCTATTTATCACAGGACAAACTACAGACAATACTACTGTTTGCATTTAGCTCTCAGTTACTTGGAGCCTATTTATGCAAATGAAAATTGATCTAGATTCTCAAATTGATGGTTCTATGTTAACTTAATTTCAATCATTCTGTAAAAAAACATGAAAAAAGGTGGCACTTAGTCAGAAATATCCATGACACTGCATTTTGTATTGTCTTTCTTGTAAGTACCCTTTGTTTTTAGCGTCTGTCTAGTTAATTTGTTTCACATGAATGCTACTGAATAAGTTACTTGAACTACCTTCTCACAGGAGATATTTTCCTTTGTCTTTTATTCGTGTCTCTTGTATGGATTTATCATCTTGTAGAGTTGTATACATCATAGTTTAATAAAGTGTGTGTACGTTTATAAAGAAAGGATTCCCTGAGACTCTGGAATAAATGTGATAAAAATAGATTTAATGTGATTAGACATGTGAAGAACAGGAAATCTGGATGCTGCAAGTGGTGCAAACAATAATTTTGAACCTTTTCTCAAGGTAGTGCTAACTGAAGACCAGGGTACATTGACTGGGGCTTCTGACCTTTCAAAAAAAAATGTGAATAAGAAAGGGTAACATGAACAAGACATATAAAACCAATTAAAAAGTGTATAAGGAATAACTCTATGTTGTACCACAATAAAAGAGTCACAGTCAACTAACAGTTGTCTATATGACAGAAAGAAATTATTTTTCACACTAATGTATAATTATTCCATGCCCCAAAGTACCACTGTGACCAAATATAACTGGTTTACCAAAGAGTTAGCTTCATTAGTAATCTTTGACATGACAGTCCTGCATGCAATCTTTGGGACAGGAATTCCTACATCTCTCTAGAAGAGCTGATGCCACTGTCTCCTGTACTCTCTCCCTAAATACCTTCTGGATACTGTGAAAATACTGACAAGGGACTAAGTAGAGCTGATAATGCAGCAGAATCAGTATGTTGGGGCGCAATATTTAGGAAATAATTGTGTGCTTTGTTAGCTAATGAAATAAAAAGTGGTTGAGGGCAACAGGCAAAATAGAAATAGAACAAAAGTGTAAATATCAAAAAGCCCTTGGGATGTAATCTGTAGGAAGATCCAGAAGTACTGATAAACTGTGTCTGAGATCCTAAACTAACTGATTATATTAATCCAATGCACATTATTTTCTGTTTTTCATTCAGTTACCTTCGAAGATCTGTGACTTACATCATGTTTATCTATGTGTGAGGACTTTCTAATGGGATATTTTTTGACTGTGACCAAACTGGAAAACCAAAACAACCCACAGTAGACTTCTTGGGAGTATAAATAAATATGTTCTTCAGCTACTGAACAAATATTACATGACTCAGTCTTTGCCCCAGAGAAACTTACACTGCAGTTCTAACATCGGACAGAACAGCTATCCATACTTCTGTATGGTGACTGAACTAAGAAAATGACCATTTCAATACACTCAGAGAATGTAGCTCCAGATCTGTTGAAACAGAAAGGTTTACTTAAAGATTTGAGCTGTTTACTATTCTGTCCAAAGTTTGTTTTTTCACCGTTTTACTTACAAATTCTAATTTTTTGTGTATCTCTCTGCTCCCTGCATCTCATTGCAGGCACAGTTAATTTAAGCCATAACACCAATAATTTATGTTTGCTGGATGTTATCTGTTTCGTGTAAAACACTGTGTGCTATTGCTAATCAAGTGGACTGATGACTGAATCTATTTAGATGCCAAACTAGTTGTAGTCATTCCCAGATCAGTTTTTAAGTATTTAAAGGGGTAGGGTAGCCAAACCAATTAAATTAATCTAATTTAATTCAGGTACAGATTTGCATTGACAGGATGCAAATGGTGACAGAGTAACTTGCGCTGTAGAAGAAATAGATTTCTGGAATATACAATTTAGAACGTTTTAACTGTAATTACTGTTAATATATTGATGTCTCTCTGTAGGACCTTGTGATGGAGAAACCTAATAATTCCATGGATTTCAGGTATTCCGACTAAACAATTACATGACTCAAGGTGTCGTGCTTCTGAAAATAATAAAAATGGAGTCATAAAGCAGCAACACATTTGTAAAACCAGGTCAAAATGGAAAGCCAGACCAACCAAGGTATTAAGATACTATGCTCACACTATAACCCTACAGATCTCAGAGACCATTGTGTGTTTAAAATTTCTGTCAACAGGATTTCCAGCTTTTAAACTCTGATGATGTATTTATCAGCATTTTATGACACAGCATTCAGAAACTTGGAGAAAAATGCTTATAAAGAAATATTAAAAATATTACAAAGAGTCAAGAGTTTAAAGTATAGCTAAGGTAACAATGGCTTTATCTGTAAAGACAAGCTACAAGCAAAACTTACCAACAGAAGCAACAGACCAGAATATAATAAATTCCGATGACAGTGTTTGCCATAAGGAGAGAAAAGGTGAGGAAAGAAACAAAGGTCAAAATGAAACATCTATTTTTTATAAACAGTATTACCTATGAAATAAAGACATATTGTGCAATTGGTATCTCGCCAGAAATAATAGAAGTGATACCTACAGTAGAATTCTAGAAAATGCAATGGAACGTTAGCAAATCAGAAAAAAAAAGTCTTTCAGAAACAAAGTAAAAGATGCTGTAATCTTTTAATACATGAGAAATGGTAAAATAATTTTAGTACAATGCCTTTGAGAGACAATCTGGCAAAGACCTAGGATATGGTAGATCTCTAAAGTTGACTACGAAGGGAAAGAAGTAAGGTAAAAATAGAAAAGAAAATGTAGCCTTTACTCAGAAACAGAAGTTAACCATAAATAGATAACATTTAACAAATACAAAAATGGATTTCTTTTAATATTTTAAAGACAATTGAATAGGAAAACAATCCTGGATTTTGGAATGAGTTGTCATGACTTCCAAGGTCTCTAAATGTGTGATTAATATGAAAGAAATTTACTAGTGCTATCCAAAAGAGAGAGGGGACTTGAAATCGGTGGAGGGGATATCAGCTGAGGTGAAAAGGAGGAATCATTAGCTGGATAGCTTTAGTCATTCTGTAGATCAGTGACCTCCTGGAAGGAGTATGGGACTTTATTTTTTAATTAGGTCTGTTTTCTGAATACAGATGAAGTTACATATTACGTGGATTCACATGAAATGGAGAAATGGATTGGTAAGAAGTTACCAGTTCAACCCTCATAGAACATAAGTAAAAAAACCCACATAACACAAGATCTAATGCAGAATACTTTAACAGAAAACTGTGAAATGCTTGAAGTAAGGCTTCAGATCAATCAGAGAATATCATAAGTAATTATTCTGGTATGACATCCGTAAAAGCAATGGATTTATTTCAGGTTGGAGCACTGGTAATACCACGGGAAAGTTGGCACACAACTGAGGAAAACAAAACAACTAAGGATAATCAGAGACTCAAGAATTTTGGGAATATAAAGATCATTGGAAGAATGGTTTTAAGAGAAAGGGTTGAGATGAGCCAAAGAAAAATTAATATATAGACTTTGTTGATGCAGTGATAGAACTTGGAAAGGGTAGGATGCGGCAGTAAGCATAAATAAACATGACTAATTAGGTAGGTTGTTCTATTCAAAGCAAAAGTTTGCAAATTTGGAAGTGATAAAAAGGAAACACAGGGTGGTAAATATGTGGTTAGATTTCAGAGTTTTGTTAGATCTCAAACTTTAGGATGAGAATTATATTTATGCTAGTAAGAAAAATCCCTCAGATTATTGCAACAAGATTGTTGTGTTTAATTAAGGAGAAGGGAATTCATGTTTTAGGGCTTTATTTTTACTTCTTAGAAATGAGATCTAATGGGTGAAAACCTTTCAACGTCCTTACTAGTTGATTAATATACTTTCATCTGCTGAATGTTATCTCACTTTTGACTTAGTGAGATAACATTCATGATTCGAAACCTTTTTTTCTTGTCTGGGAGGTGTCCTCCCAGCTTTCCTAGGCTAAGTATCAGGACAATATGACTGTGTATATTAATGGATGGTGGGAAAGGAGATAGCCATATTACTTCCTGATGCCCTTCTGTGCTCAGGACAGAGTATCCTTAAAGACTTTCAAGAATCATAAGATGAGAACATTCCTTGTCATGAGAAATATAGTCATGCAAATTACATTTTAGAAAGACTTCCAAGAATAAATCCTTCCCTTCCCTACCCTTCTCTCCCCACTTTTTTCCCCTTTTCCCCCTTCCTCTTTAATCCACTAGAACTATGTTATAGATTACTTTTTGGTACTCTTTTTTTCTGTTAAGAATTTCATTTCCATTGCTGGCTAGAAAGTCTTTTCTTCAACTGCTATGCCAGAAACCACAATTTCTCCAGGAAATCAGACACTCAGAGTTTCATTCTGAGGTGGCAGATTGTAAAACTATTTCAGCTCATTTAAAGGATTTAGTTTTTCCTGGAGAATACACTTCAGCACTTTATAGTGCCAATCTCATAATTGGAGCATATTAAATGACTTTTCTTGCCCTGTATATATGCATCAAGAATATGCCTGATGAAAAAGAACTGGTAACACCAATAATAAACCTTCTTTTCCAGATTTTTCCCTAGACCACTAAATACATGTTTTCTTAACTCTAGTAGAACCTATTAAGGTTGTGTCAGCAAAACAAAATGAGATTTGGGTCTCAATTTTTCTGCAAGATAAATACATTAAAAACTATGATCACTGGTGAATATAAACAAAAGAAAAAGTGCTTATGCTTTAGAAGCATGTAGAGTTCTAACACTAAATACAGAGATGTTTTCACATTAAAAATATATCTTTCAGAGCTATTTAAATAAAAAAATAGCAAGACTTGGTATTCTTGAAGCATTTACATTCCTACTATGAAATTGTCCAAGTGTACTGTCTGAAGGTTTTATTTCGTAAAATACAGACAACTCTGAAAAACAATGAATACCACAGTGACTAAGAAGTTAGCCTGTCTTAAAAGTTATGGTCTGACTTCTATCTTACTGACTGAGACACATGCAAGAATAGCATGAACTCATTCCCTAGAGAAAATGCCAGTGATGTCCAAACAGCCACATTGACAGCAGGTTTTTTGGATCCATTTTCTGATTGCTGTGTTCCATAGGTGTTTGTGATGGATGCCCAGTGGCTGTGTACAGCGTTATTCCAGGAGTGATTACCTTCATGCGATTTATGAGCTACTGTAACTTTTATGTTGTCTGCAAAAGGCATTTCATTTTTCAGCTCATAAACCTTCTGTTAGGAGATCTGATAAAACCAAAAACCAAGTTTCAGGGGAGTATTAGTTCATTGCTATTAATTACTGCTTTGTTTTAAATAGAAGCTGATTAGACTTTCATGGAATATTAAAAAAATCCCACAAAAAAACCCACAAAAAAAAATTAGGTCTTGGACAGCCAAAAATTCATTACAAGAGAACTAAAAATGTGATGGGGGCTCACTTTCTAGCTGAAAATACAGTTAATGGTGCAGGATTGAGGATAGCTATCTACCAATCACTTGCATACCTACCCACTACAAATTATCTCGCAGTTTAATATGACTTGACATAGCTTCTCACTTCCTACAGTACTAAAGAATATGTTTCTACAAAATCTGGAGTGTTGCCTATAATACAGCATAGAACTAATGGAGTATCAGAGTACAAGGAACTATTTGGAAGTTGTCTTTTTTTTGGTTGTATATTATTAAACTCTGTTCCCACTTTCTTTCTAAACAGCATAGCAGTGGAGAAATTTTAGAAGCCAAAACTCAAATGATTTAAAGGAAAATATTAATTTGTTTTCATCCCCTGACTTAATTAGATTACACTGATTTACTTTATTCATTGCATATCAGATGCACACATCCTCTCAGATACCAGTACCTGAAATTCACTGAGGAGCAGGGGCCAACTTCATGAGTTGCAGGGGATCTTTGGGTTTCAGCTGGTGTGTGCCTGACAGCAGCCATGGGCAGGCTCTGCTTTCTGTGCCAGAATGTGTCCCTGAACCAGGGACAGAACAGTGTCACAGAAATGTATTTTGTGTCTTGAAGCATCATAGATAGCTGTTTCAAAGTTTACATTGAAAAGAAGGGATTGTTGTTCTCTGACAGGGTTTACAGACATGATTTTCTCTGTTCTTTTCTGCTTCCTTTATTTGAAAAAAAGTCTTTGCTTCAATTCCCTTTGTCTTTAGAGGACGACATCCCCAAAAGCTGGGAATCTTTTTGATGAGACTGTCATAAGTATTCTATGATGTGCAATATTTTTTTCTACATGACAAAGGCTAATAATTTCTAGAGTTACCTATTTCTGTGGCAATTTTTCATGCTGTATTCTGATGAGATCACAGAAACTGGCTGGAGACACCTGTTTGCTGATCTGAAATCCAGATGGACAGTGAAGTGAAGCACTTCTCTGAAGTTCTTTGTGCTCAGCTCTTTGAAAGATTCATTTAAAGTTTCTAGGTATGAAAGGAACTTTATTAATGCTCTAACTGCTGGATGCTGAGCTAAGGACACTCATCATGCTTCCTAAAATAAACTGTTCTCAGACTTTCCCTCAAGCCAAAAGAGTAGAATTACTAAAGCTTTTCCTCTAAGAACTCTGCAAGCTCCTCATTTGTTCTTGGGAGATTAAACCTGTCACTCCCAAAGAATTTTTAAGAAAACGTGACAAACCAGTGTCTGGCTGTTTGTAAAAGCTTAGGAAATTTTAATTAGCACAGTGCTGAGGTGGCACAATGTTAAGAGTTGAAATAGTCAAGAGGATACTCAGGGTTGCATAGGATAAAATTAAAGGTTTTTTTTTTTTCCCCAAGTATGATGATTTAGAGCACTTTTACAAGATTTTGGCGATCATTTTCAAAATTCTAGAAGCCTTCTTAACTAATACACTTGATTTTCATGGTGGTACATTAAGTGCTTTTGCTTTTCCACTTGCCATATTTGCAGTGTCTTTCTTTTCTTCAGACACGTTCATTGCCACAGTGAAATGAAATATATTCGGAAGACACTGAAATTATTTTACCATATGACTTGTGGATGACTGCAGGCTTTCCAAGTTGTACAAAGATATCCACAGTAGCAAAAGTAAATAAATTTGGAATGAGTTTTTGGTGGCTGAAAATTGCAGCTTCCCTGCAGGTGCTAAAACATTCTGGTCCAATTGACACCTTCATGATGAAACTATAAACTTCTGGTTGTCACACAGGAAAACAATATATGAATGAGAACTTTTTGAACTTGTATATGACCAATGTTCTCTCCTCCTCATTTCACTAGATGTATATCCATGATACAAGCTAAGCAGCCCCTGGGACTTGGTTGGGAGTTGTGAAGTGAAACTAGTTAGATGACTGAAGAGGCACTGCAAGGTTGGCAGTGACACGTTTCGCTGGAACATGGGTTTGACATTTTGAAACTTGATCATTATTTTTGTTGTACGTTTCCCAGTTAGCATTCAGAAATCTCATTCTGACACTGCAAGGTCCAACAGCTGTTGGCATTGGCTGGACTGAGACACTCCAAATGGGAGAAGACAGCCTGCTGTTTGCAGAAATTGCAGTTATCCAAGGGACTGAGGAATCCACTGTGTTTTCCTTTTTTCTGTTTGATGTGATTTTGGCTCATACGGGAACCCAGTACCATAGATAAACACTTATTATTCTTGCAATTAAGAAGGAAAATTTTCCTTTTCTTTTTAAAAATATGAAATCCCAAAATAATCAATATGTATGACTCACTCTACATACAGACAATTAAGACCTATTCCTCCAGCAGAAATCAAGTGATTGAGGTTTTGTTTTCTAGTAACAGTTTTGATTGTTCCTTTTTTTTTTTTTTTTTCCCAGGCCTTTGCAGTGTTATAATATCCATGACACAAAATCAGTAATCTTTCAAGAAGCAGATTCTAATAGCCACAACCTTGAAGCTACACAACCTATGGTAGCTGTGTCTGCTTACGTAACAAAGGAATTAAAGGCCCCAGTTCACAAAGGTATTTCTGTGTCCAGATGTCATTGATTTCAGTGGGAATTAGAGACGCAAATAAGAATTACAAATTGAATACTTTGCCTGAACTGAACCTGTTGTTTCTCTTGTCTTCTCTTAATAGAAAAGACATGCTTAGTCACTGCCATTATGAAAATTGAGCATGAGCAAACAGCTTGAACTTTCTCCTGTAACAAACTCCTGGAAACTAAAGAATGGTGGAAACTATCTGAAAATTTTTTGTGCTAGTGGGTATTTTTCATGCTGTGGCTGCTTCTGTAAGAGGGCAAAACCCAACAAAATATGAAGAATTAAGATGAAAATGAGAACTAAATTATTAATATAACAAAGTACTGCTGCTTTCTCCGTGCACATTTCCAAATCTATTGGATTTTCTCTCATTGTTCTGTATAAATTGCTTCTGACTATACAATGGACTTGAGCAGGGCCATAGCTTTCAGGTTCTTGATTTTTCATAATTCACTCAAATGCCAGCTCAATGACATTAAGTGGAAAAATAGAAAAAAAATGTCTTCACTTTTCCACAGAAACAATTTTGAAAATCCATTTACATGGAAAATAAAGAGGCATTAAACCCAGTGCAAATCTGCAGCTGAATACAAAAATGTGAAAGCATAATATTTTATTTTCCAGATAACACAATACAAACCATTATTTATTTCCTGAAAGGGCTGAAGAGTTCTGAGTTCTGTGGAAGTGGGCTGTTTTTCTAATTTAAAATGTGGTAAAATAACTGGCTAAAACCATTTTTTTTTATTTTAAAGAAAATAAACCTTAAACAGAGGCCTTCATGAGAGAATTTTAAGAAGTAAAGTATTACTGTTTATTAAATAGCCTTTCATTTGTGTTCATTTGTGCTAATGCTTCTCAAACTCTTCAGTCCTTGAAATGATGTTGTAAGATTTTAAATCCTACAAACTGTTTACCACTTGCCAAGCTGCAGTGCTCTAGTGAGTGTTCTGTAAGATGTTTTGCTGAATAATGTTATCAACAACACAGTTAAGTCAGGAAAATAGAATTTCTATACTAAGAGGAAAATAGCTAATCCATGTCATGAAAGAAAGTAGAAAAGACATTTAGTAATATTGCAAGTATTTAATAAACCTGTGCATAGTGTCTAACCAGGAGATCTCAAATGATACAACACGAGAGTACCAAACTGTTTGACTGGCACAACTGAAAGTATGCTTTAGGGGGTTAGGAATGTTCTCCAACTGTCCAAGTATAACAGACCATATAATATTTATAATGCTTTGAATTGCCTGTAGATTGCCTTGAAAATAAATTTTAAAAAAATCTAGGGCTTATTTTCTTATTCTTGTGCTAAGTGGACTTTTTGGGCTACAAGATTATTGACATATGTTGCAAGGAAAAAGGAATTTTTATACCTGTATCACTGGAAAAGTACAGACATACTATTTACTAAGGCTCCTTGAGGTAATACTGAAAGATCTGATCGAAAAAGATCTCTGCCTTCTTCAAGTTCCTGTATCTTCACTTTTCCTTGAAGGATATAGAGAATGTGATCTTGTTCTGCCAGGTTGTAAACCTCTGAGTGTTGGGCAAGTTTTGGCAATAGGTCACATGAAGCATAAGGAAGATGGCTTTCAAAGGTACACAAAAACTCTGTGTTAGCATCCTAATGAAATTTTTAAAAAAATCAGCTTTACATATTCATGAAATTAATTTATCTTGGTGTAAAAAGTCTGTGTGTATCCCAGAAGAATTAAGTCCCTGTTAAGAAGGAAAAAAAAAGACAAAATCTGAAAGAGGGATAAAACCCCCAAACAACCTACCCACAGAAAAAGCTGGCATTCATACAAGTGTTCTGGCACAAAAGTTCACATCAGACATTAATATTCATATCAACAAAATACCGAATCATGTCCTAATGGCAAATAAAAGTACTTATAACACTAAGGAATAAGATATTCTATGTGCCTTGCTGGGATATTGCTTCAACCAGCTGAGAAATGGCCATATCCCAGCATGGAACATACATAAAAATATTTGTTGTTGTGATTATAGAGTGGTGTCATGCTAATAGTAGAAAACTGAAAACTTAAAAACGAGAAGTTAAAAATGTACTCTCTATCAATAACAAGAGATAGACTATTAAAGTGGATTAAATTGATGAAGAATATCTTGATTTGATTATTGACTTAATACTGCTTTCTTCATGAAAAACAGTGACCCCAGTATAGTTTCAAAATTTCCTTTCTATTATTTCTATTTTCACACCAAATAACTTTTAGGAAGGATTTTTATTTCAGCTCATCCTCCAGGTCCCTTATGATCTTTGAAATTATGATAAATTCTGTGATTAAAAAAACCCCAAATAAACCCCACTTTATTTTGTACTGCACACCAACTTACACTGTGGAAGTGCAGGAAACCTATTTCACATACATGAAAAGAATGTATGTGTGTTTCATACCAGCTGGGCTATCAGAATCCATCGGTTAAGCCTGTTTTCTTTCATATTTAAGTTTTTTTTTACTAGCTATCATACCCACTTGAATTGCGTTCTGTTCCTGCCTTTGTATTTGCTCTCCTTTAGGAGGTTAGTTTGTGTCCTTTCCAGAGAAGAAACCTGTGATCATTATTTAGCCAGGCATTGCTATGGACAGGTAGTGAGTTTATTGTTGCTTACATTTAGCAGAAATCCGGACACTAAGAAGTTTTCAGGCAGCACATATAAAAGTTCATCAAGGCTTTTATCTGGCTCCATCCAGATTGATATAACAACTACATGCAGGTGTCAATGTGAATTAGGAAGCAGAAAGTTCCTCTCATGGTTCACTGTTCACAGCAGGAATCAGCCCCCAGTAAGTCATGATTTTCAAGTGGCATTATTTAAAGTTAGCAACTTCAGCTACTAGTTAAGTGACATGACAAAATTTCTAAACATGAGCTATGTGTGTGTAGCTTTTTTAATAGCTTTGAAAAAAAAAGTAATTTTTCAAGATTTTGGAAGTAACAGCAGAAGGTCTGCATAAGTGATTATCTTTAGAAAGATTCTTTAATTATGTTGAAAGACCTAACTGTGACCATTCGCGAGCACTGCTAAACCTTCCTAGATTACTTCATCCAAGGATGTGATCTATGGCACTAAAAAAAACTGGCTTTGTCAAGTTTTTTAACCTTTCTGTTTTCCAACTTATTTTCCTTCTGTCTCAGACAACTATAGCAAAAGCTACCACCACTGCAAGTTTTTATTGGGATATAAAGATCTCACACTGGGGCCCTGAAACACTAACAAAAGCCCAAGGGCCTCAGGTCCTGTGTGACATCGAAAAAAATACATGATGGGATGAATTTGTGATGGCCTCCTGGCATATAAAAACACAGAAAATTGACATGACAGCAGCTTCTGCTCAATCATATATAGTACAGGTGGCAGCTGCTCCAACAATTTCCGCTTCTCGCTCTGCTTAGCTTTTCCCAGCAGTTGCAATGGCAGAAGTACCGTGACTCAAGCTTTCAAACGCACGAACCTCTGGAGAAATCTGGCACAAAATGCTATTGCGCCAATTCAGCTAAAGGCAAAGCAATTGCTGCCTGCAGTGGTGCATTTCTACCTTGATGAGCTACTTAGAGAAATCGGAAACTGTCCATCTGAAAACCTGTAATAAAAACTTTCCGCTGGCCTGATCTTGCCAGTTTAGCCTGTTGGATTGCTCACTTGCACATCAACAGGCATATAGATGTTTAGCATGAATGGATATGTTTAGCATGGCAGGAAATATTATAACAGTCAAGAGATTCAGATTGCTACTGCAAAATGCAGAGCATCTGGCAGATATGGAAGTAAACTTGCCAAGAATGAATTAGAAATATGCATATAGTTCTGAAATCGCTTTGTTGCTGGCTTATAAATCTGGAGGTGACCAAACTATATTCCGCTGTATGGTAACAATTAGAAACTCACGCCTTCTCTTCCATCTTTGCCCCATTTGATGCTCAATTTAGTATATTTTACCCTGTTATAATTTTATAGTCTGGATTAGCTAACAGTCTCTTGTTGGTACATCAGGTTATTTAATTTCCTATGAAAATTCTGGAGTCACACTGAAAAGGGGCTTTTATAGTATCTATATTTTGAAATTTTCAGCTTTGTTTTGAACAGCTAAACATGAAAAAAAAGATGTGCATTTCATCTTGAATTTAATCAGTTCTCAGAAAAAACACCTTCCATAATTGGAGGTTGATATTTACTGCAGCTTTGGACCATCCTAGATCCATTGTAAAAGCAGCAATAATAAGAAAGGAAAGAGGATTATTTTAGTACTACTTGATTAATGATAGTATATGGACTAGCAAAGTACTATTGTGGTGATAATGAGATAGTGTGCCTGCTGCTGGTGTTAACTGAGTGAGTTCCATTATGGTATTAAATCCATCATTTGCTGCAGTTTGCAGTACAGTCTTTGGTTGCACTTTAGTTTTTCTTGCTTTCTACTGCCCAATCTATTATCATAATTTATAAATATCTGCAATCTTAAAATATTATATCACAGAAAAGTCACATTAATCTACAATACAAAGAACATAAATTACAGATCTGTCACAAAGTAGTGGACATAGCTCATAAATAAACAAGTTTTTTGAGAACAGGTCTTGTACTCCTGCTTTTTGTTCTATGACAGCCCATTTGACTGTAATGCCAGTTATGCATCCCAGCCATTTTGTGTGATGAGAAGAAAGAGGGCATCAAGAAAGGCTTTGGCCATGGTAACCTAGAGAGGACAAATTTTCTCAGTACATCAGCAAAAGAGAGTGTGGGTTTGGGACGACCAAACTCTAACCACTCTTGGGACAACGTAGAGGGGATTTAAACAACTCAGTTTTATTTTCAGCACAATCAAGGATTTCAGATGTCAAAGACCGTACTGAAAAACTCAGTTTAGTATTTATCAACTTACCTATGGAGGAAGAGGAAAACAGTACAGAGGAAAATGATGACTGCAGTACTACCTGCCTGCTAGCTGAGGCATAGGCACATTGTAAAGGTTTAATTACCGCTTATTTATGAATGGAACTAATGAGCAACAAAGCATAAATGAGATTTTAGAGTGGATTTGGAGAAGACAAAAACAGTGACAAAGAACAAGCTTAGTCACGATACAAAAGACATAGGAGAATCATGAAAGAAACTGGAATTAGTATCTGTGTGGGAAATGCATGAAAAATTAATTTCATAGAATTATCACCCTTGGTGAAGTGTAAGGTTTAGAGAACATGCAAAGAGATGAAGTAGTATATAAAGGGTTTTTATGATGCAGTGACTTGAAGACCAGGATGAACAGTTGCATTTTAATCAGCAGCCCAGGATTTTTTGGCTTATTGTGTTGGTATTTTGATTGCTCAACTGTAATACAGAACAATGCCTGTGATTTGTTTTTCTTTCTCTTGGTACATATCCCTTCACTATAAAAATAATTGGTTGATACTCTTTTGAAAACAAAGTGAATAATTACTAAGGAATAATTTTGCAAATTCATGTGGATTGCTCACTCAAAATGTTTTATCAGATTTGTTTGGCTCACAAAATCCCAAATTGGATAGGATTTATTTTCTCTAAACTACATAAAGAACTGCTATTAAGCAAAAATACTATCAGATAATAAATCAGTATACCTGCCATTTTAGCACAGAGTCTTTTCAAGGTGGGTAATATTCCTAGGTAAGACAATGTAATTAGGATTTTTGTTACAGTGATTTGGAATGTATGTTGAGAAAACAATGTAAATAAAGTCTTGGGAATCTAAATCTCCATAACCTGCATGTTCTGTGTGTACAGACATTTTTTCACTGCAGCATATCTTATCAAAACACTCTACTTATCTGTGAAGCAATGTCTGCTTTAATTTACAAGATTACCTGAAAACTTTATGTTACACTTTTATGTGGGTAATAGCGACTGCCTTCCTAAACATGCTAGCATGGTGCACATCCTTGTCCTTTGAGTTTCTGTCTCTACTGTGAACTCATAGAAGAATCTTACAGTAACAGTATGACCAATCATCTTTGTATTTCTTAGAACCATGTGTGTAGGAGAGGAGGAAATACTAAAAATGGCAACAGACGCCTCATCAAAGAAGAGACTGGTTGGAAGGAGGTGAGATTTATTGCGTCTGGTTTTCTCCTTGAAAGTGGATTTTCAGGCTCTTTCCAGATACCAGTAGGATTCACTCTTTCAGTCAGAAGTAGTCTGGAATTTCACAGAGAAACTAAGTTTTTTTTGTTTTTACCTGACTTCAGGAACTAAGATGCTAGAATTAATGCCCGAATTAAATGATTGCTGCACTTCTGGTTTATTTTTTTTCCCTGCTTATTAGAGTGCCCTGCTCAACATTCATACATTCAATCAAATCTAAATTTTTCATTAAATGAACAAAACCCAAAAAAGCTTGCTCTTCTGCATATAGCACTATTTGTTCTTTGTTCAGTGTTTCTGTTGGAAGAATGTGAAAACGGGATATTTCTTGAATAATAGCGGCTGAATAATTTTACTTGTTCAGCTATATCAGGAATACTGGGCACTAAGAGATCCAGTATAAATTCTAATTCAATCCAAAATTCCACAGAAATGGCTCTCAAGAGAAATGAACACTGAAGCACTTCCAAGGCACAGTTATTAGGTCATGCCTGTTCAAACAGAAGCGAACTCTGACATGGACAGAATGGAAGCTTTCACAGTTAGACTTCCTATGGCAGGACTGCCAACTTAAATCCTCTTTGTTAATACCGGACAGCTCTAGTTTGCAGTCATCTGACCCAATGTCGTCTTTATGATAGATCCAAGGTCGAAGATAGAGGATGCAGCTAGAGGTTGCTGGGAGTGAAGGAGGCAGAAAGCCAGCTACTGGAAGAGAAATATTTTTGGAGGAAAGGTACAAAGAACATCCCTACAGGACTTGCCAAGGCAAAGAAATCACAGTTTAGACATATGTGAATCTGAAAGAATATCACAACTTAGCAATTTTCTTGGTTCCAGATTGCTCTCACTGCATTAAAATACTCTTAAGACAAGTAACATAACACGAACACACATATATATCTACACAGATACATGTAGGAAAATTTCAGGTTTGCTACTTGGACAATAGGTCAAGATACCTGTTAGGCTAGAAAAAAATTCCTAGTAGCTGTCCTCACTTTTTGTCAATTCCAAGGCTTAAAATAAATTGAGACAATTCATTACACATGTACTTAATTGTTGATTCTGCCCCACCCTTCATGCAAGCACAGAAGAGAAAGATATATACCTGCCTCTGTGGATGCTTTGCTGTCCATGTCCTCACCTTGTGTATGGAAATGAGGCAGACCAATGCTGTCTTCTTCCTTATGATACGATTTTCAATGCAAGTCTAGGTGTGCATTTGGGAGTGTGCACAGTGACAGAAACAGATCTCTTTCAATGTAATTGCTTCTAGAGGCAGTGGAAGGAACGTGTTCCAAAAGCATTACAATGACGCACAGTGAATTCTCTGTCCTGTCTTTTTCCCAATTCTTCCAGTTGCCTGTACATGGCCTGTACCAAGAATTACAAGCAATAGCATTCTAGCGAATGTCTTCTGTAGACAAACTGGGTTGTTTGAGGGCAAAATGATCAGTAGGCCCTTCACTATGCTATTTAAAAGATGTATATGAAGCAGTACAGCACAGAGAAACAACGTTGGATGGAAAAAGGAATACATTTGCAAAGTTTTTAGTACTTTTCTGATTGGCAAGGGAATGTAGCTGCATAAACTAAAAGTTTGCTGGATTGATCTTTTGCTCGTCTTTTGATCTTTTTTCTTTTTAATTTTTATGAAATTTCTATGAACAGCATTCTCATTCTTTCTGAGATCATGTTGGCTTTCTGTACAAACCTCAAACCATTACACAGTTGTGTAAAAGTATTTTGGATAAGCAGCCTAAATCTGCTTAAATCCCATTTGCCTCATAATGATACATAATACATGGTTATAATATTGTGTCCACTTTCTCTTAGTGCCATTTCACTATACAAAGGCTTTATTGTGAGGGTTTTTTGGTATGGCAGGGGTCTAAACAGACCTTTTGCTTAAAGAAATTTGGACAATGAACTTAAGCTAACTTTTGCATGGAATTGTCTTAAGCAGAAATAATTTAAATCTATTCAAATCAACAGTGGCAAGAAAATAAATGTGTTTTTGTGACTATTAAGGTTGTTTTTCACCTTCAGATTGGCCATGTGTCAACACAACAACACTGCAGCTGTTTTTCAAAGATTTTGGTCCTATTGTGATCTTGAGTACTTACAAGTACATAACTTGTTTTTCCTACTGATCCTTTGTGGAGTTCAATGAGTACGTATACTGCATGGCATGCAGGCTTTTGTTGGCACCATAGCAACAGCAGTGAGAGACCTAGGCGAACACAGAAAATATTTTGAACTTTGAATATGACAACCAGTATCCTTGGTGCTCTCACCAAATATGGGAATAGGACAACACCTAGGAATAGGTTTTCTGCTGAATGTTCGGTAAAGGTGACAGCCTTCACCTCAGTGAAGCACTGGAGTGCTATAATTTCTAGGAAGTAGACAATACATATATCTTAGTGCATTATACTCATTGTTAGTGGTCCCATTTCTCACAGCTCTGAAAAAGCTACTCATTGTCTCTTGTGCTCTCAGTGCTTCAAGCTAAAGACACAAAGGAAGCTGGAGGGGCTCAAGCCCTTGCTTATTAGTACAAAGGTGATTCCAGCAAGGTTGAACACCATGACTGTGGCAATTTATTTTTTACCACTACAGATGACTGTCAAGCTGATAAGAAACAGGCTACCTTTTATTCAGGTCTCAGTCTGGCCAGAATTTAAAGAATAGTCTAAAACTGGGTTCCTAAATATTGAGATTCCTAATAACTAAATATGCCTTACAATTTTGTAAATTCTTTGCCTTTGAAAGAGTTTTATCAAACTTTGTTACAGACTTTTAATAAACACTTTCATCAACTAGGCTTCCTCATCTTTTAGCAACCATACAGTATGACACTGATGTAGATATTTCAGTTCTACACTTCAGATACTTCAGCAGAATATATTTAAAAGTATTTAGGAGAAATCAAAAATGGTATCAAATAGACTGCCATGCAATCAGTTCAGCTATTTTCCACATACATATTTGTCCTCTAGTATATTATTCATAAAACATAGTGGGCATGAATTTGAGTTGGTAACTTTACTGACTTGAATAGAGAAAACGCTGCTATGCTTTACCAAGCGGTTAGTGGTCAAGACCAAAATGTTTTCCATTACATTTCTGCACAGCAGGGCAGGCTTAGGACAACTTACCTTAGGAGTAGGCAATTTGTGCAAGAGAAGGTCTTGGTGTTTGTAGCTCTTATTGGGAACACCTGCTTTCAGAGTGCTGAAAGTACTTACTTAGTGGCATACATTCCTTTTCTCCCTTCTTCTATGTTTTTGATTTTAATGATTCACTTCAACATTTTTCTTATGCTTCAGTCTTCAGGGAGAGATTTTTCTGGCTTGTGCTGCTGTGCCATGCAAGCATAATTTACAGGAGTTTCTGGCACTTGAAGAATTTCATGCTCATGTCAGAGAGGTTGAGATTATTGAAGAGGTTTGCATTTTGCTGGAGAAAGGACACATATGAGCTCTAATATAACTTCAGAGATTCCTTGGGGTTATAGAGGTATAAATAGACAGATTTCCCCTCCTATTTTCTTGAATTAAGACTTTAGTTTGTTGATGGATAAAAACATTCTACTTTTTCTCTTTACTGATTTAACTTCATTAAAAACCTCTTTCTGGTTTCCAGGCTCCTGTTAAATGATGGCCAAGGCCATGGGTTTCTCCGTCTTCCCCAAACTGCACCTACATCCCAACACCTAATCCTCCAGCAAGCTAAAGCACTGCTCAGCTCCAGTGCCATACTCTCATTTCTAACATATCCTCTACCTTCCTATACAATTTGTTTCTTTCTCACCTGTGACAGCCATCACAATTTACCAGTATTTCCTATCCTTCATTTCTCATACTGTAACTAGGTGTCCCATTTACTTGTCAAAAGCTTAAATGCATCAAGTTGTTCTGAAGACACCTATTTGGTGTAATTCCAAAAAGGGTTTTGGAAGGTATTTGCAATTACACAAAATATGCAAGCTATGAAATCCCATTGGAGATCAGTCTTGAGATTCATGCTGAGCAGTTTCGTTTTTCAGTCCTACACAAAACTACACTAAGGGTCCGGGACTTCAGGTGTACCAAACACAGAGATTTTTGACCTGGTTTTCTACTCAGACACCGAACATGTCGGCTATGTGTCTAAGAACATTATATTGTGGCTATTACTTCCAGATGTGAATTTGTACATCTATCTGCATGTTACTATGTTGTGCCCATGTGGATGTCCTAGCTTGTTTGCATAAGTCAGTATTAGCATGGGATTTCTCCATTGTATTCCACTGGGACATGCAGAAATGTTTCATATGCCCTTATCTATCTGTCTCTCTCTGTGTTAGCAGTTCACAGTCTTAAACTCAGTTCTCTGATATTTAACGTTCCTGGTGACTCATGGAGGGCTTTCTAAGACTCCAAATATGATTGTGCAGGAATAGCCCTCAAAGACTACAAAGTTAAGAGCTTGTGGAAGGTTCTGAAAAGACCACAGTGGGTAAAAGGGTTGGCTGGAACATTCAAAATTATTTAAGGAAAAAGAAAACAGAAGCAGAATATTTGGTAAATGAGAGAATTTCCTACAGAGAAAGTGGTTTGGACCAGATTAAATAAAATATAAGGTTTTGGTTTGTAAGTAGCCAAGTCCTATCAAATTCAGTCAGAGTTTCTCTGAGTAATGCCTGACTGAAATCTGCATTAGGACCACAGAATGAAAATGTTCTGAAGACACAGGCTGATATGACATTGTAATAGAAAGAATATAAGGTAGAATAGGTAAAAAAATTCAGCGCTCAAAAAGTAAACCACAATCTGCTTTAATTAGACAATTTTTGTGTTCTTGCTCCTTAACTTTCCATCTGGAGGTTGCAGTAAATGATAGCGGTATTGAAGGCATTTAATGGTCTCTGTGATTTAATGCTCCAAAATCTTTCTGCTACTTGTGTTCATAAACACCTACTGTAAGTGCCAAATTCATATGTGTCATGATTCATTTGTCACAACAATCTAATTTCTCTGTTTAGGACTGCATGAGAAAGGAATCCCCTAATTTCATGCTGAATCGCTAACTATATTTTACTTTTTATTTATATAGACTTCAACTGTATCCCAGTCTTGCTTTGGTACTGGATGAAGACCTAGCAAGAGTTTTTCAAAAGAAACAACACTGTAAAAATACCCTTAGCTTTATATAGTTTTTTCAAATAATATTTCCACTGCTAGGTTGAAACTTTTCCCTAGTTCTTACCTTATTTTTTTTTCTTTTTAAAGTGAAATGTATTGCCTAGCCTTGAAGCCAAAGCCTCTGTAGTAAAAAGTATGAGCAAGTAAACTCTCATCAGCCTTAGAAGAGCTGTATTCATGGTAGTAGAACACTAACAATTTCATTCCCAGATTCTTATACTTAAGTATGAGGGGATTAGTTTGTGTTTCAAATGTTCAGAAGGCTGAAAAATGAATTTTTTTTTCTCTTTGAATCCTGGGACATTACACATTTGCATGATGATCTTTGCACTTTGGACTCTCTGCAAAGTGGGCAGAGTTTTTGTGCAATCTAAAATTTAAGCAGTCATGGTAAGCCAATGACATCAGATGCAACAGCATTCAGTAATTTCTGGTTCACACTAAGGTTTACGGTCTATTACCTTGGTGTCTTGGTAATGTACACGAATTCCTGATCTTGATCTTCAGAGGTCTCTTTAGACTTGAAAGTAGGTTGTCTCAGGGAGTTTATCTCTTGACTGTCAAGATTCATTCGGTTGGCAAATCTCCTCAATTGACAACAGGGAAGAGAACGGCAAAAATATTCTTTTAAGGAGAAACATTCTCAGACTGTGACATGAGGCTCCTCATTCTACAGATAACAAAAGATGTTCAGGAAGAAATGTAAACTTTACATTGCAATCTTTCTATGTAGATTGCTACTTACAGGAACAGTAGCTAAGTGACAATATATGCAAGGTAGAATGAAGAGAGAAAAAAAAATGCTGTAAGCAGTTTCCTACACACACTGTGGAAGAAAAACAAGCAAAGATACAAACAATATCTATTTTTATTGTGCATTTGGCTTCCTATAATTTCTATAGGGCATTCAGCTACATCAGTGGTCAAGATTATGAATGAGGATATGTCCCCTTTCAAATAACAATGTGAAAGTACAGGAGGTGCAGGTTACGAACTGGTGGGGATACAGGAGTTGCAAAATCTCAGCACATACTGTCCGCAGCTGCAGAAGCATGCAAAACAAAGCACCTTTTCAATGGAAAACAGTTAGTTTTCAAAAATAATTTCTGCTTTATGAAAAATTAACTAGACCTCCAGGACCATATCAACAAATATCAATCATGTATACAAACCATTTTTTTTATCAAGGACTAGCTACAAAATTTGTGCCTTTGACTTTTTTCTTTACTCTTTGAACTGTATATAACATTGTTACTGACTCATCTAGTTACCTTGAGATGTTATTTGTACCCATCAGATTTCAATGCAATTATCTTTTTAGACCAAGTAGAGAAATAAATCATCTCTATTTTGTATGAGGTGTTGACATTTATTGATTTAATGTTCTTGTGAAGCCTTTCAGGAAAGCAGTTTTAAAATACAAAACCAAATGACTGGAAATTAAGAGATAACATTGTAACAAATTCAGATAAGTTATCATTATGAAGTTTGCAATGAAATAATGTAGTAAGACAGACTTTCTGAAGATCTATAGCATCTTTGCTGCTAAATTCTTCCTAGTGTTTTCTTTTTGCTTTAACGTGTGACTTCCTTTTTCCTGTGTGGTTGTGGTTTGCTTTTTCTTTTTTTTCCAAAGCAAATAGTAATTCCACTCTGCCTTACAATTTCTTTCTTAATAGTCAAAATTCTAAAACATATATTGGAAGGCATAATCAGTCCACTGTAGGTATGTATTACTACTTTCCACTTCACCATGCAAAGTTTGTCTTAGTAAGTAGCAAAAAAAGGTTAAAAAATGTAAATAACTTACAATGGGAAGGAAAGATGAACTTTATGCATAAAACATGGTGTTTAGACTTGGAAAATTTTTGTCTTACTTCTGGCAAACTCTGTGCCCTTAAGCAAATCAAGTAATTGTTCTATATTTATCGTTTTACATGTATAGACTGAGGCTTCTCTTGTAACACAAAATACAGCCAAGACTGAAAAAAATAAACTAACATTGATGCAAACCATCATTCTACAAGGATTTCCTTTTATATGCATATACATGCATATAAACCTCCTTAGAAGAAATTTTAAAAAGCTTTTTCATTGAGTTTTCCACTTTCCACAAGAGTATGAATTCTTCAGTCACTAGATTTGCAAAAAGTCGGTATTAAAAACAAACATCAGGCTAGATGAATTTGCCAAAAGATTTTAACCCATAAACATTATTAAAGGAGCTCTAAGGACCATGATTTTCCAGAAACACAACGATAGGTTCCTATATGTAATTTATCTATTTGCTACTCTTTGTCATTTTCATATTCTTTATTTTTGTGCTATCAACTTTCTACTGACCGATCTTATCTCCTGTAGAGAGTCTTTTTTATTTGTTTGGGTTTTTTTCCCTTTATATGAACCTTGTTAGTTTACCCTTAGGGCAAAAGAGTGTGTGGCCTCCTGTCTAATCATTATTTACCTGTGCTGGGTCTACATTTCAAAAACAATATCCTTCCTTTTTTTTCTTTTTTGGTAACCTCTGAATTTATTAAGCAGTCTGAGACAGGGAGAGCTGTCTAAAGGCTTGTAATAAAAGGTAACTCTTAATTTTTAAAATTCTTGCGAGTCATACTGAGTAGTTTGAGTTCAGGAAATGGATGTGGGACTGCTACTCTTGGAAAACTGTCTGCAAAATGTACAGGATTTAATACACAACTGACGTGATTCCTGTGTGATTTAGTCTAGAATATCCTGCTCTGCCAGGGGGGGTTGGACTAGATGATCTTTTGAGGTTCCTTCCAACTCCTAATGTTCTGTGATTCTGTGCTGTGTTTTAACACCCATGACAGGCTCAGACTGTGTAGTATTTGAGTGTAGAAAGTAGTGTACTAGTCCACATTGCACTTGTCATTTCAGAGAAACAGGCTGAAATGACAGAAAAGAAATTTAACAATGGGAAATAGGAATAGTTCTCTAGAATAACAAAGCAAACTCTTTGGGGTGAATCTCCACATGCAGCCTGATATCTGAGTTCAGGAAAAAAGTCATTGCTGGAATTACGCTGCTCTGCCAGAGGCTCAGCCTCTGAAGCCACACAGAGTGCAGAAGCCCCCGGGGAAACCTTGCTTTGCCCATGAGAAGCTTTAACCATGACCCCCTATCTTCTCGTACTGAGTACCTATTGTGCAAAATTCTTTATTTGCCACCAAGAATTTACAATTCATGAGGACGTATCTGATGTTACACTCAGACACGAGGCCTGCTGATCTTCCCTGTAATCAGATAGCTTCCTCCGAGCGTCACAGCTTTAACTCTGGGGCCATCTTTCAAACATTGAACAGAGCAGTGTTACATTAGATTCTTGACTTAATACATATGCTCAGTGCAATATTTGAATTAATTATCTAGGCTGAAAATTTTTAAAACAAATTTTAAAAGTAAAAAATATGCTTATAAGTTTTAATGTTCTAATTTAAATGCAAATATTCATTTATTTTGAGATCAGTGCCTTGATTTTTCTTGTCTAGTTTAGGTTCATTTCTTTCTTTCTGTGAAGGGCTAGGGCTCCACAGCCATAGAAAACACTGGCTATGGTACCAGCCTTGAGGTGTTTCTGCAAATTTACCATGTAAGGGAGTGGAGGAGCTCCTTATAACCACTTCTTATTTGTCTGGACATTTACCTGAACTTTAATTTTAATCTGAAGTGAATATTTCAGTCACCTAAGCCCTCTATTTAAAACATATAAATATGCCAAATGGAAGAAAGGGTGTTTGCTATTTGTTTTCATACAGGGATATCCCTGAGTAAAAAACTGAATATACTGAGTATCAAAAACATTTAAAGATATTAACAAACGAAGAGCCTCCTTCCCACCCAGTACTATCCATACACAATGCACTCAAACAGAAGAGCAATGGACAGGCTTGTTTTATTGTGACTGCAGGAAAAAGCATTAAGGGGCAAAAGCAAGAAAATCAAAACCAGGGACAGATACCTGAAAGGGGAGAAAAGCAAATCCTGGATAAATGCATGTCCATCCATCAGTGATTGTATTTATTTATTTGTTGAGAGGATTATAGTCAGAATGGAAGAATATTTACTATTTACAAAAGGTTTTCTGCTGGGCCTGCTGTCCTTGATAGCAAATACTGTTCCTGAGGGAAGGAAATAAATAAATAACCCAAACTGATTAGGAAGAATTGGACTAAGTAGCCAGGGAGGGCACTTCGATAACTTATTAAAGGCTTAGCAATTGCATTCCTGTATCTGCTGTGCTCTGCTACTTATTTTTATTCTCATTTTTTTATTCTCCTTTCTGCCTATGGAAGGTTATATTTTTCTATAATTACCACATGCAAATCTTTCTTTGGCAGCGCATATAGTGATTAATCGCGTTTCCTTTATTGCAGTAGTGGGTGGCTTTTGCGTGTCCTCTTTTTATATATAGCCTTTAATTTTCTGTATTACAGGCAGTACTAAGTAGTGTGCTCGTAGTAACAAAGACAACAATTAGTTACATATGTTACCAAGCTGGAGCTCTCAGATTGCCTGTGATCTTTTTGAGGCCTCTCTACCTCTCATTTATGGGTTTGCATAACTACCACAAAAAGTGAAAGAAATGCCATCTACCTGTGAAGAAAAATTGTCTTTAGAAGGCACAAGTTAAAAAGAAATTCTTGCTTCTCTCTCCTAAAATTTGATACTGTAATAGCTTAAACACTGGATGAGTCATCCCACTCATTAAAACTGGAACCGTCAATAAAAGAGGAATATAGGAAATTCAGTCCTTCAGGGAAGTACGGACAGGGTGAAGCAAACTGCCAGGCTGCTGTGGTTTAGGGCAGATTTGGCTATGGATTCTCTGGTGTGACTCTAAGACATAGCATTCCATATAAAACAATAAATAAATATTCAAGACTGCTGAAGTTAGGCTTTGAAAAGCATGAATACTGATTGTATGTTGAGCCACTGCTCTGCATATGATAAGAAAGTACAGAGTTTCAAGGATCTCATGTTTGCTGTGAATACCTGTTAGAAATCCTTGGCATAAACCCCGATGTTTTAAGCACTTTCCCTGCAGCCCTAAAATCTGCCAGGAATCTTACTTTGTTAAAGCTTGTAAATGTAATGTACTTTCCCCCTACCCTTCTCACTAACAGATCCCAAAAAGCTTCACACATATCCTAGAAAACTGAATGGTGCAGAGTATTTCAAGAGCAGCTGAACACCTCAGTGGTCACAAACTAATGGGATACCTGTTAGATTACTCATTTTTCTTACAGATCGAGTCAGACAGATTAAAAAAAGAAGGGTACTATAAGCTGTAGATAACACAGCAATGATTAGCAAGAGTGTTGAACTACAATACCCTTTAGCAAGACTGTCCTTATCCATGAGAATTTTTCCTATCTGCCTTTGTGTCTTAGTTGGCTTTGGAATATCTAACAAATCCTGGTGAGTTCTTACAGGTACATCTTCATTGTGCCTATTGTTAAAGATGACTGCTAGAGCCACCTGCAGCAGCTGTGCCTTACCTGGTCCTCCTGTAGAGCCCTCTGGAGTTCTTTCAGTTCATTGTCTTGTCACTTTCAGATTCCTTGTACTCATTTTATATGTTTGGATGATAGAACCTATCCTGGCAATGTGGATATTATACTCTTTCCATCAACCACACTCCTGAAATCCCTATAAATGACATTTCTATGGTTCTTCTGGAATCTCAGGTAGCAACTGGAGAAAACAGCCATTAAAACACACAGGTGAAACTTTATATTGTGGAAGGTATGAAATGCAGAGTCCTCTCAGTGGTGAATCTGGTGCTACCTTTTCTGGCATTTTCTAAGAACAGAGCATGTTATTACAGGTGGTGAATTTAAATACATAGTATTTGAAATATGTTGTATCTCTGTCGCTGTACACACACACACACACACACATTATAGGAGAAATTCTCTAGGAGACTCTGCCTCCATATTTTTTTTCTCATATGAGTCAGTAGCAAGAGGAAACAGCTTCAAAGGTTGAAGAAAATTTGTAAGATTTGGCCTCATTTAAATACTATTTAAATATAAAGAGAAATATCCTAGCTATGAGACTCTGTGCCAACTGAGGATTGGGTCCAAAGACTACAGTCATGTAATTTGCAATACTCGAGGCTACATCTTAATAAGACCATCTGGAAATTGAAGCTGTTTCAGAATTGGGATATCCACTTTTTCAGTGCAGTTTCATGCTAATTGTAATCAGTCAGTGTGTGTGCTGCACTAACAGCTTGTTATTTTCTAGTTGGAGGTTGTTTTTAACCTATAAAACTCTAGGGCCAGGTTTTCTGCTGCTGGTGTAATATATCTAGAATTAACCTGAGGGTCTCATTCCCAAGTGTTTTGAGACTTGGCTACCTCAGAGAGTTGTACAAAGCCTATCTTAATTTTACCAGCATATGAGAAGGAGGCAAAATGAAAGATTTAGGATGAACAGATGTTATTACAGCTTTTATCATGAGGTCAGGTAAATGTCAATTTTGTTTTATGTGGGTTTTACTTCTGATAGTGTGTTAGATAATCTTCATAAAAGTACTGGGGAAGTAGATAGGGCCTTCACAGCAATTGAGACAAATACGTAAATTATTTCCAAACAAATTTACTCCTTTTAAAGCAATAAAAAAATAATGCAGGAAAAATGTCTTAAAAATTTCTAAAATATTTAACTCAGGATTTCTGAGTCACCTGAAGAAAGATTTTCACAGAAATCTCAATCACTGCATAGAAATCTCCCTTTATTTTTTGTGAGAAACTATAAATCTGAACCGCTTACATTGTGTATTAACTGGAGGACTGTTTCTTCATATAGAGTAGATTTCATTCTACTATCATTTATAGACAATTAACTTAGCAGCAATTTCTCTGAAGTGAACGGAGTAACCAGTTTAGGCAGTGTATAAGGGATGTTAGAGCAGTGTAATACTGCAGACGTCATGCAGATTTTATACATACATACAGTGTTTCTGTGCAGGGTCCAAGAGCTGACTTTGTTGTCCCACCCTGCAGAAGTACTCTGTGTGTTTAAAGAAGAGCTAATGAGACACCCAATTCTGTATTTGCAGTTGCACTCAATATAGATGACAAACTTGACATATGCATATATAAGCATTAGCAAACAATCATCTGATGCAGATTTCAATTGTATAACCTATTTTTGTTCATAAGTTGAATTGCTTCAATCCTTAACTTTCAGGGGCAAATTGCCCCTTGAGATTTGGGAAATGAGATGGGAAATTAATCTTTCTTTTGAGATGGCTCAGAGTTTCTCAATGAGATGTAATATAATAATGCAAAGGAAACGTAGTCAGCTGATGTATATAGCTGTTTGCCCATCTGAAATACAGTTAAAGTAGGCAATGCCTGAGCAGTTTTGAAGCAGCAGATGTGTTATTAGTGGTTCAAACTACACTTTGCAAAGATCCGATAGCTGTCCTTGCAGACCTGAAGGTGAATCTAGGGTCTAACTTAGGTTGTATTTAAGGCATGGATTTCGAGAATTTCTCCTTTCTTTTGCAGTGAGTTCTAGTGAATATGAAGAGGCATGACACCGCATTACATAAAATTATATCAAGGAAGGTCCTATTTTCTCTTTTGTACAGTAATTAGCCTCAAGGTATTGTTTGTATTACATCCTGTGAGTCTAATGGTGTTTTTCCAAGCAGGTTTCAAAGTGGGTGCTTATTCCAGTAAGGGGTCCACTGCATGAGAACTGTAATAGCACTCATTCATGCTGCAGAGGATGATGTTCTGCATCAAAGGACATTTAAGTTTAAGGCAGGCATATCTACATGTCTGCTCAGTGAACCAAGGCTGAATTGTATTTTGCTTTTTCGCAGAGCATGAGTGGAGGAGTTTAACAAAGCTTTATGTCCTTGGGATGCAGTTCACAATATCTAACCTCAGCATTACCTATGTGGCAAATTTTTATGTAGCTGAAGTTCTGAGAAGGTAAAAGTCTGACCTTAATGTGACAGGTTAGACTGTGCAAGGCCTCTTATAAGACTGCTGTCACTATCAGCTGACACACTTCCAGCTCCTTTGTGCTCTGTGTGTGTATGTAATAATCACTGGATTAACATGAATACTGACCTTTTTGGCCTGTTCTCTGGATCTATGGCTAAGGATTTGTTACAGACCCTCTTCTGTGATGACCCACAGAGGGTATGAGCTGTTATTGACTTCAGCTAGAGAGTCCTAGCTATTCATCTCGGGCAGCAGTGGCTTGTGCTTTTCTTTCTGGAGTATCAAGATTAAACTTCTGTGTGATTTCCCAAGAGAGTGTCTATTTCACCAGCCTGCCTGCCTATCTTTCACCTCCTGTTGGTTGTGCTTGAAGACCCCATCTGTTCCCCTAGGGTGCTGATCTGTTTTTGTTCAATCTTCATTTAGGGGCAAAGAACTGAGAAAATAATCTCTGAAATCACCCTGTGGGGGTAAAATAAAAAAATAAAAAGATACTCATGAACGTGTGTGTGTATAATATTTTTTGTGCTAGAATGACTCTCAGAGAGTGAAATGGGAAACACATTTTCTGGAAAATGGTTATATAAATTTGACTGGATAACCTTTGCAGAACACAGGACTGGTACTGATGCTGTGAAATAAGATGTGGTTGTCCTGTTAAGGGTCTGTAACTTGTATTAAAATAGAAGCTATGCTCTAGCATCAAGCATGTTTTCTAAAGTATTTGAAGAAAATAAAGAACAACTCAAGGTTGTTAAATGCATCCAGATGATGGCTGAATGCATTTAACATAACTAGAAAAGTAGTCTGCCTTTTCCTCAAGTGGGGCAGAGGAGGGCGAGGTGCTGATTGCCTCAGGTCACCAGCAACAGGACATGGGGAAATGGAATAAAGCTGTGTCAGGGGAAGTTCAGATTGGACATTAGGAAAAGGTTCCTCACTGGGAGGATGATTGGTCACTGGAACAGGCTCCCCAGAGAACTGGTCACAGCACCAAACCTGCCAGAGTTCAAGGAGTGTCTGGATGATGTTCCTAGTCTTATGGTCTAGCTTTAGGTCCTTTCCTTTAGGTTCTTTTAAAAATGGTTACCTTGCAACTTGAGATATTCTGATTCTCTGATACTAGTTGACAAAAAACTCTGAGATTGCATAATAATACATTTCCTTCACTACCTTATTTTGCCTTCTTTTTAGAACAAAATAAAAAAAGAATGCAAGACGACACTGTCATCCTAGGTTATACATACACTTAGTAGTATGTATCCAATTGCTGCACATATTGAATGTATCATATATCTAATAGCTATATAATATCTAATATATATGATAATATAGATATCATATCTATAATATATATCTAATCTCTACTATTTAATTCATATGCAATTAATTTTAACTGATAATTTATGCTAATATATTAATCTACTAGTATATCTATAACATATATACCTATATAACCCTATTGTTAAATTGTCACCAGTTATTGTGACAGAAATATAGCAACCAAATTAGGAGTACTTAAAATTAATTGTTAAAAACTGTGCTGAAAAAGGTGTGCAGAATGTAATATCAGCTGAATAACTAGATATATGCAGACTTATTCTGCTGACCATTTTGAACAGAAGGATAAAGATACCTTGGTCCTGTTTTCATCTTTATCACTCATTTACAGAATAACAGATTGTGTGGGAACTGACAGTAAATGATGAACAAAGATTTACTTAAAAAAACCCAGCTCCACTTCGGCAGTAACAGGCCAGATATCTGCTTTTAAAGCATAAAGTAAAAAAAAACCCTACACTTTTGATGACCAAACTCTATTTTAGCAATGTGTTGTCGCCACAATGTAGGCATTTTACTTCCCTTTCTTCTAAATGGAAGTATTGATGATCTCCCTGGTTGTGCTTTCAATAGAAAAATGCACTGATGACCAAAGCTGTAAATAACCACTGTGAAATGCAGAAAATGTCACTTTGTTACTAATGTCATCTGGGTTATTACTTAATTCAATCCTACCCCTGCTTCTGAGGCTGAAAATTCTGCTGTTATTATGATAGATTAATCTTAATTTCAGTGCATTTAAATTAAATCTGCTTAATCAATACTTTTGTGTAAGAAAAGAAAAACTTCAGACATCCTCTCTGCACTTGTCTCTTATCCATTAACTATGTATTAATGGAGAAGTCTGTGAAATGTTATTGGTATACAGCATCAGATGAGATATCAAAATCATCCAAATTAGACAATAATCAATGCAAAATAATTGACAGTGGTTCTCAAAATTACGATGATCAATAAAAGAGTATTTTTTTTTAAGTAAAAGGGCAAAAAAAGCATTCTGAGATGAGCTCAAAAAGGAGTTTTCAGGATCTAGCAGTAGTAAGTACTAATGAAACCACTTACTTAAAAAGTGAGAACTGCAGAAACAAATCAATCAAATTGAAACGACCAGGAAATAAACCTTGCTAACCAGGACCATCTGAGGGGCACTTTGACAACTTATTAGGCCTGAATTTTTGCAGGAAAAATGGACTAAATCCTCAGTGATTTCATCTTGTAATTTCCAATCAGAAACATTCAGAGGTTTCTGAGCAACAAATCTTTTCATGTGCTTGACTTGTTGGTCACAACAGGTGCAAGGCAATATTTTAAAGATGTGTTGATGCTAAGACAACTATTCATCCTGAATTATTTCTTCTGCGTATTGTTCAAAAGTTGCACATGGGGGCATTAATATTCTTACTACTTAAACATAATATTTTGTGTATTTGAACACTGAAGTGGGAGAGATCATTAAAGGTCTTAAGGTTGAAGACAGCCTGGGCTGCAGTGACCATGCCCTAGTTGAGATTGCGATCTCGAGGAATGTGGGCCTGGTGAAAAGTTGGACCAGGACACTGAACTTTAAGAGAGCAAACTTTAGGCTGTTTAAGGACTTGTTGGCCAAGATCTCCTGGGAGGTGGTCCTTAGAGACAGAAATGTTGAGGACAGCTGGCTACTCTTTAAGGATGACTTTCTCAGAGTTCAAAGGCTCTCTATCCCCCTGAATAAGAAAGCGGGCAAGAGGGGCAGGAGGCCAGCATGGCTAAGCAAGGACCTGCTGGTCAAACTGAGGGAAAAGAAAGGCAAATACAAGCTCTGAAAGCAAGGGTGTGTAGCCTGGAAAGAATACAGGGATGCTGTTCGGACTTGCAGAGATGGGATCAGGAAAGCCAAGGCGCAGATGGAACTGAACTTGGCAAGGGATGTTAAAAACAACAAGAAGGGATTTTACAGGTACATTGGCCAGAAGAGACAGGCCGAAGAGAACGTACCCCCCTTGGTAAATGAGAAAGGAGAATGGGCTGCACCTGATGAGGAGCAGGCTGAGGTACTGAATGAGTTCTTTGCCTCGGTCTTCTCTGGCAGCCAGGATTCTCATAATTCTCAAATCCCAGAACCTTGCATCCCTAGAACTCTAAGTGGGAACTGGGAGAGTAAATCCCCCACACACTGTAAGAGCAGAGCAAGTCTGAGACCGCCTCATGAGACTGAATGTCTACAAGTCTATGGGGCCGGATGACATGCATCCCAGGGTCCTGAAGGAGCTGCTGATGTGGTTGCCGAGCCGCTCTCCATCATATTTGAAAAGTTGTGGCTGTCAGGAGAGGTCCCTGGGGACTCAAAAAAAGGTCACATTACTCCCATTTATAAGAAAAGGAGCAAGGAAGACCCAGGGAATTACAGGCCGGTGAGCCTGACCTCTGTGCCTGGGAAGATCATGGAACAGATCCTCCTGGACAACATGTTGGAGCACATGAGGGAAGAGCATGTGATCTGGGACAGCCATCACGGCTTCACCAAAGGAAGGTTGTGCCTCACCAATCTGGTGACCTTCTATGATGGAGTGACAGCATCGGTAGATAAAGGGAAGGCGACCGATGTCATCTACCTGGACTTGTGCAAGGCCTTTGACACAGTCCCCCACCACATCCTTCTCTCTAAATTGGAGAGAAGTGGATTTGATGGGTGGACAATCCAGTGGATAAGAAAGTGGTTGACAGAACGTAGCCAAAGGGTGGTGGTCAATGGGTCTATGTCCAGGTGGAGGCCGGTGACAAGCGGTGTCCCCCAGGGGTCTGTGTTGGGACCGGTGCTCTTTACCATCTTTATCAATGACATTGATGATGGAATTGAGTGCACCCTCAGCAAGTTTGCGGATGACACCAAGCTGAGTGGTGTGGTTGACACCCCAGAAGGAAAGGAAGCCATCCAGAGGGATCTTGACAGGCTGGGAAGATGGGCCCGGGGGAACCTAATGAGGTTCAACACTGCCAAGTGTAAGGTGTTGCACTTGGGACAGAAGAATCCCAGACACAGATACAGATTGGGAGAAGAGCTCCTTGAGAGTAGCCCTGCTGAGAAGGACATGGGGATTGTGGTGGATGAGAAACTGAACATGAGCCAGCAGTGTGCTCTTGCAGCTCGCAAGGCCAATGGTATCCTGGGCTCCATCAGAAGAGGGGTGGCCATCAGGGATAGGGAGGTGATTGTCCCTCTCTACTCTGCCCTGGTGAGGCCCCATCTGGAGTCCTGTGTCCAGATCTGGGGGCCCCAATAAAAGAAGGATGTGGAACTGTTGGAGAGGGTTCAGAGGAGGGCCACAAGGATGATTAGAGGTCTGGAGCAGCTGCCCTACAAAGAGAGGTTGAGGGAGCTGGGCTTGTTCAGCCTGGAGAATAGAAGGCTGTGGGGGGACCACATTGCAGCTTTCCAGTACCTGAAGGGAGCTTATAAGCAGGAGGGGATTCAACTTTTTAAAAGAGCAGATAATGGCAGGACAAGGGGGAATGGACTAAAGCTAAAGGAGGGAAGGTTTAGATTAGATATTAGGGGAAAGTTTTTTACAGAGAGAGTGGTGAGTTGCTGGAACAGGCTGCCCAGAGAAGTGATGGATGCCCCGTCCCTGGAGGTGTTCAAGGCCAGGTTGGATGGAGCCCTGGGCAACCTTGTGTAGATCCAGGCCTGGAGGTTGGTGTCCCTGCCTGTGGCAGGGGGTTGGAGCTCTATGATCCTTGGGGTCCCTTCCAACCCAGACCATTCTATGATTCTATGATTCTATGATTCTATAAAGATAGCCATCTTTTTACTGTCATCACTACTCCTTCCTTCCTTCCTTTACCCTTCCTTCCTTCACTCCTCCCTGCCTCCCTCCCACCTTCTCATCCTTCTTTTTCCCTTCTGGCTCCATCAGTTTGAATCTGGGCATCGAGATTCCATGAAAAATTTACTCTGCTGTGAGTACTACAACTTGGAGGTTATTACTCCCACTAAAAAAAGCACTGCTTTCTATGTACAACTTTACTTTCACAGTCTTCAGTCATTTTATGTTCTCCTTCCACACCTTTATTTTCACCAAAAAAAAAAGAAGAGAGAATTAGAAAGATAAGTAGTAGCCTGGAAAATAAAAATACGTGAGACATGGAAAACTAAGCCAAGCTCTTCATTAAGTACAGGTAAAGAGAACATTTTAGGCCTAACACAGAATGATAATGTCTCTTCAAACAAGAGTTTTACATTTAAATCAATGAAAATGGAAGAAAAGCCTACTGATTGATAACAGCATACATCATGAAAAGAGACATTTTGATAAGTCATTTTATCCTTCATTACTCAAAGAGTATAGATAATGAGTTTGTTTTTGATACCAGAAAAAGACAGGAAGATAGGGGAGAAAGAGGGATGAAAGACTAATGATTCAATGAAACTTCATGCCTTGAGATATCCATTATATCACTTAGATGCAGTGTAAGTATGTGGGGTTTAGTTTTGATCAATTTCAAATCATATTTTTTAAATGGCACAAAAGATACTGATAACCTCTTGCCCTATTATTCTCATAATATCAGGCGAACAATACAAAGCACAGAGGACCAGTAAAACACCTGCATTCCTGAGCAAAGCCCCTTCTCTGTTCTCTTTCACCCTCAGATGCAGGAAGAGATGTGGAAGAGTATACCACGTTTCAAGCTGATTTTTATTCGTCACATTCTCAAAGTGCTTGGAAGCTTACTGAGACTTTCATACAAGTTGCCATAGCCTTAGGGTTTCCCTAAGTTTAGGAGATCAAGGCTGCCCTGAATTAATAGAAAATGTAGTAAGCTCTATTCTTCTCCCACTGGTAAACCTTTTCCTTTTGGAGACTTGCATGGAAACATCCTCACTCTTTTTGAATCAGAGCCATCTCATGCCCATCAGCAAGAAGTATAGGCAGAGGAATCTTACATTTTTCTGCAGTGGGCCAAGCTGATAACAGGGTTGGAGAAAAGGTAAAAGAGCAGAGGTCAGAGAGGTAATGAGGGTGAAACAGGTAACTCAAATTACCAGCACAAGACATGTTTCACCCAGATGTTTAGAATTCATGGAGCTAAATACAGAAGTAGCAGTGCACCTTTGTGATTGTAGCCTTGTAAATGATCTAAGCCATATGTTTAAAACTGCCTTTTTTTTTATATAAATTAAATTATTACTATTATTATTTAGTACCATAGCACATCAACTAGTAATTATGTATGTAATGTAACACATTGGTAAGGTTGTAAGTATTGTTTGTTCATCCTCTAATATATTATTTAGTCAAGAACATTTACATCTACAAAAGCTAGATTGAATCTCATGAGTGTATGACAAGTGTGTTGAGATGGTTATTTAAGGTGTTTTTCCCCCAGGTAGGAAACTTCATGGATAAGAAAAAGCTTATGCTATCTGTAATGTAGTCCTGCCAGGTTCACAAATTAAATGCATGTAGCTTGCCATAATTTCTTTCATGAATTTATATTTTCTTTAAAATGGGCTAGGGGAAAAATGAGAATGAGATAGGATAGCTTAATAGTTGAGAGAGGGAGTGAGAGAGAAAGTAATTTCAATATTATGCCATGCCTGCTGGGCTGGATTTATAAAAATACTCACAAGTGTAGGTTTTCTTCCCCTGTAGTTAATCCACTTCTGGGAGTGTCCTGTGCAGTATCCTTCCAAGTAATATGCATTTTTATTTGGTTCATTAACTTTTCTTCCAGTGGACAATGCTATATAGTTGACAACAAGGGAGTTTGTGAAGAAAAAGAGACAGATAAGCATTAAGAGCTTCCATATGGGAAACAACAGGATTAGATTTATTTTTCACAAAGGATACTTCACAGAAGTCCAAATATATCCAAAGCCTAGCTGAAGACCGTGCCAATTTATGTTTCTTTTGTATCCTGTTTACCAGATGTTTTCTGCTATTCAGTAATATACAGTTCCTATAGCAACTGTAGCAAAATATGGTACATATACTATAACACTAAAGAAATCTAATGGACAAAACCCAGCATATTAAAAAAAAAAAAAGAAAAAGAAGAAGGAAAGATATGCACAAAGTACCTTTGATAGGTGTAGATATACAGCTAGCATCCTGAACTTACATATATATGAGATTGCATATTTATGAAAACTTTCAATACATGCCCCGTTCAGCTGATTATATTTTGACAAAATATGAAAGCAAAAGTCTTCAATGATCCAATTTGCTCACATTCACAAAAAAATTGCACTGGGTTCAGCTGAGATCAAAATCTACTCCAAATAAACCTTTCCTCTTCACTTACTTATTCATAAAACCCTAAGATAAACAGGCTGTGTAAGGAGCTCTTATATGAAATAGCAGAACATTTTAGGCAGCACCCAAAGAGGATTCTTTATTGGGTTTGTAGCTGTGTGCCAGCAATCCAATTACAGCCCGAGTAACAGTGCCTGCAAAGGAGCATGAAACACTTGAGTGTATGATATAATTAAGACAGTGTGTGTCCTCAAACAAGGATGCGTTCAGTACCTGCCAGTGAAATAATAATATAACATGCATTAAGATAGTCACTGAGACAGTGTCCAAAGGTTCCTGCAGTGTGGAAAAACCACATGATTTGTAACATATAGGAGATACTTTTATCTTGGCAGCTGTTATTTGAATATTAGTCAGCACAGACTGAGTGTAAAGCAATTCCCCAAAACTTGCGGTGGAAAGTTTTAACTGAGGTCAAAACCCATGGAGGCAATTACAATAAAAAGATTTTGGAAGAATTACCTTGAAGTGACACAGCAGAGCTTTAGAAGCCACAGTATGTTTAAATAATTTTCTACATTTACGTATGATGAAAAGGTAAATGTTCTCATGCACTTTTGCATCAGCAAGAGTCCTTCTGCAGTTTTGTTTCCTTTTTAATTCTTTTTTTCTTTAGCTATACAGAATTACAACGTCTCCCAAGTGAGGCTGAGGAAAACAAATACTATTTTAAGAACACTATATTCATGGTGCAAATGTACTGTACTTTCATTCATTTTAAATCTCTCATTGCCTCTCTCCTTTCAATAGCCAAGAAATAAGTAGGTGATAATAAAGTGCGGTATATTTAGGAGAAACTCTGCTTCCTTTTTTTACTCTTTAGACAACCCAAACCTTCACTAACACAAATAAATGTCACTTCATATACACTGTGGATTTTAAAAAGACTTCAATACCAGTCTGAACCAACCCATCCTTTGCAGGAAGGCAATTAGGCTAAGGCTAAAGCAATTAGGTCAGCTGAATATTGTGCATTGAGATGATACATTAATTGGCTGTTAGGAAATCAAAAAAGGATTTCCAGCCATTAGCCTCATGCTCAGATGTGCACACAAGATGGTTTGAAGGCTAAAGTTGGGGGCACAAAGAGTGCTGTATGCTATACTTTTGTTCCTTCAGGAACAGACACTGTAATCCTATCTGACTTTTAAACTCACTAGAAATGCGTGCCAGGATGGGGAACTTTCTCTTTCTGGGTACATAGCTGCAAGAGACCCACGTTGCTGTCCCAGTTGCCTCAAAGAAGGGGGAGGAATGCTTATTTGTTTTAGGTAGGGCACAATATGTGTTCTACCCCTGGAGCAGGATAGCAAATTAGATTGGTTCTGACAAAGTAAAGTGGACTTCTTGTGGCCTTGCAATGAACACTAAGATTTTAAAAATTGAATTATATTAGAAAAGAGTATTTGGGTTCAGGTAAATATCCCTAGTACACAAATGAACCCAAAACTAGCTCTGAATGCACAGATGGGCACTTTTGTGCAAACATTGGTAACATCATGTCTGAATACTCAATCTTCTTATTCAAACATTGGTTCCAAGAATGCAAAAGACAGTGTGTACACAATCCTAGGATGGAATTTTAAGACATGAGACAATTTGGCCCTTAGTGTATTTGTGTTTAGCACCTATTATTCACACCCCAGAGAAGAATTTTTTGAAGTATTTTATTATAAATGAAAGAAATATTATTCATGTGAAGCTTAGTGATAACATTAGACAAGAAAAGAACTTCTGATGCTGAGGTAAATTATTTTTTTCCCATTTAAATGTTAAGGAAAGATTTCCTCTCCGTTCTGTGTTTTAAAAGGAGACAGGAGATCCATGATCTCTCTGTGCGCAAGTGTAAGTCTTTATACCTTTAAATGTGTACATGATATATGTAAAATCATATTTAGAATGGACAAGATGTAGAATTTGATCATATATATTGTTCAGTTTGGAATTTTACTAATACAAGGATCAGGAACAAGGAACAAGCGTTATTATACACTGCCTCTCTCCCCTTTGTATCTTCCCCAGGTAAGCTAGTTTGTTAAGCATCAGTTCTGTGTCTCCTTTTCTTACACCTCCAGCAACAGAGAAGAGGTGAGGCTTGTGTTTTATTCTTCTCAGCCATTAAGTGCTAAAGGTTTGTACTGTTCTAATAGGATGGAAGTCTGTCACAGCTCTTTGTAATCAGTCCAGGAACTGATTTCCTCTTGTAGGAATCTTTTGGAGAACATTCCCTACCCATTGTTGCTAAGATGCTGTAAAGGTAAATGCTACAGAATAAAGCAGGTATGGGTAAACTATGCTTAGATGACCAGTTGAAATACTAAAATTCAAACCAAATGCTTTCTGTTAGAAAGCTTCAGATGAATTCTGCTATTAACATGGTATTGATTAACTTTTCTATGATCTTCACAGTTTACTGTCCTTATATATTTTCTGAGCAAGATACTTTTGAAAATTACTAGGATTGAGCAGTATGTAGCACTTCTAAGAATCATAGAATCATAGAATCGTAGAATTGTAGGGGTTGGAAGGGACCTCGAGAGATCATCGGGTCCAACCCCCCTGCCAAAGCAGCCCCCTAGGACATATCACTCAGATAGGCGTCCAGACGGGTCTTGAATATCTCCAGAGAAGGAGACTCCACCACCTCCCTGGCCAGTCACAGACCACTGAAAAGAGGCTGGCTGATTCCCCCTGCATCCCCTGCTTAAGATAATTGTAGACTTTAATTAGGTCCCCCCTTAGTCTTCTCTTCTCAAGGCTGAACAGTCCCAACTTACTCAGCCTTTCCTCATAGGGGAGATGGTCCAGGCCCTTAATCATCTTTGTAGCCCTTCTCTGGACTCTCTCAAGGAGATCCCTGTCCTTTTTATACCAAGGAGCCCAGAACTGGACACAATACTCCGGGTGGGGCCTGACCAGGGCAGAGTAGAGGGGGAGGATCACCTCCTTTGACCTGGTGGCTACACTCCTCCGGATGCACCCCAGGATCCCATTGGCTCTCTTAGCCCCCAGGGCACACTGCTGGCTCATGACCAACCTGTCATCAACCAGGACCCCCAGGTCCTTCTCCACAGAGCTCTTCTCCAGCAGGTCATCCCCCAGCCTGTACTGATACAAACGGTTGTTCCTTCCCAGGTGCAAGACTGTACACTTGCTTTTGTTCATTCTCATCTGGTTTCTCCCTGCCCAGCTCTCCAGCCTGTCCAGGTCTCTCTGGATGGCAGCGCAGTGTTCCTGCGTGTCAGCCACCCCTCCCAGCTTTGTATCATCGGTGTACTTGCTGAGGGTGGATGCTATTCCCTCATCAAGGTCATCAATGAAGATATTAAACAGGACTGGACCCAACACCGAGCCCTGGGGAACACCGCTAGTCACAGGCCTCCAGTCAGATTCTGCTCCACGAATCACCACCCTCTTGGCTCGGTCCGACAGCCAATTCTCAACCCACCTCACTGTCCACTCATCTATCCCATGCTCCCTCAGCTTTGCTATCAGGATGTCATGGGAGACAGTATCAAAAGCCTTGCTGAAGTCAAGGTAGATGACATTCACTGCTCTCCCTCCATCTACCCAGCCTGTCATGAGATCGTAGAAGGCTATGAGATTGGTCGAGCACGATTTCCCCCTGGTCAATCCATGCTGACTACTCCTCATGACCTTTTTCTCTTCCAATTGCTTGGAGATGGCATCCAGAACAAGCTGTTCCATTACCTTTCTGGGGACAGAGGTGAGGCTGACTGGCCTATAGTTACTAGGGTCTTCCTTCTTGCCCTTTTTAAAGACCAGAGTGACATTGGCTATCCTCCAGTCTTCAGGCAATTCTCCTGTCCTCCAAGACCTGTCGAAGATGATAGAGAGAGGCTCAGCCATCACTTTCGCCAGCTCCCTCAGCACACGTGGATGTAACCCATCTGGGCCCATGGATTTGTGTGCATTAATCCCTTTGAGCAGCTCCTGGACCTCCCCTACCTCAACCAGAGGGAAATTCTTCATTTCCCAAACACTCTTACTTTCATCCAGGGTCTGTGGGTCCCGGGGGGCCTTTGAAGTGAAGACCGAAGCAAAGAAGGCGTTCAGTATCTCCACCTTCTTAGCATCCCCCTTACCAGGACACCCTCCTCATTCAGCAAAGGACCTACATTATCCCTGGTCATCCTCTTACTACTCACGTATCTACAAAACCCCTTTTTATTATCCTTTATGTCCCTTCCCAGCTTCATTTCCAAGAGGACTTTAGCCTTCCTTCATAAATCGTCTGCTTCTCTTTGTGTTTACTCAATAGCTCTGTGTTCATCCATGTAGGTCTTCTGCCTCTCTTTCCCAATTTCTTGCTCAAAGGGATGCATCGTTCCTGTGCTTGGAAGAAGTGCTGTTTAAATGCTACCCAGCTCTCACAGGCTCCCTTTCCTTCTAACAGCGTAACCCACAGGGTAGCCTCTATTAAGTTGCGGAGGAGATCAAAGTTAGCTCTTCCAAAATTCAGGGTAGCTATCCTACTTTTTGGCTTGTTTCTTCCACCCAGGATCTTGAACTTGACCATTTCATGGTTGCTTTGTCCTAAGCTACCCCCGACCTTCACTTCCCTAACGAGCCCGTCCTTGTTAGTGAAAACAAGGTCCAGCACCCGCCCTCCCCTTGTAGGCTCCTGCACCATCTGTAGCAGGAAATTGTCTTCAACACACCGCAGAAATTGTCTACACTGCATACAACTGGCCCTGTTGCTTGCCCAGCAAATATCTGGATAGTTCAAGTCCCCCATAAGGATCAGTGCCTGGGATCTTGAGGCTGTTTCTAACTGCTTATAGAATGCGCTGTCAACCTGCTCCTCTTGATCAGGGGGCCTACAGCAAACTCCCACAACAATGTCACGCATACCAGTTTGCCCCTTGATTTTAACCCACAAGCACTCGACGGATGGTTCATCCTTCCCCAGGTGGAGATCAATACATTCTAGGTACTCTCTCACATAAAGAGCAACTCCTCCACCTCGTCTCCCTAGATCTTGCTTAAATTAATGCTTCAATAATTTTAAAATACATATTTGTACTAAGAAAAAAACCCCAAACAAACCCACAATAAAAACTATCCTTGAACTAAAAGGTGGGTTTGGTTTACATTCACTGCCAATAAAATAAGTTTCATCAAAACAGTGTTTTAATAAAAAAATTGCTTATTTTTAGGCTGACTTTCACCTGCTAGATTTGACTACACAATACTAGTGCAAACTACAAACAGAAACATCTACATACTGTCTATGTAGATATTTTTCCTGTATTTTTTTTCACCTACATACTGTTTATGAGTGGGTTTGTGCTATGATTTTGCCACTACTGGACAGAAGAATTATCTGAGAGGAACAGGGTCAGTTTTTGAGAGGTCAGTATCATCAAGGGTATGCAGATGATGTTTGGGGACCGCTGTTATCATTGTAACACATCAGACGCATAACTTGGAGCAGGTTTTCACTTTGGAAACCAGTCAGGCAGGGGATCAGGGGAGTGGAAATGAGTATCAGACACATCAGCCTTTCACTGCTCTGTGGTTTGCTTTGAGCAGAGTTTGGGCAAGCATGATCCACTGTCTAGTGTAAGAAAATTTAATATCTTGTAAAAATAATCTGCAAACTGTTTATCAAATACCTTCTTCAGAACTCAATGATGTGATCCTCTTGGACACTCAAGTTCCCTTCAGCCTGAAAGGTCTGCTGGTTTCTCCCCGTTGGACCCAATAAAGGCGAAAATCATCTAGATAGCAATGTTGTCTGTCAGAGTCAGGAACCTAAGGAAAGTGGGCAGGAAATAGGGAAAACTGATGAGGGTTAGGAGAAGGCAATTAGTATTCTACCTGTGTGCTAGCAGAAGGCAGAAAAATGCAGGTTTCTCATCAATTTTACCAGCACTGCCATTCTTGCAAGAGAGGCATATCATTCTGTTAATATTCTTTTAGAAGGATGCTATTTTTATATACAGGTATAGCAATTTGGGGTAGGGATGATATTAATACCAGAACATTTTGTGAACTGATGGCATTCTAGGTGTCCCGTGACTTTTCCTGTGGGTCTGACAGCCTGTTTGCCTCTCTTAAAGGGAGAAGTTTCACTTGTTTGACTAGAAGTGCTGCTGAGTTACTTTTGTACTCAGTTTTCTGGTCAATTTTCCTCTGTTCAAGAAACCTGTTAATCCTTAGGGCCTTTGAGGTACTAACTGTCTGTACCATTGACAGAAACTGCCTCTAAAGACTTGATCCCATTGTTCTGTAAGAAAAATCCTTGCCCGCTTTGTTGTGTGTGATTGTTTTGTTCAGTGTGTGGGTATTTCCAAAACATCAACACATCAGAGGACTTCTAATAACTGCTTGTAAAACATGCAGGTTTCATGCCTGGCAGACTGCATAATTGTTCAAAAATTCACTGTATATATTAAAAAAATAAACCCAGCATACTTAGGTGAAGTAAGACTTCAAAGAATTTCTAAGAATTTTTGGATTATTTTTACAACTGTAGGGGTTGTAAACTTTGCATTCTCTCTCCTTAGCTACTGTAAGTGGTTGATGAATTATTGAATGCCCTCAGAGTGCTCAGTACTATACAAAATTGGAGAAAATGTTTCCCTGCTGCAGGAAAATCAATGAAGTGTTCAAGTGTGGTGGGTCCTGCTTGATGTAAATTTGGTCCTAAACCCAGCATGCCTGTATTGTGTAGGGTTAGATGAGTGTAATGAGGCAACACATGGAAGGCTTTTGCTCCTTACCACATTCTGTATCCCAACTTCCCTTCTCCTACAAACCCTAGAAACCATAGCTACCTAAAATTTATTCTAAATTATTCTGTATGAAACTGTCTCACAGGTGAATGAACTTGCACGGCCCTTTCCCTGAGCTATAATGATCAGTCACAGCTGTAGATCTGGTCCTCTGAACACCGACAGGCAATTAGATGGCCATAGTCCAATAACCAGGAGGTCATGATACAATTACTACAATTGCTATTCATTTATCCTAATGACATAGTGATTATTTGTACTCAAAGAATGACACAGCATAAGAGCCTGCACAACATAAGAATTCATCCGGCACATTTAAGGCTGCTGTTGTATGGAGGATCTTATAAATTTAATGTATTGCACTGTTACTGTGAATCAGATTTAAAAGTCCTCTTGGCTTTTCCCAGTACTTCCAGTTTCCTCTTTGCTGCTAACAGAGAAAAACAAAACTTTTTATGGGACTGGTGTATCATAAATGACATGATCTATCTTTGCCTCTCTAGGTTTCTATGCTACACCACGTAGCTGTTCATGGTCACATCAGACAAAGTGAACTGTCAAAAATAAGTCACTCTATACTGATGATTGAGACACGTGTTAGCCCATAATCCAGAGACCTTTTTTATAATGTTCATACATTTCTCCAAACCTCACTGTCTGGGAAGCTGCTTTGTGTAGCGCTGTCTTCCAGCAACCTTTACACTTCAGACATTGCCACTTATGGTCAAACAGGGAAATACCCTTTTGATTTTTCTGGTAAAGACAAAAGTTCTCATTAATCTTCTTTATTATTTCTTTATAGTGAAATTAGAAATGTAGTCCAAAGCTGGCTTACGAATTGAAATTCAGATAAATTAGTGAACTTCATTTAAAGTTTAGGCATTGAACTGGGCATGATCAGTCTGAGGACAAATGCATACTTTCAGTTAATCTGAGTGACACACTAGCAATATAGTTAAACAAATTAGGCACTTCAACAAAGCAGACTGTCTGTAAAGTGAATCTGATACTTTGATTACACAAAGATGCGAACATTTTCTTGAAAATATAATGTTGATCCTTAGAAAATTTTAAGGCCTTCCTTCACGTCTTTAGTTATCTAGATTTCCTAAGAAACATCGGTCCAACTGCCTTTGAGGACTTAGAAAGGAACAACTCAGAGCTTGTCTTGGCAAATTTTTCTTGATCAAGCAATGATTTCGTCCAAGTTTGCCCCATCCCTGGAGACATTCAAGGTCAGGCTTGATGAAGCTCTGAGCAATCCTCTGCAGTAAAAGGTGTCCCTGATTACTGCAGGGGGATTGGACTAGATGACCTTTAAACACCCTATGATTCTAAGAGAAGTGACAGACACACGGTTCCTTCTTGGTCCTTCTAAGCTGCTGGTACTTTCATTCCTCCACTCTTACATCTTATCCCCTCTCATTCTGAGTTAGGAAAAGATGAATTATATAATGGTGGGAACATGTAGTGCATGGGTAGGAGGCAGGTGTCACTTAGCTTTTCAAACCTGTGGCAAAACACTTTCTGCATGCTAGAGTACAGGAGACTGAAGCAGTGATCTGACAAGGAAATGGCTGACAGAGGCTTTGAGAAGAGAACAGGAAATGGGGAGGGACTAAGTATATGGACAGGAGGGGAAAGGAAATGAGGGTAAAAAGTACAAGCAAGAATCTGAAATGCGGGAGAAGAAAAAGACATGGAAGAATAGCAAGAAAATGGGAAGAAAATAAGAACAAAAAGGTGTTGAAGAATTCTTTATATTGTGCTGAAGATTAGGTATTCAGGTATTGTGTTTATGCTTTAAATGAGGAAGAAATGGAAAAGCACACTGCTGTGAAGCTACTGTTCATTCATACTTTTCTTCCCCAGTATTGTGCGGTATTTCTGTGTCTTTCCTAGATCCCCACTTAGGGGAGTGAAAGGATGGTACAGTTCAGATATTAGTGACTGAAACAGGGGTTCTCAAATGCACGTTTCCTAAGGGAAGGTTAGAGTTCATTACCCCTCAAAATGTACTTGTCACAGCAGGCAGCAGAGAAGTTTTAAGTACTCAAAAGTAGAAAAATACATATTTTTTTTGTTTAGACAAGAAGGTTCCTGTTCTTCTGTTTTTCTTTTTCTTTGACTAATAGACACAGTATTCATGGTACTGCAAAATACTCACAATAAACAGCTTTTGTGGTTACTAAATGCCTTGGCATCCCTTCTTTTTTTTTTTTTAATAATACACAAAAGCTTTTTTAAAACCTGAATACTCCTCCACGGTGAACATTATCACCTAATTATTTTTTCTTGAAATGTTAAATTGAATTTGAAACACTGATATGCCTGCTTTTAACATCATATGTTGCTGTTTTGAAATATGTTTTCAAGAGTCCCCTGATCATGAAATATGGAATATTTTACAGCTTGTGAAAATGGTGATTCTGGGAAATGTAGCCCCCAATAAAGTTAGGTAATGGAAACTTGCTTTAGAAAATGTTTGACTTCAAGAAAACTCTATAAACACTGTCCCATGAACCCTTGAGAAATTGAAAAAGAGGTGGCAGGCAAAGCAGTCACGAGTACAGGGCAGAGCTGCATTGAGATGGGGCTTTTATGTAACCAATCATTCAAAGGAAGGCTGTGGTAACGTTTTGACAAGATGCTGAGGGTTGGCCACAGTTGCCTAAACTGTTAAATATAGTCTTCATTTGGAAACTGAGTACTTACGGGAGTAAATTAATTTTTATAAAATGTGTGTGAAACTATAAGGAGAAAAAAGTTTTAACACTGATTTTGAGTGTTATTTGGGATCTGAAGGAGTATAAAAGCCAGTGCTAACATCAGAGAACACAAGGTAGCCTTAAACTCACATTCTTCTAATAATTGCAATCTGCTGCACTCCCTGTGTAACAGATATAATTATGTTAACAGCTTTTCTACTCAGGCACCATATATTTCCATTATGAAGCCAGCCTCATTTAATTAGCATAATGTAGTAAATTAGCAGTTATAAGGACTGCTGGGTACAAGGGGATCTCCATTTTCTCACTATCTACTTAATCCTCAGTCAATGCTGAGATAACCGCTTACTCAACTTACACATAAAAAACAACCAACCAAACAAAACACAACAAAATCCTGCTCAGATATTTTCATAGTCAGTTTATAGATTTGGAGGAAAAAAATGTCCATCGTGAATATCTAGCAGGTAGGATTACTAGATTCCCATTGTGATAGCTTTGGGAGGGGATGCACAGTAATCCTGTGTACTGACATTGGAGGTTTTGTATGTATTAAGGTGGGTGCTTCAGTTTTCTTAGAAAAACCAATACACAATTTATAAAGTATCAAAAATAAAGTTTAGAGGGAAATGAAAACCAAAACAAACCACAAAGTGGGGAGGAGGGGAGAAGGAGGAGGACATGTTTTTCAGTTTAGTTGTTTCTGATATAAGCAAATCCATTTAGCCTTATTTCTTATCTCCTTTGTTTACTGCTAAGTTCAGTTAGGATTAGAAAAAAATCTCTTTTTGTATTAATGATTCCTATTTTAGTCTAGTTCCTACATATTAGAAGGAAGTGTTCTTAGGAAAAGATCTGGGAATTTTATTTTAGTGTTTTTCTTCTAAACACTGGTAATCTCCACAGTAGAGAGATGCTTAAATATTACATCTGCCTGAGGTGGCAAGAGCTCTTCACTGGCACTATGGTCTCTGCAGAGATGATGCTGGCAATCATTCTCATGTCCTAGAGCCTAAAAAGAACCCTAGGCTAGACATCTTCAGGGAAATGAACTGCAAATATTTACAATATCCTCTTCACACTTCCTAGATGATTACTCAACTCACTGAAGCCAATACAGGTTTTATCATTCACTGTAGAGGGACTTGCTGATGGATCTGTTTGATTGAAAATTATTGCACTGAAGAAATCTGAACAGTTTTTTAGCAGTTGCAGTACTCAGTTGATCAGTGATTAAGGAGTGAATGGATGAATGAATGAATGATATATTCCACTCACAGTCAGTTGAAGATCAAAAATACAAAGAAGAAAAAAATAATAGAGGAACAGTTTTCATCATGTTGACAGCCAACCTACCAATGAGTCTGTTTTGTGTAAAAAGCTGGAATGATGGCAGTCAACTGCACTTCAAAAAAACCCCTTTATGGTAAGTATGGAAGATAGTAGTATGTAAAAGTGATATTGCTGCCTACAGTATTTGGGTAGTTCACCTGTGAGCTTATATAATATTATGCATTAAAAAATTGGTCTTTATTACAAAACCAAATTGTTCTAACATGTTTGAGTTAGCTGTGGTTCTATGGTACAGGCTAATGATGTCTACAAATGGTGGGTTTCAGAAAACATAAATATTTAATTCATTGTTCTCACACTCATATCTACACTTGAACCAGCAGAACTACTTAGAAACATGTAATGGGACAGCAATTTTCTTTTGTATTAAAGCTCTTTAGCTGGCTAGCATTATAACTATACCACTGCAATTTTTGAAGCAACTGGTATACTTTCAACTGTCATGTACAAAATGTGATCTTGTGTGAGCTATGGAATCACAACATGGTTGTATTTTTTACTAAATGTACAATATGTATTAGTTGCTGCACTTCATACAGATTTATTATTATTTAGAATAAGTTTGATTTGAACTTTGCAGACAAAACTACTCTCACATTGCTATACCTAGGATGTCAGAATAGATATTCTCAGGAAACACCAGGCAAGCTTTTTGAGAGATACATAAAGTGGAATAATGATAAAATTATTTGATATGTAAGTACACTGTTTTAACGTCATCTCAGCTAACTTCTCTTTCTGGTTTGGAAGAAATTGTGAAATAATTTAAACCCTGAGTTTCAGGTCATGAGGTCAAAGTGTACCTCTGCAGGTTTGCCAAGCCCATTGCAAGAAAGATAAGAGGAGGTTACAGCTCTTGGAAACCAGAATCACAGGGCATTTTATAGAATTCATATACTTCATGTGGTTGTTTCTCAGCTGAAAAAAAAATGGCTAAATTTTGTCTGGCTACCTCTTTGATTTTGTTGCATTCTGGAGGGAAGAATGTGCATTAGAATGAACATAAAGCTTCTTTGTGGGTATAGATTTAACTGAATGCTGCCAGGAGTTAAAAAACATTAGCAAGGGATTGTCTGTTAAGGTAATTATTTCCTATGAAAAAAAATCAAACTAATACAACTAGCACCACAAGGTAAGTTTTTTGGAGGACCTTATCCAGTATGCTATAGAACAAAAGAGCAGAATAAGCAGAAAATCTACTCAAGGATATGTTAACTAATTTACAGTAAACAATCTTTCTGTTCAAACCCTGCTGCTACACCCATTACCTTGAGATTTTTAAAAATGTGCAATTAGAGAAAAAATTTCATGTTGCTTATCTGGAACGTATATTGAACCAATCTTTTACTAACAGGTAAAAACTCATCTGTTTAGCCTAACCTGGCAAGGAGGGCTTCTTTTGTTTGCATGTTCATTTTTGGTGGTGTTCTTTTATTCTTTCTCCTCTCCTCTCACCCCACCCCCTCCCCCCAACAAACTAAACGGGAAAAAAAACCCTTCTCAACTTTTGCTTACATAGTTGCTTTTCTTTAGGTAGTTGGGTTTGTACAATACCACACAACATCTGGTATATACAACAGTGTATTATGAGTTTCAAAGAGGAGGTCAGGGTTAAAATTACCTTCAGTTTTACGTACATGATCAACAATGATTATTGTACATTACATCAATAAAAAACATCATAGTCTGGACTGACTCATATGCTAATTCCAAGCCAACAATGTAAGTAAAATCTGTGACTGACTAAATGGACAAAAGAAAAAGGTTGATCTCTGAATAAATATATAGAAAACACAGTCTCTTAAAGCCAAATAAAAATTTAAGATAATACTAAATGCCATAAAGTAACATTTGAAATTTAATCTTAAACATTGTACTGTCTGAGATTTAAATGTTAATAGTTAGAAATAAAACTTCAATGAAATATGTTAACCTAGAAAATCTGTATTTCAGGTTTATCCAGAGAACCTTTTACGTTAGGAATTTACACATTTCTTTATGGAACAATTATCACAAGAATAAAAGTGAACTTAAAGTTCTCAATAACTTTTAGTTAATAACTGCTAATGGAGAAAAAGCAACCAAATCTAGTGCTGCTGACAAAACAAATCCAGTCTATTACTTTCTATGATCTCCAGATTCAGTACTCCATGATGAATGTAGCTTATGATATATTTTTCTAATTTCTGAATATTTGGAATTCTAAGAAAGGCACCATAAGAGCTGCAGAAAATCAACTAATTAGAAGGAGTTTAGAAATATGCTATAATATGAACTGGAGGTTAAATTGAAAGAGTGAAAAACTGTGATGTCAACAACTACATTTTTAGAACTTTTTGCGTTATGTTGTGAGACAGGAAGAATCCAATAGAAGAAATCCCTCATATACTCTTTTTTGGAGTATTGTAAACTGTATTATACATAAAAACTTCTGTTATTGAAGGGAACAGAGAAGACAACAATAACACACGTGGTCGTATTGTATTTGAGATCTGATGACAGGTTGGCCATGAGCCAGCAGTGTGCCTCGGTGGCTAAGAGAGCCAATGGGATCCTGGGGTGCATCCAGAGGAGTGTAGCCAGCAGGTCAAAGGAGGTGATCCTCCCCTTCTACTCTGCCCTGGTCAGGCCCCACCTGGAGTATTGTGTCCAGTTCTGGGCTCCTTGGTATAAAAAGGACAGGGATCTCCTGGAGAGAGCCCAGAGAAGGGCTACGAAGATGATTAAGGGCCTGGAGCATGTGCCCTATGAGGAAAGGCTGAGTAAGTTGGGACTGTTCAGCCTTGAGAAGAGAAGACTAAGGGGGGCCCTAATTAAAATCTATAATTATCTTAAGCAGGGATGCAGGGGGAATCACCCAGCCCCTTCTCAGTGGTCTGTGGGGACAGGACAAGGGGCAATGGCTGCAAGTTGGAGCACAGGAAGTTCCGCACCAACTTGCGGAAGAACCTTTTCACAGTGAGGGTGACAGAGCCCTGGGACAGGCTGCCCAGGGAGGTGGTGGAGTCTCCTTCTCTAGAGATATTCAAGACCCATCTGGATGCCTATCTGAGTGATATGTCCTAGGGAGCTGCTTTGGCAGGGGAGTTGGACCCGATAATCTCTCGAGGTCCCTCCCAACCCCTATAATTTTTATATTTATGTTTTATGTTTATGTTCAACTCAAATAATGAGATGTTTAATTGGGAATTAGCTACTACTTCATTTTTCAAATTAGAGATACTTTACAATTCTGTCAAGGCAACCTACATGTTGACTAACCTAGATGTTTATGATGATAGCTTTGTTAGATGGGTGTTACATGCAGTACCTAAAGTACTTGCTCAACAGGATTTAGCAAATTTTATCCTATGTAGAAGTTTTCTACCTTATATATTTTGGAAACAAAATTGGATCTAAAAGATTACTTGCCTGTTTTGTTCTGATCTACACTTAATTGCAAAAATGTCTCTTCTCTGATTTGAAAATATCTAAGAGAAATAGCTGAGATTTAAAAAAAATATAAACTCAAGAGGCCAATAATTTTACAATTGGACAAAAATGTTTTTTGAAATGGTCAGTTGTCATTTTAAATCTCATTCACAGTGACAGTGCAATGTATAGTCAACTTGCATATATCTTAGAAATCAAGCACACTGCACATTCTGTTAATCACATGTTCTAATTATGCAATTTCATAGTCCTAACTTTAATTAAATAATTAGAACATATAATTAGAAATGTAGTTGATCTTAATGAAATTCTGTTCCTAATGCTAAAACTCCTTAAAAAGTTAATCCATTACAGACATTTATATAAATATTTTAAAGAAAGTAAATTAAATAATATTTTTATTATATATGCCTCAAAACAGGTTAAGTCATGCCATTGGTAAGCAATATTTTTAATTTTCACAGAACTAGTTAAATTTATAAAGGGAAATACTTATGGTAAGTATTTATTGGACTGATATTTGCTAGATTTTCCAGTAACACTTGATCAGCTTCCAGAATTTCTACATTTCATAACCCTAGTGACTTAATTTTGAAAATTCTTCCTTTTACTCTATTTCTGATTTACAGAAAAAAATTAAACATGTCATTATACCTTCAGTATTCATGCATAAGGATTTTTTTATAAGGAGATAGATGCACAAAGTTTAAGGCTCGTAATAGAATCTTTGCTTCATACTAGTGAGCTATTTAAAGTAAAAAAAGTAGCTTAAGGGCAAGAAAGGAAACCAGCAAAACAACACAGAATTCTATTTGTGTGGGGATTTTTTTAAGGAAACAGGATACTTAATAACAAGAGGTTGTTTAAAGTCACACTGGTTCATCCCATAAAATATATTTACCTTCTTATAGTTAGTTCCAAAAGGATATGCGGACAAGAAAGGAGAAGCTTGTTAAGGGAGTTGTCAAGAATTGTTTTTATTTGTCAAGGAAGAAAAATCCATGGTAACAGGTGACCCTCTGTCTCTTTATTAAAACTTTAAAGATAGGTAAGGAAAAACAACCACAGAAAAAAGATTAAGCAAAGAACTGCAAGAACATTCAAAGAACTGCAAAGTGTCAGCTCAAAAAGCTTCATTAAAATAGCTCTCAGTTAGAAAATACATCATTTGTCACATGCATTGAGAGCTTTAATAAATGGTCACAATGATAAAAGCAATTATACCACAAAATTTGCAATGTTGGATAAGAACACTAAAATTATGAAGGGTAATGAGTCTTTAGTCTTGAAAGAGAGACAATTACAGGAAAGTATAGATCATCATGAAGCATTTCTTCCTTAATCTTTAGGTTATATTCTGTTTAACAGAGAAACTCAGATTATATCAGCCTTAAAACTCAAGGGAGTTCTGAGGAACACCAGCTGACCTGTTAAGGTCTATGTCTACTTTTTTGCTTCCGTAACTATAGGTAAAAGGGGACGTAGTCCAGGCACCAGTTTTGACAGAAAAACACAGATAAAGAAGTGGCCACAGCAAAAGTTAACCAAGCAGTTTGATATGCTTACAGAAATACACGCCTTTCCAATATTTTTTTTTCTGTCTTAGACCTCTGAGAGCATTATATAATATAAAAGTTAGAGGAAGGATGGTCCTTCATAAGATTAGCTTTGTCTGAGAGGAGTGAAGGGAACAACAAAGTTGCTAGAGGATGCATATTCCTTATCATCTATTACACTACAAGATAATGCACAGACCAGCTCTGTTAAATGCTAAGGCATTTTAGGAGCTGTGGCTAAAAAGGGAATTCAACCCATTAAGAAAATGTCACATTTAGTGGGGAAAAAATGCCTCAAACAGAAGGGCTGAAACAGAAAAGAAAAAGATTCTTTTTTGTTGTTGCTGTTGTTTGGTTTGATGTCGGTATGTTGTTCCCAATTGTCTGATTTTTCAGGAAGTCTGCTTTCCCAAGCACACAGTGTGGTAGATATTTGAGCAGCACCATCAGACAACTGCTCAAGGATGTAGCTTCATTATCAGCTGTATAGCTTTTCTTCCTTTCTGCTTCTATCTTACATATGCAATACTTAAATTCTGTTAAATCTGTGTTTTTCTGTAAAACAGTTTTGCTGGTATATTTATGGTCAGTGTTAATTGCTTTGGCTCTGTGCACTGACAACATGCAAGGAAATGCTTTTCAACAATGCAAGGAAAGCTTTTCCAACCCATGCTCATGAGGGTTTTCTTTGTTTGACTGGATACCATACTATTTCCTATCTTCTAGACCTAAATGTTGTTCCCAAAGTTTAGCATGTGTCTTCTAAAACTTCAGATGAAGTTTTAGTGAAATGTCAGTCATGCATAAAATGCACTACAGTACTTTTACATTTAATGCTTTTGCTTTTGATCCCATATGGTAAACTTTTACAACTCCTAATTACTGTGAGTACTTCTAATTACTGTGAGTTTTAACACATAAAGCAGAAGTTTCATTTTTAAAAGTCTTTCTGAAATGGACTCTTTAAGTGTATGGGCTAATTATATTGCTGTTACTCAAGCAAGAATTCTGTGTGAGTAAAAAATTATTGGCTGCTGTTTGTATATTGTGTAAATTCTATATTTATCCCTGACACTTCACTGCTTAATTATGTACATATGCATGAAATCTGGCTCCTAAGAGCTCATTTATTCCAGCTATACCTCTGTGAGACCATAATTTTGTTTCTGACATCAAAAATCATTTCTGTGGAAATGGCCATGTCACAAAGCTTCAGGTGGGAAGAAAATAGATAATGAAAATAATTGTTTTCATTATTTTCATTAATAATTTTCCGGTTCAAGTTTAAGACATATTTATGAAAATGTGATGCCACAGTGTAGTGGTTTTACCCCGGCAGAGAGCCGAGTTTCACGCAGCTGCCTGCTCCTTAAGGGAAAAGAGCAGGGGAGGAGGGAAGGGGGGGGTGGGGGTGGGGGGGTGGCAAGGGAAGGGAAAAGGAAGGGGTAAATAACCCCAAAATCAAGAAATTAAGAGGCCCGTGGGTTGGGATAAGGATAGTTTACTAAGATAACAGAAAGATACAATGTAACAATGCTAACAGGACTTTAGAGCAAAAATATATGAAGCTGTTGATACACAATGCAGTTTCTCACCAAACCACACAGCTCAGGCCGTGCCACCCAGAGCCGTCCCAGAACCCGACCGTCCCCCAAGAACCGCGCGTCCCGGAGCCACCCCGCTCTTCCTCCGGTCAGCCCCTCAATATCCTGGGCAGGACGTAATTGGCGTGGAATACTCTCTTTGGCCAGTCTGGGTCACCTGTCCTGGCTTCGCCCCTCCTTTCTCATGAATAGAGAAATACGAAGAGCTGAGAAAGTCCTTGACTGTCTGACAGCAACTAAAACCATCAGGGTGTTACCAGCACTGCTCCCATTTTAACTCCCAAACACAGCATTCCATCCACTGCTACAAATGAAGTTAACTCCATCCTGACCAAAACCAGGACACACTGTCAGAGGGGAAGAATAACATTGAAACGATCTTTGTGATTTGAACAAACCATCTAAAATCAACAAAAAATTCAGTAACTTCAGTAAACTTCAACCACCCTGATATTTGCTGGAAAGTCAACACAGCCAGGCACACACAATCCAAAAGGTTCCTGCAGAGCACTGATAATATGTTTTTACGTCAGGTGATGAAAGAGCCCATGAGGAAAGGGGTGCTGCTAGAGCTTGTAAGAACAAGCAGAGAAAGATTGGTTGAGGATTCTGGTGGCTTGACCCTGTCTGGGGGCCAGGTGCCCACCAAAATCACTCTATCACTCCCCTTTTCAGATGGACAAGGGAGAAAATATATATTGAGAGACTGAGGAGTTGAGATAAGGACAGAGAGAGATCATTCCGTAATTAGCCTAAAGGGCAAAACAGACTCAACATGGAATTAAAAAACCCAAACATTTAATTTATTACACACGCACACACACACACACACAGAGTTGGACAATGAGAAGAACAATCAGATCTTAAAACACCTCCCCCAACCCCTCCCTTCTTTGTAGACTTAACTTTATTAATGGTTTCTTGCTCCCCCTCCCTGCCCAGGTATCACGGGGGAAGATGAGGAATGGGGATTTTGATCAATTCATTACAAGTTGTTTTCCTTCTTGGACGGAGGGCACATTCCTCACACTCTTCCCCTGTTCCAGCATGGGGTCCCAGCTGCAGGAGACAGTCCTCCACGAGCTTCTCCGATGTGAGTCCTTTCCCATGAGTCTTCAGCTCTTCACCAACTGTCCCAACGTAGGTCGCTTCCACAGAGTGCAGACCTTCAGGCCCAGACTGCTCCAACATGGTCCCCCATGCAGTCACAAGTACTCCCAGCTAACCTGCTCCAACCTGGGCCCCTCTCCCTATACGCTGCAGGTCCTGCCAGGAGCTTGGTCCAACACGGACTTCCCAAAGGGTGACAGCATCCTTCAGCTGTCTCTAACCGCTCCATTGTGGAGTCTCTTCACAGGCTGCAGGTGGGATATCTGCCCTGCATCATCTTCCATGGACTGCAGGGGGACAACCTGTTAGACCATGGTCTTTTTCACAGATTGCAGAGGAACCTCTCCCTCTGGAATCTGGAGCACCTCCTCTCCCCCTCTTCTTCTCTGACCTTGGTGTCTGGACAGTTTCTTACATCATCTAACTTCCTTCTCTGGAGGCAGAATACATCCACTTGTGGGTTTCTTTCCTCTTAAATACGTTATCCCAGAGGCAGTATGGCTGTTGTTACTTGGCTCAGCCTTAGTCAGCAGTGGGGCCTACCTTGAGCTGGCTGGTATTGACTCTGTTTGACCTAGGAGAAGCTTCTAGCAGCTTGTTGCAGAAGCCAACCCCACAGTTCCCCCTCTTCCAACAGAAACTTGCTACACAAAACCATAATGATGTGATGGCTGGGTGAACTTTGACTGCAGTGACCATGAGATGGTGGAACTCAGGATCAACCCATAAGTTTTTTTGTTCTATTCACTTCCCCATCCTCTTACAAGGGAAGAGTGCGTCAGCAGCAATATGGTGCTCAGTTACCACCTGGGGTTAAAATATGGCAGGCATGAAGTTATTTTTCAGATTTTTTTTCTTGAATATTTTTCAGCACTTGTCCAGGAAGTTATAGGAACCAAAGCCCTATTCCTCCTTAAAAAGCATCACGATGAATCTCACAAAAGGAGAAAAAAATATTGTTTTGAGGTATTGACCAAGGAAAGCAATATCAAATTACACATTTAATAATAATAAACTAGACCTAAATAGTCTATTTGAATCCCTCAACTTTACCAGATTCTGTATTTCCGTTTGAAAAGAAAGGTGTTAACAATGTGAAAATGTAAATGTGTACATAGTTGCAGAAAACTCTTCTTTGATTTTCTTTTCGATTTAAACACTAATTATTTAATGTGGTGCTTATGTGTCTTGGTTTTAGTATATAGTTTACTACTAATAAAATAAGAATTGTTAGTGGTTTTGTCTGGGGCTTAAGCCTCAAAAAGCTCTGGAATGTAGCATAGAATTTGGAGGTATATGTATTATGTAAAATTTCTGCTAGTTTTCTCTTGAATGAATTGAGATGAGATTAAGTTTATCTATAGCTTTTAGAATCTCCTCTAATGGACCAGTTCTGGTCATTTTGAGATTCCAGAAAATATGGCTAAACAGTATCAGCCTTACAATGTTACAAACATAGCCTTGAAGACTAGTAATATTTTATTTTTAATGAGAACTTAGATTTCAGTCATAGTACCCAGTAATTAATTTTCAGACTCTTTTAACAGGGACTTCATCGTCAAGTGGATGTTTCTGTGTTTGTCATTATTTACCATTTTTGTTCCACATTTATAGGATTACAAGAGAACAGATACTACTCTCAGTTCTGCAACTTTGTTGTAACTAAGAGTCACAGTAGCAATAACTGTGCAAATGATCCATCTGTGATCTGCTTTTATAACCACACAAATGATCCACAGCAGTTATCTTTCCTGCAGAATTGCTTGGGAACTGAGCTATTTTGCCTCTGAAATTAACCCTGAAGGGCTATATAGCTCTAGGCATGTACTAGTGTTAGTCATTTTTAAATACAAAATAAGTGAGTCAAGGAATGAATCTTCCATCTGCACATAAATTTATGTATGAATGAAACAATAAAAGACATAAGAAAGGAGACTTCTCTTCCACATAGGAGAAACTAAGGGCCAAGTACACTAAAGTTTTATGGAATACAAAATCGGCACCAGTGGCCAATTCTCTTTTAAAACTGAACAAATTGTTGCCAACTTATTTAAGAGGTGTAGCGCCAGAAAAACAAGTGCAGAACTGTTCAGGAAACATCTGTTCTGAGGGACGGCTGCAATCATTAAAAATGTATTTACCATCAGATTAATTTGTAGATGCAGAATTAGCACTACTTTACAGGCAAGGACACAATTTCATCCTAAGTGGGCAATAACTCTGGATTTTACAAACGTACCTAGAATTTTCCTGTAATATGTAAAGCTTTCCAATATATGCTTCCATATTGTACATATGAAGCTGAACTCTGACAGACACTGAAAGATATCACAGTGGTCTCTTAAGAAATGCAAAGAATTATGTTATATATTTGGAATGGATTGTAGTTTGCACAGTAATGATAATCATGAAGGCAATGAAAGTCATGTTTGCCTAGAGCAAGGTCTCTGTTATTCTACTTACACATAGTAGCTACTACTATTTTGAATACATGAAAAATTGATGAAATGCAGGAATGTGGCTGACTGTACTTTGATACCTGCTACTATTAGGGAAGAAGTTAGACCCCACTCTATAGGCAGAGAAGGAAGAAGAGATCCTGGAGAGGAAGAACTTATTTTCTTCAAGCATTGGGAACTACAGACTAATGTAAGTCTTAATGATATGCCCAACTGGTTGCCTTAAACTTTTTGGCTGTTTCTGCTGAGGTTGGTATCTCTACTCTTTGGGAATGTCTAACCAACCCACCGTCTTTTGCAGGCCTATTTTAATCCTCTTGACTCTTCTTGAATAGTTGTGGTTCCTGAATATGGCAAATGACTGACCAAACGTATTTCATTAGGTAGAAGACAGTACAACCAAGATAGTAATAAATGAACAATTATTCAAATGCAAATGACATAGATCCACCCTGCTGTGTACTTACTAACTTTCTACTAAGGCTGGACCCTGTAACTTGAATATATTACTCTATTTTTACTGTACTTTGGTATTCTCTTCTGGTTGATTATTGCCTGGTATAATTGGAAAAGCTCTAATCATTGACCTACCAACTTCATGCCATGTCAGAATATAATTCAGGTAGCAAAGTAAGGTAGAACAAACCTGAATGTCTTAGAGCCAATGGAAGGATAAGGCTTTACATTGAACTGAGTAAGATGTCTTCTGTTCAAACAATAAAGTGTTCTGGCAGGTGTAGGCTTGTTTTTGCCTTCATAGCAGTTTGGTTGAAAAGAACATATCAGAAGGAATTACCTAATATACCAGTTTATTTCAATACTATCATCAGGTGAGAACTCTGGAATAGATGCCACATTTAGCTTCATGCTTTCCAGTGATTTGGAAAGTACATGGAGAAAATGGGTTTGTAATCATGGTATCACACACTCTTGCAATTATTAAATAATTTCATTTAAAGTGCAAAATTTTAACCTAAGAATTGTTTATTTCCATATTTTACTTTATTTTGTATATCCAGAGTACAGAAAAAATATTAAAAATGGCCTTATTACATAGTTCAAGTTTCAGATTTTAAGAGATAGATCCCCTGAGCTATGAAAAAAAGAATGGAATAATAAAATCTGGCTATCGCTAAGTTCATGAAAAATTGTTTTGAAGGTTAGTGATATACAGTACTGTATGAACAAGATTAGGCATAGCTCAGATCCCACTGACATTCCACTTGTCACCTTCCAGCTCCATCTGTATCCATTTACCACTTTGCTTTGGCCATCAGCAACACCACTAAGCCAATTTGTTATCCAATTTAGAATGTTACCATCAATAATACAGTGAATCACTGAATTTCCATAGAGTTTTATGATTTCATGACTTACTTTCTAACCTTCTATGCCAGTAACATTGAAAGCATTCTTCAGATACAGTTAGCAAATACTTCTTTTTTTTCTGCGTTGACTTTCATTGTAATTTTCTTGAATTATATATGTTATTTACCAATACTTGCGACTAATAATCTGCCTAAACATTGTGTCATTTTTTCCTACTAGATGACGAAAGTGTCTACACATATGGTTTGAAACAGATTTTAATTTCACTTCTTGGTTCAGATCTTGGGTTGATCTAAGTTGTTATAGTTCAAGCTTTGCTAGTTCACACTGGCTGAAAAAACAGCTGCTTTTTTTTTAACTGTAGATGAATTATTGATTTATCTCTACTTTTCACATTTGTAAAGGTAGTAAAACCAGGAGATAATTTCATTGAAGTATCTCAACCTTAAACACTTCCAAACAAAAAAGTATATGAAATACAGATCTTCCTACAGTTAGTATTTTTATGACTGTCTTTCAAATCTTACTATGTTTAAGGTGCTGATTCCTATTTGTCCTTAAAATTCTGAATTAAGAATTTTTTATTATAGCCTCTAATTATGCATTTTTTAATGTCAACTCAGTAAATTACCTTTGTTTTCATCAGGGAAAGTTTTTAATCTTGTTAAATATGAAGTATTTCAAGTATGTAAAACTCAACGAATTCTGACTAATCATTCAGCAAAGGGCAGACAATAAAGTTTTTCTGTCCCAGTGATATTTATCTTTCCTGGAAAAAAAAGTCACAATGATAATCAGTCTCTACCATAGTAAGTGCTGAACACTTTGAAAAAAAAATTTTTTTTAACTCATTAAATTCCTGCTAGCATCCAAATTGAAGCCTGCATGAAAGGCAGAAAGCTGTGTAAGGTCTTAAGGATTTTTTTGTTAGACATATTTAAATGTTTAATTAAGGTAAAATTTAGATATAACTATCTTGTTCAGCAGTGGATTAAACTCCATGTTTTATTTTTCTAGTGTGGTCAGCTTTCCACTGAAGTTTTTTCTCATTAATCACTTGTCATAGTTCTTTCAGGGAAAATACTGGTAGGAAACAGAAAAGAAAGAATGGGGAAAAAAAGAACTAGTAAAAGAAAAAATAAACAATAACACAAAATATCACCACTGTTGAAAATCAGTTGCTTTTAGGCTTTTATCGTGTCAGTATATTTAACAAAGATCACTGACACTGTTTGTAAATTTCTGTTTTTTCTCAGTTTTGAAGTCCTAATTGCGATAAGAAAGTTACTGATGACATAGAATGCTATACATTTTCTTAATTTTTCTTAGTACTTATGAATATAAAGAAGTGCTGATTTTGAGGTCATATACACTGAGGCATTCCAGAATTTTATTGTGTCACAATTTCTCAATAAAAATATGTGAAAGTTCTCCATACCATGATTATATTGGGGGGTTGGACTCAATGGTCTCTTGAGGTCCCTCCCTTCCAACCCTTACAATTCTGTGATATTACCTTATATATTATCAAGCTGCCTTAAACATTGCCTTTAGTCTGGAAAAACAGATCAATTTCTTACTGCTAAATATATAGTGGTTATTTCTTTGTAAATGGTGTTATGGGACACTTTGTCCATATGTAGCAGCATTTACCTTCCCAGCAGAGCTGGCTCTTTTTTTTCCCCAGCTTTTTCATACCCAGGGAGATAAGGACCGGATGGTAAAATTCTGCTTCCCAAGGCAATGATGATGGATTCAATGATGAATTCCCTCCTCTTATAGCCTGATGGAGAAAATGAAATGCAATACCCTGTAGCACATCATCTCACACTTTGAGTGAGAAGCATTGGAAAGGCAATGGATACCACTGATTCTGAAGATTATTTTGGATACATACTAGTGTACATCCTCTGCTTGACTAATTGAGTAATAGCTCTATCATTGCCTAAGATTATCATATTATATCTTTCTTTCTCTGTTTTGGATGAGAAACACTTTCAGGCTGTTTCAATGAAGCCACTGTGGTGAAGGGTTTTGGAGAAGAGGATTGCAATGGGGTAACCTTTCCTGAAATGGCAAAACCTCATCTGAATCAGAGGAGGCCATGAGAGAGGGTGTTCCAGTCCCTCTCCTGACATGGCATAACCTTTACTGAAGCAACAGTAACCCCATCCCCTACTCTTAAAAGGTGCCACCCACTCAGCACAGGCAGGTAAAGAGCTTGTATGCATCAGACAGTGCTCAGGGCAGGGCATGGGAAGAAATGGAAGCTCTGCTGGCTCAACAGGTGAGTTTTGTGGGTGGGGGACACTGATCTCTGGGAAGGAGCTGAGCAGTGGTGTCTACCCAGCAGAAGGTCAGGACCCCAACACCCATCAGAGTGGACACGGGAATCCAGATAGATCAACTATGGAAGCATACAGTTGTCCAAGCCACAGGCTGCAGGGAATGCCTGTGCTTGGAGACCCAGAAAAAAATATTTTCTCTTCCCTCCTTCCAGTTCTGGCTCATGACATGAGACAGAATAAAAGGATCCAGTCTGTAAATACATGGCTCAGACACTGGTGCTGCAAGCAGGGCTTTGGCTTCTTTAGTCATGTCTGGTTTTATAAGATAACAGGCCTGACAGAAGTATGTGGGAACGGCTTATTGTCCAGGGGGAATAAGGTTCTAGGGAGAGAATCAGCCTCATCCGTAGGGTTTTAAACTAGATTTGAAGGGGCAGGGGGATGTCACTGGGTTCCCATCAATGAGGCAGTGTTCTGGTAAGCCAAGCTTTAGACTAGGTTTGAGGTGGGAAGGTGATGGAACCAGGCTTGATGGACAAAAACCTGGGGGTAACATGCCAGGATTGGAGGGGTCGTGTGCCAGTGAGTTATCAGGCACAGTGCAGGAGCTAGAGCTTCTCCTAGGAAGGTGGAGAGGTCAACAGCCTGACTGAAGTGCATCTACACTAATGCACACGGCATGGTCAACAAACAGAAGGAGCTTGAAGCAATTGTACAGCAGGAATGTACAGCAGGAATGTACAGCAACTATGACTTAGTTGCCATCACTGAAACTTGCATAACTGGAGTGCTGTGATGGATGGGTATAAACTGTGTTAGTGATTATCTGGAGTTTAATGATGGTGGCAATAAGGTTGAATGTTTATGGGTTAGAATCAGGGGGAAGGCCAACAAAGTGGACATCCTGGTGGGAGTCTGTCATAGACTGCCCAACCAGGATGAAGAGGTAGATGAAATTTTCTTCAGGCAGCTGGGAGTAGCATCACAATTGCTGGCCCTTGTTCTCGTGGGTGACTTCAACCTGACAGATATCTCCTGGATAAACAACATGACAGAGATGGATCAATCTAGGAGGTTCTTGGAGTCTCTGGGAGATAATTTCCTTACACAGCTGGTGAGTGAGACAACTAGGGAAGGTGCCCAGCTGGACCTGTTCATGAATAGAGAAGGACTTGTGGATACGGTGATGGTTGGAGGCTGCCTTGGACACTGTGATCATGAATTGATGGAGTTATCAATTCTTGGGGAAGGAAGGAGAAGGGTTGGAAGAACTGCCACCCTGGACTTCTGGAGGGTGGACTTTATCCCATTTAGGAGCCTAGTGGATAGAGTTCCCTGGGAACATGTCCTGGAAGACAAAGTAGCTCAGGAATGCTGGACCCTCCTCAGGAATGAGGTCACAGAATCACAGAATCACAGAACCACAAGATTGAAAAGACCTTTGAAGATCATCAAGTCCAACCATTCCCATCCTAAGCTAAACCATATCCCTAAGTACCTCATCAACCCTTTTTTTGAACACATCCAGGGAAGGTGACTCAACCACCTCCCTGGGCAGCCTGTTCCAGGCCCTGACAACTCTTTCAGTAAAAAAATTTTTTCTAATGTCCAATCTAAACCTGTCCTGGCACAGCTTTGTGCCATTTCCCCTTGTCCTATCTCCTGTCACCTGGCTGAAGAGACCATCGCCCACCTCTCTACAACCTCCCTTCAGGTAGTTGTAGGTGGTGATAAGGTCTCCCCTCAGTCTACTCTGCTCCAAGCTAAACATCCCCAGCTCCTTCAGCTGCTCCTCATATGATTTTCCCCCAGCCCTTTCACCAGCCTGATTGCCCTTCTCTGCACTTGCTCAAGGACCTCAGTGTCCTTCTTATGGTGGGGAGCCCAGAACTGGGCACAGTACTCGACGTGTGGCCTCACCAATGCCGAGTACAGAGGCACAATTACTGGCCTAGACCCACTGGCCACACTGTTTTTGATACAAGCCAAGATGTCATTGACCTTCTTGGCTATCTGGGCACACGGCTGGCTCATATTCAGCCTGCAGTCAACCAGCACTCCCAGGTCCTTCTCTTCCTGACAGCTCTCCAGCCAGTCTCCCCCAAGCCTGTAGCGCTGCATGGGGTTGTTATGTCCCATGTTCAGCACTCTACACTTGACCTTGTTAAACTTCATCCTGTTGGTCTCAGCTCATCGTTTCAGTCTGTTCAGATCCCTCTGAAGAGCCTCCCTACCCTCAGGCAGATCAACACTTCCTTCTAGTTTAGTGTCATCTGCAAACTTACTGAGGGAGCATTCAATCCCTTCATCGAGGTCACTGATAAAGATGTTGAACAAGACTGGACCCAGGACTGAGCCCTGGGGGATGCCACTTGTGACCGGCCTGCAGCTGGATTTTGTTCCATTCACCACCACCCTTTGGGCCTGTCCATCCAGCCAGTTTTTAATCCAGCTGAGAGTCCACCCGTCCAGGCCAGTGGCAGCCAGTGTCTCAGTCAGAATGCTGTGAGAAACCGTGTCAAAGGCAAAGGGTCCTGAAGGTACAGGAGCAAGCCATTCCCTGTGTCAAAAGTCAGCCAGCAGAGACCTGTCTGGCTGAACAGAGAGCTTTGGCTGGAACTCAGGAAGAAAACGAGAGTTTATGATTTCTGGAAGAAGGGGCAGGCAACCCAGGAGGACTACAGGGCTGAAGTGAGGTTATGTGGGGAGAAAATAAGGAGGGCCAAAGCCTAAATAGAACACGATCTGGCCAGATGGAGTTCTAAAAGACAACAAGAAACAATTCCATACATACATTAATAACAAAGGGAGGGCCACCTTTACTTGATGCAGGGGAGTTATGGCAAAGGACAAAGAAAAGGCTGAGGTACTTAATACCAGTTTCGCCTCAGTCTTTAGCAGTAAGACCAGTCAGTCCTGATACCCAGACCCCTGAGTGGAAAGGTAGGGATGGGAAATGAACTGAAGCTCCCATGATCCTAGGGGAACTGGTTAGTGACCTCCTTAGCTGCCTAGATCTGCACAACTCGATGGGTCTGGATAGGATATACCTGAAGGTACTGAGGGACCTGGCCCAAGTTGTCTTCAAGCCACTTTCCCTTATTTACCAGAAGTCCTGGCTGAATGGGGTGGTTCTTCTTGACTGGAATTGGCATATGTGATGCCCACATGCAAGGAGGGACAGAAAGATTACCTGGGGAACTACAGGCCTGTTAGCCTGACCTTGGTGCTGGGAAGATGATGGAACAAATCATCTTGAGTACCATCATGTAACACATGCAGGACAATCAGGCAATCAGGCCCAGTCATCATGGGTTTATGAAAGGCAGATCTGTGCTTGAGCAACCTGATCTCCTATGACAAGGTGACCTGCTTGGTGGATGAGGGGAAGGTTGCAGATGTGGTCTAATTGGACCACTGTAAAGCCTTTGAAATTATTCCCCACAGCATCCTCCTGGAGAAACCAGCTGCTCATGCATTAGATGGGTATACTCTTCTCTGCGTTAAAACCTGTCTGGATGGCTGATCCAAAGACTTGCAATGAACAGAGCTAAATCCAGCTGGAGAAAGGTCACAAGTGGTGTTCCCCGGGTCTCAGTGCTGGGGCCAGTCTTCTTTAATACCTTTATTAATGATCTGGGCAAGGGCTGCACCCTCAGTAAGTTTGCAGATGACACCAAACTGTGTGTGTTGATCTCCTGGAAGGCAGGAAGACTCTGTAGAGGGATCTGGACAGGCTGGATCGATAGGCAGAGGCCAGCTTTATGGGATTCAACAAGGCCAAACACCAGCTCCTACACTTTGGTCACAATAACCCAGGGCAGCGCTACAGGTTTGGAGCAGTGTGGCTGAAGAGCTCCCTGGAGGAGAAGGACCTAGGGGTGTTAGTGGGCAGCTGGCTGAACATGAGCCAACAGTATGCCCAGGTAATCAAGGCCAACAGTATCCTGGCCTGTATCAGGAATAGTGTAACTAGCAGGAGTAGGGAAGTGATTGTTCCATCCTACTCAGCTCTGGTGAGGCTGCAAATTCAGTACTGTGTCCAGTTTCAGGCCCCTCATTACAAGAAGGATGTTGAGTTGATGTAGTGTGTCCAGAGAAGGGTGATGAATCTGATGAAGGATTTGGAGTACAAGTCCTATGAGAAGCAGCTGAGGAAGCTGGGAAATTTTAGTCTTGAGAAAAGGCTGAGGTGAGACCTTATTACTCTCTGTAACTACCTGCAAGTAGGGTGTAGGGAGGTGGAGGTCAGTCTCTTCTCTCAGGTAACAAATAGTAGGATGAGAGTAAATGGTTTCAAATGGCACCTGGGGAGATGTAGGTTAGATAGCAGGAAGAATTTCTTTACTGAAAGGGTAGTCAAGTATTGGAACAGGCTGCCCATGGAGATGGTAGAGTTACCATCCCTGCAGGTGTTTCAAAGGTATTTAGATGCTGTGCTTGGGGACATGGTCTAGGCAGGGTTAGGCTGTGGTTGTACTCAGTGGTCTTAAAGGTCTTTTCCAAACTAAGTGATTCTGTCATTCATTGTAACCTTGATATATTCATAATTTATTTTAACAAGAAAAATATAACAAGGAATAGAAGGGTGTAAGACTGGCTGTTTTGGCTATAAAACCCCATAAACCTCTTTATAGAATACTTAACATTGAACCAATTTTTCTCTGAATTTTCCTTGTCAATAATACAATTTTGTCTCCAGACACCCTTTACATGACACAGAGTAACAGAATAAACAGGAAAGGATGACTGGAGGACAGGTAATTCCTACTTACAACTCTACTTCAAGCAGAAGTAACTTCAAAGACTGATCAGGTAGCTTACCAAATAGTCCAGCTGTTTTTAAAGACTTCTGAAGGCAGATTTTGTACAGCCTTTTTGAGAGATATACGTTTGATCAGTCTCATTTGGAAATGTTTTCCCTCTATATAGTTGAAAGTTCAATTGCTGTGCCTTGTTATGCTTAACTTTCATCCTGTCGCATGCCTGAGAAACACCTGACTCTCTTCCCTATAGCATGCCTTAAGTAACTAAAGGCAGCAATAGGATCCCCCTTCAACCTCTTCTCCAGCATGAACAAGCAGAGGTGTTCGCCGGTCTCTTCTCATGTGTACTATGCTCCAGCTGTTTAACCATGCTAGCAACAATCTACTGAACTCTCATTTGTTGCAGTGGGGATCCTACAGCAATAAGCCAAATGTGGCATCCTTGGTGCTGATTAGAAGGAGAGTAATCACTTTCCTTAGGCTGCTGTCTGTGCTTTTGCTAATGCAGTGCAGGGTGTGGCTGGTCTTTCTCGGTGAAAGGTGGTTTTGCAAACTCACATAGAGCAAGGAGTCCACCAGGATCATTGGTCCCTTACTTGCAAAGGATTGCCCTAGAAATTTGGTTCCCAGATGCATGGAGGTGTTCCATCTCAGGTGCAGAACTTCTATTTGACTTTGTCTCATGAGGTTTCTGTCATCCTGTTCTTCCAGTTTGCTGAAGTTGTCTCAACCTTTACCTCCAGAGCTTTGACATTTCCCTTTGCTTGTCATTGAAGAACTGGTGCATTGTCTCTTGTCATCCAAGTTGTTGGTGAAGCAGCTGAAGAAGTATGAAAAAAATCCATGCATGTGTCTTAGTAGGTAGAAAACTCATTTCCAGCCTCAGCTTGGGTTATGTACACACCATTTGGGGTAACCACTTCAGAGTAAATTTTATAACTCTTCTTCACTTTATCATGCACATAGCCCCACTGAAACTTTAAACATGATAAAAAATTGTTGTAGATCTCTAATGTATTTTATATTTTAGTAAAGGTGCATGGTACCTTTGTGTAATACTAATGTAATTTGTATTTGTATTACTTCACATAATACTAATGTAGTACTAATATACTAATATGCATCTTAAATGCACACTGAGTATATGTTAGTAGTTATGTGTAAATTGTAAATGTGTGTTTGTACAACTTGTGAGAGCAGATCAAATGAAAGTCTCCCAGAATAATCATTTTCCACTATGTAGTCATATGGTTTCTCTATGAAAGTTAGTGTATACTCTATATTTCATGGGCAGGACAGTTCTGCACTACTACTTTCAAGATAAAAATATTGTCTCATGAAGGAGAGCACTTGTGGATTTTGAATTTTCATCCAAGCAAGAAAGACTTGTTGACTGAGGACTGTGACAAAATTCATTAGACAATCCACAGGAATGGCAATGCTACAGGGCATGTCACTGATGAGAACAGCAGTTCATTAGGTCAAAATGTCCTTATTCTGGGTATCACTGAACATAGAAACTAGGCACAATTTTGTCTTTACAGGGAGTGAGATGTGTCTGGTCCAGTGGAAAGGAAACAAATTTTGATCTCACTAAGGATATACTTTGAGATTTCTGCTACTTCCTATTCTTTGGAAAACTATGGCTTTAAAACCTCTCTCCTCATGGTCAAGAGGGAAAGAAATATGCCTAAGTAACCCTGCCTGGCTACTGAAGTCCTGCATAAATACAACTGCTCCTGGCAACCTTATAGGATTGCTTTGGGTCTGGCTTAGATTTAGTAAATTTTCTTCATAGTGGCCCATATAGTATGCACTGGACTTGTGACTAAATCAGTGTTAGCACACCAAAGTCCTGTCTATTACTGAGCATTGCTTGCATGGTGTCAAGGCTTTCTCTCTTTCCAAATCTGCATTTCCTTAGGGACTAATTGGGAGTGGGAAAAAAAGTTGGGAGTAGACATAATCTGCACAATTGACCTAGGCTGACAAAATAGATATTCCCTGCCACATAAAATTGTGTTCAGAAGTGAAAGCTGAGGGGAAATTTGGTGAGATACCATTGCTCAGAGACAGTCTGGCCTTTGGTCTCTTTGTGAGAGATAGCAAGTGACTACATTGGCATAATATCTTTGGTCATCTTCTTCCTCTTTTTTTTAAAATTGAACTACCTTTATCTTGACCCTCAAGTTTTTTCATTTTTGCTCTTCCTATTCTCCCCTGTCCCACTAGAGGGGAGAGGATTGAGTAAGTGGCTACATGGTTCTTTGCTGGCAAAGGTCAAACCACTACAAAGACTTAAAGTTCTTGCCTGGCAGCTAATGAATAGAAAGACTATTACATTTCTCTGATAAGCTAGAAGTCAACCAGGAAAAAAATGCGTGGTAATGGCAGTAGCAAATAAAGCTGAGATATCTAAATATCTAAACAAAAACCCTAACCCTTTCACTAGGAGAGGTTGTACTGAGAATACTGGGACCATAAAGGGGGTGTTAATGACCATCTTGCATCATAGATGTATTTCAAGAGGAGAAATTACTTTCATTGAAGAAATAATCAGATTTGTCCCAGATGCATTGATTAATAAAACTGAGGCCTACTTTATTGGCCTGCTGGATACCCCTTCCACAGGAACTGAGTGCACAGCTGTCCCAGCAGTGATTACAGTGACTTATAGTTGCCATTGCCCTGTCAATGGGCTTGGAAGGCTTGAAATGGAATGCAGCTTGAACAGCATCTTGGCTGTAAGGGAGGGCTGTGTTCCAGGCATACAAAACCACTGCTGTTCCTCTTTATAATTGCAATTGGCCCAGAAACATAAAATAGCTTACTAAGTGGTCTGTCCAGTTGACTGTCACTGGTGAGTGGTGAAATCTGTGAGGGAGAACCAGTGCTCCCATGCCTTACTGTATGCAATGCCAGTGCACCTTTCACATCAAATGGTCTGGGATGGATTCACTGGGACCATATGGTTGGCATGTTCTGGCATATGTTCGGGGAGGCCTGTCTTGTGGTCTCCCTGGGCCTGGTTCTCCCCTGGCCCATGGGTCCAAGGTGTCCCTGTGGTAGCCTAGCAAGAATCTTATATGAGATGGACAGTATCCTGATCTGTTTTGTTCTGAAATAACTGACAGTTCTGTGGCTGAGTGCCAACAGCAGAAACCTTTAGCCTTCCACTAAAGCCAAGTGAAATGATTAATGCAGATGCTTGAATTGGCTCATGTCTTCCAGATCTGTTGCATATCTATCTGTGCCTTAACACCTGGCTGCTGGGGCTAAAGGGACCTATCAAGAATGGGTGGCATCTGCAAATGGAGCTAAACATCATGCATTCATGGGTGACATTGGATGTGCCAGTTCCCACCCATTTGGGACTGCAGCTCCATATTTAGGGATTGCAAAACTGTGTACCAAATTATGGTGTCACATCCTTTGAGCAAATGGGCTATCTTCCAAATTCAAGCCAGAAATACTACAATGTGTATGTTTTACAAAACGGCATCCCTCCTGCATTTTCTTTTTATGAGGTGCTAGGACAATCTGTTCTGTAACAGCAGAGGTTAGTTTTGATCTGTTCTCATCCTAATACTGGTGAAATTCTCTAAACAATTTTAGGAAGCACTGTTAGCAGAAAGACATTAGGCTATAGCCTTGTTTCTTTCCAAATAGGTAAAAGAGCTGACTTGCTTTTCCACCATGTGAATGAACAGTGTCTACACTGCTCCTCTTTCTAGACTGTTACATTATACTGACACAAAAGTCTCAATTTCAGTGAATAACAGCAGTAATGTATTGCTATCTATATTCTCCTGCCACTATATACTTCTGTTCCTCCTTCTATATGCATCGATAGGCATATCTATACAGACATACACTCCTACCTCTCTTCTTCCTTCCCAAGTAAGTTATCCCACTCATGTCACACTTTCCCATTCAATGTCTGAGAAAGGTCTAGAAAATATACTCTTCACAAAAATGAAGTGAGATATGCAAGGTTTTCCAAAATTAGACATTATATCTTTTAAGGGCTGCTTGGCAATTTAGAGAGATGACATAAAATTACTCCAGGTTGCATGAAACATCATTCATGACCTGTCTGAAAGATGGAACCACACAATTTCAGGATCTTTCCGGTCTCCGTAATAGCAACCCCAGGAGGTTGCTTTCAACCCTTGAGGTAACATTGCTAGGTTCACTGAGGATGAGATAGAAAGTTCTCTCAGCATGAGACTAATGAAGATGTCTTTGATGTTCCTGGAAAATAATTTTTAATCAAACAATAACATGTAATGATAGTTAGATGAGACTATTTTGATACTAATATTTTATAAGCAAATTTAAAGATGGCAACATACTTTTCAGAAATTCTAGAACACTACAGACCTCCAACTGTAGAAGAGGATGCAGTCATAATTCATGGTTCAAATCTATACTAATCTATACTAAGGCCTCTGTTTGGAACAATTAACCTGACTAATTTTTTCACATTAGGTAGGTTGCTTATTTTCATTAAATATCAGTTTCCTTATTTTGAGGGATAAATATGCTATGTTGCTATGAAATCTGTTACATAGGTGCATTGAGATGCACTGCTTTACAATTGCTACCAACCAGTAGCAACATCAGACAACCAGAGAGCAGGATTTAGGAATATGTAGCCTCACATCTCTATCTGTATAGGTAATGTTTCTGTAAGCCAAACAGAACTGCAGAAATGACATATGATACATTGCCAGAATAATGCTTTTGGTTTCTGCTGGCATTGGAAGTTGAAACCAATTATGAATTTAAACTTGGAATCTCAACATGCAATGGTCTCATAGAAATTATATTTGAACTTGAGAGTTAATGAATATTTAAAGCACATTTATTCAAAAAGTCTATGGGTGTGAAGACAATTTATTATTAAGGTGAGAGTACAGCTGCTGCAATAGGAAGAGCATGTACGGTGCAGTACTAATGTCTTGCAGATATTCTTTTTAAATCAGTCCAAGACAACCATCTAGATTTACCAGAATTCTGTTGTAAGATGACTATGTTTTATGGGTTGAATTTTGCTAGGTTGTCAGTCATATCTAGATTGCTACTGACTGATTTATATCCTACTAGACTTTATGTTTCCCAGAGGCCTCATGGATTTGCTTCTTAAACCTCAAGATACCTACTATCCCATGAAACTTTTTTTTTTACTTCTGACCATATCCAGAATTATCTTTATTTTTACATCAGTGTGGAGATTTGACTCTAGCCTTCAGCCCCATAGGAATTCAGAACTAGAAATTTTCTAGCAATGTTATCTGCTGTTTCTAATTCAGTAAATATTCTCACATCCCATGTATTGGGTTGAGTCCACAAAAACAATTTGGTATAATTTTATATTTGAGGTATGTGAAGACATGTAAATATCTCCCAGAAAATTTAGAAACACATAGATAACCGATTCTTTTTGAATCATTCTATTTTGACCATGTGTTTGCTTTTATCCCTTCTCTGATACTCTTAACTCACAGGCATTTCTGGTTCTGCTATACATGTAGCCTGTTAGCCGTGTGTGGTTGTAAAGGTTTGTGTGGTTCACTGTGAGAGACAATAGTGTTTTCCTACCCTGCAGCAAATCATTCAGCATGCATGTGTCTCATCTGTGGTTGGTCAAACAAGAAAGAAGCGTGTGATTTCCTCTCAACAAGAGAATTTTGGGGTATTATACTTTCAGGAGTAAGAAGTTGGAGGAGGAGAAATAAGGAACTTTGTTACAGGATGGGGAGATGGGGAGTTTCAGAATATAATGGTGAAACTGAAGAAGTAAAGGCATTATCATAGAACATCCTGAGTTGAAAGGGACCCATAAGGATCACTGAGTCCAACTCCTGGCTCCACACCAGGCTGGCCAAGTCAGAGTATGTGATGAGTGCATTGTCCAGATGATTCTTGAACTCAGTCAAGCTCAGCGCTGTGACCCCTTCCCTGGGGAGCCTGTTTCAGTAAAGAACCTCTTCCTAATATCCAACCTAAACCTCCCCTGTCTCCACTTCATACCATTCCCTTGAGTTCTGTCACCAAAGGGAGGAGATTGGAGTCTGCCCCTTCTCTACCCCCATCAAGAAGCCATAGACCATGATGAGGTCTCCTCATAGTGTTTTTTTCTCCAGGCTATATAAACCAGAGGACTTCATCCTCTCCTCATAAGATTTCCCCTACAGACCCTTCACCATCCTCCTTGCCCTCCTCCAGACACTGTCCAATAGTTTTGTGTCCCTTCTGTGCTGTGGTGCCCAAAACTGCACACAGCACTCAAGGTGATGTTCAGATCCTTTAGAAAGGCAGTTTCACCTCTTCATGAAGTAAGGTTCCTACGCAGGAAATCCAGTTTTTAGGAGTACAGGGGCAAGATGGGTGTTACCACATGTGATCAACAAATCAGCAGATATTTGTCTGCTGACTGACACAAAAGAAACAAAAACTTTCCTACGTGTTATGACTTTTTGAAGATTCACATTCCAAATTACCATCTGATCGTAAGTCCTCTCTATCAGGTGACCTGGAAGAAGAATGATTTCAAATGGGGCCCTGAGCAACAAAAAGCCTTCGATCAAATTAAACAGGAAAAAGTCCATGCAGTGGCCCTTGGATCAGTCCAGGCAGGACCAGATGTAAAAAACTGTGCTCTACAATGTAGTCTGGGGAGAACGGCCCTACCTGGACACTCTGGCAGAAAGCAGCAGGGGATACTAGAGGTCCTGATTTTGGAGTCAGGGATGCAGAAGATCCAAGTCCCCTTATATTTCAACTGAAAAAGAGATATTTGAGCATATGAAGGGGTTTGAGCTGCTTCAAAAGTGGTTGTAGATGAAACACAGCACTTCCTGGTATCACAGTTGCTGGTGCTGGGCTGGATATTCAAAGGGAGGGTCCCCTCTACACGCCATGCAACAGACGCTACATGGAGTAGGTAGGTCACCTGGTCCCACAGTGGGCTTGAATAGGAAATCCTCATCACCCAGGAATTCTGGAAGTGATCAGGGATTTGCTAAAAAGCAAAGACTTTGGAATACTGCAAGCAGAGGAGGTACCGTATGACTTGTAATGCTGCCATGGATGGCAATGTACGTTTCAGGAAAGACAGATCAGCAAGGTGAGGTGCTCTTTACATGAGATAACTGGAATGTATTAAGATTCACATTCAAGGATTGAGTTGAGAACTTATGGGCAAGGATTAAGGGTCTGGCTAATATGGGTGACAGTGTTGTGGGTGTTTACTGCAGGCTACCTGATCAGGAAAAGGAAGTCAGTAAGGCTTTTACAGACAGCTGGAAGTAGCTTCACAGTCACAGACCCTAGTCACAGAATCACAAAACATTAGGGGTTTGAAGGGACCTCGAAAGATCATCTAATCCATCCCCCCTGCCAAAGCAGGATCACCTAGACTAAATCACACAGAAACACATCCAGGTAGGTTTTGAATGTCTCCAGAGAAGGAGACTCCACAACCTCTCTGGGCAGTCTGTTCCAGTGCTTTAGCACCCTTACAATGAAAAAGTTTATCCTTATGTTCACATGGAACTTCCTATGCTCCAGCTTTCACTCATTGACCCTTGTCCTATTTTGGGCCATCACTGAGTAGAACCTGGCTCTGTCCGCACCCTGCACATGTTTAGAAACATTAATAAAGTCACTCCTCAGTCTCCAAAGAGGCCCAGCTCCCCCAGCCTTTCCTCGTAAGGAAGGCATTTCACTCCCTTTATCATCTGCACTGGACTCTTTCAAGGAATTCCATGTCCTTCTTGAACCGAGGGGCCCAGAACTGCACCAGATATTCCAGGTGTGGTCTCACCAGAGCAAAGTAGAGGGGAAGAAGGACACCCCAGAAGAATACACCCCAGGATGTCATTGGCCTTCTTATCCAGGAGGGCACATTGCTCGCTCGTGGTAACTCTGCTGTCCACCAGGTCCCCAGGTCCCTCTCACACGGTCTCCAACAAGCGAGTCCCAACCTATACTGACACCTGGGGTTGTGCTTCCTTAGATGCAAGACCCTACACTTGCTCTTGTTAAATCTCATTAAACGTCTCCCCACCCAACTCTCCTGCCTGTTTAACTCTTGCTGAATGGCAGCACAGCCCTCCAGTGTGCCAGCCATCCCTCCCAGTTTTGTGTCATCAGCAAACTTGCTGACTGTACACTCTTGTTCAGGTAATCAATAAATATATTGAATAGCACAGGTGCCCAGTATCAGCCCCTGGGGGATTTCACCAGATGCAGTCCTCCAGCTAGACTCCGTCCCATTGATCAAAACTCTCTGACTTCTTCCCTTCAACCAGCTCTCAATCCACCTCATTAGTTGATCACCCAGACCAGACTTCCTCAGTTTAGCCACGAGGATGCTGTGGGAGATGGCATCAAATGCTTTACTGAGGTCAAGGTAGTTCACATCTACTGACCTATCATCATCTATCCACCTGCTTATGTCTTTATAAAAGGCTGTAAGATTAGTTAAATACAACTTACCCTTGGTAAAACCATGTTGACTGCTCCTAACAACCCTCTTATCCTTGATGTACCTAGAGACAACACCAAGGATAAATCGTTCCATTACCTTTCCAGGGATGGAAGTGAGGCTGACTGACCTGTAGTTACCCAGGTCTTTCTTATTGCTCTTTTTGAAGACCTCAGGCAGCTCTCCTCTTTCCCAGGGAAACTTGGTATTTGCTGGAAAAGCAACACAGCAAGGTATACACAGTCCAAAAAGTTCCTGAAGAGCAATGATAATAACTTTTAGACTCAGGTGATGAGGAGCTCACAAGGACAGGGATGCTGCTGGACCTTGTACTGATAGGCAAAGAAAAATTATTTGAGAATGTGAAGGCTGGGGGCAGCGTTGGCTTCAGTGACCATGAGATGGTGGAACTCAGGATCCTGCATGGAAGGAGCAGAGCAGTAAGTAGGATTACAGCCCTGGACTTGAGGAGAGATAACTTTAACCTTTTCAAACACCTGCTTGGGAAAACCCCATGAGTAAGGGCTCTGGAGGCTAAGAAGGCCCAAGAGATGGTCAGTATTGAAGCAACAGTTCCTCAGAGCTCAAGACTGGTGCATCCTAGGAATAGGAAATCAAGCAAAGAAAGAAGGCTTTCATGGATGAGCAAGGAGCTCCTGGAAAAACCCCTAGGTAAGGAGGAAGTTTACAGAATGTGGAAAAAGGTTCTGGCCACTTGAGAGGAGTATAGGGATGTAGTCAGAGCATGTAGGAGTGCAACGATGAAAGTTAGGGCCCACTTGGAATAAGAAGTGGCAACTCCACAAATTAAAAGTGCATATCTCCACCACTTCTCTGGGCAGACTGTTCCAATGCCTTTCCAGTCATTCAGTGAAATAATTTTTCCTAATGTCCAATCTAATACACTGGAAGCAGGAAAGGAAGTCTTGTGAAAGGAAGATCCTTCCTTATTTGAGGAGGAGTGGGTTAGAGAACATCTAGGCAAACTCAATATTGACAGATCCACAGGCCCTGATGGGATGCACCCATGAGTGCAAAAAAATTTTCCTAATGTCCAAATGAAACTACTTGTAACACAACTTTATGGCCATTTCCTCTTGTTCTTCTGCTAGTGATTTGGGAGAAGAGACCAACACACATCTTCCTACAAGCTCCTTTGAGATAGTTGTAGGGTTAAAAGGTATCTCTTCACCCTCCTCTTCTCAAGGCTAAACAACCCAAGTTCCCTCAGCCACTCTTCCTAAGACTTGTTCTCTAGACCCTATATCAGCTTCATTGCCCCTCTCTGGCCATGCTCCAGCAGCTCAATATCCTTCTTGTACTGTGGGTTCCGAAATTGAACACAATAATCATGGTGCAACCTCACTTGTGCTGCGTACAGGGACACAATATCTTCCCTACTCCTGCAGGCCAAATTATACCTCCTTTGTTAACAGGATCGTTGATAAATGATGGAGAGTGGTCTGGCAAGCTCCTCTACCACCTCCTTCAGTACTCTGTGAGTTTTCAAGTGGTGTAGCAAGTCATTAACTGCTTCCTTCTTGATTATGGGAGGATTTTTTCTGCCATCTATGTTATACCTAAGCCACTCTCAATCACCTTTGAGAGGTCATGGAAAACAGGAGGAGTGCCTGAGGACTGGAAGAAAGCAATTGTCAATACAGTCTTAGAAAAAGGGCAAGAAGAAGGACCCAAGAAACTACAGGCCAGTCAGCCTCACCTCCATCCCTGGAAAGGTGATGGAACAACTCATTCTGGGGATTATTCATAAGCATGTAGAGGAGAAGAATGTTATTGTGAATGGTGACAAGTTTTGTTCCCCTGGGCTCGGTGCTGAGGCTGTTGTCTACCTTGATTTCAGCAAGGCTTTTGAAACTGCCTCTCACAGCTTCCATGTAAGCAAATTTAGGAAGTGTGGGTTGGGTCAGAGGACACTGAAGCTGATTGAAAACTGTCTAACTGGCAGAGCTGTCAAGGTTGTGATAAGCAGTACAGATTCTAGTTGGAGGCCTGTAGCCAATGATGTGCCTCAAAGGTTAGGCCTTGGTCTGGTCTTATTCAACATTGACTATATTAATGACCTGGGTGAGGAAAGAGAGTGTACCTTCAGCAAATTTGCTGATGATACAAACCTGGGAGGAATGGCTGACAGACTGGAAGGCTATGCTTCCATTCAGCAATAACTGGAGATTCGAGAGACTTGGGCAGAGAAGAACCAAACGAAGTTCAACAAGAACAAGAACAAGAACAAATATAGGGACGTACACCTAGTACAGGTTAGGGTTTTACCTGCTGGGAATTAACACTGTAGAGAAGGACCTGGGAGTTCTGGTGGATGACAAGCTCCATATGAGCCAGCAGTGTGCCTTTGTGGTCAAGAAGGGCAATGGTATCCTAGGGTTCATTAAGAAGAGGGTGGCCAGTAGGTTGAGTGGGATTATCCTTCCCCTCTACTCTACCCTACCCTGGTGAGGCCACATGTGGAATACTGCGTCCAGTTTTGGGCTCCCCAGTTCAAAAAAGACAGGGAACTACTGGAGAGTCCAGCAGATGATTGCTACAATGATGATTAGGGGACTAGAACATCTCTTGTATGAGGAAAAGCTGAGAGACCTGGGTCTGTCTAGCCTGGAGATGACTGAAAGGGGGTCTGATCAATGATTAATATATATATATCTAAAGGATGGATGTGTAGAAGAAGGAGCTAGACTCTCTTCTCTGTGGTGCCCAGAGATAGGACAAAGGAAATGGGCACAAACTGGAACACAGTACATTCCATCTGAATGTGAGACAAAACTTCTTTAATCTGAGAGTGACAAAGGACTGAAACAGGTTGTCCAGAGGGGTTGTGGAATCTCCCACTCTTCAAGTATTCAAAATCCACTTGTTTACAAACATGTGCAGACCACTCTAGGTGATCCTAGGGAGTTGGACTTGCTAATCTCCAGAGTTTCCTTCCAACTCCTTCCCTTCTGTGAATCTGTGATGTGTGCTGATCATACAATAATCTACCAGAAAATTAGAAGCAATATTCACTGTTTGCTGATTGGTCCTTGTGGTGGTTTTACCCTGGCTGGAGGACCGATGCCCACCAAAGTCGCTCCACTACTTTTCAGGTGGACTTGGGAGAAAATATATATTAAGAGGCTCAGAGTTAATATAAGGACAGGGAGAGATCACTCTGTCAATGACGTGGGCAAAACAGTCTTAACACAAAGTGTAGAGGAGAAAAACTCTACTTTATTGCACTACGCTACAACTACAAAGAACAGTGAAGAAACCAGAGTTGAGAGCATGACCAGATCTTAACACAAACGTAACCAGATCTTAAAACACTTTCCCCTCACCATTCCCTTCTTAGCAGACTTTAGTCAGGATTTTGCTCCCTTCTTCCCCGCTGTTCTCAGTACAGGGGGGGCAGGGACTGGGAGATGGGGGCTTTGGTTAGTCCCTTGCAAATTGGTTTCCCTCTCGGCCGGGGGGTGTGTGTGGGGGGCATTCATTTCTCACCCTCCTCCTGCTGCACCGTGGGGTCTCACCCACAGGAGACAGTCCTTCACGAACTTCTCCAACATGAATCCTTTCCCCAGGATTCTCTCTATTCACAAGCTGCCCTGGCGTGGGTCACTGCAATGACGGGCAGTCATAAATCACAATGTCTCTCAGTCCCAGTCCTCTGTGGGGTCACCAGCCTCCCCCAAGCAAACCTGTTCCGGTGCAAATCTCTCTCTCACTCATCTCTGTGTCTCTGTTTCTCCTCATGGCTGCAAGTGCTGGCAGGGGTTTGTTCCAATGTAGGGTCACTGCGTCTTCTCTATGCCTCCACCTGCTCCATTCAGCGTGGAGCCCCTCCACGGGCTGCAAGTGGGGTCTCGGCCTTTTCCACGGGTTTCTCCATGGGCTGCAGGGGCATCTTTTTTTCCGGCACCTGGGCCACCTCCACCCCCGCCCTTCTCTGGCCATGGTGTCTGCACAGCTCGTTACACCTTCTTGCTCCCTTCTCCAGTGGCAAAATGCAGCTGCTTCTGGGTTGTTTTCTCCCATATGTGATTCTCAGAGGTGCTATGACTATCTCTCGGGCTGCAACTTTGGCCTTGAATTGCTCGTTGTTTATAGTTTAGGCTGGCAGAAAACTCTAACTGCTGCTGACAAAACCCGTCTCAGCAGCACAGCCTCACAAAACTGCAACAGTGGCACATTCAAACATTGGGATACACATATAGAAAAGGCCACTTCATTAGCTGACACTAGGGGATCTGCCAACTGATCTGGCCCAGCCCAATCAAAATTTTTATGTACTATAGAAGGAGAGAAAGTTCTTGTGATGCAAATGCGCATGAATAATATTTTAGAGAATACAGCCTGGATTACTTCTGATCCCAGCAAAGGAATCTCTGGGATTGCTTTTGCTCTAGGACCTGGGTGTATTTGGTACGTGATGCAGAAGGATGGGGAAGTCCAATGTGTACCTCAAGGGGATCGGATTTTAGGTGAGAATAGGCAATGATTTTTATTGTGTGATGGTAGATGCTACATAATATGGCATGTCATCATTACTATAATTGCAATATGCCATGACAATGGTATTACAGCAAGAATCACGCAGACTAATGACGAATGAACTTCGATGAAACGGAGCAAGGTGATGAAACAGATGCCTTTAGGAACAATCATTAGGCAGCATCTTCTTCAAGACTTTTGTTTTCTTCCCTTTTGCATATAGTGAGTGATTGCATTTTGCATCACTTATATGTACTTTTATATATATATTCTGTGCATATATATATTATTATTAGTTTACCTATTCTTCTTTACTTTGTTAGTCTATTAAACTGTCTTTATCTCAAACCACAAGTTGGGTTTTTTTCCCTCCAATCTCATCCTTTTGGAGGGGGGAAAAGGGTGACCAAATCGCTGCATCGTGTTTGTAAAGCTTGTATGGTTTGTACAGTGGCGAACAAAGCATAATTTAAGTGCATATCAAAAATTCCGCCAGGAAGAGATCAGAACCCAGCAATGCCTACTTTTCTTTTTCCCTCTACGAGCAATTATAGTTGAAGCACTTCAGTGTGCATAGACAAAGATACCCAATTTCACTGCAATTTGGAGAAAGATGGTTGATGACTGAAGATCAAAGGAACGGTGATTCCAGGACAAAATGCTGTCCTAAATAGTACACTGATGTTTTTTCTGTGTCTAAAGCCTCTAGTGGACTTCATGAACTAACAGATGGCAATAATATTATCAAGACCTACCCATTAAGAATAAATCCAATATAAAAGTGTCTCCAGTCTCAAACATTGCAGGACTTAGTTTAATAAAAATCACACTCAGACACTTCTGATGGCCAGAGGGTGGAGAGAGAAAATATTACAGAAGTGTGGAAGCAGTTGCTTGAACTTTTTCGTACCTCTTGCACAAGATAACTACTAAGCTCTGGGGTAACTCACACAGAAATAGTTCTTATTACTTTCTCTTTGCCAGGTTTCCAAATGATCAGAATTGTTTCTGCAAGGCACTGAGGGGCCAAGTCATACCCAAATTCATTCTAGTACCCATAACGTTCCTGCTGTAGGAGTTATGTAACCACAGCTAAAGTGTAGAAGCTCATTCACTAATAGTGTGTTTAGAGTCAGGGAAACTTATAGAAAAGGCAGCACTATTTGGATCTAATGAAGTAAATATGTTGCTATAGGAGTTATTGATCTTGAATCTGTTCTGTCTTCTCAGGAATATTTTGAACGTTAAGCATATTCAATCAAATACTAAACTATCTTGCTGAAGTGATGCAATGTTAAAAGAAGATGCAGTTAATGGTTTAATTCTTCAGAAATCTACTTACCCATGTCAATGCTGTAAAAGGTTTCAAATTATAAAATAGTAATATTCATCTTAATTAGTCATCTCATTATGCACAATGTGTCTTCTATACAGGTGCAAACTTCTTAGAAGAAGACTAAGCAAAAATCTGCTCTCATGCAAAGCAAAGGCTAGGAATGAAAATGTTAAAGCCAAAGGCCTTTTATATTAAAATTTATACCTTCAAAACTCTGATGTTCGGAAAAAGACCTAGCATCACATTTTTAGCAAAAAAATATAATTAACAAGTACACCATTTAGCAGTTCTTTGACTCCACTTTATGTTTTAAAATGGCAATACAGATGTTTTATTACCATTATTACAGAATTTAGGGTTTTAAAATGCATGCATAAGTGAAATTTTCAAATTTTAATAGTAGAAGTAGAGAGGTGGATCAGTTTCTCTGGGTTTAAAACTATATTCAAGTTGAGCTTTATGGTTGGGATTTTTTTTTTTATTTTTGTTTTTTTCTAATTTTTGAAATTAAGAACCTTTGGAAATATTTGATGTTTGTTTTATTATTCTCTAAATGCTCTGTTTGTGCTAAATTTTGAAGTTTAAATCTTTTTGTTCATTCCAAAAGAGATGACTTTTTGACCTCTTCAAATATCTGTCCAAAACTGAAAACTTAGTTTCTGTATAACTTTGAGATGTAGTAGTGGCTTCTTTTGAGGAGCTAAATAGTGCCTAAATGTTGAGGAAAGAAGAAATCTGAAATGAATTTAATTACATAATGTGTTCTTTCCACTTAATGAAGAACAGACTAAAACTTCATTTGAAATGTCTGCAATGAGTTACACCATCTGTGGTTTTCTTTCATTATTCTCCACAGTACAGATTCTCTATAATGTCATTCAAAACCTGTGCTTCACCTACTCTCTGTGTGGTTGGTAGTGATTTCTCATGGAAAATATCTTTTGACCAGGTGCTGAAAGATTGTTGTTAATGACTGACATGTTTGTCTTTGCTGTAGAGCACGGCTAAAAAATGAAAGCAGTTTGTATAAACTTACAGTGTTTTAATTTTTCTTAGTGAGTATACTGGAGTTATCTGTACCAGCTTTTTGAGCAAATGAGCATATTTATTAAAAACCAGCTAATACCAGCAGGAAATGAAAAAAAAATATTGCCATCACAGTCAACTAGTATGAGAATAAACATCTAGAAACAAATCCATCTAAGTAAGTTCACGTGATCAACTAAATTCCTCTAGTGAAGGAAAAAAAACAAGATTACATGTATTAAATACAGATTGCTAAAAGGAACATTGAATAAAGAGCAATAGAAAAACTATACCCTTAACTGCTGCTTGAAATCACAAGAAAAAAATGTATATTTATTTTAGTAAAGAGATTGATTTTTATTTTTTTTCATGGCAAAGCACGCATCAATGTATTACTCTATTATAACCATTGTGTGAAAAGTAGGAAAGACTAATAAATACCTCGGTTTCTCTAGCTTCTTTTGTCCTACTGAAACAGCAAGTACATGATACTTTTGTTTTCATACGCATTACAATTGGTATGTGAAAATAGCCCTGAGACAAAGGAGGAAGTAGAAACTGTAGTCAGAGAGAGAATGTATTCATCCATGCTATATATCTAGTAAAACTGCAAGAAAGAAAAAGCCATGCAAATTACATCAAAGTAATTTTCTTTTGACACTGCATTAGACACCATGAGCCAGGTATTCAGGACAGTTATTTTCAGTTATATAAATTCTGAAAACACAAATATTTAGAAAGAATAGAAAAAAAGCAAAATATATCTTACACAATACTCCTTGTTGTTTTTCAAAAATACCTTTTGAAGGCTCTGTTTTCTACCAAATTTCATTTCTCTAGTAACACTTGATTTAATGGACAAGAATTCTTTACATTGTGCAAAGACTTCATTTCAATAAATAAGATTGTAAAGCAATACAATCATATAAGACAGTAACTGGGACCAGCATTAATAAAATATTAGCATTGCCAAAAAAAAAAAAAAAAAAAGAAAAGAAACCAGGAGTGCATTTATGCAAACAAAAGTGAGAAGAGACTATGAAAGTAGGTACATATATTTTAAAAAAGGTAAAATTTCTGAGAAGTTACATATATAAATTTAGCTCCAGTTTCCTCAGTGTGTTGTATGCTATCATCTCCGTATTTCCACTAGCTTATCACAGCCAGCATAAATCAATTTATGAGCCCAGCTCACTGGAAACCTGAGCCTGCTTTGTTATAGTCAGAGAGAGTTACCATTGACATCAGCCTTAAGGAACAAAGAATTGAGCCCTTTAGGTTCTCTGCTGCGTCTTATTTATACAAATATGTGTTATACATTCAAGTGTTGTAATGCAGTAGCATAATACATTGGCCTTTCGGGCAAAACCATTTACATTTTAACTACATGCTGCTTTCATTAGTATTTGAAAAAACGCCATCAGAACATTTTTGTTACTGTAAGCTTTGCCAATTTTTCCCCTGGAGCCCCCTTTTTTCCTTGCAGTACCTAACTTTTTGTTCTTCAGTACCTCACACTTCCACTTAATGCCCAGCTTCTTCTCTTTTTCTCTCCCTTTATCAATATATTTTACAGTCCCTTTAATATACCTTTGGAAATAAATTCAACCAGCAACAAGCTCCAAGATTTATTTCTTTTTCAAAGATTTTCTAGTGGTATGGAGGAGCATTTACAAAATTAAAAGATGTATTTTACTTCTTTGGGTGAAAGATGCAGGTCCCAGTGGAGTGAAGGAAGCAAGGAGGCAGAATTCATACTGAATATGCCACGTAACTTGGTTTAGAACTTGAATATCTGCGTGATCACTAGTGCTCACTTTCTCAATACGAACTTAGAAGAAAAAACACTTTTTGTTTTAGATCACACAGGTTTACTCTTTTATGAAGTTGAAATGGGTCTAAAATCAATCTTGCACAACTTTGTTAAACAGAATTGGAGCTACTTGAATCAACCATGAATTTGGCTTGCATGGCACAGAAATGCATTCAGCTAATCTTGCAAGAATGTAACTTCTATGAGAAAGAAATCTGTTTAATTGGGTTTTGTGCTGCCTCTGGAGTGGTGGTATTTATCCATCCTAATGAAGAAAATACTTTCTATGAACGAAACCTCACAGATGATGCAGACCTCTCTTAAGCATGCTGTGATCCTGGGAATTTATTTTGAACATTTTTATGTCTTTTTTTTCCAGCTGCACTTCTTCGCAGCCCAATGATCTCAAGTGTTATCTTTATTTATGTGTATATTATGCCACTGACTTGCAATGTTTTCTAAACTGCTTACTTTTTTTGTGGTTTTTGCACTATGAATTTGGCTCATGACTAGCTAACATGCAAAACATCTGCACTGTAATTCTGCTCATTCTAAATTTTGATCCTAGATCCATCTTTATTTTCAGGTGGAGCTTCTATATTGAGGGGGTTCTTTTGTAAATGAGCCAACAAGCTGTGTTCCAGTGGCTGCCTGACTCTTTCTGTGTCCAGAACTCATATGATGCCCTGTGCTAGGACTTGCAAACTCTTCTGTGGAAATTTCTTTGCTTGAAATGTCCAGATCAGGGGAGTTAAGCATTTATCTGTTGCCTAAACTTCATTGCAAGCCTCATCAAGTAAGTGCAAGTAATTTTCTGTATAACTGCTCTATTTCATGCATAATCATATAGGAAGAAAGCATTTTGAAGCACCATCATGTCAGACACTTATTTTTTTTTTTTTTTTTTTTTTTTTGGTAACAGTAATTATGGTGGAAACATACTAATAAGAATTTAAACATAAAAATGTCTGCTGTCTCCTAAGTATTTTATCTCTTTTCCTGTGGTTTTAAACATCAAAGTCTAATAACATGAAGCTGAGACAGAAGTGGTTTAGGTTGGATGTTAGGAGGAGGTTCTTTACTGACAGGGTGGTCGGACACTGAAACAGGCTCCCCAGGGAAGGGGTCACAAGCCGGAGCTTGACTGAGTTCAGGAAGTGCCTGGATGATGTACTCGGTCACATGCTCTGACTTGGCTGGTCCTGTGTGGAGGAGTTGGACTTGGTGGTCCTTATAGGTCCCTTCCACCTCAGGAAATTCTGTGATTCTATGAAAGTCCACCATGTACTTACCTTGGAATCTTCTGCTCAGATCTGGAGACTGTATCTGATTTGGGAGTGAGGGTTTTGAATGGTAGAATGTTATTTGGAATTTAAACTGAACATTACAATGATGACCTGTGCTTGAGAATCATCTTAGAGATTAAGGGGATGGAGCTATGTTAGATGGGTCCCTTTGAAGACTGTCTTGCTTATAGGTCAGGTGCCTCCATCCTTTCATCAACTGAATGAGCATTGCTTTTTCCTTGAATGTCTTCCCACGATTTTTCTTTTTTTAAATCCTAAGATGCATGGCTTGACTAAATAGAAGTATAGTTTTGTCTGGGGTTTGTATTAATATGAAAATTGGACTGAGACAGGATGTGTATCTGGTCAAGGGATGTGGGAAGAATTCCTGTTTCATAAAATAAAGACATAAGATTTTCACTGATTGCAAAACTTATCATTGTATACAAACGAAGTAAATGTAAGGGAACTGGCAGGATGTTCACTGTAAAGAAATAAATATTCGTTTTTGCATGCTAACAACAATAAACATTAAATAGAGAGGGTTAAGAGAGCTTTCTTCATAGTTTTTGTTGGCTTTTTAAAAAAATATTTTATTGTACATATTATGTAGAATTTGTTCTTATTCTTATAAATACATTGAAGTATGTTTGGTTCCAATTAAAAGAAAGGCTTTAATTTTCCATAAAAATTATATAGCCCTAATTTTTATATTTTTTTTAAAAAACCCACAAACCCAGAGGAAGTGTTATTCATAAATTAACCAGAGTAACACTAATACAGTCATCGTACAAACATATGACATTAGCTGCATCCTTGTGTATGGGATTATTTTAAAAGACAATGGGGAGTAATGTAAAACCATAATATTTTTTAATTTCACAATAAGACATTTTATGAAAGTGCAGTGACTTTGTGTCTGTTGTTTTATGAGTCTGAATTTCATCCCAAATAAACACTGGAACCATAGTATCTCTTTTGCTTTCATTTTTACCCCTTTGGCTCCTCTCCACCTGTATTTGATTAGGTAAAGAAAGATAAAAACATGTTACCTTAATTTTCGCAACAAAAATGCAGAATTAAAGAAAGGTTTCAGTTTCTAGTGGTTTTCTTTCTAGAGGCTCCAGGCAGCTGCTAATCATTATGTTTGCAATACTAAAACAAGACCTCAGGTTAGTCTGTGCTAGTTCATTTACAAGAATCTTCTGCATTTGATTAGACTCATACGGTTAATAAGGATGTCAGGCAGAAGCAATTGGGCCATTTATTTCTGTAATGTTATTAACTGTCTGTTCTCTATAAGATCATTTAGATTTTCTGGGAAAAAGCAGAAATGGGGCTATACATCCAAGTGATAATAGACCTAACACACATTACACAGTTGCAATGCTAACCATCACCCTTTTCCATTAATGCAACGTTTTCAGGTGGCTTTTGTTTTGTATGTGTTGTGTATCTCTTGAGTCTAATAATCAGATTTTAATGGAAGTAAAAATAGTTTGAAATGGCAAGCAAAATCACAAAATTGTGAGAAAATGAATAAATACAAGTTTTTTCTCCAAGTTTCTAAGTCTTTGACTTACTTGGCTGTAATTGAGTCATTTTCAGTCACCAAGCAGACAAGCAGTAAATTAGATCTGCTTGGCGCATGCAAAGTGCAGCACTAGACGGCACTGAAGTAACACAGTGTTTGGAATTTAGAGCCCATAGATAAATCTGATGTCCATGTGATGTTTAAGCTGCAGAACTCAGAAAATGTGGAACTTCTATCTTTAAGTGCCTTCTCCAGTAGAGGATTTTACTTATATTTATTACTATAAGGGTGCAGTGGCAGACAGAGAACCTTACAATTTATTCTGAGGTAGAGGTACAGATGCACAGAAAAACTACAAAGTTTCCAGAAAGTAAGAAAAAACAACTCAAAACTGAAACCCTCAAATATTTTGTTCTTAGTTGACATTTCTATCATGACCTATTTTCATCTAAAACACAATGCTGCATAATGCACTGTACAAATTCTTCCTGAAAGTGCTTTAAGCAACAGATGGTGCTGACAAAGATACCTAATGTTAATTTGGTAATAGTCTTTATTATGAGAACCTTGACCTCAGCTTAAAAGGTTGACAAGCTTTTACCATTTTGGATAGAATTTTCATGCTGGTTGCATGCCTTTTTTTAAAGGGCATAAGAGAACAGCCAAGCTTCATGTGGTTATGCCATTTCAGGTGTTAGTTTACAAAAAAGGTGTAATTTGCTAATATTTAAGGTATGGTCTACGGAGGAAATGTCCTTTAAGATTATAGGAGCCATTGTCCAGATTTAACAAAGTATAAGTGTCTGAAATTGCATAAAGCATCAGAAAAAACTTATCAGAGGTGAATGCTAAATTCTTTTACAATGCCAATTGTTGCGAGCATGCTGAATTTCCACAGAGATATTATGGGCTGGGTGAAGCAGGCATTTTCTATTCAGGAGACAAGCAAGACCTTCTATGTAATTTTCTCTCTGAGTTGCCAGGAGATGCTGTGAAGTATAATACTGAGAGCAGGGAAACTTAATCTGGAATCTGATCTGTGTCTGACTGTAGACTCCTGTGCAGGTGGCTGGCTAAGTTATTGATCGGCAAAGTGCTTGTTGGGTGGAGCATGGGAAGACAGAATTTGAGTCACCAAGAGGAGGTATGTTGAAAAAATATGAGATAAACTTGAAAAGAAAGGGGATTAGGGCAGCAATCAGATTGGCACATGAGACAGGGGGAAATTACAATGATAGGAGCTGTAAGCAAAAGGCAGAAATGCACCTGCTGTTTAGGCATATTTCTATTCAGGATATGGATTTAAACTAATCATTTCAGTTTTTATTTTGTTGTTCTCAAATAGTGCAATCTATCAACTAAAAGTAACTTACTTTTCTGTATCTCAGAAAATGCACAGGACAATAGATCAGGAGTGGTCCATCACCCTGGTGTCCATGAACAAAAATTGCACAGTACTAGGACAGAGATGAAAATAGATCTTTTGCGGCTCATGATCCACTATGGGGTGGAAGTGGGCTAGACCCTCATCTGGAATACAGGGCAGTTTAGTGTTATTGACAGTAGAAAACCTTATTTTATATATATAATTTTTTATCACAGCATCTGCTATTTCTTTCTAGTTAGAGCTTTGGATCTTCTAGAAGAGAAGTGCTCCTCATGAGCCCTGTCACAACACTATCACTTGAACGGCTCATGGACCTGAATCCCAGGCAGCTTCAAGACCACAAAGCATAAACAGAAGGAGCATGGCAATGTACTGCTGACAGCATTCAACCAGCCAACATGGCAAGTGGCTGTAGACTTATTGGTGGCTGGCCCAAGTGATAGTCCCTATTGTTCAACAAAGCAGGATTTTGTAGGAATTACATTTTCTAAAAGCAAAATAGCAGTAACAACCAAAAATACAAGAAAAGAAAATTCTAGGTAAAAAAAGTTGAAAATGTTGAAAAAGATCAGAAACTCCATAATGTCATGGACCATCCATAATTTATTTACCATTTCTTTACTTCCTTTAACTTAGAGAATGAACAAGAATAAATGACCTTATAGAATGAATGAGGTATTATATGATAGGTGTTTGGCACTCATCACATGCTAATGTTTGGATTTAAATAGTGGAGATCACATAACTCGAATTTACTTGGGAAATGGTAGAAGGATGAACCACATTTCTTTGAGTTGCTGAACACCACTCCCTCCCCACCCAGCCCCCAAAATATGGTACAGAGTAGTCAGAGATAGTGAGATGCAACACACAGAAAGAAGATCCTCTGACTCCCACAGCCAAGAAGGAAAGGTAAGAAAAAGGAAGAGAGATAAAAGCTAAAATTTTGTGTTTATCTGAGGTAAACAAGTATATTTCCTACTTACATCAAGATAGCATAGATGTGGGGAGGGACATTTGCAACTGTTTCTACATCTTCACTATGATATCTTCCTGTGAAAATTAGGCTCTCAGAAACTGTACCATCTCATATTTTTAAAGTTTACAGTGAAAAAGGTACTTCAGAAGGACTATATAAAACTGGAAAATGGGAATATTTGTGTATTCTTCCTCCATGTATGCATATGATAAAAAGTGAATGAAATACATGTATTGATGTATGTAGAAACGTGTACATACTTTTAATATTATCAGGTGCCATAATATGTATGTATATATACGTTATAGCTCATTTTCTGTTCTAGTATAAGATCATTTCATCCTAACATAGAGTTTAAAGATGAATTTGATTTGCCTCTTTTCTTTCATTTCACAGCATTCCACTGACAACAAAAAAGGAATAGTAATTTAAATGGCAGAGGTGAGTTCTTCATCACAAGATAATATAACAAAAATCTTCATAAAATAGAAGATTCAGAGTGTAGCTATTTTACCAACAGATGCAGTTTTGCTGCATTAGGAACACATTTTTCAGAGTGTAAGATGACAATTCTGGTGGTCTATGTACATAATGGGTGATCATATACTCAGAAATATGACCATAATTTGGCAAGCAAAATCTTCTGGTTCCCTGTTTATCTGGAAGCACATGAATAACCAGTTATAAATCCATGTGTGCTGTAATAGCAATAGGAATTAAAGCTTAAAGATAGAGTCAACCAAGTCATGTAATCAGAGGAAGAAGGGCAGATGTTAATTTCTTCTGAACATCAGATCTTCTGACATCCTGTAGCTTCTACGTGTCATTATCTTACCTGCACTGACAATATGATGGTACTAATGTTAGAAGGCATTACAGGTCATTTTTATTTTCTGTTCTTTGGCTAAAACTTTGAGTGACTTATTTTTATATTTCAAAAAATGTAGATGGATCTCAAAAGGGTCCAGGTTTAGAGGGTGAGTGAACAGAGTATTTATGAGAACTGAAGTTTTCAAGGACCACAGTTAAGGCTTTTTTGGTGTAAGCCTAGGGAAGGAAAGTGTCATGGATGGAGATTGCTTATATATTATTTCTAATCCTGATCCATTCAAGGGACCTTATTATATTAAAATCAGACATCAAATATCTGCTATATCTGGTTTGACTTTGTGGTTGACTTTTTGAAGTCATTTTATTACTTGTTCACCTGATATTGAGAATTAAGCTTCATTGATGCAGACTCCACACATCCTCCTTCTAGTTGATAATCTCAATTTGTGAGATCTTGGAGATGGATTCAGTGGTGTACACTCTGATCAATGCACCAAAATGAGCACTAATGTAGGAAAACCTTCACTGTAATGTTCATATGGAGTTCATGCAGAGAGGGAGGTACTTCTTGAGGACAGTTGAGATCTGAGCTGGTAATAGAGGAGCATAGTCTGAACTTAAGCATTTTAATTATGCCTGTGAAACCTTTGAGAATGTTTCTTGGCCTTTGTGCTAAATTTTCAGAGGAAAATTGCCTCAGCTGGAAAGAAATAGAGGAAGATGGTGAATAGGGGACGATGAATGGTTGTGGCCTTTCCAATAACAAGACACACATCACAAATAAACTTCTGTGGGACACATCTGTCTGTTTTACTTTTCAAAACTATATTGGAATCATTTAGAAAATGCAGCTGGGCAAAATGAGATGCACTGCTTCCATCTTTAATACAATATTCTCCATTAAAACCATTCTTTAAAGTTGATATTTTGTAATTGAAGTTAATATACTGTAATGCATCTGGAGCAGAGTTTTATTTTTGTACATGTTAGGAACCTGTTATATATTAAATAATGCAGAATTGATTTCTGAGCACATGAAAATATTTTGTGTTTATTGTTGTAAGACATTATAGATTTTCCTGAAACACTGACATACAGAAGCTTAAAGGTGAAAAATTTCTTATAGAGATTTATTTTTAAAAGTATACACTATTAGCACCTTTTCATGTGGTGGAATATTTGAGTTGTTGTAGATTATATTTGGAAAGGAACCAGAATGCTAGCATATGACATACTTTAGCAAATTAGACTGCAATAAAAATTAGGAACAATGAACAGATTGAATCTCTGTTGAGGTTCACATTGATGTCTTGACTACAGAACAGTTTATACATTTGAATCAAAATATTGCATACGTCTTTTTTCTCCATTAGAAATGTATAATTATGTGATAACAATAAAAAGGAGATTGTGTTTTGCAAATGGAACAAAAGAGTTATCTTGCTGGCATAATGAAAATAAAATCATATCTCTCTGTTCCTGAAGGAGTTCTCACTGCCAGGCAACAAAATTCAGACGGAAGGAAGGAAGGAAGGAAGGAAGGAAGGAAGGAAGGAAGGAAGGAAGGAAGGAAGGAAGGAAGGAAGGAAGGAAGGAAGGAAGGAAGGAAGGAAGGAAGGAAGGAAGGAAGGAAGGAAGGAAGGAAGGAAGGAAGGAAGGAAGGAAGGAAGGAAGGAAGGGAGGAAGGAAGGAAGGGAGGAAGGGAGGAAGGGAGGAAGGGAGGAAGGGAGGAAGGGAGGAAGGGAGGAAGGGAGGAAGGGAGGAAGGGAGGAAGGGAGGAAGGGAGGAAGGGAGGAAGGGAGGAAGGGAGGAAGGGAGGAAGGGAGGAAGGGAGGAAGGGAGGAAGGGAGGAAGGGAGGAAGGGAGGAAGGGAGGAAGGGAGGAAGGGAATTGTATTTGGAAATTGGTGTATTTCAGATGTCCACAACCTTTTTGTGGCCCAACCTCACCTGTTGGAGGTGGCAATACTTCATACTTTGAATTTCACAAATCCAGTACAGATATGTCAGAGCTTATATATCAAGCTCAAGGCCGTGCTTTACCTATAGAGTGCTTGAACCACACAGATGATGCTTTGTTCTTTGAGAACCACTGAAATCAAGTGTAACAAGGCAACTAACAGCAGTGAAAAGACAAACCACCTAATATTTTGTGCTTTACTAGTGGTCTGTTTCACTGAAAATCAAAGGTAAAGGATCATAAAGGCTATTGATAAATCAGTCATAGAAGATGCTTAGTTGGAAGGAATCCATAAGGATCATTGAGTCCAACTGCTCCATGGGACCTCCTAATAAAAGACAAAGGATAAAATTTTCTTTAATTTGAAATAAATAAACAAACTGGGTTTTTTTGGACAGATTTATAACTGGTTTGCATGAGAAAATTACCAGTCAGGTCTTGCTCTAAATTTTGTTATTTATTGCACTAGAGCATTTCACAAAAGCAAAAATCAGTGTAAAAATATTGTGGCCCCATATAAAGGCATGAAAGGAAATTGTCTCTATTCCAAACAAATTATAATCTGTTTGGAAATAGGTAAGTGTATGTTCATTTATATGACCAAGAGAAAAAGCCAAAACCAAACAACAAACCAAAACAAAAGAAACCCTCAACAGTTGTCCTCCCCTCCCCCCAAAACCAATAAAAATCCCAACCCGTAATGCAGAGAATTGGATACAAGTGACACGAAGTCATAACAAAGATCATGCGGTTAAGTGCATTAGAAATAATCAGAAAAGTGCTTTGGAAATTCCATTGTGTCAAAGAGTAAGATTGCATAACCAGTCATTATGCCATTTTGCATGAAAAAGTCCACTTTTTCTGTTTATTTACTTATTCCTCAATTTATTTTAAGAAGGAGAGAAGTAATTCCTAGAATAGCTAATAGTCTGATGACATTAGTACTTATGTGGGATTTGGAGCCTGAAGTAGTTCATATTCTGTTTGAATGAAATTAGGAACATGGATTCATGGCATTTATTTCTCCTGTGTGTAGATGCTACCCACAGAAGCCTAGCAGAGATTTTTTTGTTGTTGTCTGTTTTTTTATTTCTTCTCTGAATTCCCAGGCTTGCAAGTGACATTTTAATAGCAACCAACATATTTCCCAAAATTTTCCTAGTTTGAAGTTACATTTCTGATCCATAACTGTTTTGATGGGCTTTACAGCAAATGCCTTCATTTATTTATATATCTTGTAAATGGAATAAAAGAAGTCTGGGTTGGTTGCTAGGTAATCTATTTTAAACTAAAATCCTTACAGTAGCTCAGCATGTAATGATTTACCAATACATGACTGGTATCAGTGATATTTTAATCATGGAAGCTTCTGTCAGTGTTTAATGAATCCTAGACTAATTCTCTGTCCTGAATCCATAGAGGATATAATTTGTCCTGTTCTTCTTCTGGGCATGTTTTTCCTACTTTCAAAAAAGCAGAAGGTTTTACTTCATAGTTTTTGCCTTTGAAATACAGACCTCAGTCTGTGATCATGACAGTACTCAACTTGGAAATACAGACTTGTCTGGTATTCTTTTTAATTTTAGCATCAGATTCATAGAGCAAACTTCCTCTGTTCACAAAAGATTGAGTACTGGCCAGGTGTCTGACATCTTCCAGCTTGCATGTGAGATTTGTGTAATTTGGCTGGTCTGCCTGTTGCTACCACTGCTGCTGAATTAGAATGACAGGAAACTGTTTCATAGACCTTTGCTGACTCATGAAATTTTGTCTCAGAAAAAGCATTTATGGATGTGGATGCAGAGGTGTTTGCAGTATGTATTTGTTACCAGCAAATCACTATAGTTCACTTAGGAAGTCATTAATTTAGGACCCTATTCATAGAACCATGGCAGTTTATTTCACTTACAAAGCGGTATGTTAATATTTCAATTAATGAAGAAAAGTCAAAATACTTCTGTAGGAAGTGAAGAAGTATGTCAATATAATTAAACTTTAGGAAAATGATGTATGTGGTAATCACAATAACTTTTGGCAAAAGATTTTATGACTTCAGTCTCTTGGGAGTTTTCTTTTGTTTGTGCTATGTGTTTTTTGGGGTTTTGTGGGAGGGTGTGCCTGTGTTTGTTTTCTTGGGGGTTTTGGTTTGTTTTTAATCAACTGCCTGTTCTACATGTCATCCAGAGCTTCTCAAACAAACCTCATCCAGGTCAGTTCCTATTGACTAAATAATAATTCTTGCACTTTGATACCAGTAAATATTAAAAATATAATGCTTTTCCTTGAGGGTGGAATGCCAGCAATGCTGCATTGCAGCCACCACTGCTTCCTTCTGGGCATGCGCGGTGTTTCCTTGGGTCGTCACCATGCCCCAGTGTAAGTACAAAGCATTCTGCAGTTCTGAAAGCTCCCTTGGGTTTCAAACCTGTTCTTACTAAGTGCAATGCATCTACAGAGGTGTGCACTACTAGGCTCTTTGTGAACAGGCTGACTGTTCCATCATACGAGTATTTCTCTCTGGAGCTGTATTCCTTTCTTTCAGGTGCCCAGACATCTGCATTATTGTATATTTTGGTATTTGGCAAAAGCTCCACAGTTCAAATATCTTAATTGTATTTTCTGTTTCACACCCAGGAAGTGATTTTACTCATAAAATATAAAAGCATGCTTTGTATTATGGTGTTAAAACGCTACTTAAAACTGTTTTGTTTTCTCATTAAAGTGTTTTCCCCATCTTATTAGCCTCAGGAGATACAACATGTTTTCCCCATGCAGGTCCTCGGGGAGAATAAGCAATATGTTACATGTCAGTTACATCATATTAGTTTAATAACACCTGGAGAAACTTAGCTACAAATGCTCAAATTATTCTACTTACACACAGATCTCTAATTATGAATGGGAAGCTAAGGATTTAATGAAGTATTATTTAAGTCTTTAATGGCAATTTTATGACAATTTACTTGGCCAGGTTTTCACAATCATTTGGATCCATTTACACAGCTGGGGGCAGCTAAGAAATCCACCAGGCACACAGCAGTTCCTGGCTGGCATACATGCAATACTGCCTTGCCTTTCGGCTGTCTGAAGCAGCCGTCTGCACCGTGGGGTTCTGGAAGCACAGCAAAGCCACAGAAAATTCTCTGTCTCAATGTGTGATACTAGGTGGCCAGACCTGAAGACAGGAGCTAGTCTTTCCTGCTTTGTTATGCAGAGCTGCCTAAACTGCCTTTAAATGACCTTGTTTATGAACCAGAGGTGGTCCAGGCACATCAGCAAAACCTCTGGCTTTACTCTTCTGAGACCCAGGTCTGACCTGGGCTCCAACCCACAGATTTGGTCAAGTTGGGAAAATGACTACAGGAAAAAGTGGTTTATATCACCTTTAAGTGTCATGTTTGAAATCGAATAATAGGCACCCCAGTCTTAGAGGTCTGAATGTAATGAGAAATCTAAAAAATAATAAACAAATTTTCAACTGATCTGAAGGAAACAAAGCCTCAGCTTCAGCACGCACTGAAGATGTAATCTATCATCTGTTGTTGAAATAAATGTATCAAAAACTTGCAATGTGCATTAAATACACTGCTGATTAAGTTCAACAATAACATTACTGTTTTTATAATTCTATGGTCTTGATTCACTCACATCTCTGACTACTCACTTCTGTAGAAACAGATTCCAGCATCCTCACCATGCTGGATCTTACAAGGCACATAAACCTAAGAAGACTGAAGCAGGGACCCTCCTGCCAATGTTTCCTCCTGCTTAGTTCCATGGGAAGAATTTTGCCCCCAAAGGTAAATGTTTTCACTGTTTAAAGGCAGTAACAGAGCTGCAGTAGAAAATGGTGTTCAATCCATCCCATCTGTGGGTAAACACAATGTTAGATTTCTTTTCAAAAGTAAACAACAGATGCTTTTCAGACTTTATTCCTTTAGAGTCAATTTAAAATGGGAGAATTCCTACAGCATATAAATGTCTTGCAGTTCAAAACAAAACAATCTTTCAGCTTTGAATAATGCTCTTATAAGTCAGAAGGTGATTAAAACAACACATTGACTCTTTAACATGAGTGATGATATCCTAGGGATTGACTGTCCTATGGGACTCATAAGCTGCCTTTTACTCATCATCTTTCTAGAAAATGCCATGAATTAAGTAAGTAAAAATTATAAGTAGAATTACATGCAGATGTTGAGTAAGCCTTTAACCCAGCATAACTACATAAAGTGTATAAGGTATTCTGCTTGCAGACCCGAGTTTAGTATAACTTCTAGGTGACTTTCAAGAACAGCATTGAGAAGAAGCAATCGTCATAATGAAAATCTCTTAGACACTAATGCTAGTTTTGCATCATCGATTTCTAATCAGGGTTATCTTTTCCTGTTCTAATGGAAGAAGCACACATAGTGCAAGTACAGCTGATTCATCAAGGTGTGATCTCTACCTAGACACTACTTTTGAACTGTGATGATACCAGGTATCTAACATCTGAGGGAGTAATGGTCTGGGAACTTGGACAATTGAAAACTCAGCTAAGCAAATTTAATTTCTTTTTTCCTTAGAACTTTTGGAGGTGATATAGGTCACAGTCTTAATTTTTGCAAACTCAGGTAGTGCAGTGAACTGCCACAAAGAAGTGTGGCAGTATTATAATTATTGTGCATAACAAAAACATGAATACAAACAAACTCATTTTGGATTGCTTGACAAGTAAACTAATCTTAAGAAGTGAGTAGCTTCATATGCTTAAGAGCATTTCTTCTATCAAATTACAGCCAATCTTTTAAAGTATGTAGATCTGTTTTCACAGGTCTTGCAGTCACTAACTTTAAGGAAAAGAAAAAAGAAAAATTATATTAATTGAAAATAATAGTATAGAGTTGTTTCACCATTTCTTCTAACTAGTATGAAGCAAAAGAGGATTTGCCTTCTGAATTTTTGTCTAAGACATGATTTCATGTTTCAACTTTATCACTGTGACCCAAGTATGAAAATCCTTTCTTTATGTCTAAAGTACAGACCTTATTTATTTTAATCCTTAGTCAAACAGCTAATTAAAAATTGTTCTAAAGAAGAGAACTTTCAGCTTTCTTGAACTTAATGAAGCGTGATGAACATCAGAAGTGGACTCTTTAGGATCATTTTCGAGATCTGAAAATCCTCCTATCTGTATTTTGTTCACTGGTAGTGTAAGCAAAAAGAGATTTGTCTGTATTGCATGTAATTAATGAGTTACACCTGAGAATAGTAGTATAAAGTCAGGATGGATGTAGCACTTATCCGATCAGGGTGAGAAGGAGGAAGGGGAGTGAAACAGAAAGAGCTGTAGAGCCATATGTTTCTCACTTGCTTAACTGCTACAGGCCACATTACTGATCAAGATGGAGCTAACAGGAGATGTACTTCTCTACCCTTCACATCACCCTTTTCTAAAACAAACATAGCACAAATTTGTTAGGATTTCTGAAGAATTTGGTTTAAAATAGTTGTCGTGGTTTTACCCCGGCTGAGAGCCGAGATCCATGCAGCTGCCTGCTCCTTAAGGGAAAAGAGCAGGGGAAGAGGGAAGGGGGGCGGGGGGGGGTGGTGGTGGTGGGTGAGAGGCAAGGGAAGGGAAAGAGAAGGGGCAAATATCCCCAAAACCAAGAACTAAGAGGCCCGTGGGTTGGGATAAGGATAGTTTACTAAGATAACAGGAAGATACAATGTAACAATGCTAACAGGACTTTAGAGCAAAAAATATATGAAACTGTTGATACACAATGCAGTTTCTCACCGAACCCACAGCTCAGGCCGTGCCACCCAGAGCCGTCCCAGAACCCGACCGTCCCCCAAGAACCGCGCGTCCCGGAGCCACCCCGCTCTTCCTCCGGTCAGCCCCCCAATATCCTGGGCAGGACGTAACTGGCATGAAATACTCTCTTTGGCCAGTCTGGGTCACTTGTCCTGGCTTTGCCCCTCCTTTCTCATGAATAGAGAAATACGAAGAGCTGAGAAAGTCCTTGACTGTCTGACAGCAACTAAAAACATCAGGGTGTTATCAGCACTGCTCCCATTTTAACTCCCAAACACAGCATTCCATCCGCTGCTACAAATGAAATTAACTCCATCCTGACCAAAACCAGGACAATAGTGTCTGGTCTTCTTTTAAATAGAGAAAATACACAAATAGTTTTCTTTCAAAATAAAGTCTGACAGACTTTTTTTTGCTGCTGTAGTTACAAGAAACCTATAAAGGGAAAAAAAACAAACAACCCACAAACCATAACCCAACTAATCAACCAAAAGTATTCTGTTGATTATTAAAATCAAGCATATTTTTATAGACAAATTTTGATACAAGGAGTGTTAAATGAACACAAATCGTTAAATGTGGTGGTGTAAAATACTTATTTTTAGCTACTGGCCTTGTAAAAACATCATGCCTTAGAAGCAGGCACGTATGGAGGCATGCACTTGGGAGAACAGTAAGAAAGTCTGTAGGCTGGTTCAGTAGTTCATGGAGAGGGTTTATCATTTGTGTAATCAAGAATTAGTGGATGTGCCAATGCATGCAATAGCAGGCGCTGGAGACAGCAGCATCTGCACTTTTCCTTGTTGGTTTAAGAGAAAGGTCTATATGCAATCCAACAAAAGGAAAACAAATACTCTGTAGAAGGATTGGGCAGTATTACTGGAACAACAATAAGGTTAGGAAATAGAGTTCCATAAAGAAACAGATTGAAAAATGAATTTTAAATTCTGGGATTTTCTTGCTTTTGGAAATCACACTTTTTACCAAATACGTCCAATTTATATAAAAACTGGAGTCTACAGTAAATTACTGAGAATATTTGACATAATATTTGCAAAAAGAGGTGATTTTTAAAGAGGAAGGGAGTTTTCCATCACTTAAAAAAATATATCTTAGAAAGTATTTTTTCCAGACCTTTGAGAAAATGGCATTTTGCAGATCACTGTATGCTTTTTCTGTCAGGAGAAGGGCGCAGGTTTCCTATTGGCCATTAAGAATGATTACATGTGACCTCGTTGAAGCACAGTCACCTCCTAGAACTTGGCTAAAAGTTTATCTAATAAGCTGTGCAAAGATATGAAATGAGCTTCTCATCGATACTATATATTGCACTGTATGCGTTTGTTTAGAGTGAGTCTCTTGAAATTACTTAAACAGTGTATATGAAGTACTCTTGTTAACTAAGTGCTTTCACAAGCGTTGCTGGAATCAAAACAGCATACACATGGAATTCTACTACAATGTACACTGAAATTATGAGGACTAGCATTTAGAGATGCTAATATTTCAGTCTGCAACCTAGATATATCCATGTGCATTACCTACATGTTCTGCAGATGGTAGGCTCCATGATGGTATCCTATAATCATTATGATGTTTAAGCAACAGCCTTTTTGGGCAAGCAGGAACAAGCATGTGGGATAAAAATCACAGAAGTTGTAGGAGATCTGGAAGCAGGTGAGACAAATCGCAAGAATATGTTTTTTTCCCTAAAAATATATTTCAGTCACTTCAAGCATAGCAATCTGGGGAGCAGTCCTTTTCCAGACAGGATTTTATATAGATCATTATGAATGTTTTGCATCTTTGTCCCAAGAACCAACCCAGAGAATTATGTAACATTGAGGGTAAGAAATATTTGTCACTTAAAAGGATAACTAATAGGAGAAATCTGGTTTGTTCTTAATTAAAGACGAAAATGAATGTTATTTTGTCTGAAAATACATACTTCTCTAAATTAAAAGTTTTAGAAAACTAAGTATGAGTATCTTTTCATGCAACAACATGCAAAAAATGGTGAGTGCTCAAACTGCAGGTACTATACTGTTTTCATGATGTGATCATCAAGTACACTTTACTCCAGGAAATAACAGTGTGGTTCAGCCCCAGCCAGTGGCTGAGCACCATGCAGCTGCTTGCTCACACCATCCCCCCATCCCCCTCCCCTGGTGGGATGAGGAGGAGAATGAGGAGACAAAGGCAAACCTATTAGTCCAGATAAGGACGGTTTGCTGGGACAGCACAGGGAGAGGGAAACAACAGCAGCAGCACTTAGAATATAAGAAACAGTGGTAACACCTGGCACTTCACCTATCTACAAACAACCAAGTTCTTAGCCCATATTCAGACCACCCAGGGCCTCTTGGAGCCACCCGCATTTTACTGCGAGCGTGACATCACATGGCATAGAATACGCCCCTGCCTATCTTCACTCAGCTGTCCTGGCTCTTCATGAAAATCAGTTCTATCCTAGCTGAAACCAGGACTTTGTAGTCATTAATTTGGTCTGGTCATATCCAAGATTTTGGCAAACTGAAATTAATTTGAACACTAATTTGTTATAGTTAAAATGTGTGATTTTATTCTGTACCATTTTATTTCTTCAGTTTGTATCGAAGTAAGTAACATGTATGTATTCCAAGATAGTCCTGCCTGAAGAATGACAAGCACACTGCTCTCACATTTCACATACTTTGTGGACAAACAGTGAGATTATTTTTATGCAGTTTCTATAATTCTTATTTCTTGTGTGAATAGCTCAAAAAATTCCAGATTAGAAGTTACTGCAATAATGAGCCAGATATACAGCTAAACACAAGTTTCCTCTGCAAATAACTTCTGAAACAAATCTGAAACATCTGTCTGAAAGCAAATGTGTTTTTTAGGAAAGTATTCTAGGCTTGAAGACACGAACAAGCCAATAATAGATTTAAACATATTGCTTTGAGTTCACGAGACATTGCAATTACTAGATATTTGATTAGATTAAAATTGAGACAGAATCAATGTACTTTAAGTTTTTTCCTTCAAAAATAGGAAGTATTTTTTATCAATATCTGCACATAGGCATCAGTACATAGCAAAGATTCTGTGTATCTTTCAAGTTTCAGTGTTTTTCTTGAGAGTGAAAAATATTCATTCTAATTAGTCACTGTTACTATTTTCAGTATAACTGTCTGTATGACGACCTGGAGTGTAATCCTAAAGTGGCAACTTGAGCTTCCAGCAAAGCTCGACTCTCTGCCTGCTCAAGAACTGTGCATGGATCTGGAGAGACTCAAAAGTCCTGACTACAGATTTGAGTGAAGGGATGCTTCAGATAATTCATCCGTCTTCCATCAAATGCAAGCACAATGACATTGTTAATGTCTTTTCTCAGTTGATGTTCTGTGATTATGGAAACCTTGATGACATATCTAAGGTCATGTACCTCATATATAAGATAATGCTCTGAGTGCTTCTGGGACTGTGAAAGGTGGCTCAGGCACCTTGGTACACCTGGCTGTCATCTAATATTAGGTGTTCTCCAAGAGAGTAAATCAAGACAAATTTTTAACTTTACTACATAATATATAAATGAATTAATCAATGCTTTCAGATAATTTATACATATAATTAACTAACATGGTGTTTTTATTTTTTTCTCTTTAAGTGCTAGATTAAATAAAGATCATGTAGGAATATATATGTGCAACAGTTGTTAATGGCTTAGGAGAGAGAAGAGAACTTGTCCTTTTCTTCTGTATCTTTGGTGTCCTGCCATGTAGTATAAGAAGTGGAGATGCACAGATGCGAATGAATATATTTAATGATTGTTCCCCAAAGAGTTAGTTTTTCAGCATAGACTAAATTCCATTATAAAAATACGGTTTAAATAAAAATAAGGATAAAATTGAAAGTATGATTTTTTAAAATGGGCTGACATCAAGTCCACTAAGTTCTCCAAAAGATCTATTTAATATGGACTTCCACTGTGAATCATAGATTTTGAATCAATCTGCTACGGAAGGACTGAGGGCTTTCAAATGTTAAGAGTTACTGAAATTGAAGGCTGAAACGTAAACCAGCATGGAACCTTTTTGCAGTAGTCACTACCACAATTATTATATACACTTTAGCATAACAATAGATACAATTTGTGTACTTGCATAATAAAAATTTGCACTTTTCTTTCTTTTGAATGAAACACAGTAACGCACTCATTTCAGTAAAAGCAGTCTTTGACTTAGTTTACCTAAAAGCATTTCCTTGAATATTATTATAATATGCCAATCAAAAAAGATATGATTCACAAAATCTTTTTACCAAGCCAGTTTTCCTCTTGAGAAGTTACTTAAGACTTGTGTATTCTAAAATAAACCCATCTTTGTATTCACAATTTTACCTTTATAACTATTTTACCTTTGTCTTCCTCAGTTCACAAGTGTGCTACCCTTGGCTTAAAGAAACTTCAAATATTCTGTTTTGAATAGATTGAATCACTTGAGCCAAAAGTTTCTGATTGTGGAGGAAGATTTGCTATGCTTAATTATGCTTGACACCTCTTTTGTCAATTTAGAGCTACATATAGATTGCATAATGGAATAACTTAGAGATTTCAAAACATAATGGACATTCAACTTGTCTAGTATGACTTGTGACAACATTCCTGATTTTCCTGTGGAGGATATCAGCAGTGGGGAGGGCAAAGAAGGGTCAACAATTCCATGTGATTGCAGTCCACTCAGATTGAGTCTTAGCACATTTCTGAACTGCTGCAGAAGAAAGTAAAGGGCTAGAAAAATGTACAATTTTCCACGTAGTGTTTATTCTTGGATGATGCTTTGATGCGATCTGTGTTTGAAGTGGCACTAGGTTGCCAAGACAAATAGTCACCTCACATTAGACTACAAAATGGTATGTCAAACACTCTGGTGAATTGACATAAATAATGTCAAGTGACACAGAGCAGTAAGAGACCAATAGTTATGAACAATGGGTTATTTTGAATCAATCTGAAATACAGAAAGTTCACAAAACATGTACCTGAAGTTTGCCCATTTCTTATATTTAGCCCAGTAGCATCCAAGAGAAGAAAAGCATAAGCTGTGGTAGTTTCCTTGCAAAGTTGCACTGTTGTATTATATTACTTCATGTACAATATAGTAAGTTACCATTATTAAATTGAACCCATATGCTTTAAAATTTGAACCATAATTTAATTCACAGTGATATTCAGTATATAGTAAACCAGAAGTAACATAGGCTTTAGGAGGAAACAACCTGGCGGTTATCTGACTCCTTTAAATTATAAATAAACTAGGAAATACAGCAATGCCTATTGTTTGTTTGTACACATAGCAAAATGTTTCCTGATTTCCAAGAAAATAGTTGCAGAGGAATTCAGACTAAGTGGTGCTCAGAAGGCAAACACTCCTGTAACACAGGGTTGGTATCAGCTGTGAAAGATAGCCCCAAAGCCTACACTCAATTCAGATAATCCATATTGCTATATTCTAGTGCCCAATTTTCTGTTTTGATCAAAATTATTTACGAATTATGTTTGTATAAGTGTCTACATAGTCCAATCCCTCAAAACTATCTGTCCCTGAGAAACAAGTATTTGAATGCCTTCATATGACCCCAAACCACTTCTTGTTACAGTAACCAATAATCACTTTACTACTGCTGTGTATCATTTCAGCTAACGGAAGTTAGTTTCAAGCACTGACCATTTTCATTGGACTGGAAAATCTGCAAAAAACTTGAAAGTGAGTCTGTTTTGATTTAATTTACACTTGTGTCCCCCCAAATCTTGTCCCACAAATAAATCTTAAATGTGAATGACATCTTTTCAGACAGGCCAAAATAAAATCTTTTACTGAATAACCACAAGAACAAAAAGCCAAAGCCAACAACCAAAAACCAAAAAACCCCAAAAGAAAACTAAAACATAATCCCCCCCCCACCCCCGCCCCGCTGCAACCTTCCTTTTTTTCTTTTTTTTTTTTTTTTCACAGCATAACCTTTAGGACTTTATGGAAGCAAGAGTGGGAGATACTAAAAGTGAGATGTTTCAGTTATCTTGTGTATGTATTTGAAAAACAAAGAGCATATGAGTCTTCAGGCTAAACCCCAAATATATTTGGAATTTTATTTTGGTATTGCCGAGACTGAAGCTAAGAAATATCAAAACTGAGTTGTGCAACTATTATGTCACATTGCAGTATTGTTTCAGCTTCACTCCTGCTTTCTTATTTCCCTTTCATAGAATCCATGCTTACTGTGCCACTGTAAAGCAGGAGACTGCAAAAATAAGAAATTAGTACACTTACATTTTAGTTTTAAAAAGCTTATTATTAAGACCACAAGAATACATAGTGAGTGGGTCAGTTTAACTGGAAAATATATGTTAAAGAGTGTTTAATGTTAGTAATGTAATATATGCAACGTAGTAGATGATCCATAATTTTTATGTCTGAACACAGCTAGATCCTAAAGATTAATTTTGTTTACACATCTGGTTTGCAGGTTACCCTGATGGTCTAAAGGGTCCCTTTCAACCAAGACAATTCTATGATTCTATGATCTGGTTACATTAAAAAGGTGGCCACTTACAACATTTTAAAGGAAAATACTTGATAAATACTTGTTAATTTCATAAACAAAGAAACGTGTTCCAATTGACTTTATGTAGATCCTAGTGCTACAAAACATATAAAATCTGAGTAATGGCTTAAGTAATATTTTCTTGGATATACATAGGATGCTTAGAAATAACTCACACACACACATATATATATCACAAAAATGATAAGTGAAATAAATTTGGTTTTATTTAAAAATGATCCACATCAAATGTACAGGTTAGCAAATATGGTGGAATAGGAATCTCATGTGTTAGTGTTAAAACTGTGAGCTGACAAAAGACAGAAAGTATGTATATGTGGAAGGCAATGAAGGAATTCCTTTCTATTCATTGAACAGATGAGTGGTACATTAATATAGATATACTCACATGCCACCCTCTCCTAATGAGGAACAGCAAAGAAACTACCTTAATTCAGGTATATCTTTGTTAATATAGTATTTAGGACAGCAAATATAGCAAAACTTGTTCAGGGCACCAAAGGGTCCATCACCAAATGTGGTAGTGAAAGACTGTTTAGATTTTAATTTTTCAGCTTTTGATGAAAATACTCTCTCAAAGTATCCTGGACAAAATTCCAGCATGCAGCTGGATATTACACAAATACAATGAGTGAACGTTTGGCTGAATGGTGGGACGCATATAGTTTTGCAAATGGAGTAACATCTGGCTGCTGGCCAATCTCCAGTGGTGCTCCTCAAAGATCAGTTTTAGGTCCAGTTCTAAATAAAATGCCCTGGACACAGGATATGAGTGTACACAAAGTTTGCTGACTGTACTAAAATATGGGGAGCCATTGATTCCCTGATGGGTAAAGGGGCCTTGCAGAGAAATAACAATAGACTGGAGCACTGGGAATCACCAACCATAAGAAATTTAACAAGGACAGGTGCTGGGATGGAGCACAATCTATAAGTACAGGGCGGATGTATATATAGATTGGGGGAGAAGAACTGCAGATCTCTGCAGAAAGGGATCTGAGAAGCTTTGGTTGATTATAAGCTCAATATGAGACAATGCTGTGCCATACCAGCCAAAAAGGGCCAACTGTATCCTGGGGTGCACTAAGCACAGTGTAGCTGACTGAAAGAAGTGATTGCCCCACTATACTCGTCATTGGTACCGTGTGCAAGAGAGTGGTCAAGCACTGGAATGAACTCCCCAGGGAAGTGGTCATGGTACCAAGCCTGTCAGTATTGAAGAAGCATTTGGGGCAGTACAAGGATAGGTATCACCAGCTACTTCACTGAAACTATTTTGCAGTTGGCAAGGCTGAGGTTTCACTTTTCTGAGACCTAACCCATCTCATGGGTACCTTTCTGTAGATCGTTTCCTAACCTGTGTGAATTGTGCTGCCCACATTCAAAACCTGCCTCTGTGCACTCTTGGCACGTAAAGTTTAAACTGTAGCTAAATCCAGGACTCAAGTAATGCCAGCTACCTTGGTGGTTGAATTTATGGTGTGTCTACATCCCCAAAAGTCTCACCTACTGAAGTTTGGACTTAAAATATTAAAAACTGATGTTTATTGATGGATATATGTAATTTTGAAGGGCATGTAGACCAATAAAATAACGTTTATTTTATAAGCACACCATGACACCAAATGCAAAAAAATCTGCTTTTATTCATTTATTTTTTAATATGCAGAAGTCAGCGTTTGTTTCTCTTGTAGATGTATTTTACTTCAGTAAAACATATCACCCATGAACTTTTTGACAAAATACAGAGAAAAGCTGCTTATGGGCAGTTACAGGAAGCATGGAGGATTTGTACTGTGTCTGGTCTGAAATAGGGAGCATCAAGTTATGAATTAACTCTATGCTGTTCCCTACACATTTCATAGAAACATAGAATGGTTTGTGTTCATCTGTTTGGAATGTAAGATTGGCAAATTACAATAATTTTAGATAAATATCATCTAGCTAATCTGTCTGACTCTGAGAAAGTACCTGAATGTGGTTGTGGTTGAAGCAGCTCATTGTATCTGCAGTGTATTCAAGCAGTTTAATTTTTGTTGCTTGAAGACTCTGATATACCCCAGGGACGTGCTGGAATGGTTTCTTATAATCAGAGGCTCTATGCACATGAAGGATTTGTTAAACTCATTCTGATCAGTTCATTAAAAGCTTCAATGCCATTTGAAAGCCTTCTATACTGATTGGATTTCACTCAAAAATTCTAATATACGGTAATAAGTACAGAGCAAATTTACAGTGAGGATGTAGAACAAATAATATCCACTTTCCTGCAATTTCTCATCTTTGAAAAGTTCTGTCTCTTCTGTGATGTGACCCAACAATGTAGTAGTACTAAAAAAAAAATTAAAAAATTGTACTTTTCCATTTTCTTCTCAGGTATATCTTATATATGTAATTGTATGAAAGAAATAACCACAGAGGATTTTCTGTCTCAGAATTCTGATGACATATTATGTTCTATATTTTCACTGTTAAAAGGCAAATAAGGCCGCTACAAAATGAAATGTACCACATTAAAAAAAAATCCCATTCACCAGATGAAACAAGTATCTGTATCCAGTCACTATGCCTTAAAATCATTGGATCAAGTGCAAAGGAAATATTTAAGCTTCCTTTTCAAAATTTTATGCAGGATGATTAAGTAATTAATTTGTTTATAGAAGAATATGAACATGGTTGGTCTTACAGGGTCAGACAATAGACCCACTTGCCAAGAATTTTTTACTCTGTAGGTGCTAAGACCCAAGGAAGATGATGCATACAAGGTAAGTTTGCAATAACATTTCTTCAGCATATGCCAAATCCCATGAGAGACTTCTTGGAACAGAGATGGTGTCTTTGCATACGTTTATAAGTAATGTGCATAATACACAAAATAAATTACTGTCTATGGTTTCCATAATCTGCTGGTAATGGGAGATAATACCTGATTTAGTGAGACTTGTGAGGTGCTCACTTACTTCTGATGTCAACAGCACACAAGAGCATGGAGCTCCACTCACAAGTGCTTCAGAACATTAAAGGGTTTTTTAGCTTCTTTACTTTTTTCTAGGTGTCTTGTCATGGTCAGATTGGATCTTTCACATTTACATATAAATTTATTCTGTAAATTAAGCTTTAATTTATGAGCTCACTGCATTAAAAAAAAAAACCACAGAAATTAAACAGGGGCACGATTTCTTTGTGCAGACTAGTCTAACATGAATTCTCTAATTTTTTGCTTTTCTAATTCCTAAATTCAGTATTCTGTGCACCTATGAGCAAAATATTTGCCTAGCAGGTGCAGACAGTGCTCATTCTTCCTCCTCTGTTACAGTGCAAGTATCTGGGGGGCATGAAAGCCTCATTTGTTGGCTGCTGTCGGATTCACTTCCATAAACTTCTTCCATATATTAGCAAACTCTGAAGAAACAGTAAGTATGTAAATATGCAAGAGATGACAGTTGTGGAGACAACAGGCTGCAGGTGATAGGGACTACAGGAGGGCCCATATCTCCTCCTGCTCATTGTATCCTGCCTAGCGGTTTCTCTTACTGTGACCTAATGGCACTGGTCCCAGCACATCATGCCCTGACATGAACTGTACTTTTGGCCAAATCCTGAGCAGGAGTTGCATGATATCAGACCCTCCTCCCCATTAACAAATCCTCTTGAGCATTAAATATACGAACATGACAGACCTGAAGGTTTTTAAACAGACATACTGATCTGTTTCTGCTGGCATTTTGGTCTCCTTGCAAACACTGTAAAACTGTTCTGTTTACACCCACCACTGTAAAACACCTACCTGTATCTGAAGAACTTAAGACACAAATTTTTTGGAGAGAAAAACTTTGGCTCTGTGTCCAGCTAAATATTAAAAAGGCATTTAGTTAAAAGCTTTCCCTATATAATTTTGTTTCTTTAGTTTTATTTCAACTATGAAAGATTTCTGTTAGGTAGAAATCTTGCTAGAGTTCCTCTCAATAGTTCAGATGCCCATGTCAAACAAGGCAAATTAATATATGGGCTTTTTCTCTTTTATAAGAGGTTTTCCTTCCTTGACATATGTCTTGGTTTCGGCTAGGACAGAGTTAATTTTCTTTTCTAGTAGTGGATGGAATGCCATGTTTGGGAGTTAGGAAGGGAGCAGTGGTGATAACACCCTGATGTTTCTAGTTGTTGCCAAGCAATCAAGGACTTTTCAGTTGTTCATATTTCCCCCCTAATAAGAAAGGAGGGGACACAGCTGGGACAGGTGACCCAAACTGGCCAAAGGGGTTATCCCATGCCTCAACCTTCCCTTTTAAAGAACAAGTGTCTGTGTGGTGCTCGGCTCTCAGCTGGGGCAAAACCACAACATACTCATGACATTGGGAGGTGGAGCATAGTAACTTTCTTCTCAGTTTCCATAGGTTCTAAACATTACGCCATACTGTATAATCACAGAATCACGGAATCACAGAATCATGGGGGTTGGAAGGGACCTCGAGAGATCATCGGGTCCAACACCCCTGCCACAGCAGCTCCCCAGCTCATATTGCACAGATAGGCGTCCAGACATGTCTTGAATATCTCCAGAAAAGGAGGCTCCACCACCTCCCTGGGCAGCCTGTCCCAGGGCTCTGTCACCCTCACTGTGAAAAAGTTCTTCCGTATGTTGGTGCGGAACTTCCTGTGCTCCAAGAGAAAGAAAAACCAACACAGTAAAACTTTCAAAAGAAGTATCACATTAGCACACCAAGTGCATTTCTGGCACATTTAAACACCCAATGAGAATATTTAACTGCATTATTTTGCTACAATTGTACTTAAAAGAGGAAATTATAAATAGTATTTTTAGACAGTAGTATTTTAAAATTACATTTTGAAAAATTTTTCATCTTTTCCAAACAGTACTCTTTTACTTAAAAGAGAAAAATAGATGAGATAATAAATTGAAATGAGTAGTTTCAACATTATTTCATCAATAACATTAAAATTATTTTGTTCGGTTTCTTTTTGACATGTGGTGTTTGTTTAATATCCTTTATTTATACTGGTTTACACATGTGCTTTTATAGCACTAAAATACTCTGGTCTACAGAAGTCTAAACCAAAACAAAGCCATTTTAACCATTTAACCATTTACAGTTAAACACTACAGCAAAGTCTAGTGTTTAAAACCTGTAAAGAAGGTATTTAATTATCTCGTCTGCTTTGCTCCTTGAGTGTGATGCTTTATATGCGAACATCTTGGGAGGTTTCACTTTTGAAAGATGATTTTTTCTCTCCTAGTTTTATGCTTTTATGCTATGATACTTTTGTAAAGTTACTAAAGCCATGAAGACCCATATCATGCTTTTACTTACAGGGGATGTATAAAGCAGGTTTTATTTTATTCTACAGAAGTTACTTTCATATTACCAGGCATGACTGAAACCAATAGGTATAGAGAATCCTGTGTTCTTCTGTGTAACTTAAAGCAGCAATGCTTCCTTAAAGAGGGAAAGATCGGGGTTGGGGGGGAGGGGGTGGTGGGTGGAAAAAATGTTTCTGGCTTTTCTTTTGTGACTCTGGCCTGCAGAGTGTAAATTAATGCTCTGCTGTCCCTGCTAAAGACAGAAACAATGGGCTACAGTACCAAAACAGGGCTGAAACGTCTATTTATCTTGCTAAAACATAGCTCCAAAGCCATGTTTCGACTGAGGACTAATCAACCACTGGGAGCTCCGCCAGGAAGGGATATGTATGACAAGGCACCTGCCTCACTGAGGAGACAGATGCCCACCTCTCTCCCCTGGTGCTGATCAGGTTCTGCAGCACAAACAGTGCCTTTCGCAGTCCCTCCGGCACCCCTCACTCCAGCAAAGCTCCCAGATGTAAAGCAGAGTGTGACTTGCCGGTATCTGCTGGCTCCGTGCCTGGTGTGCATCCAGGGACAACCCCAGAGAACCTTCCCTCCTCTGACAGTACGCTGAACACTTCCTCAGGAGGACACTCTACACTCATCCAAGAAAAGATAACAGTCTCAACCTCCCTGTCACATTTGTTTATTTACAGTTTTCTGTATGGATTTTTGGTGCTGTTCAGCGTAAGTATGTTACACAGTCAATCCTTTTGTTGGATTGCTTCATTCCTTCCAGCAACCCTAGCTAACAGAGAGAACAGATACATATAGGAATGATAAAATAAGGAATGGAGCAACGTTTTTGTGTGCTTGGCAATATATGTGGGCATTGTCAGATCTGGAGAACAGAATATTATTTGCTTCCTTATACATATTTGCACATCCAAAGTTCAGTATTGCAATGTTAATGAATGCTTTTAAAGAATCCGACTTTCACATACAACACCATATAAACCATCTTTCTGTCCTGTAAACCCACAGAGGACTGACAAGTCCAGGATATAATATAGTTCTTTCTTCCCTCACTCTAAGTTCATGCAGGTTTTTGTTGAAGTTGCCTTCAACAAAAGAGAAATAGTTGATTTTAATGAAGGTCTGAAAAATACTCCTTACATCTTCCCTTCCCCTTCCCTTCCCACTTCCCCTTTCCCTTCCCTTTTCCCTTTCTCTTTCTCTCCTCTTCCCCTTTCCCTTTCCCTTCCCTTTCCCTTTCCCTTCTCCTTCCCTTCCATTCCCTTCCCTTTCCCTTCCTTCCTCCTTTTTCTTTCGTTCTCCCTTCTTCTCTATCTCAATCCCATTCTCCTTATGTTTCTTTTTAATTTCATGGTGTTTTGGAAAATGAAATCCCTTGTGATGGCTTCATGGAATAGCTAATTCTCCACAGCAATATAGACCTCAAACCATGATCTTGTTTAGAATCCCATGTTTTTCTGGTTTCATCACAAAAAGATTTTCAAATTAGTGAGTTTAGGAATATTTCTCAAATGATTACTCAGAAATCCAAGAAAAAATGGAACAGTTATGAGTTAGAGAGACATTTTTATTTTTTTGGTGTAAATAATGTCTAAAGATACAAAATCTTACATTAATCCCTACAAATGTCTGGAAAAACAGTATTATCCAAATGTAGAAATTGTCATGTAGAAGATGTCTTTTTGGAAAAATACATTTTACAAGAGAAAACTATAAATCTTACTAACACTAAAAGCAGGACTGCAGCATATTTTTGGGTGAGCAGTGAGCAGGGAAAGGATCAGAATTAATACAAACAGGCATGAAACATCTACCTCACTTGTGTACATTTATCTGTCTAAGATTCAGTGCTTCAGAAGTTGAGGCTACTAGGGAGAATTTCTTCAAGAACTATTTTACCACCATGATTTAAATAGCATGTGCCAGTGGCTAACAGGATTGAGAGTGATGATAATATGGGCAAGGTGATGTGAACAAATGAGCTTCAGCTATATCATATTTTAATATTGCTGCATATTAGAATGAACCAGACAGTGACTATTCTATATGATTGTTCCCACTCTATTCTAATTTTGCTCCTACTCTTGCTAAGATGAATCACCAATCATTTCCCATTGAAATGTGGGGACATCTATGTCTAGTCCATCGTTTTGCAGTGATCGTTAACCGGAATCATACCCGGAAAATGCTCTTAGGAATAATGTTAGCTGTGTATACTGGAAATTTCCAAATAATGGGAAATCAGCATGCATTCCACTTGACCTTCCCCAAAATTAACTTTTTGTGTCATTTAAAAAATGGAAATTGCCTGTGGAATTCTAGTTATGAATCCTTCGCAGCTCCTCTACTGTCAGATTTATTTGCCAGTTAAGGGATGAAATAAGCTTTAAATACCTTGCTTTTTCAGAGTATAACTCTCTTTTCATAAGCATCACAGAAGGAACATCATCATGATCAGGGATTATTTCTCAGTTTTACTCATACAGCAAAAATGGCAGCAATGTGATCATAATTAAGCCATTTTCTTTACTTACTTAGGAAATGCAGGAGAGTGAATTGAATGGTGCAAATCACGACCTCTTGTGTAATAATTAATTTTAGTGAAGAACTTCCACCAATATTCCATGCTTCTGAAGTGGATCCTGTACTGATCTGAAGTGGATCTTACCCTGCTTCTGCTCTGACCCTGTGTATCTACTCTATTATTGGACCAAAATTAGAACAACTTGACATTAGATATGACTTAAAGCTATGAAAAATAATATTTTTTTTAATTCCCAATGTTTCATCATAGCTTCATTACATAACTTTTGTTATTGTAGTTGTGGTGGTTTAGCCCTGGCTGGAGGGCTAAGTCAGTCTATTACTCCCCTTCTTAGTTGGACAGGGGAGAAAATATATGTTAAGAGCCCCAGGAGACAAAATAAGGACAGGGAGAGATCATTCTGTCAGCAATGACATGGGCAAAAGAGACTCAACACAAAATGAAGAAGAGAGAAACTACCTAATTTATTACACTACACTACAAAGAACAGGAAAACCAGAGTTAGGGGCAGGGACTGGGGAAAATGGGGTTCTCAGTAGCACCTTCACCCCACCCCTCCATTCTAAGCAGACTTCCCTTTAGCCATGATCTTGCTCCCTTCTTCCCTATGCTCGCAGTACAGGGGGGGCAGGGACTGGGAAAAAATGGGGTTCTCAGTTACTTCTTCATGAGCTGTTTTCCTCTCTCAGATCTTAAAACACCTCTAACCTCCCACCTCAGGTCCCTTCTTATCAGACATCTAGTCATGATTTCACTCCCTTCTTCCCCCTGATCGCAGCACAGGGGGGCAGGGACTGCGAGATGGGGGCTTCGGTCAGTCCCTTGCAAGTTGGTTTTCTTCTAGGCCTGAGGGGGGGAGTGGGCATTCATTCCACACCCTCCCCCCGCTGCACCGTGGGGTCTCACCCACAGGAGACAGTCCTCCACGAACTTCTCTGACGTGAATCCTTTCCCACAGGACTTTATCTCTTTATCACAGTGTCTCTCAGTCCCAGTCCTCCAGAGGATTCCAAGCCTCCCCCCAGCAACCTGGTCCAACGCAAATATTTCTCTCTCTTCTCTGTGTCTCTGATTCTCCTCATGGCTGCAAGTGCTGGCAGGGGCTTGTTCCAACGTAGGGTCACCGCGTCTTCTCTATGTCTTCACCTGCTCCATCCAGCATGGAGCCCCTCCACAGGCTGCAGGGGTCTCGTCCTTTTCCATGAGTTTCTTCATGGGCTGCAAGGGGCATCTTTCTCTCTGGCACCTGGGGTGCCCCCTCCCCGGCCCTTTTCCAGCCTTGGTGTTTTCACAGCTCGTTACATCTTCTCACTCCCTTCTGCAGTAGCAAAATGCAGCTACTTCTGTTTTTTTTTTCTCCTATATGTGATTCTCAGAGACACTATGATTATCTCTAGCCATGACTTTGGCCTTGAATTGCCTGATGTTTACATTTTTGGGGGTCAGCAGAGCATTCCAGCAGCCATTTTCTGCAGCCCCCGGTCTCTCTCTCAGCACCCAGCTACGCAAAACTACAACAGTAGTCCTTACAAATTTTCAGTCACAGACAAGTCCTTATACTCAAAATAGGAAAATATGATGCCTTCTCTGACCTCATTGTTTTTAAACTAAATTAAGAAATGTAGGAAACACTGGTTGCATAGGTTCAGAGACATTACAAGACATTGTCCTATTTGGCACCTAAGTGCGAAAATTTTGGATACAGGGGAAGATATTGAGGCTATCTTTATTTAGCTTGACCTCTTTTCTTTCATGGGTTATAGTATTTAAAAAGGCACATCCTTGAAAGACAGGAAGCTAATTGCACACATAATTTCCCATAAATGTAAGTGGGAAAATCTTCTTGTTTGACAAGTGTATAATATTCCTTACCCATGTCATGTTTAGGATTTGAGAGCAAACAGTATTAGTATTTTGTATTACCTGTGCTGCAAAAAAGATAATAATAATAAGAAAAAATCCTTCTTTGTTGCCTGAAAATTAAAAAAACGAAAAATGAAAAAGAAAGGAGTTATTTTTAAAAACAATGTTTTAATTTATTTTGTCTGTAGGATTGGAGAAGAGTCATATTTCCACGTCAGGTAATAAATTCAATCTTAAATACGATTGCTTTTAATAAGGCTGCCAACATGACAGTTTTCTAGGGCTTACATTGGTAACTTTTGATCAGCTACAGAACATGAATGGTTCAATTCCATGTTCTGAGAGAGGGGATTTAAATCAAAGAGGCAGTCTGTGTGCATACTTTACACGCTGCAGTGGGAAGTATACTTGTGTTTTCTTTTCATACTTGTATATATTGTAAGTCAAAATCAAATTTGTATATATATAATACTACAATTAGAATGATGGAAAAATACTGGTGTTTTAAATTCCTTTACAAAATAATGTAATCACCAGAGGGTTTTTTAGATTTTTTTTTTTTCCTTAGTCTACAGTCTCTCAAGACCCATGTCCAGATACAAAATAGTTTATGTCACTGCTAGTTTGAAACTACAGACACACTTACTGGTCAACTAAAACCTCTAGTCACTTCTATGGGCTGTTTGGCTTTTATGGAGTTTCAGTTGCTTTTTTCTTACTGAGGGTGATATCTTCTACTGCTTTCCTCTGTACCGATTCTGTGCTTTTGGAAAACTTAGGCAAAGTAGAAGTTATGTCAGAAGAAGTGAGGAGAGAGGGGAGAATTTTCAGTGTGAGTATACAGGCATTAAGTCTAAGTGATACAGTGTGATAGGTTTAGTATTTTCTGCAAATTTGCCTGTTCGTTAACATGTATGACAAAGCCGGTATTACTCCTTTTTATGTTTCTGATTTATGTATAGGTCAAAGAAAAAATTACTGATGGTTGTCACCTGTTCAGAGTTTGACATGCCTGAGTACATGTTCTGAAATCCCAGTACAGTGTGGTACTTGCATACGGCAATCTCCACTACCATGGCAAAGCTGGGTGCGGGGTCAGCTCAGTGCATGGCACACCACTAAGTGCCTGGGAGAGCAGCTTGCTGATGCCAATGAGCTGGGTGTTGCCAGTGGTGCCTGAAAAGCACTTGCTTATTACAACTGTTGTTGCTTTGCAGAGTTGAGTAGTGTCGCTGATTTTGTCATTCGATGCCAAAAAATTCTGCTCCTCTTCCTGAAAGGCAGAAAATGAACATTCACTGTGACTCCATAAGAGTGGTATCTGTAAGTGGAATAGAAGGAAAGAAAGAAAAGAGCAGAACCAGGTTTTTAACTAAAAGGTATTTTGGTCCATTTTAACAGAAAATATGCCACCCAAACCTCAATCCATTATGTATGCCAAGAAACAGAAAGATTTTTGATTGTTAAAATACAAATGATGACTGAAGTCAAATGTTCAAAGGGAGCATACCTGTGCATGCCATGCTGGACACACTCTTAAGAGCAATGCAACTGAGCAATGCTTCTGACAAAATCAGTGTCTACATGAATTATCTCTGCTGTCTTGTGTCAGTCTCATAAATTTACAATCCACAGAAGAGATCATTAAAAATGGTGAATTTAATTTTTTTGAAATTTTATTAAAAAAAATGTCATTATTATTAAGGAGAAGTTTAAGACAAGAATGATTTTTTCAATGCTACTGTATTTTTTTAAAATGGTTTGACAGATTAATTTTCAAGGAGTTAATCTTAAAAAATATCCCTCAGAGATCTGAGCAAATTTATGCAGGCTAAGAATCACATTTCCAGCTAATATTTATTTTTCAGATAGAAGCAAGACTATGACATCATAATTCAATTCATTTATCTTTTGGAATAGATGGGTTTGTATAGTCTAATTCTCAGCATTGTTTTTCAATGTAGGGTATAGGTGGAAAAAATTAGCATGAACATTTTGTTAAACTAAAAAAAAAGATATATAAGATACAGCTTCAGAGTTTGGAAACACTTGAGAAGAGAATGTGGCATTTATAGATTTTTAGATTTTTTTTTCATTTTATTGTTCCGGAATGAACCAGAATGAATTAGCTTTGGGAATTTAGGGCTCTGTGACACTTGAGAGGGATGAATTTTCATGCTGACTTTTATGATTAAGGATTCAATTTGTCAATTGTTTTGACTTTTAAAACTTTAAACACTCACTTAGTATGAGATGGATAATGGTTATTTGTCATATAGAAAATATGGCTTGATTTATAGAATTAGTTCACATTCTTTATTCTTTGCTTTGTACCCCTACAGTGATTTTATTGTAGTCATATATGCTTTTGGAATAAAAGCTACCAGCCTTCCTAAGAGATAAGATAGTATAATCATAGGATCATTGAATGATCTGGGTTGGAAGGAACCTTGAAGATCATCTAGTTCCAATCCCCCTGCCATTCGCAGGGACACCCTCTACTAGACCAGCTTGCTCAAAGCACCATCCAACCTTCAACAGTTCTAGGGACATGGCATCCACAACTTTTCTGAGCAGCCTGTTCCAGTGACTCACCACTCTCATCCTTATATACTTAATTATATACTTAAATATACTTAAAATCACATTGTTTTGTATAATTGGAGGCAGTGAGATATATACATACAAGCATACATATACTATGCTGTCACAGTCCTGCCAAGAGCAGTACATTTGATAAGAATACTTCCAGCAGAAACATTATTCCTGGAACTACTGTCTTCTGGGAATGTGGTTAGAGCTAGTGCCATAAATAACTTTAGAAAGATATTACATCCAATAAAGAGTACAAAGTTCTGATCCCAAGCAGAAGCGGCATAGCTGATACTAGCTTTCTGTGATAACTGTGTGGCCCAAATCATGTTAGTGCCAGCTCAGTTTAGGTGAGAATCAAGTTTCCCCCTGCTCCTGCATGTCACCCACTGCCAGACATGTGCCAGTGCTCTCAGAAGGAGCATTCTTACTGTTTAAGCAATAGGGTTTAAAAATCCCATTTCAGTGGAGACACATCAGCAGTAGAGTTAGGTTTTTGTTATCTTTATTTTCAAAGAAACAGTGTTTTTAACATAACTGTTCTTAATATACAGGAAGTGTACCAAATCTGAATCAAAAGTCTGAGTTGTTTGGGTTTTTTTAAAGTAATTTTCCAGTAGTTTCTATTTATTTTAAAATTTATTATCTGAAATGTCATATAAAACTGACCTGAAGGTCCTTAGAGAAGAGGGTCCCTAGATGTATGGTTAGTAATCTAGGGAAGCTTAGTACCCACAACTCCTGTTGATACAGCTCCTTTAACTCACACTTTTAAAACAAATTACCTTCTCATTTTTATTTTGCTGCCATTTTCCACCTCCCACTGACTATAAAGAAAATATATCTGGAAGGAAACATTCATCTGAACAGTTAGCAAAAAGTCCCCAATGGAGTTCTATCTGAGTTTTGGCCAGAGGCCTAGAGAGGCAGTCTTGTGCTTTTAAAGTGTTGATTGGATTGACAAACAAGGGTTCAGCTCCCTGTTCCATCACATAAATCCTGTGAGACCGTGAGCAAATTCCTTACAATCATGCTGTGTCTCAGTTCCTTTTGTGAGAGCTGTAGTTTGTAGCAGTTGCTTGCCTCACAGAGGTACTTTGAGGGTAAATACATCAATAATAGTGAAGTATACAAATAATCTGGTAACAGAGATCATAAAGTACCATGGGTATTCTCTCCTGAATGGTAATCCCATTTTAAGACAGTAGTCCCCTTGTCCTACTGCATATGGACTCCTTTTCCACAGGTGTCACAAGACATCTCAATCTATCATATATTTTGATACTGCTCTTCCAAAAAAATTCACTTCCATGTGCTGATTCCCCTCAAGGACTACTTCTCATTTACAAGCTTACAAATGAAAACTAGGAAAAGCAAAATTACAGAGTAAAAAACACTCTAGACCTATTTCTTCCATCTAGGGTCATTCACTCTGTTCTTCAAAAGTTACTCTTCAACACTCCACTTTGTAATCGTATACTCTGTTTACCTTCAGATTCACTATTAGAATTAAATACTTGTTCTTCTCCAATGTTCCTTAGCTGTGTTGTTATTTCTTCATGTGTGATTGGCCCTTTTGAGGCTTTTTATTTTAGAGTACCACAAACACTTTTATTTATACTTCCTTGTATTCTAAAGAAGATGTTGTGGTTTAGCCCTGGCTGGAGGACAGACTACCAAGAAAATAGCTTTATCACTCCCCTTTTCAGCTAGACAGGGAAGAAAATATATATTGAGAGGCTTAGGAGTTGAGATAAGGACAGGAAGAGATCATTTTCCAATTAGTGTCATAGGCAAAACAGACTCAACACAGAATAAAGGAAAGAAAAAAATCTCTAATTTATTATGCTACACTACACACCCAGGGACACCAGAGTATGGTAATGAGAAGTGCAACCAGATCTTAAAGAACCTCCCCCCACCCCTCCCTTCTTAGCAGACTACTTTAGTCATGATTTCACTCCCTTCTCACCGCATTGTGACACAGGGAGGTGCAGGGGATGGGGGAATGGCGGTCTCGGTCACTTCCTCACACGATGTTTTCCGTCTTAGTTGCTGTGGGGGTGGCAGTCCTCAGACCCTTCCCCTGCTACAGTGTGGGGTCACACCCACAGGAGACAGTCCTCCATGAACTTCTCCAACGTGATTCCTTTCTGTCAGGGCTTCAGCTCCACACCAGCTGCCCCAGTGTGGGTCATTTCTATGTGATACAGTTAAAGAATCATAGAATGTCTCTCAGTCCCTCAGGCCCAGACTGCTCTCTCTCTTGCTTATCTCTGTGATTCTGTCTCTCTCCATGGGCTGCAAGTGCTGGCAGGGGCTTGCTCCAACGCAGGTCACAACATCTCCTGTATGTCTCCACCTGCCCCAGCGGGGTGTCTCCACGGGCTGCAGGTGGGGTCTCAGGCTTTTCCATGGGCTGCGGGGAGACACCCGATCCACCATGGGTTTCTACACAGGCTGCAGGGGCATCTTTCTCTCCAGCATCTGGGACACCTTCTTCCTCCCTGTCCCACTTCACTGGCCTTGCTGTCTGCGGAGTTTTTTACATCTTCTCACTCCCTTTTCTATTGACAAAAAGTGGCTGTTTGCATTTTTTTCTCCTAAATGTGATTCCCAGAGGCACTGTGACCATTGCTGATGGGCTCAGCCTTGGTCAGCATCGACTCCGGCCTTGAGCCAGATGGTGTTTTCTCTGTCAGGCCTTCAGAGAGCTTCTGGCTGCTTCTTGCAGAAGCCAGCCCTGCAGCCCTCCTCCCCCACCAGAACCCAGCTGTTCAAAACTACAACAGAAGATCAGTAAGTTCTATAGTCTTTATATTGCCCATCCCACATAACTTGCCTTTGTAGGTACATTGGCTTTTGGCCAGAAGTTAGAATTTGGCCTGTGAATGGGTTGCAATGGGACAGTGCAAGACTAGTAGATCTTTAGATAAACTTCTCTTTGCAAATTTTCCCCTCTGTCCTGTACCCAAATGCTTGCATGAAGTCCGTTCTACAGAATGGAGTTTTGGAGAAGACACCTGTATTCTGTTCTTTCTTTCTGAAGCCATTATTTTTTAAAGAACACCTTCAGGCAGGAGCAAATGGTTCCTGAGATGCTGGCTATGGGGGTGCAATTAGTCCTAATTTCCTTATTTTAAATTAGATATGAGTAGTAATCTCTCATTGGAGAAATATAATTTGCAAATCAGACAACTGACTGGAATTGATTAAGAACAGGTATAAAATTTACAGGTATGTTTTATCCTTGAGTACCATAGGTAGGATTCACTCTTAATGATATATTCCATGAACAGAATGAGGCAGAACTACATCTGTGTGATGTTGTGCCTACCAACTGGTACCCAGATGTTATTACAGACTTTACTAATTATCAGGGTTGCGTTTTGGTAGCCTATTTGCTTACTACACACAAATGAAGCCAAAAATACAACCAGGCTCAGATGGTCTGTAAATGTACCTGGGGTGCCAAAAATATCCAGTCACCGGCTAGGTGAATTGAGCAGTTTTGAGTACCCTCCTTTAGATATTACCTGGTTTATGTATTGTATCTATTTCTACTCTCATTAAAATTGCCTGAATCTGGAATAATTTTGCTGATTTTAGAAAAACTGATTTGTGATCTTTCCACATATATGACTGTTATCAGGAGAAGGCTCTGCTTTTCTTATTCATCTACATTATTTACTGTGAATTAAGTTGAACTATATTTTTAAAAGAAATTATATCCTTTCCACCATAAATGTGAAATAAAACCTGCAAACCTGCAGAATAATTATTCACAGTCACACTTATAATTAAGATTGATGGAAAGGCTTTACTTAATATTATCACACATAAGTGAAAGACTTAAGGCAAAAGTTACTAAGAAATGACAGAAAAGGAAAGAGTTATTGTTGGCCAACATGAGATTGAGCAAATCTGATTTTATATCACAGAATCATTGAATGTTTTTTATTGGAAGGGGCCTTAAAGATCATATAGTTCCAACCCCCTGCCATGGGTAGGGACACCCTCCACTAGACCTGATTTCTCAAAGCCACATCCAACCTGCCCTTGAACATTCCCAGGGATGATGCATATACAGCTTCTCTGCTCAACCTGTTCCAAAGCCTCACCACCCTCTAAGCAAAGAATTTGCTCCTAATATCTAAATCAACCCTTCTTCAGCTTAAAGCCATTACTCCTTGTACTTCCAGTACCATCTCCAACTTTTGAATAGGCCCTCTTTTAGGTACTGGAAGGCTGCTCTCAGAGCCTTCTCTTCTCCAGGTTAAACAATCCCAATTCTCACAGCCTGTCTTCATACTCAGAGGTGCTCCAGCCCTCTCTTATCTTCATGGCCCTCCTCTGGACACACTTCAACAGGTCCATGTCATTCTTATGCTGAGAGTCTCAAGCTGGACACAGTTCCCCTGGTGGGGTCTCACAAGAGCAGAGCAGAGAGGGCGAATCATCTCCCATGACCTGCTGGTTTCATGCACCAGCATCCTTATGGCTGCTCTCAGTCCATTCTCCATCCAAACTGTGGCTGGGCTTGGGAGTGCCCTTGCCCTGCCACATGTTCAGAACCTTGTGCTTGGCCTTGTTGAATTTCATGCAGTTCTCAAGCCCATCAAGGTCTCTCTGGATGGCATCCCTTCCCTCCAGCATTTTGATTGCATGGCACAGTTTGGTGTCATTTGCAAACTTGCTGAGTGTGCGCTCAGTCCCACTGTTCTGTTACTGAAAAAGATGTTAAACACTCCCAATACTGACCCCTGAGGAATGTCCCTTGTCCCTCACCTCTACTTGGACCTTGAGCCATTGGATGATCATGGTGCTCAAATATTTCAGAATTAATCAGTCATGCAGTCACAGAAAACTGGAAAAATGAAAGGGACAGAGAAATTAAAGCACATTAGTAGAGGACAAATTTGTGAATGAAGTGCGAGTAAAAATAAACCACTCCTTAGTATCAATGTACTACCCTTGAACTGTGTTTACATGCCTTTACTTCAAGCACAGCTTGTAAGTAGTGTGCAAGCAGGTACTTTACAAAAAAAATTTCTATCATGTCTAAGAGGGAAAAAGATATATGAAATTCTTCAGAATAGATTTTAAATTGGATCATTACATCCCCTAATGCACAGAAAGTCACAGCAGCTGTTAAAATGTCTGAAAAAGATGTAGGTGAAGGTGGCCACAATTTGTACTCACAAATATGCTTGACTTTCAGGTACATGGAAATTTAGCAACACCAAGGTAATAGATGTAATCCTGAATATTACCTCAGCACCTAGTGTCAGCAAAAGCAACATAGAATAGGACTGAAGAGAGAGCTTCTGTGACTTGTTAGAATGGCTTTTATCTAAAAAGACAAACTGTCTCTGCTGGAAGAAATTGTCCAAGAGCAACAGAAATGGACAAGGTTGCTTAAAAGACAAGGCAGAAAATGGGCAGCTGAAGACCTCCATGTGATCAGTGAGTGAATATGCAACTGTGTTATACAGTTTGATTGCAATACTCTAAGGGAATCTGCAGGCAGAAATGCTCATCTTAATACTGACAGTAGTCTCATGTCACAAACAGAGTAATGAAGAAAAGTTCACAATATGAATATCAGGCTGTGATAGAGGAGGGATTCTTTGAGGCAGGGAAGACACATTGAAGGAATTAACTAATTCTGAAATGTCATTCCAGGCAACTGGCATTTGGTGATGTATAAACCACACAAAAATGGGTATTATTGTTTCAATGAAGTAGTCTGAAATGTACTTCTATTCAGAAAAGTTGCTCATTATGGGTCTTTATCAGTTAAAATGCCAAATCTATGTAGATCCAAATTCATGCTTTCTCCCTTTAACAATATTTTCTTTTATTTGTATTTTAGTCCTAGAGCTGAGCCCTTAGAAAAAAAACCCTACACCTTAACTATACTTTTTCTTGGACTGCAAACCTTGTAAGAGTTCTATCTTTCCTTTATCTTAACCTTCCTGCTATAAAGCAGTAGAACAAGAGGAGTCAGGTCCTGAATGATCTCTCTTCAGCTACAAATATTATTAACTAATGAACTATACCAATTATGAAATTTCTTGAGGAACAAAACCTGCATCAAATTATATCCTTGTTGCCAAAAGGAAGAATTAATTTATACCTGTAGCAAAAACATAGTAGCCCACCTGTGGTACCTTATATCACAGAATCACAGAATCGTAGGGGTTGGAGGGAACCTCAGACCCCCCTGCCAAAGCAGCCTCCCTAGCCCATATTGCACAGATATGCGTCCAGACGAGTCTTGAAAGCCTCCAGAGAAGGAGACTCCACCACCTCCCTGGGCAGCCTATTCCAGTGCTCTGTCACCCTCAATGTGTAAAAGTTCTTCTGCATGTTGATGTGGAACTTCCTGTGCTCCAGTTTGCAGCCATTGCCCCTTGTCCTGTCTCCACAGAGTACTGAAAAGGGGCTGGCCATTTCCCCCTGCATCCCATACATATATGTCATTTTCTATCATACATGTCAATATTTTTATATTTTGGATGCATGTAATGGCAACAATAGGAATCGATGAAACATTTCAAATACTTGCAAATGGTGCTCAAAACCAATGTTACCTGTCATCTGTTACTGTTTTATAATCATTGAATATTTTCTGTAAGAGTAAACTACAAACATTTGACTGTTGTTGATAAAAGCAGAGATCTTAACCTCCTAAGGGATGCTGAGGAGACCATGTCTACTATCTTTGGAACGCCTGGTAATTGATACATGTTATTTTTACATTACATGTAATTTTTAAATTTTTTTAAATTTTAAAGCTGTAAGCACATAGCATGTCACACTAACATGACTCACTTTCGATTTGGAAGCTAAGCTCCTTGAAAGAACTTTGCAAATGGTTGCAGAAGCAGCTCATCAAAACCCTCAAGAATAGTTGTGACTACCGATGTAAAGTGTGAGTACATTGAAAAATGTAATGTTTGGTTGGCCTGGAGATGGAATAATAAACAAAACCAACAGAAAATACATTATTGCATTTATTTGCTTAAGAAAAATAATTGCTAGAAAACATTGAAAGATTTATTGAAATTTAAGTATTTTAATAATCATCTTGCTAGTGAAAAGTATTTTGTCTACAATAACAAACAGCTTAGTGTTACCAAAACATATCAGTCTTACATATTTTCTGAATGGAATATTTTATAATACATAGCAAAAATATTTTTGGTAGAAAGCATATTAGTTTATTTTATAAACCAAACTTAAAAGAAATCAGGATGACACATTTGAGTTGCATGAAATGGTTGTATCTCAGTGACCTTAATAGCACCATTTTGACAGAGACAATTCCATTTTGTGAAATATTTGACTAATAAGAAAGAGGTTTCAGCTCTATGAGAAAAGTCCCTCTTTAGCAATGACCACCCCAAATGATGGAGAAAGAACAAAAAATGTGGAAAGAACAACAAAAACCACTACATTTGAACATGACAAAGGAAATAAATGTAGATGTACTCAAATTAATTGCTCTTTTGAATGTTGTATTTTTGTTTTAAAAAAAACCCAACAATACAAACCCCCAACAAAAAATAACCTTGCATTTAAAATTTGAACTACAATTGATTTTATTTTTCAGAGGGATGTATAACATTTTCATTTTCCCACATTTCACGTGCAATGATAAACAATGGAAAGTCTTGAAGGAAACAGTCCAGTGTTTTGGACACTAATATGGTCCTACTTTTGTTTCTTTGCTCTCTAAGAATTTTACAATGTTCTTTGCAAATCACTTATTTTCTCTGGTTTTAATTATCTAATATATAAAATAAGGATAAAATGCTACAGTGTGCAGAAAAGTTATGCTGACAATTAGATTAATGGTTGTGGGCACTCATATACAGGGTAGCATACTAAAGATCATACATGATAAAAAATTAAACTGAACTACAGGATGTAATCTAGAGATTTCTAATGCACACAGTGGAATTTTGACACTCAAATTATTGACTTTGTTGAAGCATGGTACATATTGCTATTGATAGTACGGATAATATATGTCACAGTCACCTCTTACTGGTATCTAGAGGGTCTGCATGACTATGATTCTACTGGGATGAAGATAAGATGCATATGTGATTTTCTTGTCAGTGAAATCTGCAGAACTATCACCTTTCAGTCATGATTAATGTGAGTAAAGTTGAATGGATTTAATGCTATTTTCTGTATTTATTGTTTTAACCAATGTCAAATTATACAAAAATTTTGTTTGGGCCCAATTCTGACATCTTCATCTTGATAGATCCCAGTTGGGAAACACTTTTATAAGGTTTCTTACCATTCAACTATTAATTATTTTGCTATCAAAATTAAGTTTATCAACTTGATGATTATAAATGCAGATGCTAAATACAGAAACTATAATTAATGTGATTAAAATCTAGCTTCTGTGGCTTTCATTTTTCAATCCAGAAACTTGGATTAATGGAGTTTGTGTAGTATGAAAACTCAGAAGTGAGCGCAGAGTCCACAGGCAGTTAATTATACTTTTATTAGTACTGTATGACCTGTCAAAGATTATTATTCTGAACAAAGGTTGTATTAAGTATTGTATAGTGTCAGTCTATTGTTTATAACAGTACTTTGTTTTCTCAGATACTGCCATCCAAGTACTTGCAGTCATTTACTTCCAGAAATCAGTTATTTGCTTAACATATCTCCTCAATAGAGAGGATCAAATACTGTATTAGGGAGGATAATTTTGACCCTGCTGCCACAGCTACTCATCCTTTCGTGTTTCTCCCTGACATCTTCTATCATCTTTTATCATGTTTTCCATTGTGTTCTAGACGTTCTGTATCATAGTATGCTTGTCTACATAGAGCACCACAGAATCACAGAACCTCTGAGGGACCACTGGAGATTATGCAGTTCAATCCTGCTGATGAAGCACGATCACCCAGAGTAGGTTGTACAGGATTGTATCCATGTGGGTTTCCAATATCTTCAGAGAAGGAGACTTCAAAACTTCTCTGGGAAACCTGCTCCTGTCCTCTTTTACCTTCAGAGTAAAGAAGATTTTTCTCATGTTCAGAAGGAATGTCCTGTGTTCATAGAATCATAGAATGGTCTGGGTTGGAAGGGACCCCAAGGATCATAGAGCTCCAACCCCCCTGCCACAGGCAAGGCCACCAACCTCCAGGCCTGGATCTACACAAGGTTGCCCAGGGCCCCATCCAACCTGGCCTTGAACACCTCCAGGGACGGGGCATCCACCACCTCTCTGGGCAGCCTGTTCCAGCACCTCACCACTCTCTCTGTAAAAAACTTCCCCCTAATATCTAATTTAAACCTTCCTTCCTTTACCTTTAATCCATTCCCCCTTGTCTTGCCATTGTCTACCCTTTAAAAAAGTTGATTTCCTTCCTGTTTATAAGCTCCCTTCAGGTACTGGAAGGCTGCAATGAGGTCCCCCTGCAGCCTTCTCTTCTCCAGGCTGAACAAGCCCATCTCCCTCAGCCTCTCTTTGTAGGGCGGGTGCTCCAGCCCTCTAATCATCTTTGTGGCCTCCTCTGAACCCTCTCCAACAGTTCTACATCTTTCTTGTATTGGGGGCCCCAGACCTGGACACAGTACTCCAGATGGGGCCTCACGAGGGCAGAGTAGAGAGGGACAATCCCCTCCCTGTCCCTGATGGCCACCCCTCAATTTTGTTCCAATTTGTGCCTAATCCCCTTGTCCTATTTCTGGGCACCACTGAGTCTAGCCCCTTCCTCTAGACATCCAACCCTTAGATATTTATAAGCATTGATATGAACACCTCTCAGTCTCCTCCAGATTAAACGGACCCAGGTCTCTCAGCCTTTCCTCATATGAGAGAAGCTCCAGTCCCCTAACATCTTTATTGCTCTCCCCTGGACTCTCTCCAGTAGTTCCATGTCTGTCTAGAAGTGGGGAGCCCAGAATTGGACACAGTGCTCCAAATGTGGCTTCATCAGGGCAGAATAGAAGGGGAGTAGAACCTCCCTTGATCTGCTGGCCACACTCTTCTTAATGCACACCAGGATACCATTGGCCCTCTTGGCCACAAGAGCACACTGTTGGCTCATGAAGAGCTTGTTGTCCGTGAGGACTCCCAGGGTCTCCGCAGAGCTGATTCTTATGAGCTGAACTGGTAACCTGTACTAGTACTTGGGGTTATGTGTCCCTAGGTACAGTTACCCTACACTTATCCATGTTTAAATTCATTTGGTTCCTCTCCACCCAATTCTCTAGTCCATCAAGATCTTGCTGAACGGCAGCACAATATCCCCTTATCTAGGTCACTGATGTATTCATTCTTGAATAAGACTGGATGAAGCTCTGATCCTTGGGGCACACCATTGGCTACAGGCCTCCAACTAGACTATGCACTGCTTATAACAACCGTCCTAGCTCTGCCATTCAGCCAGTTCTCAATCCACCCCACTGTCCACTCAACCAATTGACGCATCCTAAGCTTGCTTATGAGGATGTTATGAGAGATGGTGACAAAAGCCTTGTGGAAGTGAGAGCAACTTCTGCTCTCCAACCACCTAGCAAGTCATGCCATCACAGAAAGCTTTCAGACTGGTCAGACATGATTTCCCTTTGATAAATCCATGCTGACCAGTCCTGATAAACATCATCTCCTCCACATGCTTATGAATAACCCCCAGCAGGAGCTGTCTGGGTCTTCCTTACCCTTTTTTGAAGACTGTATTGACATTTACTTTCCTCTAGTCCTCAGGCACCCCTCCTGACTTCTATGACCTCTCAAAGATGACCAGCAATAACATCTGCCATTTCTCTGAACACTTGTGGATGCATCCCATCAGGGGCCATTTCTTTGCAGATACTGAGTTTGCGTAGATGTTCTCTCATGCAATCTCCCTCAATCAAGAGAAGGACCTCTTTCACAAAGTTGTCTCTCCTACCTCCAGACTCTGAGTATCCTGAGGGATAGCCTTAGCAGTAAAGACTGAATCAAAGCAGGCATTCAGTAACTCTGAATTCAGAACTCTGAGTTCTCTGTCTCTTCCTTCACAAAGCACCCAGCTCATTCAGCAGTGGGTCCACATTTCCCCTAGGCTTCCTTTTGCTGCTGATGTACTTGTAAAAACCCTTCTTGTTGGCCTTGACATCTCTTGCCAGATTTAATTCCAAATGGGCTTTAGCCTTTATTGTTGCAACCCTATATACTTTGATTACATCCCTATATTCGTCCTGTATCTTGCAATTTTCTATTTTAATTTCTTCTAAAATAATGAGGGAGGCAGGAAGAGTGTCCTTGTAATACGCCTTTTAGAAATTAATTTAATAGCTAATTTAGATCATATCAAATCACAAAAAGTCCTATGCAGTAGTTACAAAGGCTAAAATCTGCTGTTACCATTGTCAAGATTTGGTTAAAACAAAAGCAAAAATACCATTCAATCTTTAGTGCTGTAATACATGCTGAGTTATTAAAGATATCTAATACATGCTGAGTTCATAAGATGTCCAGCTCATACATATTTACATTGTTTTAGTATAACACAATACAATGCAACACATTAAGTTTTTAATACATCTATGTGTAATATTAAGCCTGTAAATAATATACCAACAGGCATTGTTCAATCATTGATCCAAATAATCAATATTTTATAAATATTTTATTTTTTCTTATAATTTCATGTTGTGAACAAAAACTTTGTCAAGTTGCAGTTCTTCATCAGTTGTATCCTCCACTTTTTGATAATGCCATAAATTGCTCATGTCCTTAATATTTAAGCTCAGCAACATAATTCCCTGATGATGCTTTGCCCACGCAATGTATAACTCATAGTTAAATTACCTGCCTTGTTTAATGTTGTTTCTATGAAATATTAGTATATCCAAGTTAAATTTGCTGATATATGTAGATTTTGCAATTTGTTAAATGATCCTGGGAAGATATTATTTGAAAGCTTTATTTGTCTGTTAAAATATAGGAAGAACATTGAGAATGATTATTCTCTCTCATGGATACAATATTGAAGAGTTACTTAATAACTGTACTTAATAATATTGAACTTTGAATTTCTGTGGTATTCTACTTGGGTAAAATGATTCCAAACCCCTTCACTGAAATACACAATTGTTTTCATTTTTACTTAAATACAGTGATTTAAGACAGAGCCCAAAAATACAGAAAAGTTGCTGTACTTTTGGAAAACAAGAAAAAATGTGATGTTCTTTGGTATCTTTTCTAGGTAATCTATTGGAGTTGGTAGCAGAAGGGCAAGCACAGTCAACAGAAGTTCCAAATCCCTTCAACACTGTATCAGAAAGTACAACTAAGTAATGCCATTTAACAGAAAATAGCATTATTATTGTTGTTGTTGTTATTGTTGTTGATACTACTACTATTATTATTATTATTATTATTATTATTATTATTATTATTATTATTATTATTATTATTATTATTATTATTATTATTATTATTATTATTATTATTGAATATAATAGAAAGTAAGTATCAAGATAAGATTGAATTTTGTTCCTGTGATTATTTCAGGTTTTGCCACTGACAGTTTTGCCCAAACCAGCAGCTGAGTACCAGTCATCCACTCTCTCTTCAGGGGTGAAGGGGTAAGGGAAAAAAAAAACCCAAAACCAGAGGCATACTTCATGGGTTGGGATAAGGACGGTTTACTGGGACAGAAGAGAGAGAAATAACAGGACTTCACAGCAAAACTGGTGAAACACAATGCAGTTTCTCACTGAACTGCACAACTCAGGCCACACAACTCAGAGCTATCCCAAAGCCGGACCATCCCAAAACTGTGCATCCTAGAGTTGTGTGCTCCTCCTTGTCACGTTCAGAGAGATATGACCTTCCAGGATCTGTGGGCAAAAGTAAAACAGCAGGCCTGAAACTGCAGTTTTCTCAAGCCAGGATCAAGCTGAGGGTTGCAACTTGTGGGAAAGAAGGACTGGAAAGCTGTGATTATGTAGAACTGCAGAAAGTAACTTGAGAGCTTCAGCTGGAGCATACTTGTTCTGTAGGCTGCAAAATGCAATGAGTTCTTATCCCCTCTGTCATACCATGGAAAAACTTAACTCCAAGAATAAAAATCCATAGTTCTCACCTTCTCAAGGGTTACCAATGGCTGTGATTTATTTTTGGTTTTAGATGCCCATGGAGGACATGTCCTGACCAGGAGCACTTTGTGCACTGGGAAGGGAAACATGCCCTGAATCACCACGTTCCCAGGAATGCAGGGTGCTGGCAGGGGTCTGACAAGGCAATGCTCTGAAGCAGTGTAGATCTCGAGCAGCCTTTGCTGGTGACATTTCCACATAGCAAGTCAGAGAAGTAATTTTTAACAGAATCCACCATCTCACACCACAGAAAAAAAAAAAAAGAAACCAAAGCAGACCCCCAATAAATAGCAAGCCCTCCAGCCCATAAACTCTGCTCCCCCCACCCTGATGGACAGTGGGTGGCTGTGTCAAGGGCAGAATACAGCCCTGTGCTGTCAGTTTAGAACAAAGATTTCTGTCTGCTCCTGGTAAAAGCTGTTTCCATTTAAAGAGCGGGATTTTGAGCTTTAATCCTTTGTTTCACCGTGTTGAAAAGTATAAAAGTCATAAAACCACGCAGAATGATCAATCTGGACTGAATTGAGTGTGGAGGATTTCTTTTCTGTTTTATTAAAGACGCAAACTGATTCTTTAAAACTGTCAGGATTCTCCCGTCCCCCTAAGTAAATAATGTTAAGCTTTAATAAAAACTGTGTCTTTAAAACATAGCACTCTTACAGATGTGGGTAATAAATTATTCCTGACTGCACGCTATCCACAGATTATTTAAAACATATGCTTGTGCTGAATCTGATGTTTTCTTTGGAGTGGACACAATTCTTATAGACAGTCGTGGTTGCAAAGTGCATGCTTGAGACATAATTTTGGTATTGTTGCATGTAACATACCAAGTATTTAAAGTACAGATATGGGCAATAGCTTTTTAGCTCTGGTTAAAAGACATCTGCAGAGTGTTTAATCAAAAAAGCAGCAACAGTCCCCTTCTCTCCCTCTCCCCTTAGATTCTTACATCCTTGTCATGGATGTTAACTACTTAGCAAACTGAAACTTCATCTGTCTGAAGTTGTTCTCTGTAAGAAAAGATATTTTTCAGGTTGGGATGCTTTAAAAGTTGTAGAATTAATTGTCATTACATCTGGTTTGGCAAGCTAGGATCAGCAAGCATTTGTGGTGCAAAAATAAATACGAGAGAGAGTTAGTCAGAAAGTAATCGTGCAAGATAGTGAATGATAACTGGAAGAACTGGAGCCCAAAGGAATACAAGCTATTCAGCACTTGCTGTGATTGCTCTGTTTCATTAGCCAAACCAAATGTTTAACACAAAGATCACTCACTGATGTGTTGAATTTTCATGGATTTTTGCTGTACTCCATGTCAACTATGATGATCTATCTGTCCTTCACTTTTTCTGGGTACAGGTAGCCAGACATAGACTAGTTATTAATTTAAGACTTTAGTTTATAAAAAGAAAAAATAACACAAAAAGTAAATCCACAGGCTATAGGTTGTATATAAATTGGTATAAATGGCTATAAAAGTGCCCTTTACTCTGGATGGAGCTTGTCCTTTGGAATGTTTAAAGAAAATTGAAGATAGGCTATAATGTCAACTTTATATAAACTTCGCCCATAAATTTGCACTTCAAAGGGAATAGACAGGGCTTTCCCATATCTACATTTCTTACTAGTTGTAAAATGCAGACACAGAGACATGTTCCTACTGACTTGCAGCAGGCTATAGGTCATTTTAAGTGAGAATATGGCATAATATAATTCATGCATGTCAAGCTCAACATACTGTAATATCTGGGACAGTCCAATGAGCTCTGAGTGCCATAAAAATCAGAACAAGACAGCATTTTAATCATCTGGTAATTCTCTACTGGCCAAGCCTTATCTGTTTTATCCTTACCATAACTAGTATTTTTTGATGTTTTTGACAACTCTGATACTTAGGCAGGTCTGAAACTCACCTCTATCCATCCCATCCTCTCTGTCTCATTCACTGCTTTGGTGTCTTCTTGGGGAGCTAGTAATACACTGTTTGTTGCTTCTGTAGATGATCATTTATTAAAGAATACACTATTGATCATGAAACTCTGAATATAAAAATTTATACTTGTTTGGAGCCTGGGTTTGTTTTCTTGTTTGTTTGAGGAATTAAACCTTCTCCTCACATCACTTCTTGAAGATACATTCCTGCAGATTACTGTGGGTTGTTTGGAACATGCTAAGCGCTTAACATCCACCATCCCTTCCTCACAAATTAAAGGTAATACATTATGAGAACTTGTCAGGTGGCCAAAAAGAATTTTTGAACAAAAATCTATATAGGAATAACCCTTAACTGGATGTTGTTAAGATTCTTTCTTTTATCCTTCAGCTATTGAAAACTTGCATCACTTTTGTAATTTCTCTTCTATCTAGATAAGCTAATTTTACTTTGCAAGTTGTATTGATACTTAGAAAGGGTAGGTTTCACACAAAGCTTGTGATTATTCATCTTTTAGGAAATAAAAATGCATAAATAAACCAGGTTTAACTTACTTCCTAGGATACTGTTGGCTTCCCAATTTAATAATATTTTCCCTTTGTCCACAAATGTATTATAGGAAAACTAGATTCATTATCTGGAAGTCACACTGTCTTTGGGGATTCATTTGGATGAATAAAACTCATTAAAAGTCGATCTAAGTACTTGGGTTTCTTTGACACCAACAAATTTAGATCAGCCCATTTAAAGAGAGTGATGTTGAAATGGCTGTCCACCTGCATTTTCTGAGATGTATTCTTTCACAGGATTATCACTTGTGAAGGCATCTTTTGTTAAGTAAAAGGCCATTTTATTGCACACTTCTATGCAGCAGTACCATCCTCAGGTGGGTTCTGCCTCATATGGTCTGAGAAGAGCCACAAGAGTCTCACCACATTGTTGGTCAAACAACAAAAATGTCATATTTTCATTGCATGATTTATTTAGGCTATAGTGTGTTTTACCTTCAGGAAGAGTTTCTAAACTGAAGACTTTTCTACGTTTCTGAGTTCTGTTAACTTTTGTGGCTTCTTAAGTGCTTTAACTTCCTTAGTGAAAGCTATTATTTAGTACTCTTAGGAAAGTTTATTTTTACAAAGTGTTTTCATGAGAAAATTATGATACAGAGTTCAAATGGAAAACTATTCTGTCATGATAACAATCTCTCCAGCAGCTTTGTTTCCAAGAGCTCTTTGCCTGAAACACTGGACTGTAGGTAAAGAACTTAGCTATCAGTGGAATGCATGCATAGAAAAATTTAAAAATCCAGTTTTCCAACTTGTTGGTCAGCCTTTAAAAACAACAGTTTAGCTTGGAATCTCTGCAGTAGATACCGAATGGGCAAGGATTTTGAATTAATTGCTTAGTGTATTTTTCCAAAATGCATTCTTTGGAAAGGCAGCTCCAAAGGCAGTGCATTAGAAGAGCGTATATTGTAGTTCAAAGAATCTGTGGAAAATTATCAGGCCATAGAAATATTTTCATATTTTCAGAATTCTATGAAACATCCATTGTCTTGATAAAATGAACTCTAGAATTTCAAGATTTAGCTAGTCCCTATCTGAATACACTTTTTATCAAGTAAATGAATTGAAAGAGATAAAAGTGGCAATATTTATGGATGAACATTAATTTTTGGAAAACAGTTTACTCCATACTCATCCAGCAAAGCCTTTTCTGTTTGCACAAAAACTTACATTTGAGTCCTCTATAAGACAATCTCAACAACCTTGTTTTATGGTTTTGGGTTTTTTTTTTTGTTGTTGTCAGTAATTGCATATATAATTGTTTTGTCTTCTCATTGTATGTCTAACTACATGAATGCAATATGAATATCACAAAATTACCCTAAAGAGCTTCTAAGACTGATTTTTGGGAAAGGACAGGAGAGCTGTCTTGTGGCAAGAAAAAGAGGAAGAAAACTAGCTCCTATGAATAGGGTTATAGATTTTTACTAGGAGATAAACCTTTACATTTCTAGATCAAAAGATCTAACTATTATGATAAGAGGAACAGAAATTAGATTAGCATAGAGATAAATTAAAGTTGATCACTGTCTTAAATAGATAAAATATTTTACTGTATCTAGACTGAAACAGATTTGTAAAAACCCACTTTTAAGGACGTGGTCAAATCATGCCTGTTAAATCCATGATTTTCTGTCATGGTAGTGGCTGGAAGTGCTGAGAAGAACTTTTTTCTTTTTCCACTTTGAGATAATGTGCTATCACACAAACAATACATTAGCTATTCTAGAGCGCTGTGAGATCTGAAGTGTTTCATGTGACATTATCTACAAAGGAAGCAGTCAGAATTCTTGCTTTCACAGTTGTTGCTACATGTGGCAGGTCGCCATTAGGATTTAAAAATTTTGTCTTCTGAATCTGTTGAGCACTACTAGCATTAGCACGCAAATTGCAAAAATGTTACCTTTTCCTTTGTTTTTATGATTCACTGGTTTGAATGTTAACAACAAAAATGTGGTGTGAGCATGGTAGAAGCAAATTCAGTTTTACCACTGGGTTCCCATGTTCTGCAGTACTTTCTGCCTCTCTATGTTTACCTACGCATAGCTTCTCCATGTTTATCACTTCATATACCCCGAATCCTCTTTTGTGTATGCAAAAACTTATATAGTCCCCATCTGCTTTATCGTGGAGGATGAATCCACCACATACCTTCCTATGCTACTCTGGCACAGCTCAGTCTGGAATGTGAGTTCCATGGCCAGTGGCTGGAACAAGGTACAAAATTCCCATTGTTGGAGCAGAGACAAAATGACTTTACGGGAAAAGTGATGATAGCAATGAGTCTATCTTAATTTATATATTTATATAATAATTTTTATTCTTAATATAGTAACAGGAAAAACACCCTGGGTCACACATGAGAAATGCAGTCACAAACTGATGACTGAAACCAGTTTTAGTTGCTTGTGTCTTTTTCATATCCCATATGTAATGCACAGCATTCCATAGACTAACCACAGAAGGAAGAGCAGATAATGAAAGAGAAATGATTTTTAAGAGTGTAACCACTGTCTTTAGGGGAATAGAAGGGTATCTGCCCATGTTTTCCTTTGTTTGCAGTGAACCTCACATGTGACCAACTACCAAAAGTACTCCCCCATAAACATCTGACTGTTGCAGGAAACTCACTGCACAAAATGAATAATCTCCATAAGATGAACAGCAAGCTGGTCAGCCATGGTGCAAATGATGGCAAACATTCATATACCGTGTTTAGCCCCTTAATTTGTTGACTTTTTTTTCTCTGTGCCCTTCTTATTCTATTGTGCATTTACCTACTGCACTTTACCATGTTTAACATCCCTCATATTTCAAAAAGATTTTCATTCTAATATTCCATATTTTTGTAGGCATTTCTTAAAATCACCACAGCAAAATAAGATGTAATCTGAGTATTCAAGGAACAAAACTGATACAGTTTTTTCTCATATTTAGTCTTTTGAAGGATTAGGATGCAGGAGAACAATCCAAGTTTATTGATCTTTAGATTCTGTTGAAATAAAAGTTTTATTCCAGGAACTGAATTTTATTTTGAGCATCTGTTCATAAAATACACCAGTAAAAGTAATACTGCTGTGTCCAGGTTACATTTTTTCCACTATGTTTTTACACTCAACAGATGGTGTAGATTATTCACACATAAGAACTCTGTTAAAAATGATGGTAATGGTCTAGTTAAATGCTAAAAGGCCAGGACATTCTGAGTTAATCTTGGAAATCTACATATAACTCATTCCGTCATGTGTCTATAAGGCAGATCATATGATCCAGAAGGCTTTCTGCTCTAGCAGAGCATACCAGAGACACAGAGAACACAGCAACTACATATCTGCAATCAATACTTATATTCAGGATGTGATGCAAATACATTTTTACTTTGATTTTCAGAATAGAAGTGGATGAAAGAGAGAGAGCTCAGCTTAAAATGAAGAAAGGTAGCAGTCATTTTTCTATCTGGTTTAATATGATGTGATTAGCTTCATTTAAAAAGTATGGTTTACAGTTACTCTATTTTATCTTAAAAGAAAACAGAAATAAAGACATTAGGTATACCCATAAATGAATAAAAAAATTAATGACATTTCTTTAAAACATTATTGTAAAACTAATAAAAATATTATTTTTACTAAAAAAATATACCTATTTTGGGAAGCAGAAATAAAAAAATTGTTTTTCAATTTTTTTTTTTAGTTGAAAATGCATAGGCATTTTCACATAAGACATGGATCTCTTATTTAAGGGTGTTTTAAAGGAGATATTATTCCAGGACGCTCAAATTTTCTTAATTTTATCCATATTCAAGGGGGGTTTGTAATCCAATAGTTTGCAGTGATTTCTTTGGAGATGTTTCAGCCATTCATGTCTGAGAGCACTTGGAGACTCTTAAATCCAAAGGCCATTTGTCTGCTGTGCATATTCACTCATTCTACACCTTAAAAGCCCTTGTAAAACTCCTGTTGCAAAGGACAAGGGAATGTTATGTGCAGGGGTGAGCAACAGCTCAATAATTTCATAAAAAGAAAAGCTTACACACTGTGGAAAACCTTTTTGGAGTTGCATGGCTCAGGGGATTGTAATAGGATATGGAGCTCTGTTCTGGAGCTGACTAGTGTGATGAGGGTCATGTCTTGGGTCCAGATAAAACATGGTCACTCAACACCCTTGAGCAGTCCGGGTGATTTCCTGTTATCTTTTCAGTATGAGAATGCAGACTGAATACTAGATGTTGCTCTAGTGTCTGCTGGTTTTTTAATACCTGCAAGGGAATATGGGTCCCTACCATACAACTAGTAGTAGCTCCAACAGGATTTCCCTTGCTGCCCTCTGTAATACATTGAATTCTCTACTTTCTGCATCAGGATGTGCCAACAGTTGAGGAAGAAGATACTGAGTTTATATTTACTGGTAAGAACAAGGTAAGTTCAGCAGTTGGGGGGGTGAATTGTCACATATTTTAACCAACAAGATAAACAGAATAAATAATTGTTGAACAAGTTGTGCCCATTAGAGCCTAAGCCTTTTTAATGAACAATTTATATTTGATAGACACTTTATATTTTTTTTCTTTTATTTATCACCTTTGAACATGTTTTTCACACTGGATGTACTGTTAGAAAGATAATTAAACAAGTTCTAGTAAATTAGATTACTTTTGTGTGTGCTAGAGATAAGAGATATAAAAACATTTTTAATGTGTTTTAGATTTGATTTGGAAACTTAATTTTCATCCTCAAAGATACCAATTTTTTTCTCCTCTGATCCTTACAGTTCCTTTTAGTGAATGGATTTTCTTCTGGCTGTAGTTCCTGTTTCTTTTTCTATATTAGCTTTTTCTGTGAGGATGGCTGGCAAAACTGATTTGAAAACTTCCTTTCAAAGGAAGTGAAAAGGTATGTTAACTACAAGGATATCTGAGCATGGTTTCCTTGATATAATGGCAGTGAGGGTGTAGGAGTTGGAGTGTATGTGGATGAATAGGGGCAATTCAGATTATGTAGGAAATCATGATTCACAAAACCTATGTTGTTCAGATTATCTATAAATTTAATTACACTTGAATAGTCAAAAAATCTCCAAATTCGATGCAGTATTTGTACCTCTGAAGTACAATAAGGTGGCTTTACAAACATCTAACATGTGCTGATAATATACATGTACTTTTATTTTCTGTTAGCAGATAACAGCAACAGATTTGTATTTTTTGATATTTAATTAAAAAAAATCTTCATAATCAACTGTGCTGGGTTGACCCTGGCTAGTGGCCAGGTGCCCACCAAAGCTGCTTTATCACTCCCTCTCCTCAGCTGGACAGCGGAGAGAAGATATAACAAAAAACTCATGGGTCGACATAAAAACAGGAAGAGATCACTCACCAATTACTGTCACAGGTGAAAGAGACTCAACAGCAACAAAAATAAATCTAGGTTATTACCCAATTAAAACAGTAAAGGAATGTGAAATAAACCCAAATCTTAAAACTCCTCCCCCCACCTTCTTCTTGGGTTCAACTTTATTCCTGAATTTTCTCTACCTCCTCCACCCAGGTGGCACAGGGGGATGGGGAATGGGGGGGGTGCAGTCAGCTCAGACATTGTCTCAGTGGCTCCTTCCTCCTTAGAGGGAGGACTCCTCATATTCTTCCCCTGCTCTAGTGTGGAGTCCCTCTCGCAGGAGACAGTTGTACTCTAACATCTCCAGTGTGAGTGCCTCACATGGGATGCAGTTCCTCATGCTGCAGAGACAGGAAGGGCTAAGGAGAAATCTCATCACTGTCTACAACTACTTGCAAGGAGGGTGTAGAGAGGTGAAGGGAAGCCTTCTTCTTCCTGTAACAAGGGATAGGATGAGAGGAAATGGTTTCAAATTGCACCAGGAGAGATTTAGGTTAGATATCAGGAAGAATTTCTTTACTGAAAGGGTAGTCAAGTATTGGAACAGGATGCCCAGGGAGATGGTGGCATCACTATCCCTGGGGTTATTTAAAAGGTGTTTAGATATTGTGCCTGGGGACATGGTCTTGAGGTAGACTAGGCAGGTTAGGCTGCGGTTGGACTCGATGACCTTACAGGTCTCTTCCAAACTAAGTGATTCTATGATTCTATACACTGCCTCAGCTTGGGTCTCTTTCAGGGGTGAAAACCTTCAGGAACAGACTGCTCCATCATGGGTCCCCCATGGTGTCACAAGTCCGTCTAGCAAACCTGATCCAGGATTCTCTCTCCATGGGCTGCAGGTCCTGCCAGCATGGGCTTCACATCAGGTCACGCCTCCATCAAGTGCCTCCACCTGCTCCACCGTGTGGTCCTCCAACTGCTTTCAGGGAATCTCTACTCTCCTACATCTTCCATAGTCTGAAGGGACATAGCCTGTTTCACCATGGTCTTCTCCAATGACTGCAGGGGAATCTTTGTTTCAGCTACTGGAATATTTCCTCCCCCTCCTTCTTCACTCACCTTGGTGTCTGCAAAGTTTCTCACATCTTCTCACTCTTATCCTGAGCTGTAGAAGCTGCTACTATTTTTGTTTGTTTGTTTTGTGGGGGGGGTTTATTATTATTTTTTTCCTTCTTAAATATGTTAGCCTAGAGACACTACCACCATTACTGATTTGCTTGGCCTTGGTGGGTCCATTTTGGAGCCCGCTGGTATTGGCTCTGTCAGGCCTAGGGGAAGCTTCCAGCAGCTTCTCACAGAAGCCACTCCTGCACTGCCCCTGCTATTAAATCCTTGCCACACAAACCCAAAATATGATCAGGTAGGACTTCAGAAATTATGAAAAAACATGTTGCATACAGGCTACATTTTCTGTTCTCTCCATTGTATCTTTTGGAAATTTATGACAGTTTGCAGGGAAGTCTTGTGCTTACTTGAATCTATTGGAATCAAAACTTCCATGTAGGTGTCTGGGGCCACTGTTTCTGGATTGGATATATGTAGTAACCTATAGGTCAGTTCATGTGAGTTTAATTACAAAATAAAGGTAAAAAAAATCACATTAGGTGCCTTTGGTGATTAGTGATGTAAGTCACCATGCTGAAGCCAGTTATCTGGTTGAAAAAAGGATATTGAATCTAAAACTTTCTTGTATGTGTCTTACTGTAGAAAAGAGATTTCCTCTAAGTAGAACAAAATCATGCTCTTGAAACAAGAAATTAAACCACACCTGGAGGAAAGATTTCTAATTTGATGCAACGTATACTTTCCCCTTGAAACACTGTTAAATTTTTCAAAAAGTTTTTCCATGCAGGTGTGAGAATATGACTGTGTAAAAAAGATTATCTGTGGTCCTAGAACTGGCATATAAGACATGAGACACTGGGGATCTCCTTGCAAGAGCTTGCAGATTTTATTGAATAGCTAAAAAAAAAAAGGTGTATAACTGCCTTGTTGCTTTTGCTGCACGTGTTTGTAGCTGTGCCCATAGGGACATGATATATTAATTACTTGTGCTGCTTTTGGGAAATTTTGCTTCACAAAATAGACATACTGTGCATTTTAAAGTGAAGAAAGGGATTTTTTTTCCCCTCTTTTTCCCCAGCTCTCTTTACCATTAGTTGGATTTGTGCACCATTCACATATAACAGAGAAATATTACATTGCAGGAAAAAAGTCTAATAAATCACAGAGCTGACTATGTTTCACAGGTAACATGTTCTATACTTTGTCCATTTATACAACATAGGAATCATTCAGAGAGTTGTTTTGTTATGAAAAGAACTGCTAGATTTTCATCTGTCTTTTGTGTGTGTTCAAAAGTCTTTGAAAGTCTGAGTCCAAATTCTGATTCTGCATTTTATGATCCCTTTTACAACCCATGTTCTTTCTCCTTTTTCCTTTCCCAAAGGCTTTTTTTAACACACACAAATAGAAACTAAATTTGATGTCTGGCAAAAAAAAGTTCTATTTTGCTCAGTTGTGATGAAGCAATGATTTGCTATGACTGAGTTAGGCGCATAAAGGTAGGCAGACATGCTGTTGAATTCAGTGCATGCAGAACTTTCTCTTGATTATCCAGCTGGATGTAGGTCAGCATCCTAAGGAAGTGTGTTTCATCCTAACCTTTGAGAATGTCATAATGAAAAGCGAGGAATTTCCTGCAAGGCCTTGATATTCTGACATATTTTCTGAAAAAATATAAATCTTGTTTCTAGTTCAGGTTCACTTCAGGGCAAGCTCTTCAAAGTTCATTTTCTCTTAAATGGAGTATCAATCTGCTCACTGTCATATCAAGAAGAGTTGAATTAGGTGTGCATGTAGAAAATACTCAAGAACATAAGAAATCAATTTAAACCTGTGAAATTTCTTACACTAAGTTTGCCTGTGTGTATGTGCTTTAACAGATTAGCATTACTGAATTTCTTACTATTTTCTGTGGTCACAAGTGACTTGAGTTGAAAAAGATACATTTTCTAAGCTTTCAAAAATGTCATTGGTAAAAAACCAGTACCTGGCTAATTTGTCTAATTGCTTCTGGAAAACAAAACTTGCTTATTCCATGTTGATCTTGTCAACACCTCCTCTAATTCATCAGTGTTGTATCATCACTGCAGGCCAAAGTGCTTTCTGTATAAGGAAAAAAAATATAAATTCTTCCATCTACAATTCTATTTGGAGTGTAACTATACTTTTTATTCCTTTATTCCATTATTGCTATCCTAATTTCACATTGACTACACCTGTGTGTTTTGTTGGTGTACAGTACAAAATGTCACTTTAAATGATCTTTTCTTTATTCTTCAGGGGGATTATTCAATAAGACAGGCTTGCAATGACCAAACTGACCTTTTGAATTTTCAGAAATACATGTTTTCACTTGTTTTTTGTTGATGATGATTTTTGTTTGTTTGTTTTGTTGTTGGTTTGGTTATTTATTCAGTGTTGTGTGTGTCCGACCTGGAAGACTGGTTAAATTTTGTATTAACAGCTACAGGGGAAAACAGAGTAAGTGTGATGGCTTATATCTTTTCCTAAGGTAAATATTTCTGCAGAAAAGTCCATCCAGGAAACAAAGAGCAGAAGAAAATCAGCAAGCAACACTCTTCCACATAAAAGCAACTGATCATTACAGAAAAATATAATCCTCATAAATTAAAATTGTATAGCTTTTCTTAGTTGCAGAGAAGAAAATAAACATACTGTTTCTCTGAGTTAAGGGAAATCACTGAAAAAACAGACACCTGAAATTTCATTTTTATTGTCCAAAATACTTTTTGTACTGGAGGGCACAGAGAAATTAAGACGACAACACATGGCTTAGGTAGTTTATTGAAGGCAAAGCCTTTAGTAAAGACACACAGACTTAAATGTGGAGATACTTGGTATGATTCAGTATTTTACAGAAAAATGCTTTCCTTACTCAAAGGATGATGGAGTCCTTATCTTACAGTATTTTATATTTTGCCAGTTAGAAGAGTATTATGATCGTCTCTGAGCCGATCACAGAGGCTTCTAGTAGGGTGATCTTTTTCAATGTTCTTTTTAAATTGTTTTTAGTAATTAATATAATATTCTGAATCATAGAATCAGGTTTGGCTTTCAAGGGACCTTAGGCTTGTGGGAAGACAGCTATCAGGCACCAAGTTCTTCAAACGTACAAAAAAGATATGAGAATTTTTCTTTTATCTCTGAAAGGCAGTCATACTCAGGGTCACTCACAGACATTAGTTTATCTGTGTTGTCTCTCCAACAGGTATTGGGGTGGTTGATGTCCCCTCATGAGGACCAGGGCTTCTGAACATGAGGCTGCTCCTATCTGTCTACAAACAATGTCATTCCCTTAGAATTCCCTTGTCAGGAAGCAGACCCCCACTGTAGCCTCACCTGCCCTCCCTTTATTTGTGAGCTGTAAGGTCTTGGTGGGCTCCTCACACATTGCAAGGTGGAGCTCCATACACTCCAGCTGGTCATTGACATAGAGGGTGACACCCACTTCTTGTCCTCCATATCCTGTCCTTCCGAAAGAGACTGTATCCTTCCATCCCGACACTCCAGTCATAGGAACCATCCCACATCATCTTGGTGATGCTGATGAGATCATAGCCCTGCAGGTGTGTGCACATCTCTAACTCCTCCTTTTTCTTCCTCATGTTATGTACATTGCCATAGAGAGATTTCACTTGGGCCCCCGTTAAGTCTGATGTGTTGGCTGGAGTGGCTGGAATTCCTTTGATGTACTTTACCAATGTTTCCCTGTTGGTTCCTATTACCTCAGGAGCCCCTTGCCATCTTCACTAGATTTTGAATGTTCTGAGGTGTGTCTGTAATAGACTGACAGCCATTGATGACACCCCATACCTCCAATGTTGGCTTGTCACAGGCAAGCCTGACATTATTCCTCTCCCCTTTCAAGCCTAGTTTAAAGATCTGACAATGAGCTCTGCTAGCACCTGTTTCTCCCTTTAAGAAAGGTGAATCACATCTGATTTCATCAAGCCTGATGCTCTGTAGGCCATACCATCATCAAAAAAGCCAAAATGGTGGTGGTGACACCAGCCTTGGAGACATATGTTAATGGACTGTATATGTCTGATCCTCCCAACGTCGCTGCCTGCAACTGTAAGGAGGGAAGAAATAAATAACCTGCACTCCAGACTCCCTCAGTAACTGCCCCAAGTCCCTGAAGTCTCTTGTGATCATTTTTGCACTATACATTGAACTTCATCACCACCAATGTGGAGGAGCAGTGGTGGTTAGTAGCCAGAAGGCCATACCAGGCTGCAGAGTTTCCTTATTATGTCCTTAACACAGGCCCCAGGGAGGCAGCAGACTTCCCTGAGAGGATGGTTTGCCTGGTATATCAGACCCTCTGTTCCCCTCAGAAAGGAGTCACCTACAACTATAAACCTTTTTTTTTGTAGATGCAATTGTGATACAAGGTGTGTGACCTTCTGTCCTTGGTGATACCTCTGGTGTAGCTTGACTATCCTCCTTTAACTGGCTTCCCATAGACAGAGGCTTGTACCTGTTGTACGGAGGCACTCGGGAAGGTGATGTGGGCAAATAAGAGTTTCATCTGCCACACTTAGCGCGGACTTGCCTCCATTCACTCCTTCCTTTTCAACTGTGGTCTTCAAGCCAGCAGGGAGAGCATACAGAGTCCCCTTCATCTGGGGTTTTTCTCTGTTGGGAGGGCAGAGCTTGGCTTCACCAGTCTTCCGCAGCCCCTCTGATGCTCCTTAACCTTCCTGCTTATGCTCATGGCTCTGCCACCAGGCTGAGCTGATCACCACCAGGTCACACCTCACAGGGCCATCCATTCCCAGCAGCAGGCAGTGGCACTTCCTACTGCCCCAGAACTGGGTGGCTTTGTGCTTCTGCGGCAGCTCTCTCTGGGTTGCCACATCCATTCCGGTGAGCTTTCTGCCTGCTGGGCACCACGGAAAAGCCCCTTCCAAGCAGGCGATGGCCACCAGTGGAACTGACCTCCCCAGCCGGTGGGGTGGCCCTGGCCTCACTGCGCGCCCGCCCACACAAACTGCTCTCCTGGTTGACACACGGTGCTTCTGCTGCACACTCTGAACCAGGCCACTGACACTGCCCGTCAGCTCCGCACAGCTGCCGGTCAGACCGATGCCGGAGTGGATCCCTGGGTGCCTGACCACGGGGTTCTGTTTACAGCGCAGTTAAATCTCTCGCCGTTGCGCTGGCAGCGCCCTGGCTTCAGATGGAATAATACACACTAAAAGCAGGTGGAATACCCTGAGGGTTAATGCACTACAAACTTGGAGCTTTAAGAGATTTGCCCAGCTTAACTTCTTTAAATGGTTTGCTAACCTTTCAGAGGTGCAGCAGTTGAGAAGTCCTATTAAATCCTTATTAAATCCTGTAAACCTTGGGATTGATTATTCTAGCTGAAATTATTCCAAGAGCCGCATCTTTTCTGCACCGCTTCCTCAGATCTGATTTCACACTGATAGATTTCTGTAGCATCCTTGAACCACTCATCTATCCTTCTAGGATAAATTGCAATGTGCCCAGTTGACCCTAGTCGTTCGCACCACATGTCAGTACAGGGGATGGTGTAAGCAGGGCACCACCTAGGATGGCAGTGACACATTCTTTGGTTTTGGCTTTGTTAAAGGGTTTGTATGGAGGAGACTCTAATGTTAAAGCTTTTTCTGAACTGACATAAATCAGTAGGCCATGCTGTTCTGGGATACTTTTATGTCTTTTGCAGTAGATATATTTGAAGGAAGAATTGGGTACTCACAGTAAATTTCATGATGTGTGAACTCACAGGGAATGAAACTGAGGAAAGTAAGATCTAAATTCCAGGTGAAGTTTAATAGACAGGCTAATTGCAGCCCTGTAAGCCTTTCTGCTGGTACAGATGGTCTAGTATCCCAAATTTCATTTTATGTTTTGTTAGAAGATCCATCCAGATTTCAATAAGAAAACACTCTGTTGGAGATGTTGCAAATCTGGTTCTGTTATCTGTAGGAGACATGATGAAAGAAAGATGAGGGTGCCCAGGTGCCCAGGTAGAAACACATAATCCACCATTCAGGATCATTGCTCTGGAATTTATCAGGCAGTTAGATGCATCTGCAAAGACAGAATACCATAAACTAGGAGCACTGCCTTTCCTGGGCTGGTGAAAGTATACCGTTTCATGCTCTCCAAAAGCTAGCAAACCAAATTGTAGGCAATTTGTGTATTTATTGTATTGTAAAAAAGACCCATTTGGAAATGTCAGTCACAGTAAAATCACAGAACTGTAGACCAGTATAAGTTGGAAAGAACTTCTGGAGCTGGAGTGGTATGCTGCTGAGGAAACACCCAAGATTGCAAAGCAAATAACCTAATTGTCACTAAATTAATATTCTCTGCTGCCTGTTCAATGTAAGTGGAGTAAGCCATCCTTATTCACTCACACTGCCCATATTCACTCCAAGAAAAGAGCAGGCCGGGTGGTCCACAAAGCTGTCTTCTTCTAGGCAAAACAGGCAATGTTCTGGAATTAAGGAGTCTGTCTTTCTGTGAAGCAGAACAGAAAGCCGAGTGACTAATCTGATTGCAACTACTGAGGTATCATGCTGGGAAAGTGGCATTTTCTAGGGAAACAAGGAACCACACCATTTGACCTTTTAAAGGTCACTTTTAATGTCAGTAAGAAATCAGTTGGAAGCCAGGACAGCCGTGAAGGACTGATGTTACATCTCCCTACAAAAGCACTTCAAAGTAAACTGACAGACATGGGTTTTTTTTACTAATGTAGGTCCATGTCTAATCATGTCTAATGTATGAAAAATGATGGAGAAATCCAAAACAAAGATGAAGATTTTTGCAAATGCAACACATTTGGTAGTTGATGAAAATAATTGAAAAAAATTGTTTACATAAATGAAAAAAGATCAGAAAATTTCTACCCACTATAAAGTATTCTTCATTGTGAAGCTCATAATTTAAGCCATATGAATGCAGACTGATAAAGTCTTTTGTATTTCTCCCTCCTGCTTGCTCTGCTATTTGGAAACCCAAGGGGAGAACACTTGGAGGCACAGCCATCTGCTCCTCTAAACACATCAAGTTTAATCGCGTATTTTAGCAAATTATGATACACCACATTTCATTTTTAAGGGAAAACTCTATGGTTCATTGTGCTTTGGCAGGAGCTGAACAAACTGCAAACAACATTTGGCCTTGTCTTTAAAGGTCTTTCAAAACTGACCCTTCATTTTTGTCTGATGTTCATTTCCTCATTGTCTGTCTGTCAGCTTCTCCCAAAAATTTATTTTGAAAATTTTATTATGTATTTCATTCCCTAACAGAATCAGGTGTTTTCATGGTTTTCCATCAAACTCCATTGCAAAGACTAAGCTCCACCTTGACAACTATATCTTTCAAATTAATTGTAAGAATGAGTTGAGGTGTAGATGAGGACAGTTGGCACTGATGATAAATATAAAACCATGTAAACTCATCTGCTTTTCTTTCTGTTTCTTGATTTAAAGCTCTTTGATACCTAGCTTGTATCTTTATACAAGGGAAATAGACAAGCCAAACAAAGTATAGAAGACTATATTCTAACATTGAATAACACCAGTAACATGATGGAGTCATTTCTCTTTTTTCCCCAATTCCTAGTCTGTTCATGTTCATTTCCTTTTTCTAGAATCAGACATATTGAACCTACTAATTTTAATTATTTATAAACATGTCTTAAGATAATTAAAAAAAAATAAATCTACCCACTTAACTGTATTCTTCCTTAATTAGAAGACACTGACCATTGACTTGCTTCACAATGTAATTGCTTCTTATTTTGTTTACACACACCAGTTTATAACTTTACTGTATATAGTTATTTTCATTTATTTATTTTTTTTTTAATGCCTTGCCATTCACCAGTCAAGAGTCATTATCACCTTTGAAGAATCAAATGTACATTTTTCTGTGGTAGAATATAGGATCAAGCAAATATTTAACTATTGTTCAGACAAAAGTGTGTTCTATTGGGATGTGCTACCTCTTCACTATAAGCGTATGTTTGTACATTGTGAATGCAGGAGATGCATGACTTAGGCTAAGTCAAAATATAAAGCCTAGTTTTGTTTCACATATCTTCTCCCTGATGCTGTGATACAGACAAACTGCACGGTAATTAATCTGTTTTCAAATTATTTTTTTTTTCTTTTGTGCTCTGGCAATTTTGTTCTCACTAAGTTTCTTAATTTTCAGGGAAACAGAAAGCATAGAATCTAAAATCTAGTAATTAATCTGAGACTGCACAGGCTACTGCTTTAAAATGACAGTGCATCTTTAAGAATTAAACATTCAGTCACAGCATGTTGCAGTAAACTCACTGAAACTTAATATCTTCTGAGAGACTTTTCAAAGCGGGCGTTTAACTGAAGTCATGTAATGACACTTAATTGGATATTTTTTTGCTGGTTTCAGTCAATTGAAGTCATTATTAATGTAGAGCACAAATGGAGCTGAATTTGAAGAGGCGCTCATTGAAACTCTCTTCTCATAATGCCAATAGAGCACAGTTCAATTGTAACTCCTGTGGTTGCTAATCTTCTGGATCTGATTAATTGTAAAAACTGATAAAAATGTCTACTTTCACAGTAATGTGGCCTTGATTCATTCTTTGCAGTTGAGTGAAAAACACATTTCCCAAACCTCAGAAAAACACAATCTAAATGAGTATTAGCCTTGAAATAAACAACAGAGGGTTGACTTGCAAAAGGTAAGCTATGGATTTCACAGAGATATGAAACACAGAAGTCTCTCTGAGTGCCTCACTTTGCAATTCCGTAAGGAAAAATGAAGGTCACTGTTGCTTTAAAAGCTTTCTTTAAAAAGCCATTCCCAGCACAATTTGCTACTAATTGTACCTGATCTCATTTATCTAAATCCTTCACATCCTCACCTATTTTCCATCACATTTATCCATGGCTATGCTTTCATAACAGCCACTTTGCCTGCAGGTAGGATGGCGGGACATTAGGTACCATCACACTAGTGCTGGTTCTTTGACAAGTGACAGGTGGCTTGTTTCTGTCCCTGAGGGGTGGGATAATTTATCTCACCAATGAGTTCGGCCTCTGGCAGCCTAGAAACTAAGGGCCTTGAATGTTAACTCAAATTGTGACTGGGGATGCATAACAAGGCTATCTCTGGTACCAGCACACTGACCAGGAGGATATCCAGCATGCAGAACAAAACACTTCAGTATATATTTAGCTGCTACCTACAGATACAACTAGAATAAAACACATTGATATTTGTGCTGCAGAAATTACATGGCATGACTCATTTGTCATACCCTAAATAATTGTAATTGTAGAAGTAGAATTTCTTACCAGGAAATACGCTAGACTTGAATTAAAGTTTAGCATGTGTATGAGTAATCTAAAAGTAATGACAATATAAACTTATGAATAGTGTTAAATTTATCAAGGGAAAACATGTAACTCTTTTTTACAAATATAGAAGAGCTTACATATTTAGGATTTACAGACAGCTATTACTCAGACCTGTGTTGATACTTCGCAGTACATATGCAGTCATGATTTTTAGTGTTTATAATTTCAGATTAGATTTAAACGGCTTCAGAAAGTTATATTTCACTTTCCTCCTTTTCTAAAAATACAATACCCAGAAGGTTTTCTGGATGTTACCATATTTTTGCCTGAGTTGGGCATGAGAGGAAAAGATACCTCAAATATTACTCATTAATATTAAAGCTTTCATTTGGGATAATTAAAGTAGCCATTAAATGTTTTAAGTTTGCTGTTAAAAATACTCTGAATCTCCACTTCCTTTGAATGTACTGTTTTGACTTACAGATTCTTTTGACCATAAAATGTCAACAGAGGGTGGGAATTTTGTTCCCAAGTATCAGCATCCCTGTGTCCCATGGGGGAGTATGTGGTCTTTACTCAGTCCCTCCACTGTGCCAGGTTATGGAAAGAACTTTGATAACCCTCATAATTTAGTTTAATGAAATTCAGCAGTGGAAAAAAACAAATATAATCATGCCTCCATTAAAAACAATTTCAGTTAATTTTAAGTTTACACATGCTATGTTATTGGCTATTTCTTTGCTTGGAAAAAATATGAGGAAGATGAAAGAATATTTCATTTCCTAAAGATTCAGAAATAAATAGATTTATTAGGAAATTCTTAGATCCTGTATACAAAGGAAAATCCACAGTACATATCTCAGGAGTGAATCATACTATTCATATATCATAAAGTATTGAATCTCTAGTAGGATGAAAAAAAACTCATTATAGGTTTGTGGTCAGATCCCCTGTATTTTGGGAGCATTTACCTTACTGATAAAAAAATCAGTTTATGCGTTTATACCGTATTCTTGCAAATAATCATGGTGCATCCAGCAGAAATGCTACCACAAAGCAATGGGAGGCAGGTAATACAGAGAAGAAATAGGGTGCAGATTAAGAACAGCCATTGCTATTAACTGCTAGAGCTCTTATGAAAGCATTATAACTAGCCTTAAATCAAGATTGGTTGTGCTAGAACTCAGGCTGGGTCTTGTAGAGAGTTTACTGGATGAGATTGAGATATACTGTGGACAAAACAGATATCCGTAGGAGTTCTTTCTGACCTAAAAATTCGTGGAAGAGGAAAAACAGTACACTGCCTTATACATCAATTACAGAGTGTACTGGAATGATGGGGTCAGTCATCAAACAATACTTTCAGCAGGAAATACAAAAAAACCCCCAAACCAAAACACACTACTTTTGGTTTAATTGGAAGTTGTCTTTAAACACTGAGACCATTAGGAAGCTATCTTCTCCTACTGAGAGCAGCTGTGCACATACAGTGAAACAAAGTGGGCACAAAGTCTTCTAATTCAGGAGAGTCTGTGTGTGTGGGGAGGTATCTGTGCGTGAGGTAGTTTTATTTCTACACCTTCTTATGGATAAAGTTATGAAAATTTTTTGCAAACAAATGCTAACTTTTGGCATTATTTTTGAAAAGATGAAATCGCAGCCCTGGTTACTTTCAGAATGGGTAAGTACAATACCTTAAATACTTCTGAATTCTTTAGACTGTCATCTTGCATGAGTATTGAAAATTGTTTTCTGCTGAAGATTTTAAAGGAATAATGTATAATTTTAATACAATTTTAATACTAAGGGCTCTCTCTCCTGAAATTAATAATAAATTATCAGTTTTAATGATTTTTTAAACAATGATTGAAAATGCCTCCAATTTTTTTACTATTCACTCTAATTAAAAACATATTTGGGATTTTTTTTGTTTGTTTATTTGTTTGTTTGGTGTATTACATATGGTAAGAGAGGATGGCAAATCCCCTATATAGCAAGAAAAAGAGTAATGAGTCTATTTAGCCACAGAGTAATAAATCTAAACTTTATTAGAGAGAATAAAAGCTTTTCTAGCACATGCAAGCAAGATGCTTTCATACCAATCTTGGCTGCCAAGAAAGAAAAGAACAAATAAAATTTATGATTTGATCTGTGGTTATATGAGTGCAGATGTGTGCACATATTTTCCAAAGAGAAAACTTCCTCAGCTTTGCTTCCATTAGTAAGTAAAATCTGAAGTCATTATTTAGTTAGCAGTATGTATACTAATAAATACCAAACAATTCAACCCAAAGTTGATGTTTAGATATTTCACTTCAGTTTTAATCTGGATTTCATGACTTTGTTAAACTCACCCTTTCCTCTGAACAAGGAACCATACTGTTTCTTCACAATGGCTATTGCCTGATTATGAATAAGCACAGTTGGAAGAGCTGAGCTGTTAAGGGGTCTTATTTTCTGGAGCAAAGGGTTGAGTGTCTGACAAGGACTGAAAACTAAGCAGGTTGTCTGAGCAGGTCCTAAATAATTTTTCAAACTGCATAATTTTTACACTTATGACACCTGAGTGGTGTATTTTATTTGTTCCTCCTTTTTGAATGCAGATTTAAAATCCATCTTTTTTTTTTTAGAAAAGTGATTTCAATTATTGTCCTTGTAACTTGCGTACAGGTAGTTAAGAACGTCTTGAGTCAGCTCTATTGCAGTTACAGTATTTCGGAGAATCATAGAACATCTCAAGTGGAAAGGGACCCATAAACCAGCATCAAGTTTGCCCCTCTGCTTCTTGTAGGACTAACTAAAAATAGACCATATGACTAAGGGCATCATCCAGACCCTCCTTGAACTCTGACAAGCTTGGTACTATGACCACTTTCCTGGAGACCCTGTTCCAGTGACCAAGAAACCTCTCACTGAAGAACCTCTTCCTAATATCCAGTCTGAACTTCCCTTGACTCAGCTTCATCCCATTTCCCTGTGTCCTTTTGTTAGACACCCAGAGAGGGTCATCGTCTATGCTGCCCTCTTAAGGAAAGTATAGACTGTGATATCACACCTCAGCCTTCTCACCAAGCTGAACAACCCAAATGTCCTCATCCATTTTTCTTATATCTTGTCCTCAAGGCCTTTCACTGTATTTGTTCATAGAATCATTGAATCACAGAATCTCCTGAGGTGGAAGAGACTCGTAAGGATCATCAAGTCCAATTCCTGATTTCACCCAGGACCAGCCAAGTCAGAGCATGTGACCTAGTATGTCATCCAGGTGATTCTTGAACTCAGTCAATCTCGCTGCTGTGACCCCTTCCCTGGGGAACCTGTTCCAATGCCAGACCCTCTCAGTAAAGAACCTCTTCCTAATATCTAGCCTAAACCTCCCCTGTCTCCAGAGAGAGGAGATAAAAGTGTGATGTCATTTTTATACTATTATATTGTTGTACAGTTACATTATTGAACAGCTCAAAACAGGAATCTGCTTTACTTAAAAAAATCCAAAAAGGTATTTTGTGCTGAAATACTGTAAAAGATTAACCTTTTATGACCTGACCATGTATCAAATTAATGAATTGGGTAGATGATAACCACTCAACTAGTATTGAGTTTACAAAAATATAGCGCCACTGCAGACACTATATGACATACTTCATAGCAATTTATTTCATCAGAGTATGAGACACAGGAGGAAGAATACAGTCTGACTTTATTTTAATGGAAGATACAAAAGAGATCATGGCCCATACTATATTTGCATTCTGGGTAATTGAAGTATACGACACTGTTCTGAGTTTTAAAAACTCCTGTTTGTTCTCAACAAAACATTAGTCATCTTTATCTAATAAGAAAAGTTAGTAAAGATGGACTGATGTGCCCTAGAATATTATTCCCTCATGAAGATCCCCTTTCCAATTTCGTTATATGCTATGAATTCTTCTTTGATCTAAAAAATCTTCAAGGAGAGCATGCTGTGGTTGCACAGCATCAAAGATCAAGCCAATTCAGCTGGAAAATTTGAATATGCAGAAGTGGAGGTTAAACTCCTAGTTCAGAGTAGATTATCTCAGATCTCCAGATCCAGCCAAACCTTGCATTATCCTGAGACTGGTTCACCACGGGAATCTCATTTTCACTCATTATGTCATGCAGAGGGTTTTTCTCCTCCACAATACCAATACTGACTGGTGATATTTTAAAAACTTTTTCAAGAGTCACCATTTCGATTTGCCTAATTATGGAGACAGATATTACATCTTCCACACATTTTTTAGGCTCATAACCCATATTTTATAATAATTCATGTAGTTAAACTAAGTGTCATGAAGACTATTAAGTTCATAATACCTTACACCATAGTCAATTAACTTTTCCACTTAACGAAATAGCAAGGTCATTTTTTCTATGTGCTAGCTCCAACAATGTAAAAGGAGTATCCATTGCCCAGATGTGCTTCGGCGCATAAGGAAAGACAGAGCAGTTATCAATTACATTAAAGTACAGCGTCAGTTCATGTAGGTCAAGATAGGTCTAATAATTTCAGTCCAACTGTATCATTTTACAGTGGTTAAGAATCCCATCTACTATGATTTTTGAGTGAGAAACCAAATGCATATGGGTCAAGAAATTACAGTGTTTCCTATGGCAACATTAATGTGATCATTCTACTTATGATTTGTGGTATTTTGGATTGCTGGTCATCCTGAGAAATGCTTTCATGTGGATTGTACAGTATATATATTACACCAGAATTAGTCTTTAAATGCAAATATTAATGTTTCAATTTCCTGGTGTCAAATTTTAAATTCATAACTTAGTTTCTGTATCAATATTAGGTGTTTTCATTAAATTTCTAAAAAAATAAAATGGATATAGGAAATAAGACAATTATAAGGATGAAAATAAAAAGGAATTAGATACATGTTTCATTTTAAAACTATGAGTACGTGAAGTTCTGTTAAATTGCATAAACATGCAGATGCTAGCACCAGCCTGGGTGACTTAGGCCTCTTCTCTGTCCTTTATCTGTTCAGTGCTCACAGGGTGAATTCTGTGTTTGCAATCCTGCAATTATTTCTGCAGGTGATGTTGTAAAGAATTTGTTTGACACTGCTAACACAAAGCATGTAGCTACATGTGATTGTCAGAGGCTGGCACCTGACAAGATGTCCTTGGAGTGCAGCAGGAGCTGGTTCTTCTGACAGTCGGTATCTCCCTCGTTGGCACTGGCTGAAGCACTGAATGGCTTCATTTATCAGCTGCACCTGTTTTGGGGGCATCCTAATAGTTCCAAAGAATACAAAAGAGGTAAATAAAAAGTCTGCAATCATACTTAAGAACAAAAATAGTAGAAAATTGAGGTGGGAGGTGTGTTTTAGTGTGACTTGTTTAGTTTGGTTTGGTTTGGTCTTGTTTGGTTAGTTTTTTTCTACAGAAATAATAAATTAAGTCTTTGGCCTGCCTAGTGCAGTATTCTTTCTCCAATAATGATCAGATGATTGTGGGAAAGAACCCATGTAAAAATCAGGATGTGGAACAGAGCACATTTTCTCACTTGAGGCCATTGTTCTCTCCACATCTTCTTCCTTATACATGTTGGGACTTGGGTGAATTCCATAACCTGTGACAACATTTATCCACTCACACTTATAAAAACATGTACGACGGTTGTTGCAGCTATCATTCTCTTGGCCTTCAGATGTATGAATCATTCGAGAATGTCAGACTGTATCTGCAAAATGAGGAGGTGGTGCTCATTTTCTGTGATAACCTGTGGATCATTACGTTGCATTGTTGGGATCGTGCTAGTTATAATTTAGACAATGACCTCTTTATTGAGTTAAAACCTATTTCTTCCTACTGAAAACCTTTTTCAAAAACTCTTGTTTTATGTTGCATTGTACTTATCCCTGAAGATAATGAAGGTGATTTGTCCTCTGACATATTTTTTTTTGAATAACTAAGTTTACGAAAAATCTTTATATGAAATATATGCCCCTCTATTGTCTCATGAAATCTTGCTTTATGAGACACAGTTGTTGTTTTCAAGTGACTATTCCCTCCTTCGATTTCTATGTTTTCCCATGTAATCAGATTATGATTAATTAATGTAAGTAGGACAAAAAAAATTAATAAGTATCCAAAATGGGCTGAAGCAATTCGTGTATCAGCTTCAGCCATGCTCACTTGCTTCTGTTTGCATTAACTGTTGTGTTGGTCTTTTTAGCCTGTATATTAATGGTATGCTAGTAGCATTGAGAGCAGTATGATACAGAAATTCTGTGGATTTTTCTTTCCACCTTAGAAAATTCCCTCAGCATAAACATAAATCCACCTTTGTTCTTTGCCTCCAGCTTGTTTGGCATCAATGCCATTTACGTTAATCACAGAGATGGTACTAGATCATCGTAGGTAGTGACTATCATCTAAACAACAGAAAAATGGCCTTTAAAAAGGCATGCAACAGGGAATTTAAGTGCTCTTTCTGAAAAAACCTGGAAGTCTTCACCGCTGAGAACAAACAATGCAGCAGTTGTGAAAATCACCATTTCCAGTTTTGGAACAATCAAAAGCTGAGTGGCTTTAGATGTAGGAATTGAACAAAATATAAGGGAAGCTAGCACAACAATTCAAAATATTACTACAATGCTGCCCACAAATGTAACAGAATAATTACGTTTCTGTGTGTCTGAAGGTGATGTTACTTACCATAGGGACAGGGCTTTGTGAAGTGTGCTCTTCCCCAGCTCTGCAGGGAAGCAAGTGACTTCCACAGGGTTCGTATGAGTTGAAACTGCTTGTTTCTGCCCTTGAGAAACTTTTTTTTGTCTGTTGTAGCAATGAGAAAGTCCTTGAGGTAGCTGAGTGACTGATTTGAGTTACATTCCCAAGTGTCTTCTGGAAGGACCCAGCAGAGAGCACTCCCAGAGTGCTAGTGAGGGTGGCTAATGGGGATCCTGCAGGTCACTCTCTTACGCTCTTTACAATTCATCACTGAGGTGAATTGCAGCTTCTGTGGTTAGCCTCTGTCAGTGTATGATCTACACATTTGGGGAGCTGAGGAAGGTCTTAGCTCACACGGACAAGACATTTGACAATACCTCTTCTGACAGTTTGTATGCCTCTGTCTTTTAGGTCACTCCCTGAGCACTTGCTGTGGCTTTCTTAGGAAAAGAACTGCCCTAGTGTTTTGAAAATCATTTGAATATAAATGTTTTCTGTTTGCTTTATTATTTCCTAATGAAAGCTTATTTGGAGACCAGAAACTGCAGGCTTGACTCTGTGTAGTTTGTTGGCCAGAACCAAGAGCTCTAAATGCTGCTGTTTATCTAAGTGCTCTAAGTATCAGTACTGCCATCTAGCATCAGACCAAATTTGTGGGTTTAGTCCTAATTGCCTGTTACTTTGTTGTAAATGGATGTTTCAAAATGCCAACTCACTTTCACATTATGCATTTCATATATCAACACTCCATCCAAACCAGGGATTGTTTCAAATTGCCTACCTTTCAGTTTCCATCTACATAGTTAGTGAGATTGCATGCTATTCCATAAATTAACAACAATTTCTAACCTGCTGATTCATTTGCAAGGGTGAAAGGTGAACGTTCAATGATTTCCATCACAGTTAACATAAACATTGACCTGATCGACTGCAGTGCTCCCTCTGTGCCATAACATAGCCACAGATTTATCATTTCTGCCTCAGCTTTGCTCCAGACGCCTGATTAAAAAGCCCAGACCAATGTCTGCTTTTATCTGCTTACTTTGATTTTCACTTTGGAGCACTTTACCAGGACTGTACTCATGCCTCCCTGCTGCTCACATGCTTTGTGGCATTTATTGTCAGAGTTTTCCTCTCAGTGTGGCACCACGGTCTAACTGCATAATGTACCTTCTGCAAGCAAGGATAATCCTCATCTTCCTCATCACTCTACTATACTAGGTATGGGTTCTATAATGTTGCGGATATAAGAGGAAAAAAGCAATCACAGAAGTCCCTGGGATTTTCAAGTTGCCTCAGAAGACTAATAAAATTCACCATGTGTTTTTTCTATCTTCTGTGAACCAGGCTTCACTTAAATCCATGCAAGAAGCTGAAGGTTTAGTGTGATGATGTCATCTAGATGAATAGTTTACTAGAGTTATTGCTATTAATCATGGCTTACTGTTGGTCTGTTTAAAGCCACATGGGGCATAGCACTAGTACAAAACGTTTATTAGGAAAAATGACTTTTCAAAAGTGAAGAGTTATTGAACTTGCACATGACTTGCAAAATAAAGAAAAAGGAGGAAGATTAAACTACTCGATATTCGTTAAAATTCAGGCCCTTTCAAATAAACGACAGGGTTTAATGTCAATCTCATTATCCATACAAAAATTCTAAGCACAGGAGAAGGCATTTCAGTATCTAAGAAATGAAGGCATTTACTTTAAAATGGGTCCATGACAATATTTATTTTCAAGCTTTACACATGTTCTAGCCTGTGCAATTTCATGTGCTTTAATATTACTATGAAAGTTATATTGTCAATGCCTATCTTTAGTTTTGAAGAGTTTGACATGACATTAATCACAGACTAGAAACTTTTAGATCTGATACATTTTTTTTTTTTGCTGGAGCTAAGCCCAGTCTGTAAAGATTGATACAATAAAAATAGAGAATAATCTAAAATATGTTGGTTTAGTAGTAGAAAATGTCTCCTTCTCAGGCCTGGAAGCAATATTAAATAACATTATTTCTTCTCTTGAATGCAAAAAGACTGTAAATGCATTCAGCAGTTATGAATTTAAGAAGAAAAAGTAAGATCAATCTGCAAACAAAGAGAGGCTAAAATGACTGTAGCAGAACTAACTGTGCTCATTCTTCAAGGTCTGCAGTAACTTGATAAACAACAGTGATCAGATTTTTTTTCTTCATTTACAGTGCTGATATTTTTGACTCATTATAAATCTTTAAACTTTTCCCTGCAATGTTCACCTTTCATAGAGAACACAGACAGCAAACTGGAAGATGAATCTGTGTATTTGGAGGTATTTTCAAAGACAATCAATGCTCACTTTTCAAATCCATAGAAATCACACAGTTTTAACATTCTAACAATGGTAGAAAGGTCAGGCCATCTTTTAATGATTTTGAAAGTCATGGAATTACAAATTTGTAAGTATATCTGAAATATATAATTATTTTTTCCCCCCAATCAGCTTACATAAAACCTAACCCAGAAATAATGCGGGGTGTTATGATTCCTAATGTAAATCAGCAAACATCTAGTTTAAGATAAATCTTTATTGTCAAGATAAATCTTCATTGTTCAAACTGATAATCCTGAAAATCTCTTATTTGTCAAGCATTCTTTTATGGTAGAAAAGCTAACATACTTTTTTCTTCACTCTCTAATATGATCTAAGGGGAAAAAAAGGAAATCCTGCCCGTGAGCTTTTGTTTGCCATATCCTTAATAGCTGAAGAGATGACGCAATATAAGAGCTTTAACTTATAAGGCAGATGTATATAATAAGCTCCTATAACCAGAAATTTAGATCAGTTCAAAATTGAAGAGTAATTAATATGTTGGAACAGAAAACACATCTACAATATTCAGAGGTTTAAAACATTAGTAAAATGTTTTCCTTAATTAAAAGCTGTAATTTAGCTATAAATTTCATGCAAGAATCTTTGGATATTGAGGGTGATCCAACAAGTTTATAATGATTACATGAATATAATGACCTATTGTGGTTTTTTATTAAACATACCTCACTAAAGCAAGTGAGTTGTAGTACAGTATTTTGGTTAATAAAGAAAAATTTCTATGACAGAAAGAATCGACTTAGGCTTTGATCTTGCTAGACTCGGACAGGTTCTTAGATGACATAGATTAGCAGAGCTTCCCTAAATACAGTGTTCTCAGTTATGTATACCCACTGAGGTACATAAATTTGTGCCTGTAGATAGAAACGGAGTCTCTTTTTAGTCCTATATAGCAGGCCAGGAACCTCAAGTTCAACTCCTGGCTCCACACAGGACCAGCAAAACCAGAGCATGTGAGTGAGTTCATCGTCCAGACACTTCCAAAACTCAAGTCAAGCTCAGTGCTCTGACCCCTTCCCTGGGGAGACTTTTCAAGTGTGGCTGGCCTCCAGCATCTCAGCCCCCAGTCTGTATGTGCCACCAGGGCTGCCCCTTCTCAGGTGCCAACACTTGCCCTTGTTAAACTTCACACAAATGGGGATTGCTCAGCTCTCTGATCTGCCCAGGTCTCTCTGCAAGGCTGCTTCAACCTCCACAGGGTCAACAGCTCCTCCCAAGTGAGTGTCATCTGCAAACTTAAGACATGTCCTGGTTCTTTGAGCAGATCATTTCCTCACTATGTCAGGTAACACCAGAAAAAAAGAGATTTGTTTTGTTTTTCTTCAGTTAATGGAAGGTTAAGCCCTGTTAGTGTCACAGGGAGTGTGGCCTCTTCTTTGGCTGGGAAGAGTCCTGTGGGCTGGATGCTCTCCTCTTCTGAGGGCATCTGTGCCCCCTGGGGAAGCATTCGTTGTCCAGGGAGGGGGGAGCGGAGGCACTGTGCCTGCAGCCCAGGCCTGAGGGACCTGCTGTGGCCACAGCCTCCGATGTGCTGGCTTCTTCCTCCTGGGAACTGGGGCTGGCTGCAGAGTTGTTTTCATCCTCCTCTACGGCTGTGTGGGATTGCAGCAGCCTCTGGGCCTCCTCACTGCAGTGCTGCACGATAGTGTTGATGAGGCCATGGACCAGCGGTGCTGCATGTTCCTCCAGCACAGGCTGCAGCATCTGGACCATGACCTCCCCATGAGGGCCACAGACACAGAGGGCGTGCAGGATGCTGCACTTCACACTCTCTGCCAGCCACCAGTGTGCCCCATAGATTGCCTCCAGCTCCTGGTGCAGCCAGGGCAGCACGGGATCGAGTAGTTGCTGCCATCTTTGAAAGAGTCCTGCCCAGACCTCGGGCAAGAGGCCACCCACAGCCTCTGGCCCTGCAGCACCCCGCTCAGCTGGCGGCCACGTCCCCTGTGGAAAAGATGGAGGGGATGCCACCGCGGATGCCCGGCGGCCAGGAGTTCTTCCTGACTGTTTCTGCTGGTGGGGCTTGGGGAGATATTCTAAAAAGTCGTCATCTTGCCTCACTGAAAACCTCAAACTCTCTATCAGTGCTCTGCAGAGGGGGCATTCTGGTTTCACAAATGTCCACCGTATGATGCAGCCCAGGCAGAACTGGTGGCAGCAGGGAATCACATGGGCAATGTTAATTCTAGTAGTGTAGCAACAGGGGCAGTCTTCCTCCATGGTCACGTCTGGGCTCTCAGGTGGGTCTGGGCTCTCAGGTGGGTCGCTGGGAGCCGAGGATGAGAAGATGTTCCCCATTGCAGATGTTGGTGCTGCCAAAGGGTGTCGTGCGCTGCAAAATGGAGGGGCCATGGTCACTTGCTGTGTCGCCCTCGAGAAGGACACCCTCCCGGCTACCTGAGCCCTGTCTCCTGCCCCACAGCCACCCCTGGGAAACCTTTCCCCACATGGCTCACCTGCCCTGCTGCAAGCTCACCCCACGGTGCCCGGCTGCCTGAACCAGGCAGGGCCGGGGAAACACAGAAGACGTTTCCGGGACAAACACCAAGAGCTGCCGGTGGCAGCCCTCAAAGCACCTCCCAGCACCTCACAGTCACTGTGCTCAGCACTGAGCCAAGCTCGAGACAGTGTGGGCCAGCCTCTGCCGGCGCCCAGCTTTCAGCAGCGGGGGAGATGATGTCACAGTGCTTTGCCTGGTGACGTCACACAGTCGCCTTCATCTCATTCCCCCCCACATTTTCCTTTCTACCCACTAACAGTAAATAGCATACATTAAGAGAAAATAACTGACAGATGAAGGATGCAAACAGAAGAACTCATTCATCTGACTGGGGAGGGCATAATGAGCCTTTGACAATGCTAACTTGAATAGGTGTAGGTGTTTTAAGTAGTACCATGTGATGTTTTGACCCTGGTTGGAGGCCTGATGCCCACCAGTCACTCTATTGCTCCCTTTTTCAGCTGGACAGGGGAGAAAATACATATTGAGAGGCTGAGGAGTCGAGATAAGGACAGGGAGAGATCATTCCGCAATCAGCGTCACAGGCAAAACAGACTCAACACAGAAGAAAGGAAAGAAAACCTTCTTATTTATTACACTACACTACTGTTCCTCCAGCACAGGCTGCAGCATCTGAACCATGACCTCCCCATGAGGTCCGCAGACACAGAGGGCATGCAGGATGCTGCACTGCATCCTCTCTCAGGGAGATCCCTGTCCTTTTTATACCAAGGAGCCCAGAACTGGACACAATACTCCAGGTGGGCCCTGACCAGGGCAGAATAGAGGGGGAGGATCACCTCCTTTGACCTGCTGGCCACGCTACTCCTGATGCACCCCAGGATCCCATTGGCTCTCTTGGCCACCAGGGCACACTGCTGGCCCATAGTCAACCTGTCATCAACCTGGACCCCAGGTCCTTCTCCACTGAGCTCTTCTCCAGCAGGTCATCCCCCCAGTACTGAAATGAACGGTTGTTCCTTCCCAGGTGCAAGACTCTACACTTGCTTTTGTTGAATCTCATCTGGTTTCTCCCTGCCCAGCTCTCCAGCCTGTCCAGGTCTCTCTGGATGGCAGCGCAGTGTTCCTGCGTGTCAGCCACTCCTCCCAGCTTTGTATCATCGGGTACTTGCTGAGGGTGGATGCTGTTCCCTCATCAAGGTTGTCAATGAAGATATTAAACAGGACTGGACCCAACACCGAGCCCTGGGGAACACTGCTAGTCACAGGCCTCCAGTCAGATTCTGCTCCACTGATCACCACCCTCTGGGCTCGGTCCAACAGCCAGTTCTCAGCCCACCTCACTGTCCACTCATCTGTCCCATGTTCTCTCAGCTTTGCTATCAGGATATCATGGGATACAGTATTGAAAGCATTGCTGAAGTCAAGGTAGATGACATCCACTGCTCTCCCTCCATCCACCCAGCTGGTGATGACATCATAGAAGGCTATGAGATTGGTCAAGCACGATCTCCCCTTGGTGAATCAATGCTGACTGATCCTCATGACCTTCTTCTCTTCCAATTGCTTGGAGATGGCATCCAGAACAAGCTGTTCCATTACCTTTCCAGGGACAGAGGTGAGGTTGACTTGCCTATAGTTGCTGGGATCCTCCTTCTTGCCCTTTTTAAAGACCAGAGCGACATTGTCTATCCTCCAGTCCTCAGGCACTTCTTCTGTTCTCCAAGAGCTATCAATGATGATAGAGAGTGGCTCAGCAATCACTTCCACCAGCTCCCTCAGCACACGTGGATGCATCCCATCTGGGCCCATGGATTTATGTGTGTTAATCCCTTTGAGACGCTCCTGAACCACCTACACCTCAACCAGAGGGAAGCTCTTCATTTCCCAAACATTACTTCTTTCATCCAGTGTCTGTGGGTCCCGGGGGGTCTTTGAAGTAAAGACCAAAGCAAAGAAGGCATTCAGTATCTCCACCTTCTCAACATCCCCTGTTACCAGGATACCCGCCTCGTTCAGCAGGGAACCCACATTATCCCTGGTCATTTCTATTGACATATCTAAAAAACCCCTTTTTGTTATCCTTTATGTCCCTTGCCAGCTTCACTTCCAAGCGCACTTTAGCCTTCCTAGTTAGAATCATAGAATCATAGAATCATAGAATGGTCTGGGTTGGAAAGGACCGCAAGAATCATAGAGCTCCAACCCCCTGCCACAGACAGGGCCACCAACCTTCAGGCCTGGATCTACACAAGGTTGCCCAGGGCCCTATCCAACCTGGCCTTGAACACCTCCAGGGAAGGGACATCCATCACTTCTCTGGGCAGCCTGTTCCAGCACCTCACCACTCTCTCTGTAAAAAACTTCCCCCTAATATCTAATCTAAACCTTCCCTCCTTTAGCTTTAGTCCATTCCCCCTTGTCCTGCCATTATCTGCTCTTTCAAAAAGTTGAATCCCCTCTTGCTTATAAGCTCTCTTCAGGTACTGGAAGACTGCAATGAGGTCCCCCCGCAGCCTTCTCTTCTCCAGGCTGAACAAGCCCAGTTCCCTCAGCCTCTCTTTGTAGGTCAGGTGCTCCAGCCCTCTAATCATCCTTGTGGCCCTCCTCTGTACCCTCTCCAACAGTTCCACATCTTTGTTTTACTGCTGGCCCCAGATCTGGACACAGTACTCCAGATGGGGCCTCGCGAGGGCAGAACACAGAGGGACAATCCCCTCCCTGTCCCTGCTGGCCACTCCTCTTCTGATGGAGCCCAGGATACCATTGGCCTTGCGAGCTGCAAGAGCACACTGCTGGCTCATGTTCAGTTTCTCATCCACCATGGCACCCAGGTCCTTCTCAGCAGGGCTACTCTCAAGAAGCTCTTCTCCCAGTCTGTATCTGTGTCTGGGATTCTTCCGTCCCAAGTGCAAGACCTTACCCTTGGCAGTGTTGAACCTCATTAGGTTCACCCAGACCCACCTTTCCAGCCTGTCAAGATCCCTCTGGATGGCTTCCTTTCCTTCTGGGGTGTCAACCACACCACTCAGCTTGGTGTCATCAGCAAACTTGCTGAGGGTGCACTCAATTCCATTATCCATGTCATTGATAAAGATGTTAAAGAGCACTGGTCCCAAGACAGACCCCTGGGGGACACCGCTTGTCACCGGCCTCCACCTGGACATAGACCCATTGACCACCACCCTTTGGCTACGGTCTGTTAACCAGTTTCTTATCCACTGGATGGTCCACCCATCAAATCCACTTCTCTCCAATTTAGAGAGAAGGATGTGGTGGGGGACTGTGTCAAAGGCCTTGCACAATCCAGGTAGATGACATCCGTAACCTTCCCTTTACCTACCGATGCTGTCACTCCATCATAGAAGGTCACCAGATTGGTGAGGCACGACCTTCCCTTGGTGAAGCCGTGCTGGCTGTCCCGGATCACACGCTCATCCCTCATGTGCTTCAACATGTCGTCCGGGAGGATTTGCTCCATGATCTTCCCAGGCACAGAGGTGAGGCTCAACAGCCTGTAATTCCCTGGGTCTTCCTTGCTCCCTTTTTTATAAATGGGAGTAATGTGACCTTTTTTTGAGTCCCCAGGGACCTCTCCTGACAGCCACAACTTTTCAAATATGATGGAGAGCGGCTCGGCAACCACATCAGCAGCTCCTTCAGGACCCTGGGATGCATGTCATCCGGCCCCATAGACTTGTAGACATTCAGTCTCATGAGGCGGTCTCTGACTTGCTCTGCTCTTAGTGTGTGGGGGATTTACTCTCCCAGTTCCCACCTAGAGTTCTAGGGATGCAAGGTTCTGGGATTTGAGAATTATGAGAATCCTGGCTGCCAGAGAAGACCAAGGCAAAGAACTCATTCAGTACCTCAGCCTTCTCCTCATCTGTTGCAGCCAATTCTCCTTTCTCATTTACCAAGGGGAGTACGTTCTCTTTGGCCTGTCTCTTCTGGCCAACGTACCTGTAAATTCCCTTCTTGTTGTTTTTAACATCCCTTGCCAAGTTCAGTTCCATCTGCGCCTTGGCTTTCCTGATCCCATCTCTGCAAGTCCGAACAGCATCCCTGTATTCTTTCCAGGCTACACACCCTTGCTTTCAGAGCTTGTATTTGCCTTTCTTTTCCCTCAGTTTGACCAGCAGGTCCTTGCTTAGCCATGCTGGCCTCCTGCCCCTCTTGCCTGCTTTCTTATTCAGAGGGATAGAGAGCCTTTGAACTCTGAGAAAGTCATCCTTAAAGAGTAGCCAGCTGTCCTCAACATTTCTGTCTCTAAGGACCACCTCCCAGGAGATCTTGGCCAACAAGTCCTTAAACAGCCTAAAGTTTGCTCTCCTAAAGTTCAGGGTCCTGATGCCACTCTTTGCCAGGTCCACATTCCTCGAGATTGCAAACTCAACTAGGGCATGGTCACTGCAGCCCAGGCTGTCTCCAACCTTAAGACCTTTAATGATCTCCCCCACATTGGAGAGCACCAGATCCAGCAATGCATCGCCTCTGGTCAGTCTATCCACTATTTGAACCAGAAAGTTGTCATCTATAGACTCCAGGAGTCTCCTGGATCTCTTGCAGCTCGATGTGTGGTATTCCCAGCAGATATCCGGGTGGTTAAAGTCCCCCATCAGGATGAGTGCCTGTGACCGTGATGCCTCCTGCAGCTGAAGGAGGAAAGCCTCATCGGTAGTCTCTCCTTGATCAGGTGGCCTGTAGTAGACCCCTATCACCAGCTGCTCTTTATTAGCCCCATCCCTAATCCTGACCCACAGGCTTTCAGCCTGCTCCTGGCCACCTTCCAGAGAGAGCTCCTCACAGTCTATCCACTTTTTAACATAGAGGGCAACCCCCCCACCCTTCCTTCCTAGGGTGATACCCTTCTACAATGGTATTCCAGCTGTGGGAATCATCCCACCATGTTTCCATGATTGCAACTAGATCATAATTTTCCAGTGTTGTGTCCCTACAGGCCCTGACAACTTTCCTGTATTCTTCCCAGGTGCTCAGACCCTTTTTCCACAGCTCATAGACCTTCTGCTTCCCTTTGACTTTACTCATTAGCTCCTTGCTCATCCACACAGGTCTTCTGCCTCTCTTTCCTGATTTCTTGCTCAAAGGGTCCTGGGCTTGGGAGAAGCTCTGTTTGAATGCTACCCAGCTCTCACAGGCTCCCATTCCTTCAAACAGCGTAGCCCACGGGACAGCTCCTATTAGATTTCGGAGGAGATCAAAGTTAGCTCTTCCAAAATTTAGGGTAGCTATGCTATTTTTTGGCTTGCTTCTTCCACTCAGGATCTTGAACTCGACCATTTCATGGTCGCTTTGTCCAAAGCCGCTCCTGACCTAAAGTCAAAGTAAATAGCATATTTTAAAGAGAAAATAACTGACTAATGCAGGATGCAAACAGGAGAACTCGCTAATCTGAATCCTTCACCTGACTGGACAGGGCATAATGAATCTTTGACAATGCTAACTTGAATAGGTGTAGGTGTTTTACATAATACCATGTGGTGTTTTGACCCTGGTTGGAGGCCTGTTGCCCACCCAAGTCAATCTATCACTCCCCTTTTCATCTGGACAGGGGAGAAAATATATATTGAGAGGCTGAGGAGCTGAGATAAAGACAGGGAGAGATCATTCCACAATGAGCATCACAGGCAAAACAGACTCAACACAGAACAAAGGAAAGAAAACCCTCTCATTTATTACACTACAGTGCACACACAGAGTGTAACCAGAGTCAGATAATGAGAAGTACAACTAGATCTTAAAACGTTTCCCCCCACATGTCTCCCTTCATTGCAGACTTAAATCATGATTTTTCCCTCCTTTTTCCACCCCGCATCCCCTAGGGTGGCAGGGGGTGAGGGAGAGGGAGGCAATGAGGTTTTTTGTCAGTACTACCTGAGTGGTTTTCTTAGCTTGGGGTGGTGGTGGTGGTGTGTGGCATTCCTCACACCCATTCCCTGCTGTAGTGTGAGTTCCCACCCAAAGGAGACAACTCCACAGACTTCTCCAACATATGTCATTTGCCACAGAGCTTCACCTCTTCACTAACTGCCCCATTGTGGGTTACTTCTATGGGATGCAGGATTAGAATCACAGAATGTCTCTCAGTCTCTCAGGCCCAGACTGCTCCAGCCTGGTCCTCCATGGAGTCACAAGTCCGCCCCAGCAAACCTGCTTGGGAGTGGGCCTCTCTTTTTCTTTAGTGGCTGCAGATCCTGCCAAGAGCTTGCTCTAACATGGGTAACAGCATCTTCCAGATGTCTCCACCTGATCCAGCTTGGGACCCCTTCATGGGTTGGAGGTTGGCTCACTGTGTCCCTATCATCTTCCATGGGCTTCAGGGGAATCTTTCTCTTTGGGAACTGGAGCACCTCATTCCCCCATTCTCCACTAACCTTGGTGTCTGCAGAGTTAGGATCTTAACATCTTCTCACTCCCTTCTTTGGTGGCAAAAAGCATCTGCCTTCAGGGTTTTTTTCTCTGAAATGTGATTCACTGAGGTGCTATGACCACTGCTGATTGATTTGGCTTTTGTCAACAACGACTCTGGCCATGAGTCAGCTGGTGTTTGTCAGGCCTAGGGGAACCTTCTAGCTACTTATTGTAGAAGTCACCCTTGCAGCACCCCCCTCTCCTTCACCAGAACCCCACCACACAAACCCACAACATACCACAACATATTCAGCCATGCCATGGGGGCTTTAGAGACTGCTTAAATCAAAAGTCTTTCCTAAATTTCATCATTTTCCAGGTTTTTCTTCTTAAAACCGTCGACATGTCATCTTCTCATCTCTACCACCTACTGAACAGGCTGTACTGACAGTCTGGTGGGTGTGGTACAAAGACAAAACATCCACATTCAACATTAATGATGATATAGGTACCTTGGTGTACCCACAGCATGGCAGAGGGACAAAGTGTGGAGAGCAAAGGGAAGGACATTGGCCATGCTGAAAAGCAACAGGAAGATGTTTCACATTCCTATCATATGGGATATGAGCTTTAGAGACTACTGTGCCACTAGCAGTCTTGTGACTCTGTATCTTGGTGAAAAGACCATGAACCGCCAAATAATTTTCATACCAAGCTAATAACACCTGAGATGTGAAGCTCTCAAATTGCAAAACACAGTACATGTTATTTAGCAGATAGGAACAGACTGAGCTTTACACTTCTATATCTATTGAGGTCAGCAAAATAGATATAATTACTATTGTCTAGAATAGAGCAGTGCTCTTAAAGTTAAGTGGTCAAATCACCAAGTCTTCATCACTAAAGTACTTGGTTTCATAATACTAGTTACATCTTATGAGCCAGACATAATAATAGCATGGGATGGCCTCATCTGTTTACAGTGGCTCTGCTAGTTAGGACTCCATCAATATTTCAAAGTAAAAGGTGTCAAATGAATCAAGACAACTTGTCTTGATCTCCCTGGTTAGAGCTCTTTGCTTTTCCTGTTTCCTGAATAAAATATAAAATGTCAACAGCTTTTGTAATTACTTTATCTTCTATACAAAAGGCTCTGTTTTTAAGTATCCACATAACTATGCAGTTTTTTACTTTAGTCAAAATTGTATTTCTATGGAAAAGAACTTTATATGAAAACAAGGGAATGGAAGGGAAGGGAAAAAGGGAAGTGAGACAAGTAAACGTAAAATACTGTTTACCTCTTCCTCGGCACTAACAGAATACTTTTACTCAATAGAAGTAAAATATTAATAAAAAAATGTGATTTTTTTTTTCTCCCATGAGGAATAGAGTGGTAGTGTCAGATTGCTTGCTTTCCCTATGAATATACAGAAGTTGAGATATGTTTTCCAACATAAAGACAGTATCACAAACATAGTGTCTGTTCAGTGTACCCATAGATGGATCTCATCTCTCAGTACTATAAGAAAGTTTGTCTTGGTATTAATCAGTAATGTAAAATGTTCTGACTTTTCAAATGAAAACTTTTCATATCAGTTGAAAATGTCAAAACAACTCATCTTGACATTTCACAATATTTTTTTTTCTAAACTACTTTGTTTCATGAACATTCATACATCTTAATATCTTTTGGATTGAAAACAAATGTTGAAATATTAGGGCAGAAATTCCACTATTTGAGTACTTCCACAGAGTTTTCTAACAGCAATGGATAATTGCAACTTTAGTTTCCCAATAAAAGTGGCAGCATTGTTAGTGGGAGTAAAATAATGAATATTTTCAGATCTGGGTACATATATTGCTCTCAGGTATTGATCAGCTATTATATAACCATGCATAATCTCATTGAGAATTCAACATAGAAGAACAAGGGTCTATAGCACAAAGTTTCTTTGTCTGTGGGGATTTTTATGTGGGGTTTTCTTTTTGGTCATAATCATCTTTCTAATTTTTCCAGCCCCTTTGCATAGTTGGAAGAATGGTTTTGTTTCATAGGAAGTAAACTGCACTGATTTACTGGCATTTCATGCAAGCAAGAAATTATAAAAACCTGGTCCTACTAATAAGTACAAAAACTATGTGGAATGTGCACTTCAAAGAAGAAGGACCTCAGAAACTAGTTTATTTTTGAAGGTTGAAAAACAATCATAGTTAGAAGGTTATGAGAGTAGCTAATGTATACAGTTGTGAAGATGTTACTTTATGTTTAAAATTGGAATAAATTGTCTGACAAATTGCCCCCTTTTCCACTTTAATTTTCTTTGATGAAGGTAAGTCTTTTCAATAAGAAGAATTTATGGCAGATATTTTATGATTAGTGTTACTAGTGTGTCTTGGTATTTCAGGAAAATGTCTCTTAGTAGTGGAAGTTGGATTATCCATGATCTCTAATACCTATATAGAGATAATATATCAGATAATTAGCTCTGCTTTCTCTACTGCCCAACACAGCAAGTTAGAGCAGGTTGGGGAAACTTACTTTGAGAAAGAAGCCCTAAGGATCTTGCCATTTATTAGATGCTAATTTGGAGTCACCTTTGCATGCTTGACAATTAGGTCAAAGAGCTCAAGACATGTTACTTCTAGGAGGGTAACACACTTTCCTCTTCATATTCTGCAGCACAACCTGTTAAAATCTGATCTACAGTTTTATTAAGCAATTAAGAAAATTGTATTAATAGTACCAATTAACTGATATGATCCCCATGATACTTCATAGCAGATCAACAGCAAATGTAGCTCCCTCTTAGGTTATCGGAAGAGCCAAGTATAGTGCCTGAGGACTTTTCACAAACTTGTCCTGTACATCCATGCTTATACAGTCAGGTTCCCACAGAATTTTATCATTCTACTCTGTTTTCTTGTTTTAATCTACCAGACATCCCTTTGTGTCCCACAACAAAACTGGATTCACTTAGCTCTTATTCAGGACTGACATAATCATTTTCATTTGACTAAATACTAACAAAAAATTACAAATCTTATGAAAACTTGCTATGTCAATATACCTCCATCATCAAGTTTTATCCCTTATAAGTCATGAGGTGCAGTTGCCTATATCAATCTCTGGCTAAAGAAAATTACATCTCAGTCTTAGAACACAGTCAGCTCCTCATGAAACCAGCATAAAACCCTCCAACCTTGAGGAAATATCATGTGCATTTAAAGCCATCCTTGTAACCTTAGCAATGACAACATATCAGGGGCAACAAACAAACTGTAACCAAAACCAAAAAAAAAACCCCCAACTATTACAAGATAATTTCCTTCCCATGGAGTGGATTAATGTTTGCAGGACTAAGTAGCTGTAAACTTCCCTAAGGGGTTGACAGAGAGCAGCATGGTACCTAACGAATTCAAACTGGATGAGCAGCAGGGTGTAACAACAAGCTCTGCTGCTATTAACATTCACGATGAACTTACAAGACCCAGAAGAAGAGTTGTAGCAACAGCAAGCTCAAAGGGGAAAACTCAGAGACATAACTCTCTGAATCAAGCAAAACAAAAATACCTTTGCTTTGGAGTATTTTGGAGCGTTCTTACAGGTGATTTCATAGATTTGTGTTTTGGGTTTGTGTGACAAGTTTTTGGTAGCAGAGGTGGCTTCTGTGAGAAGCTGATAGAAGATTCCCCTATGTCTGATGGAGCCAATATCAGATGGCTCTAAGATGGTCTTGCTGCTGTCCAAGGCCAAGCCAATCAGTGGTAGTGGTAGTGCCTCTGGGATTTCAGAAGGAAAAAAGAATTTAAAAAAAAAAAAAAAAAAAAAGAGAGAGACGTTTTAAAATCCAGAGACAGGACTAAGGTGTAAGAAACTCTTTAAACACCAAAGACAGTGAAGAAGGAGAGGCAGTGTTGTAGTTTTGCGTGGCTGGGTTCTGGGGGGGAGGGGGAAGGGAGAGAGGGCTGCAGGGTGTGGCTTCTGCAAGAAGCAGCTAGAAGCTCTCTGCAGATCCAAGAGAGCAAACACCAGCTGGCTCAAGGCTGGAGTTGTTGTTGACTGATACCGAGCCCATCAGCGATGGTTGCAGCACCTCTGGGAATCACATTTAAGAAGAAAAAAGAAAAATGCTAGCAGTTGCTTTTTCCTATCAGAGAAGGGAGTGAGAAATGTAAGAAACTGTGCAGACACCAAGGTCAGTGAAGAAATAGCCGGGCTGGGGATGGGGAAATGGGGAGTAGGGGGCGGATAAGGTGCTCCAGGCACCAGAGAGAAGGCTACCCCTGCAGCCCATGGAGAAGACCATGGTGAAGCAGGCTGTGTATGATGATGGGGAGCAGAGATCCCATCTACAGCCTATGGAGGGCCCCATGCCAGAGCAGATGGAGACACCTGAAGGATTCAGTGACCCTGTGGGAAGCCTGTGTTGGAGCAAGCTCCTGGTAGCAAAACCTGCAGCCCATGAAGAGACAGACCCATGCTGGATCAGGTTTGCTGAGAGAACTTGAAGGTTGGCATCCCATAGAAGAGATCCACGGTGAGGTGGTTGGTGAGGAGCTCAAGCCCCAACAGAAAGGATTCATGTTGGAGAAGTTCAGGAGGACCATCTCCCATGGGTCAGATCCCATGCTGCAGCATGGAAAGGATGTGATGAATCCGCTCCCCCCCCCATCCCCCCCCACCGCCTCTGGGCTAAGAAGGAAAACAACTTGTGTAGAACTGACAAAAATCCCCACTCCCCAATTCCCTGCCCTTCACTGTGCAAAGAATGGAGGCATGGTGGGAGGTGTTTTAAGACCTGTTTGTATTTCTCATTACCTGACTCTGGTGTCACTGTGTGTAGTGTAGTGTAATAAATGAGAGTTTCCTTTATTCTGTGTTGAGTCTGTTTTGTCTGTGATTTAGATTGCGGAATGATCTCTTCCTGTGCTTACCTCGACTCCTAAGCCTCTCAGTAGATATTTTCTTCCCTGTCCAACTGAAAAGGGGAGTGATAGATTGTCTTTGGTGGACATCTGGTCTCCTGCCAAGGTCAAACCACTACAGCAAGGAAATGATCCAGTTGCTGAAGCAGAGCACCCATGGAGGATGATGGAGAGCACAGGCTACCCCAGAGCTGATGGAGACAAATACTGGAGCAGGTGCAGGCTCCTGTAAACATGTGGTAAGACCATGCTAAAGTAAAATCCTGGTAGGAGCTGTGGACCAATGGAGACAGGAGCACAAACTGGAGGATTATTTCTGGCAGGACTTGTGACCCTATGGGGGATCTAGCATGGAGCAGTCTAGTTCTAAAGGTCTGCACCACATGGAAGAGATCCACACAGGATCGGTTCATGAAGAACTTTGGTGGATAACTGTCTCCTGGGGGGGGACCCCACGCTGGATCAGGTAAAGATTGTGAGGAGTCCTCCCCCTGAAGAGGAAAGAGTGGCAGAGACAGAACTGAGACCCCCATTTCTTGTGCTGCTTGTGGGGAGGAGGTAGAGAAATTGTGAGTGAAGTTGAATTTGGCAAGAAGGCAAGGGTGTGTGTGGGGGTGTTTTAATATTTGGTTTTGTTTCTCATGACACTGTTTTGCTTAGTAATGAATGAATTTAGCTTCTTCTGAGTTGAGGGTCAACCCATCACAATTGGATTTCTGGCAATGAGAAAAAAAATACACCTTTTAACAAACAAAAGGAGTAATTTTACGTTAACTCATGTACTAACAGCAAAACAATGACTAAAAGAAATCGTGTAATTTGACAATTTCTATAGGACATGTTTCTTCACATTTCTTCTAGAAATAAGAGGGAAGAAAATATTTTTCATGTTTTTATATATCATATTACTATAGAACAGTGATTGCAGTCTGAGAACAGGAAGACATAAAAATTTAGGGTGCTTCAGCATATTTTATCTACCTAAAAGAACAGGGAGGCTAAGGACATAAGGAGCAAAGGCAAGAGAAAAGAATTACTTTAAGTGCAGCAAGAACTACAGCATTTTTTGTATGAACATGATTTGGAAGTTATTACAGTGTCACTGACATTTTTGTTACAAACACCCATTTCCAGTGCTTCATAACTCAGCAAAAAGCATTTGCTTTAGGCTGAAATAGTAGAAGAGGTCTCAGACTGGGAGAATTTTCTTATAATATGCAGGGTATACATTTGCCAGTGCAAAACAGGAAGGAAATAAGAAGTGGGAGAGGGACTGATCATCAGGGAGTGCAGTTATAGGACAAGGGGGGGAATAGCTTCAAGCTGAAGAGGGCAGGTTTAAATTAGACGTTAGGAAGAAATTTTTTACTAGGAGGGTGGTGAGGCACTGGAACAGGTTTCCCAGAGAGGTTGTGGAAGCCCCCATCCCTGATATGCATTTGGTTGGAAGGGACCTCAAAGATCATGTAATTCCAATCCCCCTGCCATGGGCAGAGACACCCTCCACTAGATTAGGTTATCCAAAGCTCTGTCCAACCTGGCCTTGAACACTTCAAAGAAGGGAACATCCACAGCTTCACTGGGCAACCTGTTCCAGTGCCTCACCACCTCCTAGAGAAGAATTTTTTCTTAGTAACAAATCTAAACCTACCCTCCTTCAGCTCTAAGGCCATTACCCCTTGTCCTATCACTACATGCCTTTGTAAACAATAGCTACATTATATGCCTATGCTGCTTATCTCATCTTTCTCAGATCATTGACTTAGGGTTGCTGTTCCTAGGGCTATCACTAGCACAAGTTAAATGATCAATGTTGCTCAGTAGTCTACATTTTCTCATTTTTAATGTCTAAAAGAAGTGGATGAAATTCAGGTTCCATTAAAGTCACTGATGCTGTCAAGGAATTGGCACATTTGTCCAGGCACTGTGGTTTTGGATTGACAGTATCATCCTGGTTATCCTGCAGATGGACAGTTAAGTCCAGTCTAGCAACATGCACCAGACTTACCATGTGCTTTCAGGGTCAAATAAATCATCTGTTCCAGAACTTTAATTTCCAGAATCGTTATATGCTATTACGTAGCAATTTGGGGTAAGAAAGAACTGGCTGTGATGACTTTGCTAAAATGTTTTAAATTCTGATGGAATCCTGCAGGCAGCCTAGATTGCAGCTTTTTGGACTCTATGAAACCAGTGCATGAAAGTCACACTAAACATCTCTAATCAGCCACAGCTTGTAATTAGGCAAACAACTAATCACATAAGTATCTTTGTGTTGTTTCTCTCCATCGGCCTGTAAATCTCAGTGGAAGCTTGTTGTATTTATTTGGTAGTAAATCAACATTAACGTGCTTCAAGCAACAACATGGTTTTTAACTCTCTATTACAATTTCAAAGCAACTGCCTTTTCAGGTACTACAGTTTCCCGCTACTCTCCTATGGCAGTGGTGCTGGCTTGCAAGATGAATGTTAAAAGAAAATGCTGTCTGACTGACAGGATGGTCTCTTTCTTTTCTTTTTTTCCTTTTTTTTTTTAGGTTTCTTTCCACTAGCTAGAAGAAACAGTGAAGGGATTCTGTGCTTCAAAAGTGAGTGATAGGTGTTTTATCAATAGCTAAAATACAGAACCTTCTTACCAGGAATTAATGATAGCTAAGTGATAATGATAGCTGACGACTAACATGAAAAAAATGATGTGGAACTATCAGAAAGGATGCTGATAATTTTGAGGGGGTTCAGAGAAGAGCTGTGTGCATGATTAAAGGATTTGAAACTGTATGAAAAACTCCAATAGGTCCATCTACTTAGTTTATTAAAGAGGACATCAAAGTGTAACTAGATAACAGTCCCTGAACTCATGAGAACTACTTTTTGAAATGGACTCTTGAATTTAGCGACCAGCAAGAACCAATGAATGGAAGCTGAAAAATTCAAGCTAATTATGAAACATATTTTGAGTTCACATATTGAGTATTGAGTTTAACATAAAGAATATATAAAAGCCTAGCTAAATATCTCTGCAGTAAATAAATTCACACTAAAGTACGATTAAATTAGTTAATAAAGAGTGTAGTTAACCACTGGAACAAAAATAGTGGATTATCCATCCTGAGAAAATTGCCATGTGTTTTTAGAATATAAATATTATTTCAAAACAAAATATTTTCAGGAGAGCCTATGCTTGAAGTACAGTGAAATTCAGATTAATTGACCACAGCACTCCTTTGTGACCTTACATTGAAGCTGTGAATTTAACCGTGTGATCTTGTTATCCTTATTCTGTACTCTTTGCTAAAACCACTGTACTGTCTGTTCTACTGCTTCACATTAGCTCCAGATCATGACACTTAAAAGCACGTGAAAACCTGATGTAAACTGAGTTCAGTTTGTCCATGAAGAAAGAGCAAAGTTTCCCTAATGTATTGGTTTTGCATGGCAAGGTTTGGGCAGTGGGGATGCTACAGGGGTGCCTTTCTGTGGGAAGCTTCCCCCACTATCCCTGTGTTCATGAAGAACTGCAGCCCATGGGAAGGACCCGTGTTGGAGAAGTTGGTGGAGAACAGTCTTCCATGGGAGTGATCCCATGCTGGAACGGAACAGAGTGTGAGGAGCCCTCTCGCTGAGGAAGAAGGAGAAGAAGAGACAATGTGTGATGGACTGAGTATAGCCTCATTCCCTGTCCCTCTGTGCTGGTGTGGTGGGGGGTGGGGGGGCAGGTGGAATGTAGGGAAAATCAGGAGTGAAATTGAGCTTGGGAAGAAGGGAGGGGGAAAGATGTTTTAAGACTTGATTTTATTTCTCATTACTCTGATTTGTAATAAATTAATTTTTCTGAGTCAAGTCCACTTTGCCAGTGAAGGTAATTGGTGAGTGATCTTTCCCTGTCCTTATCTTTACCCACGAGCCTCTTTATATATCTTCTCTGCCCTGTACATCTGAGGGAGTGATAGAGCAGCTTTGATGGGCACCTGGCCTCCAGCCAGGGTCAACACATCACACCTAAGATTTTGCAGCATCTGGTACACTGAAGTATGTATCCTTAGTGGGGCACTTGGAGATTGCAACAGATTGATGAAGAATAATAGGTATTTGAACAAAGTGAAAGATTTATACTGGATGGTTTAGAACTACCTTTTGCCTTTAAGCATCTGTCCAACATTAAAAAATGCAGTAACAGATTTCTGTCATAAGAAAAAGCAGTCTTAAAAAATTGTTCAAAATATCAGTTACCATTAAAAATATTTTAAATGACCATTTTCATAAGCAACTAATAAACAACAGTGGGAAAAAGGAAATGGGTAAAGGGGAAAGGATGCACTAGGGAAGTTTTTATGTATTTATACTTAGTAAAAAGGGCCTGACAAGAAACTAGAAAAACTAACTGGAAAAATAAAAGTTTCAACACTTAAAGACTAGGATTGTGCATTATTAATATGTCTTTATCGATTATTAAAAAACAGAAATTAAACTTCTATATTTATTTTCCTACTCTAAGGTCACAGAGAAAAATAACCTTCATCAGTCCTTTTCAAAGCTCTGTGTGTGTGTGTGTGTGTGTGTGTGTGTGTGTGTGTGTGTGTAAAACAAAGTAATCATATGAAAACATTATTAAATATAGGAGTCAAAAGCAGCTTTAGAGATAGCCAAACAGAAATAACAGAAATTGAGAGAGAACAACTCTAAAAGAAAACAAAATAACAAAAGACAGAAAATGTTCACAATAAAAAAGACTTAAAATATGATAAATTATTATAATAAGTAATTATATTAGTCTTGCAAAAGAGAACTATTTTGATAATCAAAGAAATTGCTCCCTCCATGAGGCATGCCATGCCTTTTTTCAAAAAGGATCTTTTGTACAAATACATGCCTTAAAGATATCCATGCAAAGCCTGTTAGTTACACCATTTTTATTTTTTTCTCAGAAATGCATTTCCAATAGGTGTTAAACATGGTCTTTGTGTCAGTTACACAAAGCTTGTACTTACAGCTCTCTTACCAGAGATTAAAAAGATGTCCCAGTTTTAAAGATCTATTATCTCACATACCTGCCCTTGTGTATACAAAGTCTAGCAGATATGAAAAAAAGCAGTGGTAGCTGGTTGTGAAATAGACACAAGACAGAATGTGATCCCGTATTTTGAAGGTCCCCTTTTTTTTTGTGGAAAGGACGGTCAGCATTTTCTTAGTATATGCTTCCCCTTGTGGTATGTCTTGAAGGTGTTGAAGCACACCTAAGTGATTTTCCAGGTGACACAATGACTATTCCAAAATGTTATCTGCAGGGAGAAGTGAACCTTCTCTCTTACATGCAGAAGGTAAAAAGTGCCTAGGAAAGCATAGGAAAACTGCATCCAAAAGAATTGTCTCTGATCAAGTATCAGCTGAGTCAAGGGAGAAACTCCCCTATTTTTCTACTCCAAGTCTTGGCAGAAGTGGAAAAATGAGGCTCCTAAAGACAAAATGAGTAAGATCATCAGTTTGATAACTAACTGTTTAATTGCTAGTTTAGGAACCAACTCTGATTTCTGCTGGACTTAACAGGTGCCAGCCCAGACCTGATCTGGTTTGACTGAAAACATTACTTTTGACTGACAACATTACTCTTAACCATTGTACATGTTGGAGCAGCCCCAAGACCCATCTAGCCTTTCACTGAATTTGTATTTTGAGTACCAGGGACAAAAACTGGACATCTTGTTTTCTCTTCTGAGGAGAGAATTTTCTCATTAAATATTATGCATCTACCCTCCTAAATTAGTCTTGCACTTTGGCATTATGCAAGGAAAAAAAAATCTTTATTTTTTTTTTTGTAATGATGATGCATTTTAAAGAAAATTACTGGGACTTCCTGCTTAGTAATCATTATTTTTCTCAACAGCAACCATATGAATAATTCAGAAAGAAAAATAATAACAAAAAAAGATGAAGTTTTTCTAACCCTTTGCTAAGTTGTTGGCAAAGACAATCTTGATTTCTTCTATTTGTGTGGAAGCTGTATAATGAGAAGAAAGACAAATAAACCTTAGTTCAATCAACTAGACTACTGTTTTAATAACTCCTATATATTTAAAACATCTCAGTAAAAAAATAATGGGTCACATAGTGGTAGCATAAAACACTATTAGGAACACAGAGTAGTCAGCATATTCAAAGTATTTTACATATATTTTCTGAAAACTAGGCCTGGAAAATGAAATTATGTGGGACAGGTAGGTTAAAGATTATTCACTGTTTCTTTTAACAGTCAATTGCAAGTCACCTGTACTAGAGCTACTTAATAAGAAGCTCAAAACCTGCATCAGCAAGTCTTGTCACCAATCAAAACTAAAAAGTGCAGTGTCACTACTTACCAATTTATTAGACCATTACTATGCCCAAATACACCTTACATCCCACTTTAAATATTTACTAAGGGGTTTGGACTCTTCTGAAGTGTTTGGGGAAGATACAGAATAAACCATGAGGTCAAAGTAATACAAGCATTTGAATGACCTTACTAGCACCTATATTTTCTATGAGAAAATACAGAATATTCACTTGTAGAATTTAAGTCACATTAATTTTTGTAGAGTTAGATTCTTAAGGTACTAGTCCATACACTAAGAATTGCTTAATATAAAGCTTATAAGAGGGAGTTTTTCTGTCTTCCACTTGGAACAAAGAGAGAACTAACTTAAAATTCATAATCCCGAAATATTTTCATGATAAGAACTACACCAAACATTTTGCTGACATCTGCTGAACAGGTGATAATGTCCTTTCGTTAGTAGGAGTCTTAAGCTTTCTATAGAGTGAGCTGCAAGGCAGATTTTTGTGACTTTCAAAAAGTGAGAGAGAAGAATAATATGCAGGTTGAAAGAAAATTGTGTTTATTAGTGTTTAAACACTGGAGTTTAAATAAAACATAAAGCTCCTGTGCTCATGAACATGCAGTTTACAATTTTCTTTGTTCCAGCATTAGTATTAGATGCCTTTAGGACAGATTGAAAATGACCTGTATTGGTTCAAGCAAAAGGTAAAACTGGGCTTTATTGAGGCAACAAAATAAGAGTGTCCTAAAGAAAAGATACCTAGATAAATAAGAACAACTTATTTACACCGATGCATTTGTTTGTCACATGATTAGGAACAGAAAAGATACTGATTTCAAAATGAAATACTTCCATCTCTGTAGCTATGGCAATATAAGTCATTCCCTTACGGGTGTAATAATGCTGAGCAATGATAAAGTCATACAAACACATAATGAATACAAATCAAAGGTAATAGTTAGCTAAATAATTTGTTCTACATGGATGTATGAAACACAAATTTAAAAACTCATAGCAACTAAAGGTAATATCAATGAGCAAGGTAATTTCATGAGCGAGAAAGAATCAGTTTGATAAATTGGGCCATATTAAAGTTGTTTTTTTTCCTCTCAGCAATAGAAGAGATAGAACCTTCATGTTAAGAGAATAATATTTTTATCCTCAGAAAAATGAAAAATTAGAGCCTATTCCTTGAGGAAGAAATTTTATATTAAATTTAGTAGCTCCTTTAGAGACATTTTCAACACAAAGCTATTCAAATTAAGCTAAAGCAGAAGCAAAAAATAGAGAAGTTCAACATTGAAAAAGAAAGATGAAACATGCGTAGATATTTCCATCTCTTCACTATTAGTAGCAAATTGGTTTTGACTGGGTTTGCTCACTCTTGTCAAATGGCATGCTAGGCAATTAAATATATTATAGGTCAATTAGAAATGTCACCTATTTGCTTATTTTATGTTCTGTGTGTGGACCAGTCAGTTTTATCCTCCACAGTTGCTCCTCAGCTATGTTATAAATTGCATGTATTTAATCTGAAAGAACATGAGACCACAAACTACCTGCATTCCAAATGCTACCTTGAGCCCGTCTCATCAAAGTGAATCGATGTACTCCAACAGCTTCAGGACTTACTCTATTGATATTAATGACCTGATATTAGTGTGAAACAGTGATGAAGATTGTTGTAGATCAGCTTATTCCAGCTCACGCAACCCTCCACTGAAGAAAAACCTAGAATGCAACCTGGTCAGAAACAGGGAAGATTTCTGTTTTCTTAGTGAGCTTTCTGAGTTGGTATATATTTAAAACCGTCTCTGAATTGCTTTAACACCATTGATTTCACGGACAAATAAGGTTTTTTTATTAGAATCTACCAATATATGTATGCAAATATGTATAGCTGCATATATTAACACATACCCATATTTGGTATTCACGGAGTATATGTTCACAAAGCATATGCATAAACATATTTGCAAACATGATGAGATAGATGAAAGCTTACGGTGTATTAATGCATTAATCCAGTTACCCTGTATGTACATGAAGGTAAGCTACTTTTCTCTTTTTTTACAAGATTAAGAGGAATATTTAAAAGAACACAAGGCAACACAGAAAGATAACACTGTTTGCAACATCATGGGCTATGCTGAATGTCTGAAGTTCTATGCAGGGTTATAGTTGTGGGCATGTCTTCAGCTTTATGTGGTGATACATGATTCTGTGCATACATATGATGGAATAGCATATTTAAAATAACATTTGCGTGTCACCTGAACTGGGGCTGGGAAGAAAATACATTATAATCATTGTCAATAATTCCACTGATTTCAATGTTTTGCTGCAGCCTCCAGGCCCTATTTAAATCATGTGTGCAAATAAGCTCTTAAATATAAGGGAACTAAAAACTGGAGTAACTGAAAAGAGCTAATCTGTGGGAAGTTGAAGTTCTCTGACAGTTCTTGTGTTATATCATCTTATTTTCCTATTTTGCAATTGTGCCGCATCATGTTATTTGTTCAAATTACTCTTAAATTACAATCAAATATTATTAATGGCACTTAGTACATTGCATGATTTATTTAATTGCCATTGTGTCAACCATAAATGATATTGAATATTACCATGGAATGAGTAATGTATTGAATATTTATAGAATATGACTTTTAGAACTTGATTTGCTGGGGATTTTTTTTTCCTCTGCAGTTTGGAGAAGCAGTTAGTGCAGATTATAAAATGGTAGCATACAAAATCCTTGTCTTAAAAATATAATACTTTTGACTCACAGAAAAAGCAGTTCCTGTTGAATTAAACTTATTTTTCCTATAGTCAAGTAGGTCAAAATTATCAGACAAGAAGTTATGGTTCTTGCAAGTGTCAATTCTAAATATCTAATTTTCATGACATTTCCACAGTATACATAGCCACCATATATAGGCATTCCACATAAGAAAGAACTGGGAAGAATGTGGGCAAAAGAAACTTGATTACTTCTCATTCCAGATCTAAGTCTTCTGCTGTCAGAATATGCAACTAGGTTTCTAATTTTTAATAATTATTTAGTTATGAAACTTCATTAGTCCAAGTAATAAGTAAAAGTGTCCTTCCCGCCCCCCCCCCCCCGAATTAACATAATGTCTAGGCATGCAGGGAAGGTAAAATGGTGTGATTCTACAGAAGTCGGCATTTCATGGATTTGTATCAGTTGAGGACTACTGGCTCTGCTTTACCTGCCAGTAACAAGCACTTTCCTAATTTACTTTGTTTTAGCCTGCATCTTTATATGCTTATGGTTTTGTTTGTTTTTCTTCTATCCCTTACTATTTATCCAGAACATTTTTGTTACCCTATCTGTTCAATTTATTTCAAATAGCCAGAATACCAGACTATACTGTATTTTCTCTTTGAAGTAGATGTTTTATTATCTGGCTTTGCTGTAGGAAGCCCTATATTTTGTAAGTGGAGTTTGAATGCAAATTCTCCACCTGTGTTTATTAGTTGGTAGTAGTTGGTTATGTTGTCTGTTTATCAGATAGCATAATGCCTGCTTTCTTCCCATATATAGATAATATAATTATTTGTAAAGTGTATAAATATACAAGCTATGGGTTTTCACTATCAGTTGGGTTTTCACTAAAGTTTTGTAAAAAATGCAATCCTTCCACACACATACTTTCTTCATAAAATGCTTTTATGCAAACAAACAAACAAGCAAATATCCTTAAAAGAAATGGATGATTGTTCATATTTTGTACCAAAATAAATCAGGAGAGTAAAACAAAAGTGAAAATGAAGGTTATAGCTATGACTTACTACTTACTGTCATATTAGACACATCATCTGGAATAAAAAATGGTTCCATTTTCTTCCCAGAATTACTTTGTTTATATATTTCATAGCTAATGCTACAGCCTTCTGGGCGTAGTTCAATTTCATAAACCTACAATAAAAACCTTGGTAAGGCTTTCTACTTGTTTGACTTCTTGATCTTTTTGTTTTATTTTTGTAATATTTTGCTTTCCAGTACTCTGTGTCACTCTGTCTTTTTTATATTCCCAGGTAGTCTCAGTCCAAACTAGCCACAGTCATTCTCATTACAGGCTTGAAAAATGATTCCTCAGACTCGGTGATAAGGACAACATCAACAGCATACCTGACATTACAGCATTTGCTTCCTCTAATTTTGAATTCCTCTCTTGTAACCATCAAGATAAATGTGCGTTAACATTTCAGTATAAATCCTGAACAGATGCAGTGGTGTGATGCAGCCCTGCTGAACTCCTTCCCAGATGTTAAACCTCGCTGCTGTTCCTTTTGTTGTTGCAACTGCTGCTTCCTGCTCACATTAAAGTTAGGGCAGTGAATGACCACATTTTAAAAATGTTAATTGACTGCACATTTGTCTAGAAATAAAGTGGCAAAGTATGTAGGATACTTGATATAGTAAGCTGCTGTTTCTTTGTTGCATCCATTTTCCTCTTCCTATTACCAGTTATGTCTAGCATCTGACTTTTATTATTTTATGTGAATATATCAAGTTTAAATACTTAATGGAATTATGAATTAAGGGTATAGGTTCCACAGGACCTCCCAGTTTGAGCTGTTATTTATCTCCACCTCTTTTTATTAACCAAATTATCAGTTACCTGTCTAATAATGACACAGAATTGTCAGAAATGGATTTTGAAGGTTAAAGACTATCGAGAAAAGGCAAAAACTTTGCTATGTGAATAAATGGTCATAGAAGCTGAGCCAGGACCTGTGTGGACTGACCTCTTCCCTTCCTATGTGTCCTTCCATTTAAAAGTCCTTGAAAAATTTATAGAGGGAAGAGATTCCTTCTCAACCCATATTCCACCACTGGTGTACCCCAAACTTCAGAAATCAAGTATGTTAGTGAGGCATCTGAGAAGACATCTGTGTAACCACTGGCAGTGTCTCCACCACACATTTATCTTTCTTTAAATCCTCAGTTGACCAACTGAAATCAGAAAATACGTTTGTCAGAACCAGTATATTTCATTGCAGTTGGTCCAGTCTGGCCACATTAGTGGATAGAGGTGAAATTTAGAAGTTCTTTACCAGCTGGTTCCGCGGTGACCGGGTTTTGGTTCCCAAGGTCTCTTTCCATACCCAACTAATGTTTTGGGTTTGTTTTAAAGTTAATTCAGAATATATATTCAATCTCATTTTAGAAATGTCAAGTTAAATGAAGTAATCATATATTTTGGGAAGCTTTTTTTGACTGTGTAATGGAACTTAGTATTTAAATATTGAATGTAATTTCGAAATTTCTTTAGAGGAGATTTCTCTAGCTTCTTTTCCAGCAATGTAATTGTATTATTTAGTGCTGTTATCAAGAAGGTCTTGAAAAGCACTGTTTGGACTTGATGAAGTTTCTTTTTAATAACTCACAAGGATCAAAATTTTAAAATTACATTATTTTCCTTTCACATGGATCTGTCCTGTGATCTTTTCATTATGCTTTCTGAGATTACCATAAACCAGAGGAGACAATCTGTATCTGACAAAATATATGTATAGAAGTCTCAACATTTTAATATTAAGAAGAAATATAGTTTCTCCTTTATTAAAAATAGTTGTTTTATGTAATCAAAATTGTGTTGCTCTTTTTTTCCCCAGATAATAATAGAAAGCATTATACATTTGCCTGTGCTTCAATGCTGTCAGGTCAAACCAACCATACTGTTTCACAGTCTACTTTATACAAATGTAAGTTGCAAAAATTATTTATTTTTAAGTTATTTATAAAACTATTAAATAGCTTTGGAATAAAAACTAATCTTTAGTATGTGCTGCTAGAAAATGCTGATCTCACTGACACCTAATAGTTGGCAGATTTCTAAATAGAATGGGTTGGCTCCAAATAAATTTTGTATGTTCTCTGCTACTTTCTTGTAATACAAACTTTAAAAATTCTATTTTACTGTAAAATGCCATAAAGAATGCAAATGTACTATAATAATGGAAATACTTATATTTTCATAATTTATAACCCAGTCAAGAGAAAGACAACCAATCTCTTTGATAAGACCTTGGTTTCTGTTTTTTTAGTTTTTGGTGATAAAGTGCCTTTTCCATTATTTTCTATATGAACAGTACCAGGCTGAAGGATTTCCAGTTTTGTAAAGAGAAAGCTTTTAGATATTGCAAAATTGAGAATCTACAAATTATTGTGGGTTTTTTTTTTTTAATGTGTTAATTAAGATATTTTTTACTGCATAAATCTGACAATTGCGTATGACTGGTAAATTTCACACTCTCCCTGACTGATGTGGCTTTCTATTTGTGTACTAGCACTCCATCATGTCGTCCTCCAAAAGGAACTTTCACCATTGTTCTGCTTTGTATCTCACCCCTTCATCAGGAAGGAGTCCAATAGTAGCACAAATCTCGGGGATATGCTAAGCCTCGGAATTTACTTGTGACTTTATACTATAAAAATAGTGCAAATTTATACCCAACTGACCGGTTATTTCTGAAGACAATCCTGCAGTTTCTGGAGGTGATGTTTGCCTGATTGTCACTGAAGCAGATCCATTTTTGTGTGTGTTAATTCTAGTCAATGTTATGCTTTTCATGAGTATCTATGGTGAAGAGACCAACTGTTGACATAAGGAACTGCAGATTTTCTGAGAGAAATAAATATTTTTTAGGTGTATCTCAGAGATCTGACCACAGTAAGGGACATTTTTCTTTATACTGTGAATAAAATTAAGAGAAGAATCTGTTATTTTTATATCAGATATGTTGAAAATATTTTTTTTAATACCTGTGGGTTAACAAATTACAAGAGAAGAAATGGTATTGCCTACTACTATTAATCTGTCTTGGAAAAGCTTTGTGTGAAGTAAAAACAAAGGGAAAACTTCAATGTCTGTAAAAGAAACATGGAGAAATTAGAGAAAATACACACAAACCCACTTTCTATTTTAATATTCTAAAAGTTTAATTAGGCAATTTAGACACTGATGCTTATGAAGTCAGCCATACAGAAGACAAACTAAATTTAGTCTCATTCAACTTACATTATTAGTTCCCTGCCCACCACCTTTAAAAAAAAAATTTAAAATGTAATTGTTCAACAGTTGTATTTTTGTCACCCTACAGTTTTATGCACTCCTTTGGTTGCAATTTTTTGAGCATAAGATGCTCTATTTAGCTATGTTTACTATTACTTCTGTAGATTTTTTTCTCACACATATAACTTCAAGTATATGCATATGTTCACACATATATATACTTGTAATTATATTGGAAAATTGGTATTTTTCTCTCTGTGCTGATCTCATGCTTGCTTAGCTTTATAAAAGAGGTCATATTTAGATATATGTCAAGGAATAATTAGTTTTGGAAAGTAAGTTGCAAAGATGATCTGCAGATGACAGCCCTGCCAGAACTGATCTTGCATTTTTTGTGTTGTTTTGTTGGTTTTTTTGGGTAGTTTGGTTTACATAGCAGTGATCTGCTTCCTTTGGAATCTACAATATTTCAGAGGCATTCAAGTTTGTGATCAAAATACCGTAAACCCTAGAAAGAGTACCTATATATATGGGATAGTATTAATAGCTAAACAAACTGCTGCATTGAAATTCCAGTTGAATGGTTAATACCAGAGTATCAAATCATTCCCAGTCTGAAGCTAGTGTTGAGACTACATCTGCAATGCTAATGAAGGCTGTCTTTCTAAGTGATTGGTGGCAAGGGTAGACAACATTTTTCCCCTCTGCAGAACTTTTCAGGAAACATTCCAGTATGATTCATGCCAGTGATTTCAAGTTAAAAAAGCTGATAATTGTGACCAGAAGCCAGCTTGATTCACACAGCTGCATAAATAGGAACTAATTAATGCACAATGCAAAGCTTGAGACTTAGGAGACTACAAACTATCTGTGATAATAAATTGTATATTGACTGCTCACTCTGGGACAGAAAGCATACTGTCAACAAATCATTGAGGTCTGAGAGTACTGCTCCAGAAGCACAGCAACTCTCCTGAAAAGGTAAGGGAAATTTTTATCCTGGATAAGATTAGTGGCCTGTCAAGGTCAGTAATCTCTGTAAGAGGCTAAATAATTCTGTGACAGGCTGAATATCCACTTTGTATAAGAAAAAATCATTAGTAAGTGATTGTCAGTTTATTAACAACATAGAAAAATATTTCCAGTTGTTAGGGAACACCTTATGCCTAGAGGTTCTATGTTCATTTTTCTTAATGTTTTATCTATTAATTCCAGTTTAATTGTAATTTCTATTGTTGTAATTTAGGATATTATCACCCTACATCAGATTCTAGGATAAGGAAAATCATAGTTTCCATATTTCACTTGTACCCATAACTTCTCTCACAAACAAGTCTTAGAGCTAACTAAATCAATATTTTTTTAAAAGTTTTAAACTGGAAAAGAAGTCATTGAGTTCTCTGGGTTTAGGTTTTTTGGCTTTTTTTTGGTGACAGATTGTTTTGAATTATGTAAATTAATCCAGATCTAATCAAAAGCAAAACTATCCCAGTTTTAAAATAAAATTAAAAAAAGGAAAAAAAAGAGGACAACAGTTGGTTAGTAACCCTTTTGCATTAGGGTAGGGAAAATAAAATTTTTTAGTGCAACTTTTTTTTTTTTACATATTCTCAATCAGTGTATTGTGAAAGTGACTTGAAAACACTTTGAGTGATGCAAAATTATATGACTTCTGAAAGTTATTTTGAAATTAATGTGAATATGGAAGTTCAAACCACTTGAGCACATCCCTTTCTGGCTATAATACAAAAGATTTAATTAAACATTTGGCTATGTATTGTCTACTTATAAAAGGATTAAACCCACAAAACTTTACATAATATAACAGGGCTTAGATCAGGTCCTATCTCTTTAGAATATAATCAGCAAATGAAAAATGTAAACAAGGTCATAATACAATTGTATAAATTTTGCATGTTTTCAAATAAAAAAACCCAAAAAAAAAACCCAAACACCTGAAAAAATCCAGAAATAATTTCTTCAACAAAACATCAGCTGTTTATGGTTGGACCAGTCATAATCTTCTAAAACCCTGATAATGTTGTAACAAATAAAACTTGAAGTCCTGTGAAATAATACATATTTCATATCACACCAGTAACTGCTACTTTCTATTAGGGACTTTGCCATAGGATCAGTGACTTTCCTGTTCTCTATTGAGTTTCTAATGCCATGAGAAAGGTACTAATGTGATAAAAGTCGTATAGTATTAGTGACTTTCTATCATGTTGGTGAAGTGAATTTTTATTGTATTAACAAGAACAGAATTCCTATTGCCATAGCAACTAGCCAAACCGACCAAAAAGCTCTTGTAAAAATCAATTGAGGACTCTATATTGATAGTCAATTCAGTATGACTGCTCTCTATACCTGTACCTACACTGTTGCAGCTTTTTTTGCATATGTGTTTCATTTGCTTTGTTTTGCCTTTTACCCTGAAGTACTCATTCCTGTCTTGTTTTGTGGAAGTCAGTGTCCTGTGGAATAGAATCTGTACATAAATTAGGGTTTTTTTAGTAAATAAGATGTATATCTTAACGGAGTGTTAATCATGGGCTAGTATGTTTATAAAGAAGTTACTGACAGCTTAAAAATGGCAAAATATAAAGTTGTGTGAGTGAATTAGCTGTAAATACCAGCTGTCTTTCTAAACACTTGCTCTGTTTCAGCTCTTGTATGGATGGAAAGTTCTTGTTTGTGTCAAGCACAACTGCCTGACATGAGGTTTTGTTTAGATTGTAATACCATATTGGTTATTTATGTGAGAAATAAGGAAAAAGTTCACTTTGCAACAAATTGTAACAAATATTGAAGGAAATACAGAATGTACAAATGTCATGTGTTCTTTGTAATTAATCATCATCTCTTCATCTGCAATTGATGTACAACATTTCCACGCATATAGGGATCACATAATCAAAAAATGCGGTGTCCAACAGAAGAAAATTTTGCTCAAGACATTTCTTGCTCCAGCATGTCACCATAATGTGCAGTAAATGTTCCAAATTGCCCAATCATGCTGCTCTTCAGTATTTAAAATTTATTTTTAAATGGAGAATAACTGGTGAGGTGGGTATGTTTGCTGATTGTTCTCATATCACAATATGATATCCCATATCATTTTTATTACAAAATGTTGTTTTCATTTAGCTACAGTAAGTTAATATTGACTGAGTGCATGTGTGTACATGGATCTCTGTATGTGCAAACATATGGGTAATACATGCCGTACTAATATACATTCCTTCAAACTTTGGCTTCTTACTGTTATGCCTGTTTTGGCTGAGAATCTATTTCTATCAGCTACCAGCTGGAACCCTTCTGTTGTTCAGAAAGTTCCAAATTCCTGCTCATACTTGCTTAAAACAGCTTGGAAGTGTAAGGAAAGAATACCTCCTGGGTTGTCAGAAATGAGTTTCCAGCTATAATAATAATAACATTGCAATATTTGAGAATAAGGAGGAAAATTGTCTCTGTTTTCTCATATATTCTGACACCACAGCATTGTTAAAAAAAAAAAAAACAAACCTGAAGTTTTCTGTGTTGAAAAAGAATATGCTGCAGATCACTGGACAGCATTTATGAATTGGATTTTATGAACAGAAAGGAAAATCTTGACAAAATAAGCTCAGCTATCTTAACAGTCTCATTTTCACTTAGCTTTTCTTGGTCAGCTCCTGATCTGCTTGCTAGGATGCTCTTTCCTGAATTGCAAGGGCCAGGAAGAGTTCTGTTTTCAGAAGTCCTCGTTCTTACTCATGCTGAATTTTTCAACAAAATGAACTTTTTCTTTTGGTTTATTACCACTCTGTCTCTCTCATGCATTTTCACATCTGCATATTCCTCATTCCTTCTGTCACGATAACCCCTTTATAATTCTTTTGTTCTATACCCTTTCTTAAGCTTTCTGTCCTTGAAAAAATTCATCAGACTCTCATGATCCCTGCTAGCTTCTCCAGCAATGTCGTCACGCTCCATCTATTTATTGTGCTGCACACTGGTTGTTGGATTTCAAAAGAAGGAGCTGTGGCTAGGTTGTTTAAGACATATTCCTTTACACTCATAAATTTTACAGAACATAGTTCCATGAGAAGTTACAAATTAATTGCTCTAATGCCTGTATGTTAAGTTGTACGATACGACTTTTCAGTGACTTCAGAAAACATAAATAAATATGCAACAGACATTATTTGGCAAGTCACATTTACTACAATGAAATCAAGTATGCCAGTTTTATTGTCTCATGTTATAATTATTTGTCTTGAATCTGGAACTGCTAATCTCCACAGAAATAGCAAGGTAGTAGTTTGGGTTTTGGGTTTTCCCCCCCCTGTAAAACAGGAGGAGTATATACATCTGTCATTATGTATATCTACATCTTTCTCAGAAGTCTCTTTTAGAAGTAATGGCATGCAAAGTAATAGTTCTGTTGTTATCAGAAGGATTCAGTAGTAGAAAAGCTTGTGAATTACTCTTTTGACAATTACTATTAAACCAATGTAAGACTTACTTTCCACATAGCATTTTAGCAATGCTCAAAAAGTAAGAAGTGTTTGTGAAGCTTAATATTGAAACTTTTAATTATCATGTGGTGAGGTAATGGCTGACAGTCGTAGTTCTAGAGACTAAAGAGTAAAGGATCCTGTGTCAGAAAGCAAGCAAGCATAATACATGGATGCTTCAGTATATAACACTACTATAGTCAGTTTTAATGGGTTCAGAAAACTCCATATTCTCTGAACCTATAAACATGAAGGTGGGTATTAGCTTCAGTGCACTACTTACTTGCTGATATTATTATTTTAATTGCAATATGGACTCATAGAATCATGGAATGGTTAGGGTTGGAAGGGACCTTAAAGATCACCAAGTTCCACCCCCCCTGCCATAGGCAGGGACACCTCTCAACTACACCAGGCTGCTCAAGGCAGTGTCTATTACAAGAGACGTGCAGAAATGCAATTAGGGATGTAGGAGTGATCTAATGCAATCTTTAATGTGTATAAGGTGTAGTCCATTTCCTCAGTATACCTCAGCAATGATATTGCTATGTATTTCTAAGCAAGTCCATGATATAAATTCTGTGAAGAATCTAAGCAAGACATAAGGACATTCATGCAGCAATTTACTGCAGTTTTTTGAACTGCAAAATTCTCTTTTGTCACAGTTTTGTGTGGCTGGGTACTGGCAGAGAACAGGGGGCTGCAGGGGTGGCTGCTGCAACAAGCAGCTAGAAGCTCTCTGCAGGCCCCGGCGAGTCAACATCGGCTGATTCAAGGCCAGACCTGTTGCTGACCAAGGCTGAGCCCATCAGTGATGGTCACAGCGCCTCTGGGAATCAAATTTAGGAGACAAAAATGAAAGGCAGCTGCATTTTGCCACCACAGAACAGAATGAAAAGATCTAAGGAACTGTGCAGACACCAAGTCTGGGGAAGAGGGGAGGAGAAGCCCCCAGTGCCGGAGATAAAGATGCCCCTGCAACCAGTGGAGAAATGCATGGTGGAGCAGGTGTTCACCCTCAGCCCATGGAAAAGGCCGTGGAGAGGTCCCATGCTGGAGCAGGTAGAGACATACAGGAGACGCTGTGACCAGCATTAGAGCAAGCCCCTGCCAGCACTTGCAGCCCATGGAGAGAAACAGTGACAATGGTTTTATTGAAGTCCAAGAAGACCACATCCACAATCTTCCCCTCATCCACCAAGCGGGTCACATTGTACAGGAGGTGATCAGGTTAGTTTGACAGGATCTACCTTTCGTAAACCCATGTTGACTGGGCCTGATCCCCTGTCTGTCATGCATAATCTGCATGATAGCTCCCAAGATGACCCTCTCTATGATCTTCCCCAGGACTGAGGTTCCACAGTTGGGAAGGTTGTGGTTCAGATGATTTTGTGTGCCATCATGCAGCATGTATTGAACAATCAGGTGATCCAGCCCAGTCAGCATGGGTTTATAAAAGACAGGTCATGTTTGACCAACCTAATTTTGCTCTATGAGAAGGTATCCCTTAGTGGATAAGGGAGAAGCCGTGCATGTTATCCAGCTTTTTTTCAGGCACAAAGGAAGTCATTAGTCCTTTCTCATTGCCAATACATGCTGTTCATTGCATATAAATATACTAATACTGCCAGAGAATTCCTGCATTGGTGGTGTAATTTTTCAGTAGCTTCTTCAAGCTAAGCCATCAGTACTGGTACTTTTGGACTTTTCCTACAAATCCAAATACTTCCTTTTTCCCAACTTTGGGACTAGGATAAGCTACACATGTATGACATAGAATGTTTGCGAACTAGTATCTTACATATACTTTCTAGAACACGTAACTTGTCACTAGTTGCATAACTTTGTTGGGGAAAAACACCCAACCTAAATGAAATTGATAAAAAATTTATCATAACAGAAATCCTGTCACTGGCCAAATCTTCACATATATTTCTTGATGAATTTTTTCCTGATATAAAGTGAAGTGTCTGACTTGGTCCAGCAGTGGGTTATCAGGTTTAATTTCTTTCCATACATTAGTCTCTCTAGCGACATGCCAGCTATTTGCAGTTGCCATCTGAATTAAAAGTATAATGCATCACTTTTTGGTTATGGGATTGGTAGTATCACTGCAAAGCAGTGGTATGGGCACTACATGGGCAGTACAAAAGGTCATTTACCCTTGAGGTCTTAATGAGGATGACAGATAAGAGTCAATAGCAGCATGCTGCAGCCATTATATACTCCTCAGCCAGGAGAGTGCTAGAGATACCCAATGAAGGAGGATGTCCTCTGTGGTCTCACACCTCCATTGCTTCCCACCAAGGAGGATTGCAACAATAAGCTTACCATTCAAGGAAAATAATATATTTATGGCCATCAGCTCAAAAATTGACATCCTGGTTTAGTGTTAGAGTATCTTCCTTCTACCATATACATGCACTTTTCATTGGAGGTGGATTTCCGAAGGCACAGAGACATTTCTGAGTACAGTTCCTTACCCTGGCATATTTTATCCCAGACTTTGCAGAAATGCTGTATATTTCTGGATGCTGAAAGGGTAAATACCATGTTCTTTCAAGTTTCAGTTCTAAAAAAAAAAAAAAGAAGGAAAAAATCTGAAAGACAAATCTAGATTAAAAAAATAAAAAAGTAAGAATATTTATTGCTTTTATTATAGCTTCCATGGTCTACTGCAGGTTTAGATGTATAATATGGGTTTATATTATTTGCAATAACTCCTGGCATATATTTCTTTCACCTTAAAATGGTCCATTTTATTATATAAATCAACACTTGCGGATATAAATGCAAATATGTTTACAAGAAATGTGGTACTTGAAGGCCACTGACAGGTCTACAGTCTCTATTGACTATGTATAAGCTAGGGGTATAAAGCTCCCACAAATCATGCTTATAGACTATGCAAGCAAAACTGTCATGTGAGCTCCTGTAATGACAGAAAGGCACTAAGAACGTAATCACAATCAAATTGCTCTAAGAACTGAGGAATCTTTATCTACTTTCTTTGGCATTCATAGAAGTATCACTAGCCCAAGCAACATAAAATGCAAACAGTGACTAAATGCAGTAGGCACCATTACTTTTAAATCATAATTTGTGGTTCCCAGTAAGATGCAATTTACCATTTAATATAGGATGAGTGTTAGATACCATTCCATTACTTTTAACCCTCTATCGTTCCAGTTACTTTGAACTTAAGGAGTTTAAATCTATACTGTACACAACCATTTAAATACAGGTGGATATCTTCCTTTTGCAGTGAATGCCTTAGCTTCTGTAATTTTCTCTTCCAATTTTGCACAACAAGGCCTTCTAATGAGGAAAGTGCTGCATTAATAGATTTACCATTTCCTCAGATGATCTTAAACTTTGCACATGGTAGCTAATCTAATAGCCGGTACTGACATTTCTGGGTAAGTGAATAATTTAAAAAGTCATGGATAATTTCCAATCTCATTTTGAGAACCAGACTGGTAGGCCAAAATAGATCTAATGGGCTTCAGTGGAGGGTATGGATGTCCTGCAGACACTTAAAACTGCACCAACTGTAGTTTCTCAGACAATCTAACAGAGATTTAGCTTCTCTGATTACCTTGTATAATATTCATTAACATGTAGGATGATAAAAAATTGTAAACGATGACAATATTTGTAATCTATCATTAGTGTGACTATGTATGGAATTCAGGCAAGACTAAATACTGTATTTTCCAGCTTGTTGCAGTTCTGTGCAGCTGGGTACTGGCAGAGAAGAGCGGGCTGCAGGGGTGGCTGCTGCAACAAGCAGCTAGAAGCTCTCTGCAGGCCCCAGAAAGTAAACATTGGCAGATTCAAGGCCAGAGTCATTGCTAACCAAGTGCGAGCCAAATCGGCAATGGTCACAGCGCCTCTGTGAATCAAACTTAGGAGAAAAAAAATGCAGGCAGCTGCATTTTGCCACCACAGAAGGGAGTGAAAAGATGTAAGGAGCTGTGCAGACACCAAGACTGGTGAAGTGAGGGGAGGAGGTACCCCCGGTGCCGGAGATAAAGATGCCCCTGCAGCCAGTGGAGAACAGCATGGTAGAGCGGGTGTCCCCACATAGCCAATGGAAAAGGCTGAGACCCCACCTGCAGCCCATGGAGAGGCCCCACGCTGGAACAGGTGATGACATAGAGTAGGTGCTGTGACCAGTGTTAGAGCAAGCCCCTACCAGCACTTGCAGACTTTGGAGAGAAAGAGAGATAAGCAAAGGAGAGATTAGTACTGGAACAGGTTTGCTAGGGGAAAGCTTGTGACCCTGTGCAGGACTGGGACTGAGAGACATTGTGATTTTGACTGCCCGCCATAGCAGTGATCCATGGAGGGGCAGATGGTGAAGAGATAAAGCCCTGTGGGAAAGGACTCACATTGGAGAAGTTCGTGAAAGACTGTCTCCAGTGGGTGGGACCCCACGCTGCAGCAGGGTGTGTGGAATGAATGCCCTGCCCCCTCCTGGCCAAGAAGGAAACCAACTTGTGATGATCTAACTGAAGCCCCCATTTTCCCAGTCCCTGCCCCTCCCTGTGCCACAATGAGGGGGAAGAAGGGAGTTGAATCATGACTAAAGTGAAGTCTGCTAAGAAGGGGGTGGATGGGAGGAGGTGCTTTAAGATCTGGTCGCACATCTCATTATCTGACTCTGATTTCATTGGGTGTGTAGTGTAATAAATTAGATAGTTTTCTTTCCTTTACTCTGTGTTGAGTCTGTTTTGCCCATGACATTGATTACAGGATGATCTCTCCCTGTCATATTCCTGAATCCTACACCTCTCAATGTATATTTTATCCCCTGTCCAATTGAAAAGGGGAGTGATAGACTGACTTCGGTGGGCGTCTGGCCTCCAGCCAGGCCTAAACCACCACACAGCTACATTCACATTCTCCTCAGGTAAACCTGCTGATTTGGTTACACAGATAAGTTATTGCACAGAAATAATTTTCATAGACTTGTCTCCATCAGGGAATGTTTCCTTAGGTAATTTCTTCAAATGACATTTAAAAGAATGTGTTGCTTATGTCACTATGGCATAAAGGAAGCAGTACCTGTCTTTGTGTTTCAAACTACCATCTGACCTTGAAAATAACATGATAGATTGGATATTTATTACAGAAGCTATAAATGCCTATAATAATTAATACCATATATCAATTGATATGGTAGGGTTAGTTCTTTGCTTTCATGGAAAAGTTTTATTAGGAACATATTTAAAGGAGACAGAAATTACAAGGATTTAGAATCATAGAATCTTTAGGTTTAGAAATGACCTCTAAGATCATCAAATCCAACACCATCACATCTACTAAACCATGTCATGGAGTGTCACGTCTACATGATTTTTGAACATCCCCAGGAATGTTGACTCTACCGCCTCTTCCAATGCCAAGAAGAAATTTTTCCTAATATCCAATCTAAATGTCCTCTGACACAACTGTAGACCATTTCCTTTTGCTCTATTGGAAGTTGCTTGGAAGAAGAGTCCAACACCCACCTCACTACAAACCTCCTTTCAGGTAGTTGTAGAGAGTGATAAGGTCTCAATGTCCTCTTCTTAAGGTTAAGCAACCCCAGTTCCTTCAGCCACTCCTCATAAGACTTGTGCTCCAAACCCCTTACCACCTTTATTGGCCTTCCCTGGACCTACTTAGCATCTCAATGTTCCTTTAGAGAGGAGCCCAAAACTGAACACAGTATACCAGTGCCAGTATGGAGGTACAATCAGTCCTGCTGGCCACACTGTTCCTCCTGATACAAGCCAGGATGTTACTGTCCTCCTTGGCCATCTGGGCACAGTTCTGGCTCATATTCGGCTGGCTGTTGACCAACACCCCCAGGTCTTTTTCTGCTTGGTAGCTTTCCAGGCACTCTTCCCCTGGCCTGTAGCATTGCATGGGGTTGTTGTGACCCAAGTGCAAGACCTGGCACTGCATACCTGAAAAACAAAGACTTTTGTTCAGGGTGGATGTATCCTACCTACTGTTTGCAAACAGAAAAGTGAAAATAAAATAAATTTTCTTTAGATCATATAATATTTAAGCAATCTGATTTTATCACACTTAAGTATGACCTACCCAAGTATCAGTAGTCTTCACCCAGCATTCTGTCAGTGACAAATAGTGTAGCAAGGAAGTAAAATTTAATTGGATTTTGATTTTCATTTACGCAAAAAGTGTTAAATCACCTTGCTGCCAAATCAATAACTGTCAACTGTTGATATCACTTTCCTTGAAAAAATCTGAAACTAAAATTCCATGTATAATAGACAACATGTTAAGTAAACAGTGTTAACCACTTCACAGATCCATTATGTTAATATATTGCTCTTTCTGCCTTATCAGACAGAGTGAAGTGAACTGAGAAGTTTTTCATATATTAACTGTAAATTACACTTAGCTCAGCTAATAAAATTTTATTGTCACAGAACTGTTTTCCACTTCATATGCATTTGGAAGATTGAAATGTAAATTATTGTAAGCTACCTCTGTCTCGTTATAGATGTCTGAGCAAATGAAATTTACATTGATTGAAAAAAATGGAAGCATTCTCTGGGGATACCAAGAGCTATCACTTTTCCCAACATAATCATGGAATTTCTGAAGTAGGAAAAGATAGAGAAAAGCAGCCTTTAATCTTCTTTTTGAGCTGTTCCACTTCTATTTATGAAGGTTACTCAGAAATTAATATGCCTCTGATATTTTTTTTCCATGTTGGTATGGAAGATAACCAATACTCCACACTTCTTGAAAGTCATAATAATGATGTTGAAAAGGTAGCTAAATGGAAAATGATATTTAAAGCATTAAAATAAACTTGCATCTGTTCTTCCTTCATTTCATTCTGGGCATGGTGCAAGTGAAGTCAGTACAAGCCTTTACCAGAGTGAGTCTTGCTTTTGAAAAGCAGTGGAGATTGTTTTGCAGAATACATTTTAGAAATAGTGTCACACACATTAGTATACGTGTAGTAATCATGTAGTAATTATTGCAGTGAACTCAAGTAAGGTGTCTTGACAAATTTAAGTCTTTAACTCTCTCACAAGGAATGGAAAATATATAAACAAAAAAAAAAAAAAGAAAAACACCAACCATAATGGATAAATCTTCCTTACTTACAAGGATCATATGTGAATTGTACTTGCAAGCTATCTTGCTCCCATGTCTATTGACACTGTTTCTTCATGCCATGTATTCCATAGTGCTCTTTTCAAATGCAAAGTGATAGGTGCAATTTTTCAAGGGATACAGCTGTAATGATGTAACAGCATTACCTCAGTTCTATTGCTTACAAGTAAACTGGCTTTTCTAATAATGTGAACATTCAGTCAATTGTCAATAATTCAGGAAAACTTTGTTTTACAGTAAAGCAGATAACCAGGCTCTGCAACTCTGTATGTCGCACCTGCTAGCATTTGGGCCCTGAGACTTCAGGGTGCAGTCCCAAACCCAGGGGAAGGCACATAGGTGGTGCATCTAGGCAGCTTTGCAGAACACCAGGAAGAAACAATTTATTTGTCAGAAACTACAGCAAACTAAAGAGGAAATGCTGAGGATGGAAGAGTATCTTAGATCCTCTTCTAGTGCAGGCTAGAACCCATCTATAAAACACCACTACATTTTCTTCCAAAAATAGATTAGAAAATTACATCTTCTAAAAGAAAGCACCACATGGTCTGAGTTTGTTTTGTTTTAATTTTAATCCAGCTGTAACGCTAGGAGTCTCATTCAATGATCTAATGATTCAAACAAACAGCACAAAATAAGACTAAATTCAGGACTTGTTTAGGTGTTTTATCCAAAGGAAAATTATACAACTCACAGAAATGTTATAGGGGAAAGTTATCTTCCAACATTGAACTATTCGAATAATTCACAGTTTCAGCAGAAAACATTATCTGAGAGAGATGCAGGAAACTCTAAAGGCTGAACTTCTCAAGTCTTTCAAGTAAATATTACTCATTAAATGTAAATAAGAAATAGAGTACTTACAGAGTTCTCTCAAGCCAAAATTGTTTGGTGCCTCAAAAAATGTGTTCCCTTACTCACAGATTTGCATTAACATGTTCTACAGTCAGCTAAGTATCCAAACTTTTCCCTTAGCTTTTATTTGGATCTTGTAATAAAGATACAGACATGTTTTAAATGTGTAACATTATGCACAGTTTTCTTATATAAATTTAAACACTCTCTAGGAAAATACTATAGGGTCATTTCTAGACTGCTGGTTATAACTACTGAATAAAAGGAAGGGCTATATGACCTTGATGACTTTCCTCAAATGTCTCCAGTATTTGAAATAATTAAAAAAAATCATTATTATTACTTTTTTTTGATTAATGGCCAGCATGCAGACACTTAAAGGCAGCTGTTTCAACTTTATATTTGTTGGATAATTATATTGACCACATGGCATTCTTTCTCTCTCTTGCTTGGCTGAAGTTCATCCACTCAATGGAAACAAAAAAAAAAAAAGTTGCATTTCCAATGAAATCTAAAAATGAAATTTCTATTCCTGATATGAATTGATTTCTCCTATGAGCTTTGCCATCTGCAAGTACCTTGATGAGGAGTAAGTACCTAAATGCAGAGTAGGTAACAGTATTTTCAGGCCTGAATATTAACTAGACTGTATTGCAAATGTACCTTAAAAACATACTGAAATGAATTGATTTAGGAGTAAACAGTTCAGATTGTTAATTAATAATCAGCTGAATGCATAATTTTTTAAAGCAAATTTCATCAGATACTGAAAATTGATTATGCTCTTCCAGTTTTCATGCCAGTGTTATGATCTTTCCAGTATACTGAGGGGGTTTGGTGTGTCCCCATGAAACTTCAGCTTTCAGTGCCTATCTATAGAGAAATCTGTTTGTTCTGTGCTAGAGGAAAAGTAGAAACAGCACACTACTTTTCATTTTTAACAGATATGATAATTGTAAATATATTATGACTCACTGAATCTTGTCAAAAGCACTTTGAAAAGTTAAGGACTGTATCCTTGGAAATTACGTTTGGTCCCCAGGGAGAGGAGGGGAGAGGGGAGGGGAGGGGAGGGGAGGGGAGGGGAGGGGAGGGGAGGGGAGGGGAGGGGAGAGAGGGGAGGGGAGGGGAGGGGAGGGGAGGGGAGGGGAGGGGAGGGGAGGGGAGGGGAGGGGAGGGGAGGGGAGGGGAGGGGAGGGGAGGGGAGGGGAGGGGAGGGGAGGGGAGGGGAGGGGAGGGGAGGGGAGGGGAGGGGAGGGGAGAGGTGAGGCGAGGTGAGGTGAGGTGAGGCAAGGGAAAAAGGGAAGAAACAAAAGGGAAACGAGCATCTACTGCCATGTTGGAATTAGGCTGTTGTTAGACTGTAAAAGAAGATTAAGGATGTAAGCTAGAATTTAGAGGTACTTTCAACATAACAAAGTGAGATTTTCACATATTGGCATCATGCAGAACCCAGTCGCAAACCTGGACCTTTCTGATGCAGGTCACTGACAGTATAAAAAGATATTCCTCACTGGGAAGGTCTTGAAATATTTCTGTGGTCAGCAGTCAAGGTTTGGCATTGAGACTGTAGAAGACTACCCAAACTCTTTTTTGTCATTATTGCACTTTCTCAATGTAACTCAATCTTTTGTAAAAAGTTCAAATGGCCTCTGACAGGCATAAGTGGAATGTCAGTACCACATAGACCTTGCTCACTGCCAAAGTCTGCATCTGATTTTGTAAGACACTGAGTTTTTAAGACTGAATTTCCACCATGCCACACTTGGTAGGGTTATTAAAACCTTGAGCTTACTTACTATAGGAACCTTTTCAAACACTATTTGATCATAAGGATGAATAGCATTATGTAGGAGTACAAGAGAATTTCCCCCCTGCCCCAACCACTAACAAACCCTGTGACCATAATGACAGAACTCAATGGTACAGTATTATTTGCAGGAGCGTTTTTCTGAAGGTAGGAATTGTACTCTTGTAACATTCCATAACAATATAGGCTCCTCAATGGTATGAGTTAGGTTTGTGGTGGTTTGACCATGGCTGGAGTGCAGATACCATCCAAAGACAATCTTTCCCTCCCCTTTTGAGGTGCACAGGGGAGAAAATATATATTGAGAGGCTTAGGAGTTCAGATAAGGACAGGGAGAGATCATTCCATAATTAGCGTCATGGGCAAAACAGACTCAACATAGAATAAAGGAAAAAAACTCTCATTTATTACACTATACACACACTAAATGTAACCAGAGTAGGATAATGAGAAGTACAAATAGATATTAAAACATCTCCCACACATGCCTCCCTTCATTACAGACTTGACTTCATTCACGATTATACTCCCTTCTTCCCTGTGGATGGCATGGGGCAGGCATGAAGGGAGGGAGGGGGAACAGTGGTTTTATTACCATGAAGTCACAGGTTATCTCCAGGAAAACCTGCCCCAGCATGGGTCTCTCTCTCCAAGGCCTGCAGGTACTGCCAGGAGCTTGCTCCATCTAAGTCACAGCGACTTCTGTTTTTCTCCACCTGCTCCAGCATGGGACCTCTCCACAGGCCGCTGTGGGGCACTCCTGCCTGCCTGGGCACACTGCTGGCTCAAGTTTAACTTGCTATGGCCAAGATCCCCAAATCCCTCTCAGTATGACTGGCCTCCAGAGTCTCAGCCCCCAGTCTGTATGTGCCACCAGGACTGCCCCTTCTCAAGTGCCAACACTTGCCCTTGTTAAACTTCACGCAAATGGGGATTGCCCAGCTCTCTGATCTGCCCAGGTCTCTCTGCAAGGCTGCTTCAACCTCCACAGGGTCAACAGCTCCTCCCAAGTGGGTGTCATCTGCAAACTTAAGACATGTCCTGGTTCTTTGAGCAGATCATTTCCTCACTATGTCAGGTAACACCAGAAAAAAAGAGATTTGTTTTGTTTTTCTTCAGTTAATGGAAGATTAAGCCCTGTTAGTGTCACAGGGAGTGTGGCCTCTTCTTTGGCTGGGAAGAGTCCTGTGGGCTGGATGCTCTCCTCTTCTGAGGGCATCTGTGCCCCCTGGGGAAGCATTCGTTACACAGGTTAGGGGGAGTGGAGGCACTGTGCCTGCAGCCCAGGCCTGAAGGACCTGCTGTGGCCACAGCCTCCAATGTGCTGGCTTCCGCTTCCTCGGAGCTGGTGGGTCTGGGGCTGGCTGCAGGGCTGTTGTCCTCCTCCTCTGCAGCTGTGTGGGATTGCAGCAGCCTCTGGGCCTCCTCACTGCAGTGCTGCACGGTAGTGTTGATGAGGCCATGGACCAGTGGTGCTGCATGTTCCTCCAGCACAGGCTGCAGCATCTGGACCATGACCTCCCCATGAGGGCCGCAGACACAGAGGGCGTGCAGGATGCTGCACTTCACACTCTCTGCCAGCCACCAGTGTGCCCCATTGATTGCCTCCAGCTTCTGGTGCAGCCAGGGCAGCACGGGATCGAGTAGTTGCTGCCATCTTTGAAAGAGTCCTGCCCAGACCTCGGGCAAGAGGCCACCCACAGCCTCTGGCCCTGCAGCCCCCTGCTCAGATGGCAGCTGCGTCCCTTGCGGAAAAGACGGGAGGGGATGTCACATGGCGAGGGACCCTGTTTTCAGCCCAGCAGCCAGGAATTCCTCCTGACTGTTTCTGCTGGTGGGGCTTGGGGAGATATTCTAAAAAGTCATCATCTCACCTCACTGAAAACCTCAAACTCTGTATCAGTGCTCTGCAGAGGGGGCATTCTGGTTTCACAAATGTCCACCGTATAATGCAGAACTGGTGGCAACAGGGAATCACATGGGCAATGTTAATTCTAGTAGTGTAGCACCAGGAGCAGTCTTCCTCCATGGTCACGTCTGGGCTCTCAGGTGGGTCTGGGCTCTCAGATGGGTTGTGGGGAGCCGAGGATGTGAAGATGTTCAACATCGCAGATGTTGGTGCTGCAAAATGGAGAGGGGCTGTGATCACTTACTATGCCCCTCTCAAGAAGGACACCCTCCCGGCTCCCCAAGCCTCATCTCCCACCCTATAGCCACCCCTGGGGAACCTTTCCCTACATGGCACAACTGCCCTGCTGCAAGTTCATCCCATGGTCCCCGCCTGCCTGAACCAGGCAGGGCTGGGGAAACACAGAAGACGACTCTGTGATGGGCACTGAGAGCTTTTCCTGGTGATGTCACAGACCACTGACTAGTTAGAAACAGGCTGCTCTGGGGGTCTCTGCTCCCCATTATATTCCATGGGTTGCAGGGATAAAACCTGTTCCACCATGGTCTATCTCCATGGGCTGCAGGGGAATCAATCTCTCTGGTGCCTGGGGCGTCTCATCCCACCACCTGCTTCACTGACAAGCAGTGAAGCAGGTGTCTGCAGAGTTTCATAAAATCTTCTCATGCCTTTCTGTGGCAGCTTTTAGTTTTTTTCTCCAAAATATGGTTCACATGTTTGCTATCACAATTGCTGATGGGCTTGGCCTTGGTCAGCGGTGGGTCCATCCTTGAGCCCAGCTGGTGTTTACTCTCTTGAGCCTACAGAAAGCTTCTAGCTGCTTCTTGCAGAAGCCACCCCTGCAGCCCCCGCCCCCCCCCCTCTAGAATCTTGCCATGGAAAACCACCGCAGTGTTCTTTGTTGCATCTTTTAAAGATGTTTTATTAGATTTATTACTATATTCTTGAGGTGGTTATTAATCATTCTTTTGCTATTGTTAGAGACAATGCAATCCTTGTTTTTGAAACATTTATTCTATTCAGTTTTCACTATTTCCTCTTTAAAATAGGTCCTGTACAGTTCATTTTACCAATGTCTTCTGGGCAATGGATCCAGACTTGCAAACCTTGTAAAATAAATGATGTTGGTGACTACTGCAACTTTGCAGAAACCTTAAGATTGGGCCTATGTAAGAAAATAGATCTTGTATTTCCAATAGCAGGAGTTTTTCTCATTTTAACAATAAAATGTTGCTTGGAATCAAAATGATACAGGAATAATATAAGACTACTTCCCTTGATTATTTTTTGTTTAGTCTAAGGTAATGTTTTCTTGTTTCCTATCAATAATAGTTCAGTATATGACTCTATGCATGTACCTAGAAGGTCACTATTACCTTTTAATGAACTATTTTTCTGAAAGATTTTAACCATCTGTCCACAAAAAAATAAAAACACCTGACCAAACTAGCAAAACCCAAACTTTCTTAAAAGAAGATTTTATAAAAAAGAATGCATTAAAACTTCTGTACATGTATAATTGGACTGGTGTTGGGACTGGCTTGCTAGCTACCTGTTGATGCCTTTGTGTATTTTGGCATTGAAACTCATACAGCTGTGGAAGACAGGTTTCGTAACTCACAACTTAGGATTTGAATTTGCACAACAAGCTGCATGGGTTTTTTACTTCTAATAATTAAGTAACAGTAGCAGTACAATACTTCAACACCATTTTGCTGCAAAAAATTCTTGACAACTAATTAATCCATGTTTTACAAGATACAGCTTATAGTTCCTAAGAGGGTAACACAAGTACAATTTTATAATTTATTTTCACCCACTTTGACCCCTTGTTTATACCTTGTCTGCTTCAGGATTTCTCATCCTAATGTTCATTGTCATGAGAGAGGTGTAAATACTGTTAACAGACCTCAGCTACACATTTCTTCGGTGCGTAACAGCTGTTGCAGTGTTTTCAGTACGTGGTATACAACTAGAGAAGCACAATGCAGTATCCTTTTGGCCTTTCCTCCTGCAGGCAAGCATTATTTCCCAAAGAAGCCAATAGTTTGATGTAAGATCTCTGTAATCACATTGTTGTGGTTGTGGGTGGGATAGAGTTAATTCTCTTTCTAGCAGTTGATATAGTGCTATAATTTAGGTTTAGGATGAGGATAATATTGATTACACACAGATGTTTTTAGTTTTTGCCAAGCGGTCAAGCACTTTTCTTTCAGCTTCTCATATTGGCCTGCTAATAGGGTGGGGAGGAGGGAGGAAAGTGTGTGTACCCAAGGATCTAGGAGGTGACACAGCCGGGACAGGTGACCCAAATTGACCAAAGAGATATTCCATACCCTATGACATCATGCTTAGTGTAAACCGGGGGCTTGGCTAGGAGGCAGTTTGTCTTGGTACTAGCTGAGTGTTGTTGGGTCCAGGTATCAAGAAATTGTTCTGTGGATCATTTATTTTGTATATTCTTTTATCATTATTAGTAGTCATAATATTCTTTATCCTTTCTGTCCTACTGAACTGTATTTATCTCAACCCATGATTTTTGCTTTTTCTCCCTTTTCTCTCCCTTATTCCACTGGGGAGGCTGTGTGGTTGTTTTAGCTGCCTGCCAGGTTAAACCAGAACACACATGCAGAGGAGTATGGCACTTAGGATATGAATACAAGGCAAAACCTGTGTCTGGGGGCTGGAAAGACATCTGAAACTGCCTCTTTATAACTTCATTGGAAGAGGAAAGTCTAGAGAAGAGGACAACCTCCCTTTCCTTGCTTCCCAACATTTTAGCTTTTCCTTTGCAGTTAATACTTACTCTGTGTCAACAGTACCGCTTGGGAAGTTTTCTTACTGGTCACATTAAAAGCAAATGAAATGCCCCATCACACTCAACTCTTAAGTGTTCTAACAATTTCTCTAGTGTCATTATTTCTTGCAAAGGACTATGTCACTAGGAGATAATCTGCTTCAAGAGAAGAACAAGAGAAGACCACATTACTGTATTTGCCAAGAGAATATCAAGGGATTAGTGTTGATAAGGGGTTTGGCTAGGGACAAGAAAAAAACCCCACAAATTCTCCTACCCTCCTGCTGTTATGACATATCCTGATACAGGATATGTTTTTCTCTACCTGCAGAGACCCTCTGGTATATCAGGTTTGGTGGTGCATGTGTATGGTGTCTGACACAGGATCCAGTCTTACTGAGGGTGCGATTAAGCTTGCTCCTTGGTCCTTGGCTTGTTCATGGACCCCAGCTGAACTGTACATAAACTGATAATTGCTATGTAAGGTGTTTGACAGAGAAACATTTTCAAGGAAATGTTTTATAGTTCCTGGCTGTGTTTCATACAGCTCTGACATAGACATCTATGTGAGATAAAAAATGCATGTGTGTGAAAATTATATCAAAGCTATGGAAAGAAACTTGAACTTTTTTTTTTTTTTGGGTGGCTTAGAATGCTAAGCTAAAAGAAATATTTAGCTTTTTTCTTTTTTTTTTTTTTGTAAGGTTCCATTGAGTACATTGTATTGAAATCCCACCAGAAAAAACACCCTATGAACACTTTAATTCAGTTTTTCAGTTCACTATTTTCTTAGGGCTTGGACAATGTATTTGGAAGTTCACATCCCCTAAAGTAAAAAACTAGCTTATTGTTTTTGCACTAATGGTTCATTAAGACTATGTTCCAAAAGTGGGACCTGCTTCCTGGTTCCCATGAATAAACTGGTGTCTTGGACACATGGTGACTCCTTTTGCCAAGAGCACATCTGACAGTAGGTAGCACCAGGGCAGTCACCAAGTTCAGGTAGTCTGCAGAAGCAGGAAAGGTGGTTGTGCTAGGGAGCAGTGATAACTCCCCACACTCTCCAGAGTGAAGCCCTGCTCTCATATATTGACTAAGCGACCTAAACTGGAGGAGAGCAATTAAATAAATTTAATTATTTTATCTGTAGCTTTATCCTGTATGTAGCAGAGGAAGGGTTACCAGAGAATGAATATTCCTCTTTAACAAGATAAATCCAGTCCTTTTAATGAGCTCTTCTACAGAGACAAACTAAGATATGAGATAACTCCTGTTTGTTCATTATGCTAATTAAAAAAGAACACCTCTGGCCTTGTGAAAACAAAACTGATTAAAGAAAAAGCAGTAAGTCAACTTGGAGTTGTGAAGTACAAATTGTACAGAGCACACAATGGCCATTAAGTCAAAACTGAACAGTCTGTTTAGTGAAAAGTGAATTTGGCTTTGGGGCTTGCCTGTGACTTTTCCTGACTCTTACGTATTAAATGCATATGGGCTATGGAAATTCAAGAAGTGGGAATTCACTGAACAAGCACAAACCCCCCTTCTGTTTAATTAAAGTAAGCAGAGTAGAAAACCTTCCTCCACAAGAAAAATATTTTAACTGGTTTATTATCTTTGCAGGTATTTATTCCAGTTTAAGTCTTATGAATATTATTCCACTTTGGATGGCAATGGAGAAAATGTTAGGTTTTACTCATGTCTTCTGAGTATGACAAGCTTTTAGGAAACCAATATTTCTCTTGCAAGACTTCCATCCATTCTATGGTATTCTTGGGAATTGCTGGAAATTTTTCTTTATTTAACATTTACATTACTTCAGAAGATGCAGTTTTATTTGTGGAAGAAAATTAAAGAACAATTTAGTGGGCTTCTGATTAGAAATTTTGAATATATTTAAGAGAGTAGTGGATACCGAAGATTAATTTTTGAAGGTTAATAGAACTCATTGTCTACAGTTGGATTTGCTTCACAACCTCTGTGACTATTGCATTCAGCACTGATACCTATGTCTGAAATACTGGATTTTAATTAAAAGTACTATACTTTGTCCACACTAAAATGTACACATACATGTGTGTATTAGTGGTGATAAGATAAAGAACCATTTTTGGTTTTATATAACTTAAGGTAAAAAAACCCACAAGACATGAAACAACACAAAGTGGCAGACCTATCTTACTCAAGTTGGAAGTACAGACCCATGCATTGAATAAAAATTTTGTGGCTGTAATTGTAGCTATATCTATATAAGCTGTCTTAAAGTGTCTTTGGTCACCACCAAGCAGTGTGGAAATTTGCACCTTGGTTCAGTAAATATTGCTTTTTATATCCTCATCTGTCTGTGGAACTGAGCAAACAAGTCACATTGATTTTGTCAGCTTTGCCCAGAGTATGTGATTGTGTTGACAATACAGCTTTGCTGATCTTCCTGTAGCATCTTACAGGGGTAGAGTAAGTTCTTCCTTTCTGAAATGCTTAAGACCGTCAATTAAGTTCCCTAAGACCTTCCATGCAATAATTTGCACTATATGTTATTTCAGTACGTTATTTCTTCTATTCAGGATTTCCAGAATATATAGATATATTTAAAAAATTATAAAAATATAATACTGTCTTTGATCATTAACCAGAATTCGGAAAAATTCAGTGGAAGCAAACACTTAATCCTACAATAAGACCATAACTCTCAGAACTAAGCTATATTTACGTTGAAAACAGAGATATAAACACTAATAGCACTACAAATATATGTCCTTTATATATACCTCTATTTTCAGAATGGCAGTAAGAGGACAGTTCTCACAATGTTGGAAAAGACCTTTGAGATCATCGAGTCCAACCATACCTATTGTCTACTAAACCTATTGTCCCTAGGCATCTCATCTACCCATATTTTAAATACATTCAGGGATGTTTACTCAACCACCTTTCTGGGCATCCTGTTTCAGTGCCTGATACTTTTCCTAACAGTTATTACCTAACTTTTAGGTTATAGGCATTTTTGTCTTTATTGAGGTAACAACCCTCCCCCTGCCCTCCTCCCTCCCAGTTTCCAACAGTCAGTGACTGAATATCTAATTACTCTGCTGTTTTGAGTTTGTGTTGCAAGGTTTGGGTGGGGGGACAGAGGGGAGGGATGGGGGAGTGGAGTCTGTCAGGGTGCATGGGTGTCTTCTGCGAGAAGCTTCCCACAAGACCAATACCAGCTCTCTCAAGAATGGACCCACTGCTGGTCAAAGCTGAGACAAACTGTTACAGTGATAGCTAGTGCCTCAGGGGTAACATATTTAAGAAGGTAAAAAACCTGCAAGTGACAGCTTTTTGCCTCCAGAGAAAGAAGATGTAAGAAACTTTGCTGACATCAAGGTCAGTGAAGAGGGAGGGGGAGGAGGTGCTCTAGGTGCTGAAGAGAAAGATTCCCCTGCAGCCTGTGGCGAAGACCGTGGTGAAGCAGGCCGTTGCCCTACAGCCCACAGATGATGGGGAGTAGAGATTCCACCTGCAGCCTGTTGAGGTCCCCATGGTGATCAGGTGTAGACAACATGAAGTACACTGTGACCTGGAGGGAAGCTCACACTAGGGCAAGCTCCTGACAGGACCTGTAACCTGTGGAGAGAGGGGACCATGCTGGAGCAGGTTTGTTGGGGCAGACTTGTGACTTGTCACTTGGAGGACTGGTCTGCCCCCCATGGAAGCCACACTGGGGCAGTTGATGAAGAACTGAAGCCCCAGTGGGCAAGAACTCACAATAGAGAAGTTCATGGAGAACTGTCTCCCATGGGTGGGACCCCAAGCTGGAGCAGGGACAGATTATGAGGAGTCCTTCCCCTGAGAATAAAGAAGTAGCAGCAACAACATGTGATAAACTGACTGCGACCCCCATTCCTTGTTCCCCTGTGCCATTTGGTGGTGGGGGGAGAGAGAGGTCATGAATAAAGGTGATCCCAAGAAGAAGGGAGGGGTGGGAGAAGGTGTTTTAAGATTTGGTTTTGTTGCTCATTATCCTACTCTGTTTTCATTGGGTACTTTCTTGGGGAGGGGAGGGGTGCGGAAGGGTTGGTAATAAATTAGATGCATCTTATTCCATGTTGAGTCTGTTTTGCTCATGACATTAATTGTGGAATGATTTCTCCCTGACCTTATCTTGACGCTTAAGCCCCTCAATATATATTTTCTCTCCTGCCTAACTGAGAAGGGGAGTGATAGAGTTGCTTTGCTGGGGACCTGGTCTCTAGCCTAGGTTAACCCACCACATTGACACCTTGTAAAAACCAAAAACTCAGTGTGCTTAGACCTGCTGGAAAGTGAAGGTTGATTAGGTATGCACATAAATCCAAGAAACAGTCTGAGAATTATGTTTTTATGTTTCTTCGACCTTCCTTCATTTGAAAAGAACAGCAAGTTGAAAGCAGAAAAATCCTTCCAGTACTGCTAAAGATAAATGTGTCATGTGATTTATCAGCTTTTCCTGTGTAAGAAAAATATTGGAAATACCTTTGAAACCAAAGAGGCAGCTTTTTTGTTTATTTTTTGACATAGTTTTATTCTTCTCCCCCTCCCCCAATAAAATACAATTGACAACAATTACAAAATACATCTAAAATACAGCATTTCCCATCAAACTTTAACCTCAGGTCTGGAAAGCAGTCCTGAATTTTACTTCAGAAATTTTGCATTTTAAAATACCATTTATTGCTCTATCAAAAAAGTGGGTTTAAGATTAATTCCATGTTGAAAAAAGGGATATAAGCCAAAGAGGCAACATAATATATACATAGTATTTATTGAAAGAAAAACCCCCAAAAACCAAAGTCAATCTTCTATATTTTTCTTCAGTATATCTGTGAAAAATTTAATGAACAGTGAATATTGAATAAAAAACCAGTTTCTTTTACTTCTTTAACTTCTTAGGGAGTTAAAGCAGTAAAAATTTGTTAATAATTTGGGTAAAATAAAAAGCAGACCATTTCAAACACTGAGATATAGAATATGAACATTTTAAAGCCTAAATTTCCATTTTTGAAATGTAGAAGTTTTTTTCTCTTGAAATTTAAACCAAAGCTTTTAGTTTTAAAACTTTTCATTACATTTTATTACATATAACTCCAGCATATTTTTCATTTATACCCAGGCATTAGAAAGATTCACTTTTCATTTATGCTGAATAAATTTCTCCTGAAATAGTTGTCTACTTTGGAGTCCTAATCATGGACAAACTTACCATGTGTTGTACTGCAAAAACAAAACATAAAAGCAATGACACCAATGATGTAAAAGCTAAATAATAAATGGAGCAATCAGAATAAAGAGTAGAATGCATGATTAGAGACTTATTTTCGTAGAAAATGAAGACTGTTAAGTTGTAATTTATAAGGAGCTTTAATCAAAACAACTGGAAGAACCTTAAGCAATAATATATTAGGAGGCTCCAGAAATATCTACAGAAGAAAGTGGAAAGAAGTTATGTATCTGTTATGTATCTTTTCTGTTATGTATCTTTTGATGGTCTTTTACTAATAAAAATTTTCAGTTCTTATTAGATTTAAAAAATAAAATAAAAATTAAATAAAAAACAATACAATAATATAGTTGTTACATTTTGTTTAGCAGGAGGGGAAATGCCAGCACAATGTAGAAAAAGCTGCAGCTGTAACACTCATCATAAAATGTCTTGAGCAGGTGGCCAAACATTGCCATTTAGCGGAGTCCATGAAGTCCCTGAAGGACACATGTTGTGGACAGACGAGACCTAGTTGCAAATGACCAATGCAGAGGACAAGAAAATGCTGCCAGCGAAAGAGAAAAATAACTGTCTCAAAACAAAGGGCTGAGAATGGAGCACAAAGTCTTGGAGTGGTCTGAAAAGTTACTAGTTGCACAGCAATGAAAAGCAAAACAGCAGTCTCAATGCAAAGAAAGGCGATCTGGGAAAAGAGCATACAGTAAGCACTGAACAAAAATGGCAACCCAGAAAAAAGTGAAGGAGTAATTTTTCTTTACCTTTTATAAACTGTAGGAGAGCAGCATTTCCTTCAAGTGATGGTCTATGATGGGGTTACAAGGGAAGAGCAACTCATGTAATCTACCTGGCCTTGTGCAAAGCATTTGACGCTATACCACATGACATGTCTCTAAATTAGGCACATGTGGATGGACCACCTGGTCTTAAGCACTGCTATGTAGTGCTCCTCTCCCAGCTGGGACCAAACCATGACAAATTTGCACTGTGCTCTCCCATTAGTGGCACAACATTCAGCTGAGGACAGTGACTCCTTGCCACAGTTACATGGTGTATTAATTTAGGGGACTAGAAGAGCATGCACACATGGAAGATTTGAGATTATTTCTGTTCCTAAATTTTTTTGTTTGTGTTTTTTTGAGAGAAAGATTTTGGTTTCAGTTTGGTTTTGGCTGAAGTTTCCAAAGAAGCCTAAGGACGGAGGGATCCAGTTGTGTTCAATTTCTCCATACATTTCTTGAAAGACTTTGTATCTAAAGAAGTCACATACAGAGGCTGTTAGGTTATGAAGTTGAAGTTTAACAAGCTTTGCTGCTGATGGATATAGGTGCTCAGCTTGAGCCTGGGTACATTTTTTTTGCTATTTGCTATATATTCTGATCACACAGGATTTCACTATTTATTATTTCATAAAACCAGTATATGCCAAGCCCTCATCGCTGTGAAATGAAAACTTGAACTAAAATGAATGTGAATTGAATGAAAACTCAAGCAGAAATCTGCAGATGGATTTATTCACTAAAGTGTAAACTGCCTCACTGTTCTTTGGATTGTCAGTTGTGAAGCTGGCTGATGATTTTTTGAGTGTCCCATTCCATGCCCTGGAGATGCTGAAGGGATACAAATACAGAGCAAGGAATGGAACAGCACACAGGGAGACAATAGAAGTGAGAAAAAAAAAAAAAAAAACAACAATAGGAAGGGAAAGAAACAGAAACTGAATTGTACCTGAGCCCAAGGACGAGACTTTCCTACACTGCATGCGATGATGGTGGATTATTTAAGTTAATAGAATATTAAGGTTATTTATTACATGCACTATTTATTTTCTTTCCAGTCTAGGTTGGTAGTAGACTGCAACTCAAGGTAGGATTCAGTCCAAATCAAAAGCTATGTTTGATGACGCAGGGGTACAATTAAGATGAAGGAAATTTAGAAAACTCCAGAAGACACCTTCAGCTGCTCTGATTTCAGTACATTTATTGTGGCCTCTTTAAGACTCTCCACAGCAGTATTGCAATAGCGCCACTGCCTTGATCAGCAAACTCAAAATGGTAAAAGTATTGTCACCTTTACTGTAGCATGATTACTAGATGTAGGTCTCTCACTATATTGTTTAGAACCTGTCCTTTTAGAGAAGCCCATGGAGCTTCTTTCCTTTCTGGAAGGAAGCTCAGAAGAGGCAAGGTTTATTCTCTGTCAACCTAGTCTGTTTTAATAGGCAAAGGAAAGGATTTTTTTAAAAAATTAGACAGATTATCATGGATCCCAACAGAAATTTTCTCTGGGTGCTGGATCTATGTGCTGCGCTAGTATTTCTACTGTCAGCAATAATTAGTATTTCAACTATGTTTTGCTGAAAATCAAGACAATTATTTTAATCTCTGATAGTATATGTTTGCTATGTCACTACTGTTAAAAGAAACTAAATGAGGGCCTTGTTCTCTGTCTGCATCATCTGCACATGGTGATCACTAGTGGTTAGTCGATCATAAACTGCATGATATTTAACAAATATTCTGTTGACAATGGAGGCATGAAGAAGTAGGAACAAACTTATTACTCCGAATGTTTTTATCTAAGTTACTTATGGTCCTACATCTATCATAGCACTCCTAATTTCCTTACTTAAGGAAGGAAATAATAATGCCTAATAATTAGAGACTATAATATTTAGGGTTTACTGAAAGATTTTCAGCTAGTCTTCCTTATACTGAAATATTTATAGAATCATAGAATCGTAGGGGTTGGAAGGGATCTCAAGAGATCATCAGGTCCAGCCCCCCTGCTAAAGCAGGCTCCCTAGCTCATATTGCACAGATAGGCATCCAGACAGGTCTTGAATATCTCCTGAGATGGAGACACCACCACCTCCCTGGGCAGCCTGTCCCAGGGCTCTGTCACCCTCACTGGGAAAAAGGTCTTCCGCATGTTGGTGCGGAACTTCCTGTGCTCCAACTTGCAGCCATTGCCCCTTGTCCTGTCTCCACAGACCACTGAAAAGGGGCTGGCCATTTCCCCCTGCATCCCATACTTCAGGTATTTATAAACATTAACAAGGTCCCCCCTTAGTCTTCTTTTCTCTAGGCTGAACAGTCCCAGCTCACTCAGCCTTTCCTCATAGGGGAGATACTCCAGGCCCTTAATCATCTTTGTAGCCCTCCTCTGGACTCTCTCCAGGAGATCCCTGTCTTCTTTATACCAGGGAGCCCAGAACTGGACACAATACTCCAGGTGGGGCCTGATCAGGGCAGAGTAGAGGGGGAGGATCACCTCCTTCGACCCACTGGCCACGCTCCTCCTGATGCACCCCAGGATCCCATTGGCTCTCTTAGCCACCAAAGCACACTGCTGGCTCATGGCCAACCTGTCATCTACCAGGACCCCCAGGTCCTTCTCCACAAAGCTCTTCTCCAGCAGGTCATCCCCCAGCCTGTACTAATACAAACGGTTATTCCTTCCCAGGTGCAAGACTCTACACTTGCTTTTGGTGAACCTCATCTGGTTTCTCCCTGCCCAGCTCTCCAGCCTGTCCAGATCTCTCTGGATGGCAGCGCAGTCCTGCGTGTCAGCCACTCCTCCCAGATTTGTATCATCGGTGTACTTGCTGAGGCTGGATGCTATTCCCTCATCAAGGTCATCAATGAAGACATTAAACAGGACTATATGATCTGTACCTGAAAAGAAGATAGAAGGTTGAATGAAAGGAAGCAAGAAGATGCAACAGTAGTGACAGAGCTGCTGAAGATGTAAAGAAAAGAACATGAAAGTACTATTGGTTAAAAATTAATAGTAGAAGGCATCAAAAAATTAAAAATTGTCTTCCTTGTCATTAAATAATGTCATTGACATTAAAACAGTGGAAGACTTCATTGCTTTTTCAATATCCTCAGCATTCCATTGGCTATCCAAAAAGTCTGTGTTTTTCTGTTTTATAGAGTTCATAAAGATAACAGCTTCTAAAGGGAATGAAAATTATATCTATTTTCACTGCAACTCAAACTGGATTTTTAATCAGATATTTATATGTAGAAAGTAGTAGTGCTCTAATCCCTCTTTCTGAAAGATTTTGGATGTGTGCATGGGAAAATGGTAAGAGTAGCCTGCTGGAAAGGGATCTGGAGCTGCTGGTGGATGCTCAGTATGAGACAGCAGTGTGCCCTGGAAGCCAAGAAAGCGGACCGCATCCTGGGATGCATCAAACAAAACATAACTGGCCACTCAAAATTGGTGATTATCCTGATGTGTTGATAGAATCATAGAATCACAGATTGGTTTGGATTGAAGGGACCTCAAAGTTCATCTAGCTCCAACCCCCTGCTATGGGCAGAGAAATTGCCCACTAACCCAGGTTGCCCAAAGCCCCATCCGACCTGGCCTTGAACACTGCCAGGGAGGGGGCAGCCACAGCTTCTCTGGGCAACCTGTGACAGGGACTCACAACCCTCACAAGGAATAATTTCTTCCTGAATTTTTACCTTAATCTATCTTAATCTACTCTCCTTAAATTTAAGGCTATTCCCTCTTTCCTATCACTACATGCCCTTGTAAATAGTCCCTCTCTATATTTTCTGTAAGCCCCTTTAGGTACTGGAGAGGTGCAATAAGATCTCCCCAGAGCCTTTTGTCCAGGCCGAACAAGACCAAGTCACTCAGCCTGTCTTCATAGCAGGGGTGATCCAGACCTCTGACCATCTTTCATGTCCCTTCTCTGGACTTTCTCCAACAGGCTGTGTCCTTTAGCATTGTCTTGCATGCAGTTCTGCATGCAGTTCTGCACCCCACAATTTAAAAGGGATGTTAAAGCACTGAAATACTTCCAGAGGAAGGCAAAAAGGCTGGTAGAAGTATGGAATGCATATTCTGTCAGGAGCAGATAAGGTCTCTGGCTTTGTCTAGTCTGGAGAAAAGGAGGCTGAGGGGCAACCTCATTGCTTTCCATGAAGAAGGGAAGTGGAGAGGGAGGTCCTGAGCTCTTCTCCCTGGGATCCAGCAGCAGGGCACGTGGGAATTACTTTAAGCTGCATCAGAGGAGGTTAAGACTTGATGCTAGGAAGCGTATCTTTACTGAGAAGGTGGACAAATGCTGGAACAAGCTTCCTAAAGAGGTGGTCAATGTCCCATGTCTGTAGGTACTAAAGAAGCATTTGAACAATAGCTTTCATAACAAGCTTGAACTTTGGTTCAACCGAGAAGTGGTCACTAGATGATCATTCTAGCTGGAACTACCTTTCCCCTTCCTAATCCCATCCCTTTTCCCTCCCTTCTCTTCAAATAGCTTTAATGTTAAGCAACATATTTTTTAGGTTTGTTTAAAGAAAAAATGGATATTTTTTTTAATAGTAGTATTTATTTTCCTTTATTCTCCAACTCAGTCATATTCTATATACTTAAACCATTTTTTCTTGAGTCATTTCACACCCGCCCCCCATTAAAGTCAATGCGTTATTTGGGGTTATGTAACATCATATATTTTAGTACCTACTTTAAAAATATGTGCATTGAGAGATATGAGTTCTCATGTTTTACTGGTTTAGATCCAGTTCCTGCACCGTAAGGGAAATTTTTGTGGAATAAAGATTTTTGGCTCTTGTATTGGGGAGATCTGTATAGCCAATAGTGTACAGAAATAATATTTTCAAAACAACAATTTAAAGTTCTTTTCCTGATGCTTAAAATGTCTGTTAATAGTATTTTTAATTAATATTAGAAAGCTTTTGTTTAAGCTGTTTAGTTAGACAAGCTCCTAGGCGCCACACATATGGTTAGCAATATGCTTCCCAATCTTGATTCAGAAATGAAAGAAATTGGCCTGTCTGTGAATAATGCATACTTGTAATGAAGCTTGATAAGAAATGGTGATGCGTATACACTCACTTATATAGGAACAAAAGCGGTTAAAACTGCACAGATTTTCAGACCTCTTGCTAATCTTTCATTGTTTGATTTTCTATGGTGTGTATGAGAACCTCCAAATGCCATTTTGATTTTCTATGGTGTTTATGAGAATCTCCAAATGCCATATACTGTTAATTCAGTCTGATCATAACATGAGGTTCTTTGGTTTGCTCACATGACAAGATATTACTGCAATACAGTGAGATGACCAGCCTTGTGCTAGAACAGCTTAGGAGGTATGCAAGCAATTTTAACAAAAAGTGGACCCAATGCAATCTTATTTTCACTGAAAGACTTTGAATTCACTATTTCTGCTGGAAGTTGGTGTTAATATATATGTAAAATTACGGACATTATGACCATACCCTAATGTCATGAAGTTCCTGTAAAATTCACATTGAACTTAAATATATCCTAGAAGTCTAGGATTGTCTTAAAATAACACTTGATTAGGCATTCAAACCATATTCTATTTTCTGCTAAGATATTCCCTATATTTTGAGTAATGTAACTGAAGACAAAAGCACGGTCTCAGGACATACACATTTTTAAACATTTCTGTAATTATCTTTTAAGAAAACAATGTACCTATATGCTCATATCTGTTGACTAACTATTGTCAAAAATGGAAATGAAATAATAGAACAAACTGGAATACAAGAAAGTAGTTACCAAAGTAATGTAAATCAGGTTCCATCTCCTGTTATTTTTAAAGGATATGCAGTAATACAAGGCTTTCTGCAATATACCTGCCTCCTAAAGGAAAAAATGGTACTTTGATGAAGCAGTGAAAGAAATCCTACCACAATTGTTTAAGTAATTTACATTTTCCAAAGCAACCCAATTGTGTTTTCTTGTCTGATTTCTTACAGTCATAGTTTAACCTGGCAAGCAGCTAAAACAATCACACAGACCTGGTTCATTCCCCCTGCCATAGTGGGATGACACAGAGGATCAAGAAAAAAAGGTAAAACTCATGTGTTGAGTTAAAGATGGTTTATTATGGCAGAAAAGGAAGAGAATAGTACTACTCCTAATAATAATGGAAAATAAATATACAAAACCAATGATGCACAAACTATTGCTCATCACCCATAGACCATGGATGCTCAGATAGTTCTGAAATCACAATCTAAACCCCCAGCCAGCTTCTCCCAATTTATATAGTGAGCATGACGTCTCATGGTATGGAATATCCTGTCGGCCAGTTTGGGTCAGCTGTCCTAGACATGTCACCTTCTGGCTTCTTGTACACCCCTGGCCTCCTCACTGCAGGGCATAAAAAGCTGAAAAGTCTTTGAGTTGGTGTAAACATTGCCAGGCAACAACCAAAATATCAGTGTGCAATCGACATAGTTCTTCATAATAAGTCCAAAACAGAGCACTATACTTGCTACTAGAAAAATAAAAAAACTCTATTCCAGCCAAAACCACTTAATTCCAGAATTCTTAACAAATCAAAGGAGGAAAGAGATGGCTGATATAGGACATTGTCCTTAAAAACCCCACTGTAGATCACAAGATAGCTATAATGAACTGCAATTAGACTGAAATTTTTAATGTTCCTCAAACAATTTACTCCCCTTCTCTGAGAGAATCACGCTACAGGAGAGATAAATTGCTGAGACCTTGGAGTGCTGCCTTTTGAAAGAGCCCCAAAATGGTGGCTATTTGTGACAATTAGCTTGATTTACTTACAAATTAAAGATCTGTTAAACTGAGGTATGACCAGTATGAAGCTAAAAATCTTCATGGTACCTATGTTCTTTTCCTTTCTTTATGGTGGTTTAGATTAGAAGAAGTTTCACCTTTCAAGAAATAATTGAAAAGTACAGAGTTTACAAGTGTAAGTGAATAAATCAAACATATGAAGGAAAGGGACTGCAGACTACGAGGTATTTTAGGTGTTCATTTACAAACCATTTGTCTTAGATGTAGGTTGAATGAATGTATCAGCAATTCCAACAATCTATACCTAGTTGCTTTATTACTACTGACTTTATCAATGATGAATACCCTGAAAATTGTCTCAGATAATAAAGTTTAGTTTGAAAGATGCGAAACCTCCCCAGAGCACGCAGAAGGCTCTACTCTTTCAGGTCTTGAACCAGTATGTGATGGTTTGATACTTAGCACCCAGAAAGATTAACCCTCAAGATGATGCATGAGCATTCCAAATAGGAAGCTGTATTCAGTAATAACAGCACTAGGCACTTCCACTATTTTTAATTATATTGACTTCGTTACTATTATCTAATATACATGAAATACATCAGTTTCAAAGCTAGAACTGAAAGAAGATACATGTTAACATTCTAGATTTAATTCACAGAATCACAGAATCACAGAATTACAAGGTTGGAAAAGACCTTTAAGATCAAATCCAACTGTTCCTGTCCTTTAGCTGAACAAAAGCTCCTCTGCAACATGTGCTTTAGAACCTCTTAAAGTTTTTTACAATGCATTTAAAGGAAGTAGTTAATATAATTTAATTCATAGATTTTACAATAACTTTTCTAATTTTGCAAATAATGGAACAGTCAACAATATATTGGGTGAGTGTTTTTATCAATACAGAAGATCCCAAAATAATATTAACTGTAATAAAAAATATTTTATTGAATTAATTAATTAGTAATATTTTCTCTAACAAGTGTGGTCCCAAGGTAATTCTCAAAGTGAACTCTGTAGGAAGGTGCCTGTGTACCTCCACGTAAATCTGAAGCACATTTAGTATGAAGAAAAAAATTTCTTCAGATGTATCTAGTTGATTGAAATATCTTTCCTGTGGATTATATATCTAAAATATATATTATTCTTTTTTTGTGGATTTTTTTTGTTTGTGTGGTTTTGTTTGTTTTTTTTGGTTTTTTTCGGTTTCTTCCATTATATTACAAATCTGTCTTTTCTGGATAATTGCCCATCCATTCCACTTTCATTGAAAGCAATGGCTTGTTAAGATAATTGCATGATTATGTGAATTTAAAGATAATAAAGCAGAAGTGAATGTGCAGCCAATCAAAGATGCTCTGATTGTGTATATGTAGCCAATTAGAGATGTAATTAGAAACATTGAAAATGAGGAAAAATTTTTATAAGGCAAAATAACAGCAAGTTTTTTTTTGATGCAAAATTATTGGCACCAAATAAATGTGAAAGTACTTATGCAAATACAGTATTGACTAATTTCTACATTATTTGTTTCATTAAAAAGACAAACCCAATTCACCATCATATTTAATAATACTGTGTATTCGTAAATTAACCCAAGAAGGTAAAGAAACCAGAGGGAAAATATTACCAGAAATGTGGGAATGCTCTTGGAATACAAAATGCTTCTGGTTTCACTGAACTCTAACTTGTCTGCCAGTACTCAAAGGATAGTATGTACGTCAGACACTGGCTCTGATTAACACTTGATTAAAATGTACAGTGTCTGGCTCTGTTGATGTAAATAAATGTTCTAATCACTCACAAGGATGGGGAATTTACAGAAAATAACTCCTTCCAGATTTTTCTTTTACTTCACTACAGCTGATAAGGAAGATTCAACTCTGTTCTTCCTTTCCTTCATGCTTACTTCATGCTTCCTTCAAGTTACTTTCTCAAAGTAACTTGAGGCATTGCATGACAACGGAGAAAAAGGGAAGAGGGAAAGGAAAGGGCAAACCAAGTACATAAACCATAGTTTGCAGAGATTGGTGGTCTGAATCTGATTAGTTCTTGGAAATGAGATCTTATACAGCCTAGTTGTTGTCACGTGGACAGTTTCCTTTAAGATCTCTTGAGCAATGATTTCAAGGATTAAACAGTAGTGACTTTGCAGATGAGCTAGCAGGAGTTTCATGGGTAAAATGCACAGAGACAACAGAAACATTTGTGGTTCAAACTGGAAAACTGGGTTAGAGGTTGGTATTAATGGAAGAGCAGAGATGAAAAGGTTGGTACTCTGAGTCCTGCAAGATCATAGTAGCAGTATGAAAAAAAGCTGAATGACAAGAGGATGTGGTTTTAATTTGTGGCACTTGACTAGATCATAGAGGAAACCAAAGAAATTATCCTATCTAGTCAGTGGAATGGGGAACGTGCATGATGTTGAAAACTGTTAATTAAACAGGTGTGTCGTTAAAACATAAAGGATCTGATGTGGGATATACTGGGCTGGTTGGTGAGCTTCAATAAATTCCTCAGTGTAAGTTATAAAAGAAAATGCAAGCAGTTTTGAATGTATAATTTGAGAATGCACATCAATTCCATTATCATACATAAAATGTCACACACTAAATTGGGGATATTTAAAACCAGTTTTATGCATTACAATTTATGTATTTGGTATCATTTGACTCGCGTAGTTATTTCTGAACATATGTTCCTTTATTACAAATCAGCACTCTCCTCTCTCAAAGGCTCAAATGCAAATCATCTGTATACCACCAGGACCATTTAATATACAGAATAAGCATAGTTTAAATATTTGTGCAATTGAAATTTACATATTTAAAAGATTATGGAGATATTAATTTATATTTAGTTTGCTTTTCTTAGTGTTCTGTAAGTTTATCTTCTTCTTGCTGTCATATGTCATGGAGTTACATTCTCTGAAGTCAATGGACCTGATCCTAAGCTAATGGTGTAATTCTCATTTAACCAGTGGGATCTGGTTAGAGTCAAATGGGAGCATGATGCAAATTTCTGGCAGCAGAATGTGGGCTTTAATTATCTCAAGAATGTTAAGTTTTAGCTCATGTAAAACAACCCCCAGCCCCCCAACCCACCCCCCACCCCCCACACACTCCCTGGGATGTTGTTTTTGTGCACTTATAAGCATTATGTCACCTTCTTCAAAAGCAGGAGCAATTCTCTTAATTCAGGAATAGTTTTCAGCAACTGTACAGATTGTTCCCTGAAAAGGAGACATTAAGTCTTGGACACAAATGAAATTTTGTACCTCAGGCAGGAGTGCTAAGAGAAACAGTAAGCTGTATTTAGAGGTGAAAAAAAAAAAAAATAAAAAAGAAGCAGCAGAATTTAGGGAGATATCCTTGCAACTACTGACCAGCTGGCCATCTCCAGCCAGAGATTTTTCACAAGAGAGACTCCATTTGTGGCCATTTGTTCCTGTCCAGCCATGCTCCCAGAGAATTCTTTGCTGGCAGGAATAAACAGGAAAGGAAGCTGGCCAGGAAAGTAGCTTCTGAGTTCTGGGAAACAAGAGACTTGGATTCACACTGAAAACTAACAGGAGTTAATACCTGTCTTGCAGAAGTAAGTGCTACATCAGGACTCACATACAAGATGAGACAACTGAAAACATGACTGTGGCAAGTCTCTAGTTTACACTCCCATTAATGTCAGAAGAGAAGGTGCTTACTGATTCATAGGAGCATCTGGGAATTTTCTCATTCTTTGTGGAGAAGTAGAGCCCTGGGTCAGTGGCTACTCTATTTTTTGCCTCACATTCTTCCTGTGCAGTTGAGAGCTTGCTGGAGGCACACCTGTTACTAGCTGATAAGGAGATTTTAGCTTGGGATTGCTGTTGACAGGATGTGTAAATCTTACTCTGTATAGCGAAGCTGAATGTAAGAGTTCCCACTGAAGGATTAATCGGTGTTCATTTTTCACGTTTTGGTTGCTTTTTAAAATTTTTTTTCTCCTCTCACAGTTTAACACAAGTCTCACATATGATCCTGGTGTTTCCAGCATTTGGAGGGACTCTTTTACACCTAACAGTAGTAAGGAACCTCTGTGGGGATATTAGTTGGCCGCTCAATGGTTGGGCATTGTGGTGAGTATGGCCTTGAACTGCTGAGGGCCACTGCATAAATTTGTAGGCTCTGCCAGACATCTGTGAATGTGCTGAAGAATTCCTCAGGGTAGAAATGCTGGCATTAGTCTACTTGGAATGTCTCTTTAAATGAAAGCAGCACGTATGAGAATGAGGAGGTTGTTCTGCTTTCCTTGTAATTGGTATAGGCTCAAGGCTGGAATGCTTGCAGTGCATAAAGTGACTGAAAAGCTGTTCGTCTTCGAAGGAAGATAACTACAGTCCATAATGCAGCATTATTAAATAGTTATGAAATACATTTTAGCCTGAACCATAGGAATAATATATTCAGTTTATAACAGGACCTTCTACAAAGCAGCTCACTTGCATGCCTCCAGTTTGTGTGCTGTAACCCCTATGTGCCCTTATATATACCATAAGTGTATAGTAATTTCTTTGCTTACCTGTCATTTTAAGATCATTGAAACTACTATAACAACAAGCTGATAATAGTAGTCACTTCTGTTACTCAGTGAAAAATTAAAAAAAAATATTAGTTTAAGGAGAGGAATGGTATTTAAAAAAAAAAACAAACAGGAAGACTATAAAAAATGTATGCATCATTTAAAAAGTGTACTGTGGGTTATGAATAAAAAAGAAAGTATGAATTATATGCAGATTTACTTGTTGTTTACATGCATTTTATTGGAATGTTTTGAGTTAAGTTACACAAAGTTGGATGAAATAAATAGGTTATGGAAAAAATTAGCCTAACAAAAACACTCTTTGACCAGCAAACATTGCTGTAATTTTTTATGGGTTCCAGGTAAGGAAGGAATGCTCATACAATTGAATTCCCTGAGGAAACTTGGGGGAAATAAGTCTTCCAAAAGAAAGCCTGTTAGATAAAACTATAAGACCCAACAGCCAGGGTTGTGAGTCCTGGAGAAAAAATGATCAAATGTAGACAGCAAAGCATCTAGGAATATAAAAGATAGAGGAGCCAATACAGGACAACAGTACTAGAGAGAGGTTTCAAATTGGTTTTCATTCTGCTGGAGATAGAAAGACATAAGAAGGCCTAGAGAATATCCAAATTAATGTAGTTCCCACCAGGATTTGAAAGATCAAGTTTCAAGGCCCTTTACCAACTCAGACACTTGAGTATTCCCCTGCTCTCACAGCAAATAGTTTTACTATCTGATTTATCCAGAATCTCACTGTCTGCTGCATCTGGATATTCCATCAGCAAAGTTTTCATCAAAACCAGAGTATAGGTACATGGAAAAGTCATCTGGCTATTTTCTATACTTCTTAGTTCTGCAATATTGAAGATAGGTTCCTCAATAATCATATTTATATTTCTGCAGTGTTGATGTTAAAGCACTGAAGGGCATCCTGCTCATCTGATAGGTCTTTTAAATGGAAAAAAAAAGAAAGAAAAAAGATGTTTGTTGTGAATGATGCTCATTGAAGGAAACACAAAAATTACAAAAAAACAGACCCAAAACAAACATTACTATATGTTAATATATTTATAAATTATATATTTTCCTTATGGCAAGGCCTGTCTCACAATAAGAGAAGATGTTATTTGTAGGTCCCTGAATCTGAAATCTAAACCCAGGGGCAGATCTTGATAAGAAGAAAACAGTTTATAAAGAGCTTTCAATCTAATTTCTGCTGAGATGACAGATTCTGATATAACATGCATTAAGTAGGTATGTCAAGCATCATTGCCCACAGAAATAACTTGAAAAGATTACAAAGGATCAGATAATTAGTTAAATAAGTTTTTCATACATTGTCTGGGACTTTGGATTCATGGGTGTTTTTTTTTTTAATCTACAAGTCTTTTCTTGAGAGATGGGAGTAAATGAAGTAACTTTTTTTATTTTTGCAAAGCCCAACTTGATGAGAAAAATAAAAAATGCACTAAATTCAGAATAATAATTCTCAGGTGTGTTAAAGAGGCTTTTATGATTATATGATTACTTTGGCAACAAGAAGAATAAATCCTGATCAAAAATCCAATAGTGATAAAATATTTTATTTTGATCAGATTAAGCAGGTATCTCCATAGCTGTAGCACTGGAAGGAGACAAGGGAAGATGCATAAATTTAAAACTGTGTAAACTTATCTTTCCTATAATTTTGCTTAATCTCTTGTAGAGCTTTGAAACCCTAGTTTAAATGTAGGGTTAGTGCCATCAAAAATTCAAGATATGTTCATCTTTTCAGCATAAGAACTATATTTTCAATCCTACTGAATGAAAAAACCCGCAATTTTTCTTATCTTCAAGTCAAATTAAGAAGTTAAAATATCTGACACAATGGGTGTGAAAAATACTTGAACCTGTCTCAGACTTTAATGAACTATTTAATAATAATTTTAAAAAGATGCACCATTTAGAAAATTTCTAACAGTTCTACAATGCAGTCATATTTTTGTACAGTAAGAGGAGAAATGCTGTTGAGACAAGAAAAAATAGACATATTTTCAAGGAAAGTCGGGGGTTGGACCTGATGATCTCTTGAGGTCCCTTCTAACCCCTACAATTCTGTGATTCTGTGATTCTGTGAATTATTTTTATTTTGTGAAATGCTGTAATAGGGTTTGCTGGCATCCTTTTCCAAAACACTAATCAATGTTTTCCTGATCCTGAAATGTGATACTTATAGCTATATATCTTATAATTTTTATAATGGAAGAGACAGCTATGCAATTTAAGAACAAAACTCAAGAAATCAGTCCTTAGGCAACTGGAAACATAAATAAAGGAGTCAAATTTTAGATTAAGCACAGTACTTATTTGATAAAAATGGACTTAAATAGTGTTAAAAGAACTTGTTTCCATTAAGTAGGCTATATCTTGCCACTTTTTAAAAAAAGCCCCCATAGCACCCCCCCCCCCCAAAAAAAAAGAACAATTCTACAAGCCCTTAGTTTTATATTTTGTTACTTGTGTCCTCCTCTCCAATAGTTTAAAAAAAAAAAGCAGTGAAAAAACTGAGAACAGCTGGTTGCTGGTTATCTAAACTATTATGGGAAGTAGCATGGCTTAAATATAATCATTACACAGGTTAGACTGACAAAGTAGGGAGCAGGAGGTGATAACTTTCTGGTTTTGCACATACCATCTGTCCCAGAACTGGCTTGTGTGCTAAGCCCAGTTCCTTCCCTTTTGATTATCCAGCCTCCTTGAAGTAGATGCAACATTTATGCAAAAAAGATGAGCATCTCATTGCTGTGCAAATCTCTGATTATGGCACTGGTAGTTGATAAATACTGCATGATGTACTACATTCATTTCTGAAGGGACCAAAGAAAATGAACGCGTCAGGGGTACCAATCCTTAAAAGGATCATACAGGCAGCTTGCTACTATGGCGATATAATGAAGTTCTCAATTTCAGGAAAAAGAAGGAAAAAAGATTGCAGAATCAGCAGGGAAGTAGACATCAGTTTTACAGGCCTATGTGGCCTGTAATTTCAATTACTTTAAATTGATTCCTGACAAACATTGTGCCCTATAGAATTCATAACTTTGTTTCAATTTGTAATCTACAACTTCAGAACTTATATATGTACATTGTTGTTTTGGGTTTTTTTCTTTGCTATTGATCAACCATTAGAGATCTTTCAACTTACATGTGTCAAGGATGTGAGAAATTAATTAAAAGTGCAGATGAATTCAAGCTCTCTTAATATATTAAAATCACTCTTTTAAATTAAATAAATGCAGCTTTACCTAAAAAACTGTACAGCTAGTCCATGTTTAAATGAAATATCACCTCATATCAGCAAAATGAATTTGGACCAGCATTAACATCTAGAATTTTTTGTACTGTACATGAATACAAATTAAATGAGGGGGTTTCAAGCAAAAATTAGAGGAAAAAGGAAAACATGCATATGACAAGTTGAATAGCTTGAATATTGCTTTATAATGTAATTTCATTGTTTATACTAATCTTGGGTATTATTATTAGATATTCTTCTCCTCTCCTGCCTTACCTATTCATTAGTGACTCAATGTATTCAACTTCAAAGAACTTTTGTGAGACTAAATCAAAGTTTGCTTACAATTTCTGATGTTCCTTCTTTTCCTGTGGAAAATATTTCAGAAATTGGTGTAAATTCTCTTATTTAGGCTATGTGGCCAACATACGTTGCTCTCAGAAATGTCACATAAAATAGCATCAAAAAGTTTGTCCAACTGAAGCCCAGAGTACTTTGTCCTGGACTTCCATGACATTGGATTTACACCTTATACTTTTGAATCAGCTGTTTTATTTCTGTGCTGAGATCTTTCAAAATGTTTCTGAAAGGAGGTGACAGTTATATTTACATTTTGTAAGGATGTGGAAAGCAAATCTGAATTTTGCACATTAGTTATACTTATGTTAGAATTCATAACACTTCTATGTAAGAATATGATAATTTTTCATTCCTTATTAGATTCCATTTTGGGATCATACACTCTCACTCTATTTTGTTAAACTTGAGAACTGTTACTTCACATTTTCTGTATGTTCTGATTTACATGTGGATCCGTTTCACTGAGCGGTAAGAACAAATTGAATGGTATATTAGATAGTTAATAAAATAATCCAAGGTCTCATGGTTCTTTCATAAGCACTGTATAAAGATAATATTATAAAGAATAAAGTGAATAATGTGAAGACCAGCCAATCTGAGTCCCTACAACTCATATATTAAACATTCTATTACTTATCTGAATAGAAATGGGAAAAGAGAAAATATAAATCCAATTAAGAAAAAAACTGATATCCTTATATGAACATGAGGAATAATTTGCATAAAAATGCAGTTAGGAATCAAGTTAATTACCTGATAAGCAAATGTCTCCCCAAATTTTGTCTAAGAAACATTTCAAGTATTTATTTGTCCACAGTGATATATGAGGGAACGTGAGCTTGGATCTACCTCATTTAACTTTAGACATATAATTGAGGTGTATAAATTAGTAGTGTAATTACCAAGATCCTTTCTAATATTACTTGAAAGAATTAGACCCCTCCACAAAGCAAGTAGAATTTTGGGTAGCCTGCAAACTTCAAGGGAAAATGGAGTGACAGTCTCCTTAATGAAGATATTTCATACATGTGTCTAAGCATAGATGGCAGGAAATGTGGATATTCAACTGCGGAAAAATTTGTAAAATCTTGACAAATCTTTCATTTCCCTATGTCAGCAGATTTTCAGTTTCAGTAACTAGAAGTGAAAATATGCAATTTAAATATTTAAACACTCAGTCTACTGAGGTTAGGAAAGTTTGGGTCCGTGACAATACCATACTGACAACATGCCACTGAGGAGTAGAAGAGAAGCTTTTACTTCAACAGGGGAAGAGACATAGGTGCACAGGTTGTTTCTAAAATGCAAGGAAGACAAATAAAAGCAATATAGTAATGCAAAAAAATACAGTAAATATTTCATATGTATCATTTTCATTATAACAGCATCATACTTGGTTACACGTGCCAGCTCTTGTTTAGGAATATTTCAGACCTAATTAATTAAAGTGTCTTTTCCTTATCTAGAAGGAGCACATTGTTTTACTGGTTTAATCATCTTTGAAATTATAAGAATTTAAATTACAGGAAATGAAACTTTAGCGCGCTCACAGTAGATCAAATCACCGAATAGCTGAGGTTTGAAAAATGTTGTTCTCCCATCCATGCAGTTCACCCATCTTGATAACGTTATGTAAGAAGCGGTAGTACAGCAATTTTATTTGCAGAAAGGTAGTTCTATATCTAGATTGCTCATTATAAATGAAATGCAGTAGCCATTAATTGGGGACTTACAGGTTTGGGAATACCAGCACATAAGACGGTGTCATGGTTTTGGCCCAGCTGAGAGCTGAGCACCACGCAGCTGCTTGGGAGGAGGGAGTTGAGGGAGGGGGAGAGGGAAGAAGGGAAAAAACCCCCAAGGAACCAAAACCTCATGGATTGGGATAAGGATAGTTTACTGGAATAGCAGAAAGATAGATATAATAATGATTACAGGACTTCATAGCAAAAGATAAGAAACTGGTGATACACAATGCACTGAACTGCAAAACTCCGGGCTGTGCAACTCACAGCTGTCCCGAAAACTGGACCGTCCCTGAAAACCGCACATCCTGGAGCTGCCTAGTCCTCCCCACATCAGCCACCCTTTTATGCTGAATATGATGTAATTGGATGTCACCTGTCTTGGCTGTGTCCCCTCCCTTCTCCTTAGTAGGGAAATACAAACTGAAAAGTCCTTGATTGCTTGGAAACAATGTGTTATCAGCACTGCTCTCATCCTAACTCCCAAACAATTAACTCTATCCTAGCTGAAACCAGGACAAACGCATATAATTACTTTTGCTCTAGGCGAGATGTAGACATTTTCAAATGTAAGCAGAGATGCCTTTTTTCCTGATTTTAAAATAGTTTAAAAATACCCCGCAGGTTTAAGACTCACATGCATTTTTTATCTTATAAACGGGTTTTACATATAATGAATAAATAAATTAAAAGAGGCACAAGGAGACGAGCATACAGAGATTAGCTAGACTAATGGGTAAATGATATTTGATAGAATTTATAAGTCTATTTCTAGAACACTTGCATCATAATAGTTGAAAGTATTGAAACGTATGTATGCACAACCTCCTGCTCTGTGTGTGGACTGAGTGGGCATAAACATGGGAACCATAAAGCCTTAAATATAGACCCAAAGGAAAAATCTCCAGTGGTCTGAACCACAGCTTTTTGCCTCATTTGAGGAATAAATGACACATACATTATGAGAGGTTATTTTGAACTATTATATTATACACATTCTTTATGTTGTAATTTTCTACATTTTAAACTGATACTAGCTTGCTCGTGTCTTATTCAGTCTAAAATTGACATCCTATCTCACTCAGTTGTCTTTGTAAATGAACAACAGGCAGCAATGCATTAACAGACAATGATTAATGCATTGAAAGCACATACAAGTGAACTAACAGATATTTTGTTTTCGTATGTGGAGGAAAACATGACTTTTTTAATATGAAACCCTTCAGCTTCAAAATAATTACAATAGAGGTCCAGAAATAGGCATATCAGGATAAGACAATCAGATGGAATTTTTTTTTCAATTAAATAATCACAATATAGCACCTTTAATAAGAAAGTATTTTCAAAACGGAATTTTTGGAAGAAGCCAAATGATAGAAAGCTACCCCAAAATACCCAGCAGAGAGCACAACAGATGTGAGACAGGCAGAAGAGCAGGGTCATGGTCACATGCAGCTCAATTACCTTGTGACTAGCTAAAGAATCACTTCTCTCTTTCCATCAGAATGACAACATTTTTTCTAATATCTTCTAATACCTGCTTAATCATCTCTTAAGAGGAATGCCTCCAAAGGGGGGATGCGGAGGGCATTAAAAGGGTGAAATCCTGTCATGTTAATGTGGGCAAGGTAACTACCAGAGAGGATATATTCACAAAATCAAGTCTCTGAACTAAACCAAAAATCATATGTAAATTCTACAGTATTAGCAATTTTCATATCCTGTGATACCTTCTATGAAAACTTCTAAAATTTTCTGATTTGTTCATATAAAGTTTTTTGAAATGTCTGTCAGTTTTATAGGGCTTCCTGTTTTCTACCCAGGTCTAGATAAAAGAATTAATTCCCACGGAACTGCCATGACATCTAATAAAGTCCCTTCTCAATGAATTAGAGCTTGCTTGGTTGGGTTCTCAGTCAGAACATACAGATGTGGTGTCTGTGCTGGTAAATACAGTAAAACACATTCATTTTATTTGCTGCCATACCTGGTTTGAAATTTTACTTCAAGTAGCTGTAACGTGGAAAATGGAAAGACGTTTCAGGGAGGAATTTGAGTTCCTGAGCAGCGTGCAAGCAAACAGGCATGTGCACACAGAGCTCTGATGGCTATCTGTCAATAGGAGATAGCTAACACATGTGCAAGGAGTTAGTGTGCAAGGTTTTGCAAGCTCTAATGCAGGACAAATAAAGCTACTTACTATTGCACCTCGTTTCCACATGTCTCAGTGGGTGCTATCACTTATTTGGACCTAAATGGAGAAATCTATACTGCTGCCCCACTACAAACAGAAACAATCTCCAAAATTACAGAAGTTTTCAATGTGGTTTGTGAGGTATGTGTATGCATATAAATATATTTATACACACACTATATTAATATAATCATACTAATCATTGAGACTTTCATGCCAAAATAGTTTCCTTCTATGGCTTTTGCCTGGAGGACATGGGGGCTGCTCAAGTAACAATGCTTCATGCCTAATGAAATTGCCAGTGCTTTTGTTTAAGCATGATATTGTGGGCTTCTAGTACTTAGGTAAGTGTCTTCTGCATAAAGGTAAAGAAAGCAGAGTTATTACTTTTTTAGATGGCACTAAACCCTGGGATATATATTCCCACTATTCTCTGGGAATATATAGGAGCCCAGAAATACCATTGACAAAGCATGTGAGGTACACTGCATGTTAAATCCTTGTCTTGTTGGCAATGGAAATATGGAGCTCTTGAAAAGCAATCCTCTCCCACAGTGGCGAACAGCTGTAGAGCTCACTGGCAGATCAGGGATTAGTAACATCAGTGTAGTTTGTGGATGTATTGCCCAAAGTCTCATAGTCTGCCCAGGTGGGGAATTCAGAAATCCCAGATGGATATATGTTAAGTAAAAACTAAAATTATTTTTGTCTTAAAATTGTTCTTCATTGCCTAGATTACTGCAGTGCTTAAATGTTGTGAAAAAGTGATTTTGAGGGGCATTCATGGTAGGTGTGTAAAGAACATTTTTTAATTGAACCAGTGTAGGGGGTTAATTCTGGCTACTGCCAGATACCTTCCAAGTTGCTTCTCATCAGCAAGACAAGAACAGAAAAGAAAATTAAAAAGTTGGAGGACGATACAGGGACAGGGAGATCACTCACCAATTGTTGTCTTGGGCAAAACAGACTTTACTTGGGGAAGATTAATTTATTGCCAATTAATAACAGAGTAGGATAGTGAGAAATAAAGACAAAAGTAAACCCACCTTTCTCCTATCCCTCACTTCTTCCCATGCTCAACTTAAGTCCTGACTCATCTACATCCTTCCCAATGAGCCATGCAGCGAGATGAGGAAGGAGGGTTGTAGTCGGTCCATAACAGTTCACCTCTGCCAGCCTCTCTTCCTCACACTCTTCCCTTGCTCCAGCATAGAGTCCCTTCCACAAGATACATTTCTTTATGAACTGCTCTAGTTTGGGTCCTCCCCATGGACTACAATTCACCTGCTCCTGCACAGGGTCCCTTCTGTGGCCCATAGTTCATGCCAGGAATGTGTTCTCCCATGTTATCTCCAGTCTGCAGCTTCCTGTAAGGCATATCCATTGGCTCTGGCATGGGGTCCTACAGAGGCTGCAATGTCGATAGCTTCTCCAACATCTTCTACTATGGGCTGCAGGAGGAAAACCGGCTTCACCATGGTCATAGAATTTCCGGTCTGGAACCTGGAGCTCCACTTCCCCATCCTCTGACCCTGATATCTGCAGAGCTGTTTCTCATGCATCTTTCTCACTCCCCTCTCAAAGCGGCTGTGCACCATTGTTTATGCTTTCTGAAATATGTTATCACAGAGACACCACCAGCATCTCTGATGGGCTCAGCTTTGGGAGGTGATGGGATCACCTTGGAGCTGGATAGAACTGGCTTCGTCTGACACTGGGGAGGATCCTGGTGTCTTCTCACTGAAGTCACCACCTTGCAGCCTCCTCAGCTACCAAAATCCTGCCATAACAACAAAACAAGTGGGAAACACTGCTTTCATATAAAAAAGCATTTTCTGCATTTTCTTAATTTGCTGGCAAAACTATTTTGGGAAAAAAAAAAATCAGAGTAGGATTCTAGGTGCAGGATATGCTCAATTTGGCTCTGTAGGAGTTTTGCCATTGAATCTAAAATGCACATAATTTTGAAACTGCATTTGGAAGGTAACCAGTTTCTCTTTACTGTATCTGCTTTACAATGAATGTTAGGCATACTCAGGATGATCTCATAATGCATATTGATATATTAGTGGTGCAGGTAGTAATAATATTTTATATGGTAAATATAAGATGATATATACTATTCTAACATTCTTTGACATAGCATCTACTCAAACTGTTCTTTGTTCAAATTTTAACATCAGAAAGGTTACTTACTTTTTTTTCAGTTTTATATTGTTTTATAATTCTCTATCATGTTTAAAATCTTTAATTATAAAACGAAGAAGTAAAATATTACATTGGAGGAACATAATCGGCTTGAAAATTTAATGATTTGGAATTATTGTGCATGCTTCAAAGGATAATAGTCCTTAAACGAGTCTGCCTAATCTTTCTTGCCAAAGCGTTAAAGATGGAAATCATTGGTTTACATATTCAAGTGATTATGAACAAGATCAAAACTCTGGCCTATACCCTAATGGAAAACACTAAGTTAAATTCCTTTTGGCTGACATCCCATCTTGATCCCAGTGGAAGGCCCTGAAAACAGAAGCAATTTTAAAGAACAAGAACAACTTAAAGATTGACAATCCACAAACTTCTATTTTGAGAAACATCAATTTTTCATTGTATTCATTCTTATTTACATTAAAATTGAACTATAATGCAAAATCCAGTAAAGGATTAGAAATTCCAAATCATTTAGAAATAATAGTGTGTGCAAATGTGGAAAAGGAAATAAATACAGAATAAAACAAGGGCCAATGTTCCACAATACTGTTTTTACCGTGTCCTCAACATTGTGAAGAAATACTGAATTTATTTGGATTGATCATATATCTAATACTGAGAACAAGCTGACTCCTTATTTTACAGAATCAAGCCTGGAGCATTTTTGTTGTAGGCTGTACCTTATAGTAAAAATATTGTGTGCAATTATTGTTTTATTGTAGTGATAGAATTGATATGAAAAGATGTTATACATATGTTTAGTGTTTCTCCTTATCTTTCTTTCAAAACCAGTTATTCACCACACTTCTGGGGAGAAGTTATATGTATGAGAGCTAAGAAACTGTTTGGTTTAACTGCATATAGTATAAGCTCTAAGGTTCGCTGATGACACCAAGCTGAGTGATGCAGTTGATTTGTTAGAGGGAAGGGATTGCAACCACAGGAACCTCTACAGGCCTGAGGAGTGGGCCTGTGCAAACCTCATGAAGTTCAACAAGACCATGTAAAACATCCTGCACCTCCGCACCTGTGTTGGGTGCCAAGTATCCGGATGGATAGAAGGATGAATGGATTGAGACTAGCCTGTGGAGAAGGACTTGGGGATACTGGTGTTTGAAAAATTGGACATAAACTTACAATGTTTGCTTGCAGTCCAAAAAATTAGTTATATCCTGGGATGAATAAAAAAAAAATGGCTAGCAGGCTGAGGGAGTTGATTCTTCCCCTCTACTCCACTCTAATGAGATCCTACCTGGGATACAGAGTACAAGAAAGACATAGACCTATTACAGCAGGTCTAGAGAATATCTGTGAAAATGATTGCATGTATAGAGCATCTCTTCTGTGTAGAGACACTGAGAGAGTTGTCAAACCTGGAGAAAAGAAGACTCTGGGGAGACCTTATTGTGGCCTTTCCATATAAAAAAGGAGTTTAGAAGACAACAAGAAACTTTTTACCAAGGGACAACACAAGGGGCTATGATTTTAAACTGAATTTTAGTAGGGTTAAATTGGACATGAAGGAATAAAGGTTTTACATTGAGGGTTGTAAGAGACTGAAAAAGGTTGCCAGAGAAGTTGGGGATGCCCCATAACTGGTAGTTTTCCAGGTCAAATCAGATGGGGCTTTGAGGAACCTTATCTAGCAAAAGATAGATGTCCTTTCTCACAGCAGGGCAGTTGGACTAGGTGGACTTGGAATGTTGCTTCCAACCCAAAACATTCTATGATTCTCTGATTCTCTGATTAATTACTTACTGTGCAGTCAGAGTTTTCAGCTGTGGTGGCATGTACAATTGAAATAGAGAGTAAAAAATGCAGTGAACATACAGCATTTTTTTAGATTCATCACCACCTTACTCACCATGCTGAACCTAAATGCAGGAAAAGGTTCATCACATGTCTCTGCTACTCCTTCCTCCTCAGGAGGATGACTCCTCACACCCTGATCTAGCATGACACCCCTCCCACAGAAGACAGTCCTCCACAAACTTCTCCCGTGTGAGTCCTTTCCACAGGGGCTTCAGTTCTTCATTAATTGCTCCAGAGTGGGTCTATTCAATGGGCTGCAGACCTTCACAAACATACTGCTCCAGTGTGGTTGCTCCATGGGGTGACAAGTCCTGCTGGAAAGTCAGCTCCTGGGTAGGATCCTTTCTCTCAGGTTGCAGGTCCTGCCAGGAGCCCGCTCCAGTGCAGGCTTCCCACTAGGTCACAGTATCCTTCAGGTGTCTCCACCTGCTCCAGTGTGAGGTCCTCCTAAGGCTGCAGATGGAATCTCTGCTCTCCATCATCTTCCATGGGCTGCAGGGGGACAACTTGCTTCACCATGGTCTTTCCACAGGCTGCAAGGAAATCTTTGCGCTGATGCTTGAAGTGCCTCCTCCCCCTCCTTCCTCACTGATCTTCCTCACTGCAAAGCTTCTTTCATGTCACTTCTCTCATCAGCAGCAAAAATCTGCCACTGGTTTTGGGTTTTTTTTCCTTCTTAAATATGTTATCACAGAGGTGCTACTACCATTGCTGATGGACTCAAACTTGGCCAGCAGTGAGTCTGTCTTGGAGTCAGCTGGTATTGGCCCTGTGAGACCGAGGGGAAGTTTCTAGCAGTTTCTTGGAGAAGCTACCCCTCACCCACTTCTCCTCCCAAAACCTTGCCATACAAACCAAAACCAGCTTGCTTAGAGAAGAAATTGTTTCTGTGCATTAGGTAGACTGAGGCATTTTTATCTATCTCCCACAGTGAATTCTAATGAGGCATTCTGCACACATAGGGCCTGATTTTTATTTGTGCATCATCCCTGTTAATAACAGCATCTAATTAAGACATCCATTAAAAGTCCATAATGTTAATTTAATGGAAAAATTCCAATAGACTCCATTAGGCTCTCCCTGTTAGTTTAACATTACACAACTTTAACAAATGCCTTAATTAGATGTTGTTACTGAAAAGAATACTATACAATTAAAATTGGCCATTATTTAAAATGAAGAGTAGTATTCCTGAGTGCTAGAGCTTCAATTGTCATGAATTATAGATGTCTGGGATATTTGTAAGGTTTCTGTGATTGGTTGTCATATAGCTTGGCTGGCAAACAGGATTCATTTCTGTGTGAAAAGAAATACATGAATTCTTAGAAATAAATTTAATATGTATGAGGATATATTTGTTTGAAGAAATAACTTTTTAGTTCTCTGGGAAAAGTAAGATTTATTTATTAATAAAATTGCCTACATCTGATGTTATATTTAGACAGCTTTTAAATTACTGCATAACTCTGAGCTACCAAAATATATTAGTGTGTTAAGATGTTTATGCTAGTATTGAGATTAGGTATTTGTAATATCTCAAGTTGGTTCAATATGGGCAGATATGCTGGTAGAGTGCAATGCTGAAAATTTTTCTCTTTCTATTTTAATTTTAATTTGTTTTATTCAATTCCCGAAACAAACAGAATGTTATAATAGTAAATATACAAACATGTTATCAGGTTATATAGGATGTTATATAGCATGGCATAAGAATAATTAAAAAAAAATATTCAAGAGAATTATAGCATCATAATAAAAGTGTGCTGGTTCTGACCAGGCCATAGTTAACCTCTCCAAGCAGCCAGCCCAGGTGAGCCGAGTTAGTGCAGGTGAGCTGAGTTATCCGGTGGTGTTTTCCAGATGACCTGACATCACTCCCCCATAAAAGGGGTTGGCTGAGGAGGGGTGCTCTAGGGTGCCTCCAGGGCAGTCCTGGTGTTGTGCAACGCTGTTATTGCTGGGTCAGTAAGGTATTCTGTGTTTTCTTCTGGTGTAAGGGAAATTTGCTGTGGGCTGTTATTGTTCCCCTTTCACAGTGATTTTGTCAGCAAACTGTCCTTATCCCAACCCATGGAGACTCTCTCTGTTTCTCCTCTCTGAGTGAGCAAGTGGTCTGTGGTGCTCAGCCACTGTTAGGCCTGAACCACCACATAAACAGAAAGATGGTGAGAGGGGAAGGGAGGGATCAATGTCAGTAGGTGTAATATTTGAGACCTACATAAAGAAAAAAAGCCTTTACGGTTTTATGCATGTCTAGCTGGAAGACCCTTAAACAGTCAGAAGAAAGTATTTTTAATGTTCTTTAAGCGAAGTAAGGAATAGAGAAAAGTAGACCTGTAATTTTGCTGTTACTGCTTTTATAAATTTCTGTCTGGGCACATGGGGTATTAATTTTATGTTACTATCACAGTGACAGCTGGATTGACAAAATAGATCACAACTCTGCTTACCACAAAATAAAGCTTTTGGAGAACTACACTAGCATGTACTATATTTTTTGTTCCCATTATGCTGAACCCATCAGTGAAATACTCAATGAATCAGTCACATTATATATGATAGTACTTACACTACTTCATTTTTTTTTTCTTTTTTTCCTGTCCTTCCTTTGTAGCACATTACTGAGGTTGCTTACATTTTTTAGAAGCACCTCACCTAAAGCTTCAAGAAAGGCATTGCTCAGAAGCTAAATGAAAGTAAAGATCACAAAGAAAAAAAACAGAAAAGCCTTTCACAAATATAGTCTAGACACAAAGGCAAACACCATCATATGCTAGAGAGTATAACTGATCATACAAACATCTAAGATGAATCAATACGAACAACCATTGCAGTCCATGCTTCTTGCAGGTTTATGAAACAATTCAAATTTAGGTTTAAATTATTGTTAATTCTATTCCTTCAAGCTATAAGGAGAAAATAAAAAAGCGTAAATATTTTGCTTAATTATGCTACTGTTCTGCAGTTTTTACACTTAGTAGGCCATGGTAATTTCCTCACTGCCAGGGATTGCTGTTGGTTCACCATCAGTCATTGCCAGCTCCTGAAAGGTATCTACTGTCACAGGTCATACATAAAACTTTTGAGAAATGGATAATTTCCATCTTTCCTAGAAAACAGACAGATATTGCCCTCTTCACACCTGTCCATTCTGGCTCAAAACAAAAAACCCAGCTGTGCTTCCCCTGATGATTTGGTGCATGGCCACATTTAAGCTTCAGTGGTATACTCAACTTCTGAGAATTCTAACTTCCTCTCAAAATTACTGAAATTTTTACAGGGTTCTGAAGATTTCTGTCAAGCACTAAATTATTTTTTTGCTTTTGTTCTTCTTTTGACATGAGGTAAATACCATAATCTGCTGTAGATAGGGGGAGTAAAAATTGTTTTAATGGCCAGTGGGAATCCCTGGACATTATAATTCCACTTTGACTTCAATAGTGTGCCAACTTGAGAAGTAACATTTCATGATCTCTTCAGTCATATAATTTATTTCTTGGTCTAAATTATTTGCAGGCAGCGTCATTGTGGTTCAATGGCTTGTGCTGATTTGACGTTCTATGCTCATTGCCAAAAAGTTTACGGTGTATCAGTTTCCTTATACTAATCAAGAAGAAATATGACTAGCATTTCAAAGTGTTCTCAAAAAATTATTCAGAGGAAGGAGATTGCTCTTAGGATGATTTTGTTCAAATAGTAGAAGTATTTAGAGAACATCTCTACTGAGAAAAAGGAAAAAAGATAGTCTCAATGTTTTCAGATTTCTTTTCTGCATGTTGTCTAGATTAAAGAACTACCACGTCCAGCCAGAGGAAAGTTCACAAGGATTCTTCGAAGAACATATTTAATAAAATTCTGTCTCCTCATTGACATCTGAACAACAGATAGTTTTTTCAAAGGGCATTGGCATCTGACTCAATATATTACCTTTAAACCATCATTCTGAACTTCATAATGTATTTATTTGCTAGTGCACAGGATCTGAGCAGTATGTATGCTTTAAATGTATTAAGTTTTCAATGGTTTCTATTTACAGCATCCAGTGATACTTAGGGTTCATTGGTCATTTGATCTTTATGATCTTTAGATTTAAATTCCTGAGGCTTGCAGTGTCCTGAGTTCATCTAGGTAGGGTTAGTTGTCATGAGAAGTGGGTATAGGACACAGCCAGGACAGGTGACCCAAACTAACGAAAAGAGGTATTCCCTGCCTTATGGCATCATGCTTAATATAGAAGGGATTTAATCAGGGAGGGTTGGTGCGACTCTAGAATGGTCCAGCTTTGTGATGGGTCTGAGAGTACAGTAGGAGTCGTATGGCTGTTGGTGAGAAACTGCACTGTGTATCACCAGTTTTGTATATGCTGTTGTAAGTCTTGTTCTTCTTTTCCTCTCCCTGTGTTGTCCCTGCAAACTGTCCTTATATCAACCCATGGGGTTTGTCTGCCTCCCTATTACCCTCCCCATCCTGCTGGGGGAGGAGTGAGCAAGTGGATGCCCCATGCTGAGCTTCCAGCTGGGGCTTTACCATGTCATGCATCTTCTATATGTGCTAGGTGCTACATGTGTACTACAAAAGTTCTAAATTTAGGAAAGATTGTGAAGGACATTCAGTGTATGGGTTAGTTATTTTTTTTTCTATTCTTGGCATCCTTTCTTTGCCTCAGTGAAAAAAAGCTTCGGAAACAATATTTTCCCGTTATAATACTACAATTAGTTTAATTACTGAATTCTATATCTTTGTTCTAACCTATATTTTTTCTCCTTCTAAACTTTTAAAATTAATTTTTCTTTTAATTAAATTTTGCCTATTAAAATACTCTTGAGATTTATTTGATTTTTTCTATTTTATTTCAGTTATATTATCAATGAGCATTTCTTCAGTTCAAGGCTGGCTGACCAATAAGTATGACATATATCCTTGAATGTGTCAAGAGCAAGGAGGATGCAGGCATGCTATCTGGTTTTAATCTCTGCTACACAAAAACTGGAGCTGCAGCTGGCACTATTCCATAGCAATAAGACAAGATTGACTAAGAAAAGACAACAACTAGGTATAGCTAGCTGGAATATAGCTGGAAAACATGTCAGGTTACATCATAGAAGTGAAATTCAAATAAAGGAATTCAGTTTCAAAGTAATATGTAACTGGTGGTCCTGACTGCTCTGCACCAAGGAGGTCAAGAGAACAAAGTGGTGGTGAGTCATGCTGAAAGAATGTGCTGGTAAAGATTAGCAGGAAAATTGTGTTGTCCCAAAACACACAGATGTATCAGCTTAACTATAATTTCAAGCTTTTCCAAGAGCAAGGTAAGAAGTACTCAGAAGTTACTCCAATATTTGTTTCTTTTATGTTTCATAGGTTTGTATATTCTTCACAGCTGACATTATTTTATGAATGAAAGGAACATTAAATAAACTTTCCATGAAAATGTTCTGAGCAAAAATTCATCATTTCTTTATGAACAAAACCTCTACAGCTCATGCTCAAAAGTTTGCTTTGGCATTATGAAGCCCGGGAACATGCAAAGCCTTAACCTTCTTCCTGATGATACTAGCTGCTCTTGTTAGTAACCCTGGCATTTGAATATATATATATATATTTTAAGAATGGGCATTCAAGAGGTTTAATACTTTGAACCAGATCAGCAGACAAATGAAGAACGGTGATGTAGAAAGACTTTATGTGATGATTTGAACTCTTACTGGTTTCAAGACAGGTAAGGGACAAGGAGTTCCGTCTGCCACATTCTTGTGCCATGTTTCTAATTTCTTTTAACAGGGTCAAGTAACAATATCACCACATTTTCTGGGAATAGACCCTCTCTGAAATATCCCTGGCCTCCTTACACTTCGTATAAAGGGTGCAAGACAATATATCTCCACCCAGGATAGGGATCTTTATGTTTCTGCACAGGTCCATCTTCTTCCCCACCCATTTTACCCCATAAGTATGACTCCACCTCTGACATCCTCAATATAACATGTGTGGAAAATATTATTTTCTGATGTTTTATCTCCAAGGTTGCAGAAGAACATTATTTAATTTCTTTCTGATAAACTTTGGTGCTTGAAACCTGTCAGTCAAACTCTGCCTCCTTGGACAATCAGTCAGTCAAACAACAAAATGCATCAGCCGCTATGACTTTGAAGGGAAAAGAGTCATTCCTGAACATGAACAGGTGACTGGTCACACCCATACAAGGACAGGAGGCACAGTTATTCTTAATCAAGCTTTCATGTTGCTAATGGATGCTTAAGAAAATAAAGGGAAGTGACTATCTGGCCCAAATCATTTCCCTTTCCTGATATCCCCCAACAGACAGTGAATACAAATAGTACTATAGCTCCTTATTTATGTCCTCCTTCTCTTCTGTGATCACTTTCTGCTATGACTACTCAGTATACACAGTTCTTATTAAGATTCTCCTAATGTTTAAGGGGAAATACTTATTTCCATTTAAAAAATTGAGTATCTGCCTGAAATATTGTCAGTGACCCTTAGACTTACCAACTAAATAACCAAGAACTTTTTCAGTACACAGGGTATCTTGCACCTATTTCTATTGTGAAAAGCAGCACAAAACTCTGAGAGAAACATTTCAGAGGACAACCTTGTGAGAGCATTTTCTTATCGCTTAAACTGTAGACTTTTCATTAAAAAGGACACAGAGATAGGTATTACTGATATTTTTACTAGCGTGGAGAACTATTCATATAAATACGATGAAAATGCATGGGTTCACAACTACTTAGCTCCTGTTCCATCACTGTCTTTCAGCTGAGATCTGTTATGTATGAAGAAGATGCACATATGACAATAATGATAATAATATAAACCATCGTTTATGTTAGAATTATCTCCTTGAAATTGTGTTTTCCACTGTTAACAAACAGTTTACTCCTATGATAACTGATAAATCAGATGGCATACTCTAATTTCAGAGGATTATGGCTTAAATGGATTTCAGAGAGGTAGCACTATATCTCCTTCATTGTTCTTTATCCCCTTTCTCCCCCAGAAGAATTAATATGATTCTCTGTGAAAGCTCCAATTTGACTCAGCAGGGCACAAAGATGTTCCGTTCACTGCGCACAAAACACCTGCTCTGTCAGTGCAAAACCAAAGCATTTCTACCAGTGCTTTGGGGCAAAGAATGAGAAACATAAAGAATATTTAAATTTGGAAATCATTAGAATTAATATCACAACGGTAACCCTTGTGTTACAGGTGAGCAATATAATTCTCTGAGTAAGAAACATTAAAGGAAATCGAATGAATGACTCTTAAATTACAATCTGCATTCACAGCCTCAAGTGTATGTTAGGAAATCGGTTTGTTTGGTATAACCACAATCATACAAGACTGTCTTCAGGAAGTAGACATCCTGGAAGCTATTCCATAATTGTCTTAATGTGCCAGCTCATTTTTCCATCAACTATTTTTATTTGCTCATATGGTTTGAACTGGTAAAATAATAAGTGGTAATTTTCGATTAATTGCATACATATCACTTTTAAAAAAAAAATCTTCTTTTGAATAAAACAAAGGTATTTTTTCCACAGCTTTATATAATTGTTTAAATTATATAATTTGGAACATTCTTTTAAAATTCAAACACATTGCCATCTGTAAACAGTATAATAATGTCTGGGTTCAGAACAGGAATACTTCGCTTCTAAGGTATCTTTTCAATAATTATGACCTGCCTGAATCCACTGGTATTTTGGAGCAGGCACAACAGCCTAAATACATTTAATCTCTTTTTCAAATAACCAGCTGGGCAATTCACCAATATGATGGCTTTTTTCTTTTCTCGTGATTTGTTGATGGACTGGTCCCTTTGAGCTTTGAGGGACAAAAGTGAAGGGAGACTGTGTTCTGCTGCACAGTGCTAGAGGTTTATCAAGCATGGCTATCAAAAGACACAGAAAAGTGATTTTAAACTACTTTAGTTTCCCTCAAGTTAGAACAGGTAAAAATAACACCAAAAGAGTAAAATAAAATAATTAATGATATTTGAAAGCGATGTCTACAGGCATTAATATCTCCATGCTGGATATAGGAATTTTGAATGTTTATCATTGTCACATTAACTGATAAGCTTTTCTAAAGGCAATACTTTTTTAATTATAGGAAAAGGACAGTGGTACATGTGAACTTTTGACATAGAACTGGGCTTATGTTATTTTGGTCTGGGGCTATTTTGTTTCGTTTTTTAGCTAGTGCTGTGGTTTTACTAAAGCAGATATCCTGAAATTAATGATTTGTGAGGACAACCTTAAGGTTCAGTTCCTTCTCTTGCCTATTGGCTCCTTCCTTCACATGTTAAGACTTCAAACTCTGAAAAATACAGATCTCTATTGTTCCCTATCTCACTTTTTTGGTACAAATACCTGTATTTTTCAGTGTTTTATTACAAAAGTCTGCTTGCTTCCTCATTGATTTCAATTAACTTCTCTGTATTTACAGCATGTGTGGTTTTAACTTGTCCTGAAGGCACAGAACTATATTTCTTTTGCCCAAAGGTAATCATAGAATTGTAGGGGTTGGAAGGGACCTGGAGAGATCATCGGGCCCAACCCCCCTGCCAAAGCAGCTCCCTAGCTCATATCACTCAGATAGGCATCCAGACGGGTCTTGAATATCTCCAGAGATGGAGACTCCACCACCTCCCTGGGCAGCCTGTCCCAGGGCTCTGTCACCCTCACTGGGAAAAAGGTCTTCCGCATGTTGGTGCGGAACTTCCTGTGCTCCAACTTGCAGCCATTGCCCCTTGTCCTCTGTCTACAGACCACTGAAAAGTAGCTGGCTGATTCCCCCTGCATCCCCTGCTTCAGATAATTATAAACTTTAATTAGGTCCCCCCTTAGTCTTCTCTTCTCAAGGCTGAAGATTCCCAGCTTACTCAGCCTATCCTCATAGGGGACATGTTCCAGGCCCCTAATCATCTTCGTGGCCCTTCTTTGGACTCTCTCCAGAAGATCCCTGTCCTTTTTAAACCAAGGAGCCCAGAACTGGACACAGTACTCCAGGTGGGGCCTGACCAGGGCAGAGTAGAGGGGGAGGATCACCTCCTTTGACCTGCTGGCCATACTCCTCCTGATGCACCCCAGGATCCCATTGGCTCTCTTAGCCACCAAGGCACACTGCTGGCTTATGGCCAACCAGTCATCTACCAGGAGCCCCAGGTCCTTCTCCACTGAGCTCTTCTCCAGCAGGTCATCCCTCATCCTGTACTGATACAAGCGGTTATTCCTTCCCAGGTGCAAGACTCTACACTTGCTTTTGTTGAACTTCATCTAGTTTCTCCCTGCCCAGCTCTCCAGCCTGTCCAGGTCTCTCTGGATGGCAGCGCAGTGTTCCTGTGTGTCAGCCACTCCTCCCAGCTTTGTATCATCAGTGTACTTGCTGAGGGTGGATCCTATTCCCTCATCAAGGTCGTCAATGAAGATATTAAACAGTAAAGCCAGGTATGTGCACAGTTCTGAAAAAAAATCAGTCTCTGTTAGAATGATCTCACCCCACCCAAAACCAAAATGATAATATTAAGTTCTGAACAAGTGGTAATTATTATTCTCATATAGTTAATGGCCCTGAGATGAGTAAACTATCAAACACAAAACTTTCAGTTGAAGGTCTGATTTATCTGTTGTATCAATTATCCTCTTGAAGCTTTGATGAGTAATTTTAAACTATGACCTATCCGTACAGCAGAAGTCCAGCACAATAATACCTTAATGTTGGTGGGCAAGAAATTCTGAATCAAATGTTTTGGAAAATCTGACATGATATTAACCTCACAGTACAGCTCTATACTTCTATGTTGAGGCATAGATTTCTGTTAGCACAAGTGTTAGACTGATCCCCTTTAGAAAGATCAAAGGATTGGGTTCCAATGGAAGATTCATGGGATCTTTTCACTTTTCTTTACCGTTTTACCTTTATGGATCTACAGCATTCACAGCACAGATTCTCTAGTGATTACTGCCTAACAAAGTAATAGTGTGAAAATAAAGTGGAAGGACAATTTTGAATATATTCAGGAGCCAAAAAAGCCACTTTTATTATGTAGCTAATCATGCAATAATGTGTTTGCTTTGGAATAGTTTGATTATGCTCTTATAAGAAACTCTCTTATGTTAAAACCACCATCACGACCAAAACCTTGGAAAAAAAAAAAAAAACATTTCTGAAACTTTACAACAAGTTCAGAAGAAAAAAAAAAAGAAAGTAACAACTCTGATGACAAATTACTCTGCAATTGTAGTTGCAAAAAAATAACTACTGTGATGAAGGGACAGAGGCTGGACTGAATCCTGAGAGGTAATCATGTTAAGCTTTAAATGTGACCCAAACAATGAATGCTCCTAACTAACTAGCTGCAACTCTAACTATGTATTTCAGTCATGTTCAGAGGCACAATAAACTCTGTATACTCATTGCTATCTGCAGACATTAGTCAAACACAGAAAGATTATTTCACACACACACACAGAGCTATTCACTGATTTACCTTTCAGCCTTCAACTTCTTCCTGTTTAATGCACTTAGGTTCTAAACAAGTAACCTAAAAATCCCTGATCTTTCTGCTTGACTCTGAACCTTGACTGTGTTCCTCTGTCTCTCAGGATAAACTCCAATACCCCTAAAACATCCCTTGTGAACACACATACACGTTTGCGCAGAAGCACACACATATAAGCTGATTTCTGTCTGAAAAGAAATCTCCCTTGTGTTGAAACAACGACTCTCAGATTGTGGGGCTGAGCTTAATGTAGAGATTCATTCCTTGTGTTATTAAGTCCCCATGCATACTGCTTAGTTGGTCTATCTTCAGAGATAGCACTATAACCATGGGAAATGGCTTATACACACAGACTGGCATTTGTAGTCATTTTCCAAATTGGCAGCAGTTATATCATTTGATACATACAGAATTTGATACATACTGGACATTTTTTTCACAGCTTGCTCATTTCACTAAGAATGAAACAATAACACATGTCCTTGAGCAATGCAATTTTTCAGTTTATATGGCTTGTATGCATCCAGAACAAAACTAGACAAAATCCTTCATTTAATGCTTATTCAGAAACTGATCTCAACCCTAAAAATTTTACTTAAACATTGAATAAAAATCCTAACATTTTGTCTGACCTCATCTAGTAGTGGCTGGGGATAAAAGTATTAGTATTTAATTACTGTATACACACATATATATATATATATCTCCCTGGTATCCCCTGTGTGTACATATACACACATCCTTGTGTGTATATATATTCATATAGTTATGTGTAAATATGTATATGTGTATATATAAATATATATACACACACAAGAATGGTTTGCATATGTCATTTCTGGTCAAATTGGAAGAAAATTAATTGGAAAACCATGGAAGAATGTAATTTCCTATCATATTCTGCATAATTTTTCAGTCTTTATTGGTTATGTTACATATATATATGTTGATATATATGTTGATCCAGAAAAAGTAAATTAAGTTTCCATGTGCCAGCTAGGTTCTTTGAACCCAAGAATGCTCCTGAAGTAAAGCAGAAAGCTGAGTTTCTGCCTAGTGCTAGTCCATCAAGACAAGCATTGTCTATTTGATGTGTATGCACCTCCTTGCCCTGCTAGCTATTTTGAGGAGTGTTTTTCACTTTGGAGCTTGAGTGGGTCTCTCGTTGAGGTAGTGTTGTAAATACTACAGATCTGAAAGCAGCGCACACCTACAATAATGCAAATAGGAATAAAGCACTATACAGATTATTGGACACAAGTCCATGACGAATAATTTTTCAATATAAAATGAAGAAAAATTTTCTTACATGTGATATCTAAAACCATAATGACATTACTATTATCATAGTAATGAAACAAAAGTGAAATTTTTCAAATGTGGGAAAGATCATATTAAAACATTTACAATCATTGTTCTTCTATTCATGGAATTGTAGGAGCTTTAAAATTATATACAGAGATATGAAAACAAGAACCTTAATAGCAACCTTCAACCATATCTAGGATTGCCACTGAAAAGATTACTCAAAATAAAATGTGTAATTCTACTCACAACAGGACGCTGCATAAAGCCTCCAAGAAATCTTCTATCTCAGTGGGTCAGTTTGACATCTGCAATATATAAGTTTTGGATGGAAGCCTGTATGAATGACATCTTGGTATCAAGCCATAGTCACAGTCTTAGAATTTGAATAAATTCCCAGTATTTCTAACAAAAACATAAAGTCTTTGCCCTTTGGCAATTGATTCTTAACCAGCAGTTACTCTTTCTAGTTGTCAAGGGTATACATATTTCCAAATACTCTGTTCATAACTTCTACAGTGATTACTAAGTTGATTATGTTATGTGACAACATTGTCAGAAGTCTTCCCATCCATTGGTTTGACCATCCTCTGACACACAGATTTTGAATTACAGAATGCAATTATTATACTTCAGGTTTTTGTTTCTTTCTGTTTCTAACATAATTGCAGGGCATACAAATATAATTGTCTGAAAAACTTTTATCAAGTGTATTCCATTTATAGAAATACCAATATTTATTTGACAAATTATATACTTAATAACAATTTATGACTTAAAACCACATTAACGTTAACTTCTAATTTAAAGTATCTGTGTTGAGCAAACTGTTGACTTGATAAGCATAAGTGACCCCAGAAAATGAGAATGGCATGAAAAAGGCTCAGTTATTAAATGTGATCTTTACATGTGGCTGTGGAATGCTACACATAACGTTTGTATCTTCAAATTTAAGGGAATTCTAAATTCTAGTCTGCATAATATACTGTCTGCAAGAAAATATTTAAATACACTCTCAGCTGGCAATTATTCGAAGTAAAATGCAGGTATGAAGCATAGGGAATGCTGAACTTATTGAGTTAGCCTCTATTGATTGCAAAGTGTGAAAAAGAATTTGGATTCTTTTTTCCTACCGTTTAGAAATTAAAAGGACTAATTTAATCAGACAGTCTAAATGAACAGGGAAAATGTGTGTAATCTCCTTCAAGACAGCTGCTTAAAAGGACAAAATACTTTTAATAATTAAGTTGAATGGGAATGAAATAAACATGTTCCTTTCATGTCTTAATTTTAAGATTACGATGCCTATTAGAATTTAATTTGCTTTCCAAATTTAAAGAAGCTTTTTTTTTTAAAAAATGTTTTTTTAAAATTGTGCTTACATTGAGACCTGGAGATGTAAAAATATCTTTGTTGTTCATAAATGGTACTATTTTTTCTTAAAGTAGTGAGAAGACACAGAAAAATGTATGTATGTAAACCAAAAACAAAGTAAAAAATAAACTTCCATGGCATAAAAGATCTGTCCATTCTCTGTGCATTTCTGCATATTTTATTCTTATCTGCTCTACTCATGATTTTCTACAGAGACCCCTATTAATTCATCAAATTAAAAAAGAAAAAAACATTCATTTTGCCATTATGACGGAATCAATTTTAGTAAGACTGAGAAATAAATTAAAGACATCAGTGCAGTAATTAAAATGTCATTCTTTCTAATTAGTTTTGGATTTGATCAACCTGTCAGATGTGGAAGTAGACTACTAAAGAAGGGTTAAAAAAACCTGGAAGGATTTAGCAATTATAGATATTGATTACTTTTAGACACCATTGAGCTGACAGGATAAGAAAACCCCACTTACCTCGCTGTTTGGGCCTTTTATTTCTCGTAAGATTGATGAGTTAATAAACAGAGAGCAAGCATTCACATAAATTCAGCATCTGTAATATTTGTCACCTTCTGAATTACTTGGATGAGAGGAACATCCTTTATGTGAATTCACCAGAGAGGAGCTAGCAGACCTGATCTGCAACCTGTACTCTTTCCTGTGATTAATAAAGTGTTGATGTTTAAAGAGGCAGCACCATTAGGTGAAAACTCAGTGAAAGGGAACTATGTTCCTTCAGTGGGGACTCCAGCCATGCTCTGTTATTTTTCCTTGTTTGTAAAAATGCATTTTGGCCTACCGTTTTCTAAATACACTCTAATCTTGAAAGACCCATCCAGGCCATGTTTTCTAATGCAACTTGCTGGTTTTCTTGTGTCTTTTACTCAATTTATTTTGTTATAAAATGAATGAAAACACTGAAAATGAGAGCGCACCACTGTAAAGATTAAATACAATGAATTGGCTAAGTATCGAAGTAACTGAACAGATGAAATTCTACCATAACTAAGTATTGCTGCATATCCTATTTTTTATACCAACAAAAACATAAAGAAAAACTATGGCCTAAACTGGAGGAAAAGGTAAATATGGAAGATAATAAAGGATGGATTTCAGTTATAGGAATGTTGTGATTAAGTTAACACAGAAACAAACTATAAAAGACAGACATTTGAGGAAGTCAACAATTTTTATGCTATTCAGAGGAAGCCAATGTTATTAAAATATGGAATATGAGTAGAGTCACATAAGCACTCTTAACTTTTTTGTGTGGTTAACTATACCATGTGGTAAACACACATTGCTAAAACCATTTTATGTCCCTAACTTAGGTTACACTGCAGCACTTCTGGAGTTTTCCAATTTTTTTTTCTTCCTGTGTCATTGCTGAATTGTATTTCCCTGATCTTTTAACAAATTAAATTGTGTGAACCCTCTGAAAAAATAACACTCTGTGTGCCTTCCTTCCTACATTCCTTATAATCCAGGCACACCGTATTTTTCCCTCTCTTTCAGGAAGTAGATAAATTGCAACATATGATTTTCCAAAACAAATGACTACTTTTTGCACTCTTTATTTTGTTTGTTTGTTTTTTAACAAAGATTAATACTTCAAATTTTCTCTACCAGAGGCACTGAGTAAAAAAACCTGTCTTTTCTCAGAATGGCTATTGTTCACAACATGAGGTCAGATTTGCCCTTTGTTAAAATGCCATTTTTAAAGTGGCCATTGCCTTTTAAATGTCACAATGACAATGAAGTGAAGCTGCACTCAGAGAAAAATGTTGGCCCCTTATTTTGTCAGGAAGCTGGGAGAGCATAGAGAAAAGGCAGCTGGAGACCTCAGTCCAATTGAGAAGAATGGAAAAAACATTACTTGCTCAAGTTGCCATTTTTTGTAATGATAGTCCATAACCTTAATCCCATTGACCTTTATGGGATATACAGATGTTTGAAAGATGGTGGTTCTTTTCCGAATTGTATGTGACTGTCATTGATTGACATATTTTCAGACAAGAAAACTGGGTCAAAATATAGTTAATATTTTAAATGTAGTTTGAGATCATTACAATATTTAAGTGCTTCTTTCTTGCACATTTAACATGTTCAATACATGTTCAATTTGAAAATATTTCATATAAAGTTTTAAATGCTAAATACATTCCATTTAAATGTTTCCAAAGCAGGAGCACAACTAACCAAAAATAGAAACAAAAGGGAATGACCTTCTATTTTAAAATGTACATTTTATATCATGATTAAATAGAAAACCAACTAAGAAACAGGCAAAAAAAAACCCCAAATACAAACCCAAATAACAAACCAACAAAAAGCCAACCATAGATGAGAATGTAGGGAACACCTAAGTAGAAAGTTTTACAATAAGAAATTATGTTTTTCTGGATATTTCAGACACTCTTTAAGCTTATCAAAAAAAATTATTTTCTGACCATTGCTATCCAAGAACACTTTAGGGGTCCCTGAAATTTAAAATAACACAGAAGTATTTATAACATTCTACTTCTTTACAAATATTAGTTGCTAGATATATACTAGTGTATGTCAAGCTTAAGAGACTTAATTTGAAAACTACCCCACTAGTCAATTAATATGATTTTCTTAAGTTTAATGCTGTATTTAGGGGGAATTCTTATAGCTTTTAGGGAACATAATATGCTATTTTATATATGATTAAAATAAGAAAAGGCACTGATAATATTTCCTGTTACAATTTGGTTTATGTTTTAAATAATGATTTGGGAATTCATATCTGCATATGTCACAGAATACTAACATGCTGTTCTCACAAATAAGTCTGTATTAGCCACAGGTTAAAAAACTTAATTATATTTTCCTATATTTAAAGTATCAGAATAACAAGTTTTCTGACTACTAAATTACTTGAAAAGCAATACCTTTTCTACTGATTAGTCTTGAGTCAGATTTTCAGTTTCAAACCTGAAAATCCTAGACAGAGCAAATCCTATGAAATGGCTCTTACATACTGGCTTCTGACATAGATTTAGCTCTTTAAAAGGAGTTTCCTATCTAGAAGATCAGCAGTACGTAGACTGCGTCAACTCTATGTCTCTATTTTTTTTTCTCCATTTAACTTGTTGATCCTTAACTGTCTTTCTGCAGAAGCCAGTTATTTGAAAAATTCTATCTATACTATCATGCCACGAAGAACTGTGTAGAAATTTTTCACTCAGGTGGCAGACAGGCCCTAAATGGACATCCATCCTTGGTTACCTGTAGGTTATTTGTATTTTCCTTTGATTACAATCCCTGAAGTTTAGTCTGCGGGTTGGCACTAAATTTTATATTATCCTTTTAACATGCCATAAAAACTTGTCATAAAAATGACAGAACTTAAAGAGTATTTTTAATAGAAAAAGAAACCATACATAGGCTAGACAATTCTGATTAATCCCCAATTCCACAGACAGTATTCAAGGACTAAAGGGACAATAGAAATCCTTATGCTTTGACATTAAGTAAAATGCCAGAAAAAGAAGAAGAGACTAAACCAGTATGTTTGTAACATGCAACTATAGTAACCTGTGCACTGCTTTTATCAGTAGGACCTAATTCTATTCTGAGCTTCTAAGAACACTTTTGCAACGCAATATAGTTAGGGTTTAGGTATTTTTGTGTGACCTCATGTACATAATTATCAGGCAATATATTCTAGTAAAATAAAAATAATAGACTTGTATTTCAACAAAAAATATACAACAGAAAGAAGTGGGACAGCAATCAGTTTATGTTCCATGATGTCAGACATGCTGAGATACATCATTGAACTTTTTGCTCTCCATCTTTGCCTTTGGCTAGTCATATGAAATGTTGAAATCGCTGGTGTTATGTTGATGAAGTTGCTTTTCTGGACACAAGGTTGTGAAAGGAGCATACATCTGTTAGCAGGGACCTGACCAAGACTTCATTCATCAGTGTGTGTTGTCAGCAGATTTCCAGATGGAAAGCCAAATCTTTCAAAATGTTTGTTTACAGTTGTGTGTGAAAAATGCTCAGCTGTTTAATTTCAGACCTTTTCAGTCTACTGAGTATGCCATATATGATGTATATCTAAATGGTTTTTTTTTTTCACTTTGGAGTACCTATTTGTATACTTTTACAGAAAGGATTCATCCAACCCAGTTTAAAAAAAAAATTTTCCAGATCTAGTAACAAGTATTGAGCTCAATCTGTTCATCTCATATTGATGAGGATGAAGAGATGATTAACTGCCAAGGTCCTACCCAAGGAGAGGACTGGGTGGAGTTTCTTTAAAACAGCAGGCAAAACCATCCTATTATCCAAAGGCAGGAAGTTAGACCAATAAGGAAATGATTTTTAACAATAAGAGCAATTAATCAATGTAATAAGTTATCTGGGGAACATTTTAGACATCTTGAAATCAAGGTTGTCTATCACTGTAACTTTTATTCAATCACAAGGTAAAGACTGTTGTAGAACTATTTGTTAAATTGTGTAATCATTATCATAGAACTGATAAAGATAATTGAGAAAGCTTTGTGGATTTGTGAGTCTATTTTAGGCCAATAAAGACCAGGAAAGACTTCTAGTTTAGGGAGAAAGTATTCTGTATCATTTTTAAGTATGGTCAAAATTAATATGTTCAAAATTATTGAAGTAGAAGCCTGTCTTTATCTCTCAATTATATTTCCAGAGATTTTTTTTCCTACAATTTTAGATAAAAAGGATTGGTGATGTTAAATTGTTTGCTAGATGCTTCTTCAAAGTACAGCTCAGCTTGAAGATGTCTTCTTAGCTACAACTGCAGCCAATATACAATAACTGCTATTACCTAATTCTACCAGCTGCTTTTTTAATAACATGCTCATGCTGCTCAGTTTCTGTGAAAAGAGCTCTCAAATGTTCCAAATGCTTATACAATTAACAAAGAGAATGATGCTGACTTTATACATCTCTGACAGAAACCTGTCTCATCTGAGTGATGTACTCAGTTCTTTAAAGCTGTTACCAATAAAATTGAGAGAAATAAAGTTTATTTAAGATCCAATTAAAGCCGCAACTTCAAGAAAATAATAAACATGCCGAAAGGGAGAAAAGAAGGGCTGTAGTTAAAATATTCATATATTCCCTTTTCCCCAAGGTTAATCATTATTTGGAATTCTTTAACCCACAAACAATTAGCTGACTCAGATTCACAGTGATGAATATTTATTCAGCAAACCATTTTGTGACACAGCAGTATCAACTGAATTAGTGCAAGAAAAGAGCAATCTGGATCATGGAAGTTCCTCTCATGAAACCAAGTTACTGTAACAATCAGTTCACAAATCTTTCAAGAACTCCCTTTTCAGAAGTGGTTGTCCATAGAGGATTAGACTCTGTGCTAAGAACATAACATCATAATATCACTCTTTATGTAACTTTATTTCCCTTTTATAATTATTTTTTAAAATCATTTAGGATATAGCATGGGGTGGGAGGGGCACAGGGATGAAGGGGATGGGACCGGGACAAAGGCTTGACCATGCCTTACCCTGTTTGGTAGACCTAAGTAACTGTAGTATTAGAAGCTATAATCAAACCACTCCTATTTGGCCTCAGTTTATAGGGATACCCTTCTGGTTACTCTTGTTGGCAGTATGAGCACAACAGTAGAGTTGTTTTCTTTTCCAGCCTGCGTTGGGTCTGGCTCAGATGGAGTTAATGGAGTTAATTTTTTTCCACATCAGCCCTCATAGTGCCATGCTGCACATTGGTAGCCAGCAAGATATCAATAACACATCCATGCTTTGGCTACTGCTGAGCAGTACTGGCACAGAATCAGAAGTGTCTTTCCAAGGTTCTCCCCTCTTCACCAGCAGGCTTGGTATGGGCAAGATCTTGGGAAGTGACATATGCAGGGCAGTGGACCCAAAGTCACCCAAAATACTCTATGCCATATGATATCTACTCAGCAATAAGAAGCTAGGAGAAAGGAGGAAGAAAGGGGGTGGGAGGTGAATGGGGCATTTGTTATTTATGATGTTTGTCTTCTGAAGCAACTGCTATGAATACTAAAACCCTGTTTCCTGGGAAGTGGCAGGACATTGCCTACTGAAATGGGGAATATATCTTTTGGTTTTCCTTTGCTTTAACATGTGGCCTTTTGGTTTAGCTTTAACACGCGGCCCTTTGGTTTTGCTTTATTAAACTGTTTATGCTGACCCATGAGTTTTTTCCATCTGATTTTCTCCTTTTTCTGTCCTGCTGAAAAGTGGAATTCTAGAGCAGCCTGATGTTGAAGCCAAGGTGAGTCCAGTGGTCAGGCAAGGTCAACGCACCACAGTCTCAATCCGTCTCCATGGGAATGATCCCACAGTAGTTGGAACATGTGATCCAATAGGTACTTTTGGATCTGTGTCCTGGCTTTTCTGAGAAAAAAAAAAAAAAAAGAATAATTTTCCAGATCCTGAAATATATGGACTTCTTGATGTCTTTGGAGGTGGTCCAGCAGTTTATAATCAAAATCTTCCACAGTTTCAGAAGAGTGGCCTAATCTGGTTTGTCTGCATTTTACATCAAACACATTCAGCTTTAAAGTATGTGTATAATTTATTTACTCGCTGATGGATAATGAAAATGATGCTGATATTATTACTGGGACACTTACTCAAGAACCAGCACTGTTTTTCATCATATTTACATGCTTTAAAGGATGCATAATTTTCCCCTTAGAATATTAGTTCTTAAAGACCATATTGATTCAGAGATAATGGTTTGTTTTTATTAAACTACAAATAAACATAAGCACATTTGGAAATGATCTTTTAGAAAAAAATCAAAATATGTGTGTCATTTTATGAGTCCAAAGCAGATTCTAATTCAATGTGGGAAGCAGAAACCCAGTAATAAAAAGGAAAAAAATCTGAAATAATCACTCTCCAAATGCTGATTTGGCCAGGGTTCCTATGGTAATCAAAGGTCTTAAATTAAGAATGTTGATATTTCTTCAAAATGATTGCTTTAATATTCTGTTAGATCATAGTGAAGAAGATGATGATGATGATGGTGATGATTAGCTGGACAACTATTCCATACCATACTACTAAATTAAATGGTCCTGAGACCATTCATTGATTGGCTGGCATGGCTGATCATCATAGAAAAGTACATGTCATTGCTGCTACATTTTCTTGGCTGCTGAAACAAGGCTAGGTGCACAGAAATTGCCTTCTGGAAATGGTGCCGGTCCATTGAAAGATAATGTCTTTAAATTTTAAACCTACAAAGAGCTTTTGTAGTGAATGAACATGGCCAATAGTGCAGTTCCAGCACTCATGGACATCCTTTACCACTTGTTGCACTTTTGTGAGGCTGTGTTAATGAGACGGGTTTCGTCAGCAGCAGCTATAATTTTCTGCCAGCCTAAACTATAAACAACGAGCAATTCAAGGCCAAAGTCACGGCCTGAGAGATGGTCGAGCACCTCTGAGAAACACATATGGGAGAAAACAACCCGGAAGCAGCTGCATTTTGCCACTGGAGAAGGGAGTGAGAAGATGTAACGAGCTGGGCAGACACCAAGGCTGGAACAGGGTAGGGGAGGAGGCGGCCCAGATGCCAGAGAGAAAGATGCCCCTGCAGCCTGTGGAGAAACCCATTGGAAAAGGCTGAGACCCCACCTGTAGCCCCTGGAGGGGCTCCACGCTGGATGGAGCAGGTAGAGACATAGAGAAGACGCGGTGACCCTATGTTGGAACAAACACCTGCCAGCACTTGCAGCCGTGAGGAGAATCAGAGACACAGAGATGAGTGAGAGAGAGATTTGCACCGGAACAGGTTTGCTGGGGGAGGCTGGTGACCCCACAGAGGACTGGGACTGAGAGACATTGTGATTTATGACTGCCCGTCATTGCAGTGACCCATGCCAGGGCAGCTGGTGAATAGAAAAAGCCCTGGGGAAAGGATTCACATTGGAGAAGTTTGTGGAGGACTGTCTCGTGTGGGTGAGACCCCATGGTGCAGCAGGGGGAAGGTGTGGAATGAATGCCCCTCCAACACCACCCCTCCCAGCTGAGAAGGAAACCAACTTGCAAAGGACTGATCGAAGCCCTGATCTCCCAGTCCCTGCCTCCCTGTACTGCAAGTAGGAGGAAGAAGGGAGCACGATCATGGCTAAAGGGAAGTCTGCTTAGAATGAAGGGGTGGGGGGAAGGTGCTACCGAGAACCCCATCTTCCCCAGACCCTGCCCCCCTGTACTGCGAATGGGGGGAAGAATGGAGCAAAATCCTGACTAAAGTCTGCTAAGAACAGAGTGGTGGGGGGAAAGTATTTTAAGATCTGGTTACATTTGTTTTAAGATCTGGTCATGCTCCCAACTCTGGTATTCTTCAGTGTTCTTTATAGTGTAGTGTAATAAAGTAGAGTAGTTTCTCTCTTCTTCACTTTGTGTTGAGTCTGTTTTGCCCACGTCATTGCTGACAGAATGATCTCTCCCTGTCCTTATTCTGACTCCTGAGCCTCTTAATATATATTTTCTCCCCTGTCCAACTAAGAAGGGGAGTAATAGACTGACTTTGGTGGGCATCTGGCCTCCAGCCAGGGCTAAGCCACCACACCACTGCTTTGTTTCCAAGTGCCAATGTAGCCTTTGGGAATTTCAAAACTAAAATTGAAGGACCCTTAGGAAAACTGGAAATTCGGGTGCCAGTATTGGTAAATAGAGTGGGATGTAAACATCTTCCCTTAGCAATGAACAGATCACATCTTTGTGGCCTGTCCCTTATTTGAAGTGTCATGAGGTACCGTGCAGTCTCCTCACTCTGCCGTGAAGATCACTGCCTAATGGTGGTCAGATCAACCACTGAACTTTTTGGTCAGTGTAACCTGTATTTCTGAGACCAGAACTGGAGATGAGGAATTGGTAGTGGTTGATTATGGAATCACTTTCCCATGTTTCTTCAAAATTCCTCTTCAGGAACACAAATATATGGCTAGAAATACAGGCAGAATGAACTGACGCAGCCAGAAAAATGTGTTCTGGGGGATGAGTTTCTGCCAGTGTCTGGCTGTATCACATTTCTGGATATCCAAGTTTTGCTCAGGTAGGGGGAAACATTCACCAGGAGATTAAAGTGTTTCCTATCAAAAAAATTTTAAAAGTATTGATTCAGTGAATGATTCAGAGGGGTCTTTGGCAGGATGTGTTCATATTGATATATTTTTTTTCTTGCTTTTAGGGTTTTTTTCTTTTTTCATGAAAAGAATGTAGAGAAATATATGAGAGTCTGATCTTACACAATATTATTGCAGAAAAAAATGCAAATACCTTTACTGTTGCAGAAACGTATTTCATTCTAAAGAAATGCTTCTCCTGCAAAGCAAACTGTAAATGAATGAGGTCAAAGGTTTATAGAACTAAGCTTTTTCTTTCAGTACCTGAGAAGTTAATATATTAACACCATGTAGCTGTTGAGTTAAATCAAAATAATTCTTCTATACATTAGATGAACATTTACAATGTAAGATATTAAAATAAGAAGCATTAAATATTAAATAGTTTTCAGATCAGAAGACAATCAAGGGTTTTTAATTGTTTGACAGACATTGGAGATGGGAGCTAATTAAGCAGAAAATTAGTTTAAAGGTAGTGAAGTAGACAGCTATAATAATTAAAGAACCCCCACCAAAATTGTTATGGTCGTGACATTAAAAAGTGTTGCGGGTTATGAGCACTTGTTCTTTCTTAAATGTGGTACTAAAGTGCTCTTGTAGGACAAGTGCAAAGTGTATAGGTCTGCCAATTTTCATACAAGTTAGCTGGATGTTCATAACAGACATTAACTTTGTGCCTTCCCTGGGTTTTCCTGGGATGAGATCAATCCATCAAAAATCATCAGGTTTTATTTATTATTACTTATTGCAACCTGCTGGAATACAGTAGAATGTTCTTATTTCTAAAGCAATAAGCCATTACATTATGTACTGATTACACATGTGCTATTTAGACACGTTCTGTTGTTCCTGAGTGCATATAATCCAAATCATAGCCCCTGATAAAATCTGTGATAATTTCCTTTGCCACCTGCAGAAATGGAAATGTGAAAACATATGCAATCTTTTTTTCCCCAAGTGAAATATTTCATGTCTTCAGTACTGTTTTGATTAGTAAGGCAGTACAAAAAGAATTAAGTTTAGTCTATACTATAATTTGATATAGGATAGTATCTTACTGCATTTTGAATGTATGGAGATAAAATGCAATGACATAATGATGTCTAAATTTAAATTTAATTTCTGTAGTAAATGTTCACAGAACTTTTGGGACATTGCATTTTCTCATTTGCATTCAAGGAAAGCACTTTTTATGTATTTTGTAATGTAATCTAAGATAAAACTTTTTAGGCTTTTTTTTTCTTTCTTTCTTCCTTTGTCCCACATAATCTAGAATGGCCTTATCAAGTATTACAGGATACATAAAATTAGTACAGAATTTTGGTTTCTTCGCAGGTGTGCCTGTTTTATTTATCGCCAGTGCATCTGCATGCCTCACTGACATTAGTTACTTTGCTTCCCTACTTCTTCTGAAATGCAAATGAATTATAATCATACTGAAAGTATATTTATTGGAACATAGATCTACTGCCTAACACAAAGAGTAGCTAAATAGGTGTTTACATCAAATTTCACAGCTGCTCATTTTTAAATATGACTTCATGTAACTGTCTTGGTTAAGCATTGGCCTCGCTGTATATACAAATGTACGTGATGCCTGTTCAGTAGGATAATGTACATATTTGAACACTGCCAATGCTGTGTTTCTCTGTGAGCTGTATAGTGGCCTCATGCAGCTATCAAATATGTGTGAATGATACATACCCCAAATTCTAATTCATGAGTTATAGTTAAAGGCTAGCATGAAATACTGATATTATTTGGATGTCATTACAGCAAAAATTCAACATAGCTAGTAACTCCAGATGAGGTTTGACTGTACTCAGGAAAAGCAACTATACTCCTGTACTTTAAAGTTAACAGTTCTTCATGTTCAGGCACTGAATTCAGGCTTCCTTGTCATGTATATTTTTTCCCTGTTTAAGTGATGCATACTTTACATCTCAATACCTGCCAAAGCAAAAGAGAGATAGGGCAGTTCCTGTTTGAGGCTTTGCTACAGAAGATGTCGTTGAAGCTGATCTTTCAATTTCCGGAAAATGACATTTTCTGTTTGAAGTACCCAAGAGGAAAATACATTATCACTTTTTGTAGCGGACGCTCTTCAGAAAAGATTTAAAACAGCTACTCAGTTGATCATGGTCATAACATTTCAAATACCTAGGTGTAGGATGTGTGCTACGATAATGGAAGAAAGACTAATCCAGAAAGTGGACTAGGAAAAAGTAAACCCCACAACTTTATATTTTTGGGCAAAATCCACAGTCCACGTTTAAACAAGATAGAGAAAAAGTGTCTTGGGCATGGTTCCAAGGATCTCCACTTGTCTCAATATCCACATGAGATCTGTGATGAGTGGTGCTCTTCCGGGGTCAGTATTAGGACTGGGACAGTTCGACATCTTTATTGGCAAAATTGGATGAAGTGGACCCTCAGCAAGTTTGCCAAAAACAACAAGCTGTGCGGGCAATCAACATTCTGGATGGAAGGGACGCCATCCAAAGGTACCCTTACAGGGTCATAGGAACCATATATGGGAGTGCAAGGTAGCGAAAGTGAACATGAGTGAGGGCAATCCTAAACACAACTACAGACTGGGCAGAGAATGGATTGAGATAAGCTGGCAATGTGTGTTTTCAGCCCAGAAAGTCAGCTATGTCTTGGCCTGCATCAAAAGAAGTGTGACCAGCTGGTTGTGTGGGATGATTCTGCTCCTCTACTCCACTCTGGTGAGACACCACCTGGGGTATTGTGTTAATTTCTGAGATGAGACTTCCAAAATAAGAACAAAACAGACCTGCTGCAGCAAGTGCAGAGGATGACCATGAAGATGGTCAGAGGTCTGGACCACCTATCCTATAAAGACAAGCTGAGAAAGTGGGACTTCTTCAGCCTGGAGAAGAGAAGGCTCCAGGGAGACCTTATAATGTCCTTCTAGCACTTAAAGAGGTCTACATGAAATCTGGAGAAAGGCTGTTTGCATAGCTATGTGATTATAGGATAAGGTATAATGGCTTTAAACTAAAAGATGGTAGATAAAGATTAGATGGCAGGAAGAAATTATTTACTATCAGAGTGGGAAAGCACTGGAACAGGTTACCCGGAGAAGCTGTGTCTGCCCCCTGCCCCTGACAGTGTTCAAGGCCAGAGCTTTGGGCAATCTGATGCAGTGGTGGGTTTCTCTACCTGTGGCAGAAGGGTTTGGGAGTAGAAGATCTTGAAGGTGCCTTCCAACACAGACCATTCTACGACTGTAATGCAAAGTTGACCTCCATTTTTTTATAATACATTTACTCTAAAAAGCAAACTTACAGCAATTACAGAAACTTTCAACAAATGTAAAGGTTTATTTAGAATCCTGGGGCTTTAATTGAAAAAAATTCAAGAGAAACCTTAAAAATGACAGAATTTAAACACAAATAAGTAGCTATTCTGTTGTCCCTATTACCTTGTAATTATGTAGAGGAAAACCTGTCTCACTCTGAAATGGCTGACAGTTGAATATCGATAAGACAAGGAGTTGGACCATAGTAGGTTAAGTATATGTAAAACTTCCTATGATGCACATTAAAAACCAGCAAACCCAAACCCCCCAAAAACCCCAAAATAAACCACCACCCAAAAAAGCACACAAAAATACACACACATGTGGAAAAATTTAAGCACATAGCTGATTTAAGAAACCTTAGTATTGTACTGGAAAAGGGTATAAAGCTAAACATTTTCTGAAATCTTTTAAGAGTGCTTTGAAACATCACAAGGAAAGAAGACTAATAGAGTTTTGGGCAAGTGTGACTAGTGGCAGTAGAGACACTGGCAAAATATATACATATATACATTTATACATTTAGAAGTCTATAGCTGAAATAAACTAGTGCAACAGTTAAAGTACAAAACAGATATTTGAAATTAAAATAAAAACTGTAATTTAATTCTCCTCCCTCCTGAAAATAGCTGAGTATGAATGGCCTGAACCTTTCATGAAAACTGGTCAAGACCCTTGATAATGAGGACATGTCCTCCCAAATATTGCTATACTTAGGTTATATGTGTATACTTGCTTACTGAAAGTCTGCAAAGCTTGTGTAATTAAAGTTTCAAAACAAGGTTACTGCCCTAATCTTAGATTATTTTGCTTACTATTGAGCTTTATGAAATATGCTTTGTTCGATGTAAAAACCTCTAAATTTAACACCAGCTGCCTACAAGCATCCTGGTTTGGGGTTTTGGCTTGGGGGCGGAGTGGGGGAGGGTGGGGGAAGGATCGGGGTGGGGCGGTTGCATTATTTTTGGTGGGGTTTTTTTGGTGGGTTTTGGGGGGTTTTTGGTTTGGGGTGTGGGGTTTTTTTGACATCATATAAGTGTCTGTGTATGTTTGGCACAGTTTTTTATGTTGTTTGGATATCTGAGACATTTCTCCATCAGCCTTTCAAGTTTGGGGCTGAATCTGTTGAACAGAGGTATACAGAAGTGGTATACTCTGATTGCATAAGCCTATTTCATGTCACTTCAGGAGTGATCAGCTGTCTTAAAGAGAGTACTTGTATACTGTCACTTGGCAAAAATATCAAAGGATCAACACTTTCTACCAACAACAAAAAGCTGTTACTGAACTGAAAGAGAAACACTTCTCTTTAAAAAAAATTAGGGATGCCAATTTATTTTATTATTAAAAAAAAATAGTGATGCCAGCCACACACTGCTTGAGAGAACAGTTGTGGTGGTTTAGCCCTGGCTGGAGGCCAGACGCCCACCAAAGTCAGTCTATTACTCCCCTTCTTAGTTGGACAGGGGAGAAAATATATATTAAGAGGCTCAGGAGTCAAAATAAGGACAGGGAGAGATCATTCTGTCAGCAATGACGTGGGCAAAACAGACTCAACACAAAGTGAAGAAGAGAGAAACTACTCTACTTTATTACACTACACTACAAAGAACACTGAAGAAACCAGAGTTGGGAGCATGACCAGATCTTAAAACAAATGCAACCAGATCTTAAAACACTTTCCCCCCACCACTCCGTTCTTAGCAGACTTTAGTCAGGATTTTGCTCCCTTCTTCCTCCCTGTTCGCAGTACAGGAGGGCAGGGTCTGGGGAAGATGGGGTTCTCGGTAGCACCTTCCCCCCACCCCTCCATTCTAAGCAGACTTCCCTTTAGCCATGATCGTGCTCCCTTCTTCCCCCTGCTCGCAGTACAGGGAGGTAGGGACTGGGAAAAAAATGGGGTTCTCAGTTACTTCTTCATGAGCTGTTTTCCTCTTCCAGATCTTAAAACACCTCTAACCTCCCTCCCTGCTCCCTTTTAAGCAGACTTCAGTCTAGTCATGATTTCACTCCCTTCTTCCCCCCTGATCGCAGCACAGGGGGGCAGGGACTGGGAGATGGGGCCTTCGGTCAGTCCCTTGCAAGTTGGTTTCCATCTTGGCCAGGGGCGAGGGCATTCATTCCATACCCTGTGGGTCTCACCCACACGAGACAGTCCTCCACGAACTTCACCACCTTGAATCGTTTCCCACAGGGAGATTTTTTATTTACATGGCCAACTGTGGTATAAACATGTTTGCTGGGTGAACTGATAGCAACACAAGGACCAGAAGAAAATTCTTCAGTGTTAGCTGCTAATAGCTAGTGACTGAAATACTAAAACTTCAGCCCCTTCTTACAGTGCTATTGACACTGAGATGTCAAGGACTGTATTAAAGACTAAATGTTGTAGAGCACTGTTAGATTATTCATAGAATCTTAGAAAAAATTGCATTGATAGGGACCTTAAAGATAATGTAGTCCCAACCACCTGTGATAGCAAGAGATAGCTTTCACTAAGTAAGGTTGCTCTAAGATTCATTCAACCTGGCCTTGAACACTTCCAGTGATGGGGAATACATAGCTCTGAGTAACCTATCCCAGTGTCTCACTACCTTCATAGTAAAAAAAGATTCTTCCTTTTATCTTATCTAAATCTACTCTCTTTCAGTTTACCCCTTGCCCTATCACTACACTCCATGCTAAATAGTGCCTCTTTAACTTTCCTGTAGATCCCCTTTAAGTACTAGATGGCTGCTATAAGGTCTCTCAAGAGCCTTCCCTTCTCCAGGCTGAGGAAGCCCAAGTCTGTCAGCCTGCCTTTGTAGCAGTTGTTCCAGCCCTCTGACCATCTTCATAGCCCTTCACTGCTCTCGCTTCAACAGGTCAATTTCTTTCTTATGCTGGAGCCCCCAGAGTTGAAAGCAATACTCCAGGTGAGGTCTCACATGAGCAAAGTATAGGGGCAAAGTCACCTCTGTCAACCAGTTGGTCACATTTCTTTTGATGCAGGCCAGGATAGAGTTTTATTTCTGGGCTGCTAGCATACATCAGCTAATATGCCCAAGTCCCTGTCTGCAGTGTTGCTCTCAATATACTAGTAACCCAGACTGTATCCATGTTCAGGATTGCCCTGACCCAGGCTGGACGCAATAATGTACAGCTGTCCTTGTTGAACTTCCTGAGGTTCCTACTAGCCTGTCTCTCTAGCCTGTCAAGGTCCCTCTGAATTCCCTTCCCTTTAGAGTCCTGACACCACCACTCATCTTGATGTCATTCTCAAACTTCTGAGGGTGCACTTAGTCCTCACAAAAATGTTAAATAATACTTGTCCCAATACAGACTCCTGAGGGTCACCACTTTTCACTGCTCTCCACTCACACATCAAGCCTTTGACAGCAACTCTCTGAGTCTGACCATCCATCTAATTCCTTATTCATCAAGTCCATCCATCAAATTGATGTCTCTCATTTATAGAGAGAAGGATGTCGTGTGGAACAGTATAAAATGCTTTGGACACCTTCAGGTAGATGTTGTCAGTTGCACTTCCTTTATCCACCAGTGCAGTAACCCCGTTGTAGAAGCCCACAAAATTTGTCAGGCACAATTTGCCCTTAGTGAAGGCATTCTGGCTGGCACTTTTTGTGCACAGATGATTCTCACCATTTGTTATTTAAATCATAGCTTGTTCATTGCATAGTCTTGTACTGTTTATTACCCTTAAATTACAAATAAAATGTTTATGTTTCATTTTAAAACTACTAAATAATAATTTTGAAAATAATGTAATGTAAATTCTACTATACAATAATGCTGCCCACAGGACAACAAGTTCTTCTTTTTCTCTATACTGTTCTTTCAAAAATTGTTTTCAAATTGTTTGGCATTTTATTATGGTACCTGTTAGTTTCTAGAGTTATTTCCTTTGTCAAACTGCACTGTTCTTAAAGATTAATTCAGTAACTTATTGGCTTTTCTTAAAGCTTTCTTTAAAAACTTAGATTTCAAAACATAAATGAAGATTAAATGTCAACCAAACCAAAAATCCAGAAGCTCAATGACCCAACTACAAAAACACGCAACTGGGAATCTCCTGAATGGATGTCATACCCATGGTATGAATCCCCCTCACACATGGGAGTTGTATTTTGCCTCCTATTGGATCATCTGTCATCAACTCATCTCTAACCTCTGCCTGCTGTTTCTCATGCTTACTTTGCTCTACAGTGATCCGATCAGACAGCAAGGTGGGTAAGCATCAGAGGAGGTACTTTTCCTATGTGTCCCAGCAGCTAAAGTGGAAATTAATATGAAATAGAGTCAAAGTCTTTTGGATAATTATCTAAATGGGTAACCACTGTAGAAAGGAAGTTTTCACTTTTGGAAAGAAACCATGACAGCATGACAACAGTAAAACTGGACTCTAAGCAAATAAGAAAAGGGTAGAGGAGAGAGGATCATATCTAATTTATTACATTTCATAGAGTCATAGAATGCTCTGGTTTGGAAAGTACCTTAAAGATCATCAAGTTCCAACCCCCTGCCATGGGCAGAGACACGTCTCACTAGACTGGACTGCTCAAGGCCTCATCCAACTCGGCCTTGAACACCTCCATGGAGTGGACACCCACCACCTCCCTAGGCAACCATACAGTTTATGTTTTCCTCGTTATTTTCCTTTTTCTTTTGTCCTAACAACCACTGATGAAAAAAATGGACATGGAATAGCTGATATCCAGATATATGTGCAGCAAAATACAGATAACCAAACTACCATCACCATTATTGTACAAGAATTTGGACCATCAACAGAATTTCATCAAATTCTGAAAAAACCAAGTGCATCTGTTCTATTTTTCCTACTGTTTTAATAAAAGAAATACTCTGGTGAGGTGCTAACACCAATTCTCATTACTGTACAATGTAATACATTTTCTACTCTGCTTAATGTGGTGTCTAGATGCTAGAAGATAATTTACTTATCAAGAAAATGGCTAAGTGGATAACAAAAATTGTATACTTCTTTACTTGGTAAGTGACTAAGAGAGAGATGGTAGTTGAAAATGGTCCTTGATGGAATTTATTTAGCAGATTTTTCCTTCAATTAAAGCTAATGATTGGAAAAGTGATCCTTTTTATAATGGACACCTTTGTCTTTTACAAAGCAAAAGTCATTATTCCATATTACTCTTATTATATCTATCCACCCTGCTTTAATGCAAAAGTCACAGGCAAGACTGTCAAGTGCAGTTCAGATTTTTTTATTGGTTTTGATGGTCTTTAAAAGACAGTTCTAATTTTGGAACTCAAAGCTAACAGTGACCTTTCATTGCAAGGATTTTTTAATGCAATGAGCACATTTATTAATATTAATCCCAGGTTAGCTCTTATGTGAATTCCTCCTACTGACATTTACAGCAACCCAACAACTATGACCTTATTTTAAGGTTTAAGAAAAACTCCTCACCTGCTTTATTAATGATAAGAATTAAACCAAAATGAAAACAAGAACTTTTTTTAGTATTTATTTTATTTCTTAAAGATTCAGTGAGGTGCAAAATGAAGAGAGTTGTAGTTTCTAAAACACAAATGCTGTGATGTTCTTTTATAAATGTCATCCTCAGCTACAGGGTCAAATAATGCAAAAAAATTGATTCATGAATATTTTCCTGAATAACATTGACAAGATCATCTGACTTATTTCTTGGGGTCATGTTATTTACAGTTTATAAGTGACTTGGTTGGTAGCTTGGAATTAGTTAACATTCTCACAATTCTCAAGTATTTAACTTTTTTTTTATTATGACTTTCATGGGAATGCATGTGTTCTTGGACTATTCTTATTTACTACTTTTCCACTGAAAATGGCTGCATTTGATCCATAAGGAAGTAGAAATTAATAATCTTTCTGCTGAGAACACAAACCAGATAAAACATATGGGAAAATAAAACAACTAGCTGCTTTTCTGAGCTTTCTGTCAAGAACATGGGCAAAGGAGAGCTGCGTGAGCACAACAGCAACACTATAATGACTTTGGGTGATGTTTCTGACTGTGTACGATACTCCTGCCCTGTTTCTTGAAAGTGTCTTCTCTCAGGAATGACTACGTGACAACATAAGGAAAAGCAGTGTCAACATTTGGTTACAGAAATAATACATAAATAATTGTTTCATCCTTTCAGCATGGGAAAAATTTAAAATGGAAACAGAAGGTGGAAGCTGTTAAGGTTGGAAATGAGCAAATGCTTGGGTTTGACTTTTGACTTTTCAAGGTATTTTTATAGGGTTTTATTAATCAGGCAGTCAGGAACTGATGGTGGATGAGTACCACTGATGACTTGCTTTTGGGCTAGTGAGAGGTATGAGATACTTTTCTATCTTGGCCTCAGAGGAAACAGATTCAGGTATAAGCAGCAGAGGAAGGACTTAAATTCAAATGAACTCTGAAGTTAGGTCTGGATTTGGATTTAGAGCCATGCAATAAAGACTTCAGTGAAAACCTGAGACTGGAGCTTTTAACAGTTTCAATCAAGTTGTTAATAGAAGTTCATGAAGGGAGAGAAATCTTAACATCTCTCATTTAATGCAAACTTTACTGAATATTTTAATTTTGGTCTCTCCTATAAGGTCTTCAGATGCATTGTCTAATTTTTAGTTATTACATTTAATTTAATTTAATTTAATTTAATTTAATTTAATTTAATCTAATTATTTTCTATTAGTCTAGGTTTGATAATGTTTTTAGTAAGGGAAAATCTGAAAGCATTTAATCCTTCTTGGGACACCTACACTAAAACCAAAAGCTTCTGGATGCCTTTGAAGTGACCACGAAGCCATCACAGACCCGATGATCTCTCGAGGTCCCTTCCAACCCCTACAATTCTGTGATTCTGTGATTCTCCAGGTATCTAAGTAGTGAAAAGGATTGCATATTGCTTCCTGGGCTGTTTTGAATCTTGCTGTGTGGGCTTTTGTGAGAGCTGGAAACAGGAGCATCTGTGAGGAAGATGTGTCTTCTAGTCATCATTAGACAGAAAATCTCTCCATCGTGTGGCCAAAGGGCGGGCAACATGCCTGAAGCTTGAGGGTCCCAAAGGACACATAACAGCCTTAAATACTATATTTATTAAATAAATTAGGGGGAAAAATGTGATTTAGATAAACAATTACATATTATCAAATAATAAAGCACACGAGCAAAGCAGGAATCTTAAATTATTTCAAAATATCTGTACAAAGTATAACATTCATTCTGAATGCTTATTACAAATCAGTCTGGGGAACATTTACCAAGAGAAAAAAAAAGAAACTTTCTTCCTTATGAATAGTTTGCCTTTGGGTTTATGGAAGAATCAACATAATTTATAGAAAAATTACCTTGTTTGGGGCAATATTTTCTACCCTTTCTCTCCAACTCCACAATATTTCTAATTTTGCCTACATTATTCTCATGTATAGATATATCCTCCTTATTGTGATGACAAACAGATGTGATAAATTGAACCAATTCTGTGGGGGTTTTGATTTAAATTCTCAACCCCAATGGGCAGTATCATTTAAACATAATGAATAAAGCAAGCAAATAAATATTTATTTTTTTGTTCCAAAGTTGGAATGAGTAATTTAATTTTCCAACATAAATATGGACTTTCCTTCTACAAACTAAAGTGGAACAGGAGGAGTATATTTAATTTACAAACTAGTAGTGATAGGAAGGGTAAAGTTAGGTATGCTTTGTCCAAGTCAGTCTGGAAATAAACTGTAATCCTTGCTGGAAAGGATTTTTTCTCCTTAATTTTCAAAGATCCCATTATAAGTGTGAATACAGTACAGACTACCTTTGTCAATTAAAAAAAAAAAAGGGTAAACAATAAGTCTTTTTGCAGAAATACTATATTGTTTATAAAAGAAACAGTAGTAAGATAGTTTATATTAAAGTTATTTATAAAAAACTTATTTAAAATTAGCATGATTTTCTTGTACGTTTAATACATTCCAGTATTCCAGACAAACTTCAGTGCCACATACTATAATTTTTGTATTATCTATCCTTAGTGTTCCAGCCAATGAGCAACAGGAAATGCAGTGCAAAAAGAAGCCCAAACCAAAACCTGCATTACTAGATACTGTGGTAAGCAAGCAAAGACTTACATAACATCCCAAACTAATGTTAGTATTTTAAACCAATATTACATTTCCAAGTGCATATATCTTTCAGCATGCTGTGCAGTCACTGCTGCTTCAACCTGGTTTGCAAGTATGTGTTTAAATTTTTAATTAATAGCCAAATTTAATACATTCATGTTGCAGTTTTGTGAGGCTGTGCTGCTGAGATGGGTTTTTTAAGCAGCAGTTAGAGTTTTCTGCCACCTAAACTATAAACAATGAGCAATTCAAGGCCAAAGTCGCGGCCCGAGAGATAGTCACAGCGCCTCTGAGAATCACATATGGGAGAAAACAACCCGGAAACAGCTGCATTTTGCCACTGGAGAAGGGAGCAAGAAGATGTAACGAGCTGGGCAGACACCAAGGCCGAGAGGGGCTGGGGAGGAGACGGCCCAGATGCCGGAGAGAAAGATGTTCCTGCAGGCCGTGGAGAAACCCATTGGAAAAGGCTGAGACCCCACCTGCAGCCCCTGGAGGGGCTCCAAGCTGGATGCAGCAGGTGGAGACATAGAGAAGACGCGGTGACCCTATGTTGGAATAAACCCCTGCCAGCACTTGCAGCCATGAGGAGAATCAGAGACACAGAGATGAGTGAGAGAGAGATTTGCACCGGAACAGGTTTGCTGGGGGAGGCTGGTGACCCCACAGAGGACTGGGACTGAGAGACATTGTGATTTATGACTACCTGCAATAGCAGTGACACACGCCAGGGCAGCTGGTGAATAGATAGAGCCCTGGGGAAAGGATTCACATTGGAGAAGTTTGTGGAGGACTGTCTCGTGTGGGTGAGACCCCATGGTGCAGCAGGGGGAAGGTGTGGAATGAATGACCCCCCAACACCCCCCACTCCCCAGCCAAGAAGTAAACAAACTTGCAAGGGACTGACCGAAGGCCCCATCTCCCAGTCCCTGCCCCCCTGTGCTGCGATCGGGGGGAAGAAGGGAGTGAAATCATGACTAGAGTGATGTCTGCTAAGAAGTGAGCGGGGAGGGAGGTTAGAGGTGTTTTAAGATCTGACAAGGAAAACAGCTCATGAAGAAATAACCGAGAACCCCATTTTTTTTTCCCAGTCCCTGCCCCCCTGTACTGCGAGCAGGGGGAAGAAGGGAGCAAGATCATGGCTAAAGGGAAGTCTGCTTAGAATGGAGGGGTGGGGGGAAGGTGCTACCGAGAACCCCATCTTCCCCAGACCCTGCCCCCCTGTACTGCGAACAGGGAGGAAGAAGGGAGCAAAATCCTGACTAAAGTCTGCTAAGAACGGAGTGGTGAGGGGAAAGTATTTTATGATCTGGTTACGTTTGTTATAAGATGTGGTCATGCTCTCAGCTCTGGTTTCTTCACTGTTCTTTGTAGTTGTAGTGTAATAAAGTAGAGTAGTTTTTCTCCTCTTCACTTTGTGTTGAGTCTTTTACCCACGTCGATTACTAAATGATCTCTCCCTGTCCTTATTTTGACTCCTGAGCCTCTTAATATATATTTTCTCCCCTTTCTCGACCTGGGGAGTAATAGACTGACTTTGGTGGGCATCTGGCCTCCAGCCAGGGCTATACCATGACAGTCCAACAGGAGAACAGCCATATCTGAAACTACCCAGACCATTGCAGGATTAAGTCTGCATATCAAATTTAATGCAGTTATTACAGTAAGAAACTGTCAACTGTAGAATCTTGTTTTAAAGCTGTATGTACTGTTTCATTGGTGAGATAAAGTGAGTGATATGTAAATAGTGGTGTTGTAGTGACCATTTTGGTTATATTCAACTTTTGGCAAGTGAGACATGTCTGTTTGAATCTCCTGCTCTTTGCAAGACATCTTAGTGGTATCTATTTTCTCAGCTTGTTCCTCAGCTTTAAGGGCAGTGCAACAGAAGAAGTAGATAGAGAACATATTATAAACAGTTAAAAGCCAATTCCTCATTTTTTTATTTGTCTTAGATTCTACAAATGTAAGATTAGATTCTTGTGGTAGTTATTACCTGATAATAATGAGATTTCAAATGGCATATTTTGGAAGATTTTTTTTCTTTGTTCTTGCTGTTACTTTAAACCAGTAAGAATTAATTATCACCAGCTTGCTTAAATCACAGAGTTCAGTGTACTTGTGCCGTTTTTTCTGCTGCCAGAGCTGGAATGGATAAAGTATTTCTTGGAAGACTTAAAACAGCTCTGGCCCACACAGAAAATATTGCAGTCTTTAGTTACAGTAGTTGAAAATATTTATGTTAATAAAAAGAAAATTAACTTCTATGCTTATCTATTGCTTCCAAAACTTATGAATAATTTTGTATTCCACTAAGATTCACCCTCTTTCAGTAAGGAATGTGCGATTTTTTTAAAAACCTACAAAATGTGTCAATTTAAAGAAAAAAAGCAGTTGACAGCATGAGAAAGATTTTGTTGTCAGATTATAATTTTTAAGTCTGGCTAACAATTCAAGGAATGCTCACATTCTTTACAAAAAGGTCAGTGAGTCTGATACAAATTATTCCAAACTCCATTATTCTGCCATTTCCATCCTCTTTTAATGTCATTTAGGATTGCAACTGCTGCATGCATTGCTGCAAGTCAATTGGAAAAATGAAAAGGGGGAAGGGAGGGCTACTAATTCTAGCAATGCAGTTTTTGCTTATTTTGGAAAGTATTTTGAACTAAATTCATTTAAGTAAGTAGTGAACTGATATTTCTCTAGACTGTGTAAGTAATACCAACAAAAAGTTAGGTATTCTTCAGATAGTTAAAAATAAGATCCATATTTCCATGTGTTCATATTTCATTAGACTAAAGTATCTTCTGAGAAGAAATTATTGATGTGAAAATTCATTGTAGAGTTAGCTCAGAAAATTCAGCTCTGGACCCTGAACATTGGTCCCCGCAGTTTTCCAGCTGGCTGTTTTGAAATCCTCAAGGAACTGTTTAATGGGTAGAAGTAATTTAATATTTGACTTTTGACCTCCAGTTGCATTCTGTGCCACATCACAACAGGATATCTTCACAAAGCCTTTCTCAATTAAAAAAAAAAATCCCAAACAACCCAAAAACTAGGAAATACCCATACTCTGTTGAACAACCTACTTCTATCAGAGTATTCAGAAATCTTCAGTAAAACAGTGAAATATTTTGCATGAGTAGATATGTGAACAACAACCTCCTCACGCGCACACTTTTAGTGTTCAGGAAGCTTGCTCTCTTGAACTCTTGGAAGAAATAAATGAAATGTTAAAATTCCTGGATTGGACTGTTAAAGCATATTATACGTTCTTTCAGAATAATTTCAAACAATTAAAAAGCATTCTATTAGTAGGGCTATAGGAATTTTGTATCAGCTGTCAAATCGATGAGACTTCATGACTCAGATTTGTTCTCACTTGTTATGAATTCCATTCTTCTTGACACAAAACATCAGAACACTTAACAAAGTACAGACAAATGAGGTTGAAGGTAATGTGGCAAGTTTTCAAAACTAGACTATCAAAAGACCTATTTGCAGAAGAAAAACAATAAGAGAGAAATGATCAGACTAGATGTTAATCCTCATCCTGTAACTTTAGTTAGAGATCTTTGCATTGGAGGTTGTTATGCTTTAAATATAAACACTCTAAGGTGTTTATTTACAATGTTGCAAATCAAGAATAGCTTTTAAATTATGATTTCCTATATGGAGACTGAAGCTTGCTTTTGGATTCCTATCTTTTCTTCTAGTAATTTCTCATACATAACTGCAGGGATGGAAAGGACAGCAGCTAATGTGCTGATAAAAAGGAAAATTTTAATAGATTGATCAGAATTTTAAATTGAACCAAAAAACTGCAAAGATAATTACTTTATTAATAAAATATAAATTATCTGTTAAAAATTAATGTAATTATTTCAACTTGTCTTTCATTATGTATTCTTTATCTGAAAAATATCTAAATATGACTATATTTGGTTTAAGAAACCAAATTTGGTTTGGTCAAACTGTACTTTTATAGTTCACATTATACTTCACACAACACTGAAATTGTTCCTTACATAACCTATAATGCAGTCAGATTTACTTTAAAACTACTGTCATTTGTCTCTCTGTCTCGAGAACTTAACATCTATGTATGCAATTCAGAAAAGCTCTTAGGCACATTTACTTTACAGTATGTTACTGAAGAGGTTTTGATATTTTGGACCCATTCCTGAAATCTTGATGCAGCATTGTCTTTCAAAAGACAAAATCTGCAGGTATATAGGGAGTATTTTCTAAAAATGTTGACTTTCTTACTGCAAGAATTTTAGTGAGGACAGTGTCAGTAAGGTCACGTGGGACATTCTGTACCTATTTTGCCTGGCAGCCTAGTGTTTCAGGTGCAGTGCACAGCTACCAGCTCTAACAGTGAAAATGGGATCGGGAAATTTTCCTTGAGAGTTTGTACCCAGATATGTAAACCTATGACACAACTCTATGCCTTTGACTGCTCCTGGACATCTATCTCCTGTGTATCTCACTTTAGTGTTTCATTACTTGGCATAGTGTAAGGAGTCTGATCTTGCCAGCTATTTGCTAAATATACGACCATAGAATCATAGAATATGTTAGGTTGGAAGGGACCTTTAAAGGTCTTTTAGTCCAATGCCCCTGCAGTATGCAGTGACACCTTTTACTAGGTCAGATTGCTCAAAGTTTCATCAAGCCTGACCATGAATGTCTTCAGGGATGGGGCCTCCACCACATCTCTGGACAACCTGTTCCAGTGTCTCATCACCCTCATAGTGAAGAATGTCTTCCTAATGTCTAATCTAAACCTACCCTACTCTAGTTTAAAACCATTGCCCCTTGTTGTATCTCTACACGCCCTTATAAAAACGTCCTTCCCCAGCTTTCCTGTAAGATCCTTCAGGTACTGGAAGGCCACTATAGGGTGTCCCCTGAGCCTTCTCATCTCCAGACTGCACAAGACCAACTTTCTCAGCCTGTCTCCATAGGGGAGGTGCTCCAGCCTTCTATTCATCCTCATGGCCCTCTTCTGAATCTGCTCCATACAGTCCATGTCCTTCTTGCGCTGAGGGCTCCAGAGTTGGACACAGCAGTCTCCCTCCAGAGTAGAGGGGGAGAATCACCTCTCTCAGTCTGCTGGCCACACTTCTTTTGATGCAACCCAAGATGCAATTGGTCTTCTGGGCTGCAAGTGTGCATTGTTGCCTCATATTTAGCTTTTTGTCCATCAGTACCCCCAAGTTTTTTCTGCAGGGCTGCTCCGTATCACATCATCCCGATCTTATATTGATAACAAGGATTTTCCTGAGTCATGTGAAGGACCTTGCACTTGTCTTTATTGAATTTCATCATGTGTGTTTGGGCCTACCTCTCTAGTTGGTCCAAGTCCCTCTGGATGACACCACTTTGCTTGGTGTCATCTGCAAACTTGCTGAGGGTGCACTCGATCCTACTGTCTATGTCATTGATAAAGATATTAAATAACACTGGGTACAGATCCTTGAAGGATGCCACTTGTCACTCTATCTGGACATTGAGCCATGAAATACAGAAAAGTTATTTTTATGAAACAGAATATAGCAAATTCACTCCAAATTGGAGTGATGCATTCCATCTATGGTAGTAGGCAGAACACGTAGGTGATGCTTGCCAATATAATGAACTATTACTGAGAAACACCATGCTAAAGAGACTACTGAGGGTGTTCAGTCTTTTGTTTAATGTTTGGTTTTATGGTTGGTTGGTTGGTTGTTTTGGTTTGGGATTTTTTGCCACTGAGTTGTCTATAAATATGATAATATGTTGAGAGTGGTAATTAACGAATTTTATTTCAATCATATGTGTTTTTTATGTATCTTTAATCAGTGTAATATTTTTTAAAGTTTACTAAAATATTAATTTCATATTAAAATTATATGTAACAGTAATAAATGTTTCTAATTAGAGGTACTGTAATTTTGGAATACTATGGGTTTCTTCAGAAAATGTTGATTAATGGAAACTGACATTTATCTTATTCAGGACAATTCTGACAAACCTCCTAGTTTAACTGAAAGTTTTGTAATTTTTTCTGATTTGACATGTTCAACATTAAAAACTGTCTTTCAGTTAGAAATAGTCTTTCTTTTAGATAATTTTTAATTTCTATTTTTTTTATTTGGAAAGCTAAAATCTAAATTAAATAAGTCTGTTGAGCAGATCTCATGCGTTGAAATTTTCCATGTTACAAAAAAAATCTAAATATTCTGTTCTTTCAAATCTTATTTATAGTTTAGTCCATATTTTTAAGATCTGTTGAGCAGATCTCATGCGTTGAAATTTTCTATGTTATAAAAAAATCTAAATATTCTGTTCTTTCAAATCTTATTTATAGTTTAGTCCATATTTTTAAGATCTAGACTGCAGAAAATAAACTCTATGCATACTGCATGGCAATAGTTAGGTATAGCTTAGTACATCAGTCCTTATTGCATATCTAACAACAGATTGTATGCCTCTAAACCCAAATAGTTAGATATGTGTCTTAAGACTTTCTGTAGAAAGTAAAAAAAAAAAATATTCCACTGTAGTGGATTAAACTGTTTCAATTTAATTTGGTGAAAGCTTCTCTTGGGTAAAAATCTTTGCTTAACATTTATTCTCAAATAATATATATAAACTCTTCCAGTCTATATGTGGTCTCCATATATTAAAATTTCATTTAAGTGCTTATATAAATAAAGAAAATAATTGAAAAAATTTAATACGAAACAATGCATTTAGTTTTTATTAATTAGTACTTTTTATTCACTTAACAAAAACTGAACTTCACCACTGAACTATCACTCTAAGTGCTGGTTATTATAAGAATGTGGTTATTAGCCCATAGTTTGGCCCTTCCTTTACCCCATCATCATCCATCTGTTTATTAATCAAAGCCATAACAAACTGACCAAATCCAGCTCCTTAGGGCAATTCATATAAACAATTTATCTGGAAAAGGATAAAGGATGGAAGGAAAGAAGGCAAATTCTTTGTCAAACATCTCTGGCTTTTTCTTCAATGACATTTCGAATTTCTGTTTGAAGATCCAGAACAATGTAAAAAAAAATATCAATACTGTCAATTGTACATATATTTTTCATAATGAAACTTCCTCTTCTGTGGGTAAACAGAGAGTGTACTGAATTAGTATCATTCCTTATAAAACTGGAAAAAGGGTGAAACGTAGAACAAATGGAAGAAAGCTGTGATTAAATGAATAACAAAATATTTTTCTCAATGTCTTATAGTTGTAAAAACAGATATAACTATCATTCTAAATGTCAGAATTTTTAATATATAACCAGAGGTTATGTAACAGATTTGTCAGCTCTACATGTGAGATGGAATCCTAGAATGTTTGTTAAAGAAAAAATACCTATTTTGATCATAGAATGAGAGAATTGTTTCAGTTCGATGAGACCTTTATGATCATCAAGTCAAATCATTGTCCTAGCACTGATGTTGGACAGTCTATTTGGATCAAACAGCTGTAGTCTAGCTGGATAAGATGCATTTCAAGAACGGAACTTTCATCAAAAGCATAACTGTGCTTGAGTTTGCAACAGTTCTGTCCTTTTCAAATGGTGTTTTTACAGTTTTCATGCAAACAGGCTTCTTATTTACAGTCAGATATTGAAGGACATAAGATCACTTTTGGCTTTGGGTTAATATAGAAATTTTAAAAATCTACAAAAATACCAAATGTTTGATTTCTTAAAAAAAAGAAATAATCGGTTTTAGATATACCTGCTGAAAATTGAGACAGATCTTCACCCCTGTGGAAACCTATCACATGGCAAAAGCCCAGATAGGTTTTCAGAAGAAATCTTCCAGGGTGATTCTATTTCTCAATAGGAATTTTTTGTGTGTGTTTTGTGTACAAAAGGAGTAACTGTGTCTTCAGTTTTGTCAGTAGCTTGTTGAAATTGATATTTGCCAGGAAAAGAAAATTTGGCTGGGGTTCTGTGGGGTTTTTTGGTTTGGTTTGATTTTGGTTTGTGGGGTTTTTTGGTTTGGGTTTTTTTTTTTTTGGTTGTGGGTTTTTTTGTTATCTAAATTCATCTATCTTATAAACTTAGCCATGGGAATCATTAATATTCCTTTTCTTCTCCCTTTTCCTCCCCCCCTTTTCTTTTTTTTTTTTCGTTTTCTTCCCTATCCTCCTCCACTTTTCATCTTTTTTTAACCTATATCAGGACCAATATCCAAGGTGTTAACTCTGAAAACTATACTGCAGCATAAGCACAATGCTTTGATTTTGTATGTTTTGTGATTAGTTGTTTCAGACCACATACTGTAAAATTTTCTTTAAAATTTTGTTGATTGTTGTATTACATTCCCTTTTTGCCTGTGTGTAGAAAAGGGCATATTTAAAATGTTTTTAATTATTTGATGGTTACATTAAAGCACAGTACTATCAGCCATCTTCAACCCAAATCCTGGACTGAAGAAAAACAGATAGGTTGCTCGGGGAATGGGAGCAGATAATTTAGATACTTGGTTCCAAAGTCCAGCAAAAATTAAAGTGATGAAGTTATACATGTTTGCAACCTTCATTATATCCTCTTGCATATCCAGCTTGCTCCTGCTTAAAGCAAAAATGTTTTTCAAGAAAAGATATATGACCAGGCCTTAAAGCTTGATTTGCACACTACTTACAAGAGAATTAAGATTGTATATGTAACTGTAACTGGCTTCTTGATACTGCAGTATTATCAAGTAATATCAATATCTAATCTGAAGCTGAATAATGCTGGACATGATTTTAAAGTAAGTAAAATAATAAATGGAATTATATCTGGAATTACTAAAATACTGTCTGGAATACCATTGTTCATTGGTGCATATTATTCATTATATGCTCAGAAGAATATGTGAAAGTTATGACTTAAGAAAAACAATGTTGGTAGCTTTGCAGTTTGTCTTTGGTCACAAGTACTGATGAGAACTCTGCAAATGATTATGAGGATCTTTCAAAATTTCTTATTTTTAAAAGTAACACAAGCAGTATTACCAACCAATGCATTGGATGAACATCTGGTCAGATAACAAAAGAAAAATCTATTTGGTTACAAAATATTCAGAGGCAATTTGAAAGCTGGACAGAGACTTTACATAAGGGCATCTAGCGATAGGACAATGGGATAAGCTTAAATTGAAAGAAGGTAAATTTAGACTAGATATAAAGAAGAAAGTCTTTATTGTGAGGGTAGTGAGGCACTGGCAGAAATTGCCCAGATAAGTTGTGGATGCCCCCTCCCTGGAAGTGTTTAATGCCAGGTTGGATGGGGCTTCCAGTAACCTTGTCTAGTGGAGGATGTGTCAGGATCCACCACCTGGACAAGACTTCATTTGGCAGAGATTAAACTCCTTTGTGTTCCATCCAAATTTCAGATCGCTCTGGGTGGCTGGGGGTGGCTGAGCTTAACCCCTGAGTGATGTCCAATTACTAGATGTTTTATCATGATCAGTTCTTCACAATTCTCTGAGAACAGAATTAAGACTCGAAATGGAGTCAAGGTTAAAGTTACTTTATTTGGCCCACTACAAACATGCAGTGAAAGGGGGGAAGAAAGAGAAAAGGGTGGAAAAGAGAGATAGAAAGAGGGAGGGAGAGAGTGGAAAAGAGGAAGAGAGAGAGAGAGGGGCTATATCTACCACCATGGGGCTACAGCATCCCATCAGTCCGATGACCTCAGGTCCAATGGCAGAGCATTCTTGAGGTTCAATTGGGGGATGTTCCTTGATGTCTCCATGTCCTCTTGGTTTCTTCTTGTGATATCTTGTTCCCTTGGTTGTCTTGTTCCCCTGGTTGTCTTGTTCCCTTTGTTGTCTTGTTCCTCAGTTGCTTAGTTCCTCTTTCCATGGCGGAATGCTCCCTTTTTGTAGTCATTCTTGGCATAGCCACAACCTTCCACGGGGCTTTGGGAATGCTTCAGGGTGGATGACGGAAGGCCTGGTGTGTGAATGGCTCCTGATATGTGAATGGCTCCAGATGTCTCTCCTGATGGTGGAATGCTTTCCTGATGTGTGAATGGCTCCTGATGTCTCTCCTGATATCTTTTGGATGGAATGTGAAAGGAATGATTTCCTGATGTCTTCAGGGTGGCTCATTGTATAGTCATTAGGTCCTTGGCACAAGCACTTTAAGAGACCTGGAGGTCTCTCTTCCATTCTCCTGATGCAATGACTTAGCTGATTTAACACACCCTCCATTCCTGTATGATCTCCTAATGAATATCCATTATTAAACCACAGGAATATCAATTATTTAATTCTTTATTAAAATAGGCTTGTCAATATCCCAAATTTTAAAACATAACAAAAATTTGTAGAAGAGGTGCTGGAGAACTTTAAAAATCGCAATACTTTTTGAATCGCAAACTTAGAAATATTCTCTCCTCAAAGTGAATAGACAGTTTTTTGCCATTCACATATCAGGAGCCATTTTAAAGAGCATAGTAAGAACTAGCAATATGTTCCATAAAGGCAAGACCAACACCAGCTAAGAATGCAGCAAAACAAGAGTGAGGGGGGAAAAAATCCTAATGTCTTAGTGTACCTGGTATTTAATAAAACAAAATATGAATTGGATCATTCAGAGTACAGGATTTACACGCCCTATACAGTTAAAAGAAAACTTTTTTTAGAAAAGTAATTAAGTACATCAGAAAAGCCATCCCAAACTCTGACAGGCAGAGAAAGAACAAGGAGAAATACTAACCTGCTGACCCTGTCAGGAACTAGAGCCTCTTTGTTAAGACTAGCTAGCAGATATTTTGGTCAACTGAGCACCCTTTTCAGAGGGTAGGTGCTTAAAAGACTAAGGTTCGAGAGTTTTAATTTACTTCTCAAACATTAGTTACCTTTTTAACCATCATTAGCTGCCTTTTTTTTTGTATCTCTTCTTTTTTATTCAGTTTAGTTTTAATTAATACCAGATAAAGGTTTTGATATACATAGTTTTTATTAAAGCTCACACTATGAGTTTTATTTTATTGTACCTTCTCCTTTCTTTTGTTGAAGAAAAAAAAGCAACAAAAATACCTAAATTAAAATAATAAACATCAATCAAACAAAAAATAAATACAAAGACAGAAATCCCTAAAGACATTAAATGCAGTTCAACATTTTGACAGCTGGACTAGTTGCTCATGGCAGTTCCTTTCCAACTGGAACTATTCTGTTCTATTCTATTCTATTCTATTCTATTCTATTCTATTCTATTCTATTCTATCCTACATGACAAAGACCTGCCTTAAAGGAGGAAAAGGAACATTTTGCTGGAGTTAGAAGGGTTAAAGAACTTTAAATTACGTTTGAAGGGGGAAAGAGATGAAACCTGGCTTGCTAGAGATAAGCCTGGGGGTTGCATGTCAATACTTGAGGGTCAGTGTGCTAGAATGGTCCTTAGGTTTTCTCCACAATATGCTAAGTACAGTGTTGCACATTTGAAATGTCCCTGTACTAATGTCTGTAGCACCGTAGCCATCTCAGTCAAGGTATAGTGTGGAGAACCATACAGCAGCAAAGATGGAAGTGTTACTGATGTTATGAACTATAGAAGCACTTGAGAACAGTCAAATAGCAATTAGTGTTTCCCAAAAAAGTTGGCAAGGTCAATATCCCAACTGAAGTGCATCTATACCAAAGGACACAGAATGGGCAACAAACAGGAGGAGCTGGAAGTTATTGTGCAGCTGGAAAAATATGCTACAGTTGCACTCACAGAAACATGGTGGGATGACACACACACATGCAGTGCAGCAATGGGTGACTACAAACCCTTCAAGACGGGATAGGCAAGGAAGTAGAGGTAGTAGGATGGGTTAGCCCTGTGTTTTGGTTTGTGTGGCAATCTTTTGGTAGGGAGAGGGCAGGGAATACAGGAGTGGCTTCTGGGTAAAGTTGCTAGAAGCTTCCCCTAGATATCACAGAGCTAATACCAGCCAGCTTAAGGATGGACTCTCTGCTGACAAGGCCAATCCAATCGGCAATGGTGGCAGCACCTCTTTGATAACATGATACCGCATTAGGCTTTCTGGCCTCAGATGGAATTCACCTTTCTCAAAGGGGAAAGATGGTCTTTGCCCAGGAGCTATCAGGGCTCACTGACAATGCTTTAATCTAGGCTTGAGAGGGAGGGAGCATAATATCAGGCTTGTCTGTGACAAACTGTGGGATGACATGCCACAGCTGGAGGGATAAGGTGCTAGGGAGGGCCCTTAGGCTGTTACTCGGAGACATGGTGGATACAGGAAAAACTTATGGAGATGGTCAAGGAGCTCCTCAGTAGTAAGTTAACTATGCTGATTGTTTTAAATATAAAGAGGGGAGAGTAATGATTAGCATATTCATGTTATTTCCTGGAAATCACTATCAAATATAAATGTCCTCCACGCATGCGTAGCTATGTTGAGCAGGAGTCCTCTGGTGGTCATCGATAGTCTTCCTCATTGTGTTCTTGAGTGTACCCCATTCTTGCACATGCTGATTTAATCTCCAGCTGATCTTTTGTAACCATAGCCAGTTTCTTCTTGCACCTATTGGTTTAAGTCAAGGTCTATAACCAGTACCTATTATTTTAATTCAAAGTCCATAGTGATCTTCCATAGTGATTAAGGCACATGCCGTCTTGTTCCTAAAAGTCTTAACAAGTTGTATATTCTCACAGCTGCTATAATTCCTTTAAAATAGAAATCATATCCTAAACTAAAACCAAAATAACCTGTAAGTTAAGCTATTTTATTAGGGTAACTGTAACACTTTGTTTCGTTTTATACTGGTTCAGTTTCCCATACTCACCTCACCAGTGTCTGAAAGCTGTGTGTGATTGGTAGGTATATTAATTTCAATATAAAAGAAGAAAAGAATAAAAATAATTTGTTGATTCTTTGTTGACAATTGGGATGTGGAGTCACTTCAATTAAGTTTTTACAAACTAATTTCCTAGTTAATGAAAGAATCAACTGAAATATTATGTGGTTCGTACTTTTTTTCAGAGAAGCTATTGAAATTCACACTAGCAGCACTAATTATAGAAACACTTAGAATTTATATAACTAAAAATATAACTACTTCATATTTTTTTTCAAATTAAATTATTAGGTTCATATTTATATTAACATTTTTACTTGTTATTATAAGTCCCAGCTTATTGATTGCAAGGCATTGTCTTGAATTGGACTTCTGTGCAGTGAATCTAACTAGCATGTTTATTTTATCATTAATCTTGTTGGTCATTATATCATTTACTGTTCATTATAGCAAGAGATAAATTGCAGAAATAGTTAGTATTGTTCGTTCAGCTTGGCTGAATCCTTTAGTGACACTAATTCTACAGAGCAGTTGGGCAAAATCAATGTCTGATGTGCGATTTGTATTAAATTATGCTTGTTATATGATTGAATCAACACTACACAGAGTTTTCTCAAGTTAATTGATCAACTCCTACAATATAAATTAGTATGATACATCAAACTCAAACTGAACTGTAGACCAGAACAAAACAAACATGAGCAGTGAATGAAAGTCAAGTTCTATCAGGCCACACAGCTCCAAGTAATTATGTACTAGCTTAGGTGGCATCACGAAGTCATACTTTTGTGTTTTGGAGAAAATACCAACATGCAATTTTAAAATGTTTCATCAGCTGGAAAACCTTTAAATTAGAAAATAGACATTCCATGAGATTTTTTATTTTTTTTCAAATTGAGTCACAGAATTTCATTTAGATTCCAGTTCAGCCAAGAATTTCAGCTGCATATAACTCAGTCAGGGATTCAATTTATTACATGAAAGACATTAAGAATGAACTCACTGCTTATTTATCCAAATGTGTTTAAGAGGGATTTAACATGCCTCTTCTAGTTACCTGTCACTTCCTACTAGTGAATTCTAATTGGCCTGCTGGGTCTGCTCCTCGTCTAAACCCATCTTGGCATTGTTAAACCTCATCCCACTGGTCCAGTCTGTTCAGATCCCTTTGAAGAGCCTCCCTACCCTCAAGCAGAGCAACACTTCCTCCCTGTTTAGTATCATCTGCAAACTTACTGAGGGCGCATTCAATCCCTTCATCAAGGTCATTGATAAAGATGTTGAACCAGACTGGACCCAGAACTGAGCCCTGGGGGACGCCACTCGTGACCAGCCTCCAGCTGGATTTTGTTCCATTCACCACCACCCTTTGGGCCCGGCCATCCACCCATTTTTTAACCCAGCTGAGGGTCCACCTGTTCAGGCCAGTAGCAGCCAGTTTCTCAATCAGAATGCTGTGAGAAATCATGTCAAAGGCTTTACTGAAGTCCAGGTAGACCACATCCACAGCCTTCCCCTTGTCCGTTAAGCATGTCACCTTGTCATAGAAGGTGATCAGGTTAGTTTGACAGGATCTACCTTTTGCAAACCCATTTCTGCCCAGGGTAGTCTAAAGAGTGTTTTGTGAGTAGTTTAGATAGGGAAAGAAAAGAATATCACTCATTGATTGTACCTTGATCCCTCACATAAGTGGAGGGGAGTCTTGAGAGGCAGAAGAGGAAAGATTTTATTCTACGTGAGGGTAAGAGGAGGGAAAAGACTTAACTGTTCAGCGAGCTGTTAACCTTCCCTTTTCCTGTGATGGATGATGGCTCATGCTTTGTTGTGCAGGCTGCGGATGGATAGAGGGCAGGACACATTCTTTCAGGTGATAGATAATCTTTCCTAGCAATCATAAATAATCTCTCAGGTTTCTTTCTGATTCTGGTGCCTCTGTCTCAATTTATAGCAGAGCTATGAAGCCTTTTCACCACATAAAGAGGGAGTTGTCTCACCTACCTTTTGGCATCTACAGTGCAGTACATTGAGTCTCTGATTTATTTACCGTCAGCTAACTTTCTAATCCATGGGGAGAAATCATGAACTTCTGGGATACATCTCCTTTGACCTATATTAGACATTACATTAAGATGTGGTAAGTTGCACACTAAAAATGCCTGCTTCTGTTCTTTGACTATTTGGGGAGTAAACACTGAATAGCTCAGAGGTTATTCTACAGATGTAGATATCTGCTGAATCTTGTATTTTTCCAGATGTCTTTCACTTCGGAGGCCGATCATGTGATTTAGGCCTCATAGGTTTGAATCTGTGATTCAAGTATAGAGATCCTTGTTCTGTGACTCACTGGAGGCAGGCTTTTGCTCCTCCAGTTAATCCTACATGTGCCAAACCCATGGTGTGCAGAGGCCATCAAACTACAAAATTGGATTGCTTCTTTGTTCGTTTTCCATGTTATGCAGAAAACATTAAACATCTCAGGATTTCTCTCCAAATTCCTGGCATAATGAGTAAAAGTCCAAAACAGGAGGTAATTTGAATTTCTTGAATTGTTCATGTCATTGCAAAGTGCATATAAATAAGGGACTGACATTATTTTGAGTCTATAACCCTTTAATGGAGCAAATCATGTGCAAACATTAGGTGTAGCATTTCAATTGTCTGACATTTTTTAGATCTTACTATTCATTGTCCGGTTATTTTCATAAATTTAAATCTGCAAGTAATGCTGTGGTATGTCTGATATATTTCTTATGATTGTCTTTACTAATGAAATTGTATATGCACCTCTAAAACATTAAAATGAAATATTAGAAGATAATTAGAAAAATTTTGCCCAAGAAAATATATAATATGGAAACTATTATTTGAACTTCGTGATACTTTGGGGGTCATATGCTGTACATACTTTTTGAAACCTCTCATGTATGTTTCTTGTGCTATCAAACTTCTTAAAAATACATGGATGTTTATCCTTTGCCCTTGTCTTCCATTGCTCCTACACTAATGGGTTTAATACCTATTACAAGTATTGATAAAAACACAGTAACTTAGAAGTTAATGGATCCCATTTTGAATTATTCCATTTTTTTTTTAGACCTGACTGTACAAATATCAAGAGCGTATGACAAAGTTTGGCAGCACAGTTAGGCCTTACTCCCTCAAAGAAAATTCTATTCAGTGTGTTTATATGTTAAAAAAACCACCGAAGCATAGAAGACTACTTAGATCAGTGCTGAAATGTATATTGCAGTTTAAAATTACAAATAAATTTTCAAATTTCAAAAATTTTACAATACAAAACTTTGGGGAAGCTGAAGTAAAATGGGAGCATAACATGTTCTAAGTAAAATTAATTTGACATTTATGTACTATAGATCTCTCTGAATGCTATTTTTGAATGTTCTGATGTGGTTCTTATCTCCTTTTCTTTCTCTTACAAGCCTTTTCAAAGGACTTAAAAATATTTTCAAAAGCAGGGGGAGGTTTAGTTTTCATGTACTGTTGTTGTAATGGCAATTAAATATTTAATGTATCTTAGAATTAGAGAATCATAGAATGATTTTGGTTGGAAAAGACCTTCAGGATCATCAAGTCAAACCATCTATCCAGCCCTACTAGGTCCAACACTAGACCATGTCACCAAGTACAACATCTATTCTTCTTTTAAACACGTCCATGGATGGTAACACAGACACCTCGCTGGGAAGCCTGTTCCAATATCTGACAACCCTTTCAGTGAAGAAATTTTTCCTAATATCCAACATAAACTTACCCTGATGCATTTGCTTTTGTCCCATCACTAACTACCATGAAGAAGAGACCAACCTTCACCTCACTACAACCACCCTTTACGTAGCTGTAGAGAGCGATGAGGTCTCCTCTCAGCATCCTCCACACCTGAGAATACCAGCTGAGAATCTCTCAGCTGCTCCTCATAAGATTTGTCTTCCAAATCCTTTACTAGCCCTGTAGTCTTTCTCTGGACATGCGCAAGAATTTTGATATCCTTCTTGTAGTGAGGGCCTCAAAACTGAACACAGTACTCCAGTTGCAGCCTCACTGTCACTAATTACAGGGGTAGGATCACTTCCTTACTCAGTCTGGCCACAGTGTTTCTGATGCAAGCCAGGATGCTACTGGCCTTGGCCACCTGGGCACACTGCTGGCTCATATTCAGCTAGCTGGTGATCAACACCCCTTAGGTCTCTCTCTTCCATATAGGTCTTGAGCCACTCATCCTGTTTCATTGCATGAAAACTGTCAGAAACTCTTACGATTCCTTCACCTTTAAAAGAAAGTAAAGGTAAGGAATTCTAGAGTGGAAAGAACATGAGTGAGGTAGTTCATATATTGCTTATGTTATGTTACATATTCAGCACCATAAAATTATTTCATATTCTATAAAATAGAAAAACATATATACATATACATGTGCATAGGTTTGTGTTTATAAAAAGGAATATTAGTATTTAATTTCCAGTAAAATCCTTAATGCTTAAACATGAATCTGTTCCTACAAGACGTATTTTCTTCTTCATTCAACCATGGATTAAATATGATAAATACATGTGACTTTACTTGAGCTGGAGATCATCTTATGAAGACTTTTGAAACAACTAAGTCCCTGGTTGGAGTTCAGGTGCTCATGGAAGCCACTGTCTCACTGCCCTCCTCAGCTGGACAGGGGAGAGAAAATATAGAGAAGTTTATGAATCAAGATAAGGGCAGGGAGAAATTACTCATCAATTACTGTTAAGACAAACCAGACTCAACTTAGAAAAACCTAAACTAATTTATTACTAAGCAAAACAGCATAATGAAAAATAAAATCAAATATTAAAATACTTCCCCTACCCCTCCCTTTTTCTAGAGCTAAACTTTATTCCCAAATTCTGTACATCCTTCCCCTGAGCAGCACGGAGGATGGGAAATGGGGTTTGCAGTCAGTTCATCACATGTCTCTGCTACTCCTTCCTTTTCAGGGGGAGAACTCTACCCCTGCTCCAGCATATGGTCCCTCTTACAGGAGATAGTCCTCCACCATCATGAGTTCTTCCTATGGGCTTCAGTGCTTTGCAAACTGCTCCAGCATGTGCCTCTTACACTGGGTGCAGACCTTTAGGAATAGAGTGCTCTAATGTTGATCATCCACAGGGTCTGAAGTCCTGCTAGAAAACCTGCTCCAAAATGTGTTCTTCTTTCCACAGGTCCACAGGTCTTTCCAGGAGCCTGCTCCAATGTGGCCTTCCCACTGGGTCACAGCTACCTTCAGGTGTCTCTACCCGCTCCACTGTGGGGTCCTCCACAGGCTGCAGGTGGAATCTCTGCTCCCCACCACCTTGCATGGGCTGGGAACCTGCTTCACCATGGTCTTCTCCACTGGCTGCAGGGGAATCTCTGCTCCTGCTCCTGGAGCATCTCTTCTGCCTCTTTCTTCCCTGACCTTGGTGTCTACAGTTTCTCCTATCTCTTCACTCCTTTCTCTGGCAGGAAAATATTCCTACAAGGTTTTGGTTTTTTCCTTCTTAAATATGTTATCACAGAAGTGCTACCACTGTATCTGATTGGCTTGGCCTTGGCCTGCATTGGGTCTCTCTTGGAGTCAGCTAATTTTAGCTTCATTTGACCTAGGGGAAGCTTCTAGCAGCTTCTTGCAGTGGTACCCCTGCAGCTCCTACCCCCTCCCTGCACTACCAAAATATCACCATGCAAACCTAAAACAACATGGATCTCCATTTACCACAGAGATAATTTACATCACTAATTCAGGTCATGCCTCTATAAGCATCAAATCTGTGTATGATTTGATCAGTGGCAATAAAATATTGCATGGGCAATGATATTTCTGTCAAATTACTTAGACTACAACATTATGGTCTTTACACTGAATGACAGTTTGAAATTCATTGACATTCCCATACAACATCAGAATCTCTATCCAGATAGAAAAAAGGATGCCTAACATGGGTAGAATATATTATTTGGACTGAAATGAAAGGAACTTCCTTTTCCATATACAGCTAAAATTGTCATGCTATTACAATGTGATGTAAATGTTTTTTATCATGCAAGAGGAAAGCTATGAATGATATTTTTCAGCTTTTTAAAAAAAATTATTTCCGTGCTGCTGCTGTCCATAGTAGAAAAGGCCATTTTCCTAGTCTTTCAACTTAATTTCTTTTCTTCAAATTACATTATTCCTTCTTTGAAACTTCCATATTAAGTAATAAGGAAGCATATTCAAACAGGTTCAACCTTAAGACCTAGAATGCACTTCTGGGATTTGCAACAGAAAATCTAAGTCGTTTTGTGTTTCCAATATTTAAACAATAGAAATACCTGTTTAAGAATTGATATCATATGGCTTATTATGAATAAAATTCACAGTAGTTTCACCAAGTAATAAAAAATGAAGAAAACATAAAAAATAAAATCAATTGGATTAAACATATTTCAAAATTACTAGAGTTGGGGAGTTGGTTGCTTAACCAGAAGCTTGAACACTAGTAATTCTACACTGAAATTTTTCTTGATATTTGCACAAGAGAATTTATTTTAAGATTATTTGTATATTTATTAAAGGAGTAGTACTTGAGTAGTACTACTGAAAACTTGATAGGAGCCCCAGAAATCTATACAGATATTCACAATGCAATGTGATGTTTAATTTTATTTCACTGAATTGGGTAAGTCCAGAATCAAGAAGAGTTATGTCAAAATTACTATGCAAATTATTGAAGCTTTTCTGGCTACAATGGAATTACGTTGGTCCAAACCCACTGAGACTCTGGTCCGACACTTTCTGAATACATACAGCTATGTTTCAACCTTAAAAGAACATATATTTAAAATATATGCTGTTAGCATAGACAATTTCATTGCTATTTGCTGCTATGGATCATAGAATCAGGAGGGGAAGTACCCAAAAGCTGTACAGTCAATTTTATTTTTAATATGAGAGAAAAAAGAAGAAAATATTTCAACTATACATTCAGCGTAAAAGAAAAGAAAAAGAATCATATAATGGTTTGGGTTGAAAAAATCATTAGTTCCAATACTCTTGCCATGGGCAGGGACACCCTCCACTAGACCACATTGCCCAAAGCTCCATCCAACCTGGCCTTGAATACTTCCAGGGAGCAGACATCCACAACTTTTCTTGGCAACCTGTCCCAGAGCCTCACCTCAAGGAAGCATTTCAAAAACTTTCCTACAAGTACATGTGTCCTTTCCCCAAGCATTTCCCAAACCTACCATGTTCTACAGATCATAGGCCTCACAGACTTCATGACCATAAGAAACAGTAATGCAAAAGACACTATATTTATTGATGTGATAATCCATACTTTTGATTGTCAGAGTATTGTTTAAAGTATGTACTATTAGGCTAGTAAAATACCTTTGAATTTTACAATATTTTTGGTGGCTGATGATAGCATCTCTTTGCCATCTTCTTGACTTAACCTAAAAATGCCTGATAGCATCCAGATCATTCTCTCAGCACTGATTCTTTCTGTAAATAGTTGGTGTCAAATAGACCTGAGTTCTTTCTTTGAAGCTGAGAACCTCAAGTATCTAAGTATATTTGGGGGTTTTTTTGAGGGGAAATATCTCTGCTGAATTTGATCTATTACATAAAATGTAAGCAAGCAACAGAAAACTAGGGGAACAGTTGGTTAATGTCTAGATAATAGACTTCAAACATTGAAGATCCTGGGTCATGTCTTTATTAGCTTTAAATGAATATTAGTTCAGTGGTATTGGAAAAGTCCTAGTGAGTGTCTGTCTGCATCACAAAACACGATCTATTTATAGTTTGTGGATGTTTGCTTTTGAAATGCTTAGTATCAATTCTACAAGTTTACAACAAGAGCACAGTTAAGTGTATGGTTTTCAGGTGATCTAACAGAAACTCTGGCTTTTCTGAAACATTCATAACACATAAACAAACAAATATAAATAATTAAGATAAACCTTTAGCTTCTGAATAATGAGAGATGTTCTATATATGGTGTAAATGTTGTCAGATGAATCATTTTTACATTCCATAAAAAGTGCAACTGAGTAAATTCATAAAAGTGAGGAAATTTCTGATATTTTTCCCCTCTTTGAGATCTTTTATAGATTTCCACCTTTGCCTCTGTACTTGCAAATTAGATTGATGTACTCAATTGATGTACTCCAGCAAGAAGTAACATATTTATGGAAATCATGGCACTTAACGCTGTCTAGAGTATTTTTTAAATATCAAAATCTAGGTTCTTTTTCATGGTTCCTGTGGTTTCTGTTTTGCGATTTTACTCTGGCACTGTGGCTTTGTTTTTAGGATCAGATGTTTGATGTATATTGAAGTACTATTTTACAGTTTGTGTGCTGTGATTCATGATAATCTTCACACTGAGACTGATAAAATTTCTATAAGGTTAACATAGCAGTAGATTGTTGAATAATGAGGTGGGATTTAATCTGCCTAAAATCTAATTAGATGAAAGATAAACAGGTTTAACAGCACTTCCTGAGCTAATTTTTGTGTTAATCCATGCATTCTTCAAAGTATACACCAGTGATATGCGATAAAAGGAATACAATTAGACTAGTTAGGAAGGGGGAATGGGATATTGCAAAGGCTGCTGGGGTCAGGCAAGTGCTCTGGGAGTCACATGAGTTGATGATGGAAACAGGTAAGTGCCAACAGCACAGTGATGGACTTGCTCCACATGAGAGTAGGGAAAATTATGTGGGTTACCCTGAGGACTCCTCAGTGGAGCCACTTTTCCCCGTCCCCTATCGGAAAACTTGCTGTGGGCTGTTGAGGATACCTGCATCTGCTGCCCAACTAAAATGCCTTTATACAAATGCACATAGCACGGGGAACAAACAAGAAGAGTTAGAGATCTTTGTGTGGTCACAGGGCCACGATCTCATTGCAGTCAGAGACATGGTGGGACAGCCTGGACAACTGGCACACTATCGTGGATGGCTACATGCTTTTTAGGAAAGAAAGACTAGAGAGGTGAGGTGGAGGAGTTGCTCTTTATGTGAGAGAGCACCTAGAATGTATTGATCTCCACTAGGGGAAGGATGAACCATCTTTCAAGTGCTTCTGGGTAAGCATCAAGGGGCAGGCTAGTATGTGTGACATTGTTGAGGGTGTGTACTATAGGCCCCCTGATCAAGAGGAGCAGGTTGACAGCGCATTCTATAAGCAGTTAGAAACAGCCTCAAGATCCCAGGTGCTGGTCCTTATGGGGGACTTCAATTACACAGATATTTGCTGGGAAAGCAATACAGCCAGTCGTATGCAGTCTAGACAATTTCTGCAGTATGTTGAAGACAATTTCCTGCTACAGATGGTGCAGGAGCCTACAAGGGGAAGGCGGGTGCTGGACCTTGTTTTTACCAACAAGGATGGACTCGTTAGGGAACTGAAAGTCAGGGGCAGCTTAGGACAAAGCAACCATGAAATGGTCGAGTTCAAGATCCTGAGTGGAAGAAACAAGCTAAAAAGTAGGATAGCTACCCTGAATTTTGGAAGAGCTAACTTTGATCTCCTCTGAAATATAATAGGGGCTATCCCGTGGGCTACGCTGTTAGAAGGTAATGGAGCCTGTGAGAGCTGGGTAGCATTCAAACAGCGCTTCTTCCAAACACAGGACCGGTGCATCCCTTTGAGTAAGAAATAGGGAAAGAGAGGCAGAAGACCTGCGTGGATGAGCAAGGAGCTAATGAGTAAAGTCAAAGGGAAGCAGAAGGTCTATGAGCTGTGGAAAAAGGCTCTGAGCACCTGGGAAGAATACAGGAAAGTTGTTAGGGCCTGTAGGGACACAAATGGGAAGGCTAAAGCACACTTGGAAGTGAAGGTGGCAAGGGACATAAAGGATAATAAAAAGGGTTTTTTTGGATATGTGAATTGTAAGAGGATGACCAGGGATAATGTGGGTCCCCTGCCGAACGAGGCGGGTGTCCTGGTAATGGGGGATGCTGAGAAGGTGGAGATACTGAACGTCTCCTTTGCTTCAGTCTTCACTTCAAAGGCCCCTGGGGACCCCCAGACACTGGAAGAAAGTAATAGAGTTTGGGAAATGAAGAGCTTCCCTCTGGTTGAGGTGGGGGTGGTCCAGGAGTGGCTCAAAGGGATTAATGCACACAAATCCATGGGCCCAGATGGGATGCATCCACATGTGCTGAGGGAGCTGGTGGAGGTGATTCCTGAGCCACTCTCTATCATCTTCGACATGTCTTGGAGAACAGGAGAAGTGCCTGAGGACTGGAGGATAGCCAATGTCACTCCGGTCATTAAAAAGGGCAAGACGGAGGATCCCAGCAACTATAGGCCAGTCAACCTCACTTCTGTCCCCGGAAAGGTGATGGAACAGCTTGTTCTGGATGCCATCTCCAAGCAATTAGAAGAGAAGAAGGTCATGAGAAGTAGTCAGCATGGATTCACCAAGGGGAGATCATGCTCAACCAATCTCATAGACTTCTATGATGTCATCACTGGCTGGGTAGATGGAGGGAGCAGTGGATGTCATCTACCTTGACTTCAGCAAGGCTTTTGATACTGTCTCCCATGGCATCCTGATAGCAATGCTGAGAGCATGGGATAGATGAGTGGACAGTGACGCGGGTTGAGAATGGCTGTCAGACCGAGCCCAGAGGGTGGTGATCAGTGGAGCAGAGTCTGACTGGAGACCTGTGACTAGCGGTGTTCCCCAGGGCTCGGTGTTGGGTCCAGTCCTGTTTAATATCTTCATTGACGAACTTGATGAGGGAATAGCATCCACCCTCAGCAAGTACGCCGACGATACAAAGCTGGGAGGAGTGGCTGACACGCAGGAACACTGCACTGCCATCCATAGAGACCTGGACAGGCTGGAGAGCTGGGCAGGGAGAAACCAGATGAGATTCACCAAAAGCAAATGTAGAGTCTTGCACCTGGGAAGGAACAACTGTTCGTTTCAGTACAGGCTGTGGGATGACCTGCTGGAGAAGAGCTCAGTGGAGAAGGACCTGGGGGTCCCAGTAGATGACAGATTGGCCATGCGCCAGCAGTGTGCCCTGGTGGCCAAGAGAGCCAATGGGATCCTGGGGTGCATCAGGAGGAGTGTGGCCAGCAGGTCGAAGGAGGTGATCCTCCCCCTCTACTCTGCCCTGGTCAGGCCCCACCTGGAGTATTGTGTCCAGTTCTGGGCTCCTTGGTATAAAAAAGACAGGGATCTCCTGGAGAGAGTCCAGAGAAGGGCTATGAAGATGATTAAGGGCCTGGAACATCTCCCCTATGAGGAAAGGCTGAGTGAGCTGGGAATATTCAGCCTGGAGAAAAGAAGACTAAGGGGGGACCTTATTAATGTTTACAAATATCTGAAGCAGGGAATGCAGGGGGAAATGGCCAGCCCCTTTTCAGTGGTCTGTGGAGACAGTACAAGGGGTAATGGCTGCAAGTTGAAGCACAGGGAGTTCCGCACCAACATGCGGAAGAACTTTTTCCCAGTGAGGGTGACAGAGCCCTGGGACAGGCTGCCCAGGGAGGTGGTGGAGTCTCCTTCTCTGGAGATATTCAAGACCCATCTGGACGCCTATCTGTGCAATATGTGCTAGGGAGGCTGCTCTGGCAGTGGGGTTGGACCCGATGATCTCTCGAGGTCCTTTCGAACCCCTACAATTCTGTGATTCTGTTATTCTGTAATAGAAGTCAATTTCTCATTAATTAAGCTTTTCAAGTAAAATGCAAGGCAACATATTCTCAGCTGTTATTGGCTCGAAATATATTGGATAAGGTTTTTTGCATAGTCCTTTGCCTACTACATTAGACTTGATTAGTATGTTTTAACTGAAAAATATCACATATTTTTAAAATTTATGTATTCGTAAGGGAAAGTGAGATATAGAAGAAATACTATCCTAATTTGCATGTCGATTAGGAGAATGTTAATTCTATTCTTTATACGAGTAATTTAATATCTTGCAGAATATATGACAGTTTCCAATTACATTAAATTTTTTTGAATGACAAGTTTTAATAATATTTCACCTAGATCTGTTAAGAAAAGTATAACTATAATGAATATCTTTGTGTATTGTTCATTGACCTCTGCTACATCAACATATGCTCAGTTTGTTCTTCATTTTACTCCCTCAGACACAGAACTAGTGATTAATATTTCTTGTTGTGTTACCTCAGATGTTAATGAAAAACACGGGGTGTTCCCTTCACTACACAGAGTGCAAACTCATACAAAAAAAAAATCACAGGTGACTTCTTTATGAACACTTCTAATTGCTTAGGAACAGTGTTTGAAAATCTCAAGTAATTTGCCATTAAAATAATGAATAGCATAAACTGTAATTTTTCATAGTAATTAACTTGTGTCAGCACCATTATTTTTCATTAATTATAAATGAAAAAGAATGAAAGATCACCTGCAGGAACAGATGTGTGAAATTGTCTCTGAGGTTCTGTTGTAGCCTTTTTTTCTTCTTCTCTCCAACAAATTACATTGAGGCTGGGATCCAGCCATACAAGAATGCAGATGGTAGAGACTATTCAGGAGAGACTGAGAAAAAGTACATTTAATAAGGTTGTTGTCTATGAAATCTACTATATTAATGCAAAGTACAATTATTACTATCAAAAAAAAACCCAAAACCAAACCAGCAAAGAATTTGAAATATTTTGTAGCTTAAATCGGTAAAGAAGTTAGGAAAAACAACCTGACATTAGAATTCATTGGATGTTTTGGTTTGGTTTTTTAAATGGAAAAGTCTAATTGCATAGTTTGAAGCTTTATGTCTCATTTTAACTTAAGTAAACACTATTTCAGGAAATATTTCTTGCCTTCTAACATACTGTGTCTTTCTTTTATATTTTTTTGGGGAGGGTTATTTTTTGAGGAGGTCATTGGGGATGATGAAGGAAAAATAAGGTTCTGTACCTGTAGGTTTTTTTCCTGTTGTTTCAGTATCTTCCACACATCTTTTATATTCAGAGAATACACCATTGAAAACGTCAGTTTTGATTCCTATGGGTTTCTGCTGAATTGTGAATCTGATTTTACAAAAGAAAATACAAAATTCAGTCTTGTGTATACCTTCACCTAAACTCCCTTGTCTACTATATCAACTATTATAATAATGTCTACTAAACTATCATATTAATAAAATCTGGCATTTTCTAATTATAATAGAGTGATGGAAAAATTTAAGTTGGAAAGGACTTATGTAGGTCATCTGGTTCAATTTCCTGCATGAAGCTGAGCTAGCTTCATCATAAGAGCATATTGATCAGGGCTTTATCCAGTTGAGTTTTGGATATCTCCATGGACTGAAATTGCACATCTCTGGGAAACCCATGCTTAACTTCTCCATTGTACATATCATAGAAATGTGTCATAACTGACTAATGTAGAAATTATTTAGAATAATTTTGTTACTATGAAAATGGCTACATTATTAAAATGTTTCATGACCACAAAGAGAGCAAAGCCTTTATAAGAATAATGTTAATATATTTTTTGTGGCTATGTATTTTTTACATTTTGTAAAGCTTTTATAAAAAGGAAATAATATTTATAGCAATATTTCAGAAACTTAATGCACACTCTTGGCTAGAATGCACGTTAAGTCACCATGCAGTCTATTTTAAAAATACTATAATTAGTAAATGGAAATCTTTCAAGTCTGATACATTAGGGCATATATGCCCTTATACATTAGTGTATGTATGTGTGTCTCTGCATATATTTGATGTGACTATGCTGAATTTATAAACATTCTCTTAAGGATAGAAATGTTAGAGAATAAACCATTAAGATCTATTTGCAGACTGGTGCTTCCTCTTTGAGAATATTTCGCAATGAATGTGTAAGCTAGTGTGAAAGAGACAACTCAATGAACATTGTCATTGTCTTTCAGTCACATTGCCACCACAACTTTTGACAATTTGGCACAATGGCTTACTGATCTAGAAAGTCTTAAAACCATTTCAAAAGACTTTCAACCTTATAGTACTAAACCCTATCTTTAAAGTAGGTCAGAATTAATACATAGATGACTGATTTTTTAACAGAGAGAACATTTCCTATACACAAATAGATATTCCTATCTATTGTAACACAACCCATCAGTCACTGGATACTTTTCTTAGTGTAAAGAATTTACAAATTTATTCCATAAATAAATATACTTTTACAGAATACTAGTTCTATATTTAAATTCTGTTCTTCTGTTTTTGCTCAAAAAAAGTGTTATTACCTAGAATGCATGAACAATTCCTGAATATATGGTTGAAAATGGAGGCAAGACAAATACAGAGATTTTCAGTAAAATAGTATGCAATGTTCAGATTAATTAATAGCTCTCATGATTTTTTCTTCTCATGGTCACTACCCATTTTTGTGGAGCGTGAATCTTCAGAAACTTTTTATACAATGAAAAATTCTTAAGTTGAAACTATTTCCATGACATCTTTAGATGAAAAAAAAATTGCTCATTTTAAATCCAGACAAGAAGAATTAATTAAGAAATCATCTAACAACCGAGATAAAAAAAGTTATAGGGATAAAAAGTGACATTAACATGTCACAATTTGTCTGTCCCACGTGGTATAATTAGTGGTTTTACTTTCATTGCTTCAGTTTCCAGTTAGTTAACATTTCCTTCCCTTGTAACAGCCAACATGAGTATTCACTCTGCCTTCAGAGATATGCCTTGCTTCTTCTGAGTAACTCCAATTATCAGATATCTTTGGATAAGAAATAATTTTTTTTTCATTCCCAAGTCACTATCAACTTGAGACCATATGGGGTTTTGCTGCGGGAATCCAGGACTACTGTAATTCTTCCAGCTAGGGGTGAGGCAAGGAGCACTGATGAGAAAATTCTGTCTAGGCAGGAAGTGGAGATGATGGTGCCCTGACCACCAGGAACTCTGCTGTAGCTTCTCAGGCATTTGCTGCTATCCCATCTTCCTGAGAAGTCAAGGAATAGCAGCTGACCCCTGAGAAGTCGTGGTGTCCTTCTTTTCATTAAGTGCTGTGTTAAAAATGGTTGTTGTTGAATAATTTGGCCTTAATCTAGTCCTCCTATTCAATATGAAAAAAAAAAAATTTGCTCTTCCTAATCATTCTGCAGAGTAAAAAGAGGCTATTGTTCTTCCTAACATTTGACTACAAAAATCTCAATCACATTCTAAGAGATAGACAACACGTTTGCATATGGTAAGGCGTAGAATACAGAGTAAAAAACCCACTTTTACATCAAGAAGTATGTGTAAAGCATATTTTTAATGATCAAATCAAGGAAAAGAAACTTCTACTGTGTAAAACTGAGTTGTCATGCTTGCAACAAAACTGCTAATGCTGGAATATAGAAGAATTGAAAAGAAATATAGTTGTAAACACCTTAAATGTTTGATTTCTATAATAGATCACTTGCAGAGAGGAACTGAAGCAGAATAGCTTGCTCCAATTTTTAATGTGATATATGATTCTTGAAAATGGGACTAAAAATACTAAACAGAATGATCAGTTTTTCTGTGTCAATGTTCTGAATATACATGGATCATACAATTTTTTCCAGGTCAGTAGATCAGCAACTACTGCAAGAACACTGAATTTAGTTTTAATATTTCATCTTTTATAAAACAATCACCAGATAAGAAAACAGAGATTCCTTACATCTTTTCTAGTTTGCCTAACATTTCCTTTATTACACATTAGTTAGTGAAACTTTGGTAAAAAAACTACATATTTTTGTTTCTTTATTTGTTTCTTACTACTAGTTGACAGAAATCAAAAACTTTTCAGGATAAAAGGAAGAGAAGTGGTTATATTCAACATTATTCCATACCAGAATGATGATGTGACTGTCCCCTTAGCAGAATAGTTTTGCTGCATAAATGTCCAATATTCTGATAGATAATATAGTTGCTTGAAAACAAGCATAATTACTGTAAAATCACATATGTTTTAAATAAATTTGCTACAAGGAAACAATGATGTCATAGGGAATCTATTTCTATAATTTCACAAGCCTCAAATGCAGCTAAAAGTAAACAAAAAGCCTTACATAAATAATTCTATGAGGGAATTAGATGAATTAGCAGTTAAATAAAAAGGGATACATCAAAATGATAACATTTCAATATCTTAAATAAGGATAAGTCTCAGGAAATTGTCTGCCATCCTTCCCTTGTCCACCATCTTTGATACTCCATCGTAAAAGGCCACCAGGGTGTTTTTTGCCCTTAGTGAAGCCCTGTTGGCCGTCATCAATCACCTCCTTATTCTCCATGTGCCTGAACATAGTCCTCAGGAAGATCTGCTCCATGATTTTACCAGGCACAGAGGTGAGACTAATTGGCCTGTAGTTCCCTGAGTCTCCCTTTTCCCCCTTTTTAAAAATGGGGGTTATATGTCCCCTTTTTCTGTCAGTGGGGACTTTACCAGACTTCCAGGACCTCTCAAATATGATGGAGAGTGGTTCGGCCACTTCATCCATCAGTTCCTTTAGGACATGCAGATAATCCTTTATTTTCATTAAAACTTGTGCCAAAATTTTTCTTATATGATCAAAGTAGAGCAATTGTAAAGGGAAATGTAAATTTGTAAAGGGAAATGTAAATTATAGCCATGAGCATCAGCAGGGGTTGTGAAGCACAGGAGCATTACCTACCGCACCTTGAGTTTTGCTAACTGCTGTTATGTGAATGTCCTGGTTTCATCTAGGATAGACTGAATTGACACAAGCACCCAGAACAACAGATGAGCTAAGCTGGCCAAAGAGATATTCAATACCATATGACACCAAGCTCGGTGTTGGGTCCAGTCCTGTTTAATATCTTCATTGACGATCTTGATGAGGGTATAGCATCCACCCTCAGCAAGTACGCCGATGATACAAAGCTGGGAGGATTGGCTGACACGCAGGAACACTGCGCTGCCATCCAGCGAGACCTTGACAGGCTGGAGAGCTGGGCTGGGAGAAACCAGATGAGGTTCAACAAGAGCAAGTGTAAAGTCTTGCACCTGGGGAGGAACAACCGACTGTATCAGTACAGGCTGGGGGATGACCTGCTGGAAAGGAGCTCTGTGGAGAAGGACCTGGGGGTCCTGGTTGATGACAGGTTGGCTATGAGCCAGCAGTGCGCACTGGTGGCGAAGAGAGCCAATGGGATCCTGGGATGCATCAGGAAGAGTATGTCCAGCAGGTCGAAGGAAGTGATCCTCCCCCTCTATTCTGCGTTGGTCAGGCCCCACCTGGAGTACTGTGTCCAGTTCTGGGCTCCATGGTATAAAAAAGACAGGGATCTCCTGGAGAGAGTCCAGAGAAGGGCCACGAAGATGATTAGGGGCCTGGAACATCTCCCCTATGAGGAAAGGCTGAGTAAGCTGGGTCTGTTCAGCCTGGAGAAAAGAAGGCTTAGGGGAGACCTAATTAGTGTTTATAAATATCTTAGACTTGGGACACAGGGGGATTTGGCCAGCCCCTTTTCAGTGGTCTGTGGGGACAGGACTAGGGGCAATGGCTGTAAGCTGGAGCATAGGAAGTTCCGCACCAACATGCGGAAGAACTTTTTCACAGTGAGGGTGACGGAGCAGTGGAATAGGCTGCCCAGGGAGGTGGTTGAGTCTCCTTCTCTGGAGATATTCAAGTCTCGTCTGGATGCCTATCTGTGTAATATGAGATAGCGAGCCTGCTTTGGCAGGGGGGTTGGACCCGATGATCTCTTGAGGTCCCTTCCAACCCCTAAGATTCTGTGATTCTGTGATTAAAGGAACTAGTCTGGGAGGGCCAATCAGCACAGTTCTGGGACAGTCTGGGAGTGGGCTGAGTATCTGGCAGGTTGTCAGGTGAGTAAATTGTCTAGTGTTACCAGTTTTGTGTATGCTGTTACCAGTTTTGTGTATGCTGTTATAAATCCTGGTTTTGACATTCCATTCTCCCTGTGCTGTGCCAGCACACTGTCCTTATCCCAACCCACAACATTTGCCTTTGTCTCTGCATTCTCCTCCTCATCCCACCAGGGCAGGGGTGAGCAAATGACATGAGGTGTTCAGGTGCTGGCTGGGGATGAACCTTGATAAAGAATATGATTGTTCTATTTAAATGTTGTTGAGAGATAAATTTAGTTCAATGATTCCAGTGCTACACAGTGTTTGAAAACAGATATAAAAGTCACAGTTACTGATTGTTTTCCTTTCCTTATTTGGAGACATGATGGTCATTTCTAATCTTCATTATAAAGCCCCAAAGGGGTTGTTATATTGTAGTATCTGTTCCAGATAGTCTCCCAAACCCAGTTTGTCCATCAAACCCACACTACTATTCAAGCTGCAACATTCTGGTGTCTCATTTTTTATCAAAAGTAGATGAGGAGTCCTTCCTACAAACTGGATGTCACAGAATCACAGAATCTTACTATGTCCTTACTATTGGTAGTATGTGTCATGTTTCTATGGGCTTGATAGACCCACCTATAAGGAGAAATAATGCAAAGCTAAACAAGTCAGAACTAAATTCTAAAGCTAAGTATTTTTCTACCTATATAAATTCTGGAGCTCAGACAGAAATGTAATGTCTTCACCTGAATAGACATGGCATAGAGAAAGAAATAGTTAATGGAAAAAGGAAATGTCTGAAATTTTCAAATATATGAAAGTTACAAGACCGTGATGTGCACTTGGCAACTTTCAAGCTGGTTGCCAAGGAAAAACTTACAAGAAAAACTATGATAAAGGAAATGGGAGCAAGTTTACGGCATCTGTTTCTATTATCTGAAACACCTACCATCAAAAGTGTCAGTAAATGAATCTCAATATCCAAGACAATTTCAGAGTTATCAGAATCATCTCATGGAAGGAACAGAAGGTGGAAAAGAAAAAAAGGGTAATATTGCATACTTAAATAAAAATAGCTATTTAACCTCAAAAGTATCCTAAAACCTCCACACTATCAAAGGTTATTTTCAAAGACCATACAATATTCCAGAATGAGATCATGCTCTGGGAAAATAAGATAAAATCCTTGAAAAAAAAATTGATGAAAATAAAACTTGGAGTACAACAAGGGTATTCAGTATCTGACTCATATCTGACACTTATGTGAGATTATGAAAGAAAGTAGATTTGATGGGCTATAAAAATATAGATAATTGCAAAATTATCTGAAATCAAGGAAATTTCTTTCTCTTTACAAGTGATTTTATAAAAAATGCTGATAATCTGGTCATCAGAAAGCAGTTAGAAGGTTGAGAAGACAATTGTGAAATTTAAGGCATTAACAACAACAAAAAACCTGACAGCACTATGACTAGATCTAGGCAATTATAGGCAACTACAGACTATTGCCCGTAGTTTAACACTCTTCAGTATATTGCCAGCAGTTTAACAGCCATAAAATCCCAGTATTAAAATTTCAGTGCCAGTAAGAAAGTGAAAAGTGAAGAGAAATGCAACAAGTCTATTAAGAAGCAGCAGTAAATTCAATGAAATCACAGTGATTTCATTCGGCAGTCTTACAGTTATTGTGCTGGAAAATATCAAGAATTATCTTTATCTCTTTGAAGGCAATTCCTATGCAGTTTGAAACAGTTCTTAGAATTCCATCAATCCAAGTTCAAAACAATCTTACTGCAATCTTAGAGCTAGGAACATCTAAACAAACACTAAAATGAGTGATAATGAGGGAAAAATATTGGGAAATAGAAGGAAGATGGTCAAACCCCGATTTCCAGTGTTTCTCTGTATCTTTGACTACTGCTCTTCACTGAGTTATATCTTTCCTCTGCCTATCTACTTGTACTTAATTTTTACTAATCAGTTGTGATTTAATGTTCATTTATTTCATACATCCCACTGTTTTCGATTTTCTTAGTTTTTTCTCGATCCTTAGTGTAGGGATCGGCAGAACGGAAGCATATCTGCTTTCTAAGATTATGTGGTTAGTATGTAGTTTCAAAGACTTTGAAAAGTTACAGGAAAAGTAATAAATTAAACCAAGACTCACAAATCTTCTGTGACAGGAGATGAACAGTAGTAAAGAACAGAGTTTTCAGGTCACTGACTGATGGCTCACTAGAAAACCCACAAACAAAAGAAGAGATTCCAACAGACCCTTGTATCTGGAGAGAGGGCAAAGGAGACTATTATGAGTCCCATGGGAAAGAGCACACTTAAGGTGGGACATTTGAGGGAGCTTGTGGGACTTCACAAGTCTTCTCACGACATGTGTTAAGGGAATAGTGGAAATGTACTAAAACTGTTATTGGATATTTCAGGTGAAAGGCCAAAGTTGGGGAAAAGGAATAGAGGTTGATCAGGGAGGAAAACAGGATGGAGGGGAGTTTAAAAAAGCCTGTCTGTAAATAAACATGCTGCTGGGCACTCTGCTTGTCTGTCCATCCCTTCACTTGGTCACACTGTATTCTACCTAATCTTACTAAACCATACTACTTACTAGTTTCCATGTGAGCCTGCTCTCCATCCTCCATGGGTGCAAGTGTGATTCAGAAGTGAACTCCCAGTTGGATCAGCCAGCAAGAAGGAGGAGGTATATGCATCTCGCCAGAGTATGAGCTGGTGACCAGACAAGGGGTAACCCAGCACAGTTATTAAACAGACTTAAAGTAATTAAGGGATCTCCAAATATCCATATGTGTATAGAGTGAAGGTGTTTTCAGAGGGAAAGTTCAGTCCTTTTCAGCTGGAAAAAAAAGGAATATGACTGGACCAAACTGCTTGTGCTTGGGTTTTCCCAAATGGTGAAATAACTGCTCTCTGATGCTTTCTGTGGGTGACTGGGCACACAGGGACCACTCTGGGACAACTGCTCAGCCTCAGATACTGGAACAACGGGAAGAACACTGAAATGAAAAATCCTCTCTGTCCTAACATCCTTTGGAGTTGGCTAGCCTTAAGTCTTGATTTTTCTGCTTCTCTAACTGTGCATGTCACATTGAGAACCTAACTGAATGATTTTAGATAGTTATATTAAAGTAGCTTCCCCCCCTTTTTTTTTGTTTTAACGAAACTGGTGGTAAAGCGATTCAGATTAAATAATCCTAAATAGTCCAAGCTTTTCCCTGCAGCTGTGTACAGCTGTGAAGTCTATGAATTTATATTCCTGAAGACATAAGAAACAGTAGTAAAAAATCGTTGCATTTAGAGATTATTTCAAGATTCCACAACTAAAATCGGTATTAGTGGAATTCCTATTAATAACTGTTTCTCAGATCAATTAACACATTTTAATTCTTTCTAACTTGCTTTCTTCAACTCTTTACACTGAGTTCTGTTAACTTTAAATTATTCCACTTTAATGGTACCTGAGATTCTCTATAATTTCTGACATAGTAGCAAAACTGGTTTATCACAACAACATGTGAATACCTAAGCCTGTTTTTCTTAAAAAAAAAGAAGAAAAAAATGTGCTCTTCAGTATCCCATCCCAAATATTTTATGTTTGTTCTATTTCAGGTATGCAAGTTTAAATACTTCCTACGTAGTGTGACATATTCTTTTTGATTCTAACTCATCAAAGTATTGTCTTCAATAGCTTTAAGTTTACATTATAATTTCCACAGTTTTCAAATTAAGTATTTGTCTTTTGCTATCATTATAAATACATGTCTATTTTTACTAATCACATTTTCTTACATTAATTGAGTGTTTTCAGGTATCTCTAAAACCAGACTTTCTCGTATTATTGTTTAACTACAGTTTAAATTGTTCAAATCTACTTAATGAAAATGTAACTGAGACTCCTCAACTGATTTCTATAACCTTTCTCCAGATCCATCAGTTGGAGTCACCCATGTGGCATAGCATCAGTACAAATAATATAATTAATTGCCATCTGTAAAAATTAAGAAATAATTAAAAATATTGTTCTGTGTTGGAATCAAAAACAGGAAGAAACACCTCTTTCAAATTATTTTGAAGACAATTATTAGAATAAAATTCATTTAGAAATATGGAATAAAGGAAATCTTTACATCCATTCTATACTTGGAAGAGGGTTCTAAACCCTTTCTTAGACAGATATCAATTTTATCATCAAAGTTGCCATTTTGCCTTCTGGTGACTGGTCTTTCCATGATTAGAGACATCAAAATCTGAGCTGAACTCCTGAGCACATTGCTAAATTATATGCAATTTATTTAGCAGTTACTGTGTAATTAGTGTATCTTAATTTCAGCTATTGAGTTCCACATGTAAGATTTATAATTGCAAGATCAATTTTCAGCTAGTTGATTTCACTAGTAAGAGTTTTGCTTGTGGAATGTTGAAATACTTTTTTTAAATGATCATAGTAAAGAAGACTATATCAGTTGGCTTTAAATTAAAATAAGCACATCTAGAAATATTTATAAGACACTGGGGACAGAAGAACGTAAAAGCCTCTGCTTAAAAACAGGAAAACTGATTCAGAAGACTCTTTTCAGAAGGTGTGTGTGTGCATACATGCATGAGCATATCTGCATCTGTATTTAATTTTCATTAAATAAACTTATTAATTCCTGAAAATGTTCTTTTTTTCCAAAGAATAAATCTCCATACCAGAAACATGGAAATGACAACAACAACAAAATCACTTTTAACAAAGCATGGAATACCTCTGGACGATCACCTCTGTGCTGAGAAGTTTTCTGCTTTAATACAGACCTGGAGAAATGTTAAAAAAATTAATCTTTACAGCCTCAGTAGCCTTCACAAGCTTCTGTATTGTAGAAACAGGAGACATTTTAATGAACTGGTCTTCAAAGCAGATAATGGGCTTTGGCGAGAACACTAATCAATCTGTGCATTTTGACTGCACTCATTGCCAACGCAGTCTTTCTAACAGCGGCCCTGTCCCTGTGAGGAAAAAACGTAAAAAAAAAATAAAGGAATGTCAAATCTGAGTAGCCAGTGCAGGTTCATTATCTAGTATTGTGGTTTTCCCTTCTAGGGTAAGGAACCAATTTATTTTTACCAAAGTTAAACTCAGAAGTTTGATACCATATGAACTAAGCAATTGATAGAAGCAATTAGAGGAAAAGTTGTACAGGCCACAACAATCTAAAAATCGGAGAACAGAGAAAGAATCTGGACAGAAGGAAAGAAGAAAAGAGAAGGCAAAAATGAGCAAAATAATGAGACCATGAAGAACTCAAGGAAGGGGATTCAGTCCTAGAGAAAGAAACATTTCTATACAGACAAAGGGTGGCCACCATTATCAACTGACTATAGTTAAACTTGCAGAAACATATGGACCACACCTCAGAATGTCCTTCTGCAGCATCTGCTGCAGATGGCCCACTCAGTAGCCTCCCAATAGGATTTGCAGGTGAGCCAAGACCAGGGCAGAAAATTCCAACATGCAGTTAGTTCCCTGCTGCCAGTGAAGCCACGCATACAGATATATGGCTTCATTCATCCAGGTGCATGGGGCATCCAGAAATAGGCTTTTTGTTTTTCTTTTTTTTATTTCTGAAAATAGTATTTACACATGCTTTTGTATTAGCATTTTAAGTAATTCTGTTGCTAATAAAGAGAAACTATTTTAGTATCAATTTTCCCAACTGGATTTTGAGTGAAGCCATTAACAAGATTTAGGAGTCTACATGGAATTATTCTTCTAGTCAGGGTAAGCAAAACAAATGAAATTTAACTTGGTCCCTTTTGGGGAGGGGGGGGAGGGGAGAGGAGAGAGAAAGACTGACAAATTTATGAGTCATTTGGAATATTAATAGTGATAAAGATGGAATTGAAAATTCTGTAAAATCTATTAAACATCAGCCTTTACTGTTAATTCAGCATCAAACTTTATTTGGAGCATAAAGCCACAAGATAAGCAAAATAGAAGAATGGTTGTGAATTAGTTTACAGTTAGGTATTGTGATGTACTGGAGAGATCTAGAAATGTGGTGCTTATTGTCTGAATGAGGCCACACATTTCTCTAGAGAAGCTTAAAAGTAACCCCTTTCTCTCACTTCATCTAGTTGTCAAACTGCATGGCAAATACTGTTACATTTCAAAAAGAAGCAAAAATTCCCAAAACTCACAGAAGAAAATATGGCAGAAAGTTGAGACACTCCCCCCGCCAATTTACGGGGGAGAGCAGACCCAGTGATTTTTGTTAAAAAATCAAAAAATAGGTTACTAACAGCCACCATTATTACTTTAGTATTTTGTGGTCAGGCTTGGGTAAACAGACACTTCCATTGCACAAAATAGCATTGTGTCAGATTGACACCATTGTAGTTTCATATTTTCTAGGTGTTAGGAAGGTATTTGTAGTGGCATTTTGCCACTACAAACGGTTGTTTGCAAAAAGGCTCAATGCAAATGCACACCAATGCAAGTAAAATGTGGTTCCTCAATCTGTACATCTTCCAGTACACAAATTTACTGTTTTTTTCCTGTAAGCATCTTGTTAATTTTGAAATATCAGACTCTGTGATTATTTTGTTGCTGTCGAGCTTCACCAGAAATAACTCATTCTCAAGCAATCAGTGATATCTATCCAAGTAACAGAAGTCCTCCTCTGTCTGTTCCCTATCTGTCTAACCTTCAAATTCCCCTCAGAAACTATTCTGCTGCTTTAGATAATCAATATGTAATTCAACAGAAATATAAAGCTAGGAACAGCTAAAATTCAGCTGAATTAAATACCGCAAGTTCACAGCCTCCATTTTCAAAACCCTTTTTTGTAGCTGCAACAGAAATTGCAGTCAGTTATAGTGGAGCACTACAGACTGCAAGCCTCATAATAAAGAATTCAGGTTAGTGGTGTTGTTGCAGAAAACCTAGGGACCTTGATTGCAGTGAGCATTGACTACAATACAAATAAGTCTATTCTATGATCATGACCAGCACTTCTGTGGAAGGAAAACCTTAAGTGGTGTTTGTATCCTTGACACAATATGAAGTGAGATTAAGATAAGCTTCTCTGTGGGTAGTATAACAAGTGAATTAAAATTAAACAGCATTTTTTACAACTGGAGATGCAGTAAGCTACCTGCACATTAAAGACTCCTATCATTTTAACATAAGAGGAAAAAAACCCCATGCATTCCACAGTTTTATTAGGGCAAGCCTATTTAAAAGCCATTTTCTTCTCTCTTTCTCTGGTGTCTGTAAGGCACCTGTCACCTTGGAATATAATTCCCTAATTTAGGTAGATGTCATTTAGGTAAACATGCCTGTCCTTGTTACCAGATGTACTACTGCCCTCTGCCAGTACAGTAATGTTTGTTTGTGAGACATGGAAAAATCCCAACTCCATTCAAATCAATAAAATTTTCCATTAAGTTGGAAAGCAGTAAAGATTCTAAAGCAAAGGAAATGATGAATGTATAAACAAATAAGCAATTATTTATAACTTAGCAGAATATAACAGACATAACGGTTTTGTCTGTGTTTTCTGTGTTAAGAGGAGTGTGGCAACACAAAGGAACCCTTACACGCTTGTGGCTGGCTTGAAGGATGCCACAGCATATGTACACAGAGAAAACCACCATCACCTTCACAAGCGAGGCAGAGATGCAAGGGCATAATTGCAGCCACAGGGAGAGGAAGGATGAGCTGTGACTCAGCTCCCCACAGCTGCCCCATCCCACAGGCTTCCCACGCTTAGGGCTTGTTGGCAGGCAATGGGAAAGGAACAGACCCATCTAGCAAAGCACCACTGTGAACAGCTGGGGATCAGATGACCAGCATACAAGGGGTACAGCAGTTACCTAAGGTTACCTAAATTATGCCTGGAGTTACTCTTTTTCTCAGACAACTAAGTTTGGAGAGGCAGATTGCACATGACTGCCTGCAGCCATTCCCATGACTGTCCATGGGCACTGTTTGCCTTGTTCGTAATCATCATCCATAGACCAACATCATGTACCAGTCTTGGGTCTTCTGCATCCCTGTAGAAGTTCTTGATGCCCAAGGATGGTGCTGCCCTGGCTGATGCCAGCCAGCCCTGCACCTCAGTTTTTTGAGCCCCGTCAAGACTGTAAATCACACTAATCCCACTACACAGTGATTAACTATTAGAAGGAAACAAAAAGAAAAATATATATAACATTATCCTGATTGTGAAAAGGTAGCCCTTCACTATGATCTAAAGAAGAAATTATTTTAGGGAAGAAAAAAAAAACAACCAATGAACAACCATAGCTGAGCATGGCATTCAGGCTTCATTTGCAGCATTTCACAGTGTTCTGCTACAGCTTCTGATACCTTTGTTCTAATGCAAGTTATAATTACTCCTTAACAGGTCTCTCAATGCACAGGTATAGAAATTTGGTTGTTGGATTTGTTTATTTTTTCCCTTCATGGATCTCTTCTAAGGAAGATATCATGAGAAAGAAAAACCCTCTTCTGTTCTCTCAGAGTTCTCTGACTTCGTCAAAAAATGTCTTACAGAAAAGCCACAATGAGACACAAGGGCTATTTACCTATTTTTCTAGCATCTCAGTTGAAAACAAAGTTAGCAATACTAACTTCTGTCACCCTTGGGCTTTGAATTTTCTCTAAGATAAACATCAGGCAGGCCACCTACAGAAATATATATACCTTATATCCAGCATATCTGTCAGTGTTCTAGCTGACAGTAATAGATGCTGATACATATAATATTTTCTCGAATCTGCACCAAATGTGAAATAAGTAGCAATTGAGGGGCAGGAAAAACAAACAACAAACAAAAAAAAAATTATGAACAAATTTAAGATACAAACAGGATTTTCAGATTCCATATATAATATTGAATTCATGTAACTCACTTCCGGAAACTGATTTGAGTCAAGGTTTTCCTAACCATAGGGCTATTTTATCCAATTAAAGATGATTATGTTAGGTGGTGAATATATAATGCTGCAATAACACGGGAATATTTCAGTTCCCTGAACCTGTGTAATAAAAACAGCCAATCAAACCATTAGTGCTGCATCTTAATGTTCCTTATTTTGTATGTGTGGGAACTATTTGCCATCTATGTATTTGTATTTATAATAAATTGCCTTGTTGAATTTTCAGGATGCTGAGAAACAGAAACATGACTTACTTATAGGACTTGATCCCTTATGTTGCTTAATGTTTGTTTTTCCTGGAGCATACATGGTATTACAAATACCGTGGTGATGATAAGCAGCCATCTTTATTATGACAATTTATAAGATGTTGCATATTTCACAGAAGGTCATACTGAAAATTAGAATATAAAATATACTAGCCATGTTTTAATTGCAATTGAATCTTAATCGTGTGTAGAATTGATATGATAAATAAATAACTTGACAAGTGAAGAAGACAAGTCATTTAATGCTTCATGTATGGTTTTCAGATTGTTTTGTGTTCACAAAACTTTTATACCTAGAAAAAAAGCTCAGTCCAAAACTAAATTGCAGATGTAAAATTCACTTTTCCAAAGTAAAAAATGTTGTTTCTAAAAAATATGAAAAGATACTTGTAAAAGCAGAATAGATTTTGTATCTAATATGCTACCAGTCCAGATGTACCACAATGTTTTCTGTGTCCCTTTGTCCAGATGCCTTTTTATCCAGAGGGCTCTGACAAAAGTGAGGGTCAATGGTGAGACACACAGAACATTAAATGCATCTGTGGAAGAATCAAAGAAAGAATAATTTAAAAATTAGCATATAATATGGCACAGAAAATTAAAATAAGTGCATGGTACTGTATGTGAACCACTGGGAAAATACTTACTTGTGGTTAACAGATTTTTAAAACCATGAGCGTTTTTTAAAAAAAAAAATTTAAATAAATTTAACAACATATTTTGATTAGTGGAGAATTCATTGCTTGTATGACAGTGGAGCAACCGACTTTCCAATGCAGACACTGTGGCCATGCTGCATCTATTTATATACCATAAGTATGCTAGAGATATTGTAAATCTTTGTAATAATCTTGTGCAAAACTTTCCACTGTGCAGTTATCTAAGGAGCATTAAACTAAACGCTACATGACTTACAGATTATGTTGGCTAACCAGTTTCAATAAAGTGTTCACAAGGTGCTATAAATAGACAACTTCTGAAGAATTTCTACTTGAAACAAAGTGTAAGTGTTTAGAATCAGAGTTGTTAAATGCTCATGTGAGCCTACATTTAAAAAAAAAATCAGGGGAAAAGACCAGAGAGGGCAAATAGCCATCATGCTAAAGATCCTAATTTGTCTGAGTTTCAAATGAAAAATTTGACAGGGTTATTCAAGCAAGATGTGAATAAGAGGTAATCAATATTGTTACACTGCATGTAAAACTGTTAGAAGATCAATTCCAATGAGAATAGCTCTTCAATAATATAAAAGCAGTGTCAATATGGTAAGGAATTCTAAATCTATTCGGTTACAGCAGGATCATTCAGTGTATGTGTGCTGTTTGAGAAAGGTGATAGATCTTATTCCTCAGTTGCTATTGCTGCAGCAGAGAAAGGAAGTTATGCCAGTACATAGCATTAAGCCTGTGCTATCTTCTATTCAGAGTTAATCATATGGATACTCCAAAGACATTTGAGCAATACCACACATGTGCAAGTCCTATTAAAGTCAATGGGTAAATTTCACAGCTGGCATAGTGTAAATTTCACAGCTGGCATAACCTCTTTGTTTGAATGGAATCATCCTATGGAATGAACAGAAAATCAACATGTGTATTTGGGAGCAAAATGGGATTCTATCAACAGACTGATAGCATTATTTTCCTAGATGAATGGTTTCACTTCAGATACAGAGGTATGAAAAACCCTTCATGTCAATACATGCGAAATGCAGTTGCATAAAAATAAAAAAAACCCTGTGATTTTATAAAGTCATTATATACACTTCATGGGATTCAGTCACTTAAACATAAGCAATTAATGCCATTTCTTATCACTAACGGTATCTTGGGTGGATGTTATGATATAAAGTATAACCCTATCCATATAGATTTCTGATATTTGAAGATCCTGGCTGCTTATGTTATGGTAAATGAAGAACACTCAAAGAATTTTAAGGCAAGTTTAAAGTTTGAAAGTGCAAAGATGTGTATTTCCATCAATTATGTATTCTGGGGCCAATAGAGACAGGCCTGTTGACACTGAAACGTAGTTTGAAAGGAAGACAGGTTACCAGCTGCTATTGTAGAACTATCCCAAATTGCCTCTAACCTAGATGTGCTTTAACTGTATGTACTGGTTGGCTACTGTGCAAAGAGATTTCTTACTGTTCTCTTTTTCACTCATAAAGAACCATTTAATGATTAGAGGAGCAACCTGAACTAGAAAACTCTATGTATGATCTTAATCAAAAGGCTCCAATTTACTTTGCCAGCTATATACAAGATTCATGTAAGAGTTAAGTTGCAAGGTACGTGAAATCTGTTCCGATTACTTGAGAGCTGCTGGTAGTTATAAACAGGTTTTTAAATAAAAAAACTGATTGCAGAACTTTTACGCAGCAACAAACATGGTAAGCTAATGGATGAGGTTTTATTTTACCCCAGAACTGATTAATTTATCTCTATTCAAAGATTAGGAATGCTCTTCTTTCCTCAGTTACAAAGTAAGCATGTTTCCAAGGACTGCTTTACAGGCTATAATGGTCCGACTACCAGTAATTCTTTGCTCAGAGAGTACCACTGTTTGACTCTCATGTAAATAGGTATATATTAGTACTTGCAACATTGATTCTTAGAATTTCTGCATGCCGACCACCTGACTATGTGTAAGGCTGAGCTACACACACAGGTTTCAATAGTGCCTAGGCAGAGCAGGCAGCCTACTGGGAGTTGTAATACACAACTCAGTCTTGGGCTGCTTTTAAGCTCTTTATCTGTGGAGACACCTCATGGGGAGCTGTGTAGATGGCTCCGACTTGAGTTGTGTTGTAAACAGACTGAAGCGGGCACTTCACGGAACCTGAAAATCCTGCATGGAGCCTTGCTAAGCCTTGGCTTCCTTCCACAAACATATGTCCTGAGTCCCAATCAAACCACTACTCAAACAGTTTGACAAGCCCTAAGGGTCCGCATTTGGTTTCCATGGGCCAAGACAATGGGAATATGCAAGAGATAGGGCCCAGCCCTGCATCCTGTCACACACATCAGCAAAATGAACCAAATAAAAGCCCTGGCATTCGAGCTCGTATTGGGAGTCGTTCCTCCAACCTTAAGAGGAGACTCTTCCCCCTTCGCCGGGCGGCTGGCTGAGGTAACGTATTGGGAACCCTTACCTGAGAGATGGGGTGAGTGACTATTTGATATGTTTTAAGTGTGTCGTTCTTCGTGACTAACATATGGGTAATATTTTGTGTGCTTGTGAGCTGTGATCGTGTGTTTTAGGGAAGCCACAGCGGTTGTAATAAGAGAATTTTGTGAATTGCTTACGGGGAGTGTAACCGTGGGGTTTGTGACTCTGCTGCGGATCATCTTATTGTGTGTTGTGTTGGCAGCAGAGTATTTTGTGGATCTTTGTGATTGTAATCAGTGTGGTCATACTTCCAAACTGCAGTAGTGAATTCCCCATTGTATCCAACAATAACCTGCAAGTGACGTACTGAATTTGCATTCTGGTTTTTTAAAATAAATTACTATTAATTCTATTTTAAAAACCTGTGGTCCGGTGTCTTTCCATCACACTATGTAATTTCTGTTATCGCCTGCACTGAAAATGGTATACGGTGTGGTTGCGAAATTGCCTGGTCGAACACTTAACTGATCAAAGTGCAAATAAACAGTTTCATATGTGGCCAAAACGTAGAGTTCTTAAGAAAATACTAATTGATAAATGACAGTTCAACTTAAAATTGCAAAATAAAAATAACCTAAAGCAATAGACAACTCCTTTGAATCCATACAGGCAGGAAGTTTAAAAGTATAAATTGACCTGGATGCCCTCAGTACTGGAAATACAACAGCAGATAAAATATTGGCGGGGTTTTTGCCTGCCAAAGAATGTTCTTTTTTTTTGTGGCTTTTTCATACCTTAGTAAAAAACTTTAATTGAAGCTACATAATTTTAGAAAAGTAATGTCCTAACACTCTGAATGGTCTAATTCCTGACATTTAAAATCTGGGGATATTTATATGATAGCATATCATAAGCATTTAACAATTTATACCAAATAGAGGTCTTAGTGAAACCTCAATTTTACTTGTTATTCTTAATTGTTTCAAAGGTATGGATTTATAATTGTTCAATAAGGTGCCTGGAGTGTGGAACTTTAGAAAGAGGCAAATAGATTATTGTTAATTAAGACATTATAGCCCACTTACAGAATTAAGTAGATAACACTTCGTAATAATAATAGTGTGATCTGAATTTCTTTGTGGTAATGCTAAAATTCCTACTATTTCCAACATTATTTATCTCAGTGAATGATGCATGACACAACTATTTTTAATGAGAGAACTGAGGTACCACTCATGTAACTCTTAATATGTTAGTGTCTGTATAAAGCTTAGCCCATGAGATAAAAATGCTTCATTTTCCATTATGTTTTTTTTAAGGTAGAAAAATTTAATGCGCTCTCCTCAAACAGCCTTACTGTTACTGTTACTGCATTTATTTCTGAAACCAGGACACAATACAGAACCTCCTAGGTGCAATCAAGTAGAGGATGTGCTTAGCCATCCTCTGACATTCGAAAGAACTATGAGAAGCAGCATATTAAGGAGAATCAGGGAGGGGCTGAGAAAGAGTTAGACTGGTAGACCCATGCTCTGCCATCTCTGAGGCAGAAACAGGGACACTGACCAGAAATAAAAAAAAAGATCAAGGGGTTCCTGTCTCCTCCCCCCACCAGGCAGAAGACAGTAGCTAAAAGGGCAGCAGACCCTTGCTTATATTGCCTTCCCATGTGCCTCTATACAACATGTATGAGGTTACAACTGCCTTGATAAGGAGGAAATGCCAGGTTAGAGTTACAGTGACTCCCTTTTGAAGGGAATAGAGGGTTCAAAATAACAGAATTGTTAAGAGGTGTCTCTGAAGATTAGCTATAAGAAGGCTGAAAGCTGATGGGTAAGAATTAGACACTGAGAGAACAAAAGGAACCTGTTTACAATAGGCTGCCTGATCAAGAGGAGCCTGTTGACAAAGCCTTAGTCCAGCTAGAGGAGGCATTGCAGTCACAAAGTCTCATCCTGCTGGGGGACTTCAACCACCCCAAAGTCTGATGGAAAAAAATCATGATGAGCTGTGGGCAGCCCAGGAAACTCCTAGAATGCACTGAGGACTTTGTAGTAGGGCCTGTAGTAGTATGAGAAGAAGTAATGGTTTAAAACTAAAGGAGGGTTGTTTCAGACTAGATATATGGAAGAAAGTTTCTACAATGAGTTAGTGAAAAATTTGAACAGGCTGCTTGAGAGGAAACTTTCAAGGTCAGCTTGATGGGACTTTAAGCAATCCGATATAGTTAAAGATGTCCATGTCCATATCGTAGAAGTGGTACTAGAGCACCTTTAAAGGTCCCTTCTTAATGCAAACCATTCTGTGATTCCATGAGATTTCTCTGTAGTTTAGAGTCTGAGTCAAAGCGGTTATCCTCCTTCAATATCAAGCCACACAGGCTTGGAATCTGTAATAATCTAATCTAAGTATAAATAGGTCTTTTATTGTTGTCTGAATAAATTCAGACTTCTGTCTGTTTTCTTATTCTAACCTGTGAAATCTTACAGGATTTTTCAAAATCATACCAATGTTTTGACAACTACCTAAAAGAACTATTTTAATAAGGCAAATTTTCTTTCAGTAGTTTGAATAATGGCACCAAAACGTTGTTAGTACAAAATGACTCAACCTCAAGAATACCCAGGAACCCATATCTTAAAAAGAAATTTAACTTCCAAATATGGCAAACACTTTTTAATAGGAACATGAAAACTAGAATCCAGGAGTCTACTGGATTGCCTGCACCTAGTCTTGCTACTTCTCCAGCAGATGTCTTGACCATGTTCTCTTCCATCCCTCAATGCAGAACATCCAAGCATTGAAATTAATATTTAAGTATATAATATGTATCTTCTTACTTGTTAGATTTCTCATTACCAACAATCTTACATTTCAAATAGAGCTAAGTTTGTTTGTGCAGTGGCTTCAAGGTGGTGATTAGGTACCTTCACTGCATTTCTTTTCAATGGCTCTTTAAAGATCATTAACACTTTAGATGATTGCTAATCCTAGATGGCTCTCATTACTTTATCTCTCTTTCTGTGTAAATAGTCCTGCCAGAAGTTTATCTCAGAAACAAAACAGAACCAGTGACAGCTATAATTACAGTGCCATACTAAAAGGACTGAAAATCTTGGACAGGTTAGAAAACTACATGGCTATTAGAGGCAGAAAATCATGCAGTTTGTGGTAGATAATTTGACTGAAATGTTAGTATAAGCATTAAAACTAGGAGTGCTTTGGGGATTTTTTTCCACTTTGTAGACCAACAACTTGGAAGAGATGACTTTCAGTGCCTTGGTGGAATTTACCACACACACAAAAAAAGGGAGTTCATCAGCACAGTTGTGGAGGAGACCAGACAGAGTTCAGAATGACTCAGAAATGCATCACCTTGGGCTGATAAAGGAGCCTTAGTGAGTCTAATATAAAGCAATGAGAATGTTGACAGATAATTCAGGAAATGTACACTGAGACTTGCAATGTGATTGGGTGAAACAGTTGAATATAACCTGAAAAGTCCAGTACAGTAATTATTTTATGAGTAGAAAATATAATTTTGAAATATTAATAGCAGTATTGACTATAATTTTAAGGGATATGTGTCAGTTTAGCAAGGTTAGCTTCACCACTTCTATGGGATGGCATTAGGATAATGTTCCCTTAAAATTTGCTCTTCTGGAGGAGGACATCACATTATTTCACACTTTTCCTTTACAATACCACCTAGAAAATAATTCATCAATTGCATCTCAGTCACTAAATTGAACACTGTATTCTGCTAGATTAGACATGAAGACATCACAAGGAGATATACCAAGATACAGAAAACTTGGAAGAAAGCAAAAAGGACAAATTTATTTGTGATAAATTTACTAAAAAGTTGCATATTCACATAAATTCACAGAATGGTAAGGATTGGAAGGGGAATGGCAGGGATTGGACAAGACCTCAGGACACCATCTAGTCCAACCTCCTTGCTAAAGCAGGATCAGCTAAAACAGGTTGCACGGGATTGTATCCATGTGGGTTTTGAATACCTCCAGAAAAGGAGACTCCACAACCTGTCTGGGAAACTTGTTCCAGTGCTTTGTCACACTCAAAGTCCTCATGTTCAGGTGGAACATCTTGTGTTCCAATTTATGCCCTTTGCCTGTCACTGTCACTGTCACTGTGCAGCACTGAGAAGAGTCTAGACATCCACCCTTTAGATACCTACAAGTGTTGATCAGAACCACTCTCACACTTGGCTTCTCCAAGGTAAAGAAACCCAGCTATCTCAGCCTTTCCTTATAACAGAGACTCTTCAGTTCCCTAATCAGCTTTGGACCTCCACTGGACTCTCTCCAGTAGTTTCCAGTCTTTTAGGGTTCTGGGGTGCATCAGGAGTAGTGTGGCCAGCAGGCCAAAGGAGGTGATCCTCCACCTCTACTCTGCCCTGGTCAGGCCCCACCTGGAGTATTGTGTCCAGTTCTGGGCTCCCTGGTATAAAAGAGACAGGGATGTCCAGGAAAGAGTCCAGAGGAGGGCTACAAAGATGATTAAGGGCCTGGAGCATCTCCCCTATGAGGAAAGGCTGAGTGAGCTGGGAATATTCAGCCTGGAGAAAAGAAGACTAAGGGGGGACCTAATTAATGTTTATAAATATCTGAAGTATGGGATGCAGGGGGAAATGGCCAGCCCCTTTTCAGTGGAGACAGGACAAGGGGCAATGGCTGCAAGTTGGAGCACAGGGAGTTCCGCATCAACATGCGGAAGAACTTTTTCACAGTGAGGGTGTCAGAGCCCTGGGACAGCTGGAGATGTTCAAGACCCGTCTGGACGCCTATCTGTGCAATATGAGCTAGGGAGCTGCTTTGGCAGGGGGATTGGACCTGATGATCTCTCGAGGTCCCTTCTAACCCCTGTGATTCTATGATTCTGTGATCTTTCTTGAACTAGGGAGCCCAAAATTGTATTCCAGGTGTGTCCATGTGAATCCATGCTGTCCACTCCTAATAACCTTCTTCTCTTCCACATGTTTATTAATAGACCCCAGAATGAGCTGTTCCATCAACTTTCCAGGGATGGGGGTAAGGCTGATTGGGTCCTCTTTTTTCCCCTTTTGAAGACTGTTGACATTTGCTTGCCTCCAGTCCTCAGGCACCTCTCCTGTTTATCATGATCTCTCAAAGGTGATTGAATGCAGCCTAGCAATAACTTCTTCCAGCTCTCTGAGCACTCATAGGTGCATCCCATCAGGGCTCACTGATTAGCACATGTCGAGTTTGCCTAGATGTTCTCTAACCCAATCCTCCTCAATCAAGAGGTCTTTCTTTCACAAGGCTTTCCTAGCTCTGAATTCTGGCTATCCTTTAGCAGTAAGGACTGAAGTAAAGCAGACATTCAGTAACCCTGCCTTCTCTGTATCCTCTGTCACCAGGACACCTATCCCATTCAGCAGCTGGTCCACATTTTCCCTAGCCTTTCTTTTGCTGCTGACATACTTGATAAAACACTTATTGTCCTTAACATCTTTGCCAGTTTTAATTCCAAGTGGACCTTATCCTTCCTCATTCCATCTCTCTATATTTTGACTACATTCCTATATTCCTTTGAAGTGGCCAGACTGTCTTTCCACATTCTGTAAACTCCCTTCTTCCCTTTGATTTTTTTTTCCAGGAGCTCCTTTCTCAGTCATCCAGCTCCCCTTCCTCTGCTTGATTTCCTATTCATTGGGATGTCGTGAACTTGAGCATCAAGTGGTGCTTCAATATTGACCAGGTCTTTGCGACCTCCTGTTTCAGTATTGGACCATTATAATGGGTACTGAGAATGCTGTATGTTGTCAAGTTTCTTCGGAGTATTTTCACTTTTTTCTTAGGTAGTTCTGGTTTTAATATTACTTAAGTCTATGATGTTTTCTCCTAGTCCAGACCTGGACAGTGAGCAACTAATCAATGTATGTCCCATAACATTTTTGTCACTTCAATGAAGATTTATGATAGGGAGAGAGAAAACATAAGTATGAGAACTTCAAACTATTTTAAAGCATTGTTGCTTTAATTCAATATGCATTTTTCTTTCTTCTGCCTCTTAGTTTAGCAGGATATGCAGAAGAAACAAATTCAGTATAACCATTCATAAGTATAAAAACCTTAAAAACCTCTAAAACATGCTAGAAATTTGAACTTGCTTGGTAATAATAATAATAAAAATTATAGTATAACTCTTTTTTCCTCAGGAATTTTGTACATATATGCAAATCCTTTCTTTTTTTTTGTGAATTCACAGGTGAAGGCACAGAACATTAAACATAAGGCTTGCAGAAATGGATGAAAATCCAGCTCTGAAAAAGACAAGAAATATCTCATACTCTGATGAGGCACATATTATTTTCCAAAGTTTAAGTGGGTGAACAGAACCCTAGAAGTCTTTTTAAGAAGAGTCTTTTCAAGTCTTTTCAGGAAATATTTCAGATTCCTGCATTTTGCTATTTTGTTTTTCTCTTTGAAAATAATGAGAGAGGAAAAAATAGTGTTCATGTAAACAAGGGGAAAATGCAATTGCTTAGACCTATTGTTGAATCTTGTTTCACACAGACCTATTAATATATTGCTGTTCTGATCTGATGAATTTCTACCACTGCTGTGAAATCATTATTTAAATATGCACAAATGCATACCATGTTTAGGGCAATTTTACTAGGTAAATGGATTTTCATCAAGTTTTTAAGGCAAGGCTATTATGTAATTTTTCTCTTTCATTCAAAGAGAGCATCTGAATCTAGTTCACTGGAGGTAAAAGCCATTAGGAATAAATCATCAGAGATATTAATCCCACTAGTTCCTAGAATTTAAGATGTTTTGCTATAACAGTGGGCTACCTTTCCCTTTGAAAACCTATGATTGCTTATAAAGCATGTGAACAAAATAATCATTACAGTGTCATCAGTAATGGTTTCATTGGGCAGGATGGGAAACCCTGCACTCACTCCTATTGATGTGTGCAAGATTTGCCTTTCATCTTTCAGTTTCAGAGTTATTTAGTTCATGTTTTCATATTATTTATTATCTGAACAAGTTGAAGTTTCTTCAAACGTAAGATTTGCTGTTTAGTAAACACAAATACTCTTTTTTTTTAAGATTAGAATTCTTAGAGAAAATAAATGAGGAAAGGAAACGATGTAATCAACATTGGCCTGGCAGAGATTAATTCTTTCCATCCGTTAAATCACACACTTCAAATTAGATTTATTTATTCAAACCTTTGCCACAAGCCCAAGCACTCCTCTGTTAAAAGCAACATCAAATCTTAAAAATGTCCAACAAAGCTCAAAAAAATAAAGATTACTATTAAAGCTGCTTTTCCTGTTCCATTGTGGCCTGAAAATTCTAAGGATGCTGAGAAAGTAAAATTCTGCTCTTGCCACACTGTACATGAACTTTCAGAGGTTCTGCATACTGAATATATGCCTACTGCCAAGTTATTCCTTTCCACAAAACTTGTATTTTTAGTGGAATAACAGAGATACTGAATCCATGTAGAAAATATTTCAATACTTATCTAAGTGAATCATTATTTCCATTAGAAACAGTTGCAATCCTAATTTAAATTAAAATTGTTCAATTATTTCAATCTAACTACTGATTTAAATAGATTGATAAGCATTTATGGATGGTAACACTATTTTTATGCATGTTTAATTTTGGGATTCATTCAGAAGATTTTCACATTTATTTTAGGAAATATGTTTCTCCTTTTTTTATGGATTCAATTTCAAATTTCTATGTGATATATATTGCATTAAGTTAAATAATTATGATGAAGCCTAATGAAAAAATATTATGTAATTTCTTTCACGGGTCATGTTATCTGTCAGTCAAGATGATCCTGACATTATTTTGCTATCTAGATAGTATTTTGCATCCGGAGTGAATCTCAGGGCAGAAACAAACAAAAAAAAAAACCGCCAGACCTATCACTGTTCATGTTAGTATTTGGATATGAAGACAGTTTTTAGAGTAGATAGATATCATTTATTTTTTATCTTGCCCTTATGTGTTTTAATTGAAAGAAAATTAAAATTGTCTGGAGCTTAACAAATGCCTTTTCCTGTATTCATTGCATGACACATGCTGATTTCTTAATGCCAAGTTGGAAAAATGTGGTCTGTAACTTGGTGAAGAAACCAAAAGTCTTTTCACAGATCCAGCTTTTTTTAATCACTTTTCTTTTAAAGAGAATGAACAAGGTTGTTCTACGAATAATTAAGCCTTATTTGTATCCTAAGGCTGCTAACATTCCTTCTGTATTTTTTTGGTTATTAAAACCACTTTCCTTGCCTATACCTTGAAAAAATGTGATTCCCTATTGTTTCACAATAAGCTCAACCAATGATTCCAATATAAGTTTTAATTTCTTCTCTCTTGAAACTAGTATTCCTGCAAAGATCACCTATTAATCCTCTAAAGACTAACTTACACCACCTCTCCATTTCTAACCCAGGATCTGATTGACCACTGGTTCTGTTTCATCGCTAGAACCTTTGTATCTGAATACGTAATTACTTAGTTCCTTGCCCACTGTAGTTGAGGGTCTCACAGAGCTCCTGCATTCCTTGATAGCAGAGAACATTGCTTTTTTCTCTCTTTTTTTTTTTGTTTGTTTGTTTTGTTTTGTTTTGTTTGTTTGTTATCTTTTGTATTGAAATAACTTGGTCATTAAAAACTGGAAATATTTTCCTGGGTCCTGAAGTCCCTAAATTTCTGAAAACTGTAAGTGGAGATAAATAAAATTTTAAAAGTTACCACAAAATGCTAATTTCTGCCCTGTAACATAAACAGTCATGGTTAAGAGCCTCCATGCAATGCTTAAGAACATGGGCCTGGCCCACCTTCAGACTTCAGGATCCCATAAATTAAAGTTGTCTCACTTTCAAGAACAGTGTTTTCCATTCAAGAAATCTTTCTCAAATTAACTATTTTCTGTATCTTATTTATCAATATTGGCATATGAAAGTATCATAAGAAGTATCTGACTTTTTTTTTCCCAGGCTGAAGTAATCAATCTGATAACATTCTGCTTCTTAAAAAATGAGAAATATTTTGAAAAAAATCATGTGCAAGTTTGGAAGAAATTCATTACAGCACCTGAAATGTCTTATTGGCATGCCTGAAGAAAGATGACAGTTCACACACATGCAAACATATTAATATAATTTATTTTTGATAGTTAATATATGTAAACTCTCAAACAATGGAAGAACATTTTAGCTCAATATTATTTTCATTCACATGCTTTCTAATGTTACTGATGTCTGTTCTCCCTCTTACTGTTTATATTTTAATATTTTAGTAGAAGAATCTTTTGCTAGGATTCTATAGTGGTCTGTGTTCTCACAGTCTCAATTAACAGGCTTTGAGTTTAAGGTAGCATTTACCAAGACTGAGACATTCCCTTCCATTAAATTCAGCTCTGTTCTGACACCTGTGCTAGTCAGTTCAAGGATTAATTATGTTTACATTGTGATCATTATTCAGCCTAAAAAATTATCAAGACAAAATGGCCCAGTGGCCCAGGACACCACTGTTTCTACCAGGCTAATAAAAACGTTATTAGTATCTGGGCCAGCTGCAAAATAGAAACATTCATTTGCTTAAGTAATACCACCAGAAAACATATCCAAAAAATTAGCTTAACATAGTCACTTTCACAGCATGAGCAAGAACTTGGCAGCATCTTTCTCATGGTTTTCTGTAGCACCATCAAAAAATTACCAACTGGTGGCATGAAGATAAATGCAGCAGCAGTTACAAGGTTTCAGCACGTGTGCTTTAGCTTTTCAAACACTTACCTTAGTAATGTTCAAATGGTAATAATTCTGAAATTATAAAAATAAACTGAAACAAATAGGGGGATCTAAGCTTGTTATGTGAAATCATCTATAGCATCTATTGTCTCTAATAAAAATAACATTTGAGTAAAAGGTCAAAAAGCTCCCTTCGGGCTGCTCATATTGTACAAAGAGACTACAAAATTGTTTATTTAAAATATTTATTAATTTATATACCACTCTTATGTATCATAGTGCTTTACTATAGTCAAATTAGTCATACTACTGTAGGAACAATAAGAAACCTCATGCATTCCACTCTCAGACCACAGCTAATGCAGTTTTTATTTGATACAAAACAAAGTCTGTATGAGATGAAAATCTCAAGGCATACTCTTCATGTATCTCAGAAGTCTAATATTTCTCAGAAGAGCATAACAAAAGTAGCTCTTTCTTAGAATTAATTGATTTGTTTATTTTTCTGATATATGGATGTATAAAATATATCTGCTTGGAAAAGAGACATAGCAACATAAAATTTCATGCAAAGTTCAGCTTGAGTCATATAAAAAAAAACCCAAACCAACAAACTTTAACCTGTTTAAAAACCCTAGAAGAATTTCCTTCAATTTAATATTCAAAATTCATCTTCAAGATTAAAAGACTTCAACATTAATACCTGAGCGCTGTCTGGTACCAAAAGGAATCCAGAATATAAAATCATGTTGTATCCAGTTATAAAATCATAAGCAAGATATATAAGCAATGTCTTCCTTTAAAAGCTAGGCTAATTAATTCTTCTTAATATTGTCTTTTGATACAAACTTTTTCATGGTTTCTACTTGACTGAGGTCTAGGTACTCCTCTACCTAGCCATTCTGCCTCAATTTATCATTAATGTAAGATGAATATTTTTGCAAAAGAAAAATGTAGTGTCAAAATTTACTGGATTGGAATGAAGAACTGAGAAATACCTCTGTCTTCATAGACATCATTTTAATTGTATATACCCATCTGCTATCTAGAAACTTTTGTCTTTTGTGTGTCATTTTGCTAATGTAATAACTATAAGTTGCTGAATGGCTATTTGTATTGTCACAATTCTATCTCTATTATCACACCCTCCAAGAATTAAATGAACCTGTCAAAAATATAAATACAACAGCTGAAAGCAGGGGAAATCATCCTCAGAGTACATACATAAGAATATAAAGTTCATGAAACAAAGTGTGATGCTATGATGACAGCTGAAAAGGGTTCTGGAAGCATAGTAAAAAGCAGTGAGATTGTAGGGTAATTGTATAACAATTGTAATCAGAATGTGAAGTCCAGGTGGTGGGGTGCCACAAGAGCAGATTAGAATGGGAGAATCACTTCCTATAACCTGCTGGACAAAATTCCTTTTATTCATGAGTCTTTATATGCAGTCCTGTATAAAATTGGTTTTCTGGGATGCAAGCATGCATTGGTGGCTCATATCCAATTTTCCTCCACCAGTACCCCCAAGTCTTTCCCCACATGGATGCTCTTAATCCACTAATTCCCAGTTTGTTGTCATCGGTAAATTTACTGAGAGTGCATTCACAGAACCACAGAATCACAGAATCACAGAATCATAGGGGTTGGAAAGGACCTCAAGAGATTATCGATTCCACCTCCCCCCTCCAAAGCAGGTTCCTTAGGATAGATCACACATGTAGGAGTCTGACGGGTCTTGAATATCTCCAGAGATGGAGACTCCACAACATTCCTGGGCACCCTACTCCAGTGCTCTCACAATGTCATTAATGAAGACATTAAAGAATATTGGTCCCAGTCCAAACACCTCAGAGATACCACTCATTACTGGTTTCTATTTGGGCAATGAGTTCTTGACTGTAACTCTTTGGATGCAGCTTTCTGGCCAATTCGTTGTATATCTAATAGTCCATCCATCAAAGCCATATCTTTCCAATTTAGTCACAAGGATGTTGTGTGAGACTGTGTCAAAGGCCCTACAGAAGTCTTTTCCGTTGTACACTGATGTAGTACCTCCATCATAGAAGGTCACTAGATTAGTCAGACATGATTTGCCCTTGGTGAAGCCATGCTGTTCGTCTCTAAACACCTCCATATGCTTCAGCTAAACTTCCAGGAGGATCTGTTCATTATCTTACTGGGAAAGGAGGTTAGGCTGACTGGCTGCTAGTCCTCCTTTTGACCGTTTCAAAAAATGTGCTTATTTCCTTTTTTCAGTCACTGGGGACTTTCTCCAGACTGCCATGACTTCCAATATGATGGAGAGTGACTTGATAACTATATTTTCTCAGTACCCTGGGATGCATCTTAGAATAACAGAATGCTTTAGGTTGGAAGGGAACTTTAAAGATCATCTGGTCCAAACCCCCTGCAGTAAGCATCTTCCCTAGCTCAGGTTGTTTACAGCCCCATCAAGCCTGACCTCGATGACCTCCAGGGATGGGGCCTCCACTACATCTCTGGGCAACCTGTTCCAGTAATCTAACACCCCCATGTTGAAGAATTTTTTCCTCATTTCCAACCTAAATCTACCCTTTCCCAGTTTAAAATTGTTACCCTTGTCCTAGTGCTACATGCCCTCATGAACAATTCTTTTCCAGCTTTCATGTCAGCACCTTTCAGGTATTGGAAGGCCACTATATGGTCTCCCCAGAGCCTTCTCCTTTCCAAGTCAAACAAGCCCAACTCTCTCAGCCTGTCTTCATGGGAGAGGTGCTCCAACCCTTATATCATTTTTGTAGCCCTCCTCTGGACGCACTCCAACAGGTCAGTGAGTTGAGGGCTCCAAAGCTGGACATAGTATTCCAGGTGAGATCTCACCAGAGCAGAGGGGCAGAATCACCGCTCTTGATCTGCTGTCCATGCTCCTTCTGTTGCAGCCCAGGATGTGATTGGCCTACTCTGCTGCAGATGCACATTGGTAGCTCATGTCCATCTTTTCATCCACAAGTACCCCTTTTCCTCAGGACTGCTTTCCAGCACATCATCTTATTGAGTCCCATGGACTTGTGTGTGTTTCAGATAACTCAGGTGGTCTCAAAGATAATCTTTTACAATGTTAAGGACTTCATTCTCCTGTTCCCTGCTTTGAGATTCAGGAACCTCAAAGATGTGAAAAGATTGATTGCTTTGAGAAATTTGAGAAGATTGATTGCTAGTGAAAACTGATGAAAAAAAGGAAACCTATTGAGTACCTCACCCTTCTCCATGTTGGTTTTCACTAGTTATCCTTGCTTATTTATCAGTGGATTTATTTTTAAAATCTTTATTTTCTGGCCTGTATACCTGTAGAAGCTACTATTATTATTATTATTAGTAGTAGTAGTAGTAGTAGTAGTAGTAGTAGTACTGTTATTCCTTGCTAATTTTAGCTCCAGCTGTGCCCTATCTCTTCCGTTCCCATTCCTATGTATTTGTACAGCATCCCTATATTCTTCCTGGGACAAATGTACCTGGTTCCATTGACTCTGCAATTCCTTCTTACACTTTAAGAGTCTTTACTCTGACATGCTGGTCTCCTGCCTTCCTTGCCTGATTTCTTACATATGGGAATCAAAAGCTCTCATGCACCTGTACTGTTAAGAAAAAATATCCTTAAAGAGCTCCCAGCTCTGTTTAGCTCCTTTGCTCCTGGGGACAGTTTAACGGGGGAGCTATCCACTAATTTGCACTAAAAGTTCACTTTCCTAAAACGCCGAGTCTTTATTTTTCATCTGGTCCATATCCTCCTACACACTGAAGGGACCCTTTGCACATGCCATGGAATATATTTAGTGTAAATGATGGATCAAGTCTACCTTCCCTTTCTCAAAAATACTGTATCGCAGTTAGAACGACCTAGGTAAGGAAGCATACTTACAAGTGTGCTTTCATGCTGAGAATAGCACTGTCATGAGCCAAAACAGATGTAAAAACAGAAATACAATGAGAGTACATCACTGTAAATCAAAAGGAAAAACTACCAAATACGTATGTGTTTTACAATGTTAATCTCATAAGAGATAAACTGAAGATGCACTTTTCCTCCATGCCAAACTGTGAGTCAAAAGTGCTCCAAACAGATGATGAACTATTTTTATTCTTAAAATGGTAGCACAAAGACAGTGTTTGCAAAGTCAAATGATATCCGAAAAAGAGGAAACCACAGAAAGTAGAAATACCATCAGAAGATTGGTATGAAAAAAAGTTGTGTATGGTAAGCCATCAGGTGGTCTATCAGCTTTATTCCTATGCTGGGTATAAAGTAGGTGGGAAAAGCATGTAAAGCTTTCCACAAAAAATTCTATGTCTTCTCTGTCAAGATTGAGAATTAGAGAACTTGCAAATTCTTCTAACAAACTCCTCTATGAGGTTTTGTAAGTTGTTGTTGCAGGCAGACAAGATTGGTAGGTTTGAGAGTGTCAGCTAGCTATTCAGAAATCAGACCAATCATGGAGACTAGGTCCATAAAGTGTCCAAGCAAAGATATCTCTAATCCTTACTCAATCAGAGGTTATCTCTTTAATATTTTTAATCCAGTATTTGTGAATGCTGGTGGAGGTTCTCAAATAGTCAACATCTGAAATTCTCACTAACTTATCTTACTTCCATATTTCCTCCTTTGACCCATACGTCTAAACATGTCATAAAGCACTTAATTGTGTTGCATGGTCAGCTGAAGGTATAGAGCAAAATTTCCTATTTTTTTTGAACACACAAATAAATCCCTCAAAGACTGCAACCAGTTGTTTCAGCTCACATTAACAAAGAATACAGGGAAATACTGCCTCACTCAATGACACAAGCAGCACCTATGCACAATCATGTGCAATTGGCTACAACATTGTACAATGCTATGCAATCTTTTACTATGCAGGTGACTGACTCATAATTAATGCTGTTCTTTACACATCGTTCCCAGGTTGGATTATTGAGACCCTATAATACTTTAGACCCTATAGCTAATAAAAAGGACAAGACAATCACATACATAATAATTCAGAAACTGACAACCTGTGAATAGTTTGCTCTTGCAATATTAGCTCCAATTTGGTGAGAAGAAAGCATTACAAATGAGTGCAGTTTCACTTGATGCAATTTAACCCTTTCAAAACAATACTTGGTATCATCCTCAGGCAGAGAGTTTTACTTCAGGAAATTGGAATTTTCCAGCTAAGTTCTTTAAAGCCAATATAGTCTGAGATTCTGCAGTGTGATCAATCACCTTCACCCCAAAGATGTTTTCTTATCAAAAATGTCATAGGTTGTTTCTGTGGAAAATCTGTTTTGCAGTGGAAAAAAAAGAAGATGTACCAATGACACCAGAAAACTTGTTTAAAATAGTAATAGAGCACTTTTCTAAACTGCAGTTTCCCTGCAGTTTCTTCTAAAAGATGTAGACATGTCATTGCAAAGATATAATGGAGCAGGTGGCAGGTTGACCAAGATTATGCAGTTTTCTCTGAGGTTAATTCAAGTTGAGGTTCCTTGTTACTGTTCTAGTTTCAGATTCCCAGCACAGGATTCGCTGTGTATTCTTACAAAATCACTCTGTCTCTAGAGAGAAATTGTAAACTGGGTCAGCCCAACTCTATAAAATGATTAACATGGAGTTAATAATTTTCTTATTCACTGTTCCTCATTATCACATTGTGTTGCACAACAGATTGTAACATACCAAAGTGATGACACTGTTTTCCTATACCAACAGTGTGAAGTATAAAAACATACAGAGTATCTGTACCTTGAGAATGTGTGAGGAATAGAATGATGGCTGGGGTCCAGTTCGAGCATTGAAGTGTTATGACCAATAAGTTAACAAATCTGAACTAATGAGGTAAGCCTGTCTCCTGGCCAGCATTAATGAAAGGGTTGTTTTACAGTCTAGTTAGTAACTGTAAGGTGAACTGCACAGAGAAACCATATATACCTTGGCAACAACTATATTATTTCAAGGCAGAGTGTTGAAACATTACTTACTTTAGATGTACCATTTTATTCATTTTGTTGCATAAGGTATATTTGACAGCCCAAAGTGTTTAATGCCACATAAACAAAAATGAATTGTGAATTATAGGACTCTGCACACAAAATGCATTTTTGTAACTTCTGCTAGTCATGATTAGCCATGAAGTGCAGGCTTGAGTGCTTCATGATGCTAACAGAATCCCAAGTTAAAAACAAATCTTTGTTCACCCATTTTCTGACACCTGCTGTATTATAGAAACATAGTCATCTTTTTTTTAAATTATTTTAAAATTTGTGTACCTAGGGATATCATACGGCCCAATTAAGGCATTATCCATACTAAAACACCTTCCTTGTGTACCTGCACTGGGATATACTTTACCATGCTGCTATTGTGGATACAGCTTAAACTATTAAAAAAATTAACCTTTCTTTGATGCAACATACTTATGTAATGGAAAGACACAAGAAGGATCAAATAATGTTTTAATCATGTACTAAACCTCCATTCTGGGCTTCTGACTGTATGGATCAGGACTTGTCTTTTAATTAAAAATACATTTCAGGACATCGCTGCTACATAGCCATTGCCTTTTTATCAGGCTGGAGAACTTTTAATTCTGCCTCAATAACTTTTTTTAATGAACTTTGTTTTAAAAGATAGCTTTACATTAAGATTATTTAAAAAAAAATATTAGTTTTTGAATCACCTTCTATCCACTGTGAGTCAATCAGGCTCTTCGTGCCACAGCTTCTGTCATTTGCTAGATTCTCATCTAGAACACACTGACAAATGTTTAGTACTAAATCTTAAAAAGAAGAAAAGGATTTTTAAAAAATTAAATTTAAAATATAAATCTCAGATTCAAAAAGCAAGTCCTCTGAATTCAGGCTGTTGTCTGACTCCTATTTGCTATTTAGATTTCAATCTCTGTTGTGTGATTTTCTGTATCTCTCATGGAATTGTTTAATTCAACTGGAAGTAGTACCTGGGCATATGTTAACGCTTTTGCTTTAGCCGAAACCTTAGTTTTAAAGCAAATTCTTTTTAAAGAAAAATGGTTTAAAATTATATTTTCCTTTATACTAGGCCAATCTTTGTGTTTCATTTCAGGTATTCACTGACTTCTGCTCCAGTCTGAATTCTAAGAAGGATGAATTACGAGCTACTTCTGTACCCTTTTTGAAATGCAGTAGCAGCTCACAGTGCCTTATTATCACAACTATAATGATGATAAATTTATAAAATTTATGAAATTGTACTACATCTATTCATGCTAGTAGTTCATGTAGACTATACATCCATGCCGACTATAACCAAGGACATTCAGGAAATTATTTCATTTCACTTCAATTGTATTTTTCCATTTACAAGGTGAGGTGTATAGGATTCCTTCCGTAAAATTCAAAGATTCTTTGGAACCTGATATTAAATGTGCTGAAGTAAAAATTACTATACAGGTATCATAGATTGTTTTCCGTAAGTGAAACTGTAATGCTAGAGAAAGTATGATACAGCACATACAAATGAATTTTTAGCTCAGCTACCTGGGGGACTAAAACAAGCATAGTTACAGCAGCACAATTTCAACTACTGGATGTTTATCTACAGTCACTGCAGCTTTTCTGGTGTTGGAATCAAAATAAGTGTATAAGAGATAGCTCACACTATGAAGCTGCTACAGTACTGGAAATCAGTCTTTGGAAATCCTCCAGCAAGGTGTTTAGGATGAACAGAACCAGACATAATGTAGAACCCTTTTACTTTCACTGTAGCTCTAACAGATTATTTATTACTGGAGACACATCACAGACTGCAAGATCTTTCTAATTAATAACAATTATAATAGTAAAAGCTGTAACTTTAAATGTGGCTTTTCTTCACTGTCTTTCATGCTCCAAGTGATGAAACTTTTGACTTTATTATTTGCTAACCCTTTCTGTCTCTTTGGCTCAAACTGAAACAAATAGATCACTATTTCTAAGGAGTGCACACATTCTTTGTTAGAAAGGTCTTTTCCTTCCTTAATAGATCTACAGTCTTCTCCAATTTGTATTTCTGATGAGCCTGTAAAATCCTTCATTACATGCCCTCTTGTCTTGCACAATCTTCCTTTCATTTTCAATATACTTACCAATTTTTCAATCATTTGAAACTTGAGGTTAATCTACTGGCTTCAGTAGTAGCAATCTTCTTGATTTATATACACCTCACATATCCTCTTCTTTTCCTTGATTTCTCTTTTCTGCTTTTAAATATGATGAATTCTGGAATCCAGATTTATTAAGTACTTGGTAATTTACCTTTGCCTACTATTCATTTCCTTCTGCCATTTATGTGATATTTCTGTTAGCTTCAGCCTGTATCTCCTTTACTATTAACAGGAGCAGCCACCAAAATCCAGTCCAGAACAATTTTTCTGCAGGGAATGATGTCAGAGATATCTATCTGGAAATCCTGATCAAAATATATCATGAGTAAATACTGCTGTGAAATCACCTTTCTTGGCAGAGGTAGCTGAGAAAGCTGAGTAAAGCCCTGTGTAGCTGATTGCCTGCAGCCAGGTACTTGGAAAAGTTGAAACATGACAGCATTGTTGCCTACCTGACTGTCAAATCTGGATGCAGACTGAGGGCTTTAAGGAGTCAGCATTCCCTCAGGACTTGACTTCACAGTCGCTTCAGATTCTGATGCAATGCTCCAGAATTCCGTTCTGGAGAAGGTCTCTGCACTAGTGTGGGATATCACAACCTGGGAGCCCAAGGAGTTGTGCATACTGCAACATGAAGTTACTAAACTTGACATCAGAAAAGATGGGGTGAATGGGAAGTTACGCTTGGTAAGGAAGTACCAGAGTGGTTTGAGCTTTCACAACACCAAAAAGGCAGAACAGAACAAACTACAGCACTGAAGAAGCATTCACCCCTTTCCTGCCTGGCCGCTCCAGTCTTAACAGAAGAAACAGAATGGTAAAAAAGGGCTCTTTGCTCATGAACAAAATGTTTCCCTCATTCTCATTGACCAAAATGTGTCTGGTGTTCTCTCTGTGTTCATTTAGAAGAAAGATTTCAGTCTGTGTTGGCAATGCTTTCCTTGGCATAATTTACATTTATGGTATCTTGGTTTTAGGATTATACAGTTTCAGATTTTGAAGTGCCTCAGTTTCCAGAAAAGTCTATAACATCTTCCAGCATTAAAAGCAATATGATTTTTAAACTTGTGGATATCATTAAACCTCTCCTAGGTAACTTTTATCATAAGTAATTCAATTCAATTTAAAGAACCTTCAAATTATGTACTTGGAAAAATGTGTACTTTAACCATCAAAACTTTATCCTCCACTAAGCTGTCCAACCCATCTTCAAATTAAAAGAACATTTGTTTCAGTTTTACAGCAGAAAATGGTTAAGCTAAAAAAAATCAAACTCTGGTTATTAGATAGTTACTGAGAGCTTTTTAAGAAAACCAATTGATTGCAATGTCAAAAAAGAAAAGCTCACTCCTTCCATTCTTCCATATTTTAAGTTGTTAATTCAAAACCTTAAAAACAATCATAACTGTCAGACCAATTAGTTCATCTCTGAGAACACAGACACATATGGAGACAACAGACTTTGCCAGCTGTGGACAAACAATTTTGTGATAGATATGGTTCAAAAGCAAGTTTCCTTAGTCTGTCAAGCATATTTAAAAGTAAAGTTTAATTTATTAGGACTTTCATTTCAATTTATTTTGTAAATTGTAGTAAGGTATCAACACTTTCTCTGTATTTCAAACACATTCTAACGGCTGAATCTTACTTCAAACGAGCACTTCATGACCATTTGCCTACTACCTTCTCTGTACTGCAATTTGTCTGAAGATCCATGCATGTAACATATCTCTGAGTGTCTCTGACCTGACATATGTGAGGGTCTCTGGTGTAGATCATAGCTACCTGAAAGATACCATGTCCACCTCTTCTGTATGCTTTATTTTCTATTCGTAAATTCTGAACTGCTGAGAAGCCCTTAGGAGGAACAATGAAGTCAAGAGGAAAATATGACTGTATTACTTCTCCCATAAATATAGAAAGCTCTGCTTTCTACAAAAAAATGGGACAAACAAGATTTCTTTTCCATTGCTCTTCTGTGAACATGTATACAGGTGATTCTGAAGTAGATGATTATCGTGGTTTAGCCCCTGCTGTCAGCTGAGCACCATTCTCCTGGAAGGGCAGGAAGGAGAATAGGAAGATAAGCCAGACCTCATGGATTGGGATAAGGACAGTTTACTGAGACAGCACAGGGAGGGGGAAATAACAGTAACAGGACTTAGACTATACAGTGAGTGATAACATAAGGCATTTCACCCACCCAGTGACCAAACATACTCTCAGCCCACACTCAGGCCATCCCAGATCCATGCCAGGCTACCCCTCCCTGACTAGCCCCTTTTCATGGTGAGCATGATGTCACATGGTTTGGAATACCCCCTTGGCCAGCTTGGCTCACCTGTCCTGGGTCCTTTATTAATTATCCCAGCTGTAACCAGGACCTTATACACCCCTTATCCTATGCAATCTTCATCATGCCCAGATCCTGCATTTCCAGTTACTCACCACCCTTTTCCCCATCTTTGATATCTGTATCTTTATCTATAATCTGTATGTGCATACACAGATATCATTCTCTTGATCTACAGACCATCCCTCTAAAATGTTCAGTGAGTTCATTCAGTCCACGACTTTGGGGTCCATCTGTCATAACAGTGTCTCAGGGCAGAAGCAATGGTCTGTGCTGTTGGACTGTCACATGCTGCATCTGGAGCTCACAGATGGTGTATCTTGTGAGATCCAGGCTCATACTCCGTGTATTAAGACGTTGATTTCAAGGAAGTTGCTAGGTGCTGGGTCCTGAAGTCAGTACTAGTTCCATCATAGCTGCACTTTGCTTGGATTCATCAAAATTAATCCTGTGTTCATTTTTGGGAATTCTTACTATAATACTATTGATAGGACATATAGCAATCACTACAATGATGACATAAAATGTCAGGGTTCTTTAGCAATTAACATCATGCAATTTACTTTATTGGCTATTCTCACCCAAACTTAAAAACCCAACATCATCCAACAAGTGTACCCATGTCCTTGAACAAAATCAATCGTGCATATGAGTTTGCCTTTGCCTGAAGCAGGGACAACACAGACAGTCTTCTGTTTATTCCCACAGCCTTCTCCAGCAGATTCTTCATGTGCACTACAGGGATCTTATCCCCTACTACAGTATGTGGGAGTCTTGATTTGGCAGGAACAGCTTGAGTGGTAGACAAATCTACTAATTAGGAGGCCTTTGCTAAACGTGCATGCCAGGGTCCTGTAACTGTTCAGGAGTGAAGTTCCAAACTGTTGGAGGTGAGAAATTCTCTAGATACTTCCCATATTCTCCTACATATTATACCACCTATAACTATTCAGCCTCAACGAAGATCTCTGGGTGGTGTTCCTAAAGCAATTTTTTGTAACCCTAAACAGCACTTGAAACACCTTTAGGACATAGAACACCAAGAGCATGCTGGTTTGAATGTGCCAAGGTTATTAAGAATTTCCAAAAGCTGCCATAAACAGCCTGCAGGGAAAAGGGGAGGTGAAAGAGTGAGGGAAAACAATCCCTCCTGTTTTCCCCATGTTTTTGGTGTGAGTATTAACGAATTCTGAGAGATGCTGTGAAAGATCCATGACAGCAATGGGTCAGCTGTCCCATCCCTGGGCCTCCCTAGCTTCTTGTGATAATTAACTCTACCGTAGCCAAAAACCCAGAAAATAATTATTTATAAGAACTTGAAAAATACACAAACTGTAGGCCATCACTGGAAGTACTCTATCAAAAAGTATCTCATACATACACCAGTAACATTCCAAGAACAAGATAATGTAGATTCCACCATAAAATTCAGTGTTCAAATGTGCTTCAGAAGTCTTTGACTTACATACAAATCTTGTTGTATATCTCACCCTACCTAATGATTTATGCACAAATTGCCTGAAAATGCAATAGTTACAACAATGCCATTACTGGCATAACAGTGGTGTATCAAGAATATTTTCCATTTTATTAATATTCTATATTGGAAAAAGATCATCGTACATCCTAATAGCAAAATAATTCTTTTTTTTTTTTCTGAAACATCTGTAAGTATGTGCTCTGCATACTGAGTTCTAGAATTGAATATTCCACTGTGATTAAGTGAATTCTAGTGGCAAATATTTTCTTTTTTTATAGGTAGACACACTAGTGTTGTATCATATGCAAAATCTAAGCTTGTGTAGTCATGAGATATTCTTTAGCACTGAAGTAAATTTGCCATTAACATTGTTTAATATACTAAAAATCTTAAAGCCTGGATTTTACTATGCAGTTTAGTGTATTATTTCAGAATTTAGAGCATCTATTCCTCACAAAACATTTTTTTTAAATACAGAGAGTCAGATTGTAATGCGCTGGTTATTTCCTCTTTTTTAAGAGGCAAGTTGACCTGCATGTGCTTGGAAAATATGGAGTTTATGACAGTCAGCTGTACATTTAAGAATTTTAAACATAGGCCCAGTATGTTTTAATAAAGTATTAGCCTTCAGACATTTAGATCTACATGTGGCAATAGTAACACATACAAAATATATACATTTGGATTTAGAAATTCTGATTCATATGGGTAGGTACCTGTGTTCACATGCATATATAGAAAATCCCTAAGCAGAAAACTGTTTAAAAATAATTCAATAATTGTTTGTGGAAATTATAGATTTCACAATTGATTGCTAGTATTTGTTATAAGAGTTAGAATGCCTATGTTGTGACCACACTGGAAAATTGCTTATTGAGTAAATTCACTTTAGAAAAAGATCGACCACTCTATAAGTTTTGCTTGTGTGCTTAATTAATTGAGTAATTAAAAGCGATAGTGACTCTCACAATCACACACTTTTTAAATCAAAGTTATCCTTTGGGACTAAGCCTATTCTCTGTCAGTCTAAATAGCTTTTCCATTTCTCTGATGCTCAAACTTCATTTCCTCTGGGGGGCTAGTGGCTCAGTGCAGCAATTTTCACTTACACTTTATCAAATATCCCCAACAGGCAAACATTAGTTCTCTCACAAGCTTGAAGGAAGGAGGTGTGTTTGCTAGAGTTTGATTATTCATCAAATGTTTCCCCAAAGCTGTAGAAATAACCTACATTTTACAACTCATTCCTGAGAAAAACTGCTGCCCAATGAAATCTGGAAAAGAGATGTATAGTTTAACATTCCTTGTGAGATGTGTGTTTCTGTCAGGCTTACTTTCTTTACTTTATTTTCATGCTATTTAGAGAACAGAAATATCTTGAATTTCACAAGAAGAAATACAAATCTTTTTATTTTTAAAACTTTTGCATTATGTACAGTCTTTTATGTTTGTTCAGTATTGATGCTGAATAAAAAATAGACCACAAAGATGTGGCATTTTTTAGATGAGATAACCATTATCTTGCAAAATGTAGTACTGACTGAATCTGTTTAGACTTTAGCTGCATTTATTTCATAATTTGAAAAAACCCAAACAACCAAACCTCTCAGCTTTTATAGTGGATAGCAAGTCCAGGAGGATTCAAGGAAAGTCATGGATACAAATGCTCATCATATACACTCAGGTCTTCCCAAACCAAACAAAATAAAAACCCACCACCAACCAAAACATCAATAGCTTTTTCAGCGGAAAATTTGGAGAAGATAGTCTGGTTATTCTGTAGCTGAAACAGCTCTGTTATGGCCCTGTGCAGAGGTTATGGAACCCTTCCAAAACTGGAAAGCTCAAAAGTTTGTTAAATTACATCTGGTCCTTGGATGTTAGGAATATTATAGTTTTATGGGTGCACACTGGTATTAGTGGAAGGGTGAGTTCTTTGCTATTGAATCATCACCCAGAAATGATATGAAATTGGCTGTCTCTTTCAGGGAGTTTCTGTGCTATTCTTTATGATTTTCATTGACATCTGTTGGCTTCCAGCTGGAACACAAGGTGTTGTTCAGAAGAGAGAAAAACTGGAGATACCAATTTAAATAACTTTTATTCTTTCCTGTAAAGATACTAAAAATCACTTCATATTTAAAGGATTGGAAATAATTTGCTGACTGCATGTTCAGGAGGAAGAAAGACTTTATCCTTTTCATGGTGCCAAAATAACATGGATTGGTTTACATTAGATACAGATGGGTGGGGACATGAAGCTGAGACAGAGGGAAAGGAAATTAATTGTTCATAGCATTTTGCCAAATGTTAAGTTTTTCAGGTTTGCTTCAAATTTACCATTTTCCTTAGTGTAACACATACCATATTTCAAAAATTACCTGAGGCAATTTTCATCCTGGGACCAGAGTTTTTCCTTCCCCCTTCCTCCTTTTCAGTATGTGAAATGAAAATAAATAAATAAAAAGAATCTCTGTGTGGTTACACGTAGTTCCATTCCTGTCTCTATGGGCTTTTGATATATACCTTCAAGGCACAGACCGTGCAAGTATGAGAGGGAGGAGGATCATTTCATTTCCTTCTATTTTATTCCACAGCTTTTATCTCTCTGTGTATACAGGCTAAACTTCCTTTGCCTTGGTCACACTTTTGTTTTCCTCTGGTGTTTGATTTTGCTGTATCTGCATTTATTTGATAACCTGTGGCTTAAACATGTTTTCCTATCTGGCGGAAGTTTCACTGATTTCTGCCATATGTTGGCTTATATCAGATTATATCATTTTTGCCAAAACATTGTTTTTAGCTGATCAGTTTCCGTACTGGATTTGTTAGATTTTTTTTTTCTTCTCCTTCCTACCTTTCAGCAATGATTTTTTTTCTCTCCTCTTTTTAGCCCTTGATTTTCTCTAGTACCAACTGTGACCACAACTTAACATATGTGATATTTCATTACAGGCAATATGCAATATGTTCAAATTAAGAATCATGTCACTTGCAATGACTGAAAAAACATAGTCTGACATGAATGACTTGAAGAATATATGATTAGTCCTTGTTAATACAGAAACTAACTTTTTCTGTGTTTTATGTATTATCACAAGTCAACTCATTCAATGGCATATGAAAATAGCAATAAAAAATTCATAAATTCCATCAGCAAAGTTTGGCATTTTATGTATGTCTCTATGTGTGTAGGTCCATACCATATTTGATTTAATTTCTCTTTCATCACCTCTTAAAAAAAAAAAATTGTTGAATTGCTTTTCTGCAAAGGGTGACTATTGTAATATTGTCTTCACCTTCAAGTCTGTTTTGTAAGGCTGCCACTGCTCTACAAAACCAGTGCTACAGCTGAGGAGCACTGTTTGCAGAAATTGCCTGTGCTGGCTTTAGTTTACTGGCTGTCAATAATAAAGGTGAAGCAGCTTGTTCCTGAGCAAGGCTGCCTGTCATGCTGGTCAGTGCTAAATGATTAATTCTAAGAGAAACTCTGGTGTTACTAGATGTGTATACTGTTCTATATATGCTAAACCTGAGTTGACAGGCTGATCTTTGGTCAGATATTCATTGTTCTACATTTTTTTGTGGTGGTATGTTTAGCTCTTCCTCACCCTTCCATTATTGCTCCTGTCAATATTTTAAAGGCAGTATAGGTTTTTGCTCCATAAAAAATGTCCATTGCCCCTGATCTTCAAAGACTCAAACCCAGCCTTTTTCTTTTAAAATATCAACCAACTCTTCATTTTCTGAGTAATCTTTTCAGACAAATGTGACAATTTGTAGTAAACAGCCACTGTTAGTTTAGAACCCATTTTTCGGCAAGAAAAATTCAGTTGGAATGTAGTGGAAATTACCTATGTATGAATCTTTAAAAAAATACATTAGATCTGTAATAATAATAATAATAACAACAACAACAACTATATAGTATAATAATTTGGAAAATTGTAATTCTCACAGTATTCCTTTAAGATCATATCCATGATGATTCTTACTGGAATCAGTGCATGTGCAGATCTAATTACTTTGTTTGGTGTAACTACCAGATTTGCATAATTTCCTCAGTCTGCTGAAATATCAATAGAATTCTGTTAAACCCATGACTAAGATTTGGTTTTGACCTAAATCAATACAGCAATAGGGATTTCTACAAAGAGGAATAACTTCTAGCATAAATTCTTCACCTGCAGGCTTGTTTAGAAACCCAGGCTTTTTATAGAACTGTTCTCTCAGATGATAACATCAATGGCTTTTTTCTTTTTTCCTTTTTTTTTTTTTTTTTGTGCGTATGCCTGCCTGGTTTCCTGGAATTCACTCTAATTCTCTTACATTTTCCTCACAAGTGTGTTATCAAAGATATACCATGAATTTGCATTTCTTAATCTCAGGTTTTGGGACACAAGATTCTACAAAAAATCTGTCCCTTAATTTAAAAGAATAAAACCCTTAAAGTAAAATTCTGTAATTATTCTGATTTTCCATATTTTTACTCAGCCTGCCCAGATCCCTCTGAACAACCTCCCTACCCTCAGCCAAATTGACAATTCTTCACAGCTTACTGTCAACTGCAAACTTACTAAGGGAACATTCAATCCCTCATCCAGGTCATTGCTAGAGATATTGAACAGGACTGGACCCAGGACTGACACCTGGGAAACACCACTTGGAACTGGCCTCCAGCTGGATTTAGCTCCATTTACTACAACTCTTTGGGCTCAGCCATCCAGCCAGTTATTTATGCAGCAAAGTGTACGTCTCTCCAGGCCAGTGGTAGCCAGTTTCTCAATCAGAATGCTGTGAGAATGCTGTCAAAGGCTTTGCTGAAGTCGAGGTGCACTACATCCACAGCCTTTCCCTCATCTACTAAGCAGGTCATTTTGTCATAGAAGGTGATCAGGTTAGTTCTGCAGGACCTGCCCTTTGTAAACCTATGTTTACTGGGCCTGATCACTCAGTAGTTGTGTGCTGTGTGATAGCACTCAAGATGACCCATTCCATGATCTTGCCCAGCACTGACAGGCTGTAGTTACTCGGGTCCTCCCTCTGACCCTTCTTGTAAATGGGTGCAACATCTGCCAGCCTCCAGTAAAGCGGAACTTCCCCAGTCAGCCATGACTGCTGATAGATCATGGAAAGGGGTTTGGCAAGCACGCTGCCATCTCCCTCAACAGCCTCAGATGGAATCTGTCTGGCCCCATAGGCTTGTGAATGTCTAATTGGCCAAGCAGGTCTTCAACCATTTCCTCCTGTATCATGGGAGTTTCATTTTGCTCTCCCTTCCTGTCTTCCAGCTCATGAGGCTGAATACCCAGGGAACATCTCACCTTGCTATTAAAAACTGAGGCAAAGAAGAAATTAAATACATCAGCCTTGTCCTCATCCTTTGTCATTAATGTTCCCCCTGCATCCAGTAAGGGATGGAGATTGTCCTTGGCCCTCCTTGTGCTGTTGATGTATTTGGAGAAAGCCTTTTATTTCTTTCACAGAATTGGACAATTTGAATTCTAGCTGGGTTTTAGCCCTTCTGATTTTCTCTCTAGCTTATCTCAGTTCAGCCCTGTAATCCTCCTTAGGTGCCTGCACCTCCTTTCAAAGCTCATAGAGTTTTGGTTTGTTTTTTTTTTTTTTTTTCCTGATGTCCACCCAGACTTTACTGTTCAGCCGATCTGTTATACTCCTCCAGCTCATTTTCTGGCACATGGGGACTGTCTGTTCTTGTGCCACCAGAATTTTGTTGCAGAGAGTCCGTCTCTCCTGGGCACCATTTTCCTTAAGGACTGTCTCCCATGAAACTTTATCAACCAGACTTCTGAATAGTCCAAAGTCTGCCCAATGGAACTCCATGGTGGTCGTTCTACTTACTCCCCTCCTCACTTCTCCTAGAACTGAGAATTCTATTATCTCATGATCACTATGCCCCAGGAGTCCTCCAACCATCTGTCCTGGTTTTGGTCAGGCTGGAGTTAACTTCATTTGTAGCAGCGGATGGAATGCTGTGTTTGGGAGTTAAAATGGGAGTAGTGCTGATAACACCCTGATGTTTTTAGTTGCTGTCAGACAGTCAAGGACTTTCTCAGCTCTTCATGAGAAAGGAGGGGCGAAGCCAGGACAGGTGACCCAAAATCGTCCAAAGAGAGTATTCCACACCAATTACGTCCTGCCCAGGATATCGGGGGCTGATGGGAGGAAGGTCGAGGGCAGCTCCGGGACACGCGGTTCTTGGGGGACGGTCGGGTTCCGGGACGGCTCTGGATGACACGGCCTGAGTTGTGTGGTTTGGTGAGAAACTGCATTGTGTATCAACAGCTTCATATATTTTTGCTCTAAAGTCCTGTTAGCATTGTTATATTTTATCTTTTTGTTATCTTAGTAAACTATCCTTATCCCAACCCACGGGCCTCTTAGTTCCTTGGTTTTGGGGTTATTTGCCCCTTCCTTTTCCCTTCCCTTGCCTCTCAGCCCCCCACCCCCCTTCCCTCTTCCCCTGCTCTTTTCCTTTAAGGAGCAGGCAGCTGCGTGGATCTCGGCTCTCTGCCGGGGTAAAACCACGACACCATCACATCTCCCACTAGGCCTTCTCTGTTCACAAACAACAGGTCCAATGGGACATCTTCCCTAGTTGGTTCAATTTCCAGTTGTGTCAGGTTGTGTCAGGTAGTTTCTGTCACTCCAGAAACCTCCTAGATTATTTCCTCTCTGCTGCATTATACTTCCAGCAGACATCTGGTAAGTTGAAGTCTCCCACAAGAATAAGGGCTAGAGATTGTGAGGCTTCTCGCAGCTCTTTATAAAATAATTCATCAGCCTCTTTCTACCTCATCAGCCGGGGTAGTCTATAGCAGACTTCCACCACAATATCTGCCTTATTTCTTGCTCCTCTGATTTTAACCTATAGACGTTCAACCCTGTCATCACTGTCTTCAAGCTCAAGGCTATAAAAACACTCCCTAACATAGAGGGTTATCCTACCTCCTCTTCCTCACTTGTCCCGCCTGAAGAGTTTGTAGCTGGCCATAGCAGCACTCCAGTTATGTGAGTCATTCACCATGTTTCTGTGATGGTCATTATGTCAGAGTCTCCTTGCCTTACAATAACCTCCAGCTTCTTTTGTTTGTTGCCAATGCTGCATGCATTGGTGTGGATGCACCTCAGCTGGGCTATTGATCCCACTAAACCTCTAAAGGGAATAGTCTCACTCCTAAGTGACTGCTTGTTACATTTTCTAACTCAACTGTGGACTTCGCATCCTTGCTACTACATGAAATACTGTTCCCCACTACTTCTAAGGCAGCAGACTGGGGGCCACTGCAAACCATACCTCAAACACTGGAGTGCCATCCCCAGGCTCCTTCCTGTCAAGCCTGCTTTTGTCCCTTCCCCCCTCCTCATCTAGTTTAAAGCTCTATTAATGAGCCCTGCTAGATTCTTAGACAATATCCATTTGCCTATTGAGGACAAGTGCAACACATCCTTTGATAGCAAGTCTGATGATGTGGTGATCAACCCATGGATAAAGAAGCCAAAAATTTGCTCCTCAAACCAGGTTGGAAGCCAGGTATTTCATTCCTGGTTCTTATTTTTTCTCTCATCATTCCCTATAGTTAGAAAGACAGCAGAGAAGACTGCCAAACACTTCATCATTTGTCCCAAGGACCTGAAATAATTTTAATTGCCCTCAGCTTTCTTGTGTAGGTTTCATTATTGCCTACTTGAAAAATGAATGTGCTTTTTATAATGTGGTCTTTAGAAATACTCTTCATTTTTTTTTTTTTGTTTTAGAAGTATTTTACTGATTCGAAGATATTTCATGTATTAATTCCAGCTGTTAATCTTAATGTGAAATTCAAATAGGGTACACATATATAAAAAGTATCTGCAGATATTTTTATATTAAAAATAATTATGAACTATCTGCGTTTAATTTTATAATAATGTTCTTAATTTCCCAGCTTTTCATATTAGAATATATACACGCCTTGAAAACAATCTCTTTCATTTAAAATATTTCTTTAGAACAGCTTTCATTTTCATAAAAGTTTGGGTTTTTAAAATTAGTTATTTTTATGATATAGACTGGCATTTTTTGAGAAAGTGATCATAAAAATACTCCAGCATCTAGTAGTTTTGACATTAAAATAACTGAGCCACCTATGGAAGATAACTTGTTTTCTTTCTTAGAATATTTTATTGTTAAGGCACCTTCTCCCAAATAAATTACGCCCGTGCATATTAACTATTTTAGCATTTAAAATATAAGTAAACCCCCCCAAAACCCATCTTATTTATCATGCTATTATTTCCTTCTTTTTTTATTTTTTTTTTTTAATTTAAGAACCAAGTCAATCACTTACCTGCCTGAACATTTATACAAATGTGAACCCTTAGTGTGGAGCAAATATGGAACTTTAATGCAATTTTCTTCCATATTAGACAGTTCTACAAATATGGATTTCTACCAGTTTGTTCACTCGGTGGTGGTTTGACCCTGGGTGGAGACCAGACGCCCACTAAAGTTGCTCTATTGCTCCCCTTTTCACCTGGAAAGGATGGAAAATATCTATTGAGAGGTTTAGGAGTTGAGAAAAGGACAGGGAGAGATCATTCTTCAATAGTGTCATGGGCAAAACAGACTCAACACAGAATAAAGGAAAAAAATATTTTAATTTAGTCTAATTTATTACACTACACACACAGTGAAACCAAAGTTGGATAGTCAGAAGTACAAACATCTTAGAACAACTTCTCCCCCACCCCTCCTTTCTCAGCAGACTTCACTTTAGTGGTAATTTCTCTCCCTTCTTCCCCCCACATCATGGCACAGGAAGGGGCAGGGACTGGGGGAGTGGGGGTCAGTTCGGCATGAATTCCTATCCTTCTTAGTCCTCACAGTGTTCCCCCTGCTCCAGCGTGAGGTTCCCCCCAGGGGGGACAGTCCTCCACAAACTGTCAAAGAATCATAGAATATCTCTCAGTCTCTCAGGCCCAGAATGCTCCAGCCAGGTCCCCTGTGGAGTCACAAGCCCACAAGCCCCCCCTCCAGCAAACCCTCTCTGGCACAGCACTCACTCTCTCCTCTCTCTGCCCCTTTCTCCACAGACTGCAATTGCTGTCAGAGGTTCGCTCTGATGTGGGTCACAACGCCTTCAGTATGTCTCCACCTGCTCCCGTGTGGGTCCTCTCCACAGGCTGCAGGCTGGTGTGCCTGTGGGGGCACACCCGTTCCACCATGGCCTTCTCCAGGGGCTTCAGAGGAATCTCCCTTTCTGGTACCTGGAGTGCCTCCTCCCCGCGACACTTCTTCACTGATCTTGGTATCTGCAGAGTCTCTTGTACCTTCTCACTCCCTTCTCTGGTGGCAAAAAGTGGCTGCTGGCATTTGGATTTTTTTTCCTCCTAAATGTGATTCCTAGACGTGCTATGACTATTGTTGATGGGCTCTGCCTTGGTTAACAATGACTCTGGCCTTGAGTCAGCTGGTGTTTGTTCTCTTGAGCCTGGAGAGAGCTTATAGCTGTTTCTTGCAGAAGCCACCCCCACAGCCCTCCCTTCTCTACCAGAACATTGTCATGTAAAACCACAAAAACCCCTCAAGAAATGGCAATTGTACTTTGCAGGGACTGATGCTCTGTACTTGAATATTGATTCACAGGGTGAGTGACTTTTATGGCTGTTAAAGTAGAAGCAGATGAAAATGGATACCTTCATGTTAAAGCTTTTGTACAAATAATTCATGGTGACTAACACCAGTGTTGAAAATTTATTGTGAGGGGAATACCTAATATTGTCTTAGGCTACTTATTTTGCATAATTTTATTTGCTAGTACAGTGCAGTAACTGAAGAAAAACTGTGTGACATCACTGAGTCTTTATAAAAAACCTAATCTTTGTTTCTAACTGCCATTTTAGTTACAGTTTGAGAGTGGAAGGAGACATGAGAAAATTTATATCCATTATTTTTCATCACAGTGTAGAATGGGTCACATTTGCCTGCCTAACTTGAATAGCTTCCTGCTTCAATAACTTTTTGAGATGACAGTGGCTTGAATGGGTTGCTTCAAAGGGGTGCCCTAAGCATTTCCCCATGAATCTGCTTGCATTTAAAAAACTCAGGGTACAATACGGAGGAAACAGACATTGTATGAGACAAGGAGCAGGTCTGAAGGAGTCTTGTTGCTTTATGCTACTGACCATTGTCAAACCATGTTGTATGGAGATAACTCAAACTTGCTTAAATAGTGCTTACATGGATAGTCAAAGTTAAATGAGATCTCTAGGAAGGGAAGGGAAGGATTTAATTTCTCTAGCCTTATGTGTCAAGAAATCCTTTGCAAGTCATCATATATGTATACATATATATGAGAGATACTTTTTATTCATTAATGTATCCATATAACAGTAAAAGTCTGCCACCTGCTTACAGCATGTAAGAATAATCTAATTATGCTTTGTAAGTTACAGATAAAATGAACCTACTTCTAAATGTCTACCTTCATACCATAATCTACTGAACTTCCATGCTGTTTCTTTTATTAGCCATCCTTATAAATTAATGGAATTTTGTATGTAATAAGTTAAGTATTTTCATGAGCGTCAAGGAAATGAAGATAGTTCTGACCCAACTTTCTTTGTCCAAATGTAGTGGAATCATATATGACTAATATGCCATGTTTGGAGTGGAATTTCACAATTTTTTAATTTTTTTTTTAAATATGTAGCCTATGCTAAGCAGGTATCTACTATTCAGATTAAAGTTGTGATATGGGTCTCTTCATTTTAACAAACTAAGATATTGACACATTTTTTACCTTTTCCCATAGACTCATAGGGTGGTTAGGGTTGGAAGGGACTTTAAAGATCATCTAGTTCCAACCCAGAGGCAGGGACACCCTTCACTAGACCAGGTTGCTTAAAGCCCCATCCAACCTTTCATTAAACACTTCCACAGATGAGCTTTCCCCAACTTTTCTTGGTCACCTGTCACAGTGCCTCATCACCTTCACAGTGAAGAATTTATTTTGAAAATCCAATCTAAACCTTATTTCACTCATCTTAAGGCCATTACCCCTTGTCCTATCACTCAACTCCCTGAAAAACAGCCCCTCTTGAGGGGCCTCTTCAGATACTAGAAGGCTGCTCTAAGGTCTCCCTGGAGCCTCCTCCCTGTTGAACAAGCCTAACCCTCAGTCTGTCTTTATGGCTCTCCTCTGGACTCAGTCTAACAGCTCCATTTCTTGCTTGTACTCCAGATCACAGAGGTGGTGTTTATGTTTGTTTGGAGTAATTTTGTTTTGTCAGTAAATGATTAAAAAAAATAACCACCAAAGTATTTGAAGACTGGATTTAGCAAGTTTCAGTGGAAAGCATTCTCTTCTCACTTAAATTCTCACTGGTCCAAAAGCCGACTGCCACCAGAAGCAACAGTTCTGTTTCTTTTATCCTTTTTCTCAGCTGGTGCTGAGACTTGTTTGGCTGTATAGTAAACTGAGAACTAAGGAGGTTGGGAAGAACTTGAAGCATTTTTTGGGTCAGGAACCTGAAACAGATCACTACTAGGCAATGGGCACCAACACTTTTAATGGTTTAGGATTTCAAAAGGCAGTTTCATACACAAAATCTAGGGAAGATCCATTCTTCTCTTCCATTGCCTTTCTTCCCTGTTGCAGGTTCTCCCTGAGAACTGTCCAGTCTTTTTTCTATTAATGAAGTGACCAGATGGCTCATGCTGTCTTGTGGAATTGTCGCCTGACATTTACGAGAAAGGTAAACTAATGCATAGTTTCACAGAATTTTTTCTTTCTGAGGACACAAAGTGGTGTTATTTTTATGCTTGGAATAAGTGATCCCAATTATCTTTCATGGAAAATTTTTAAAGAACAAGCCATTGAAGCACTTAGATGCAGACTTATTTTTCTTTCAGATTATTACTTCTTTTATTTTACTTATCATTCTTTTGCTTGGTTTGTTTTTTCCAGTTGAGTAGTCAAATCTTCTAAGATAATGTTTCCATTTCTGTTGCTTCATTTATAACCATTCGGCCATAATAATTTACAGTTAGAATTCACGAGTTGGTGACAGAACAAAACTTGGATTACAACTTGATCCCCCACACTCAGCAAAACTTTGATGGTAGTGCACTTTTCAATGGTGCAAGGAAAGAGGCAGCTCCTAAAATCATATCGTGAAAAAATTCTTCTGCAAAATTCAAGAATCCAAATCACTGGATTGCAAAAAGCTTATTATGGAAGAATGGAATTATGCAAATAATTTAAATAGCTGATTATTCTTTATCTTCAGAAAAAAGAAAAAAAGAAAAAGAAAAATGAGAGTTGCTTCATTGCAGAATTATTTGACTGAGACTTAAACTGCATACTAGGAAATAAAACCTCCCCCTACCCCATGACTAGTGTGATGGGTTTCTTGGAAAGCTTTTGAAAATCTTTTCCTATGGATAGAAATTACAGATGAAAAACAAACAAACAAACAAACAAACCACCAACAAGAAGAAAGACAAAAGAAAGAACAAAAATTTCAGATAATTTTGTTCCCTTTTACTGAAATGTTTCTTAGAGCACATAGAAGCATCCATAAGATATTTTTAGTTTTTTCTTTATTAATACTGTTTTGCCCTATACATAATAATAATGTTTCTTCAGTGTATTCTGTTCTTCAGTTCAATTTTATTGACTTTGAAATAAGTACTGCGAATGTAAAAAGACAAATCTATTTATTTTAATTCCATAGAGTAGTAATATATTTTAAATTATTTGCATACTATGGCATAATCTAAATTAGTCATACCAGTCGCTAACAGTTTGACTTTTCCATAATAAAAGGTCTTATTGTGAAGAAAGTGGTAAGAAAAATAACTACGGAATTATGGCACGAACTTTAGTGGAAAGCAGAGACATATTAACTAGAAGTCTTTGAAACAAAATCTTGAGAGTTTAATGTTTGATACATTATTCTCCAGGCTGCACTACTAAACTAAATTAATTCACTTCAGAATGCTGATATGGGATATTCCATTAGTGCAAATATTTTAAGTAATAATATGGCTCTTTCCTTTAAGGCCAGATAATGTTTATTCAGTTTTAAAAATAGATTTTCCACAGTCTTGCCATGAAATGTAGCCAGTTGTTGGTGTGAGGTTTATTTATAATGGTAACCCTATAAAGTTTCCACATCTTTCATAATTTTCAACTTTGAGTTTATTACAAATAGTTTGGTTTACAAAAAAATAGCATCTTGGTTTACTCAAGCACAAGCACGGCTTATAAAAAAGAAGTGTATAGTGTCTCCATTTAATAGTGTAACACTCTTTTCACTGTCTTTGTTTGGGTTTCAATTTGTGATCACTTGCACATATGCACCCTGTTGACCACCTGGGTTGAACTCTTAAGACCTGGTGTGAAGGGAAGGAAGAAATCTCATTTGGGTATCTTGAGTCTAAATGAATAGGAGATCTTGTGTATATTAAATTCATATAACTATTCGTGCAGTGCAAAACTTAGAGAAAAACCTATTTACTATATCACTGAAAATAGAATTCTAAAGATTCAATTGCAAATACTTAAATGCAATTGCTTTCTGTGATAGATGTGGTAATACACAGTTTTACCAAATTCTAAGAGGCTTTAAGACAATTTACTACGTGACAGCCTTGTAGTGTCTATGTTATTTTCTGACTTTACTATCAATTTTGTGTGCACTTGATTTAGTTTAGTTCTGGTCTGCCTAACTTCCTGAGTTAGTAGTTCAATTGTACATCGGGGAAGACCCTTGTAGTCACTCAGCCATGATATGATTTAGTCCTCCTAAGAAGCACAGCAATGCTAAAATAAAATCCCTGCGATGGTCAAGTCACCTGTCTAGAGAGTAAAAATACTACTTATCCAGTTTATTGATAAAAAGTCAAGATAATAATCTAGTTCTACATATTTTTAATGTAAGAAGATGCTACACAGGGTAGAAACAACCACCCATGTGTTTTATCAAACTAGGCGTGTTATTCATACAGCAGTCCTTTATGGCTGTGCTACCATCTGTAGTACTTAGTTAAATGATATCAGCACCTTGCACTACTTTGTCATAGAATCATAGAATTATAGGGGTTGGAAGGGACCTATTGTACTGTTTTCTTTTTATTAAGTTGCTGGGAAAATAAGCCTGAAAATTATTTCACCATTTGTACTTATCTTAATCAACTCTGTAAGAAATCTTTGAAAAGAGGAAAAGGTGGATTTATGTAAATACAAATGAAATACTGTATTAGTACATTGGGAGAAAGTAAGATCGATGATCTGACAAAACAGTAATTAGAAAAAAAACAGAACACTGCTAAGACTACCTTGTATAATTCAGTTGCATATAATTCAAAGGCAAAATTAATTTATTGTTTCTTACTTGAAAACAAAACGGTAACTTTCTATTGATTAATCTATTTTATCAGTACATATAAGACATATTTAAGTTCTTCAATTGGAAATAATGATATTGAAATGGTGCTATTTAACCTCTCTGCCTTGAAATTAAATTTAAAGAACCCCACAGAGATAGCAGAAAATCGACTTTCCAATAAAACAATTTCACAGTTGTTTTTGTAGGTTTGTGTTAGTTTGAAAATACCGAATCTGAATTGCTTTCTTAATTAAAGCAAATAAAATAAAACATTTGGCATAGTTGTGCTCTGAGCAGTTGCCAACACTTTAAGATCAACATATGCTGAATATTTTATTTAAAAGTGATTTATTGGAAAATTTACCAATGATGGCGGACAGTACTTTGCTTATTTTCTTAAATGTCAGCAGTTTTATTGATTAAATATTATTATGTACTCAGATGCCAAGAGCATGTATGCAATCAAGCCCTACAAACTCCTTAACAATTATATTATATAAGGCTGTCAGTTCATAAAAATTGTTCCAAATGTTTCTGTCCATTTTCTGCAAGTATCTCAGTAATTTTGGAAATGTTAACTAGATGTTAACTAAAATAAGAATTTAAACTTTTTTTTTTCCCTCTTAGTTTTAGGAAGGAGAAGATAACTTTCTTTATCCCAGCCTTAAGACAATGTGGTTTAAAAGACACAGGGTTAATATTTTGATTATTTGGAGGATATGTCTGCTGAAGAAGAAGAAAAAGAAAAACAAACTAAAAAAAACCCCTACTACTGAAAGTTAAACTGAAGGCACTAAAAATAGACAAGGGTTACCCAAGATCTCACATTACTTTTCTGGTGCTAAAGAAGATAGAAAGCAGAATGAAAAAAAATTTTTCTTACTAAGAAATGCTTTCATATGCAAGACACTAATGCCGGGCCAGCGATTAGGGACTGTGTTTCTGTGTCCCTAATTATGGACATGCAGATGAAAAAAAAAATTACAAAAATATATAAACTCTTATTCTCCCTTAGTATTATACAACCAATTAATAAATTTTATATAAATGTGATAAAAATAGATTTTCTTCCATCAGTGTCTGAAACTGTAGTTGTAGACTACTTGCTACTGTAACTTGCCTTTCATACTGTAAGACTTGGTTTTGCTCAAGTTGCACTATATACACCATATACTGCATCACGTATCTTGGGTCAAGTGTGAGTGATCACACAGAGTGGTTTAACAGGCTATGTAGGTGACTACTTGTAACTCAGACTGATGTTTTTCCAACACTGCACAGGAGCAAGACCCAAGCTCTCCTATAAGCTAACTTGTTTGATCTTAAAGTGCCATTTCCCTGAAAACATTCAACTTCAGCTGAATGAAAAGAAACGCGATGCAAGCATGAAATTTTAATTTGAGCAATCAAGATCATGAACACTGAGAGAGCTACGTTAAAGACTACTGTTTTGTAAGCTTTTATACTATCTTTCTCTTATTTCAAGCCTATGTATAAATCCTGAATACACTCCAGTTTCTCAGGTCAGTTTTTCAGAAAGCCTAAAAACGGGTCTGAAAGTTTAATTTTGTCGAATCTGGTATTGACATAATTTAAATGAAAAGATGCATCCTTTTCATTTCTGCTAAAATTTCTTCCTTTACTATGAAAAGCACAAACTGATGAATATATAGTGAGTATATCAAATATAGGGACTATCTAACAGACTGCATCAGTATTGGAAGAAATAGCAAGAATACCTTGTTTCCTAGCATATGCATAACAGGTATAAAGAATATATAGAATCATAGAATCATAGGGGTTGGAAGGGACCTCGAGAGATCATCGGGTCCAACCCCCTTGCCAGAGCAGGCTCCCTAGCTCCTATTGCACAGATAGGCATCCAGACAGGTCTTGAATATGTCCACAGATGGAGACACCACCACCTTCGCGGGGCAGCCTGTCCCAGGGCTCTGTCACCCTCACTGGGAAAAAGTTCATCCGCATGTTGGTGCGGAACTTCCTGTGCTCCAACTTGCAGCCATTGCCCCTTGTCCTGTCTCCACTGAAAAGAGGTTGGCCATTTCCCCCTGCATCCCATACTTCAGATATTTGTAAACATTAATAAGGTCCCCCCTTAGTCTTCTTTTCTCCAGGCTGAACAGTCCCGGCTCAGTCAGCCTTTCCACATAGGGGAGATGCTCCAGGTCCTTAATCATCTTTGTAGCCCTCCTCTGGACTCTCTCCAGGAGATACCTGTCTTTTTTATACCAGAGAACCCAGAACTGGACACAATACTCCAGGTGGGGCCAGACCAGGGCAGAGTAGAGGGAGAGGATTATCCCCTTTGACCTGCTGGCCACACTCCTCCTGATGCACCCCAGGATCCCATTCGCTCTCTTGGCCACCAAGGCACACTGCTGGCTCATGGCCAACCTGTCATCTACCAGGACCCTCAGGTCCTTCTCCACTGAGCTCTTCTCCAGCAGGTCATCCCACAGCCTGTACTGATTCAAGCAGTTTTTCCTTCCCAGATGCAAGAATCTACACTTGCTTGTATTGAACTTCATCTGGTTTCTCCCTGCCCAGCTCTCCAGCCTGTCCTGGTCTCTCTGGATGGCAGCGCAGTGTTCCTGCGTGTCAGCCACTCCTCCCAGCTTTGTATCATCGGTGTACTTGCTGAGGGTGGATGCTATTCCCTCATCAGGGTCATCGATGAAGATATTAAACAGGACTGGACCCAACACCAAGCCCTGGGGAACACTGCTATATATGAAATTTCAACTCACATTGAATATTTAGCTGCCGGTATGGGTACTCTGGTTCTGCCCTTCATCTTGGTAACCATTTCAATCACTGTTCTCTGGTTTCTCCACATTGTTTTAATTTTTATATTTAAAAATTTCAGACTGAGCTCATTATTATTTGCCATTGAGCCTCACCAGGGAAAAATAAACAATGGAACAAAAACCCCCAACACTCACCCAACCAGAACAATCAGAAGCCATCAAAGGAAGCAGAAAGTAGGTGAAGAATAATGGAATGACTAAAGACTGCTGTACACTACTAAGCAATACATTTATTTAAAAGGCATAACATCTATGAAACCTTGTCTTAGCTTCTGCTTTTATCACTTCTGAAAGGTTATGAGGTTAAGCATTAATATAAAATTCATATAAAATTAAAATAAGGAATCATTCTTACAGTATTTTTCTAATTTGAATTTTATTTTAGACATAAACTCATTAAATTGTAAGTCAATTTAATATTTGTCAGTCAACATATGCCATATTTCTAAGATTTCTATGATATCATGAGCATGTGGCAAATTTGGAAAAAGGAACGTTTTCATGGTGAAATGAAAAGCTCTAATTTAGTATTTACTCAAGCCTGATACTTCCATAGAGACATCTTTTATTGAACAGGTTGAGTGTTTCAGAGACCTGGAAAGAAAAGTTATGTATTACTGAGTGAATGTTGCTTGGATTCACTGATCTAATCATAAGCTTACATCAACTTCGACCCATACTGGCAAAATATTTTTCATATTTCATGTAAAAATGGTACAATACCAAATGATCAAGAATTTGGTTGAATAAAAATGCAGAAATGGTTTATACTCTGGATAAATCTATGTAAAGCTTAGGGCAACTGCTAGAGTGGGCACAACAATTCTGTTTTATTACTGCCTGTGCTCTATGGGTATCTGTACATAAATAAAAGACTATAATGTTGTTAAGTAGATTTAGGAACATTTCTTTGAAGGTAAGTAAGTTCTTAGGTAATTACACAGGATAGTCACTACCACGAAAAAACCCTTAGTCAGTTGCCAAGAATTATTACAAAGGCCAAGAACATAGTTTCCCATATATTTAATTTGGTATTTCCAAATCACTGTGCAACAAAATTTAGTAAACAATAAACATCTCAGTGACAACTCTACCGTGTCTGTGTGTGCAGTTTGGGAAATCATTTATGCAAACTGCCAGGTTGGTATATGCATAGTCTAATAATACATGTGCAAGAAACTGATTTACGTGCACAGCAGGATCTTACCTTTTGAAAATGTGTGTTTAATTTCAGTATGTTAAAATACATTTAGAAAAGAAGGTGGTAGAATTTAGCTCTCTTTCATGTTACACTGTACAACACAGGAGATGCAAGCAGTAATGCAAGCCAGCATACCACCTTTGAATGTCTCATTCTTTAAACACACCAAGAAAGAAAATAGAATGTGCGGACCATTGCCAGTGAAAGCATATTTTTTAATAGACTCAGAGACCACAATTTAGGCCCCCAAAGATGCCAGTGACTATTTAGGGGAAATTGATCTTAATTGTTATTTCTTAAATTTCGTTAATTAATTATGAGTAGTATTTTGAATGGTAAAGCTCACGAAACCTGTAAAAATCAGATGCTGTTAGATTAACAGAAGACAAAGCCAGCTGACATTACTGAGAGGAAACATGCTATGTGTCCCGTTCAGCATCATTGTTGCTCAGAACTTGAAAAAAGTTCCACACAGCAGATGAAGCAATGTTTACGAAATGAAGCAACCATTTCCCTCAAATACAGCCCTGTCAACTTAAGGAAATAGTCCTTCCTTTGATGATAAATTGAATATCTTTGATAATACTCTTTAAATCCCACGGGAATCAAAAGGGCATAAAAACTAAGGGAATGTCTCTGTGAGTATTTGAATTGCAAGGTGCACAAATACATGAAATGAACTGAGTTGTAAAAAATCATCTTTCTAGACACTGTCAGAATTACATGCTCTGATAGTGGGTTAAATAAGACATGCTACAAGTTTACACTATTTTAATGACTTGAAATCCACAGCAAAATATTACACAAATACTATGCTGCTAATCATGTCATAAATCTCTCAGAAACAACAGTAACTTGCAGAATTTAGTCAGTTTATGTTGCTCTGGCAGGAACACAAGGTACCTCATACATGTAGGTCCATGAGGTGCCATGGAGTAGTTCAGCACCTTTCTTGTGTTCAAGAAATGAGAAATAGTAATAAAACTGGATAGGTATCTCTATACTACCTGTGAGAGGTCTCACATGCACAATATAACCACTGGGCATTGGTTCTTAATTACTTTTTCTTCTATTATCACATTTTTCATCAGTTTCTAAATGAATCCCATCAACTTCATATTACATTCAATGACATTCAGGCCTTGGCTTTGAAGGAAGATCTGGGATGGTTATTCGGCCTTTATTTACGTAAGAATCGACTCTATGTTTGTGATTGCTCTGTTTTACCACGTATTATGACACAGTGTTACACCGTAAACAAGCCAAGGACCAGTTCTGGTTAATTAAAGGTTTTATTGCACAGTAGAAGACTCCATGAAGAATAAACAGTATAAACAGGATAAACACATAAAGCTTTTCTGCTGCCAGTTGTACATACTATTGAAAAATGGACTTATCAATTACTCTATTCTTCTCTCGCACTGACAGCAAAATTACCTTGGTCAGCAGTAATCCATAAATAAGGCATGAATTTTATGAATTATGTTTGTTGCTTAGAACAGTTATCTAAAAAGCTGTTTGTTCATCTCTGTTACAATATCTGGTCTTTTAAAAGAATTATGCAAAGTAATGAGTCTCATCTTAAGGGTGAAAACGGATACTTTCAAGTTATCATTTTTATTAGCTCTTTCTAGTAACATATTTCAATGATCTTTGATACTTACAATTCCCACTGTATAGGATTTGGATACAATACATTTTTTTCTTATAAAGTATTTTCTGATAAAGCAAAATTAAAAGCAACTGTCATTAACGAATACATATTTTCACAGTATAATTAATGGAGTTGACAGGACTTTAATTCAAAGGTGTCGAAGGGAACTGCATTTCCCATGAGCTTGTATAGGATGTGTCAGTGACAACCATTTTTGAAAAAAAAAGCATAACAGAGATGAAGTATAAACACAGCTTCTCCTAAGGTGCTCTTTTACTGAAAATTGTATTTACTTTCAGAGGTCCTTCCATCACGTTAGCCCTATTTGCTTTTTGAGTGGCGTGGAAAAAATCTGTTTTAATGGTTATAACTTCATACACTATAAGTCAATGTATACATATATATTTTTCCCCCGTAAGTTTAGGGCATAAATGGCCAGATCCTATGCTTTGACATAAGAACTGTCAGTTGTATCACCTGAATGAAGCTGGTGTCTTCCATCTGAAAGATTGACCCAGTATCTCTTTCACACCAGAAGGTTCTGATGCATCACAAACCCAGTAAGAAAAGAACTTAGGCTCTGTAAGGTATAATTTAAAATACTGTTTATTACAGCTAAGAAGAGAATAGCATAGATAGTCTTAAATCCTTTTGGATGCTGGAAGCTTTGGATGACATACCATCAAGCAGGTCTGTGAACACTGTGCAACATGCTATGCAGTCCCCATCCATTGCAGGGTTTTCTACCCTCTAATTCATTTGAGCTATTACAGAATTTTCTTATGAAAAAACTACTCCACCATTTCTGTTCACAAAAGACTGTTCATATAGCTCTTGGAGCACTTGTAGACAAAAGGAAGGGCAGCCACTGGTACCCAGTGGGAGCTGCCTGCAGGCTCTTCTGTTGCAAAGTGCTGGCTGAGTTTGTTCATTCTATCAAGGGATTTGTTCAAGCAACACAGCCCACGTATCTTGCAGCTTAGTATAACACATACGTGGGCTTACCCCTGTTACCCGTTACGTGGATCACTAATGCCCCGATAGTTAGTGGTCTTCCTGTCAGGACCACTACAAGTTGCTGGGATGATTACAGTTACTTTTGGAACCATTATTTGGTACAGAACACCAAGAATGATATATATTTTTATTTTTAAGAGATGGAAGTTGTAAATACAAGTTTTCTACTAGAATATATAATATAGCACGTTGTTAACAGTAATTGAAATTGATGGAGAGCTACATGGAAGAATAAAAATACATTGAAAGTCAAATTAAGTATTTCTGAATCGCTTTTCAAAGCTATCAGTGATGGCTAATTATGTGCAGTATGCAAAAGCCTTTTGGTTCATATTGGTGGAAGTCAATGAAAGTAAAATCTCTTTGATAAGTAAGTTATCGCTTAAGCAAGCATGTAGTCAGAAATAGTAAATCTGCAGTGCTATCTTGAGAGCACTGTTGTTCTGATTTGGTTTTTTGGTAAACACTGGCTTTTGTGAAGGTCTTTCCATCGCATTTGCCGTATGTATTCAAGTAAAACAGTTCATTGAATACTGATGTAGGCATGTTTGATGAGAACATGAAACTTGGTAATAGAAGATGACTGGTTTTGAAGTTCTGTTGCTTTTTTGTTTTTTTCTTTTTAAAAATCTTTCTGAGCCAAGATAATGCTAAGAGACTGACCTTATTAATGAAATTATTTGAAGGAAATAGATACACTTTTTAAGGAATATGTACAGACATTCCAAATATTGTTTTAGCCACCACTAACAATTACTTGTTTCTGTTAATAATTGTTATTAAACATATCAAAGGCTTTCTGAATCTCTGCAGATCCTTAAAACTTCAAGAAAAGCTCAAGAGAAATTTATGTAAGTCACATTTTTCTTATGAATACTACATAGACATTGGCGTGATGGTGGTATTTACTTATGTTCATGGGATCTAGGTCATTTAGAGCCACAAGCATCTCTTCAGAGCTTTTTTTGAAGTCGTTTTTACTATCAGTTCTCTACAAAAAAAAAGAAGAGGACAGTTTCACCTACCTCTGCAACAAACTTTTCTGACCCACTTCAATGAAGAAAACATCCTTTTCCTCCTTCTTCAAGGATGGCAACTTCTTAAATTGCCTGGTACTTTCTGCACAGATCCCGCCTAAAGACTTTGCACCTGAAAGATAATAATTTAAAACCACTCCTCACTTCCTTTTGTCCTAGGAGTCTTTTTGAATTTGACAAGTAGGAGCCTGGACCCTGGCTTGATTCCCAGTACCTGTGCCCTACTATCTTCCAGAGCAAGGGCCTACCGCTCTCCTGGACCTTAAGGGACCTGTGTAAGCTCCAATATGCAAATACTATTAATGCCTAGTCCTTCCTCAATTTTTATCCAAAAGCACTGAGTAGTAGAAAGTCTATGGGATGCTGTTCAGTGACATTAATTCCGTTAGTAATATTTAGTGCAATTTTCTTGAACTTTCTGTTCTTTTAATTTTTTTTCTAGACATGAACATCCAAACAGTATAGCATATATGTTCTGTGAACTCACCATGACTGTCTGTTAGAGTATGCAACACAGATTATCTGTCTGAGTATTTATATTGTTACAAACAAACCTAGTCTCAGTATTGTGGAACACTTGCCAGGCAGCTGTTCTGCTCTCCTTCATTTCACTTTTCACCACATTTCCAGGTTTGATGAATTGATTCTGTTCTGTATTATCACAAAATATGTTTGGGATAGTCTTCAGAAATACAGAGAGGATTCCTTCCAAACATATTTCAACCCTGCCCCCCCCCCCCAAAAAAAAAAAGAAAAGAAAAAGAAAAAAGAAAACATGTATGTGAATAAAAATACTTTTCTTCTCATTTGTACTGTTCTGCTAGGAAATTTCTAATATAATGCCCTCAGTGATTATCTAACCTCCTAAGAACAGTTAGATATTTATTCTTTAGCAAAAAAATAAGATTCTCTTGCATGTTTAACACTGAATCAGTTTTGTTAGAAACATATTTACTTGCAATGCCTTTGGACAAAGGTTTTCAACCTCCTTATGTCTCAACACTGTGTGACAGGAAAAAGGCGTGGGAAACAGTTTTCACTTGCCTTGTGTTTTGTTTTTAAGTTTTTATGAATGCATTTGGTGTTCATGCGCATTGTGTAACAGATGAATAATTGTAAAAATACATTTCTTCAACCTCATAATCTACCTAATTACTATAATCAAAGTGAAGTGTGGAGAAAAAAACAATTAATTTTAGGAAAAAAAATAAATTCCAGCATAACTGAAAATATGTATAATTTTTGGTAGAATCAGCCAACATTTCTGACTAACTACAGAGAGAATCAGGATTCTGGAAATGTCACAAATTTTTTCCATTAAATACTTAGATTGAAAAAATGTCTCTAGAAATTTCGATTTCCATTTTCAAATACATCAATAGAAGAAGGTGGATGGAAGAAAAAAAAATCTTTTAACCCATAGTGGAAACAGGTATTTAACTTTTCTGGAATTTTCTTTCTCTTTCGCACTGTTTTGGAACATAGTTCTCATTTTGTTTTGTTTGGTTTCCATCACAAGATTGGAGGAAATGTTAATACCTCAGCTTTGGAAAAATGACTTATTCTTGGACTAATGATAAGGGCGTAAGCTTATGAGATATTAAAATTACAGCTATTTATTGTTGGAGGAGATCCATGCAGAGAATTTATATTTCTCCATAAGGTGGGAAATGCAGATTCATCATAGGCTTCTTTTAGTGGGAATCCTGCCATGTGGTAGAGGCATTGTTCATTTCTGTCTGAGTTTGAGGCTGCCTAAGAAAGACTTCCTTGCTTGGAAATCTCAGTAAGGCTTGCTATGTAGTTTGTTAGTTTGGTTTTAGTTTTGTTGTTGTTTTTTTGGGGTTGTTTTTGTACCGACTGCAGTTTTACCTCAACAAAACAAATTATCTCAAGATTTGTAATATAGCCTGTATTTCCTTTAATTTTCTATTGAAAATTGGTAATGAAGGAAGACTAGTTAGTTATTTAAAGAAAGAGAATGATCAAAATGTAAAGCTTACTACTATTCAATGTAGCAAACTTATCCTGCAATAAACCATCTATGAGTACCATCTAATCACCTCATCACATAGACCTGGGAATAGAAGCTGCAATTGTTTCACAGCTGCAGGATGAGGCCTCAAAGTGTATGTAATGCATGCATACACATGCTCACCCCTTATTATTACACAGATTTTAAGAATCTGTCAAAATAATCTCTCCTCGCATCACAATAGCTAAATTACTTTTCATAAGCTATTAAAATTTTTTAAAAATCTTAAGATTAATGTAGGCTGCACTTTAGTATTTGCATGATTATTTGATCAATCTGCCTCCAAGAATGAATATTAGTGAATATTTAAAAAATGATTTTACAGTAAATGAAATGCCAGAAACAATATATTATATTTCATAACTTGTACCCCCTAAAATCATAATGCAGATTTATTGCTGTGATCTACTATTTAAAGCATGAATGAGAACTATTAAAGTCTCATTCCAGAAGGGATTTTTTTATTATTAACAGATGCATTCTGACTGTGGAGTCTGACTTTATCATGAAACATGAATTGTATTTCATCATGCCTTTATTAATTATGCATCTTCTGGGATTCAAAGGTGGGTCTGCTGTAGGCTGAGACCTTAAATTTTGACTCATGTTGTCATCAGCTCCATACTTGGTTCTGGTCACTTTGTCTTCAATGACCCACCCATTATTATTAGCCTTTTTCCTGTGTAAATAGAGATCAGTCTGCTTCCCTGAGTGTACATGATTTCTTTCTCCTCCTATCTATTTTGCTTCAATAAAAAATACATTTTTCAAAAATGGGAGGACACTTTTTTTCCCTCCTCATTTTTCAACAGCAGAATCATGGCATTTCAATTTTTTAAGTAAACAAAAAGTCCTATTTTTCATACTGACAGCAAAGAGCAGTGATGTATGAACCTGCAAGTCATATAATGACTTATCCATGATAATACTTGAAGGAGGCTCCATGTATTTTTAAAGTAAGTCAAAGTAATTTGTTTTGGCAATGCATTGAAATCCTTGTTTTTCGAGCTGTGATATGTAAGGTTTCAATTTCTGTGGTGTGGATCCATCCTTAGAGATTAAAATTGTTTTGCAAAATCAGTGAGAAGTTTCACAATAGGTGAAGTAGTTTTAAAATATTAACAGCACTATCCTCTTTATTTTGTTTTGGGTAACGATTTCCATTCTAAGGTATGTCTTTTTGCTACAACTTGCATTTGGTGCTATGAATTTACACTGCTGATAAATTTGTTTATCAAGCCTAAATTATGAGTCATGTTATTAAGATACAGTCTCATAGTCCAGTAACAATTGTTACAGTACATACTATTGAAAAACATAATGGTATCTGCCTCTAAATTCCAGCGAAAATGACTCAACCATAAAAGGGAATTGAAGAACTAGATTATACTCTTATTTTAAAGTTCATTAAATTATGTAACAACGTTACGCAGATAAAGGGTGGTGGTCCAGGTGGAGGCTGGTAACAAACCATATCCCCCAGAGGTCTGTCTTGGAACTGGTGCTCTTTAACATCTTTGTCAATGACATCGATGATGGAATTGAGTGCACCTTCAGCAAGTCTGCAGATGACACCAAGATGGGTGGTGCAGTTGACACAATAGAAGGAAAGGAAGCCATCCAGAGGGATCTTGACAGGCTTGTAAACCCTGAGGTTTCAAACGGTCAAATGAGGTCCAACACTGCAAAGTGTAAGGTCTTGCACTTGGGCTGGAGGAATCCCAGACACAGACACAGACTGGGAGAAGAGCTCCTTGAGAGTAGCCCTGCTGAGAAGGACTTAGGGATTGTGGTGGATGAGAAACTTCACATGAGCCAGCAGTGTGCTCTTGCAGTTCGGAAGGCCAATGGTATTCTGGGCTGCGTCAGAAGCCAGGGGGTGGCCAGCAGGGACAGGGAGGTGATTGAACCTCTCTACTCTGCCCTCGCGAGGCCCCATCTGGAGTACTTGGTCCAGATCTGGGGGCCCCAACACAAGAAAGATGTGGAACTGTTGGAGAGGGTTCAGAGGAGGGCCACGAAGACGATTAGAGGGTAGGAGCACCTCCCCTATGAAGAGACACTGATGGATCTGGGCTTGTTCAGCCTAGATGGGAAAAGGCTACGGGGGGTACGTCATTGTAGCCTTCCAGTACCTGAAGGGACCATACACACAGGAGGGTAATCAACTTTTTAAAAGGGTAGACAATGGCAGGACAAGGGGGAATGGATTAAAACTAAAGGAAGGAAGGTTTAGATTAGATATTATTAGGGGAAAGTTCTTTACAGAGAGAGTGGTGAGGTTCTGTAACGATCTGCTCAGAGATGTGGTGGTTGTCCCATCCCTGGAGGTGTTCAAGGCCATGTTGGATGGGGCCCTGGGCAACTTTGTATAGCTACAGGCCTGGAGGTTGGTGTCCCTACCTGTGGCAGGGGGGTTGGAGCTCTATGGTCTTTGGGGTCCCTTCCAACCCATGCCATTCACTGACTCTATGATTTTATAGAATCATAGAATCGTAGAATCATAGGGGAATGGAAGGGACCTCGAGAGATCATCGGGTCCATCCCTCTGCCAAAGCAGCTCCTTAGCTCACATTGCACAGATAGGCATCCAGATGGCTCATGAATATCTCCAGAATGGAGACTCCACCACCTCCCTGGGTAGCCTATTCCAGTGCTCTGTCACCCTCACTGTGAAAATGTCTCTTAGTGATTCTAAAAAATGAAATGCTGATTAAACAGACATTAAAATCAAGCTGGCAGAGAATCCTTGTGTAAATGAATGTTCAGCAGGTGTATCTGTATCAATGTTTTCCTCTCCACTGTTTTGACAGGTTAGTATGAAGTGGGATGCAGACCCCACTTCCAGTTCTGTCCATGGTGGCATGACTTGGAATTTGGTAGTTTTGTCAGATTTACTCCTAGACTTGAATAACAATCATTCAACTCCTATATGCAAAGCAAGGCCTCCTTTGCCTGGGTTGAGACAGCATAGTTTTACTGGAGGTTTAAATTAAACTTTTTCATGGATTTACAGCCAACATCAGTCTAGCTGTCTCATTCCTAGAAGTGAAGCCAGTTTCTAGAAGAGAATATGTGTTCAGTTATAACAATGTGCTGTGTCTGTCATTAACTCTGGGTATGAGTGGTCTGTTGTTTCTTTTCAGACTCTTTAAAAAAAAAAGTGAGCACCCCAATCACTGTAATTTCTGATTGCTCAAGTGATCTGTGAGGCAAAGCAACCCAGTAAATATGTCCTTTGTTAACTGAGGGTGCTAGCTGATGGGCAGGGATATTCTAATCCTGCATCCTGTATGAACATATATGCCTTCCTGTGATACAAAGCCAAACTGAAAAAAAATCAGTTCTATAACCCTGGAGATAATTTTGAAAGAGGTATCTTGGAGTCAATTGTCTCCTTAGTCATGAGAAAGACTCATTAAAGGCCCATTAAGAGATAAAGTTTTTGTAAAGTTTAAATTTCCTTAATACTTCGTTTTGTAAAAGTTTCAGTTGGAATGGACAGTAACTTTCATAGAATTGTAAAATTGTAGAATGGTTTAGGATGGAAGGGGTCTTTAAGATCATCTAGTTCCATCCCCTCTGCCATAGCCAGAGACATCCACCAATAGACCAGGTTGCCCAAAGTCCCATCCAACCCAGTCTTGAATGCTTCCAGGCATGGGGCAGCCACAGCTTCTAAGGGTAACCTGTGCCTCGCCACTCTGTAATTTCTCCCTAATTTTTTCCTAATACCTAATCTAAATCTAATGTCTTTCAAGTTAAAGCCATTACCCCATGTCCTATCACTCCATGCCCTTGTAAACAATCTGTCCCCAGCTTTAGGCCCACATTAGGTAGTAGAATTCCGCAATTAGGTCACCCTGGAGCATCTTCCAGGCTGCAGAAGCCCAACTCTCTTAGCCTATCTTAATAGCATAGGTGCCCTAGACCTCTGATTTGCTTTGTGACCCTCCTCTAGACTCATTCCAACAACTAAATATCTTTCTTGTACTGGGGAACACTTCATATCCTTACTTGCCAGGGAACCTATGGAGGAATTTGATGCCACAAAATGTCATGCCTTGCCTTTAATGGGGACAGTTTATATTAGAGATTTAAGAAGGAATGATATAGCTTGCTTAGAATTTAGCACTAGTCAGGGAGTGAGGGAAGAGGGAGGCAGAAAGAATAATACCCTGACTCCCAGAATGTCCAAACAGAAAAATAATTCTGGAATGACTGCTGTAAATTATAGCACATGGAGAAGATAAGATTTCTGAGGCAGATGGTCCTACACAGATCTATGTCAATGCAGCTGTCATCAGATGGTCTTTCTTTATGAAAAGTGTGTCACCTGACAAAGAAATGTTCGTGTAATGGCAATTTTGAGGTTGCCTTGGTAAAGAAGGATTGCACTTGTCTGAAGTAATACAGGGGAGTGGTACATCTGTAACACAACTTGGACTACATACCCTGCATGCTGTGGTAATCAACAGTGGTACCCTGAGAGCAGTCAAAAACAGTTGTTCACATGTGCAAAACCTTCTCACAGTTATTCTGGTTTTCATAAATTTGTAGGCAGCAACCATGGTTTTATTAATAGCTGTGCAGATAACTGAGTTAGATGACAGTTAAAAGACATCTAAAATAGCATGGTTTTGTGGGGCAGTCAGAAAACTCTTGTCTGACATGATAATAGAGTTGTATGAAAACAATTGTGCATTTCAGTACACATTAGGACTTATTTCATTCTGGATATATTTGTCTAAATTACTAGTAACTTCTCTAATCTTTCACACAAAATATATAATAAATTAAAAATCAGAATTATTCGTGACAGGTTGTTTCTGTGATGATCTTTAGAAACCAAGACATTAACCAACGAAGGGAAAGGAACCTGGGAAGGGAACTGATAGCTGTAATAACCTGCATGGAGAGGCAGAAGCTGCAGGCCAGCTGTTTACCGACTTCCACATATGTCAAATACATAATTTCCAAATACAGATCTAGAAGTTAATTCAGAGACAGCCATCCCCTAAAAAATTTGACAAGGAGGTTGGGGATTCTTATAATCGTTTCACTATGGACATTGTTACCTTTCCCAAGGAGGAACCTAGATAGTCTAGTAGACTAGGTGGTTTGTGCTAGTCTTGTTTCAGATGACCTGTGCCATAAGAACTATTGGTAATACTTACCAGATAACTTGTAATAATACTTTTGGTATAATTAAACAAAATCTATGGTTTAAAACCTGTGCTACTTTTTTATACTCGGAATATACACAGACACAAATGAAAATACAAAATAATCTTGTAAATTCACATGGAGGAAGTGTGCAGGATATATTTGAAATAGGGCAATAGATAGTGTAAGTGGATTGACAAGGATTAATAGAAAAGCCTATGAATAGCAAGTATCCTTTTTCAAACTGGAGCCTTATGCCGAAGTAGAGACTTTTACAAAGGAGTCTTGTGTATTTGTATCCATTTTCACCTTATAAGTATAAGGCTTTTTACAAGGTCCTTTGCTTTTCTGGGTACCAAAGAACAGCACATTTTTCCTTGAGTTAGAAATTTGGAAGGTTTTTAAAGAGGAAAAAAACAAGCCAAAACAAAAAGACCCAACAACAACAACAAATACCCCAAAACAAACCCACCAAAACCAAAATGACCCAAAATAAACTCCCCAGCGTTTCATCTTTTAGGTGCATAACTACAAACAGGTTTCCTAGAATAATGCCTTCTCATACACTTAGCAGCATTAAGCAATATGGGGTGGGTTGGATGAAAATAAGGATCTTTCATTCCTGAACTATTAACTCCAGTGCGTCTTTTTGAAAATTGGGTGACTTAGAACTTACAGCTTTATCTCTTGCCCCTTCCCATTTCTTTACCCTTGTATTTTCTTGTTTATTTTTTTATGAGAAGAAGATTGCTTTCCATAACTGAACTGGCCTTGAAGTGACCCTTGGGGTAAAGTTTGTTGGCAAGATCTTGTGCTCAGATTCTCTCGGTGACTTCAAACACAAACACAAACTGAGATCTTACCTCAGGGAATCTGCCATTCTTTTTTATTTCTTCTTCTTGATAGCCTGAAGAGCTGAAGTGCCATTCATTAGGTTTGGGGGAAGGCGAGGAAAAAGAAATAGTTTCTCTGCACTGTCCTTAATGCACTCTATCTAGTTAGAGGCGCCTTAAATGGATGACAGTCCCTAGTCTGCAAGGGAAGCAAATAACCATCCATCAAATGCAAAGTCAGATTACATTCCTAACTGTTACCAGGAGAACCTACTACCACTACTTATATCTTTCCCTCTTTCTATCAATGAACGTGCCACTTGGGAAAAAAAGAGCTTAAATACTTTCAATTCTGATGTTAATGGAGGATGTTGGTTACCTGAGATTGCACTCCAGAAAAGACAAGGAAGGGGATGAGATCAAATCATGCCGCTGTATCAGGGCATCTGACTATGTGATAAAAACGACCAGTTCAGGTGAGAGATAAATTATGGTTACAGCAAAGAAGAATTAGAGTGGATTTTTAGGCTGCTGTCTCCCTTAGGTTACAGAAAAAAGATACTACCTTTTAAAGGCTGAATTTCCGATTGAGGTTTTCTGATACAGGTTGCGTAGAAAATGGTAAAAAAATGATGTTACATGTGGAAGAAAGGCAGGAAGGAAAGGACAAATACATATTGCTCTGTGTCAAAACCCTATTAGATAATCAGACAGTGACACTCTGCATTTATGACATCACTTTCTATGAGAATTTACACATGGCTGGACGAAGGCTGGTTTTAGTGTAGCCTCAGGTCAGAGAAACATCTGACATAATCAATTTCAACAGGGGCAATATCTTATCCCTCTGAAAATTAGTTCATGAATGGAATGTCATAGAATTTTGTTTGTCCTTTTCCTGCTCGAATTGCCAGCAAATGAGTCCAAATAAAAGGAGCTAAGAAGGAATATGCAACACTAAAAACATTTTTTAGATCTTTTTTTCCAGTGCATTGTAGTAAGTTCTGAAATGATGCATTTTGAAACTAAAAATATAATTTTGTTAAATGGTCGAGTTGAGACCAGGTGCTTTACAGTGGTATAGTACACTCTGACAATCGCCATCAAAATGTTGTAATCAGAGAGCTAAGGATGATATCAAAAAAATCTACGATAGAACAGGCAAAACCAAAGGACTGTAAAAGCTGACAGATAAGAGCCTGCCTACTGACACATGGTAAATTTACATTGGTAGTGATAATAGGATTTACATCTGTAAAGTCTCCACATTGTACAATGTTATGAAAAGAAAATATAAATCAAACAATGCCTAACTTTTTTTAAAAGCTCGCAAATATGAAGAACAGTTAAAAGCAAAAATCCTTTTCTATTGTGAAATACACACATGGAAGAATATTAGTAGAAATATTTTTGAGAAAAAAGAGCTTATCAAAATATATTCCCTAATACTCAATCTTGATTTTTTCCTTTTTCAGTCTAAACTCGCCTGAAATATTTTGATTTTTAATCACATTGTGCAATGAATATAATGTTAAAAAAGCCCGTGTGTCTCTTTACAGTATCCTTAATTTTAATGTCTCTGAAACAATGCATGAGAATCCAGGGTTGAGCTAGACAAAATAATACTTACATTCAAGGAGAAACCTTTTTTTTTTTAATAATAATATTTTTTCAGTATTCCTTAAAAATTTGCAATGTCAGCTAATACAAGATACCATGAAATTCTTGCCCAGGTGGCCAAGAAGGCTAATGGCATCTTGATGTGTGTCAGAAACAGCATGACCAGCAAATCCAGGCAAGTGATTGTGTCCCTGTCTCAACTTTAGTGAGGCCACACCTTGAGTACTGTCTTCAGTTTTGGGCCCCTCACTATAAGAAAAACATTGAGGTCCTGGAGTGTGTCCAGAGAAGGGCAACCAGGCTAGTGAAGGGTCTGGAGAGCAAACCCTATGAGTAGCAGCTGAGGGAACTGGGATTGTTTAGCCTGGAGGCAGACTGGAAGCTGGGAGGGGGACCTTATCACCACCTACAAGTATCTGAAAGGAGGCTGTAGAGAGGTGGGCGATGGTCTCTTCAGCCAGGTGACAGGTGATAGGATGAGAGGGAATGGGCTGAAGCTGCATCAGGGCAGGTTCAGATTAGACATTAGGAAAAAATTCTTCACCAAAATAGTTATCAGGCACTGGAACAGTCTTCCCAAGGAGGCAGTTGAGTCACCAACCCTGGATGTAGATGAGGTGCTTAGGCATATTGTTTAGTAGAGGACAAATATGGTTAGACTTGATGATCTCAAAGGTCTTTTCCAACTTAGTGATTCTGTGATTCTGTAAAATCTAAAGTATTGAAACATCATTTTGGATCTTAGAACTACACTCAGTAGCTATGGTATAAGGAAGTCACTTGTGATTATCAGCAGTTTTTGACCTTTGGTGTTTTTACACAGCAATTCCTGAATTCGTGCCAAAGAACTATACTCTTCTTGTAACCTTGTCACCATAGTTCTATCTCCAGGTCCTTTAGTCCTGCTTTTGGGAAATAAGTATGTATTTCTGCAACATGCAGATTTTATCAAACGTGTCTCTTTAATATCAATGTAGGCAAATAATGGAATTCTATTTCAGTTCTTAAATCTAGGTTAGGTTGAACTGAAATAGGTTTTTCATTTTTTTTAATAATTTCCCCTGCCATTCCCCTATCCCAGATGCTGTTCATCTGACAGTTTTATCTGTTAGTAAGTCTTCATAGCAATTTAATTTATAAATAATATTTTTATCAGTGTTTAAGTGAAAAAAATCCAAACAACAGAAACAAACCCCAACCCACAATTTTGAAATGGAGTAAGACTGTTTTTGTTTGTCAAAATAAAGATAAGGTGCTTCTCAGTTGCTCAGGGATGTAGAAACTTAGGTGGGCAACCTGTTCCAGTGCCTCACCACCCACATCATAAAAAATTCCTTCCTTATATCCAATCTAAAGCTACCCTAACTCAGATTAAAACTGTTGCACTGTGTCTTGTCTTTACATTTCTTGGCAAGAAGGGTCTCTCTAGCTTTCTCCTAAGCTCCTTTATAATGTTGAGTGTATACACATATACATACATATGTACATGTATATGTGCATTTTTACATATATATGTATATGCATATATGTACATAAACCAAAGGTTTTACATTAATGTAATTAATCTTCATAATATTTTAAAAATGTTGTCCCTCTTTCCAGTGCTTGTCCTGATTTTCCATTTAATGTATTCAATCAGGTTATTGAACCTGTGAACTGTCTTTTAAATTTTTTTAACATATTTACTATTTGCTGAAACAGTTTTTCTTACTCCCACAGTGATATTATTTATTTTTCATGTGATGAGGTGCTTGTGTTGGCTCCTTTTTTTTTCTTCAAACTCTTTTTAGTGTAGAGAAACATATTCCTAAGACTTATTTCATGCTAGAGTGCTAGGTGAAAGCACCAGCTCTAGGATTTGACAGCCAGGTTTGGTTTGTTTTTAGTTTTTGGCTTGTTTTTTTTTAATTTATTGTGATAGCATATTTGGCAACCAGATCTGAAGATGCATCTTTTAAATTCTAGTTTAAAAAAAAAAAAAAAGGTTTCAATATTCTCTCTTGTTTGTTGTAAAGTTTGGTAGCATGATACATGTGTGCAGAGATGTTAGCAATTAAAATCCTAGTGTTACTAGCAGTCTCCTCTTTCATAGCGTTCTTTCCTACAAATTCATATGACTTACCTGTCTTGCCTGGTACCCAAGGGTTATATTTTATGAGTTTAGAAAGAATAGCAGTATTTCAGGCAGAAATTCATTGTTACCTAAGGCTGCATATCACATTATCTGCCATTAAACCTCTATATTAAACCAATTGGGAATATACAGTATCAAGAATTATAGGTGGTTTAGAAAATCTTTATTTTTTTCCTTTCAAACCTAAAAGTATTCACAGAATAGAAGCCATTGGAAGCTGTTTTGGGGAAATGTACATTTTTTTCCATCATGAAAAGAGGAAGGTATGGAAAGATTGATACCTCCCTGCTAATACTTTTGTTGTATCAACATTCTGATGTTTATGGCTAAGACCAGCAGAAATAATTGCCATAACATTAGCAAAGTATGTTAATTTCAAAAAGAAACTATATTTTGAAGACAATTTCTAGCATAAGGTAAACTTGGCCTAATTCCACTGTAGTGAGATTGTGTTTATTAGAAAAAGACAACAAAAAGTGTCCAAATAAAATAAATAGAACTGCAAAGGAAGAGTAAAATAAATAATGTAAAATTCCAGAAGAGGGAAACAAGAAACATAGGTCTGTACCCCTCATCTTAGTTGACCTTTCTGAAATGATAAAGCATAAAATGCTTTAATGCATAAAAATATATCAAAGCTTTTTTCAAAAGAGTCACTGCAAACACATTTTAAGGTTAAGTGGAAGAGGGCAATGAGCAGCAAGATTGCAGTAAGAAGTGTGCTTTATGTATTTAATTACACAACTTTAACATGGGGTCTAGAAGCCCCTGAAATCCCCAAGCCATTTTGATAACAAATTGGAAAGGATAATTGGGGAAATACCGTGTAACAGATGCATTGAAACCACACAAACAAAACTACATGCATTTTCAAAACATAAGCACACTACTAAAAAGACCACGGATTCTAGAATAATTTTGTAATTCAGTATTATTCTGCTCATTCAGATAAAATTTTTATCTATATGCTAAATTAGGTGTTGATCAAAAAAATAGCTGCCTTAAACATATATTTGGTGTTGAATTGAAGATTGGCAGGTGATACTGCTGTTGGATACCTCATACATACAGGAGGAAAAAAATGGTACCAGTTGACTTAAGCAACAAAATAAGCTCCTGCAGTAGTGCATCATTGCAGGTTCAGAGTCTAAAAGTGATGTTCCCTGTGAATGACATCCCAGCTGAGGGTGGGAGCTTCATCTTTCCTTCCAAGTCAGGATTAGAGACACAAACCCAAGTCAGGATTAGAGACACAAACTCATCACATGGGAGCATACTTTCTCAGAATACTCTCTAGTTGCACCTAGACTGATAATATTCTGTAAAGTGTTTGCTTTGTGATCCAAATGCCTGTTTTTTTTATATTTTTTTTGTGAACTCAACACTCAGATCAGCTTTTCTGTTTTGTTTCGGGGTATGTTTGTTTTGGGTTTTTTTCTGATCTGGGAAACTGTCAAAGACAACAGAGCCTTACTTCCAGTGAACTTAATTATGTGCAAAGCTCATAGTTTTGCAACCAAACTCAGGAATATTTATAGCTGCATTGGGTGCAGGAGCCAAGGTGCAGGCAGCAGCAGCAGAGGAAAGGCAGGGGTTTCCCTATGGAGGACACAGCCAGGTCCAGCCAGCTCCAGTGGACCCATCACAGTACACAGTTCAGCCCAACAGTGAAGGTGGTGGTGGTGCTTCTGTAAAAGTGGATTTAAGAGAGGGCAAAATCATGGACAGAAAGAGAGGGGTAAAGAAAAGAGTGTGAGAAACAACCCTGCCAGTGTGAGAGGCGAAGGGGCACAGGTGGTACTCCAGGCAGCAGAGCCCATGGGCAAGATGTCAGAGGAGAAGACTGTAGTGGAGTTCATAACCATGTTGCAGCCCTTGCAGGACTCCATACCGGAGCAGGTGGATATTCCCTGAGGGAACTGCAGCCCATGGAGAGTCCATGCTGGAGCAAGTTTATTCTGAAGAAATCTAATCCATGAGAAGGACCCATGGTGGAATGGGGGAACAATGTGAGAAGTAAGGGGCAATAGAGAGGAGCTGCTATGGACTGACAACCGTCCCCCTGTCTACCTCCAGTACCACTCCTAGGCAGGTTAGGATGTGGAGGAGCTCAGAATGGAGTGAAGTTGACCCTGGAAAGAAGTTTGTTTCAGTTTTGTCGTTGTTTTTCACAGTCCTACTCTATTTTAACTGGCAATAAATTATTTTATTCCCCAAGTCAGGTCTGTTTTGACTGTGGCAGTAATAGGTGAATGATCTCCTTGTCCTTATTTCAGCCCATGAGCTTTTCCAACTTTCCCCCCCCTTTCTGTTCTGCTGTGGAGGGGGAGTCAAACACAACTATTTAAACTGAATCTAAGTTTTTGAAGAAACTCATGTCAGTATTTATTTTACCTGACCTGGACTGCATTAAAGAACAACAGGGATCTTTATTCTTGGCTGTTTAAATGAAGAGTCAGCTCAAAAATTAGGAACTGATTTATTTTATTTTTTTCCCATGCTGTGGAAGAGAAAAAAGGGTCCAAATATGGTGTTTATTATCATTATGTATCTGTCAAACTTCTCCAGGAACACTATTCAAAACATATGCACACGCTGTAGTTCACTTGTTTATTTTTGTCTGTCAATTTAGCCCCACTGAATGGAGAAAACGTCTTAGTCCACACTTACACATTAGTATGTCTAATTTTCTTTTTCATTTATCCTCTTCCTTCTTGTATACTAATGGAAATTCCATTTAAACACCAAAAAAGAACTTTGAGGGTATGGAGTTTTGACAGCACTCAGACGATCGCCAAGTATGAGGCTAAAAACTGCTGAAATTCAGAGTCCTGAACATGAACTCTAAACCCTTCACAAGGAAAGGACCGAGTCTAGTCTGGATAGAGTAACAAAGCTTTTGGCAGTTCCTACCTACGATCCTGCTCTGCTGTCAGGGGCTGGACAGCCTTCTCTGACTAGTGTGGCTGAATCTAGAAAGTAATTTTGGATTGAATTAGTTTCCATGACAGACAAAACAGACTTTACAGTAGGCAAATTGAATTTCTCTGGTTCAGTGACCGCTATGGCACTGCTCCTCTCAAGAAGATTTTCATATTATTGAGAGACGGGAAGTTTCTTTGTAAATAGCCACAGGCAGCATATACTGTAACACAACTGATTCCTTGTGTGCTGTTAATAATAAAAAAAAAATTAAAAAATTCTGTCTACCTCTACCACGTCACTTACACATGTGTGTACACACACGCACGCATACATAAGGAAAAGAAAATGCAAACATCTGCATAAATTTTTGTTCTACTGAGACTGTATTTTATATAGCCTGAAAAGTCACATAATGGCTTTCTTGGAGAGACTTAGTATCTAGTATTACAAAATGCAATGTGTTTTTAATGGAGTGAAAAAGCAGGAATGTTTACTTATTTTAAATGCAATTATGAATAGGGAACTGGCATCATGCGCCTTGATTCAATTAGTTTAGAGGCTAGTGCCAGCCATATAATGGAAGGAAACACAAGAATCTCCATATTTAAGTTACCACTAACATGTAATCTTGCATCACTACTATCACTGACTCCCTACAGCTGGCACTGAACATAGCCTACAATTTTTTCTTTATTTTATTAGATTAATATAGCATATATATACACCATAAAACTAGCATCTGTAGTACATATAAAATGCAATTATTCAGGCAGTGCTTATAGAATCATAGTACATCTAAAAATAAATTAATACTTTTCAAATCTCGCAATTCAATCCACAGATTTTCCCAACCATGTTATTATTCTAAAATCCATTTTTATTCTTCTGAAAGACAAGGAAAATTGTAACATCCCTGTCATTTCCATGTATAGCTTTTGTTCCCTCAAGTGAGAAGTGTTGCTTTTTTTTTTTCCCTGGATGGTTTTCAGTGTCTTCTTGCTGTGGATCTTAACAAATAATCACCACAGGATAGAGGTGCAGAAGATGTGAGTAAATAAGAATTTTTATTATTTTGAATTGTCAAGAAACAGTATAATTTCAGAGTAAGGCAGACATGGAATACCTTCACTGAACTTCAGAGTGGGTCCCAAATCACCATTAGCAATATGGATGTCAAATGAAGAAATACTCCTATGTAGTTTTGAAAGACATTCCAAAGGACAGAGTAGAGCTCCAACACAATATGGGAAAACACGAGTCTAACAGAAAGATGCATTTATGTTGCTTCTCGTATTAATCCATTATTTAGAGCTCCCCTGCTTCAAGCCATCATTGCAGCAGCAATACCTCTTGGATGAGGTAGTGCACATAGAGCCCTCTGGAGAGCTAGTTATTATGGGAGCCAGCAAAAAGCTACTTTTTCATTATTGTCTGGGGTTAAGAGGATGGTTTATGAGGTGGTGAAATAACCAGGAAAATCTTAAATACTTTAAAAGCAAAATGAGACAAATGTTTCTGGAAGTAAAGAAAGCACAGAAATATTATCCTGGCAAACATTTCAGCTCCTGTCTTTCAGAAATCAACAGTTACGTGAATCATTTGGAACACAAAAACATACACAGATAAAAGCACATGCATTTTAAAAGTCTTTTAAAAGATAAGTTTGCAAACTCCAATTTTAAGCAATCAAAATGAGAAGTTTAGTATCCTTTTTCAGTTGCTTTTCATAAAACTTGATGTTAGATTATTATGGCTGAAAATTACAAACTTGCAACCAAAAATTTTAATTGAGTCAAACTTACATTTTGCATATCGTCACATAAAAAAGGCTGCCTCAATTTTTCCTTTGTCTTTATTTTGTCTTTTTCTTAAACAGACATAAGGGTAACCTCAGGTCTTGGAAACAGTGTGTTTTTCTTTCCTGTTGAGCTCTAATGTGGAAGAGTGAAAATGAATCTTCAGCAGAGAGGTCCTTATGGAAGAGAAACTGTAATTCTCTATATATAAAAGCTATTAGATGTACTCTACAAATCAGGCAGATGATATAGAAAAGGGATAGTAAGTAAGTAGACTTTGGTCCATTCTAATTGGCAATCTTGTCTCCAAATTTGTCACAGCTTTATATGGCAGTAACCTAAGTCACTTTCTTATATTATGTAATTATGATTTACATATTTTTACAAGTGAATCCTAACCAGTTGTGAACTTTATTTACTTTTACATTTTTATTTTTTAGGCATGATGGTCTCATTATCTTCCCACAGGATTCTTTTCCTACATCTACTTCATTCCAAGACGAATTAGAATTGATTAACTTTTTTTCTATTTGCATAAGACAAAAATATTCAAAGGGTATTTCAATTTTTTATATTCTACTACTTAGATAATTAACACTTTGTGGAAAAATCTTTTTAAATAACTGTCCTGTCTTTATTTCTGCTTTTGTAATATGAAGATTAACACCAAAAGATTCTTAAAAAGTTTTTCAAACCTGTTGTCTTTTAAAATAATTTAAAATCAGTTTTTAAGAATTACTTTTTCTGTATTTAGACAGATACAGTGTATTTAGATACTAAGGTGTTGCTAACCTTTTCTAATATTATTTTTTAGAAAAGAAATTACAGCGAAACAGTAGTTAGAATAGCAAAAATTAATAAATCATAATAAATCATTAATTAAAAAGAATTTTAGAAATTAGCTTGACAAATACAGAATTTTTTCTTTTAGGTTGTTATGATGACTGAATACAATAATTTCCCATGGTAAATCTCAGTGAGCTAAGCCCAAGCCAAAGAGGATCTAATGTTTGAAAAACTTCTCAGTTTAAATGTAAACATTACATTTTTCAACCGTTCCAGATCACAAGGCCTGTGAGTCTGTGGATTTTAACACCTCAGAAAGCACTGTGTAGGGAGCATTCAAAGCCTGACAGTCAGTTTAAATTTCTATCTTACCTGTGCAACCTCACAGCCTGTAAAATATTTTATTTACTTGTCGAGCTTGAGAGCTCTGGATAAAAGCATTCAGGTTTCTTTTTCTGTGCATTTCTTTCCTTCTTTTCTTCAACCTTTCTTTCTCTTCAGAAACTTCTCTTCACTGTACATTTCTATCACAAAACAGTCTTCAAATAATCGTCTTTTCAACTATTAACTCAAGTCTCTAGTTTTTCATCTTTCACTTCCCTGTCTGTTGAGGACACCATCTGAACCTGTGTTCTAGGACTTTTCTTCCCTGTTGTTATGACAATTCCGTTCCAAACTCTTCACTTCCATTAGTCATATGTGTGATTTGTTGGCCTCAACAGACCTTTCGTCACAAATCTCTCATCTTTTGACAATGCAGTTTCCCACTCATTATGAAACTTTTTAGTTCACGATTCTACAAGTTTGCTACATGTTGTGTCTGTCATGATTACCACCTTTGGAAGTGCAAAAGAAAGCTTTCAGATTGCCTGAGAGGCCATTTCTTCTATCACAGGAGATGCAGCCTGTCAGTGGCCACATAATCATTTACCAACATGAAATAATGGTTGCAATTGTTCTTTGAGCTTTATGGTTCTGTTTCTTGCTAGACTATCCAATTCAGCAGTATAAGCGAAAGAATTATGCAAGAGACATTGTTTTTATGCTTCTAAAATTAATAAGCAGCTAATTAAAAAAAGAACTGTTGACTTTCATGGTATTTCTGAACTAGCTATGCATAATCTGGCAGAGTAGATAATTGGGAGAACATTTAAGTAATTATTTATAATCTAGTGTGCTTATTTAAATTGGAAGCCTGAACTTTTTTAAGATCAATAAGTGATATTAACTTCCAAACCTTTTGGTCTGACTGAACACTTTATTGAGAAAATACACTCTGATTTTTTTTTATTTTTTTTTTAGAAGTGTAGCAAACAGGTTTACATTTTTAGTGAACATTTTTATTCATATAGCTTTAACCCAACTGTAAATAAATAGTACTACCAAGCAGCTGCAATGGCATGTGGGAAATTAATGTCAGGATGTGCAGCATTCTTTTGACTTGGTGAGTATAAAGTATTAGGATATGAACTGGTCCTTGTTCAGAAATGAATTTACAGCATAGCTTTCTTTTCATTTTGTTTTAATGGTCATTACTTTTTTAGATTGCATTATCCTGATACCACACATGCTGAGGATACAGATAGTCATATTGATGGAATCCCTGGAGCAATATGAATTCTTCTGTTGTGATAATGTTACCATTAGTCTTGATTGCATTTGCTGAGGGTGGGATTCTAGTAACAAGTTGCTTTGGGCATTTTTGTTTGTTGATTTACATTTTCCCCCTTAATATTTTCCTAGTGTCTTTTTTTTTTTTTTTTTAAACAGATTTCTATGGTGTTACATGGGGTCTGTTTTACTTGGCATTGTAATAATCACTTCTATGGTTTTTTTCATGCCAGTTTAACATTCTGCTATTGATGAACATATTCATCATATTTACTGGAGCTCATGTTGTGCATATGAGAACACTTCCTTTATTTGTCTCTTAAATTTTCTTTTTCCCTTGTTAGTGGTTTTGCTATCTCAGTTTCAATGTTCTGGCTGGTTGCAATTACAAGTTTTCCCAGCTGGGAGCTTGTTTCGTTTTTCTTGGTCTCTGCAACACACTGATCTATTTGGAAATGTATTCCAAATTGGTTTGTCTCTGTATTTTGCATCTTCTTTCCACACAGTATTAATGATGACGTCTTGTATATTATTCTGTTTGGAGTTTTAAAGAAAACAGTAGTTACAAAAATTGGTGCTACTCCATGATCTGTTACATCACAGAAAAGAGACTTCCAAACAGGGTTTGGAGAGAAATGTCAATATAATTTACAGAAGGCTGGAAAGCTAGAGAAAGCTTTCTAGCTCTCTACCTGTCATTGCATGGTATAGATTGAATGAATCAGAAGCCTCTGTTTAGTTTTTGAATTTTGCATGAGTCACACTTTTTAATGGCATTATAAAGTTGGGGTGGTGTGGATTTCTTGTAGCACAACATTGAGTGTATATCAAATGCTTCGACTGAATCTGATAACCTTGATGCTGCATTTGGTGGGCCTTACACAATTAAGGGCTGTGTGATCAGTGTTTTGAACTGCTCATCAGTATGCACATGTGCTATTCTAGGAAGAGACACAGAGAGATTACTAGCACAACAGAAAGAGGTCTATGAAAGAAAGTGCAGGGGTATGTTTATTTTTTTCAAGAAATACAAGTTGACAAACACTCTTTAAAAAAGGACTGTATGTGGATCATAATTTCAAGTCTTCAATCTTAATGGGAATCAGGCTATTTAATTATCGTTCATCAAATGGGATTTCTGCTATTACATTGGTTGACTTGTCAGATAAAGTGACTTGTGTAGATGGGTATTATGTGAACACTTTGGGGTAATTTACTTAAGATTCCATTCCCATATCTGTACAAAAATCTGTTTTTGCAAGGCCTGTTCAAAAAAAATTGGGAATTTTTCTAAAATGGTCCTTCAATTTGGAGAAAGTACATAAATCAATTATATTGAATATATTCATTAATAAAACTTTTTCATGACAATGGTCATAGAAATAAAAATAGAAGATAATTGTATACAATGTCAGCTAATTAAAAGGTTTTATTTATCCATTTCTCTTCCATGTTCCAGAGTTCTGCTAGATAGTGGATTTTCCAGTGCAGAGCATTGGCACAGGCTAGCGAGAGAACTTGTGGAATCTCCATATGTGGTATTCAAATCCAGACTGGATAATGTCCTGTGCAGCCTGCTCTAGGTGATCCTGTTCTGGCAGTGGGACTGGACTAGGTAATCTCCAGAGGCCCTTTCCAACTCCTATAATTCTGTGAATTTCAATCAGTACTGTGAAGTGTAGGCATTAAAATTCAGCAGAACCAAGTATAGCTTTCCAAAACAAGAATCGTGTTAGAACGTACATGTAAGTGACCATTTAAAAATTGAAAAAAAATATTTCCATCCATTCATCTTACTGTTGATTTCTGAGAGTTGTGTAAAACACCCTTTCAATACTGTAGTTGGATTGCATAATAAGAATTAAGTGCAGAACACATAGTTATAAATCAACTCTGTCTAAATTAAATTTCAGATGTTCATTAGCACTGAAATGATGAATATGTCAATTAAAAAAAAAGAGAAGAAAATCATGAAAGTTTTCTAGTTATTTTAATACTACAATAACAGTAATATTTCATGGTATTGACCAGTATAAATACAGGAATCGAACACTTATTCAGCTTTCTTGGAATCCCATGGGAGTTACCCTTTTTATAAACAATGAAAAATTAGTTTATACAGTGAAATACAATCAGTATTTCAGTCTTACCCCTGCAGTACTGAAGTCAGTAGCCATTTTGTTTATGACTTCAAGAAAACCAAAATTAAATTTATACTTTATTTGGGATTTCCATGAAATTCCTTTTCCAAGAGCAAACATTTACTTAGCTGCCTAATTTTGAAGAATGATGAATCCTTTCAATTTGTCACAAACTGATGAGCTAAGTATGATGGATAAACCAAGAGAATTTACAGGCATATATTTGGGAGAAACTTAGACATTGGATGTAAGATTCTGTTGTTGCAGGCAACAAGAGAACATTTCTGTCCTTTCATTTAATTTTAAAACTAGCTTGATTTTTTTCCTCTATTGCTCTAACTGAAAGGCCCATCCTTAATCTTAGTCTTCTAACAATTAGAAACTTTCATCTATTTCCAATTCTGAATTGAGTCATAGCAGTTTTATACTCATGTACTCTTGTGCCCACATTGTTCTTTGTCTTAGTGTTTTGGTTTTGTTTTATTTTCATTCCCCAGTGCTTATACCCTACTTTTTTTACAGCAAGTTACCATATCCCCACTCTATCCTTTCTTTTTATAGTCTTTCTATAAGGTCTTTTCTTCTCTAGGAAAATAATCAATGCAAACCGATGTTAGATATGATGTAAACTTCAGCATTAGAATTCTGCATATGGGAATCTGAGCAGTATCATCTGCAGTGCCTTTTTTTTTTCCAAAAGATCAATAGATTAGCTTGTTATGATGAACCTAAGTGGATGGTAGTGGAGAGTGAGATAGTCAGATGAATTGTTACATCAGGGAACAGTGACAGTCACAAACATATTATAATACCACTGTGAAATATATGTCTGTTTTACAGAAACAGTTGCTCATTTTTGTTACTTAAAACATCATTTCAGAAGATCATGCTATCTAAAGCATAGCTTTCAGGCACAAATTATATATGCCAAAATGCGCCATTTGTTAAATGAACATGACTAGACTTGAAGCTTGTATGTATCTGAGAGAAGAATTGAGCACTATTCCCTAAAAATTCTTCAATTTCTATTGAGAAAATATATTTCATCATCTGTTGTCACAAATTATTTATGGAGACAGAGTAATAGATACTTATGCACACACTTTGCATACATGTATGTATTTGTATATTTATATATTTTCCATAAATAATTTTTATATTTCATTCTTTTAGGGTTGGTTTTTTGTTTGCTTGTCGAACATATCAGAAAGAGTAATAAAATCAGGAAAGAAGATTAAATAAATCATAATAAAAAAAAAAAATTCTGCTCTGCCCCCTAAAGACCAGCTACAGTAAACACAGTAGAGGCTTCAGAGTTGAATTCAAATTGATGATGTTTGTTGTTTGTTGTTTTTCAAAGCTTTAGGGATTGTAAAGAAAAAAAATTCAAAGTTTGCTATTTTGGTTTACTTGAGAGATTAGCATTTGCTTCAAGCACTGGCAGGCCATCAACAGGGAGTCACAAACGGGTCTGAAATAGAGATACAGTACTCTATGTCCTACCAGACATAAGAAAAATATATAATAAAACAAAGTACGATTTTATTTTTATTATTGTGAAAGTGCATTCAAATGATTTTTTTTCCTTCTGCACTTTGCATTTACAGTTTTATTTTTAATTAAACAAAACAACGGAAAAAAACCCACTATAGTATCGTGTGGCAATGTCAGTATCATATTAACAAAAATAGCCACTTTCAAAATTCTATATTCTGTAAAGTATTCCTGAAGTTTCTTCATTGTGCCAATGTATGCTCCTTCCTTTTTTATTCATTGTATTTTGTATTTATGTTTCAAATGTAGTTTCCATACTTTCCAAACAAAAGTGGACATGATTTGAAGAACATTTTCCTGTCTTGCTTTGCTTTACCACATCTGGTAACTTAGAAAAATAATGTGTTATTTCTGTCATGGGAAATGAAAACTCTAATTTGAAATCTCATCAAACACATTATAAAAACTTCAACTCTATTTTCTCAAGGGTTTCAAAGGATAAACTCTAGATCTCAAGATCTGGAAAACCAATTTGGGAAGAGTGTTAGTTTATTGCATTATATAATGCCTTTCGCTTACGTACTTAATATCAACATTTACATTTTCTTTTCCTGACTTTTACATCAATTATATATGAAAGCCTCTGTCTTTGTTAACCCCCCCTTTTTTTGCTTGTTTTGTTTGGGGTTTGGTTTTTTTTTTTTCACTCATTTACACCAGTGATTCCCTATAAAATGAATCAGTCATGTGCCTGGTTAACATCCATTTTTCTGAGTCCAACCCTCTGCATGCTTTGTCATTCTGTATAATATTTGTATATCTTTTCTTTTTTTAACAAACTTATGCAAAACATAGCAGTCAAAAATTATGACTTAATAACCTTTGCTCTACTGACCTTGTAATTCATATAAGCCTATCAATGCAACTATACATAAATTTTAGTTCTAGTAAAAGTTGCTATAGTTGCTAATATTATTCAAGGTCACATGCTATGCCTACTTAAAATATTACTTATAGGAAAATTGAATGCTCTCTATTTTTCTTTAAAATTTTGTACTTTTTATTTTTACAAACACAGCAATTTATATTTATTATAGCACTACCTTTATTTCAGAGTTTAGAATTGCTATTTGACATATTTTTAAACAAGAGAAATGGAAAATAGTTTACGGAACAATATCAGAGAGTAATGGAACAGACTAGTGACCTTGCACTAGGAATGGACTAAAACATTCCTGTGAGAGGTTCGTCTCAAGTCTTAAAAGCTTCCAATGGCAGAAAGTCCATGATCTCCCCAGGCAACCTCCTGCAGTGTTTACCTATCCTGCCATTTGTTTATCTTAATGTCTGGCCTAAACCTCCTTTGCTGCAGCTTGAGGCCATTATTGTTGTCCCACACACAGTGGATATGAGGGAAAAGAAAAAAAAATAAAATCACTCATTCCTTACTAGAAGCAGTCCACTGACAACCTGCTTGAAGTTTGTTACTTCAATTCAGCTTCCCAGTTTTATTTCCTCCTAAGACAAAAAAAAAAAACCCACATTGCAACACCATTCAGTTTAGATGGTAAACAAAGTGAATGCTATATACAGTGCTCCCTTACTAGGTACTAAACATGGCCAAAACCTTTTCTTATCATGATTCCACATAAAGAAATGCTTCCATACTCAACAGCGTGCTGGTTAATGTGCCAAATAGCCTCTATTCTGCTATCACTTCTGGTATGTATTCATGACTATACTGGGAAACATGACTTCAACCAATGCTTTGAAAACAGGCAGCTTACAAAGATAATGCAAATATTTTGGAACACTTATAGGGAGACCTGCTTTTAGGCTGAATGATAGACTGGCTAAGCAGTCCATTACCAGTGAACCACAATGTCAGTGGAAATACAGGCCTTATCTTACAGAAAGTTGTATTTTTGCAGTTCAAGAAGGAGCAGGATTGTCAGTCCTGCCTTGGTTTTTTTTATAGATTGCATGGTGAGAGCGGGGAGGAGGGGGAAAATTGGTACCAAAAATGCATTTGTGTATATATGAATTCATGCAATCTAGCGACTGGCTGTGTACTTAAGCTATCAGGTTACAAAATAATTGCCAGTTCCTGCTGCTGATTTATATTAATGTATATCTTTCAGTTAATACCAGTCCGTTCTACTTTCTAACTGCTCCAAGCTTAAAGGAATTCCCAAGGAACTGCTCTAGAAATCTGGTATGAGAAACAGAACATTATTTTGAACTCTCAGTAGGACTGATGCTCATAAAAACCTGCAGGCAGTTTTAAAAACCTTCCTTGTATGTTAATGGAACAAAAGTTTTTCTTTACTGGAAGACAACTACATGAGGGATTCAGATGAAGAAATCTGAACTGTCAAAAATACAGCATGCTACTCATTCATTTAAAAGTAAATCTGTAGATCCACCAAAAATTTTAAGTTTGTTAGTACTCAATTTATTCACTTTTATTAAGTCATGTTTAAGAAAAGATGACACTATCTTTTTTCTATATGGATCTTGACATAAAGATGTTTGTATTTTTGTCCTCAAATTCATTTACAAAGCATCTTTATTTACAATATTTAACATTTTATCTCTCATTAAGATAGACTTTCTTAATTTTGTGTTAGTTCTGCACAATTTTTTTTCTCTTGAATGCAGTTAGTAGCTTTGAGGAATGAAAGTGGCAAATATTTCGGGTTTTTTTTCAGATTATGTCTATTGCCCCTGTCTTCATGGGTCTGGCAAACATTTCCATGGGTATGCTACATCTCATACACAAAGATCAAAAGATATATTTTGAATTTAAAGAGTTTGCTAGAATGTATTAAAGAAAACAGCAAGACAATAGGAGAAAAATGCGCATATTCTGTAACAAACTACAGCAATATTTAGAACGGTATGGCTTCTGTCTTGGCATAGCAACAAAATTAAAGATGGAATACACAGAAAGCAATATGCATTTTCAGGCTATATACACTACAAAATCATTTTTCAGAAGTAGCTGCCTTGTAGGGGCTTTGTGCCTTTTTCTGAAGCATCTGGCATCTGCTGTCATTGAGAGAACATTATTGGACTAGACAGAACATCTATTTGCTCCAATATGGCATTTCTTATGTTCACATACAGTTTCTCCTTATAAATTATTGCTATTTTCATTGCTAAAAGAAATACCCAGACCAATATTGCTATTGCTGGCCCTTTTCTTCTTTCTTTTCTAATTGTGTTTCTTGCTGTGCCCTAAATGAATGACAGAGTTTGTTTTGTATTCCCAGCAACAAGAACATACTGGCTTTATGATTCATTGCCAAATGCCACAAATTCCCATTTTCCATTACTCTATTTCTGAAGAATATTAGCAACATTCTTAATTTCAAAACAGAACAAAAGAATATATTTCTAAAGAAGCAAGAAGACCAGTAATTTGGACATGGAAAGACTTCTTTAATAGATTTAAGTTATGATTTTTAGAAAAGAACGGTCTACTTTGTTGTAAAAAGAAATACTTCATTACAGTCCATGGAGTTCTTTCAGTTTGTGGTCATATATGAATGAAGTCTTGAATGACCACTATTTTAAGGCATTTAGCTCAAAAATGCGTGAAGAAACTTTACAAAAAATTTCAATATTCTTAACTGAATCAAAATTTATAAGAAAGGAAGGAAAATATCATGAAACAAGATCATAGATTTATTGACACCTGGTGCTTAATTTTCTTAAAGCTTAATAGTGTATGATTAGACACATGCTGTTGAACAATCTCAGCCATAAAAAGTTACGAAATATTTTTTTTTTTTTTCAGGATAGATAGGAGGAAATCACTCTTTGCCAGCTTCAACCATGAGTAGCATCAGCTTCAATGACTACCTGACATTTTGTTGCTGTGAAGTTCTGCTTTGGTTCCATGTTGCCATCAGGAGGCCAGGGTGATACATCACTTGCTGTGAACGTATTCACAGCTATTGCAGGACTTCTGGTAGTGTATAGGAGAAATACCAAATTGTTACCCAAAGCAGCTGAGGTGACAATGCTACTTGAAAATCTGAGTCTAACAACTTAGAACTGAAGATTAATAGGTTTAGTTGAATAAAAATTAGAGGTGTGTTAAAACACACCTCAATAAACTGTCCTCTTTATTATTAATTTCAAAATTTGAAGTGGTTGTGTTATCTGTCCTTAAAATTTTTTACTCAGAAGTTATTTTAAATGTGGATAAAGCAAAAAATATAAGAAAAACATTTCATATGAGATTGTGAATGTGATTTCTTAAGGACTTTCAGGGGGTGTATTCAGATCACCATGAGACTACTTCAGATAATAAACTGTGATTCAAAGAACTAAGAATTAAAATATACAGTTCTGCAGTTAGAGGAGGCTCTTGTACATGGCAGCTAAGAGCTGGAACCCTTCATTACCTCAAAGAGGAGGACTTGCAAAAACAGTTCAGAAAACCTGTCCAAGAGGCAAAACTTGAGAAGAAGAGAGGAATTCACAGCTCTGGAACTGCCACAAGGGACAAGTTTTTACAAATAAGTTAGAGGTGAAAAACTCTATTCTCAGTGCAAATTCTCTGATTCAAGAACCAACTTCAAATGTTTTCATAATGTCGACAAAATCTGATATTCACCAGATTTTTAATTTTTCTTTACTGTCTTAGTTATAACCGAAATGTGGCAAATGTCCACATTTGTATTTCCAAATTAATTTTAACCCTCGCAGAAAGCTATGAAAAAGTCCAGATCTTAATTTATACTGTTCACATTCCAAGATTAAATTTTTATTTATTTTGTATTTCATATTCATCCATTTTTATTTAGATCAAGATGAAAATAATGAATCAATAATGAAAGCACACAGGGTAAACTGTACCATGTAACACTTTTACCTTCAAAAACGTAAAATAAAATTCCAGCTCTTAATGAGAATATAACTGAATCTTGTAATGCAATTAATTGTTGATACCTACTAATTTTGATGAAAAAATTTTAATAAAATAATTGGGTGGTAGAATGAAACATGAAAAATGCAAGAATCACATGACCACAAGTTGATGTGATTAAATTTAAATTTTTAAATCAAAAAATCATATTCGAAATATATCATGTTTAAACATAGGAGTACATTAGCTCTATCAACTCCACCAATATTGTGCCAAAAATATTATTCACAAGTTGAACTATACCTTTGGAATCCAAAATGTTTGGAATTTCATTTATATAAGAAGAGCAAATCTGTATTATAATGTACACCTATTAAAAAAAAAAAAACCACACACACACAAAAAATTAGAAAGGACAGAATTAGATCCTGGACTGGACTAGCCAGGGAATACAGGGCTGTTTATGCATGTGTGTGCATATGGGTTTGTGTATGTGAAGGCCAGGGGTGGAGGCCAGGGTTTGAACCCCTGATTTGGCATGTAAATACAAGAGTCAGAAGTTGGAACAATGGCAGCAAGATATCTGTCATGTCTATGCATGCTGAAGACAGAAAGTAGCTTATTGGTGGCCAAAAGAACCCTGTTAATGCAGTTACATTCTAATTAAACTAAATATTTTTGCCACCTCAGTCTTCCAGTCTGGGTGCTGCCATGCAGCCCCTGGAACCTGAGAAACATTTTAGACTGAGGTATGTTTGAAGGATTTCTTTCATTTGAGATGGCACCTTACAGAAGATGGACTATCACTGGAGATTCCTTACTTGACAGATCAAAGTCTTATTTCTGAATGATGCATATGATCAAGCAGAACTAGTATATTCAGGTATGCTGTGGGAACTGTACTCATAATGTTCGGGATTAGGGAACATATTTTCCCTTGGTTTTAAGCTTGTCTGTAGAAAGCTTGCTTTCTTTTCTTAGCATCACATGGATTATTTGTCTGGATAAGTTCATAAGTAGGCATGGAAAGGTCTAGGTGTCCATGAAGCGAACGGTCTCACATCTTTTGATAAATGATAATTTGATTAACACAACTTCTAACAAACTTCCCACTTTTAGTAATAGAGATTGACAAAGAAGCAGTGCTCTTTTCCTATTAATTAATTTTTTGCTAAAGGGAAGGACAGCATAATTCAAGGAATTTCCATTGTCAACAGGTTTGAGACACGGACAAAGCTGACAAATGCCATTACAAAGTGGGGAATATTAATCAGGGACGACAGCCAACTGATTTTAAGGGATTTATTAAACAACCAAAATAAATGAAATTGGGGTTTAATCCTTCAACAACCTTACTTACTGGTCTTCCTAGTTATGGTCGTTCAGCCCCAAACAGTGGCTGAGCTCCACACACCTCTTGCTCACTCCCAGAGGAGTGGGTTTGGATAAGGACAATTTCCTGACAAAAATCATCATGAAGGGGGAACAGTAACAGCCCACAGCAAATTACACTCACATGCAGTGATAAGATGAAGTACTTTAACAACCCAACAATGACAGAGCGCTGCACAATGTGGCGACCCATGGCCTAGCTACACTCAAACTGCCCTGATGCGCCCATGAGTGCCCGTCCCTGACTTTTATGGGGAAGTGATGTCAGGCGGTGTGGAAAACAACCTGGGCTAACTCAGTTTACCTGTGCTGGCTGGGGAGGTTAACTCAGGCTTGGCCAGAGCCAGGACATTTATCCATGGCAGATGGTGTAAATAAAGTATAAATTATATGTTATAAACGTTCAAAATCAACTGAAAATGTAAGATCTGGGCATGATGTAGATGGTGTGGAAAAATGGGTGGGGTTTGTATAATGGAAACCTTTCACTCCATAAAATATATATAAGTATGGAAAGTCCTACATGTAGGTGTAGACAGTAATATCTTTTATTGGTCTAGCTGAGGTAGGTAAAAAATACAGATTTGACTCAGCTTCTATACACAGACAGGGCAAAAAGACATTGAGAAGCAAGAAAAAAATTCAAAATGTTGGTCTTTGGAGAAGGCTGCCTGTAAGAAAAGGAAGTACGATGAAAAATGTGGAACAACTCAGATATAAGAGCTTCATATTTGGTTGAGCAGTGGAAGAGTGGAGCGGTAAAAACAAAGGTTAAGTTACATTTGTGATTTTGGAGCTCACTCAAATATATACTTCAAATCCAATTTCAGCAACTGCAAACTCACAGGGATGGAATCCAAAGAAAATGTTTGCACAAAGAATGTGGAAAATGAAACTGCCTACCTCTGCACTGTTGTAGTCCTGGCAGAAAAGAGACATTTATTTAAAACCACTGCGTTTATTTTAAGGTGTATTTCTTTGTGAACAGTCAATTATTGTTTTAATGAAGAGAAGCAACAATACTTCAGATAACAACAACAATCACTTCAGATAACACATTTGTGTTATGTATATGTTTACATATTTGAGGAATATATTCATATGGATATGCACACAGTAACATCCATACTGATCTGTAATAGCAATAAATAGGTTTAAGCAACTAAGAAAATATTAATTTACTTTAAAATGAATTAAAATTTTTAGTTATAATCTAATGAAACTATACTTAGTTTTGCATTATAAATTGTGTAGACCTTATTAGCCTTTATTGACTGGCATACCCAACATTCATTTACATTTTAATTATCTGTTTTAAGGACATCAAGAGCATTACATATCTGTGACTATTATAAGGGATCCTTGTTACACCATCCAGGTTGCACATCTGAAAAAGATCAGTTTTCGTTTATTATGCATTTTCTACAAATATGGATGTGAAAAGAGCTTTATTGAATAGACAAATAAAATTCTACATATAATTATAAAAATGTTATTTTATGAAGTTTATTAATGCAGTCAGGTAGAAAAAGGGCCTGAGAATACACAGACTTTTCAAGATTTTCACCTGTATTTTGACCTATCTGTATATAATAATGAAAACTCCATTAAGGTTGTACAGATTTTGCATTGTCTTGCTAACACAAACTGGTCTTATTTCAATCAATTTTGTTGAGACAATATTTTTGGATGTAAACCAACTCTTCTGGATAAGTTAGCCTTTTTCACCTGTATCCCCATCTGTATATAGTATATATTGTCAAATATATCCCATTCCTCAGGTAGAGATTTGTTTTAAGTAAAAAATAAAACCATATTACATTGCTGTGTCTTTAAGAATCTGTAATTGATTGTTCCAAGTGCATAAATATTAAATGATTTCTGTGTATTTTATTGATTAAAATGTCAGTTCATATATTTTAAGAGACAACAAGCAAAGAATTAAAAAAGTTCTGCCATTTGTTGCTTTAGGAGATACACACATTATGAATGACTACTGGATTTTTTCTTTAATTTGTAATTAAAATGTCAACAATAAAGAGTGCATATATCTGTTATTGCTATAATCATGCACACACCATTTCATCCCCCAGATCATTTTATGTAATCATTCTGCTGAAATGGACCAGACATAAAATCATTGTGCTACCTTGCCTCTACTTTATGTCCATAAAAGGGTCTTTCTCCAAAGATATGTCTTGCATCCCTTTAAAATCACTTTAAAAATGTTAATACTTAGTGCTTAGGGAAGATCGTTTCAAATCCATCTGTTTGTAAAGTTTTGTCTAAAGCGAACTTTATAGTCCAATGCAGGTAAAAATATTGTAGAAAAGAAGAAAACCAGGTGATGTTAATTATCATATAGATAGAATATTAAAAATGGCCTTCTGAAATTTTTAAAAAAACCCAATCACAAATAAAATAAAAAAAACTCAACCTTTATTTTTTTGGTTCTGTTTTTATTTCATACTTTAAAACTTGAGCAGTGTTAGGTGACTGTTTTCAGTATGCTCATACAGTTCAGGTCTGGCAGTAGGACACAAAAGGACCATGGATCAAACGCACAAAACTGCCTGACAGAACATTTGCTCCCAGCTGATCTTATTAGAGTTTAAGATGACCATCAGCCAAAGTAAGCAGCAAGTGAAGACTTGCAAAGAGGGACTTTTCTTGCAAGGATGTGTAAAAGAGCAGGAAAATTTGTTATAGCAGAAGTAAATGATGGCTTGAAAATACCCGTAGGCACAGTTATCATGATGCTGCCAGGAATGGGTGGGTTAGGGGTGGTGAATAGAGGTATATCTGAGCAGGGTGAGAGCTCCTGCAGTCCAGAAACAGTGTGCATCTGAACACATATGCATTGTTAGACCATCGTAGAATTAGTTACAGAAGGGGAAGAACTTAAAAGTTTTGCAACTGTCTAGTGTTGTGGTATCTGATAATGATCCTGAATGTGCAGTTCAGTAATTGCTACCTAATTAAATGTTAATAAATCGATAAGCCACTCTGATCCTGATTTGGATCAAACTACATGTACTGAGCAGTTTTTCCCAGTAACAACCCTTCGAGATGGAAAACGGGACTAAAAAGAGCTACCTTATAGTAACAACGGCTGAAAGATCATCCACCTAAACTGGACACAACACAACCTAGATCACGATAGAAAAAAAAAGTTACAAATATAGGGTTTAATATATCTCGCTGTGAATAAAAAAAATTCTTTACAGTAATTCTTTAATGTTTTTAATGTTCTTTAATGTCTTTCCGCTAGCATGAAAGGCACAAAACATTATTTTTTCCCCTCATTTTAATCCAAGAACTGTTCCTTGATTAAGTGAGACTTGCTACCAGATCTTAAGACTGTCAGGGATTTTGCTCATGTTCCTTTTTTTAAGTGGAAATGAGGTTTGTTTGCTTTTCCAACTACCCAAGGCAAATTAATCTACATCAATTGGGTAACCTAGATATCGTCAAGGAAAATTGCCAGAAAAAAAATACTTCTTCTCCTCCTACCTGATTAAGAAGCAGAAAGGTTCTCAGTCATAATCAGGCAGAAATGATAGGAAACAACCTCGAAAAAGCGAAAAGGAAAGGAATGATACTGCTGGGTTAATCACAGAAACCACTACAAGATAAAAACCTCTCTGCCCTCCACTATTGCAGTTGTTATGGCCAATACTGAAGATAAAATTCTGCTTCTAATGACTTTTGCTTCATGTTCATTTACATGTACATTTTGAAAGCATAAAAATTAGTTAGATTTAATGCCCCCAGCTGTGATTGTGGAAGCTAATATTATTATTCTGTTAAAGCGTCTCATGTGCTAAAGCAAATGACATTTTAGAATGCTCAGTATTTATAATGAATTTTAGACAAAAAGAATTTGACAGCTGACAACTACCCTTTAAGATAAGCATATTTTCCTTTATTTGTTACACTGGAAATTGCCTCACCACACTGACTCTGACCACTCTCTCTCTCTTAGAAGCATTTACATGGAAGTTATTTTTCTTTAGTTTTTGATATCTCTTTTTTGTGCGTCCTTACCAACCTTTCATTTTTCAATAACAGATTTATAAAAGTGACTGCCTGAAATCCATAACTTACAACCGCATTTCACAAAGATGTATCCCTCCATTTAGGGGACACTGAGCAGAAAATGTTAAATGCATTGATTAAAAAAAAAAAATCTTGTTATGTTACTTTCCCTTCAAGGAGTTTTCTATTAAATAGTTATATTGTTTAATTTTTTCCTTCATTTTAACTGGAAAGTGTTCACATGGATGTTTTAATCGGTAATAAGAGGACGTGTGTCATACGAGAATATGCAAGAGCAATTTCTCACAAAATATTTTTTTAAAAAATGCAAATATATTGTTGTCTTCACACAGCTCCAAAAAGCTTGATTGCAATTAGCATATAATAATAGTATGATGGGTAAGACTTAGTCTTCAATAATAGCTAGTGAAGAAAAGCAAAGCAAAAGACAGAAAACATTTGCGGGCAAAGTGACAGTGTTTTGTCACAATGTGCTTTAAATAGAACTTCACAGTCTAACCACATACACATTAGCACATTTCCTACATGGATTTAAATAACACGAACTATTAATCCTCACACATTTCATGAGTCCTTTGAACATCAGGTGTCCAATTCAGGAAATAATAATAATAATTTAAAAAAAAAATAAAAGGAAATTCTTTATTTTAAGTGTGTGTGTCATGATTTTTAGTGGAGTTGCTCACAGTTTAATCAAATGAATGTACTTTAGTGCTTTACTATGAGTAACCATCATGACTGCTACATGCGAATAGGTTTATAGAAAATTTGTGAAGAGTGCATGAATACTATTTTGAACAGAATATGATGTCCTATGTGACTCATAACAATAAGCTACAGTTTATACACAGTTTAAATACAGAAATTAGTTATTCAGCTTGTGAATTAAATTGTGGAAAAGCATTTGAAATTTTGAGGAATAATTAGGCATTTTAAATTATGACTGCATTTTTTCCCCACATTCCTTCATTTTCTATTCTCAACTGTCACAAATAACTAAAAAAAAAATTTACGTGTTAAATATATTTCTGATTATTTGCTTTACAAAATAATATCCGGTTACATTTGATATTTTAAATAATGAGGGGAATGATTATACTGCACAGTTATACTGAAAACAAAACAAACAAACAAAAAATCCCACCCAAAACCACAGAAGAGAACTACACATAGGAAAATCAATAGACTCTTTAGAAAGATACTTTTTACAACTTGGCATCTGTATCAACAAATCTTGGTTATGGTTTATTAAGAAAAGGAACCTATTCCCAAGAAAATTGAATTCTAGGAGAATATTATCTAAAGAGCTTTTTGTTGTTTTTAACTGAGTCATTAAAAGGAAAAGACAGTGATAAGCTAGAGAGGGTGGCATTCTAGCTCCCCCTCAAAATCAATGATAAAACCTTTTTATGATTTTAATGGACTCAATTTGATCTATCCTCTAGGCTAAAATTGCCTTGCTCTTCATTCGGAACCAATTCCATAGCAGAGAAGGATTTTTATTGGACTTAAAGAGGGTAAAAATCAGTTAGTCAGAAAAGTTGGAACACCTACTGTTGTGATTTAATCCTGGTGGGCTTGTGAGGCTCACAAAGCTATTTTCTCACTCAGAACAGTGAAGAGAATAAGAAGGGTAAAAGAGAGAAAGCTCACTGGTTGACATAAAGGCAGTTCAATAGGTAAACCCAAAGATATACACACAAGAAAAGCAAACCAAGGAATCCATTCACCACTTTCCATGGGCAGACAGGAGTTCAGCCATTTCCAGGAAAGCAGGGCTCCATCACATGTAACAGTTACTTGGGAAGACCAATGTCATCACTTTAAATTTACCCCCTCTCATTCTTTCCCCCAACTTTTATCAGCAATATAGTATGGGGTATCCCTTTGATCAGTTTGGGTCACCTATCCCAGTTCTGTCATTTCCAAGCTTCTTGTATAAACCCAATTTATTTGGTGGGGCAGACTGAGAAGCAAAAGTGGCCTTAATGCTGAGTAAGCACTGCTCATCAATACCTAAATCATCGAGTTATCAACATAGTTCTCATCACAACTCCAAAAGATAGCACCATATTACTTACTGTGAAGTTTAACTCTATACCAGCCAGAGGTAGTACAACAAACTAAATAATGTAAGGCAGTGTAACATTCATTAGGAAATACCTTACAGCTTTTATCATACCAATAGCAAATCTGGAGTTAGTAAAGTTATTAGTTTCCTTTATACATGCATAAGCTTTTATTTCTCACTGTGTAGGTTGAAGTTCATTGCTCCCAGTAGTTGACATTATTCTGATTTGACATTAAAAATTGAAGTTTGTTAACTCATTGGAGCCAACAATTTTGATGCATGAAAGCATTGAAAGATATTGAAATTAGTGTTTGTTCCACACAAGAGTGAAAAGAGGAGAAAAAGAACTTCCACAATCCAATTGGAAAATATAAAGTTTCCTCAATATTTCTGTTACTCAGAGAATGGATGTGTTTTCATGCTAGAGACCTGACACTAACTTAGGATAGGAAAAGAGATTTCAGATATTGGGTCTGCTTGCTTTTCTTCCAGATCGCATAAAAACCAGGGAAAAAAACCCTCCTGAATCCACATCCCAGGCTAGTAAATTTTACATGAAGTGGAGGAAGGGGAAAATTGATGACAAAAAACAATCAAACAAAATTTTTAAATTATTATTTCATTGTCATTTCATTACACTGAAGTTTCTCTTTGGAATGTGATTTCCATAAAGTTGTTTTTTAATATTATTTTACTTTGTTCAGGTCATCAGTAATTTATAGTGTTTGCTTTGTGGTGGAGTAATAAAGACTTTGTAAATGTAGCAATTCTGTAATTTAGCATTTTGCAATAGCTTTTTTTTCTGATCTCCATTTGATGGCCAGACACTAGGGTGGACATCCCTATTTAAACCAAAACCAGCTGTTCCTGGTGTCTTCATGCCCTGTGTGTCACTACAACACTGACTTGATAAGAAGACTTTCTGCTTTGCATCCACCAACTGCAAATAAGTCAAAAAAATCGGTTTATTTTGAATTGTGCTACATTTGTGTCATGTGATAGTTGTGTTATTCTGCTCTAGGTGAACCTGCTTTAGCAGGTAATTGTGGCAGTTTGATGCTGGCTGGAAGCCAGATCCCCACTAAAGTCTCTCTCTCGCTCTCCCGTTCAGTTGGACAGGGGAGAAAATAGGTATTGAGAGGCTTAGGAGAGGAGATAAGGACAGGGAGAGATCATTCCTCAATCAGCATCACGGGCAGAACGGACTCAACACCGAGTTACAAGTGGTCTCACCCCAACAAATCTCTCTCTCTCTCTCCCCCTCTCTCTCTCTCTCTCTCTTTCTTGAGGCTTGCTCTAACATGGGCCACAGCATCTTCCGTATATCTCCACCTGCTCTAGCATGGGTGTTTCCACAGCCTGCAGGTGGGCTCTCTGCTCCCCATCATCGTCCCTGGGCTGTGATGTGACACCCACTGCACCATGATCTTCTCCATAGGCTGCAGGGGCATCTTTCTCTCTGGCACCTGGAGCGCCTCATCACCCCTCCTTTACTGGCCTTGGTGTCTGCAGAGATTCTTACATCTTCTCACTCCTTTCTCTGGTGGCAAAAAGAGGCTGCTTGTGGGTTTTTTTCTCTTAAATGTGATTCCCAAAGGTGCTGTGACCACTGCTGATGGGCTCAGTCTCGATCAGTGATGACTCTGGCCTTCAGCTGGCTGGCGTTTACTCTCTGGGGACTGCAGAAAGCTTCTAGCTGCTTCTTGCAGAAGCCACCCCTACAGCCCCCTATTCTCCACCAGAATCTTGCCATGTCAAACTAGAACACTGATTGGCACCACATGGCCTCCAGAGGTTCCTTCCAACCCCAATTGTTCTGTGACTCCTTTCCAATACAATTCACATATGGTAAATGACATAGAGTGAAATTAAACTGATGTTTTTTCTTGTTTGTCACCTGAATTCATTTTGAATTTAATTATTCTGAATTTCACTATTTCCATGTAACTTTTTTTCTCTGATTTTACTCTGTGGACTCCATAATATCTTTCTAGGATGTCCTAACATTGTGTGTTGCCATGACTATGATATGAAAGCGGTATGTCCTATATTTGGGAGACTTGTAATCAAATGTATCATATATCCTCTCTTTAAATATTTTCCATCTATACTGTCTCCAAAGCCTTCTGCGCTTTTTATTATAAAGTTTAGAATGAAAAAGGAATGAAGTTTACAGCTGTATCTGAAGCATAACATCATTACTAGAAAGATTATGGGTTACAGTCTAGGCTTTCTGAAGCCATCTGTTTATGCTGTCCTTATAGAAAGACTCTTCTATTGCTTATTCATATTAATAATACTATTTTTGTCCCTTTTAATTCTAAGTGATTTCTTCGCTTGGTTTTTATAATTCCTAGATATGGAGTGCTAGAAAATTTAATAAACTATGCTGTCCCTTTTAAATTAAAAGACATAATGCTGCATTTGTAAAATAATTCTGCTAATTCATTAACAAGTTAAAAATAGTGTAGTATGTTTTTACTACTAAATCTTTCCTTAATCCAGACTTTGAAAAATTTGTTAAGAAATGTATATATTGGAAGTCAAGGCTCAGACTCTTGACAAGATTCACATCTGTCTTAAGTCCATGCTTGATGACTACAGTTATATAAAGTAGTAAATTCAATTGCAAGGGGAAAAAAACCCAAACAAAACCACTTCTGGCAAACTCTTACTCTAATCCCTTCTCTAACCACTAAAAAATGTAGCTTTTTAAAATTAAATAACAGATCCAAAAATGTAGCTTTTACAAAAATAAAATTAAATATATATATATGCAAAATGTTTTGAAGTAAATTTAACTCTTAAATAGAGCAGATTTCACAGAATTTCACAGAATTTCACAGAATTGTAGGGGTTGGAAAGGACCTCAAGAGATTATTGAGTCCAAATCATGGCAAGGCAGGTTCCTTAGGACAGATCTCGGTATTTGCCATTTTATATGATTTTCCATTTCTATTTGTAGGATAAATTTTAGAGTAAAAACAATTCAGTGACCAATATACATAGTTTATATCCAGTCTTTATAAAAAATGAACTCTTCCCATCCTAGAATTTTATTGGCTATAAAATGTAGGTGGTCATTTTAAGTTATTCTGATGCTTCATATGTTTTTGGTTATGGTAAAATAAGCCAGGTCTGATACAGGATATCAAAGTATTAAGTTTGTGAAGCTGTACGGAGAATTAGCAGCCATGAAAAGAATTCTGAACACAGATCTCTTGAAATGACAAAAGTCAGTGATAATAAACTGGGTTGCTAGGAGACCAGAGCCACAGAAAATGTGTCTCCATTTGAAATAAGAATACTGATTAAAAAACATTCTCAACAGACAATAAATAAAGGTGTCAGAGATATTCACTGTGCCAAAGACCAGACAGAATATTTAATTTGTAAGACAGAGCAATATAACCAAATCTTTAATAGCAGGCAATTTGCCAGAAGAATTTCAGGATGAGGATGTAAGCTAATAAAACTTTAGACCCTGCTTAGATCAAGAATTGTAGAACATGACATTGCAGTTGCAGGAATTCTTTAGCTGTATATTGATGTTATATCTCTAAATTAAATTAAAATTTTGTGAAGGAATTGCCATGAGTCCAGTTAGTTATGTGGTTTCAAGAAGACAGGCAAGGCTTGAAGAACAGATATGATCCCAAACAGTAAAAGTAATTCTATGAAAATTAACAATTTATAAAAGTTCTTCTATTTTTTTAGCATTGAAGGGAATTATGTGGCTTTTTACCTGATGGATTGGCTAGCTATATGTATGGATACATCACAGGGTGTAGAGAGATTCTACAAAAAAATATAGGGAAACTCAGAATTACAATTTCCAGAGAAAAAAAAATTGCTGTTGAAAAAATGTCACCCTAAGAAAGAGAAGAGAAATATATACATTTAGTCACCTCAAATACAGGTATCTGAATCTGGAAAAGTCTTACGTGGATGGACTAAATACATGGTTCTGCTTTTCTGACTGCTGGTTAAATAGAGGTTTTGCTGATTTAAGATTTTTTTTTCCTGCTTAACATTGAAATCTGCATGATTTCCACATTCTGAAGAGTATTATATTTTCTGTCAAGTTTTGCTCTAGTTTTCTGTATTTATCCTCATATGCTGTATTAAAACACGACTCTAGGAAATTGGAGAGCATGGTTTTTTGGAAGTAGTACCTTTTGAAACATGATTTCTTATATAAGAGTATTTTTTATTCCTTTTTCATTAATTTTAGCATAAAATGGAAATATAGACATATAATTTTACAGTATAACACTGGAGAGTGTGCCACCTTAAAATTTTTTTGACTTAGTACTGTGAATCCCAGAAATACTCTAGATAGGATGGATGTGTGGCTATTTGCTTATAGTATTAACATTTGTTAGAATATTTCTGTCTTGATCATTAATGTAATTAAGTCCAAATCTACCACCAAATACTTCAGATACTATTGCTTCTTTGTCTTTTTTGGCATATTCTCATCATTTTTATATGCTAAGATGATTCCAGGAGTCTATTGTAAATCTTCAGAGTACTTGATATAATCACAATAGAACCAGAGAACTGAGTATGTAAAGTCTTGTCTTAATTATTTTCCTATTGAATCCCCTTGTCAGTAAAGTTTTTTTCCTTTGGACGGGTTTCAGAATTAGGAGGAATTAAACAAATGTTCTCCATCCAGTGATTTTCTGACAAAACCATAAATATTTCAACTTTCTTTTTCTTACTATGGAGAAGTGATTTATAAATTCTGTGAGAAATATAAAAGTTTTAAATTTCATTTAAAACTTCCTTAATCAAAGCTTTTCATTATTCATATAGATTTTTTTCATATTTAAAATCCTGTTTTAAACCTTGATTATAGCTTGAGTTTGCAAACTTGCATAATAACTGAAGACTTATTTAATCTCTTTTTTTACTACACTTTAGTAAGATCGCTGATTTCCCATATTCAGTAAGGAAATGTTAACATAAATATCTCCGATAAAAAAATTGAGAGGTCATTGATGCTATTTAGACATCTGAAGTATTTTTTTCCTGTAGGAGAAAATGTGGGGGAAGGCACCTTTGGAGTCAAAAGAAACCAGCTGGCTGATTGAGAGGCCAAACTGAGATGGGATAAAATTCAAAAGAATTTTGTTAGTGTAGCCAGAAATAAGGTTTGAGTTAGAACTCTGCAAGAACCAAAAGTTTCTCCAGGAACCAATAATAAAAGAGAGAAAGACGGAGCTTGTGGTAGAGAAGAATCAGAGGGATGTTCATATACAGGAAGCCCATCTGGGCTCAAATACATTTCAGGTTTACTATTTACTGCTGCTTATACTGCCATCGTAGAAAAGCGAAGGGGGACAGGAAGCAGTGACAGACTTAAGGAGACCCTCAAATGTCAGAAAATATCTTCCCTTGAATTTTTCAATAAATATCTAAAATTGTACAGGTTAGAAACCTAAGGAATAGCATGTATATCTCTACATTGAGACTAACCTAGCATTTTCCAGTGGTAAGATATATGCAAATTATGTATTTATAAGGAAAATGCAACTAAAGAAGCAGGATTACTATCCTTCATCATTTATACTCTGCTTCATCACTCATGCCTACATAATAATTGTATTTGTACTATAATCTTCATTTGTACTCTGAAGTGTCTATATAAATAACATAAGGATTTACACTGGAGAATTAGACACTAGAAACACTTCTGTATGCCAGGAGAAAATAAGGTAGGGTCTGTGTTTGTCCTTGGCTCTTGAGAAGTAATCAGCTCCAAGCTGATTTTCAAAGAAGTTCACTTTCTTGCAAGGATGAGCTTAACCCTTAGGATAAGGGTACTTCTTTATTCATAAGGAGTGGAGTTGTCATCTAAGATCTATCCTGGATGTCTTTATAAAATAGGGAGAGAAAATAAGCACCTCAAGGTGAGAATATGGACTTTGAATTAACAATAAGTTTTGGGGTTACGTAGCAAGGTTTTGCTACTGTGGGATATGCAGTCATGGTTTTTGTGAGAAGACACCAGGAGCTGCTCTCATGTCAGACAGAGGCAGTTGCAGCTGGCTCCAAGATGTAACTGGTGCTGCCCAAAACTGAGCCAGTTAGTGATGTGGGTGGTGCCTCTCTTATAAATATTTAAGAAAGTTTAGAAAATGCTGCACAGCAGCTGTGAGATAGGAGTGCAAAAACATGTGAGAAACAGGTCTGCAGACACCAAGGTCAGTGAAGAGGTAAGAGGAGGAGGTGCTCCAGGCACCAGAGCAGTATTTCCCCTGCAGCCTCTGAAGAAGACCATGGTGACACAAGTTTTGTCACTGCAGCCAGTTTGAGGACCATGTTGGCTCATATGTCCACACTGAAGCCCAGGAAGTGCCTACAACATAGCAAGTTCCTGGCATAAACTGTGGCTTATGGGGGACTCATGCTGGAGCAGTCTATTCCTGAAGAACTGATTCACATGGGTGGGACCTATACAAAAGCTCCTTGGTGGAGCAGGGGAAGACTGTGAGGAGGAAGAATGGCAGACAGGAAATGTTGTAGACTGACTAGAACACCCATCACCCTGCGCCTCAGGATGTGGAAGAAGTAGAAGAGTCAGGAGTGAAGTTCAGCCAGGAGTGGAAGGGGAGTTGGGGGAAATGTGGGTTTAGTTTTGTTTAGATTTCTCACTACCATAGTCTGTTATTAATTTTCAACAAATTAAATGAATCTTCCCAAATTTGGGTCTGTTTTGGTAAATGGTGAGGGATCTCTTTGTCCTTATCTTGACCTGTGAGCTTTTCATCCTATTTTCTCCTCCTGTCTTGCTGAGGAGTAGTAAGAGAGGAGGTTGGTTCACATCTGGTGGCCAGCCAACGTCAACTCACCAAATAATATTGTTGCAAGTGATTAGGAGAGTGGAGAGTAGGTTTGATAGTCTCGTAGGAAATTCTACATGGGAGCTGTCCTATGGATTTATCTCCAGGGAAAGGTTCAAATGACAAACCTTTTAAGAACAGCAACCACTTTATAAAACAGCCACAAAAACATCTCTGTGCAGTACTTACAATACAGTTACAAAGTATATTTACTTAGTCTCAGCTGCAGCATCTGAAGTCCAAATAAACAAGGTTACGCTTTTATTATAAACACTTAATCCTACAGGCAGGCATGAATAAACATTATTTCAATGTCATGTAAAGTGATAATCTAGGACAAGAATGCTTAGTAATAACCTACCTCTTAAAAAGAGTAAACCCAAAAAATAATAAATCATGAGCAGGCTTAGCATCCCTTTGCATGGATAGAAAAATAGAAAAAAAATTTAAACCATTTCTTTAAAACTTTATATTTACAAGAAATTGTGAACAGCATCAAAGAAAATTTAAAAAAATAAAATACTTCTCTATTTTCAGAGAGAAATATTTCATAGCAGTGATTAACTGACATTTTTGGGAAAATGTAGCGGGTTTGTGACTTTTATTCCTCAATATGTATGTCTGTACATCTCAAAAGTTTCTAGAGCTAATAGAGGTATATGAATTTTAGAATTCCAGCCTCTGGTTGTTTGAATATTTTAACTTATACCAGAACAAACAGTTTAAAAGATTCCTCATGGATTAATGAACAATTTTGAAACGATTTTAAATTTACGCAGTATTTAATTATCATTTCTCCATAATTAGGAGCTGAATAATCCATTTACCTAGACAGGGCAATCTTCTCATGAAAACTGTTCCTGTTCTGTATCTCTCTTTTCATCATGTGGAAGGAAAAGGGAACTCAAAATACAATTCTTACAGAAAACATAATGCAAAGAAAAATGAATACATTAACTCCATTTGATGACTTATGAAATCAAAGTTTGTAATCCATGCAAATTTTGGGGTTTAGATCTTTACCTGTTGAACTTTGAGAGAAACATAGAACCCTAAAGATTTGGATTGGAAAGGATAAAATCACAGAATGGTCAGGGTTGGAAGGGACCTCTGGAGATCATCTAATCAAAGACCCCAGTTGAAGCAGGATCACCTAAAGCAGGTTGAACAGGATTGTATCAAGGTGTGTTTTGAGTATCTCCAAAGAAGACAACTTTACAAACTCTCTGGGCAACTTGTTCCTAGGCTTTGTCACCATCAATGTAAAGAAGTTTTTTCTCATGTTCAGATGGAACTTCTTGTGCTCTAGTTTGTGCTTGTAGCCCCTGGGCAATACTGAAAGGAGGCTGACCTCTTGATACCCACCCTTATTATAAGTACTGATGAGATCCTTAAAGATCGTCCTGTTTCAATATCCCTGCCAGGGGCAGGGACACCTTCCTTGAGACCAGGTTGCCCAAAGACCCATCCAACATGGCTTTGAACACTCCCAGGGAGAGGGCATCCAGAACTGGGCAACCTGTTCCACTGCCTCACCGCCATTGTTATAAAATATTTCTTCCTTATATCTAATCTAAATCTACCCTAGTTTAAAGCCATTACCCCTTGTCCTGTCACTGATAAACAGTCCCTCTCCATTGAAAAGAGGGACGAATCTAATGGGGACTTACTGTCTGGAGTTTTGTGGGTGTCAACAACATATCACACAACAATGATTCTAATAGAGACTTACTGTCTAGACTTTTGTAGATAGTAGTAACATATTTTGTATGAATGGTATTGAGGAATGTCTGTACCAGCACAATGTAAGCTTTTTAGAAAAACTATCTTCAAGAAAAGTCAAAGCACAAGAAGCCCCAAAACCAGTCATGTGACTCTGGTAAACAAGAAGAGGAAGATAAGGGCTATAGTTCATGGCAAAAGTACAATGATGAATATGAGTGCATGAAGTAAATGACCACCAGGGTCTTTGAAGACCACCTAAAGTTTGTAGTACATGTGAAGGAAAGAGTGGAAACCTGTGATAATGAATTCTCAGAAAATTTTTGAATATATTAATAATTTCTCAGAAAGGTCATGAATATGTGTGTATAACCTTCATATAAGCTGTGAAACTATGTCATTTGGGGTACACTTTAGGAGGAGAAACCCCCTGTGTGCCCAGCACTGTAATAAAGAATGCCTGCTTACTAGTCACCAAGACTATTGAGTTTTGATTTTGGCTTTTAATGGCATTACCATCTTTCCTGTAGGTCCCCTTCAGGTATTAGAAGGCTGCAATAAGGTCTCCATGGAGTCTTCTCTTCTCTAGGCTGAACAGCCCCAACTCTCTCAGCCTGTCTTTGCAAAGGGTAGCTCAGAAAATAGTCCCCAAAGAACAAAGAACTAACATTTAAACTTACACATGTTTCCTTAGCATTCAAGCTCACTAAAAATCTGTACAATTATTAAAATAAATAAAAAATTAACTGCTTTCTGGCATACATCCTGCATATATATTATGAGATTGTGCATTCATGAGCTAAAATATTACCACAGGAAGTACTAACATCACAAGACCATTAGCTAAAAAGAACAGCTTATTGAGATGATCAAGCAGTCAAGAACCTATAGTAAGTGTGGTTGGTTTTGATTTCATTTTTTAATTTTGGCAAGCTTTTCCTCAAGAATGATAATCAGAAAAAAACCCCAAACAAACCAACAACAAAAAACACCGATCTGAACAGATCAAACTAACACTATTTCTATTCCTTCAGCTTGACAGCACTTAACTGCAAATCATTCTGTTCATCTCTGTAAGCAAACAACTAAGAACAGGAAACCAAACAGAAGAGCATAACAGCATCAAGGAGAAGCAGCCTTCCAGTTCAGTACAGTTTCTTCGCTGTTGGGTTTAGGAATAGTGGGAAAGAGGTATTTTTTTCCTTGATTTTTTTCATTTTGGAAATTTGTATGGGATTTATTCATCCCCACCTCCACTTGAATGTGGAAATGCTCTTGTAATGTTAACATGTTTTTCTAAAACTGGAATATTTAGCCTATGCATTAAAGGAAAAGTGGCAAACAGTACCTTAGTTAGCAGATCAAAATTTTTGAACTTAAGTGGATTTAAAGATTCTTAATATTAATTATATTCCCAATCTCATGTCCCTCAGCAACTTTCGAGTGTTTTTCTTGGCTAACTAATGAGCACATGCTAGATTCAAAGGGTTTTATTGAGCTTATTCATAACTGTTACTTGCATCATAAACGAAGGATTACAAAATAATCCTTAGATCATCAAAAACTATTTAAACTGAGAACTATGCTCAAAAAGAAAATAAGAACTTCTGATGCCTTAAAAAAGAATGTTCTTCTAACAGTTTGAAAGATTTCCACAAAGAATGCAGTGGAATAAATTGTAAATGAAGTAATTATAGGACTGTTTGGTGGCTGAATTTTATTTTAGACTTTTCTATATTAGAAGGGATGCAACAAATTATTAGAGTTCTAAGGATTGTATTCAATGATAGTGTCCCATAAACCAAAGGAAATAACTCCACGTAACTACAGCAAAAGGACTCAAATCTCCAGAATTACATTGTTAGTGACAGCCTCCAGTCCTTTCAAGCTACTCATCTACCACTCAAACACACATTTTCCATGCTACCATCCCGTTCTAATGTTGCTATCACATTATATACTTCACTGTTGAATTGTAATGATTCAAAACAGGAAAAAAAGCACCATAAATAATGTCTTTATCTTAAGTCATAGATCAAACAGGTAAATAACCTTTCACTAGTGTGTCTTAAACAGGAGGAAAATGTTAGGAGGAAAATGTTTTATGTATTACAATAAAGATGATACAACTTTTCTAAGAAAATAAGCACATGGAAAAAAACCCAAAAATCAACCCCCCAGCCATTCTATCAATACTCTAAATAGTACTCAATGAATATTCGTTGCACCCACTCCAAGTTATTTTCATCTACTTACCATGACAAAAGGTGTTAATGTTCTAATTGGAAAATAAATTAACTTAATGCTTTTTAAGGTAAATGGTTCCAATATTTTAAGACACTTATGACTCACAGGAAAAAACTTCACAACTCACAAAGTTATAAAGCAGGTATGTTTATTGCAGCGCTGGGTGCAAGGGGACTAGTCTCTCCTATCTTGCACACCATTTCAGCAAGCAGTCGGATATCTATTACACAGAGTCATGAATATGCATAAAAATTCTGAGAAAAGGTTGGGTTATTCAAACTGGTTCTGAGAATTTGGTTATAGCCAAAAGGTTAGTTTGAACTCCTTTCTCCCTGAATGATTGCCTCACACCTCTGCTTATCTTTAGTGTGTGTCTCCTCTTTGTCTTTGGTATGTGTCTCCTTTTGTCTTTGGTGTGTACCAGCAGCTCCTGCTACCTTGCTCCTGTCTCCTCCTGTTGCCTCTGCTATGTTATCATATACATTGCGGATCAGCTCAAGGCTGCCTCCTTATTTTGGCTAGACTTTCCTTCCAGGCCTTGACATTTTCTGATCACCTATATTTTGCATTATTTTGGAAAAAAAGGAAATAATAATATTACCTGTGACCAAAATGAGTTTTCTGGGAGATCTTTAGGTTGTGGCCTATTGAAGAAACTAGTTCTTTCCTTCTGCAATAAAAAATTATCTGTGATATATATAATATTAGTAATACATATATACATTGTGTGCTAATGTATAAACATCATCACATTCAATGCCTTGTGTAAAATTCAATTATGTGGTTGTGCACAATATGTCAAGAAGTTCTACTGTACACAAATAATTAAATCCCTAGCCAATTTACTGGTTGCAGCACGTTCCACTTAATATCTTTCCATCTTTTACTCAGCATATGTCATATTCTGTGTTTTGCTTGCAGGATATAAATTTAAAGGGATATTCTGACTCTTCTTGCAACTTTTCACTGAAAGACAAAAATAAATAAAAGAGACTTCTTCTAAACTTGTATGACAAAAACTCAGAGAAAACAAGATCTCCTATCTCCTTCACCTTAACTTATCAGTGTAATTGAAAAAATGCTCTGTTTTCTTGTAGTAAATTTACATAGTTTGGGATAATACTAGTAGAATAAGAGTAGATTTCATCATTTGTTTGAATATATGTGTATGTGAATGAGAAAAGTTGAAAATAAGACTGATCAGAAGAGCTTTAAAACCTTCAAGGCAGCCTAATAAAAAGAAATTAAGAGAAATATTGAAGTTTTATGCTGTGAGCCTTCAAGAACCAATGTATCGAGACCAAATACTGAAAAAAAGTAAAACAAAGGTGCTTTAAAACAGAAATAGATACTATCTTTAGTCATCTCAAAGTCACTCCAGAGACTCAATAGCAGTGACAAATATACTGTCCCTAGGAGGAACAGGAAATAATTTTCATGCTATTAGTAACCTTATTAAAAATTTACACTTTTAATATTGGACATAGAGTAAAGTTAAACTAAATAATAAAAAAAGAATAATATTTGGGATTAGTGGGAAAAAATGTATATTTTACCTAGATCTGTATTAATAATGAAAATTTTGGTTTCTACTGGTTCTGTGAAGCAAAATCAAGAAGAGCTCTAGGAAGAAATTCTTTAGAGACTGAAACTGATTTGAATTTGAACAATAATATAATCAGGAAAAAAATTCTAATTCCTTATTAAATTGGGAATAACGAACACAGAAATAATTTCAGAAAGGGAAACAAAGATTTATAGTTTAATCTAGTTTTCTAAGATGGGTTACACAAAACTCTACTTTTCTTCAGTTTCATAATTCTGCAGGAGAGGAAGATATTATTAATGTAAAATTTTAAGACCAAATTTCTTTATCAGGATGGTATGTGCAGGTTGAATGGATGTAAAGTAATGGATCACAAAATATTGGACAGAAATCATCAGCTTCAAGGGGATGAAAAGACTTTTCATGTTTTTGATTGGTTTTCTTTCACTCCCTTTAAATGTTTAGTTTCAGATCTGCTTAGGGTTTTTTCTTTTTTCCATTTATCACACTGCTGGCATTACTGTGGTACTGTCATTTGCTTCTTGTGACACTGCAGCCTCATTTGCTTCCTTTGTCCTTCCATGCTATGTTTTTGCTTTCTCTTTCCAGATATGTTTTCATATATGACTTACCCAGAGGAGCAAATTTCCCTTTTTCCAAGATTTCAAACAAAATCATACAGCATACTGAACCAAAGGAATGGAACATGGAATAAGTAATACAAAATTATTAATTTGTGACTATTAGGACAGCACACATTTGGGGTGAAATATGAGGTAAGATCCTCAGAAATGTGGTTGTTTCAATGTATGTTTTCATACAGTGGAATGTTTGGAACTATCTAAGAGGACCTTAGCTTCAAAGTTGGTCTCCTGCATTTATGTTTGCCTGTGATCTGCTGCATTTTGTTTTCCAACATTTTTATACCTTCCACATTTTCTTATAAATATTTCACTAATCTAGACAAAACCTGATTTTCTATCTTTTTTTTGAGAAACAATGGATTCAGATACAAATCCTTTCTGTAAGTAGCATAAGAGAAACTGTACTTGAGAAAACTAGCCATATTCTATTGTATTGCTCAGCTGCTCAAGTAAAATTTTCTGAAAAGAAGGGAAATATTAGGGGTTTGGTTCTAACAGACTAATTCTTCTTTGAATCAATGTAATATGGGGTTAAATGGCAGGCTTTTCCTAAGCTAGACAGTAATTAAAGTTTTCTGTTAATGCATTTTATGGTTTTTACAGTGAATTTGTTTTTAATACCAACAGCTTTTGTAAAAGCCTTGAAGAAAGACCTTCAGTTGAAATATTTATCTTTCTTATTTAGTCTTGCATTATGTGATATGTAGAAGACTAGATATTTACCAGGGTAAAAATGTGTATGACTTTAAAGATAAAACATTAGAGTTATTGGTTTTTATTAATTATTATTATTTCTTAAATTCCATTTGTAATATAAATTTACTGCAATGTGTTTACATCAAGCCTTCATACCTCACCCCACCCTTTTTAGCAGATATAGTGTTCAGCTGTCAGCATCTTTCTGAGAGGAACATACTGTTTAGCACAGTCTTGAAGGTTGAAAAATGCTAGAACAGCATGTGTCTCATTCCTCTAAACTCAGGTTAAAATATGGTAATAATTTCAAATGTTATTCCACTACTATGGAAATATATTTTACAGTTATATGAGAAAATTAAAATATGCTCATAAAGAAAAAAAAATGCAGGTTAGGAACTATCTAGAATTTTATCCCTAAGTCCACATTTTGATCAAATATTAATAAGAAAAAGAGAGATCCATCAGTAATTTTTCTATGAACATGCATTTTTGCTAATAGATTAGCAGAAGAAAATGCATCTGTGATACATGAAGGTATTAGTTGTGTTCTTCAGTTTACAGATGTAATGTAGAGAAGAAATATGGTTCTTGCTTTCCAGAATTTAAAAAGCAGATTTTTTATAACACTTTTTCAGGTACAAAAGTTTTAGAGAAACTAGGAGAGGTGAGCTTGTAATTGATTTACATCTCTAAATCATTATGTGATACAGAATGGCCACAGAACAGTGCACCATTTCCAATGTACTGACTGTACTGCTCCTCTGATACAATTATTGTTACATCTATTTGAAAGGTACATACCTTTCTTTGGTTGTTGGTTTGATATGTTGTGCTTTTGTTATTGTTTTGTTTGTTTGTTTTGTTTTGCTTTAATCGGACTTCCCTGTGTAACTTTTCCTAACATGATTACATTGTGGTTTGTGTCCTTTTATTTATGATGTCACTTAAGGGATGGTGTTAAGATCTCATATGGGTTCCTTTTTCCCTTTCTCTTACTTTGGGGAATATTTTAATGGCTGATTTAAGCATTTGACATTAGACGTTGTTAATGCGGACCTGTGGTAAAACTGCAACCAACAGATCAATACTTTACAACAGAAAAAAGATCAGAATGTAGTAGTAGCGCAATGGCATTTTTTTTTCCTGTGGGAAGGTATGTAAATTCATGAAAGGACAGACTGTCATATGGGCAGGCAAAGATTTCACATATATATCAGAAGCACTGAGGCTCAAGTTTACCAAAAGTAATTGAATTAGGCAGGAACTTTTTCACCTGTATATTTTTGAAAAGTAATTGTTATGATGGTTTCTGACAAGAACAGACAGATCTTTCACATCAAAGCCACAAAGAGAGAACCTACAGGACTCCCTAGGTTGGTGGTTGGCTTAATTATTTGAGATATTGAAAAATTAGTCACTGCAGTGGCTCAGTCAGAGTCTTGAATGTGGCTCTCCCATGCCCTAAGGAAGACTTTCTGCCAGGAAGGAGGCACATTCATCCTACTGCTTTCCTTATCCCCTTGCTTCCCAACTTCCACACATAGCAAAGAGAGTTTTCTGGGTTTATTTTCCTACCCTGTTTAAAAAAAAAACAAAACCAAAACCAAGCATAAAAATCTCAACACATCACACACATTAAAAAAGTAGAATTTCTGGATAGTCCTAATAAATAGTTTCATTGAAATACACCTACAGTGTGTTTTACTTCTGCTTTGTTAATGTAGTTTGTAATGTGATTTGATAAAAACAGTTTCCTCCGCTATTCACCTCTTTCAATGCAGTACTTGATTCAGTAATTCTTATCAGGTACTATAGGCACATCAACCAACGGGGGTCACATTTACATGCTCTACTGGAAAAGAACTTTTAGTTGTTAAGTGCTCTAATAGTTCAGAACCTGCTGTGAAACATATGTGAAGAGACATTAGCCACCTACATGTGTTAGGAATGTAAGGAAGACTGAAAGACTGTTGTACAAACTGGCAAAATAATTGAAACTTAATGAGGAGCTTCTCGAGGCAGAAAATGACCTCTTGTTGCAGTGTCACTGAATTTCCACTCTTCATCAGGTCGCTCAAAAAATGAATCAGTAAGAGCACAAGGAGCAACCCAATCCTACTGAGCACTATTTTTTACTGAGTGTTGATTACCTCTAGGTGTGGGTTATTACACTGTTTCAGTGTAAGATATTCAAAGCAGCTTTCAGTTAGCTGACTTGGAATTTTTGATTTTCAAGCAAAGCAGAGGGGGAAAATTCTATTGTTGCATAGCCAAAATTGCCTTTCTATGGGAGGTGAGCCAAGCTAAAATAAATCCTGCAGCTTTGTTGTAAAACAAACCGGTGAACTCAAGCCTGTAGCCTCTGGTGCTTGCACTAAAGGAATTATCTTGACCTTTGATTGATAGCAAAACATAACTTGGTTGAAACATATATTGTACTGGCTAAAATGATGTTAACAAAAATAAAGTTATTGGAGCTCACTGTGCCAGTTTTTGCATGCATGATTTTTCTCAAAGTCTGGTTAACAAGTCTTATGCTGTAATTCACACATGACCACATTTCTTCTTAAGAAGTATTGCTCATTTAAATCTATGTCATATTAAAAAGAAGGCATAGACAGAACTTATGGATCCTATTACTGATTCATTTAAAATGTAAGATGAACAGTACCTTAAAGTAAGCATAACCTTGAAGCTGTCAATTCGCTTAGTTTTACTGTATATTGTAATGCATTTTAGATGAGAAAAATACAATTAATCATGCATTACATATGTACTAGGCAATTATTAGCTTAGCTAAACTTTGCGCAAGGTGGAATTTTCATTAAGTGTTAATGCATTTCTAAGCTCAATTTTCATTGAAGTCTCACCAGTTCAGTTATTTTTTTACAAAATCCTCTTAGTAAAATTTTATTTCATGGTTAGTATAGAGTGTTTCATTTCTGCCAGCATAGAGTAAAAGTTGATGTAAACATCAGTGGTTCAGTATCAGGCTTAACATAAGAAAGAGCGCTTTAGGCAAATAGCAATGTCTCCTTCTGTCACATAACATCTGCTGAAACAGACCAAATCTAACTCTTAGAGAATGCAATGCTGTCAAGCTCTCAGCAAAGCATCCAAGGGAAAGATGTGGTGTTGTACTCTTGGAATAGGGAGAGGGTAAAAAAAATATTTCAAGAGACTAGTATGTATTTTTGGATGTCAGAATTTATCTTAATAACTGGGTCACAATTGTTGTGTTCAGTCATTTTGCTGACCTTCCTTATCTCATATTGAGTGTGGGGAGATAGAGAATAGAAAGAATGAAAGTTGAGGAATATGTTCCATTTCCTTTCTGAATCTGCCTGATCTAGTTCTCTTCCCATGACATGAAGGATATTGACCATCATATGGAAGCATGTTATTAGTGCATATAAGATGAAAGAATTTTTTCACTCATAGAATCAGCATAACCTTTGGAGGCCTTCATTTGATTCCATAGTCAATATAAAAATATAATTTTAAATCTCCAGTAAAGAGAAATCTTAAGTAACCCTTTCAAATTTTTGTTACTTCACCATCTGGAAGCAGCACAGTCAGACATAGTTTCAGTGGGCAATTTTAATTTGCCAAGCTTTAATTTTTGTACTTTGTTTGTCTTTAAATACATAATGGGCTAAAAATCTCAAAGTCATTATTATTCCAGAATGGTGAATTACTCTTCTGTCTGCTTTTCATTAGTAAGAAGCAGGGAAAGTATTATTGCTTATTTGCACACTTACATAAATTGGTATATGGAAAGGTTTTACTCAGGGTTGCCATATTACATTAGCAGGGGAAGAAGAGTTGTACCACCTTCTAGGGTAAAAAGATTTGTTAAGATATCAAATAACAACAAACAGTTTGTACATAATCCAAGATGACAGGACTGAAATAGTCCCCTGAAATAAACTAATGATCAATAATCTTGGAGAAGAAAAAGAGGCTGGGGAGATTAGAATCTAAATGAAACCTGGTATAAATCCCAAATAAATCTGTGAGCATAAAGAATGGCATTCTTCTTCAGGCAGATGCTCTCTTTAGTGATAACAGAGCTGGTATTGAAAAGGTACAAAAGAACATACTCAGCTAAGTGTCTACAGCTTTGCATCTGGATAAAGATGTCAAAGAGAGCATTCTTATGGATTTGATATTGGGGTAAACAGAGGAAATAATTTTCTCATCTTTTACTTAACTTCTGTATTTAAAAATTGTTATGCTTTTGTGTGGTGGCGTTCTGGTGGAGAATGGGTGGCTGCAGGGGTGGATTCTGCAAGAAGCAGCTAGAAGCTTTCTGCAGGCCTGACAGAACAAACACCAGCTGGTTCAAGGACAGAGCTGTTGCTGACCAAAGCACAGCCCATCAGCAATGGTTTCTAGGAATCACATTTAGGAGGAAAAAAAACCCAAATGCTAGCAGCCACTTTTTGCCACCAGAGAAGGGACTGAGAAGACACAAGAAACTCTGCAGACGCCAAGATCGGTGAAGGAGAGGAAGAGGAGGTGCTCCAGGTGCCAGAGAGAAATATTCCCCTGAAGTCTGTGGAGAAGACCAAAGTGGAGCAGGTCATCCATGGAATATTAATGGGGAGCAGACACCCCACCTGCAGCCTGTGGAGATACCCCATGCTGGAGCAGATGGAGACATATGGAAGATGTTGTGACCCACTTTGTAGCAAGTTTCTGGCAGGAACTACAGCCCATGGAGAAAGAAAGAGAGAGAGACCCACATCAAAGCTGGTTTGCTGGAGGGGACTTATGACTCCATGAGGGACCAGGTTGCAGCACCTTGGGCCTGAGACACTGAGAGATATTCTATGACTGCACCCCATAGCAGTGACCCACGCTGGGGCAGCTGGTGAAGAGCTGAAGCCCCGTGGAGAGGTCTGTGGAGGACTGTCTCCCATGGGTGGGACCCCACACTCATGAGGAACTGATGTGCATGCATGTGCGTCTGTGTTTGATGCTTGTTTTTTTCTTTTTAGTCCGTATTGAGTCTGTTTGCAGACAGACTGTTCCCTGTCCTAAGTCTCTCAATATTTATTTTCTTCCCTGTCCAGTTGAAAAGGGAGTGACAGAGTGACTTTGCTGGGCATCTGGCCTCCAGCCAGGGTCAAACCACAACGAAGATCTTTGTTACTGGATGTGGTAAGTAATTTTAACTTGCTTTTACCTTCACCTAACATCCTACAAGCAATTATAAAGTAGTTCTTTCACATCAAAGCACTGTATCTCTTTTGGAAGTCCTAGAACAGAAAGCCAGAATATAGGGGCACTCTGGGACTACTTGAGACTACTCAGAGCAACTAAGTATTGTGTCAGGATAGCTTAAGGCCTGCAGAATACATCCGTAGCTGCTTTCAACGATTTGGAACACAGACTTCATTTTGGAAGAGCTTCTGCTGACTGCTGCTAGTCACTGTGACAATCTTTCTGACTGACAGCAAACAATAAGGACTATTTTGGACACTTGAGATTTCCTGGGGAGATTGTGAAACACAGCTTTAGTTGGAGAGCTGGCAAACTCTCGATTCCCTCATACATGAGAACTTTTTTTTGCAGGGGAAACAGTAATAAACAATGGACCACATCTGTGAGTAGCATTTTAAATTTTGACAGAATTATGCTTCCTTTGGCAGGCATTAAGTATTCAGGGTTTAGATAATATGTGAGCATTTCATACTAAAGAATAATAACAACAAAATAGTAATAATAATAAAATAATAACAACAAAATAGTAATAATAGTAATAGTAATAATAATAATAATAATAATAATAATAATAATAATAATAATAATAATAATAATAATAATAATAATAATAATAATTCCCACAATATTAGTGTTCAGAAATGCATGTTTTATGCAGCCATAGACTATAAGCAGCCATTTTGCTCCTAGACTGGTGGTTCTTCATCTTTTCATTTATTTTTATCTAGAAACATAAGAACTCCTGAATTTTTTATTAAAGTAGGGGTGGAAATACATAAACACTAAACAGTAGAAACTGTTACTATTTATGGACTACAGTCCCAGTGGACTTAAGGATTGGTCTTTCTTGCTTGGTTTTGTTTTGCTTCCATGAAACTACAGAGAAAACAAGTGCTATTTGAAACATTTTAAATCCTGAAGAAAACTAAGATTTCATCACACTGTAGAAAATCCATACATATTAAAGGCAAAAAGATCACATTTATTGCTTTGTGAGGACATGGGGGGGGGGGGCAAATACCACCAAAATATGTTCTCAGGCCAGGTCTTGATTGCTGACTTTGGTAAATGTTTAAAGTATTATCATTATATTGAAGAGCTTCTTTCACAATTGTACCAACTGTTTTAATTCATTCAGGTGGCCAATGCACATCTTTTAATTCAAAATTACTTTGCCACTGGAATCAGTTGTAAAACACTGAACGAAGAGCTGCACATCTCCTTTTCAGAATATTACAGAAGGAATATTAATAAGAATTAAGATCCATTCTTCTTTTCCAACATTTGTCTCAGTTAATGATTTTTGCTTTTCTGAGGCGGAAAGTGAAGTCTGACAGTTGTAAGTCTGAGCAGACCTCAGACACATGTTAAAGATGTTTTTTATTACTTTCCCGCTAATCCCCTTCCATAAGCCATTGCCAATGTTTATTTTCCACTTTTCATTTCAGCCGTCATCTCCACTGCATTTAACTTATGTAGGCTTCTAGACAGGCACAGGAGTTGGAGAAAGAAAGGTTTTCTGTAGAAGTATTATTATACTCTTAAGTAATGTCACTGAGCTGTTAGGGAAAAGAATAGCCTTTCATGTTGGTTGTCTAAGTTTTCTATGCTCTTGGCATCTAGAAATTCTTTCAGAGTTCAAAATGTTACTAACATTTGCTAAGAGAACTAAATGTCTGGTTTGTATATAGATGCGTATATACATACACATATTTGAATATATATGAAATTCACATTTAGGAAGTAAAGGATCTTTGTTTTTCTGCAGGTCACATGCTGCTCATTTTAGTTTGTATTTATTTTGTAGCAGACACAGAATGAGTTCACAGGAAAAAATGGATTGATGTTCCTGTGCTGCGCAGAATCCTGCGCAGAGTGACAGAGGCTGAAAACCAGTCACATATCCCTTCTTAAAACTGTTCTTTTCTCTTCCCTCCCATTCTCTTCTGTCCTGAGAGACATCTAGATCTCTGCAAAAGGCAGGGAAATTCAACTCGTAAGATTTGGTAGTAACCATTCAACCCACAGGGCTGAATAAAGGGGGTAAATAATGGAAAACAGGATACATGGCATAAAAACAACAGTTGAATCTACTGGAGTCTGAAGTAAATCTAACTGGAAATGATGGGGAAAAGCACCCATTGTGATGGGCCCAGATACTCTGTTCATCCTGGACATAGACTTCCTCTGGAGAGAGTATTTCAATGACACAAAAGGATGCCAGGGGACTTTTGGAATAGCTACTCTGTAGATTGAGGAAACTGAAGTGTTGTCTGCTTTGCCCAGTCTCTTGGAGGACCCTTATGTTGTGGAGTTGCTGCAGGCTGAAGAGCAATAGGTGCCAATCACTACCAAAAAAGTGCACCAGAAATCAATATTACACCAAACGAGACTTCCTAATTCCCTTCCATAAGATGATTCATTAACTGGAGGGTGAAGGAGTAATCAGCACAACCCACTCATCCTTTAAGAGTCCCCTATGTCCAGTGCAAAAGTCTAATATTAAGTGGAGACTGACAGTAGACCACTGTGGCCTGAGTAAAGTCACGCCTCCATTGAGTGATACCATGCCAGACATGCTGTAACTTCAATATGAACTGGTGTCAAAGGTAGAGCAACTGCCAGCACACAGAAGCTGCTTCTTCACTGACCTTGGATTCTGCAAAGGTTCTCACAGAGGTGCTACTACTGCCACTGATTGGCTAAGCCTTGGCCAGTGGCGGGTCCATCTTGATGCTGGCTAGCATTGGCTCTATCAAACATGGGGGAAGCGTCTAGCAGCTTCTTGCAGAAGTCACCCCTTCAGCCCCTCCACCACTACCAAAACCTTTCCACACAAAATCAAAATAGGTGGATCATATCCTAATTTTCAGCTAGGATAGATTTAATTTTCACAAGAAGCTGGAAGAGGACAGAGCCAGGACAGGCAATGCAAAGTAGACAAAGGGTGTATTCCATATCTCATGAAATCATACTCAACAAAAATGGGGCTAAACAGGGAGAGATGGGCACCAGAAAGACTGTTTTCAGATTATGGGGTGAGAAATGTGCAGCACCCATTTTATATATCCTGTTATAGACACCATTCTTGTTATTGTTCTCTTCCTTTGCTGTCCCAGTCCTTTTTCTTCTGATTGTCATCTCCATCCCACCTGGGGAGGGTGGGGTGAGAAGTCAGTGAGTTGTGCTCAGTTGACAGCTAAGGGTAAATCACAAAATTAAAAATAATTCTTTAGGCTGATAAAATCTATGAATCCTCACTTGGTTTAGTCAGCTTGCATTTGGCTGACAATAGCTTACAAAGCAGCTAGTACCATTTTAGGGTTTTGCTTCTTTTGTTTTAACTTAACTAATTAATCTCTATTGGGTCATTCACTGCTCCTTTTTCCTTTCTTCTCCTACATTTCCTCCTAAAAGAGTAGTTATTAATGTATTTTCCACCTTATCTTCCTACAGTAATATGTTTTATTGCTCAGACATACATGAGAATTCTACTGCTATCAAAATGCCAAATTTAAGCAGAAAGAAACAAGGTGTAGAGTGAAAATGTTTTGTTATCTGAAAATGAAGTGAAGAAATGCAGGAAATAAAAGGATGTCTTTTACAGTGAATCCACTAGGGCCTTTGATGAATGGGACAGGCAGATTTGGCAAACAATTTAAAGCTGGAACATAGAGTGCCATGTGATATGAAACAAATGAATCCATCTTCTGCACAAGTGATTTTGATGGCCACAGAAGCACTGACTATCTTGTCATTCCCACCTTGAAGGTTTGTGGTTTAACCCCAGCAAGCAATAAAGTATCACACAGCTACTCACTCCCACTCCCCTGGTGGGTTGGGGAAGAATTGGGAGGGTAAAAGTGAGAAAAAACGTCATGGGTTAAGATAAAACCAGTTTAATAAAACAGAAACAAAACCAACACACCAACAGTTTTAAAGACAAGAGAGAAACCCTGCCCCTCACCCCCACCCCCAAAAAAATCAAAAACCCCAAACAAACAGAAAGAGAAAGCAAAATAAAGTACAAGAAAGGCAAGTGATTCAGATGAAAACAATTGCTCACCACCAACAAAATGATATACAGACAAACAGTATTATTGCTTAGCATGATGTCGTATGGTACATAATATCACTTTGGTCAGTTGGGGTCAGCTGTCCTAACTTTATGCCATCCCAACTCTTTATGCACCTCCAACCTACTTGCTGGCAGGGCGGTCTGAAGCAGCAGAAGAGGTTTTGATGCCGTGTAAGGACCGTTCAGGGAGAACCAAAATATCTCTGTGTTATCAGCACTGTTATCAGTATAAACACAAAACATATCCCCAGAAAAGCTACTGTGAAGAAATTTAACTCTATACCAGCCAAAACCAGCACAGCAGAGAAACTTGTTCACTGTGAGGGGGACAGAGCGCTGGAACAGACTGCCAAGAGAGATTGTGGAGTCTCCTCCTCTGGAGATATTCAGAACCCACCTGGATGCATTCCTGCGTGATTTCATCTAGGTGATCCTGCTCTGGCAGGGGGTGCTGGACTACATGATCTTTCAAGCTCCCTTCCAACACTTAACATGATATGTGATTCTGTGATCTTCTCAGACTCTGAGATGCTCCTTAGTCTGCACACCTATTCCCAAAACTCAGCCACCAGGCAGAAGCATTAATCAGCCCAGGTACACCTCCTAAAGGTATCATCCTCATCTCCTGAAGCATCCCCTGGCACACTCTTCAGCCTGAAAACTAAACATTTCTACAAGGTGCTAGAAGCTCTGGAGCAGAGGACATGACTTTCTGCTGGTGGTCAGCGTTGTACCCCATACTTTGCTGCTGGGCACATATATATATATATACATATGTATATATCTGCAAATGTATAAATATATATATATATATATATATATAAAAGCACTGCATTTAGGTGGGCTGGTTGTTTTATCCTGTTTAAATCACTTGCACTGCTGGGTACAGCCTGTGCTTTATGTTCATTCATGCTACACCCCCTCTTCAGTGGCAGCCTCTTCCTGTCCTCTTGTGTGCCTTACATGTACCTCACTGCTGCTTTTTGCCACCGCTGCTGCTACTGCTTCTCCACACTCTATTGCAATGCTCATTGCAGTTTGGTGAAACATTATGTAAAAGGGATTTAAAATAGTTCTTATAGAAGATTAAAGTAATAAAGATTACTAAAATGGACAATGTTAAGATTCTTTCAAGGCTAAAAGGTCCTGTGATAAAAGGCATTATATAGCATTTCAGAGGTACTGACATCAATTAGGAAAAAGTATAATTTCATCAAATGTATAGGCACTACTTACTGTTAGGTGGGTAAGAACATAAATGAGAGATGTTTTCAAAAAAATTTGATGATTCTTTTTACAAAAGAATTGTTTCTTAGATCTCTCTTCCCATACCTCTTAAAAAAGAATAAAAGCAAAGATAAGTGAAATTTTGGTGGCCACATGGTGAGACCAGATGAGACAACTCACAATCAGAGAGTCATCATAAAACATAAGAGGTTTCCATGACTCTGTCTCGACTTAAATTGTGAAGAAGTGATTTGTGGTCAGAGTACCAGAAACATGCAGCAGGGATAAAAAGCAGATAGAAGTCCTAATACATAAATGTATTAGATTGAAAATAATTAGATTATGCCATCTATAATAATGTGTGCACCTTTAATTCAGGTGGTTTGTTGTTTGTTGTTTTTTTTTTTTTTAAACACAGAACTTCATAAGCTTTTTTTAAAAAAAAAATAAAACCCACAACAAAATACGGATATTTATCTATAAACCAGAAAAGTCCTTATACTTGACTCATATGTGCTTTGGAAAGTTTAAGGCATGCTACCATTGTTTTATTTGATATATTCTTTTGCACTTTTTCCTTTGAAATAGCTGAATTGAACTTATACCATGGTCTTACAGGCCATGAAGGGGCATTTCTGACTTTTGTATGAGGTAAAAGGTGTTGCTGGTGCTACTTGGTAATTATAGTACTCCTTTTGCTTTCAGACACACCTCTGAAACACAGTCTGTAGAAGTCTGTGAGGAAGGGTATTATAATGGCATTTTAGGACATGCCTTTATTATCACTGGTGAACAACCAGTATAGTTGCTGCCCATGAAGCAAAGGAGACACCTCATCACAGAATGCTGAATGAAAAAGGTATGCAACAACTAACAGAAAGTAGAAGTGAAACAGGATTGAATGACATACATTTTTGTATAATGAAGCCTAGCAAAAAAAAAATACAAGAAAATTACTGCATGATGTGTCATTAGCTTCCACCTCTGATAACACGTGAGTTTGCATATGTCTCTGGCATCTGATTTTGCATTGTACTCTTTTTGGATCAATCATACAGGCAAAGAGATTGATTAGATATGTAAACTTGAGCTGGAAAAAGAATGCAAACACAGGAATGGGGTATTGACCTGTGTCTACCTGCCAGTAGACTAACAAAACGTTCTAATTACTTTTTTTTTCAAATCAAAAAAGACTGTGGGCAAGCATCCAAGGCCCATAGGCACTACAGCTCATGGCAAGATTTTTGCCACTCGGGACCTTGTTCTTGCTGCCCATCAATCTTCTAAAGTCTTACTGTTCTCTTTTCTTTTCAAATTGATCAAAATTGCATTAGACAGAAGAACAGATTGCTGTGTACATAGTTTACAAATATATCTGTAAGATAATCTCCAAAGGCATGTAAGACTGAGTAAGTAATTTTATAGTATATAAAATATAGTAGAATGACATTCAGATTTTCTGGGGAAATGATGCTGCTTAAAGTCTTATTGATGCTATCACAAAGGTAAGAAACTGGTCGCATAAATTAGAAAGAATGGAATTTTCTTTGATTAAACTGATGAGCTACCAGATGCTAGTAAAGTCTCTTAAATTATTTACTTAAAAGTATACTGGCTGGAAATAAATGTCCAATTTTTTAAAAAAATTAAAAGTAAATAATAAATAATCATTGTTTACCGTTGCATCTAGTTCAAATATCAAACCTGCTGACTATAACAGTGTAATAAGAGAACGTTGTTGAGAAGGAGAAAGAGTAGAAAAAACATGCAGAATATATCTTTGGAGTGAGGCTTGAATTTGGGAAACTAAAGCACAATAATAATACCTATAGCTTTATAATCCTACTTTTCATCCATCCACAAATCACAAGTTTACATAAGAATAGCAGTCATATTACTGTAAATCAAAGGAAATTGAACTGAGCATAGGAGACATGACAGAAGGCTCCTTTTAAAGAAGAGTCCAGCGTTTCTTTTGTAACCAGTGAATATATGTCATATGATGTGGCATATGAATGATGAGAATGGACCATTCAAGAAAAGCTCTAGAAAAAAATTGGGTGGGGAGAGTTGGGGGGGGGGCAGGAAGGAGAATTGTTGGTTTGAATGTGCTGCATCAGTCTACGGAAGGCACTGCTGAAGTATCTGAAGTATTTTCTATCATCTGAAGCCCCTCACCAAATGTTTTGTTTCATGACATTCTACAAACTTTTCTCTTCCAGCCAGTGAAAAGTTGATGAAATTTTATTGCATCATGGAAGATATAACCCATCTGGGAAACCTGGCCCAAAGAGAAGGTTAAGCGTACAAAGCATTTGCACAATAAATCCCGTGACTCAGGCTTGTGGACTTCTATTGAAAAATGTTCTGTATCCTCATCTTTCGAGAGTTGGGGTTTTTTTATAGACAAAATTATGAGGTTTTTCCACAGGAAGCAGACATTTTTCACACAAACAAGAATTACTCTGCTGAAAACCAGTTTTCTGTCAAAACCATTTTAACTGAAAACTTTGAGCCATCTGTTTTACATCATCACAGTGAGATGAATTTGGAGGTAGCTTGGTACAGAGTACAGTCAATTCCAAGTGAATATGCCTCTACCAGCTGGTACAGAGCAGCTAACAAATCTGAAGATATAATGTTCTGTAGAACTCAGACAAACTATTCTAAGTAATTCAATACCTTGAAAAAGTCAACTCCATTATAGTCACAGTAAATATTTTTTTTTAGTTTCAATCAGTGCTAGAAAGCAAATCAGGTATCTGTTATTCATCTGGCCCCTTGACAGTATTAATGGAAGAGGGGAAATGGGGGTTATGGTATGTACAGTGGGCACATCTGTTCTGGTAACAAAATTATGTCCTGTGTAGTAAACAAGGTGATCCGAACAAGGCATGCCATCTGTGTTTCTTGCAGCTTGCTTGCTTATTATTTCAATGTACTCTAATGTACATCCTGTCTATATTCTGTATATGTCTAATAAGGGCTTTTTCTCTTTATGGAATATCTTGTTTCTACATATTGTCAACATGTCAGTGTTCTGTGAAAGTGATATCAATTACATCTTTTAGCATAATTTGAGGGAAGATGTATATGATCCACTTTGAAGAATATGAAGGGAAAAAAGATATAAAATATTTATCTAGTATCTATTAAAAATCTTTACTATCAAATAATTTGTTTTTTACAAAAAGTCTATGCTGACCATAAAGCTATGCCAACAAGAGAAAACCTTCCTGAAATCAGAAAGAAGATAATGCCGATGCAGATGACTATCCGTGATTTAAAACTAGGAAAAATGGCCAAATCTTGTAGATAAGACAAAAACCAAACAGCAACAACAACAAAAAAACAAAAACAAAAACAAAAACAAAAACAAAAAAAAAAGAAAAGATAAAAAGGGGGGGAATGGTAATGTGGCTTTGTTAATTCTGTTTAATGAGGACTGCTAAAAGAAATATACCATGAATCCCAAAATTTGGATACCATAGAAATGAAATGGACAGGGGTGTAAGAGTGATAAATAGGAAGAAAGAAGAAGAATCTGGGAGAGGAAAGAGTGAAAAAGGATATATAAAATGACACAAATGGTTTAATCAGAGGTCCCTGTTGAGCATTCATGCACACAGCCAACACATTTTAAAGGATGATAAACACTTTATTTCCATTGTACTCACATATGACTTTCCTATGAGAAAGTAAGAGCATGAGATACCTTCCCTGGCATTGGTGAGAGAAGAACTTTTCATAACATTGATGTAACATAACATAACATAACACAACATCCTAATATAACATGACTGAACTGATAACCCATTCCTTCCCTGTCTACTGTTATATTTTCTATAACTTCATGTACCTTTATTGGATAGAAAGATCACTTAATAATAGTATCATTTATGTAAAAGCCTTCTACAATGTAGGAATCCTTTATATTAGAGAAGATTCTTCCAGCTTTTACAGCCTTTCTTCTTTCCTGAATTTTTTTTACTGGGTTCAGTGACCTCACGGTTTATTTGTGTTCTTCTTACTATTCATGTCCTGTTTCTTTGGACTTTCTTCAGTGTCACTAGACTACGGTGTCCAAATACAGCAGTGTAACTCCAGCCCTACCAATCCTAAAAATATGGTATAATAAAAGAAAAATAAACCAAACATGTCAGGGTTATACTTACATCCGTATAAAGGGGTGTTCTGTAAACATCATGTTTTTGGTAGTCACTGCCAGGGAAGCTAATAAAAGTGACCAACAGGCAGAGAGCAGCCTCTGAGCTATTGCCTGCTAGATTTTTCCCATCTTATGTTTTCCTGGCCGTTATTGGACCTGCCTACCCTGACAATAATCACATTTTGAGTCATGCATTTGTTAATGAAAGTCGTTTACTCTGCAACACGACCACATGAATGCCTTCAGTCTGTGATGTGCTATGACTCCTACTCCCAACTCTTTGAACACATTTTAGTGCTTTTGCTACCCAGCTATCCTACATTTTGATTTGTGGACTTAATTTATCTTCTGAGATATGTTTTGTACTTGTCCTAAATTAAGTTCTTCACTTTTGATCTCAAGAATTCAGTTCTTGAGTGGAAAGGAAAACATACGCTCGTGGAGTTCTATGAAATGTGCTTCATTTATATTTAGTCTTTGAATATTAGTTGTCGCAAAATCTAATGAATTGCACAATTTCATCTAGATCTTTCCTTTGTGTGCATAGAAAAAAATGTATTCTATGTCTTGCTAATTCAAGATAAATGAGATCTACACATTCACAGGTTCATAATTCAAACATAAAAGAAGCGATGAGATTTATTACAAAACTTTATTATATATTGGAAGAGACTTCTCTTGAAAGCACAACAATCTGTAAACTGCTATTTTTTATCTTCCGGGCACATTGAATCTGGCTTGGGTTTTTTTAGTTCTTTTATTGAGATGATGAGTAAAATAGTCAGGATCGATCAATAAGTGCAATAGGACTCTCTAGGCTAACTGTCTCTCTCAGTAGAACGGTTCTCTATGCACTAGTGCAGTCACAAGGCTACTGTACAAGGAGTTGGTGATCCACATGCTTGATTGCTTCTAATGCATACAGTTCCACTTTGAATAGCCTGTGACAACTTACCAGCCAGCTGTGACAGAGTATCTGTGATTACTCTGGTGTATCGCTCTGTACAAGTGGTGGCATGTGGCTGCTTTATAAAATAGTATAATTACGCAATGCATAGTTGCTCAATATACATTTATTTGGTGTGTACTCAATCATAAGTATATATAGAGAGCTTTGCTTTGCTGACATGAAATATTATGTACACTTGTTGGAGAACTATAACTTTATTGTGGTAAAGTGTTTACAGCATACTTTTGAAGAGTCTCTTCAGAGCTAAGTCCATATTAGAGATATATCTGCTATCAGTGGTTGATTAATCTGTACTGTAAGCAAGACCTTATGAAAGTATTAGAAAACTTTGATCTGGTGTACCTCAACATGCATGTACCTCTCTTGCAGCACATCATCCTCCATGAGGTGGGCCTCAGCTCATGTGGCAACAAGCAGGATTCTCAGCAGCAGCAGATGTGTAAGACTGCTACAACTTTTTCTATAATTTACATCCTTTTAAATTAGTTAGTTGGCTTTGTGTATCTGTGCTTTTCTTACTGAGATCCCAAAATTGCTGACACCTCCTTGGTGCAAAACAGCCTCTCAAGACATCTGAACAAATGTTCATTCTACACAACATATTCTCCTTGACTAAACTGGACTAAAAAGCATATCCTCCTGTAGGCTTTCTTAAAATCCTATAATCAGGTTGAATTTAGTTAAAATTTGAAGTAATTCCCATACTAATACTAAGGATAGCACAAATACTGTGCAGCTTTCAAGACCTCATTTTAGCAACTGACTGCTTTGCATTTATTTAATGCTGCTGAAAGCTGTGCTCTTTTTCACTTCATAGTTTCTACTTCCTTATGGTCAAGGAACGCTTGTGATTCCTAGGAATCTGTGATAGCAATGCCACAAAGCAGTGGTGCTGTTGCAGCTGGTGAGATATAAATAGAATCAGCCCCGTAGCAAGATTTGTCTTAGGCATCAAAGGCCAGCAACATGGAAAGCTCAGCTAAAGGATTTCAAAGTGTGCCAGAAATTTTATCTACCTTCTAAACTGTAGGAAAATGTCTTGTTCAACTGAACACCATGGATTAGTGCCTTAACTACAGCCAGTTGTTGATATGCCAACACAAGAATCACTATGGTACTCTAATGCCATTAGTTAAAAGCCATTAGAAGACACTCCATTTGACTCTTCCAATTCAAAAGTGTGGGTTTTGCTATGCATTTTTTGATTAAGAAGTAACACATGGGAGAAAACATAACATTGTAGTTCAGTTCATCCCCAGATTTTGTGTGTAATAGATTTAAACACAATCTACATAAAGTTTCGTACAGTTTTGCCACAAATACTTTATCTGAAGTAAGGAACATGCAAGAAAATAAAGAATGGTCTAAGTACCATATATAAGAAGACCTATATAACTGATTAGCAAGTAAAGGCACCTTACTTTGCCTAAGAAATGGAATAATACATGTGCAAGCATAAGATCAGGGAGAGAAGATCTGTACAATACCAGATTGTGTGAAACAAATAAATAGCAAGTTGTGGAAGACAAGTGAATATTGAGATTTCAAGGACTGTTTCTATAGTTAATCCTGTGATGCCAATAAAGATCAGAAAATTAAAAATAAGACTGGCATAATCTAGTACGGAATTTGAAAGTGTTAATATTCCCATTAATGAAAGAAACATCTCACTAAATTTTAGGTTTATGTTCCTTTGTTGTATGTTTGGTGGACTGGTTATTCACAGATGTATCAGGAGAAAACCTCAATGAACTGTTCCTTTCTCCATCATATTTGTCAGGAAGTCTACACACAGAACTGGGAAACTGATGAGCCAGTGACCATCTGTCTGCTCTTGACTTGAACACTTGGGAAATTTATTTGTGATTGATTTTTTCACTTTTCAATTTCCAGGGCCTATCTCAACTAAGGCTGGTATTTTAGTCTTTCCAGAACTCTTCTTTTGCCCATAATTGGCACTGTTGTGCTCCATTTGCCCTGTTTACCAGACCTTCTTTTTCAGGCCTTTATTGTCAGATCAGTGCAGAATGTGGTGGGGTTTTTTTTTGGTTCAGTTTGGGTTGGGTTTTTTGTTTGGGTTTTGGGTTTTTTTTGTTTGTTTGTTTGCTTGTTTTGCTTTTTTTCTGTACTGCACCATATTTCTCTGTTTTCATGACTTTCTGCATATTGGGACAATGTTTGGAGATTCAGCAGCCTTGAAAGGCAGAATTGCCATTGCAATGGTGAGGGAGGAATACTCATTGAAGAAAACTGTAGAATGCAAGTGCATGGTACATTGTCCTTCAAAACGAAGGCCAAGAAGAGGACAAGGAGAACGAGGCCTAAGAATGTTGGTAAATCAATCAATAGATAGGATCTGTGAGATATTTAGTGCTGCTAATGATGAAATATTGTTGCAATATATATTTAATTTTCAATGTTAAGTACTTACTGAGAATATAATGTTAAGTACTTACTGAGAATATCTATATCAACTAAGTATTTCATACACCATTTAGTAATCAAATAATAATAATAAAAAAAAGATTTAGTCACCCCCCCCCCTTTTTTTTTTTTCATTTTGTCTCATTGTCCCAGACGGTTTGGAATATCTGACAAAACAATAAATACGGAATTAACATTGCAATTCCTTACCTGTACAGCTTTCAGATTTACCTGTTGCTGCAGGTGTCAGACTTTCAGGGAGTTGGGATGTACACATGGCTGTGAAACATCAGCAGAAGCACATAACGTAGCTGTAATTTGCCATCAACAAAAAAACGATGCCAAGTATACAAAATACTCTTTATGGTTTATTTGACAATGGCTTTTCTAATCCCATTGCCTCTGCCTCTAAATCTGCCTTTCAGAAGATCCCATAAAATTATCTGATATTGGAATCTCTCTGAAACACACCTTAGATGTCCTATTCTCATACTGAAAAGAAAGACAAGGAGATGGTATGAAATTAACAATAAGTGAAAATACATTAAAATTTTAAATACTTACAGCATAAAATAAACCAATTTTCCATTATCCATGGTTTTCTCCTGCTTACCGTTGACCATAGCATTTACTTGGACCTAAGGTACTTACAACTAATGCAAAGAATGTCCTCTAATTGTCATCAGCATTGCCATTTTATAGAATTTTATATAGTCTGACAAACTTGACTTTTTCCACACTGCTTCACATATACATAAATCATTTGATTTTAGAGCCATTAAGAAAGAGTCAAAAAAGGTCCATTTTTATTAAGTAGATGAACTCAAACTCAGTTTCATGTAAAGTAATGGAGTGAGAGAATCTTCAGCTTTTCTGATTGGGTTAAGTCAATTCAGTCTTCCTTTTAAACCATGGTATTCATTAATAGATGTGTTTTAGAATTCTTCAGGTTTGATAGTGCAAAGTAGAGAAGTCAAGACAATGACTTTAGCTCTGAGGCTGCAGAATGATTACCTGTTGCAGTTGTGCATAGCTGGGTGGTGGGAGAGAACGGGGGGACTGCAGAAAAGGGCTGCTGTAAGGGGCAGCTAGAGTTCTCTGCAGGCACCAGACTGTAAATGTCGGCAGATTCAAGGCCAAAGTTGCTGCTGACCAAGGCTGAGCCAATTGGTGATGGTCACAGCTCCAAAATGGACTGTCGTGGTTTTACCCCAGCTGAGAGCAGAGCACCACGCAGTCGCTTGTTCATTAAAAGGGAGTGGGTGGGGAAGTTGGGGGGTGAGGGGGAGAGGGAAAGGAACGAGAAAAACCAGAAAAACCAAAGAACCAAAACCTCACGGGTTGGGATAAGGATACTATAACAGCAGAAGGATAGATATAACAATGATGACAGGACTTTATAGCAAAAAATATATGAAACTGGTGATACACAATGCAGTTTCTCACTGAACCACACAACTCAGTCTGTGCAGCCCAGAGTCATCCCGAAAAACCAGACTGTTCCCAAAACCATGCATCCTGGAGCCACCTGCTTTTCCTCCCATCAGTCCCCCCCTTATGCTGAGCATGACATAATTGGCATGGAATACCCGCTTTGGCCAGTTCAGGTCACCTGTCCTGGCTGCATCCCCTCCCTTCTGGTTAGTAGGGAAATATATACAACTGAAAAAGTCCTTGACTGCTTGGCAACAACTAGAAACATCAGGGTGCTATCAGCACTGCTCTCATCCTGACTCCCAGACACAGCATTTCACCAGCTGCTAGAAAAAAAATAAACTCCATCCTAGCTGAAACCAGGACATTACCACAATTCAGAATTTAGAAATGGACATCATCTAAGAAAACTGGTCCTTTAACCTGGAGAAAGAGTAGTCTATTTGCTTACAAAATGTGGATTAAAAGCTAAATAATCCTAGTACAAAACTTGTAAAAATACATCTTACTGACTTTAATAAGATATAGAACATATGTAATTTAAGACTAGTTTCAGTGGCTCCATGTCATATATTAGATGTTTTAATCACAAAATCCCATCTGTGGATAGCATTCACCTGGTAACATTGAACAGCTTCTTGAAACTGGATTAAAAGAATCACAAACAGTACAGAATTACACCTTACTGGTTCAATCTCAGAGAAAGTCTTGAAAGAACCACTTTATTTAAATAGTAGCTATGGATTCATTTTTATGAAGCCCAAATTTACATGCATAATTTTCTGGAGGAAAATAAAGGTCTTGAAAAGTAAGGTACTGGTTCTCCTAGCAAAGTGATAAAAGCTAGAAAAGTGAGCAGTGGATTGAACATGTTTCACTAAATTCAATGAGTGCTGCTGCACAAGAGTGCATTTCATATGTCATAGGTCATAGCCAGTTCAGAAACTTTGTCACAAACAGAATATGTATTTTTAATAGCAAAAGTTTTCAGCTGCAGAAGTGTGCTAAATACCAAGTCAGATCTTAGAGAGAAGCAAACAATTAAAGCAAAAAAATACCTCCATCAACTCTAGCCCTTTGATAACAGCCACAATAACAATGCTACATTTCTTTTCAATTTGAGTTATTTTGAAACTGAAATATATTCTCTGCAATTGGAGATAATTATTTTCTTTCCCTGAAGCCACCTGGAGCTTTTAAACTGAGAGGTGAACAATTAAGAAAGCAGCAGTTCAGATAAATATTTAAACCTAAGGGATTAAGCAACTACAAATTAATCTTTAACTGTGGTCTTCCTTCTCGTAGTGATGTGAAATTTCAGTTAACTTGTCAAGCATGACTTAAAATACCTGGGTCATTTCATTTCAGTTGACACAGTTTGAAGCTTTATCTATAAGACTATTGTAGCCTAAAACTAAGTGACTAAAAAAGCTAGTGTCTTTGCTGAAGATTAACCACTATAACATAGGGAAATTTGCATTTGGGACAAAAAGAGAAGAAATATAAGGTAGGACCCTGTCTCTGTACTGCATTTGCTCTTCTTCTTAAAAATATAGATTATCTTTCTAGATACTGGAATAAGAAACAGTATCACAAAGCAAAGTTCCCCTACTTCTCGCATATTTGTTTTATATTATCTTACTATATTTTGTCAATACAGAGCCTCATTATGATTCATGTTAGGTTGTGTTATGGACATAACATTACAGCCGAATTTAGAATTCTGCATACATACAATACAGAGATGCATGAGAGGTCACAGGCTAGCATACTGAGACAGATCTACCATTTCAAAGTAATAGTCATCTTTACTTTGTATTTCTGAAGAACTGGCTTAACGGTCTGTACCCTGCCCTTTTAATGCACTAAGTCTCATTTCTATTAACTGGGATCCATATATAGAAATCGATAGACAGAATTTTCCATAATCTGGGTGGAGATACTAAAAATGTATGTCCATCCATCATTTTGCCAAAGCAAAGCCTATCAGGTTTAAATCTTTGAATGAAAAATGGCTATTAATTCAGTTATGCTATTTAAAAACAATGTCCCTGATATGAAATTATATTTTTATTTAAAATAGTACATATTTGTGCTTAGTCACTATCATAAATGATTTTTCTATATAAAATAAGTAATTATTGTATTTTTAAAATTCCTTTCCCTCTGAACTGCAGTGGATGTAATAATCCCACTTGACTATTAAAACCTCTTTAAATGCCATGTAACAAGTGGCCTATAAAACATTTAATTTAATCAATATAATTTTTTAAATACTTCTGTACAGTAAGTTACATTTTTTATATATTTTTCAGAATGTCATCATTTGCAAGCCTGCCAGAATCTTCAATAAACTCACTTTCAATATTTGTAACTCTTGCAGTGTGTGACAAATTTAAAGGTTCCATTAATGCACATAATGGGTGTTATAAACAACAAAAAATAAATTAAACCCCTCTTTCTTTAGGCTAGATAATCAATGCGGATACAATAGAATCATAACTATTTGAAGTCTTGAATTTCAACACTGAAGATACTAGAAAAATGCTATTCTGCATTAGCGGTAATCTCTTTTATATGGAAGAATAAAACTGTGCTTCTTACTGTGGCCCATTTTTCTGTGGTGGTTCACATAAGAATTTTGGTGGCAGCCCACAAGCCTACTACCTTAAGAATGTTCTCACACCTTTAAAAGTTCAATAAATTTAAACCATCAAATTTAAGGTTATTGGTTAAGGTTTCTTATTTAAGGTTGCAATTAGTGTAAGAATTACTTTTATGCATTATAAGGAATTGTAGGAGTGGTAGGTGTTAATATGAAGAATATTTGCAATGTAATGCTTAAAATTATTAGTATTATAACTTTTATGATACTCTGTAGAGGTCAGGTAGCCATTGTTTCACACAGAGATTTGTCATGTGGTCAGAAATCGGTTTGTGTTTCAGCTGTTTTCATATTTAATAGAATACTCAATTTCATGAGGAAATAATCAAATTACTTCTGGAAGTGATACGTCTCTTCCTCTGTTTAATATTCGAATGCTGATGCTACATCCTTTCAGAACTTCATTGGAATATGTAATTTTTTTATATCTCTTATTTTTTTATGATTCTCCTTTGACGGTTCCTTTCTATTAAATTACTGCTTCCCTCTGATCATCAGTTACAGTGTTCTGAGAAGGCTAAACGAAATCATAAGTCCAAGATATCAAATTTTTCTCTGCTAGTCTTGCTTGAGACAAATTGATTAGGCAATTTATATCTTCCTGTTGCAGTTGGAGGATCCTGAAATTTCATTGTAGAATTAGCTTCCAAGAAAATTAAATATTTTACCTTGATGTTGTTTATATTTTTAAGTCTTAAGCTTTTCTAACTTCAGCAATTTAAGCTTAAGATCCTAAATGAAGTTTAAACTTCTAAAATAAAGGTTTGTGTCAATCTCTCTCAATTTATCTAATTCTAATAAGGAGTATGATAACAAATTATAGCAACAATAGTAAGGAGAACTGTAAGTTTTAACCAATTCTTTATTTACAGAAAAAACAAAATGTAAAAGGAGGGATTGTTTTTTAAGAATATTCAAATTGTCCTTATATCAAGGCACCTATTAATTTACACATACTTTAGCACTCCTCTTAGAAAAAAAAGTACTGGGAAAATGTATTATACCTTTAATATTAAAAAGTGCTTAAGGTAAACATAATATAAATTCAGGTGGACATAAAATAATGAGAGATATGGAAAAATGCTTGTTGCATACTATATTCTGCAAAATTCTTGGTTCATGCTGATGTTTAAATGAACATCTGAAACAAATAGCAGTCAGGACATTAATTGGCCCAGGGAGGAGTGAGAGGGAAAGTGAAAGCAAGAGTATAGAGACAGAAACCACTCATATTTGGCCACGCTTCTTAGAGACAAATCATTGCTCTAATTACATTGTAGTTCTTGACTTTACAGTTCTTTTTAATACATGTCTTTCTGAATAGTAAATTTAAAGTAATCACATGTTTTCTATCAAGAAAAAAAAAATCAATGTTTCATTCATTTCAGTTCTTCCTAACTTCTAACGAAAGAAATGGTTTTTTTACATTTAATTAGCAAAGATCCACACTGTCAATCCATAAAAGCATTCAAAATAAAATTACATGGGGTTTTTTTGACAGTATGTTATAGTTCAAAATGTTTTAGAACCCTTTCCAGAACTTTCAAAAATCTCTGATAGATCCCTGTGATTATGGCAATTAATATTTTATTCATTAGCTGATTGACATTTAAGAGCACATACTTTGAGGACAGTTTCTTCTTAGAAGGTGAAGGCAAAAAAAAAAGTTTTAAAAACTTGAGATTGCATTTCTGGATATGCAGGATTTCTCCTTTTTAGTTAATTAGTAGCAGGTTCTTTTGGAATCTAGAAAGTTGGTAACTTAAAATTCTTGTCTATGAAAACTCAACAGTTTGAAACTTTTTAAGGATTTAGTCAGTAGCCTTTTCATGGCCCATCTATTTCTTTAACCTGTCTTTTTCAACATTAAAAATTAAATTACATTTAAAAAATTATTTAGAATAGAAGAATAGAATAGAACACTTCAGTTGGAAGTGACCTAAAATTGTCATCTAGTCCAACTCTCTGACCTCTCCAGAGCTGAACAGAAGTTAAAGCATATTATTAAGTGCATTGTCCAAATGACAAACTTGGGAAAGTCTCTAGGAAATTGGTTCCAGTGTTTGATTACACTCTCAGTAATGAAAAGCTTCCTAACAGGTTTGAAACATTCCCATATATCCTGTAACTACCTACCATGGAGCAGAGATCACCACTTTTTGGGAGACTTTCATCAGTAGACATGTGAAGACAATGACCCCTTTTTCTGTATGTTTTGTGTTTTCCAGTAGTACAAAGATAGCTGCAGTGCATCATTTCCTTTTTGTCACATACATGTGGGGTTTTTTTATGATTTTTTTAGACATGCTTCACAGATAAACAGATTCTTAGAATGGTAGAGCTTGGAAGGAACCTCTGGACATCATCTAGTCCAACCCCTAAATATGCCAAAGCAAGATGACCTGAATCATGTTGTGTGGGATTGTGTCCAGGTTGTTCTTGAGTATCTTCAGAGGAGGAAACCTGGCAACCTCTGTGGAAAACTTGTTCCAGTGCTCTGTCACCATCAAAGTTTTTTCTTATGTTCAGATGAAACTTCTTGTGTATGAGTTTGTACCCGTTGCTCCTTGTCTCATTACTGGGCACCACTGAGAAGGGTCTAGCCGCTTCCTCTAGACATCTACCCTTTAGAGACTTTTAAGTGTTGTTCAGATCCCCTCTCAGTCTTCTCTTCTCTAGACTAAACAGACCCAGGTCTCTCAGGCTTTTCTCATAAGGAATATGTTCCAGTCCTGTATTCATCTTTTACCTCTGATGGACTGCCTCCAGTGGTTTCCTGTATTTCTTCATCTGGGGACCCCAGATCTGGACAGAATATTCTAGATGTGGTCTCACAAGGGCAAAGTAGAGGGGGAGAAGAACCTCCCTTCAACTGCTGGTCTTGTTCTTCTTAATGTACTCCAGGATACCATTGGCCTTCTTAGCCATGAAGGCACACTGCTAGCTCACAGAAAGCTTGTTATATACCAGGATTCCCAGGTCCTTCTCTGGTGAGCTGCTACTTAAAAGTTCAGCCCCTAACCTGTACTAGTGCATTGGGCTGCACTATTCCTCCATAGGCGAAGGAGTCTACGCTTGCCCTTATGGAATCTCATTTAGTTCTTTTTTGCCGGATTCTGTAGTCTGGATCTCACTGAATGATTGATAGGTATAAGAAGAGGAAATATGGATAAGTATTAATTTATAAAATTATTAATAGAAGTGACAAACTATACCAGATAGAAATTTGAATCTGATTCAAGGCATTCAACACTGTCCAGCGTGATTTCTTTTTGTCTAAATTGGAGAGATATGGACTTGACAGCACTCAGTGAATAAGGAACTGACTGGATGGTCACACTCAAAGAGTTGTAGTCAATGGCTCAATGTCCATGTGGAGGCCCATGATGAGTGGTGTTCCTCAGGAGTCAGTACTGGAACTGGCAATGCTCAATATATTTGTTAGTGACATGGACAGTGGGATTGGGTGCACCGTCAGCATGTTTGCTAATGACCCCCTGCTGTGTGCTGAGGTCAACACACTGGAGGGAAGAGATACCATCCAAATGAACCTTGAGAGGCTGGACAGATGGGCCCATGTGAACTGAATGAAGTTCAACTAGGCTAAGTGCAAGGTCCTGCATGTGGGTGGGTGCAATCCCAACCCACCTACAGGCTGGGCAGAGAAGGGATTGAGAGCAGCCCTGAGGAGAAGGACTTGGGTGTGCTGATCAATGACTAGCTCAACATGAGCCGGCAGTGTGCACTAGCAGCTCAGAAGTCCAACTGTGTCCTGGGCTGCATCAAAAACAGTGTGCCAGCAAGTCATGAGAGGTGATTCTGTCCCTCTACTCTGTTCTCATGAGACCCCACCTGGAGTACTGCAATCATCTCTGGCATCCCCACTACATAGAGCTGTTGGAACAAACCCAGAGGAAGGCCATGAAGATGATCGGGGGCTGGAGAAGAGAGGGCTCTGGTGACACATAATTATTGCCTACCAATACTGCAAAGAGTCCTACGGGAAAGTGGAAGAGGGACATTAATCAGGAAGTATTGTGTTAGAACAAGGGGGAATGGCTTCAAACTGAAAGAGGGTAGGTTTAGTTAACATGTTAAGAAGCAATTCTTTTCTGTGAGGGTGTTGGAACACTGGAACAGGTTGTCCAAGAGAGGTTGTGAAAGCCCCAGCCCTGGGAATGTTTAAGGGCAGGTCAGATGAGGCTTTGGGAAACCTGGTCTTGTGAAGGGTATCCCTGTCCATAGCAGGGATGTTAGAACTAGATGATTTTAAGATTTCTTTCAACTGAAAGAATTCTATGACTAAGAATTACTGTAGCTGAATGCTGTAACCACCTTTCTGTTCTTTTCCTACCGAATAATTGTGGTAATTTACAAAATAATGTAACAGAAAAGCTGGCATGTTTATCTAATTTTATCCAGACCCCCAAGGTGGGTATTCTTTAAAAAGAATGAGAGAACTGAAGATACACAGACTTAAGAGTGAATGAGAAGTTTGATCTTATTTAAGTACCAAAATAAAGATTAACCACTCGTAGTAAAAATCTGACCCAAATGCCAAAGTTCAGGGTAAAGGAAAATGTGTCTCTACCCTTCTTTTGAAATTAGTCAGAGCAGCCAACTTCATTTGCAATCAACCACTCCCCAAAACCTCAGACAATTAAGCAAAAACCCACCAACACACTCCTCACCCCCACACCCTCACCTCCCCCAAACAAAACTCAAAAGCTTCCAATAGGAACAAAAGAATGAGATTCAGAGACTCATATTAATTTCATTATTCCTTAAAACACACAGCTGCAGGGGGCATCCCAGTCACAGGCACTCATCCTGATGGAGGACTTTAACCATCTGGATATCTGCTAGGAATACCACACAACAAGCTGCAAGAGATCCAGGAGATTCCTGGAGTCTATAGATGACAACTTTCTGGTTCGGGTTTTGGACAGACTGACCAGAGGTGACACATTGCTGGAGCTGGTGCTCACCAGTGTGGGGGAGATCATTAAAGGTGTTAAGGTTGGAGACCGCCTGGGCTGCAGTGACCATGCCCTAGATGAGTTTACGATCTCAAGGAATGTGGACCTGGCAAAGAGTGGCATCAGGACCCTGAACTATAGGAGAGCGAACTTTAGGCTGTTGAAGGACATGTTGCCCAAGATCTCCTGGGAGATGGTCCTTAGAGACACAAATGTTGAGGAAAGTTGGCTACTCTTTAAGGATGCCTTTCTGAGAGCTCAAGAGCTCACTGTCCCTCTGAATAAGAAAGTGGGCAGGAGGGGCAGGAAACCAGCATGACTAGGCAAGAACCTGCTGGCCAAATTGAGGGAAAAGAAAGGCAAATACAAGCTCTGGAAGCAAGGGTGTGTTGCCAAGGCGCAGATGGAAGTGAACTTGGCAAGGGAAATTAAAAAGAACAAGAAGGGATTTTAACAGGTACATTAGACAGAAGAGACAGGCCAAAGAGAGCATAACCCCTTTGGTAAATGAGAAAGGAGAATTGGCTGCAACAGATGTGGAGAAGGCTGAGGTACTGAATGAGTTCTTTGCCTCAGTCTTCTCTGGCAGCCAGGATTCTCATAATTCCCAAGTCCCAGAACCTTGCATCCCTGGACCTCTAGGTGGGAACATGCATCCCAGGGTCCTGAAGGAGCTGGCTGATGTGGTTGCTGAGCAGCTCTCCATCACATTTGAAAAGTTGTGGCTGTCAGGAGAGGTCCCTGGGGACTGGAAAAAAATCCATGACTCCCATTTATAAGGAAGGGAGCAAGGAAGACCCAGGGAATTACAGGCCAGTGAGCTTCACCTCTGTGCCTGGGAAGATCATGGAACAGATCCTCCTGGATGACATGTTGGAGCACATGAAAGATAAGCACGTGATCCGGGACAGCCAGCACGGCTTCACCAAGGGAAGGTCGTGCCTCACCAATCTGGTGACCTTCTATGATGGAGTGACAGCATCGGTAGATAAAGGGAATGTAACCGATGTCATCCACCTGGACTTGTGCAAGGCCTTTGACACAGTGCCCCACCACATCCTTATCTCTAAATTGGAGAGATGTGGATTTGATGGGTGGACAATCCAGTGGGTAAGAAAGTGGTTGACAGAACGTAGCCAAAGGGTGGTGGTCAATGGGTCTATGTCCAGGTGGAGGCCGGTGACAAGCGGTGTCCCCCAGGGGTCTGTCTTGGGACCGGTGCTCTTTAACATCTTTATCAATGACATGGATGATGGAATTGAGTGCACCCTCAGCAAGTTTGCGGATGACACCAAGCTGAGTGGTGTGGTCGACACCCCAGAAGGAAAGGAAGCCATCCAGAGGGATCTTGACAGGCTGAAAAGATGGGCCCAGGGGAACCTAATGAAATTCAACACTGCCAAGGGTAAGGTCTTGCACTTGGGCCCGGAAGAATCCCAGACATAGATACAGACTGGGAGAAGAGCTTCTTGAGAGTAGCTCTGCTGAGAAGGACCTGGGTGCCATGGTGGATGAGAAACTTAACATGAGCCAGCAGTGTGCTCTTGCAGCTCACAAGGTCAATGGTATTCTGGGCTCCATCAGAAGAGGGATGGCCAGCAGGGACAGGGAGGTGATTGTCCCTCTCTACTCTGCCCTCGTAAGGCCCCATCTGGAGTACTGTGTCCAGGTCTGGGGCCAGCAGTACAACAAAGATGTGGAACTGTTGGAGAGGGTTCCAAGGAGGGCCACAAAGATGATTAGAGGGTTGGAGCACCTCCCCTATGAAGAGAGGCTGAGGGAACTGGGCTTGTTCAGCCTGGAGAAGAGAAGGCTGCGGGAGGACCTCATTGCCAACTTCCAGTACCTGAAAGGAACATACAAACAGGAGGGGAATCAACTTTTTAAAAGGGTAGACACTGGCAGGACAAGGGGGAATGGATTAAAACTAAAGGAAGGAAGGTTTAGATTAGATATTAGGGGGAAGTTTTTTACAGAGAGAGTGGTGAGGTGCTAGAACAGGCTACCCAGAGAGGTGGTGGATGCCCCATCCCTGGAGGTGTTCAAGACCAGGTTGGATGGAGCCCTGGGCAGTGTAGCTCCAGACCTGGAGGTTGGTGTCCTTGCCTATGGCAGGGGGGTTGGAACTCTATTATCCTTGGAGTCCCTTACAACCCAGACCATTCTATGATTCTATGATTCTAAAATATAGTATCTATCACCTCAGAACATTAAGAGTTTTTACACCATTTGTTCAAACTCTATATGGACAGTGTAGAAAAGATCCTAAATAGTACAGAAAGACATAATGAGTTATTGCCTAGCTGGAAACGGTAAAGCTTGTAGTTGGTTTCAAAGATAATGGTGACTGATTACTATTTAGTAGGAAGCTGAGGACACCTGTCAATCTGAATAGATTTTAGAAAACATGAAGTAAGCCTCAAAAGTGTTTTCAGGCATGCTTTTTCATTTTTAAATCAAGTTGGAAAATTCCACTTCCATTTAATATAATTCTATGTTTCTTCCATTGGATGAGTTTATGTTCTTCATACTGGCTCAGCGTACTGATTTAAAGATAATGCAGTCTTGTGATGGAGGCTATTTTTGGTTTTTGATACTAAGGAGGTCTTCAGCCATGAAGTAAAATAAAACAGACTTAATAGGAAAAGGAAATATTTATGGCATATGTTAGTAGCAAATCAGTAAACTATACCATTGTAACTCTTAAACATTTTTTTTTAAAGAAGCATCTCCTTTTTTCAGAATTTAAAATTAGGTGCAGACACAGATAAAGCTATACTCGGTAAAACAGTCTTTCTGTAAGAAAGTATCTGTAAGATACTTGGGAGACAATGAAATATTTATATGTGTGGAGAGAAAAAAACCCAAAAGAGGAATAAATGTTTCTCTGGTTTTAATTAGTTCATCATTATGCAAAATAATTTATTTAAATCAACATGGAATATTGGTGTTCTCCAGAAGTGACCAATACATTTAAACTATATCAGTAGATGGGATCTTCATGAGAAAGGTCATTTTCTCCACCTCTCGTGAACAATATTTGATTAGACAAAAGTGAGATGTGAAGAAAGAATAAGAACTGGTTTCATATTGTGTTTCATTCAACCATAGCTGTCATCAGCTTCTGCTTCTGAACTTTTCCCTGCCAAAGGAAATCAGGCAGGCTTTTGAATTCTGAGTAAGTTCCAAGTCTATGATGAGAACAGTGCCCATACCAACTGCCAGCTATGCAAATACAGAATTAGTTTGGACTGTTATTGCAGATGAGTGGAAACATTAAGCTTAGTGAAATAGACAAAATACAATCATGAAGGAAACATGGCTCTAAAAGGTCAGTGTGGAAGTAAAGCAAATGTATCCAGGAGGTACTAGAGAGCTACTCTTGATTTCACTAATATTTCATATGTGTCTATCAGTTCATAGTTCACAGGATTCTTTTAGGGCAGGTAGAGCAACCTGCGTTCGTGAAATCATAGGTCACTGACATCTTTCCTCTCCTTTTATGGGGGATACTTAGGAATCTGAGAGGTTTCAGCAAATTCCACCTGGAGCAAAAAAAACCTGTGTGGAAAGGCATACGGATTTGTTGATAGCAGCATGTTTTCTGACACTCAGTATAATATCACCTCTGCAGAGAAACCAAAGAGGTGTTCTGTGAAACAAACTTCTTAAGGAGACAGAGCACATACCTCTACCTAGAAAATTTTGGACAACTGTTAACTAGTTTATGTTTCTTCTGTTTCTCTTCATTGTTACTATTGATGAGAAAATAGTGAAATACATCCAGGATAAAAATGTGTACTTGTCAGAGGATGAATTGCTGAACAACAGTATTTGGCCAGCATTATACTGTATTGTCACTTTCCTCCTCTATCCACTATTAAGCAAGGTGGGTATTGTCATCTCCAGACAGTGCATGTGTTTAGTTGTCTTTAGATCTCATATCAGAATACGCAGTAGCATGTACAAAGCTATTAGGAGGCACCTATGCAAAGATCGTACCTCCATCTTCTGCTTTGCTACATGTGACATTCTCTCCTTTTGCTGTTGCATATTTCTGAGAACAAACACATTCAAAGACTTGCATAGAATTGAAAATCCCTTTCAAGAAGAGCAGATACTGAAATTCTGAAGAATTTTTTTCAGTTACTTTATATTTTACAACAATTCATAACTGCAAATGAGTTTTGGAAACATGATGTTGAATTACCTGTCATTGAATAAGTACCTTATACTTCCAATGTTGTAAAGAATACTGTAAGGAGGAAGAGTCAGACCCTTAAATAAAATTTGAAAAGTACTGTCAAATGATTTTATTTCAGCTCTGAAACCAAGCTTACAGGAAGACCTAACATTTTAAACATCTACATGTGTATTCTAAAAGAAAATATAATAAAACACAATAATCATGTAATTTTTCCTAAAGGAAGAATAATTCTGCTTTTTATAGTCTGCTGAAGTAGAAAAAGTACCAAACCAACCAGATACTTAAATAGCCCCCCAGAAGCTTTAATTCTCTCTTATAAGAATTGCTCAGCAAGAAATAGAAATTTCCACAAGCTCTCGTACTATTTTTGATGGCTTAAAAAGTATATGAGAAGCTTAATCTTCATCAAGTTTTTTGTTCACAAAGTAATGCATAATAAACTGAAGATATTGATTACAATGAGCTGATTTCTCCCCAAGACACAGTTTATGCCTTCAGAAACTGTCTGGTAAAGGGATGTTTCCTATGTTCTTATCTGTTACAGGAGTTATACAAATTGCCTTTCAGAGGAAATAAATCCTACCTTATGAATTCTATACCAGTTAACTTCCTTGAGGTTATAGGTCTGGAGAAAAATCCCCACACTACGCTTAGACTGAAATCCTTCACTTCACTGAATGATGAAAACCCCACTTCTATCTCAAAAGGACTGATTTGCCAACATAAAGACTGTCATGGGTATTAAGCCTCTTCTGTATGGTGTGGGTGCTTGAAAATGATATGAAAAATCTAATTCAGTAATAGCACTGTCCCTGCTGACAACTTCTTATGAGAGATTAGTTGAAACTGTTTGAAATTTAAAATGTCTCTAACCAGACATCTACCTTCTTATGAAATTAGCCTTTCATGTACCTGCATGTAATTTAAATTTGGACTTAAAGAAATTAAAGAAATGTAACCAGTAGCTTTTAAATTAAAACTGCATGGTCAGTAACTTCTAATGTTAACTCAGTGTTCTTGGAGGCAGGGGAAGTGGGAGTCAATGTTTTCTCATTCTGCATGTTCAACTTATGTCTATACCTAAATAATTCAGCCTGGTCTACCAAAAGGTTTGAAGAATTTCTGGACTGCATTTTTTCCCTCGATTGTGTCAGATACAGTCTAGAAATATGCTTAATATGAAGTACACATGTATGATGTGATGTGATAAGGTTAATAGTTGCTTATTAATGAAATTGTTAGATTGATGTTTTAATGAGGTTCAGAAAGGGTTGTATAAAAACCTAATATCCATTCTTTCTAATAACTAAATCAGACGTCTCTATAGTAAGAAAATTTTCTTCCATTATTACAATACATGTCTATTCTGCAAAGTGTGTTAATATGTAATGAATTTATAACAATTTTTTTTCAGAGTACACAAACAGTTACTCATTATTTTGCAAAGGTTTTTTTGAGAAACAAACAGGTAATTAAACAGAATTAGAAAGAAGCTGGAGGGAAAGAAGGACAATCGGCCTATGATGTTGCTGAAATGAATAATCCTGAGTTTGTCTCTTGGAACATAGCAGGGTAGGAGCCCAACATCTGTGGGGAAAGCCAAAACTCAATCTATCCCTGTAGCATGTAATTTTATAGGAACTAAAGAACAACTGTGCAGCAATGTAAATGTGGGCAAGCGTATATATATGTGCACCACATTAGCAGGAAAGAAAATGCTGTAACTATATATTCCATATATGACATAGAATATTGAACTCATGTATGTGACAAGTACTGGATTCTGTACTGTCTGCTAATGCAGTTTTTCTTGTTCTCATGACTGCCAGTTAGATTTCTGTGAATCTGCTGTCCCTGTGAATAGTCCTGTGAGCTAGAAATATGGATGGGCAGTGTGAGTCTCCTCTGAAGGTCAATTCAAATGGTAGAAAAATTTTTCAGAGTAAGACTATCTGTTTTCATGGTCAGAGCCTTGATCATCTTTACTCAGTTATGACACTTTGCAGATACCACATCATCATATCTGAAACACTATATACAGGTCTGCATTGGTTTCTAGTAGATTTCATATAAACCTTTATCGACAGAAATGAAGTAATGGGGGATTATATATCTGTTAATTTACAAAGAATGTTGCCTATCATGATTTCTGAGAATGAAGCACTTATTTTGGGTGTACGTATTCCAGAAAATGTTCTTTCAGCACAGCCTCGAAGCCTAAATAAAGCAGCAGATTCTTTAATGACTCTATGTCTTCTGTAGCTATGGAAGGAATTCTAAATATTTAAATGTAGTTTATGTTTTTAAGGAATTGATGAGACATTTAAAATGCCACTGTATAAAACATTTGTTTAGAAACTAACATAAACATTCATCCAAGTTGCATTATTTAGAGTTTTCTAAGAGTAAGGAAACCACTTCTTTTTAATGAGAAAAAGGTGATGTTTTTGCTATTTCAATCAAAGATAAATTCAGATATGTAATTTTAGAAATATTCTCAATGAGTTCCTGATTAAAGATTAAACAAGTGAATATTGCACACTGCTATTTGCCTTCCTTCTCTGTTTCAGCTCCATTTACAAGCATTTACTGCATTTAGAAATGGTGAATAGAAAATGGAACAGTAAGCTCTTGGACGCTATCCTGAAATGACCAATTTGTGGGACAATTGGTTTCAGTTGTATTGGTGGATTTTTGAAGCTGACATGTCCTCTATAAATTGGGTAAAGGCCATAACTTCACATTTCCACCAAACAGCCAAGATAGTAACAAAGATGCTATTGAGATGGTAATGAATTGCTGTCAGTACATCATGTGTCATATTCAAATCTATACTTGGCTGTTTCTAGTCTCTTGAGCTGCCTAGCCCCTTGATGATCAAAGCAAAATGTTTCCTTTCATTTATTTATGTCTTTATTAAATAATTCAGGGAAAATGACACTTTGTATTTGTTTTGTCTAGCCAATAAATCTATGTTTTATAAAAAAGGAGAGGCAATCTGTCCTTATTCTCAAATAGACAGGAGCCTGTGAAGTACCAGAAGTGAATGATAAGTTAAAAGAGATAAATTATTCATAATTTTAGCAGGCTCAAAAATGAAGGCATAGAACTAGAAGGTCCTGTTCCAGCGCGGAACTTATATGCAGTCTGACTTTTAGTGCCTAAGTAGTTTCATTGAATTCAGGCATACAAGTCCATGTTTAAGTGCCTTCCTGGGGAAGAGCCAAAATTAAGAACAGAGTAAAATTAGAGAACTAACAACTACTTAGTGCAAAATATGAAATAAAGCCCTGACTATGTAATCAGGGAACATGACTGGTTGAACTAATGGTATAAATGGATTCACGAGACAGCACGATTCCTTAAGGAGAAAAGAATAAATACCATGATAAAAGCACAAAAACATGGGGCTTTAAACAAAACATGGAAAATGTGGGCTAAAAGACCTGCTTCCTTTCTTAATCAAAAGTATGTTCTCATACCCGTTACAAATAATAAGTTGTAAAGTTGAACATTTTCACTTCTGAAGATAATGTAACACTTAGAACTGACTGGGAATTGCATGGTAATATGCCACAGAAATGTGAATTACAAGAAAGTAACTGTGATTTTTATCATTCTAAACAGATTACACATTATAGAGTTACTAAAATAAGCTAAAATAAGCTACTTACATTTAAAAGGATTTGGACACCTGCCACTTAGACACATAGGTAACATTAGTTCTTCCTTTTAAAGTAACATCTTTGCTCCAGCATACGGGGAAGCTTGACAGAAATTTTCAATCCATATGTACTATTTAGCTGCTGCAATCCTCTTGAGGCTGGGATCATACAACAGATAATTCTAGCAGGAATTCTGTAGATAGGCACTAGCACTTTCATTAGGTGAAAAAAATCAGCAGGAATCTTTCCTAGAAGATCTTGTAAGGTTTTTCTTGCCCAGCTTTGGAATTTCTGGGCTATGCTACACAGGCAAGTTGCAGACTTCAACAGTATCCTGGCATGCCAGGTAACATCTGATCCTACGATTCATGTACAGAATAGGCTTCAAATTGAAACTACTCATGGGACTCTTGTCACATATACTTCTTAATCACTGTACATATGTTCATCATCAAGGAAGAGGTTCTTCGTGATGTTTACAAACCAAAGTTACAAGAAATTGAAAATATATACCCTGCAAGTTGTTGCCAAGATTTATTATGATGAAGCTTTATGTCATTTATCAGGGAAATGTACACACAAGGATGTCCCACTCAGGGATGTATATCTAGATTTATCAATACTTGTAGTTGCATTGAGGAGATTTAAAGTGTCTTTTTACATTTTTCTATGATGAGTAAAGGAAAGCTGTCCGTTCAATTATTTGTTCATTCATTCTCTTCCATACCATCTTGTCAGTTGGCAAGCCATTAGGGAGAACATTTGCACAACTCAGAAAATGTTTGCTTTGTGTCCCTTCCAGTCGTCTTGCAGTGGAACAAAACTGGTTTTGCACCTGAAGCTCCTCTGAACAGACCATGTACCATAATAAAAATTTAAGTTGAAGAAAGTCAGGTTGAGAAACATACTTCATTGCCATGCATCTTGCTATATAGGAGAAAAAGCACTTTGAGAGAAACTGCAGATGTATTACAGATTTGGATCTCTCACATTTCAATACAGATAAATTGCTAATTCTGCTTGTAAAACATGAAGATACTTCTACACTCTCCGTTTTAGTTACATCTTCACATGCTAAGGTAAAATTCTGGTGCACTGCATCAGTTATGCTACTTCTGCCCTTCACCTCCATTATCACTCATTATTTAGTCATTTTACACATCTTAGCAAAGCATTTTTTAGGCTTGTAGTTTGCTTACTGTTGGTTCACAACCTCATAGTCACTGACCTCTGTAGAAATGCCAGAGGCAGCCCTTCATTTTGTTTAACAGTAGATAGATACAGGGACAGATGTTTTATACTAGGTCACATATTCAAAAATGGTAAATTGTGTTCGGTCAAGCATGTGAGGAATTAGTCGAAGTATTATCTGGCTATAAACAAGCCAGGTTTGATCTACACTTGAAAGTGTTACTACTACAGTTATGAATGGTATAAGTGAGAGAGGAATTATTATCTGACATATTGGGAAAAAATTAGAAGCACTCGAGCTTTTAAAGAAGTTTATTGCATTAGCAAAACAGCTTTGAGAAGAGTTGAATTTATGTTAATGTAGACTGTGCCGAAGTTATATGGTGGGAAGAAAACATGTCGGGCAAGGGGCTGGAATGCTAAGTTCTGATGTTAACTACACTGGGAAAAACAGGTTGGCACCCAGTAGAAACTAGGTGACTGTGGCACCAACTCAATTTACCAGAGAACATTGTTGAAACTTTTGAGAGGACTGCGTTTTTGTATAATGGATATGATGTATCCTACTGACATTTTGCAGGTAATTGGGTGGTGACCTAGCTAACATCAATGTCATTACAATACCAATATCTTTTGCACATAAAAGACAAAGCTTTGGAGTGTATTAGGGTTTTATTTTTTTTTTTCTTAATCCTTTTAATATTTGGTCCTGAAGTTAAGAGCTGCTGTGATCTGTAGACCGATGAGGCAACATTTTCAGCCCTGACAGTAAGCAAAGGAAAGTGACTAAAAATTAGTTTGATATCAAGTAAACGTTTTCTTAAAACACTATATAAGTCAAGATTAGGCTTTGTATAAATGCTTTTGACAGGAAAGTTATATATATATATAATATATATATTTGCATGTGCTTTCTTTATGGTACAAGCTAAGTTTGTTTAGTGAGAAACATTTGAGGAATGGAGTGGGCAGTAACTTCGAAAGTCCTATACAGCACTTAACTGTAGCAGTGGGTTACAATATGTGTCTAGGAGGAAATGTGAAAGCCTAAAGTCTGATTTCTTCTAACCCTGACAAACAGTAAGATTAGATAAAAAGGAAAGGTAGGTTACAGTTACTTCATTTACCTCTCCCAGGAACAGCACTGCTTGGAAGAGCAAAAGTACTCTAAAGCTGATAGCCTGACTTGAAATTGCTCGATGGATTTACTTTTCTGAAGGTTTTTGCCTTTGGTGTGACTTTCTCCTCAGTATGCAGTTGTGTGGTTTAAACTATTGGAATTATTGTGCATAAATCAGGAAATTTTTCATGCAGTGTGCACCTAAGGAATGCAGATTTCTGGGCGGAGCTCGATTTTTTTCTTTCCACACCCATGAAAGACCCTTTGATCAATCGTACAAAGAAAAAATCTCAAATGAATGACTGCATACGAAGAAAGCTAATATAAAACAGTGGGTAACATCCTCATCTCTCATCCCACTCCTTTTGAGCTGCTTATGGTAGAAAAATAATTAAACTTTTATAGCAGCCAGTTACTAGAGGAGATGTGTAAAGCTGTTGTCATGTGTTCTCCCATCCTCATCTTCCCAGCATGCAGGTGTATGGTAAGGAGCAGAGCAAAATCGGCAAGGCAGTAGGCAAAAATGCACAGGTCCCCAGGGGCAATTTCTGTGTGACAGAATTTGCTGCAGGCAGTTGTCATCAGGCAGAGGAGGCTCAAGGCTCACATCCACATAGTTTGAGAACCAGGTAGGTGACACTGGATGCCATCTGACCACCTGTTTCCACCCCCCACAGCAGATCTCCTAGTGCTGGTAGTTATCAAGCTTCTACTTTTTCTAGAATTTCTCTCACAGTTTTTATATATTGCAAATGGAGGTACTGAAAAAACATTTTGATATTTACAGACTGAAGCTGAAGCCGAAAAGCAAATAAGTTGAGCTTAGAAAAATTTAATTCCTAACAGTTTTTCCAGCACCACAGCTGCTGTTATTTTGTATTGCTGCATTTTAATTTAAATGTAATTTTAATTGAATATAGAGCTGGAAAGATATTGCATATTAAAACCAAAATATTTCTTTCCAAAATTCATTGCCTGCTATGATTGCACTGTCTAGCTAGCTAAAAAAAAAAGTTTGGTTGTTGTTTTTTCCATGCAAATATATTAAATTGTTATTTATTATACAAATCACAGTTTTCATGTAAGCAGCTGCAACTTTATTCTCATAGAATTGGTCAAGGCACCACTTGCAAACAAAAAGATATAAAGATAGTCTGATAGACATAAGACCAAACTGAAAAAATGCCAGAATTGCTGTACAGAGGAAAAGGTGGCTGTATTTATTAAACCATACTCAGCTCTTCAAGGGAAGTTCTGTCCATATTTCTGTTCTGGATAGCTACAGGGACAAAGAGATGATTTTGTTATTGTGGTTGGTTTGTGCCTTAATATACATGGTGACAGCAGGAGTATGTGCAATGTGACCTTTGAAAATCAGTATTTTCATTTTATCTGCTAGGCCTGAACAGAAAAAGAATATTTAGAATTCTTATTTCTCTTCCAAGCTGAAGGAATATGGTTTGTGAACAAAAGCATTTACTAAAAGCTATGGCCAATATAAATACTGACATTAAGATTACTGATTAGACTGCCTTACAGCTTTCTGTTAAATAAATGTATTCTGTATATTTCTGTTGTTTACATTCTCTTTTTTTGCTTTCTTTCTATTTACATTTTTTTACTTTTATTTTACTGAGATGTGTTCTGAGAGCAATATAGTGAGAGTATGTCTTCACTACATACTTCAATGATACTTTAATGCAATTTTGCTACCAGTGAATCTTCAATGGTGTAGAGCTCAGTATGCTTGAGGATTGTTCACAATCCTATTGACAAATGCAGAGCTTGGAATGACATTTGAGCCATGGGTGGAGCAGAAAGCTTTCTTTTACAGATAGCCAGGTATTAAAGTAAAAGCCAACAAATGAACAAACCCCAAACAAACAGTGGTCAGAAAACAGCCAGTATGGACTGTATATTTTTTGTCCTTACCTCTGTCAGTAAGATTTTTTTTCACAGACTGATGAAAACATCCTCATCACTTTTCAAAAATATATTTTAAAAAGGGTAGCAGTGGGAACAGGTATATTTTTAGTATTTATAAACCAGTCCTTATTTCAAGGTACTATTTTATATCAATCACATATTAATGAATTTATTTTTTTACATTAAATTTTATTCCTTCATAGCACAATAAATGTATTGAATTCAATATTATGATTTAATTCCAAATTATCAGATTCCATACTATGGTGAAAATACCAAGAATTCAATTTTTCTTAAAAAAAAAAAAGATTGTATATCTAATATGATTATCTGTTTCTAATAGTTTATGCAGGGCATATGTGACAATGTGTGTGCCTGTAGAAGGGAACAGCATTTCCGAACAAAAGCATGAAGAGATAGTTTGTCAATGCATAAATTTAAAATAAATAAATAAATTCTTTCAACAGCCAGCATCGAGACTATGAAATAAATTGCTTTTGAATACTTTTGTAACAGATGTCAGCCATCTTAGTTATCACTGAACAAGCCACATTTGAATTAAGCAGCTCAGTATCACATTGAGGGATGTGGTTATTGATTGAACACAGGTGTAATGGTTGATATACTGTCACACGGTCTGATGTTAACCTAAGATCTTTGTTGAAATACTTATTACTGATGGCACGAAATGTAATTGCTAATTTTCTGCCTGAATGGTTACATATTTTCTCCAAATCTTAAGAGTTATTCATCCCTTTTCTACTGCCCATTTCTCAGAGTTTAAGGCAGATGTGTCACTGGTCCACAGACCAGTAATTGAACCTGTCACTTGCAATCTACTTACTTCATTCCTCAGAAATGTATCCACTGCTTCATTCACCTTCCTGCTTATTTTGCTCTAGGTATCAAATGTCCAACTTAAACCTAAACTAACAGATATTCATTGTTTACCTTGAAGATCTCTGGTCAGTATTCAGGAGCAACTTGGGCTGATTATTACTTTACATTCATTGGAGAACTCTTGTTCAAAATAAGATGTCCATTGCCAATCTAATTTTTATAAATGAATCAATCAGGTTGCAGAAGTTAGAGTAGAAGAAAACATACAAGTAAACAGCTACACAAAATTCAGACTCACTGAAATTTTTTTAATCTTCCCAAAATAATCTGGATGACATCAGGTATTTTTATGGAATGGCTAGCTGCAGTTGCTCAGTTTTGGTGACTTTGAAAGATAGCACAAAGCATAGATGTGTCTGCAGAGAGTTAAAACGAGAGTACAGAAAAATACTCAGCACTGCACCATAAAATAATCTTGAAATTAGTTCTTACCTTCGTAATGACAATAATTGTGTGCTTTCAGGCCTCTGTCTGTAAACACCTGTACAGATGAGTACCTCAGTGAATGTACATGTGATAGCATTCAAACAATTAAGGCCTGATCTGAAAGAACAGAAGCCACTAATAACAAATTAGGCAAACAGAATTAATGCCATTTTTTCCAAGAGAAAACTTTATGAAATCCTCATGAAATGTTCATCTGTCTGTCTATCTATCTATCTATCTATCTTTCTGATGGTATTAAAAAAAATGACTCCATTAACACCTAGGCATTACAGGTAGTCTGAAATCCAGAACACTGCAGCATTCAGTGTCTAAAAAATTCTTTATGAGGTATCACATTTGAGAGCTGTTTCACTGTTTCTTCATAAATAAATATTCATGGTCTTGTCAATGGCACCCTATCTCTTAAATGTGAGGATTATTTAGTAGTGGAAGCAGGGTATGAAACAAGTCATCTTCCACTCTGATCACCAGGAACAGCTACTGCTATTCACATCATTATTTTCTCATTCAGACAGGTAAATACTGGGAGCTAACACTATACTAGTTTACACAGTTGCACCTTATTGAGTGCTATTTTGGAAATATATTGTACAGCTTGACTTATCCAGAACTTAAAATAACATTGAATTTGTTTTCACTTATTTTCCCTGATTCTCACCACTACCCAATACTTTATCTGTTAGGAAAAAGCCATTTATTTGGCCATACCAATTAAATATTGCTCATCAGTGTAATAATTACATTATACATAATACTAGAAAAATGTCTAAATGGAAGACGGAAGAAATTTAGTAACGGGGTTTGTTGCAATGCATATGAACAAAAAAAGAAAGACATGTTGTTGTGGTTTTGACATGGCACAGTTCTTTTGGAGGAGGGGTGCGGCAAAGTGCTAGGAGCCACCCCTAGGTTTGACAGATGAACTGCCCCCTGCTAAGAAGGAAAGCAACTTGTGAGGAACTGACTGAAAGCCTCATCCTCGTCTCTCCCTGTGATACCTAGGAAGAGAGGAAGGAAGTGAAATCATGAATAAGTTTGAGAAGAAGGGAGGGGTGGAGGGATATATTTTAAAATTTGGTTTTACTTCTCATTATCCTACTCTGGTTTCACTGTGTAATAATAAAATAAAATAGAAGGGCTTTTTTATTCTATGTTAAGTCTGTTTTGCCCATGACGCTAATTGTGGAATCATCTCTCACTATCCTTATCTCAACTCCTAAGCCTCTCACTGCATATACTCTACTCAGTCCAGCTGAAAAGGGAAGTGTCATTAGGGGGCATCTGGCTCCCGGTCAGGATTAAACCACCACTGTTGCTTTCATACTGTATCTGAAACATAGTATTTCACAGTGGTAATACCAGCTTTAGATATATATATAGATATAGATATATACATATATATATATATATATGTGGGTATATACATATATATATATATATATATATTTTAATGCAGGAGATTAGAAAGGCTGTTAAATATAATGTTTTCATTTAAAGGAAATGTTTTCAATTATACCAAAAGTTAATAGTGCAGGTTTTAAAATGACAGATAAGTTGCACCAAGTTTTAATCTCAGCAATGTATTAAATCAATTTTAATCTCATCTATCTAAAAAACAAACCCAGAACAATCTTAACTCCATTTTACATTCTTATCTAGCCAAGTGTTGATGCAGAATTAGTCTTACTTCTTTTACCCATTAACTATGTCCTATGATGGTGAAAAATGCCTTTAACAAACATGGTATCTCCAGTCTGTGTTGAGTTTTGTTAGTGTTTTGCACATTCCTTTGGCATTTTTCTGTTGTAATGAGTGGTGTTACAGTGAGGTAGGATGTTATTTTCTGCCATTCATACCTTAGATAAACAGGTTTCCAAAAGTGCTACCCAGAGTTTTTTCAAAGTCATGTAAGCAATCTTTAGAAGGTATTTATCCTGAAATTCTTCAGTTTCTGTGAATTGTGCACAGAGCTCTTAGAACATCCCCAAATATTGGACTCCTGATTTGTCAAACTTCTTTTTCTGGTAAAAAATGTAATGTATTTGAAACATTTTGCAGCAAAGCACTGTCCGAGAATGTTGATGGGAAACTTCTAATTGTAATTGGTCAGTATTGATAATTTGTGACCAAGGAATGATGTGACCTGGAGTGCCAACTACCAAGAAATGGTTGAACTTACTGGAAACAGGAATGCCAGAAACAGAACAGACTCCTTGCAAAGGAGTGAAGTTTCACTTGATGACAAGAAACAGCCCCAGCATTGTCTTGTAGCCATCCTGGAATGGGAGCACTCAGAGCCCAGCTCAAGGGCTACTGGTGTATTTAAGAAAACTCTCGGTGATGCATATTTTTAGACTCTATGGTGAACCATGGATTGTGGTAGGATTCTGCCTAATGCATTATTATTTTTTTTTCTTTTATATATAAGGACAGATATGTTTAATCCACCTCAAGGTATGCCATAAAAATTTCCAAGTTTCACAAGGCTTTTTTTGGTTCACTATATAACATGGCTAGACCACACTGTGTGTCCTCTGCCTATGTGTTTTTAGAGCTTTTTAAGATCCTCAGAACCTGTCTAAGTGTCAGCCCCAAAGCTTTGTGAGACAACATAATTATTTTATTTGAATATTATCTTCACAACTCATTTGTTGCTGATAGGCTGGAATTTCATGATGAAGTAGATAGTGCTAATCAAGTAGTCATGTCTTAACATCTTTTATTTAACTGGTAGTGATCAGATGGCACTGTAGGCTTCAACTGTACTAATCATCTAATAAAAAACTTGTACTTACATTGTTTGTAATATGAATCAGTATCCAATCTTAGAAATTTTAACTGGAAATCACATTTTCTTAAAAATATTTTTCTGGAGACATAAAAGTGGTCTTGGTAAAGCAGAAGTTCTTTGAAGTTATTGGAATTGGCTGCAAGAAGAAGATATGAGTCATTTAGAATAATTCAGGGGCTATGCTATTTTATAAAAAAAATATTTTAAGTTTTGGCAAATTAGCAGATTATGCACTGATGATTAAGCAATGCAACCATTTCATTAATTTGTTTTCTACCCTGAAAGTTAAAAATTTGAAATTTGAAAACAGAATTAGTTGAAATTCTGTTTTCAAAACCAGAAATATAAATATTATATTCTGACTTTTAATACCTATTTATCCCCATTTGTCCAGCAAAATTCTAGATTTAAGTCTCAGTGACTGGCAGGACTCATGAAAATAAATATTTTTAAGATGGAAAATTATGTATTTAGAGTACCTTGGACTCAAGCCTATCAAAATAAAAATTGCAATTAAAGATGACTAATGGTACAATTTCATTAGTTCCCTTTATTATCAGGGCAATAATATCAAGAATAATAGTTTTAAAAAAGGTACTAATAAAATTTTCACTACGTTCAAATATATTCAGTAAAGGAAGGATGACCTTCAGGGAATAAGGGTCATTCTTAAATGAAAATTAACATACGGATTTTTCTGTGTACTAACATGGGATATATAGGTATGTCTATAGATTGCTGATAATGTGTAGAGGATAGAAAGGAGGAGAAAGGATAAAAAGAAGAAAGAACTGCAAAGACTGAAGGAATTGTTTGCTCTGATAGATACCTCTATAAAACACAGCCCAGACATGACACTTTTAGAGAAGATTTCCAATTAAAAAAACCCAAACAAACAAAAAATACTTAAAGAGATAGTTGATAAAGACAGTGGTGAATATTTTAATTCTTATTTTTCATTCTTTCTTCTTTTTGCTTGTCTTCCCACTCTTTGTACTTTTTGTGTTTCTCCTATTCAAATCTAAAGCTAGCAAAGATGTAAGACTGCAAACACTAGTAGAGATTAGTTTATCCGCATAGATCAAAAACGTTATGTAGCTAGATGACTTTTGTACGCATGTATCAAAATACAGTTTTTGAAGGGTATTTAACTACATTTGAACACAGATAAAAGCTGAATTCCATTTGAAAATTTGTCACTACAAAAGAAAGGTTGAGCTCCTAATCTAAACAGAATTATGTCTTCATCATCAGTTCAAAATCTAGCTTCATTGGACACTTCTTAATCAAATAGCATGATACACCTGATTTTACCAGCTACTGTGAATCAATGCTTAGTTTATACCTGAAAACAGATTTATATCATGAAGAGAGAGGAAGCAAATCCATGGTTGAGAAAGATTGTTGTAGCATCATTTCTAGAACAAGCATGATCCCTGGCTAGAATTTATTTTTTTCCAGGATCAGGTAATCTTCCTGATTATCAATCATGCACTGACTTCTAGGAAAAGGATCTGAAAACTTAATCCCAGAAAAATCTCCCAAATGAAGTGAAAAACTTGAGAGAAGCAATAGCATTTCCCCCATCTGCAGAAACTTCATTATATGGTAGCTCTCCTCAGGTATGGTTAGAACATGATGGCATGTAATTATATGGCAAGTGGTCTGTAGTAGAGACACAGAACTATAGCTTGAATTAACCACTGGTTTTAAGTTTCATAACTTCATACTAGTTTTGTAATACTACTACTACTACCAGAATAAACAGGACTCCTTTGCATTTACACTGATTTGACTAACCTGAAAGACATGATGCTTTCAAGATAAATCTGGGTTAACTAGTAATTCCATTAGGAAATATTTCAAGATTTTAGGTAACATCTTAGAGAATTATTATATAATTCGAGTATGCAATATTTACAAACAGTATATCACAAGCTAGAGAAATACAATGAGAGTTCTTTTTCCTACAGCTCTGTTTTGACTACTGGAAATTTCTTCAACCCTAGACAGCTCATTATAAGAAAGAGATTATTAAACTCTAAGAAGTTCAGCAAACAGCATACAAATATCATGGGGATGGAGAAACTGGCATAGAGGAAAAATTTAAGAAAGATAAATATGTATAAATTGGCTATGAGAATAAGGGAGTGAGAGTTACAAATCTTAATAGCAGTCAAGGTGTACTATAAGCACCAGAGGGAGATTATTAGTTTTTGAGCAGTTGGAGAATGAAAATATTTAATCTGCATATTAGGAAACACTTTTTTGATAGTCAAATATATTAATATATAGAATATTTTTTCTAGCAGAATGGCAGGAACTACTAAAGTTTTACTGGATAAAGCATTAAAAATTTATTACATGAAATTATTCTACTTTGTTAAGCATAATTGTCACATATTAGAAATAAGACTTATTAAAGACAACGGATATTTCCAGCACACCCTAGAGGATCTCAATTTTTCTTATTCAGAAGTTTGATAGTGACTCCAGTGCAGGGAAATTTAGAGAGCAAGCAGTGAGAAGAATACTGGAAGCTTCAAACGCTACTGGAAATAAGGGATGGGAGAAAAAACAAAAATTCTGAGACAGTGAAGGACTTTGGAGCCATGGGTTTTTTTTCTAGAAAGTGTACCCAGATAGTTATAATGTTATGCATGTAATTGGTTTGCTGTTGTTGAGTTCAAGGTTTTATTTTTCACCAAGAATATAAAGAACATGTAGTAATTCAGCAAAAAATACTCAAGGATTTTGTTTTCAATTTTTTTGCCACTAGTCTCAATCAGGTTCCTGCTGTCAAACTTCTTGAGAAGAAGAAACATAGGGATTACAGTGATTATAACTACTATTGAAATTGAAGTGATACGATATAGGAATGCATGGGAACATGACTGTTGAGAAAACATGCAGAGCACCAAGTAAACAGGGTTTTTTTTTTTTTGGTTGGTTTTAGTTTTTTCTTTTTGTCGTGGTTTCACCCCGGCTGAGGGCCAAGATCCACGCAGCTGCCTGCTCCTTAAAGGAAAAGAGCAGGGAAAAGGGAAAAGGGGGGGGGGGGGGAGAAGTAAGGGAAGGGAAAAGGAAGAGAAAGGGGCAAATAACCCCAAAATCAAGAAATTAAGAGGCCCGTGGGTTGGGATAAGGATAGTTTACTAAGATAACAGAAAGATACAATATAACAATGCTAACAGGACTTTAGAGCAAAAAATATATGAAGCTGTTGATACACAATGCAGTTTCTCACCAAACCACACAACTCAGGCCGTGCCACCCAGAGCCGTCCCAGAACCCGACCGTCCCCCAAGAAGCGCGCGTCCCAGAGCCGCCCCAGGCCTTCCTCCCGTCAGCCCCCAATATCCTGGGCAGGACGTAACTGGCATGGAATACTCTCTTTGGTCAGTTGGGTCACCTGTCCTGGCTTCACCCCTCCTTTCTCATGAAGAGCTGAGAAAGTCCTTGACTGTCTGACAGTTATCAGCACTACTCCCATTTTACTCTCAAACACAGCATTCATCCGCTGTTACAAATGAAATTAACTCCATCCTGACCAAAACCAGGACACTTTTTAAGAAAAAAAAATTAGATTGATACCTGGCACAAGTAATTTCCATCTTGAAGATTAAATTAATCTTGATGTGTAATCCCAGATATATTACTTCACTTAAGCAGCTGAAAGTATAGGGATGTTTTTTTCTTAAGTTGTAATGATAAATTGGGTTTTTGTATAACAACACTGTTCAGAAAAATAAAAACTATTTATATTAACAAGGTAGATAATATGTAGATATATTTTTTTAATAAACAGTGTGTTGTGATTTAACCCCAGCTAGCAGATAAACAGCACATGGCCATGTGCTCACTCCTCCCTCCTTGTCAGGATGGGGAAGAGAATCAGAAGTAAAAGTAAAAACTTATTGGTTTACTAGAATAGCAAAGAAAGAGAAAAATAACAATACTTCTTAAAAAAATATACAAAATGGGTGATATACAATGCTATTTGCTCACTGCTTAGAACCCAATGGCCAGCTCATCCCCAGGCAGCAATCCAACCCCAGGACAGCTTCCCACTCCAAGAATGACATCTTATAATATAGAACATACCATTGGGTAGTTTACATCAGCTGTAGTGGTTGTGTCCCCTCATAGCTTCTTGTGAAAATTAAATCTATCCCAACCCAAAATGAGGACAGAGTTACTGTATAAATTGTTACATTTATACATAAACTTTAGTTATGGACTAATCTCTGACTTGATATTTGATCATGAAGTACTAATGTGTTTTCTAATTCTGGATGTAAAAGCCTTCATTACATTACATCCTTCATAAATCTTATTTTCTCAGCAGAGCAATTTGTGTACAAAAGTGAACTGGGGCATGACCTAAGATCAGAGATAAGGCTGTGGGCAGCACGCTGAAGTTTGAGGAACATTGTACTTAGCAGTATCTTTACTTCCATCTCACTGGAGAAACTGAAGAGTAGAGATGCAAGGGTAACTGATGTGTTAGAAACCACAGAAGCACCTTAGAACAGTCACATAGCATTGAGGACTTGTCCTCCCAAAAAAGCTGGCAGGGTCAATAGCCCAACTGAAGTGCACTTATGCCAATGCACCCACCATAGAAAACAGGATGAGCTAAAAGCTATTGTTTCCTTGGAAAAGCATGCTATAGTTGCAATCACAGAAACACGGTGGGATGACACACACAACTTCCGTGCTGCAGTGGATGGCTAGAAACACTTCAGAAGGGATAAACAAGGAAGAAAAGGTGGTGGGGTAGCCCTGTATGTTAGGAAGAATTGATTGTCTAGAGCTTGATTATGGTGATGAAAAGTTTGCATGCTTATTGGTAAGAATTAGAGGAAAGGTCAACAAAACAGATATCACAGTGGAGTCCATTACAGACCACCTAACCAGGATTAAGAGATGGATGAAATATTCTATAAGCACATGTAAGGCTGAGCTACACACACAGGTTTCAATAGTGCCTAGGCAGAGCAGGCGGCCTGCGGGGAGTTGTAATACACAACTCAGTCTTGGGCTGCTTCTAAGCTCTTTATCTGCAGAGACACCTCATGGGGAGCTGTGTAGATGGCTCCGACTTGAGTTGTGCTGTAAACAGACTGAAGCTGGCACTTCACAGAACCTGAAAAACCTGTATGGAGCCTTGCTAAGCCTTGGCTTCCTTCCACAAACATATGTCCTGAGTCCCAATCAAACCACTACTCAAACTGTTTGACAAGCCCTAAGGGTCCACATTTGGTTTCCACAGGCCAAGACAACGGGAATATGCAAGAGATAGGGCCGAAGATGTCAGGCCCAGCCCTGCATCCTGTCACACACATCAGCAAAATGAACCAAATAAAAGCCCTGGCATTCGAGCTCGTATTGTTCCTCCAACCTTAGGGGGAGACCCTTCCCCTTTAACCGGGCGGCTGGCTGAGGTAAGGTATTGGGAACCCTTACCTGAGAGGTAAGTGACTATTTGATATGTTTTAAGTGTGTCGTTCTGAGTGACTAACGTATGGGTAATATTTTGGGTGCTTGTGAGCTGTGATCCTATGTTTTAGGGAAGCCACAGCAGTTGTAATAAGAGCATTTTGTGAATTGCCTACGGGGAGTGTAACCGTGGGGTTTGTGACTCTGTTGTAGATCATTTTATTGTGTGTTGTGTTGGCAGCAGAGTATTTTGTGGATCTTTGTGATTGTAATATTTTGTGTGCTTGTGAGCTGTGATCCTATGTTTTAGGGAAGCCACAGTGGTTGTAATAAGAGTATTTTGTGGATCTTTTGTGATTGTAATCAGTGTGGTCATACTTCCAAACTGCAATAGTGAATTCCCCATTGTATCCAACAATAACCTGCAAGTGACGTACTGAATCTGCATTCTGGGTTTTTTTTTTAGAATAAATTACTATTAATTCTATTTTAAAAACCTGTGGTTCAGTGTCTTTCCGGCACAGCACCACTGAGAAGTATCACAATCGGTTGCCTTTGCTCTTGTGGAGGACTTTTAGATGGCTGCTGAAAATACAACAGAGAGGAAAAATCTTGGAGGCTCCTGGACTATGAGGAAGGTAACTTCCTGACACTGTGAGTGAGTCAACTAGGAAAAGCGCCCCTCTGGACTTTTTGCTTGCAAACAGAGAAGAACTTATGGGTGGTGTGCTGGTTGGCCATCTTGAGTATAGTGATCATGAAATGATAGAGATTTTGATTCTCAGAGAAGTAGGGAGGGGAGTTCTGCATAGCTGTTGCCTTGGACTTCAGGAGGGCAGACTTTGTTCTGTTTAGGACCCTGGTTGACAGAATCCCTTGGGAGGCAGCCCTGAAGCACAAAGAAATCCAGGAAGTCTGGACATTCTTCAAGAAGGAAGTCTTAAAAGATGCAGGGACAGGCTATCACCATGTACCAAAAGATGAACTGGTGGGGAAGATTGTCTTTACTGAACAGAGTTTGGGCTGGAACTTGGGAATAGAAAAAGAGTTTATGACCTTTCGAAGAAGGGACAGACAGGTCAGGAGGTCTACAAGGTTGTCATGAGGTTTATGCAAGGAGAAAATTAAAAAGGACAAAGACTAACTAGAACTTAATCTGTCTACAACCATAAAAGACAATTATAAAAAAAAGAAAAAGAAAAGTTGTGGGTTTATAAAAACATTAACAACAAAATGAGGGCTAAAGACTATCTCCATTCATTATTGGATGCAGAGGAAAACATAGTGACAAAGGTTGAGGAAAAAGATGAAGCATTTAATTATTTATTTGCCTCAGTCTTTAATAATAAGAACAGTTGTTCTTGGAGTAGCCAGCCCACTGTAGTGGAAAATGAGGCTGGACAAAGAATGAAGCCCCCATAACCCAAGGGGAAATGATTAGCAACCTGCTGCACCACATAGACACACATAAGTCTGTGGGTCCAGATTGGATTCACCCAAGAGTGCTGAGGGAACTCACAGGAGTAATCATAAGCCACTTTCCATCATTTATCAGTAACCAGGGAGGTCCCAATTGACTGGTAGTTATCCAGTGTGATACCCATCCACAAGAAAGCACAGAAGGAGGACGTGGGGAACTACAAACCTGCCCGTTTGAGCCTGATGGTGGCAAAAGTCATAGAATTATCTTGAGTGCCATTACACGGCACGTACAGGACAACCAGGCAACGAGACCTAGTCATCATGGATTTATAAAAAGCAGGTCTTCTTGACCAACTTGTTGTCCTTCTATGACTAAGTGACCCACTTAGTGGATGAGGGAAAGGTTATGGATGTTATCTTTGACACCATTTCCCACAGCATTTTCTCCCAGGAGAAACTGGCTACTGACTTGGAGGGATGCATGTTTTGCTGTGTAAAAGAAGTAGCTGGATGGTGGTCTCCCAAGAATTGTGGTGAATGGAGTTAAATCCAATTGGTGGTCAGTAGCAAGTGGTGTTCCCCAGCACTCAGCGTTAGGGTCAGTTCCCTTTAGCAACTTTGTCACTGATCTGAATGAGAGGATAGAGCCCTTAGTAAATTTGAAGATGGCATCTAGTTGTGCAGGCATGTCAATTTACTTGAGGGAAGGAAGGCTGTGGATGTGGTCTTCCTGGACTTCAGTAAAGCCTTTGACATGGTTTTGCACAGCATTCTGACTGAGAAACCGGCTGCCACTGGCCTGAACAGGTGGACCCTCAGATGTGTTAAAAACTGTCTGGATGGCCAGGCCCAAAGGGTGGTGGTGAATGGAACTAAATCCAGCTGGAGGCCGGTCACGAGTGGCGTCCCCCAGTGCTCAGTCCTGGGTCCAGTCTTGTTCAACATCTTTATCAGTGACCTTGATGAAGGGATTGAATGCTCACTCAGGAAGTTTGCAGATGACACTAAGCTGGGAGGAAGTGTTGATCTGCCTGAGGGTAGGGAGGCTCTTCAGAGGGATCTGAACAGACTGGCCCCATGGGCTGAGACCAATGGGATGAAGTTTAACATGGCCAAGTGCAGAGAGCTGCACATGGGACATAACATCCCCATGCAACACTACAGACTTGGGGGAGACTGGCTGGAGAGCTGTCAGGCAGAGAAGTTGTTGGTTGGTGTTGGTTGACTGCAGGCTGAATATGAGCCAGCAGTGTGCCCGGGCAGCCAAGAAGGCCAATGGCATCTTGGCTTGTATCAAAAACAGTGTGGCCAGTAGGTCTGGGGAGGTAATTGTGCCCCTGTACTCGGCACCGGTGAGGCCACACCTCAAGTACTGTGCCCAGTTCTGGGCTCCCAACCATTAGAAGGACATTGAGGTACTTGAGCAAGTGCAGAGAAGGGCAACCAGGCTGGTGAAGGGGCTGGAAGGCAAATCCTATGAGGAGCAGCTGAGGGAGCTGGGGATGTTTAGCCTGGAGCAGAGGAGGCTGAGGGGAGACTTTATCACCATCTACAACTACCTGAAGGGAGGTTGTAGAGCGGTGGGCGATGGTCTCTTCAGCCAGGTGACAGGCGACAGGGCAAAAGGAAATGGCATGAAGCTGTGCCAGGGCAGGTTTAGATTAGATATTAGAAAAAAAATGATTACTGAATTAGTTGTCAGGGCCTGGAACAGGCTGCCCAGGGAGGTGGTTGAGTCACCTTCCCTGGATGTGTTCAAAAAAAGGGCAGATGAGGTACTTAGGAGTATGGTTTAGCATAGGATGGGAATGGTTGGACTCGATCTTCAAAGGTCTCTTCCAACTTTGTTATTCTGTGATTCTGTGATTTTGTAATCTACATAAGGATATGGACAGACTAGACTGATGGGCTGAAGACAATTTTATGAGATTTAACAAGGCCAAGTACCAGGTGACACACCTGGGTGACAACAGTGCTATGAAACACTACAGTCTTGGGAAGATGGCTGGGAAGCTGGCTGGTTAAAAAGAACCTGGGGGTGTTGGCTAACAGATAGATGAATATGAGCTGGTAGTGTGCCTGTGGAGCCAAGAAGGACAGTTGCATCCTGGCTTGTAACAAATACAGTTTGGCCAGCAGGACTAGGGAAGTCAGTGTTCCCTTGTACTCAGTTCTGGTGAAGACACACCTTGAGTCCTGTGTTCAGTTTTGCGCCCCTCACTACAAGAAAGATATTGAAGTGCTGTGGCAATAAAGCTGGTGAAGAGTTTAGAGAAGCTCTGTGAGGAGTGGCTGAGGGAACTGGGGTGGCTTAGCCAGGGGAAAAGTAGTCTGAGCATACACTATTTCTCTCCACATGAAAGGATGTTGTAGTGAAGTAGGTGTTCTTCTCCCAAGTAAGACATGATAGGACAAAAGGAAAATGTCCCAGATTGTGCCAGGGGAGGTTTAGATTGGATATGAGGGAAAAATTCTTCACCAAAAGGCTTGTCAAGCTATGGAACAGGCTATCGAGGGAAGTGCTTGAGTCACTCACCTTGGAGGTATTCTTAAATGACATGCATATGTGGTGCTTCGGGCTATGGTTTAGCTGTGAATTTGGCAATATCAGGTTTATGGCTGCACTCAGTGATGTTAAAGGTCTTTCCCCACCAAAACAATTCTATGATCCTGTTATCTTTTGGATCTCTGCTCTGCAGCTGATGACACTGCAGCAACCTAGAAAGTTAAGGGATGCCTGTTTGCTTATACAGATAGGATGTGAACTCCTGATTTTTGTATTAATTTTAGAGTGCGGCAACATTTATAGATGTGACTTATGAACTGGCTTAAATACTTAGCCTTATTTCTGTTTTGTCAGGTGATAAATATATTTTCACTGTTAGAGCAGCAATGGAATGACCCTTATGCCCTCTTGTTCCTATAGATGTCCCACCACAATTAAATCAAAGTGTCACGTCCTCAAGGTTCAGTGTTTCTTAATCTGAAACAAGTGTTGGGGTATCTTCTGAAAAAAACCTCAACAAACCAGGCACACTGCAATTACTTGTGAGTAATGTAAAAAAACATACTGAGTAGATATGGAAGAGTTTTTTCCTTAGAATTATCCATCCCAGCTTACTCTGAAGTAAGTAAATAAAATAAATTATTAATTCCAAAGGAATCTCCAGATGTCTATTTTAGCAGTTACAAGGAGTATTACCTTGAAAAGAAGTAATGAACCTGTTATACTTCTTTATGGTGGGTTTGTTGTTTGTTTGTTTGTTTGTTTTCCTTAGGTAGCAATCTATCTGTTCACATAGAATCATAGAATCATAGAATTGTAGGGGTTGGAAGGGACCTCAAGAGATCATCAGGTCCAACCCCCCTGCCAAAGCAGGCTCCCTAGGACATAATCAAGTCATGTTAGTTTACTGTATTCTATCTTCAAATACACATTTGAAAAATCTGAAAAACTCATTTGCATTCTATTTTTTTCTCTGCTGATGTCTATTTTTCTTGTTTTATTCATCTGCTATTTATCTGTGCAAGGTCTTTGAGAATAATTTCAAGATGTAAAACAAAATTAAAGTTTTATCATATCAGTAGAAGCATTTATCTTAATGATTTCCAAGAATGTTGGTTTTCTTTACAGAAACATATTTCTTATTTAGTAACAGGACAGACTGCAAGTTTTCCAGCTATTCATACAGGTGAGTTACTGAAAATCTTTAAAAGAGCATCTTTAATTCTATGGATGCAAAATTCTCACAAGGTCTTTTCTGTGGTGGCTACATACTTTCCTGTAGGAAAAAATAAATAATACAACATGATTTGAAGTATATAAATCATTTTCATACAGAATTCAAGATAGTGCATATTTTGATATAGCTACTGTTCTCACCTCTTCTGGGTTTTTTTTAAATATATTATTTGTTTAGAAGTCCATCATAGTATTGCTTTTATTTTACCAGCTGTAATTAGACATATTATAGCAAGTGAAAAACAAAATTGGTGGACTTGTACTGGATCTCTAATTTTCATGTACTTTGTGAAATGTATGAATCCCAGGAATATTTGAGGATTTGCAAAGATATGCAAAGCTATTTAGCATTCCCTTATGTCTATAGAAAGGAAACACTGTCAGTCCTGAAATCAAAATGCTTTGTTTCAGCTTGTGCAATGCAACTGAAAAAACCTCTATCCCAGAATGATTTGACTTTATTTAGTGTTCAGCAGAGTGACAGTGTTATGTGTGATCTTGGCTGTCATTTGGATGCCACAAAACCACATTCTTCTTTATGACTGATGCTCCTCAGCCAACTCATAAATTCTGGGGTACACTAATGTCCTGCAATAGTTCAGGGTGCTGAAGTCTGTATTATATCACTGTACCTGTAATCCAGCTGCAGGATGACTAGATTTGAGGACAGAAAGAAGGTATGACACACATGAACCACTTATACCACTAAGCATTTTGTCAGCAGAGGCAGACATGAAATGGTTATGACAAAGCCAGGATCAAACATAACGGTTTGATTTGAAGATATGGAATATTTCAATATTGGAGTTGATCTGATACTTAGATTTGTCTTGTTTCTTCCTTTTTTTTCTCCAATCAAAATTTTTAAAAATATAGATTTTCATATGTAGTAATTTTAATTTATATTAAAAGCACTAAACTAAAAGTTTCCAATGAATTGTAGTAAATCTTTAGGTAAATCATTTCAGAAGGATACAAACAGGCATTGCATCTGACAGCAAATTCCTTCCTGTGCTCTAACTGCAATGTTCTCAATCTTCTCTCCTGTACAAGAAACAGATACAAAAAGGTTACTTTGCTAACAGGGTGATGATATGGTATTTGAGGTGAAATATTTTCCAGAGGCTTTTAGGGTTTAATAATAATAATAATAATAATAATAATAATAATAATAATAATAATAATAATAATAATAATAATAATAACAACAACAACAACAACAACAACAGTAATGACAACAACAATAACCCTATTATCTCCTTTTTTATCTTTTTTCTTCTTTTTACTGGATAACTTTCTGTATTACCCACAGCTATGGCATTCTTCAGCATGCGGATTTTTTGAGCCATTGTTCTGACAGCAGAGGGGAAGAATTCTGTCCTTTAACCTGCTGGCCTTTATCCCAAGATAAGGATATGGTTCTCTTTCTGAGTTGCAGTGGAACCTAAATCCTGCTGCAGTGACCATGGAATGATGTACTTCAAGATCCTTAGAGCAGCAAGGAGGGTGCACAGCAGGCTCACCATCCTGGCCTTCAAAAGAGCAAATTTTGGCCTCTCCAGGGACCTGTTTAGTAGTGTACCATGGGAAAAAGCCCTGGAAGGAAGAGGCACTCAAGCAAACTGGCAAGTATTCAAGGATCATCTCAGTTCACAGCTAAGGAACGATGCATACCAGCAACGAGGAAGTCAGGCAAAACACTGGGATGCCTGCCTGAATGAACAAGAAACTTCTGTGCAAACTCAAACACAGAAGGGAAGCCTACAGAGGATGGAAACATGAGCAGGTAACCTGGGAGGAGTACAGAGAAATTGTCCAAGTAGACAGGGATCAGGTGTGTAAAGCTAAAGCCGTGATGGAATTAAATCTGCCCAGGGATGTCAAGGGCCACAAGAGAAACTTCTAAAGGTACAGGAGTTGTAAAAGGAAGGTGAGGGGAAATATGGGACCTCTCCAGAAAGAAATAGGACACATGCTTAGCCAGGATATGGGGAAACTGAGGTAATCAATGATTTTTCTGCCTCAGTATTCATTAGCAAGGACTCTAACCACACTGCCTAAGTCACAGAAGGCAAAGGCAAGGACTGGGAGAACGAACACAGACCCACCATAGGAGAAGAGCAAGTTTGAGAATATCTAAGGAAACTGAAGGTATACAATGTTAGAGGACTGCAGGGTATGAAGTCTCACTCAGCTTCTATTTTTGTGTAAGACATTTCAAATATAAAATCATAGAAAGGTTTGGGCTGGAAAGGACCTTAAAGATCAAGTTCTAACCACCCTGCCAGGGGCAGGGACACACTTTCACTAGACCAGGCCACTCAAGGCCCCATCCAAACTGGCCTTGAACGCTTCCAGGGAGGGGGTATCCACCACTTGCCTGGGCAACCTGTTCCAGTGCCTTACCACCCTCATAGTGAAGAATTTTTTTCTAATATCCAATCTAAATACACTCCCAATTTAAAACCATTCCTCCTAATCCTAACACTACATGCCCTTCTAAAAAGTCCCCCCCCACATCTTTTCTGTAGGCCCCTTCAAGTACTGGAAGGCTGCTGTAAGATCTCCACAGAGCCTTTGCTTCTCCGGGCTGAACAACCCCAACTCTCTCAGTCTGTCTTCATAGAAGAGGTGCTCCAGCCTTCTATTAATCTTTGTGGCCCTCGTCTGGGCCTGTTCCAACATGTCAAGTACTCCAGAAATGGATGCAGTACTCCAAGTGGGTCTCATAAGAGCAGAGGGGCATAATCACCACCCTCAACCTGCTGGCTATGCTCCTTTTGATGCAGCCCAGGATATGGTTGTCTTCTGGGCTGTGAGCATGCATTGTTGGTTTATATCAAGCTTCTTTTCCGCCAGCAATCCCAAGTGCTTCACTGCAGGGCGACTCTCTATCACATCTATACTTCTTCGCAAAATGATTTAGCTACAAGACCATAATCTGTTGGGCAGGAGTATACTCCATCATGGTGCATGATGATTTGCAACTGTCTGGAAAGAAATCAGCATTTGTAAGACATTGAAAAAGAAAGAGAAAGAATCTGATAAGATTTGATAAGAGTCGACTTTCTGCCTGATGGACATACCAATTTGCGTGAGAAATCTTAATCGTGCCAGACAGGGTAGAATTTAAATCATAGAATCATAAGGATTGGAAGGGACCTCGAGAGATCATCAGGTCCAACCCCACTGCCAAAGCAGCTCCCTAGCTCATATTACACAGATAGGCGTCCAGACGGGTCTTGAATATCTCCAGAGATGGAGACTCCACCACCTCCCTGGGTAGCCTATTCCAGTTCTCTGTCACCCTCACTGTGAAAAAGCTCTTCTGCATGTTGGTGCAGAACTTCCTATGCCCCAGCTTGCAGCCATTGTCCCTTTTCTTGTCTCCACTGAAAAGGGGCTGGCCATTTCCCCCTGCATCCCATACTTCAGGTATTTATAAACATTAATAAGGTCCCCCCTTAGTCTTCTTTTCTCCAGGATGAACAGTCCCAGCTCACTCAGCCTTTCCTCATAGGGGAGATGCTTCAGGCCATTAATCATCTTTGTAGCCCTTCTCTGGACTCTCTCCAGGAGATCTGTTGCAGTTTTTTGAGGCTGTGCTGCTGAGACGGTTTCTTTAAGCAGCAATTACAGTTCTCTGCCAGCCTAAACTATAAACAATGAGCAATTCAAGGCCAATGTCATGGCCCAAGAGATAGTCATAGAGCCTCTGAGAATCACATATAGGAGAAAACAACCCAGAAACAGCTGCATTTTGCCACTGGAGAAGGGAGCGAGAAGATGTAACGAGCTGTGCAGACACCAAGGCCGGAGAAGGGCAGGGGAGGAGGTGGCCCAGGTGCCAGAGAAAAAGATGTTCCTGCAGCCCATGGAGAAACTCATGGAAAAGGCTGAGACCCCACCTGCAGCCCCTGGAGGGGTTCCACGCTGGATGGAGCAGGTGGAGACATAGAGGAGATGCTGTGACCCTACATTGGAACAAGCCCCTGCCAGCACTTGCAGCCATGAGGAGAAACAGAGACACAGAGATGAGTGAGAGAGAGATTTGCACCAGAACAGGTTTGCTGGGGGAGGCTGGTGACCCCACAGAGGACTGGGACTGAGAGACATTGTGGTTTATGACTACCCGCCATAGCAGTGACCCATGCCAGGGCAGCTGGTGAATAGAGCGAGCCCTGGCGAAAGGATTCACATTGGAGAAGTTCATGGAGGACTGTCTCCTGTGGGTGAGACCCCACGGTGCAGCAGGGGGAGGGTGTGGAATGAATGCCCACTCCCCCCCCCAGGCCAAGAAGGAAACCAACTTGCAAGGGACTGACCAAAGCCCCATCTCCCAGTCCCTGCCCCTCTGTACTGAGAGCAGGAGGAAGAAGGGAGCGAGATCATGGCTAAAGGGAAGTCTCCTTAGAATGAAGGAATGGGGGGAGGGTGCTACCGAGAACCCCATTTTCCCCAGTCCCTGCCCCCCGTACTGGAAACAGGTGGGGAAGAAGGGAGCAAAGTAAGTCCGCTAAGAAGGGAGTGTGGGGGGAAAGTGTTTTAAGATCTGGTTACGTTTGTTTTACGATCTGGTCGTGCTCTCAACTCTGGTTTCTTCAGTGTTCTTTGTAGTTGTAGTGTAGTGTAATAAAGTAGAGTAGTTTTTCTCCTTTTCACTTTGTGTTGAGTCTGTTTTGCCCACGTCACTGCTGACTGAATGATCTCTCCCTGTCCTTATTTTAACTCCTGATGCTCTTAATATATATTTTCTCCCATGTCAAACTAAGAAGGGGAGTAATAGAATGACATTGGTTAGCATCTGGCCTTCAGCCACGGCTAAAACACCACAAGACCCCTGTTTTTTTTTATACCAGGGAGCCCAGAACTGGACACAATACTCCAGGTGGGGCCTGGCCAGGACAGACTAGAGGGGAAGGATCACCTCCTTCGACCCGCTGGCCACACTCCTCCGGATGCACCCCAGGGTCCCATTGGCTCTCTTAGCCACCAGTGCACACTGCTGGCTCATGGCCAACCTGTCATCTACCAGGACCCCCAGGTCCTTCTCCACTGAGCTCTTCTCCAGCAGGTCACCCCCCAGCCTGTACTGATTCAAGCAGTTATGCCTTTCTAGGTGCATCACTCTACACTTGCTTTCGTTGAATTTCATCTGGTTTCTCCCTGCCCAGCTCTCCAGCCTGTCCAGGTCTCTCTGGATGGCAGCGCAGTGTTCCTGCATGTCAGCCACTCCTCCCAGCTTTGTATCATCGGCACTTGCTGAGGGTGGATGCTATTCCCTCAAGGTCATCAATAAAGATATTAAACAGGACAGGACCTAGCACCAAGCCCTGGGGAACACTGCTAGTCACAGGCCTCCAGTCAGACTCTGCTCTACTCAGCTCCACCCTCTGGGCTCGGTCCAACAACCAATTCTAAACCCACCTCACTGTCCACTCATCTATCCCATGCTCTCTCAGCTTTGCTATCAGGGTGTCATGGGAGACAGTATCAAAAGCCTTGCTGAAGTCAAGGTAGATGACATCCACTGCTCTCCCTCCATCTACCCAGCCAGTGATGACATCATAGAAGTCTATGAGATTGGTCAAGCACGATCTCCCCTTGATGAATCCATGCTGACTACTTCTCATGACCTTCTTCTCTTCTAATTGCTTGGAGATGGCATCCAGAACAAGCTGTTCCATCACCTTTCCGGGGACAGAAGTGAGGCTGACTGGCCTATAGTTGCTGGGATCCTCCGTCTTGCCCTTTTTAAAGACTGGAGTGACATTGGCTATCCTCCAGTCCTCAGGCACTTCTCCTGTTCTCCGAGACCTGTTGAAGATGAGAGAGAGTGGCTCAGCAATCACTTCTGCCAGCTCCCTCAGCACACGTGGATGCATCCCATCCGAGACCATGGATTTATGTGTGTTAATCCCTTTGAGCCACTCCTGGACCTCCCCTACCTCAACCAGAGGGAAGCTCTTCATTTCCCAAACTCTATTACTTTCTTCCAGTGTCTGGGGGTCCCGGGGGGCCTTTGATGTGAAGACCGAAGCAAAGGCGGCATTCAGTATCTCCACCTTCTCAGCATCCCCCGTTACCTGGACACCTGCCTCATTCAGCAAGGGACCCACATTATCCCTGGTCATCCTCTTACTATTCACATATCTAAAAAAACCCTTTCTATTACCCTTTATGTCCCTTGCCAGTTTCACTTCCAAGTGGGTTTTAGCCTTTCTTGTCACATCCCTGCAGACCCTGACAACATTCCTATATCCTTCCCAGGTGCTCAGACCCTTTTTCCACAATTCATAGACCTTCTGCTTCCCTTTGAATTCACTCATTAGCTCCCTGCTTATCCATGCATGTCTTCTGCCTCTCTTTCCCTAATTCTTGCTCAAAGGGATGTACCAGTCCTGGGCTTGGAAGAAGCGCTATTTGAATGCTACCCAGATCTCACAGGCTCCCTTACCTTCTAATAGCGTATCCCACGGGATAGCCCCTATTAAGTTGCGGAAGAGATCAAAGTTTGCTCTTCTAATATTCAGGGTAGCTATCCTACTTTTTGGCTTGCTTCTTCCATTCAGGACCTTGAACTCAACCATTTCATGGTCACTTTGTCCCAAGCTGTCCCCGACCTTCACTTCCCCAACGAGTCCATCCTTTTTGGTAAAACAGGGTCCAGTACCCGCCCTCCCCTCGTACCCTCCTGCACCATCTGTAGCAGGAAGTTGTCTTCTACACACTGCAGAAATTGTCTAGACTGCATACGACTGGCCCTGTTGCTTGCCCAGCAAATATCTGGGTAATTGAAGTCCCCCATAAGGACCAGCACCTGGGATCTTGAGGCCACTTCTAGCTGCTTGTAGAATGTACTATAAACTCATGCCTCCTGATCAGGGGGCCTGTAGTACACACCCACAACAGTGTCACTCACACTTGCCTGCCCCTTGGTTCTTACCCACAAGCACTCAATTGATGGATCATCTTTCCCCAGGTGGAGCTCAATACATTCTAGCTGCTCTCTCACATAAAGAGCAACTCCTCCACCTCGCCTCCCTAGCCTGTCTTTCCTAAAAAGCACACAGCCATCCATGACAGTGTGCCAGTCATCCAGGCTGTCCCACCACATCTCTGTGATTGCAATGAGATCATGGCCCTGCGCCTGCACAAAGATCTCTAACTCTTCCTGTTTATTACCCATGCTATGAGCATTCATATATAGGCACTTTAGGGGGGCAGTAGATGCAGTTATCCTCAACAGATCACAGGGAGGATGGGCAATGGTGGCTCCACTGAGGAGTATTTTCCCTACTATCACGTGGAACAACATCCCCAAGTCTGTCCCTGTGCTGTTGGCATTTACCTTCTTCTGCCATCAACTTGTGTTGTGTTTCCCGAAACACTTGCCTGACCCCAGCAACATTTGTTGTATCCCCTTCCCCTTTCCTAACTAATTTAAAGCTCGCTCGATGAGCCCTGCCATCTCCTGGGCAAGGATCCACTTTCCCCTTGGGGACAGGTGAGCCCTGTCAACAGTCATCATGCCAGGAGCTGAGTACACCATCCCTTGGTCAAAACCCACAAAGTTCCTATGCCGGCACCAGCCTTTCAGCCACTCGTTCAACTCCTGGGTTCTCCTAACCTGCTCTGAACCCCTCATCCCACTAATAGGGATAGAGGAAAATATTATTTGAGCTCCCCCTCCCTCAACAAAGTGCCCTAGGTCCTGGAATTCCCTCTTGATAGCTTGCAGGCTACGCTTTGTGTTTGCATCACTACCTGCTTGAACTATCAATAATGGGTAGTAGTCAGAGGATCTCACCAGCCCTGGGAGCCTTCTGGTGATGTCTCTGACTCGGGCTCCAGGGAGGCAGCACACCTCCCTGTGTGTAGGGTCAGGTCTACATATGGGGCCCTCCATCCCCCTGAGGAGGGAATCACCTACCACAACTACCATTCTCTCTTGCCTAACAGAGGCAGTCTCGAGGCGTGTGGTCGATCACCTCACACTAGGCACCCGCTTCCTCTGAGGCAGAGGGGCTGAATTCGTCTCCTCACTTACCTCCTCCTCAACTTTCAGGACCAAAAACCTATTGCTTAGGGAAACCTGGGGGAGTGGGGTAGCCAGGCAGGGGGAGTGCCTACGACAGCGAGCTGAGACTGTCTTCCAGCCCTTCTCAAGGTTCAGGTCACTGCCTTCTGCCTGACCAGGACAGTGCAGGGGGACCGTCATCAGTTGCAGGGTGTCTTCCTGGCATGCTTCCCTCTGGGATGCCAGGGAGCTACTCCACCAGTTAGTCTCCCACTCGCAGTCCCTAATGCTTCTCAGTCTCTCCACCTCTTCTTTGAGCTCTGCCCCCATGCTAAGCAGATCTTCCACCTGCTCACACCTCACACAGGTGGCATTGCCGCCACCATCCGCCAGCAGGAGCAGGCTCAGGCACTCCCTGCAGCCAGAGACTTGCACAGCCTCACTCCTGGACAGGCCCTCACTCTGGGTCTCCATGCTCTTAATGGGGTAAGCCCTCTGTCTGCTGGATACTACATGCCTGGCCAGGCCCTCAGTCTGGGTTGCTACACCCTTTATGGTGCGAGCCCTCTGCCTATGGAGACCACACTCCCGGACAGGCCCTTGGTCTGGGTCCCCACGCTCTTAATGGGGTGAGCCATCTGCCTGGTAGAAGCCATGTTAATCTGTGGTCTCAGAGACTGTCAGTAGCTGAGACTGTTCCCAGGGTGTTGAGAGACAGAACTTACCTGCCTGGCCACAAGAGCTTACAGGGTCAGCACTGCACACATGCTGACCTCCTCTCTCTGCATCAGGTGGGCAGCAGCGTGTGGCTGCCCTCTCTCAGGCTTTTTCAAGGTGACAGGTGGTGCCGGGGCCACTGTTGCCCTGACAGCGTTACGCCATGTCAGCCTCTCTCGTGAGAGAGCTACGGCTTACTGCTGGGTGTCTCCACTTCACAGGGGTTCTCCTGGCAGGGCAATCACTCCAAATGCTCTTGCAGTTCACGATCAGTCGCTACAGCTCTGTCTGTGCCGGTTCTGAGCAGTTGACCTCGTGTACTGAGATTGTTTACCATGGGGAAATCCTACATATAAAACTGTAAACAATAGTAAAACTCTAAAAAGGAGTTTATGTTATATTAGAATGTGTTAAGTAGCGGGTCTTGATCCTGACTGGATTTAAACTAATTTTCACCTTTTTCCCACTCCATGGGCAGGAATCTCTGCTCTCCATAGTTCATGATATAGATGTCTAGTTCTATTCCTGAAGCCAGTAAAATAAATTCTAATATATTACATAGCACTTTCTACATGTCAGAGCAGGAGAATGTTGAAAAAACACCATATTGTCCCAAATTAACCACCTCACGCCTATTTGTTCACAACTGCTGGTTTATATTTCCCCTATGAGGCTTATAATGCTTGCTGACAGGGAAATTTTTTAATATCCCTAGACAATTAGTCCTATTCTGAAGTCTAACTAATGAATTAAGAGAAGCATCAGCAGAATTATATGTACTTGAAAAAGGGTAACCCTTTGTTTGCAAGTCAATTGCCTATAACATCCCTAGTAGCTTCTTTACCTCCAAAGCTTCATGTATACAGTCTTGTGCATAGATTTGAATTGTTTATGAATTTATGGAAAGGATTCAAGAGAAGGGATAATACTATTTGGGACATTGATTTTACTAATTGCCCCCTGTACTTACAAGCAACAGAAAATTGATATTTTTGCCAATCAGGAATATTGGGTTAGTCCTTGGAGCTGCATTTAAACAGTGTGTTAGTTTGACCTGTGGCCCATCATCTAAGAGAAAGGGAGTGATAATAAAATTCATTCCATTATTTAGTTTCTTGATATGCTCTCTGGGACTGACACATAACAAAGGTTAAATAAAGAGAAAGAGTAGCAGAATCTATTTCTTTGTTAAGCACAATTAGCTTGATTTGATTATAATTTCAGAGTCTTTTTATTCTCAACTTGGCTAAATATAGATTGAGATTTAATTGGTAAATAAAATTGCATAAATTAATTTCATTTAAATTTTAATCTAGAAAAAAGCTGTATGAGTGTATTTTATGCAGAACAAGTAGTCTTATATTGAAATAACAGGAGACACAGCATTTTCCATCATGGAATGATCTCCATACGTTTTGTCTTATGTTTTGCTGAACTTCCCTTTTAAAAGTACTCATGGCTCTGCACCTTAGATTAAGAATCATAAACGGACACAGAAATGTATCAGTACAATTCTTTATTCTTGTGAAGCGTCAACACTTACCTGCTCAATTCAGAAAACTCATTTCAGGAAAAAAAACCCCAGATAAAAAAATCCAAGTAAACCATCTTGCGTATATCAAACCTAATTTTCCATAGGAGCCAAAACCTCTTCACATGCATTCTTTGCACTAGTGTTTTGACTGAGGTGTGTTCCATCCCAAAGCACTTTTACACCAAGGAATGCAGAACTGGTGCTTCCTAAAAACAGAGCTCCTGGCACCTGGTATATGGTGTCCTTTGTGTATTTTTGCCCCTCAATCTTATTTTCCTGTCCTATTGCTAACTCACGCATGAAAAAAATTATATCTACTGATAAGCAAATCTTTTCTATGGAGAGGAAAATAGTAAAATCAAGTGTAACTGACTAATAAGAACATGTACGAGACCACAATTTTTCCCTTACACACAGAGACAGCCTTTATTTCATAGAGGCCATCCTTCTAAAATGTTTGTTGAGTTCATTTCATCTATTAATTTGGGCTCAATCTCCATTAACATTCTCTCAGGGCAGGAGTGATTATGTATGCTGTTGGATTGTTGCATGCTGCATGCAGAGCATGAGTATTTGGCATGTTCCATGCTTGATGTCTGCAGGTGGAAGATGTTGATTTCAAGGAAGATGTTGGGCACCAGTTGCTGAGGCCAGTTCTAGTTCCATTATAAGAGCACTCAATCTTCATTAATTTGCATTACTCTTACTGTAATACCATTGGTACTGTATACAGCAATTGTAGTTGCAAAGAAAAACATTGGAAAGTTTATCTAGCAATTAACATCATACAATATTTAAATTATTGGCTCTTCAGGACTTGCTGTAGAAGTCATGGAGTCTTGATGGCATTTTAGGGAGTATTAGACAGGTATTTTGACCCAGATTCATTTTATTATATTGCATTGGGGAGGGTGGGGGGATGTGAACTGTAAGAGGTTTTCAAATATGAAAAAGAAAATAAACTCCCAAACACACACTTAAAAGCTCCTAAGTTTCCTTTGCGTAATTTACAGGACCATACACTACTGGGTGGGCTGCCTCAGTGAGAGCTCAAGAATGATGCTTAAAAAGTGAGCCCTGGTTTTTTTTTTTCCTTGACAAAGTGAAGGAGGGTCTGTAGAAGTGAAGTAGGACATGCCCTCTTTGAATTGCCAGATGTCCCAGGACAGTTTCTCCACAGCCAAGGGAGGAAAAAAGGCTTCCTTCATATTGCTGGAGTCAGCCAGCCTCTTCAACACTCTTGGTGCCTCATTTCTTTTCAGTCCATTATTACCAGTGAGTTGGCACACTGTACAAACTTCTGTCACATGGGTTGGGTACACTGGACTTCAGGGTTTGTGGGCAACTGTGTGTTGTCCTTGTCATAGTAAACTGTCTCCTGCACAACTAATTCTTCCAAGTTGCTGGAGCTGGTCAGTCTCTTCAAGCACTGTTGATGCCTCTTTGCTTTTCCAGTCAAGGCTGCCAGTGTGTTTGTGTAAGATGATGGTCTGCTCCATACAAACTTCTGCCACATGGTGCATTGCTCCAAATACCATTTCACAGAAAATGGAATGAGTGGTTTGTCTCAAACAATCTGTCTTGCAAGATAACACAGCCTGCAGAGGTTCTAAAAATGTAGAATACACTATAGGAGATAGAAGGTTTACATCTAGGTTTGTGCTTCATTTAAAAAGAAACCTTGTTATTTCTATTGTTTTGATTTCACAAGTTAGCAAGTGATGCAGCAGTGCTTAAGTACTATTGTAGTTGAAGATAGAGAAAATGGAATAAAATTAGAAAGGGGACACTAGACTCACCTGATTGAACTTCATCTGAAACAAACTCTTTCTCGTCAAAAGACTGGAGAAGACTCCAGGGAAAAAAAATATCTTTCTGTTACTTGTCCTCTCTTTAGATCTTGAAATCACTGAAGATGATTCCTAAGTAGTAATTGAGTGCTTTGACTTCCTAAATATTCTGTAACTCTACAGCTGTTAACTTTATCCTCGTTAAAAGGAAATAGGAGAAAAGAGTTGCATATTGAACAAGTTATGTTAAACATGGTTCAAATGATAAGAAGCTGAAGAAACAAAAGAAAAGCTATAGAGAAAGATCAAAATAGGATAGAATAAAAGAGAAAGACCTTTTAAAGATGCAAACGCTTATAGAAGTTATAGCATCATGACCTTTTCTTTTAAAAAAAAAACAACAACAAAAACCCAGCAAGAATTTCTGAACCAGGTAGTAGGGAAAATAACTTAATTTTCTGAATATTTAAACCCAGATATTTCCCTTTTCTCCAGTGAATCCTGACAATAAAACAGGGAACACATCATCTTTGGATTACAGTGATAGTGAATTACTCCACCAGAAGTCTAAGAAAAAAAACCTAACTAAAAGGCTGCTAAAATTCACTATTATGAAGAATGTGTTAAAATCATCTTAATTTGGCAGCTAATGTAAGTGTACAACTTTTTAAATCCAAAAAATATTCTATTGCCCCAACAAGGTCTATCTGATTAACAGAATTACTTGAAGGACTGATTAATCCCAGAGAGGATACATATTGTGTACATATATCCGGAGAAGAAAATTAGATTGTTCTCTTCAGTTCTGTCAGTTTTTTCCTATGACTTTATCTCTGTCATGAAAGTGTATGTGTGTGTCTGTGTATAAAATCTTTTTTAGCATTCAGAGCTTGTGTCACTATGGTCTAGCAGAATTCTTTCTTAAAACAAGATCTCTCTCAAAACCTACAAGAATACAGTTGACCTGCGAGATAATTAAAAATTATAATAAAAAAATTAATTCCTCTCATTTAATCAGCAAAGATTAGAACAGAAGATAAAATAATCCATGCCCAAAAGAAACTTGAAAAAGTTTACTGGTCTTTAAAAGAAGGAGTTGGTATTGGGACTGGCACTGTTTAACATCTTTGTTGGCAATGTAGACAGTGGGATTGAATGCACTCACAGCAAGTTTTTCTCACGACACCAAGCTCTGTGGTGCAGTCTGCATGCTGGAGGGAAGGGATGGCATCCAGAGGGCCACATAACCTGGACAAACTGGAGAAGTGAGGCATCAAAAAAGACATGACCAGCAGGTCAAGGAAGGTGATTTTGCTTCAGGGAGACCTTGTTGTAGCCATTTGGTACCTAAAGGGGGCCTTCAGGGAAGCGGGAGAGGGACTGTTTACATGGGCATGGAGTAATAGAACAAGGGGTAATGGCCTTCACTGAATGAGAGTAGATTTGATGAGATATTAGGAAGAAACTTTTTTTACTGTAAGTGTGGTGAGGCATTGGAACAGATTGACCAGAGAAACTGTGGCCACTGTCTCCCTGGCAATGTTCAAGGCCAGGTTGGATGGGACTTTGGGCAACCTGGTCTAGTGGAGAATGTACCTGTCCGTGGCAGGGGGGTTAGAACTAAATGATACTTGAGGTCCTCTCCAACCCAAACTACTATGTGATTCTATGATTCTACATCTTTTCAAAACCCTGTGTCTATTCCAGCTCACTCTATGTTACCTCTGTGAATTTATCCTATTTTTCTGAGCTCTAATAATATTAGCAAGCTATTATAAGAACATCTGTAAACCCAAATTATATCAAGACAGAATCCATGCAAAATCTTATCAATATAAATGAAAAAAGGCCCCCACAGAATGGCTGCCTTTGAGGGCACAAAATCAGGTCTTAAATCACACTATCCATGCACAGGGACTCTAATAAGACCAGGAGCAGAGAATTAAAAAAAAAAAAAAGGAAATTATATCAAATGTGCTTTATGGCTAAAATGCTTTTCAGGTCTCACCTAGACAAGTGATGATCACTAAAGCTTCTATTTCTGTTTTAATATATGCTGATATTTCTTTCCATAATTTACAATGAGTTTCGGGATCAAAAGAGAAGTATGAGTATGAGAGTTTGTTCTTTGCTGGATGCCGTCCATTTCGATTTTCATTCCACAGAATTTGCCAAGTAATTCTTCAAGGTGCTGTGGGAGCACAGAGAAAGAAAAGAGCAAGCTGAGCTGAAGGAAAAGTGATAAAGGCTTTCTTGTACTTGTTACCATAATTACAGGCTGCTTCTTAAGTTTATTGACCATACCCTGAGCAGGAAATAGGCAAATGAAGTCTCTGAAGAGGAAAAGTAACTTATCTAGGAAAAGTAATGAGTAAGCAAATTACTTCAGGTAAGCAGATGACCATATGTCCAGTGCTGAAATTGTTTTCAATTCCTCTAGCAAGTATTATGCACCCATATAGTATTTCTGTCCAAAATAAAACATGTAGTTATTAATTTTTCTTCAAGAAGGCTTTTCAGAAATCATAGGCAGCTTTACATGCAAATTAAAATTAAATATCTGTCTGGTTGAGTATAGATTGAAAATACATTCATGCTTAACAAAAGACAATTATTAGTTAGCTGAATAGAGATGGAAATTGAATATAAACTGAAGCAAAGTATTAGAGACATTGAAAGGACTATGAACTGATAAAGATGGTTTTATTCATTACTACATTAATTTTCTAAAACAACAATATAAGGAGAAGACACTGGATAATATCTTTAATAAGGGCAAACTTACAATAGGTTATGAAGCACAGAGTTTTCATTAGGTACTCTAGAAGCCTATAAGTGAGTAATTAAAACTGCAGAAGTGAAAACAAAACTGTGAGTTTTTCATATTTACTTATATAATGTTCATTATTATTTATCAAAAAAGCTTTAGGAAAAGGGAAGGGTAATTTTGGCGAATCACAGTGTCATTATGTTGCTTTAAGAAGCTGATTTGAGGGAATTGTGTGCATATTGAGAACTCATTTTCATAAGATGTAGGAAAACTGTGACCACCATTTCTTTCAGAAACAACTTGTGAACTTGCTTCTGCAGGTCAACTTTCTCTTGATAAACTACCCTAACAAATCACTGCTATCATGCTTTCTTTACCAAGAAAATGTATAGGTAATCTGTGATGTTAACTCTATTTCTCAGACTTAGAACATTGAAGAAGAGGAAAAAAATATCCCTGAGTAAAAGATCTTGAATGCTCATTTGAAAAGCAAGGAATAGATGATGACATGACAATACTTCTTTTGTCCACTTACAGATATTTATACTGTGTAGAACAAAAAATCGCACAAAACACAAAAAATTACTGCAAACTTCCAGATTAGTCATAATGGTTGTGAATTTCTTTGTTACAGTCGGAACCCTGATGTTCCATTTACTGCTGGATCTTCAATCTGAATAAATATGAACTTCTTAACTTCATTAATGTTGAACCATGGTTTTGTAAAACACCACCACTCTACTGAGTTTGATCTCCAGATTTAATGTATTAGTAATGAAATTAAAATACAGAGGTGGAAGGGAGAATTTTATTTTTCGCAGTCTAATAGGGTCACCCTGAGATTTTTCCTAGTGTATGGATGATACCTCACCAACCACTAAAATGTTAGTGGGTGTTGAGATAATCTTGGTCCACGTGCTGGAAAATTTTCACAAGACTGACCACAAAGTGTTATACCAGGTACCATCAGGACAGGACAGAAATAATTAACAAAGACAGTAGCAGGGAACAACTTGAAGAAGCTGAGGTCTGTCTGATAATAAGTTTTGTTAGCTCTCCTGGTAACACATCAAAAGCAGCCATAGACATCAAATTTACTAAACATCATTTCCTTTGAACTTGTAGCCATGTAACCATGACAGATACAACAGCATCATGCCTGCTAAAAAAAAAAAAAATCTCAGAAGTTTGTTTAGCCACAAATTCTCCTACAAGTATAGTCCTTACAAAAGGTTTACAGTAACTTGCAAGCTTAGTAAGATTAGTACAGTAGTATATTTGATTAAACATGCTTTCAGGTCTACATACTTACAAAGATCGGAATGGTCTTCCTTGGTTTCTGATATCACATGAGTTCAAAGATTTAACACATAGTGATAAGTAGGCATTATTATTTACTTAGGAAAAATGCTGCTATATGGAGTTGTTTGAACAGTTTTTGTTTTATACTACTAGTACTATAATATCAACAATGACAACAATAACAAGAAAAATAAGATGATGAGGATGAGTATTTTATTTTTTACAAATAAGTACATTCTATACAGACTTGAAGTGATATGAAATGGACCTCTCTGCTGCAAAATTAGACTCTGAGCGTCTTAAATTTGTGACTGTTTTCTAGCAGGTTGTATCTCAACTGCTACAGATTTCCTAGCAAGTTTCCAGACTACTCTTATAAAGGTAGCACTTCATCCATCCCCAGACATATGGGTACTTTTCCAAGCAACTATTTAGTCAGAAGTATACCTTGTCACACATGTAACATTCTATTTATGTTTATGCCTATTATGTTTAATATCTTCATCAACAACCTTGATGAGGGAACAGCATTCACCCTCAGCAAGTACGCTGATGATACAAAGCTGGGAGGAGTGGTTGACACACAGGAACACTGCGCTGCCATCCAGAGAGACCTGGACAGGCTGGAGAGCTGGGCAGGGAGAAACCAGATGAGGTTCAATAAAAGCAAGTGTAGAGTCTTGCACCTGGGAAGAAATAACTGCTTGAATCAGTACAGGCTGTGGGATGACCTGCTGGAGAGGAGCTCTGAGGAGAAGGACCTTGGGGTCCTGGTAGATGACAAGTTGGCCATGAGCTAGCAGTGTGCCCTGGTGGCTAAGAGAGCCAATGGGATCCTGGGGTGCATCAGGAGGAGTGTGGCCAGCAGGTCGAAGGAGGTGATCCTCCCCCTTTACTCTGCCCTGGTCAGACCCCACCTGGAGTATTGTGTCCAGTTCTGGGCTCCCTGGTATAAAAAAGACAGGTTTCTCCTTGAGAGAGTCCAGAGAAGGGCTACAAAGATGATTAAGGGTATGAAGCATCTCCCCTATGAGGAAAGGCTGAGTGAGCTGGGACTGTTCAGCCTAGAGAAAAGAAGACTAAGGGGGGATCTAATTAATGTTTATAAATATCTGAAGTATGGTATGCAGGGGGAAATGTCCAGCCCCTTTTCAGTGGTCTGTGGAGACAGGACAAGGGGCAATGGCTGCAAGTTGGAGCACAGGAAGTTCCACACCAACATGCGGAAGAACTTTTTCCCAGTGAGGGTGACAGAGCCCTGGGACAGGCTGCCCAGGGAGGGGGTGGAGTCTCCTTCTCTGGAGATATTCAAGACCCGTCTGGATGCCTATCTGAGTGATATGTCCTAGGGAGCTGCTTTGGCAGGGGGGTTGGACCTGATAATCTCTCGAGGTCCCTTCCAACCCCTATGATTCTATGATTCTATTTAGAATAAGACCCTAAATCCTTCAGCACTAATATATATATTGAAAGATAGTGAAAGGGTTTGATGTTTTGAAATTCACTAACTGAAGCCTTGAAAGTGATGGCAACAAAACAAAAGCTCAGCTTCAGAAAGTTAACGTTATGCTTATCTTTAGGCAAGTGAGAAAGGCAGAGAAGCTTCACACAGAAGCTTCACACAGAATCTTCTCACTTGAATTATGTAGATTTAGCACATCTCTTGTCAGAACTCCTTTTATTTTATATATCTATTTTCTTTAAAAGATTTATTTTTTGAGAGCTATTGACAAACGATGACCCAAAATGTATGAAGTGGTTCTGGAGCAATTTTGAAAAAATACACTATATAAATGTATACTGAGTATATGTTCAAATCTATACTAAAAGATACACTATATATATACTTTTAGTGTACACCAAGTGTATCTTTCAATATAGATTTGAACATATACTCAGTACATATTCAGAATATATTAGCTTCAGTATACAAACATTTAATATCTCATTTGAAAATACCTGTTCTTTATAATCCGTACAGGAAGTATATTTGTGAAGAAAGACATAATTTTAAAGAGGTTTTATAAACTTTTATTTGACAGTATATGGTTATTTTAAATGCTGCCCCTAGATAGGTGTTTCCTGTTAAATTAGAATATTTCAGAGAAAATATTACTCACTTGTATCTTTGAGAATCTCTTTCATTCACAGAATTTATTTTATTTTTGTATTCTTGAAGAAAGCATAAAAGTGCCAAAGGGCAAGTCACTTTGCCATATTGGCTTTGCAGAAAGCAACAACAGGAACAATAGTTTTTAAAATACAATCCCAGCCCATCTGGTTACGTGAGATAGTTTAAAAGTTTCATTAAAATTTCATTAGCATTATGACAACTGACTCAATATCAGCAGCCTACCTGGCAAGCTTACAAATTTTATCAGAGCATTTAAAGTAACCACAGTCTATTGTTTCTGCAACAAACCATGGCAACCACAATTTCATTCTACTTCAGATTAATCATTTCCTACGTAAACCAGAATGATTACATTTGTATTGTATAACTACACCTCAGTTCTATTGTGATATTTGCTTTTATGTTATTAAGGAAATTCTGCCATTCCAGTGTCAGGTGGAGTTGTTTAGTTGGTGAGGTTTTCTCGGGAGGGGTGGGGGTGGTGGGGTGGGGAGTGGGGTGGGGGATTTTTTCATTGCTTTTTTTCAGATGCAGTTGTGGGGTTTTTTTATGAGAAGAGTTAAGAAAGTTCAGCAGTTCAAAGATATGATTCCAGATCTGATGCTTAGTAAAGCATTTGGATATCTCAGTGGAATTGAGAACATTTAACTCTGAGAAAAAAATTGAGAACAGCTTTATACTTTAAGTTCTTGGATGTTTCTCAAGTGCAGAGGAGTAGTTTTTAAGCCATGTGAGTTGAATATTTTCTTGACAATTCTGTTTCCCTACCAAACTGTATTATTGCCATTCTTTTATCTAAATATATCCATTCTCATTTAATCTATTTTGTTTCTCCTTCAGTCAGGTAGTAGTAGATCAATCACATTACACAGTCTCAGTGAAAAACAGACCAAAGTTCTTTGCTACTTATAACTCAAATTGGAAATTTGACTCTCATGTGTGGCTGTAGAAAAGACTGCTGATTGGGGTCAACTAATAGGAAATGTTTGGTTGAGATCTGGGCAATGATCAAACATTTGGATAAAAGAGCTAAACTTTTAAAGTTTGGAGCTGTTTGTGCACATAAACATATTCCTACAAGTAAGTTCAAGGATTTTCTGTACTGTTTAGACAATGATAAGCTCCTCAGAGTGTCATCATAGAGGGAAGAAAAATAGGACTCTCTTTAATGGTACCTATTTCTGTTGTGGCAGACATTAATTCTCATTAGCTGCATTTTGTGTTGTCATTTGGGAAATATTAGTGAGCTTTGAAGACATGAGGTACCAGTCATTTAGCTAGTAGAGGAGAATGTTCTTTTCTCAGTTCTACTGCCTGTTATTTCACAGGTATATTGCGTATGCTTAGTCCATTTGTATCCCTCTGAGACAAATATGTGGCATTTGAACTAAAGTGAAAGTGTGACTATGCTTAGGGATGGAAGAAAAATACATGCATCTGCATAAGCTGAAGATAGGGGTTAGTTTCTTCCCTAAGGTTACAAGAAAGTTGCCCTTGTCTTAACTCCACAGATGCTCAAGGGCCTGGGTTTGTTTCTAAATGAATTATTAGTCTGACTTACTATACCAGTGGGGCAAATCCTAAACACATTTGTTTTCTTCTGCTGACATCTGTGGCAATTTTGCACACAGAATGAATATCGAACATACCTTTTAGACTTTCACTCGGCAACAGGCAGCAAGATCCAGCAGCTGAAATGCTGTTTTTAATTTTAATGGAAGTTTGTATGTGGAATGAATGGAAAGCATTGTCCTACAGTTTTACAGGCTAATTCCTGGCTAGTCTCTTTGTAGATATACAAGGGATTTTGGTTTCTTTAATAGAAAAAAATTAATATCTTTTCACTGGAGCAATGAGTGAACCTTCTCAGTAATGAACAAATGCTTGATTTTGATAGGCATATGGAGTAGTCAAGGTCTACTTGTTATGAAACCTTTTTCCAATGCAACCTTAAACAGGATTATGTGTTATCTTTAAATGTTACAAATTAAATGAAGGAAAAATGTAAAATGTTACAAAAATGTATAATCATAAAAGAATATATAACCCTTTTGTTTTATTCCCAGTCAATTGAGTAGCATGCTATTAGCAACCACAAAACATTCTAGTGCATATCAATTTGTATCATATGCATTTTTATTCATACAAATCAAGCAACAATACAAAAATGAACTTTAGAATTTTTAAAGATTTATGTCTACATCATTTAATATATTGTTTCTTGATAGTAGTATTTAATGTGGTACCTAAAAATCCTGTTAGAGATTTCCCATAATAAGATCATGTTTTATGTGTCTTTTTACTAACTTATTGTAGTGCCATGACTGTTGGCTTTTGTAATGCAGTCATAATTCTCAAGTGGTTCACAAAAAAATTGTTGTCTGTCATAGCCTACAATTTTGATGAGGTTTTTTGTGTATTTGAGTTTTTTGTTTTGGTTTGATTGTTTGTTTGTTTGTTTGTTTAATGGAGTTTACTTGCATGGTGAAAGGGTAGGGAGAATGTTACTATATTTTTGTTCAATGCAAATTACCTACTGGAAGGAACAGAGCACTGCACATCATGTAGCAATTCTATATCTTTTGTTTTCACATAGTTAAATTGTTTTCATTTTCCAGTCATAACTATGGTGATACCCCGTTACCCTGCTTTCACCATTATTCTGTAATTATCTGTTACAGGCATGATTTTGAATGTCAAAAATAAATAAATAAATAAATATTGAAAAAGACCAAAATATATGAATGTCTACCTGAAACAGTTTTCTGTAAAATTTCAAGTGAAAGAAAACAAAACAAAACCAAAACACTTCTCTGACCTGCCACGAATCTATTAATATGATTTGCCTCTTTATATAATTGAGACAACCTGGTTTTGTTGACATGTCACAGTCAAGGCTTTGTAACAATATATACTGGAACATATTATAGGTATCCAGGTATATTTTTAAGGACAAGATAATTCCTACAAATAAATTGTTTTAGCTTAATTTAGGTCTTTTTTCAAGTTACTGAATCAAGTTTCAAAACTGTTTATCAGTCTAGGGAAAAAAAAGTGAAATCAAGCTAGGAGGAGTGTGTTGAACACAAGGTAATTCTTTCTCCATCCATAAATCTGCAAAGGTACAGTGTTTCTAGAATAAAAAATAAATTTTGATTTAACTAGATTACTTTTAACTCTAATTTTATTATGAAAAAATAAAATATCTTGAATTCATGTGCTTCAACTGCAGGAAAGAAATAATTGTAACCCATATTTGTGTTTTTGAACTTTAGGAAAACCCTAGAACGCATATATTCCTCTAATGAATTTTATTTTATAAGGGATATTTAAAGAGATGTGTTAAGTTCATATTTTATTTGTGATTGTTATGATCAACATATTTTTTTTTCTCTCACAGGCTCATGCTGTAGTTATTGGATGTGGTCACATCAAAGTAGATCGTTAGTCACTCCTAAGGACTAAGTGAAATGACAGTACACTTATCAAAAGTGTATTAGACATAGAATCACAGAATTACAAGGTTGGAAGAGACCTTTAAGATCATCAAGTCCAACCATTCCTGTCCTAAGTTAAAACATATTCCTAAGTACCTCACCTAACTTGTTTATAACAAATCCAGAGATGGTGACTCAACAACCTCCTTGGGCAGCCTGTTCCAGGCCCTGACAAATCTTTCAGTAAATTTTTTTTTCCTAACTTCTAATCTGAACCTGCCCTGGTGCAGCTTGAGGCTATTTCCCCTTGTCCTATCCCCTGTCACTTGGGTGAAGATACCATCGCCCAACTCTCTACAACCTCTCTTCAGGTAGTTGTAGGCAGTGATCAGGTCTCACCTCAGCCTCCTCTACAGCCTAAACACCCTCAGCTCCCTCAGCCACTCCTCATATGATTTGCCTTCCAGCCCCTTCACCAGCCTGGTTGCCCTTCTCTGGACTCGCTCAAGGACCTCAATGTCCTCACAGTGAGAAGCCCAGAACTGGACACAGTACTTGAGGTGTGTTCTCACCTATGCCGAGTACAGGGACACAATCACCCCCTTAGACCTACTGGCCACACTATTGTTGATACAAGGCAGGATGCCATTGGCCTTCCTGGCAGCCTGGGCACACTGCTGGCTCATATTCAGCCTGCAGTCAACCAACACCCCCAGGTCCTTTTCTGCCTGACAGCTCTCCAGACAGCCTCCCCCAAGCCTATAGCGCTGCATGGGGTTGTTATGTCCCATATGCAGCTCTCTACACTTTGTGATGTTAAACCTCATCCTATTGGTCTCAGCCCATTGGTCCAGTCTGTTCAGATCCCTCTGAAGAGCCTCCCTACCCTCAGGCAGATCAACACTTCCTCCCAGCTTAGTGTCATCTGCAAACTTACTGAAGGAAACATTCAATCCTTTCCTTGAGGTCATTGATAAAGATGTTGAACTAGACTGGACCCAAGACTGAGCCCTGGGGGAAAAAATAATTAAAAATAATTACGGCTCTGAAAAGACCATTTGAATTATCTGGATGAAACAATGTGCCGCATTTCTGTTGACGTTTACTTAGCTTTAGCCTTGTGGCTGTCAGTCTTCTTGGGCAGCAGCACAGCCTGGATGTTGGGCAGCACTCTACCCTGTGCAATTGTCACCTTGCCCAGCAGTTTGTTGATCCTTACAGGTGGCGAGCTGCCGGTGCTGAGGGATGATACATGTCTTCTTGTTGTCATGGGCCACATTTCCTGCCAGCTCCAGGATCTTGGCCATTAGGTACTCCAGCACAGCTACCAGGTACACCTGGGCGCCGGCACCCACCTGCTCCAAGTAGTTGCCCTTGCGCAGCATCAGGTGGACACAGCCCAGGGACCTGCAGCCCAGCCTGTGATAAGCAGGACTTGGCCTTGGCGCGCGCCTTCCTGCCCAGCTTCCCGTTCCCCAATATCGTACCGTTCTTCCAAGAGCAATCAGCAGCAGTGTCAGCACCTTTGCTAGAAAAGTTTAGTTAGGTCACGGTTAAGCTATCTGAGAAAACTTCACAGTATTTCAATTTCCCCAGAACAATGTTTCATATAATGTAATGTATGAGAAAAAAAAGAAGCCTGAAGAAAGTTGTGGGTTTTTTTTTTTTTTGTTTCCTCAGTATTTAATGTACCCTCTAAATCTCAAGACTTCTATTAAAGTCTGTTTTACCTCTGAGCTTTCTCTTGTTCATTATACCTATGCTGAAATATACCTGTGAGTTGAAGTTAATTTTGATTTCTCTATGAAAAAGAAATCACGTTATGGATTATTCAGATATTTCATATGCATTTCTTTAAGACAGAAATATGTCTTGTGATTTATTTATGATTAGAGGTCTCTAAGTATTCTAAAGAAGAGAAGTAGCCAACAAATCAGACCTAAATACAAATTTTTGCACAATGTATTTCATACTCAATTTTCCACATAAAAGTAATACATGGCTATGTTTCCACATAAGACACCATTATAGCCCACTTCTGATATGTTTAAGATTTGTATTTTATTAAATATACAAATCTTGATATATAAAATACAGAATATTAAGCAAGTAATGAATTTGAAAATGTGCAAGCCTAGTAAGTTATATTTTTACTTGTACTGTGATATGTTCTCTTGGTTATAAATCATAACCATGAAATTTATATAATGGATATAAGACAATTTATCCATTTTAGTTTGTACCCAAGTTCTTTCAGCTCGGATTTTTTAAATGCATATGCAGAGTAATTTCAACAAGTATTACATTATGGCTGTAAGATCTAGCAATACAGCATTTCATTGAGACACCACCTTACTCTAAGTTAGTTTCAGGATGAAAACTGTAGCAATTTTTCTCCTTCTCAGAATTCAGAATAACACAGGAAAAAAGTTTAAGACAAATTATAATGTGTGAGTCAGGAAAAAAGTAATGATGGGGAAAAGCATAGAAAAAATATGCATACAGCTTTCCACTACATTTTGAAATTAAATATACAAGCCATTGTGTTGCTTCTTGTTTCCCATTCCTCTAGTAGATGTCTAATTTCTGAGGACAGGGTTTCTTTTTTCCTTTTCTTTCATCTTTGACTTGGCTTTTTCAAAGACTATCAGGGCTACTTGAAAAACCCTGACCAGATTTCCTGTGTCCTCATGACCTGACAGTAGTGAAAATATTTGCAAAGGCAAATTTATCACATTCAAGATTTTGGAAGAAAGGGGAACAGTGACACATAAATGATTTTGGATTCCAAGAAATGTAAATTTGTGCCTGACTTTCAGATGTGCAGAAGTTCTTTAAGCTACTTTATTGAAGTATTGTAAATCAACATACAAAGTTGGTTGATTTACAATATATCAGCAGTGTAAAATACATAGGAGTATTGTAGTTTTGAGTGACTGGGTTCTGGTGGAGAAGTGGCGAGGGGGGCTGCAGGGGTGGCTTCTGCAAGAAGCCGACAGAAGTTTTCTGCAGGCCCCAGAGAGTAAACACCAGCTGATTCAAGGCCGGAGTCATTGTTGATCAAGGGTGAGCCCATGCAGTGGTGGTCACAGCGCTTCCAGGAATCACATTTAGGAGAAAAATACCCATACAAGCAGCTGTATTTTGCCACCAGGGAAGGGAGTTAGAAGAAAACTGTGCAGACACCAAGGTCAGTGAAGGGGGAGGAGGTGGCTCAGATGCCAGAGAGAAAGATGCTCCTGCAGCCCATGGAGAAACCCACGGTGGAGTGGGTGTCCCCCCCACAGACCATGGAAAAGGCCAAGACCCCACCTGCAGCCTGTGTAGAGGTCCCATACTAGAGCAGGTGGAGACATGCAGAAGATGCTGTGACCTTCATTCGAGCAAGCCTCTGTCAGCATTTGCAACCTGTGGAGAGAGACAGAGACAGAGATGAGAGAGAGACAGCAAGAGAGATCTATGCTGGAGCAGATTTGCTGGGAGGCCTTGTGACTGAGGACTAGGCTGGAGCAGTCTGGGCCTGAGAGACTGAGAAACATTCTATGACTTATGACTGCACCCCATAGAAGTGACCCACACTGGGGCAGCTGGTGAAGAGCTGAAGTCCTGCAGGAAAGGACTCCCGTTGGAGATATTTGTGGAGGACTTATCACCCCTACATACTTACAATCTATGCCAAAGAACTATCTAGGCCCTGCCTACCTGTGGATCAGGCGAATAGAAGAGTGATCTGTTTTCCTTACCTGAGTTGAATCTGAAGTTGGAAGATAGGATAATCTGGTCACAACAACTTTCTTTGAAATTAGATGCATGAAACACTTATGAAACTAAAATCAAATTTATGTATGTGACTGAACTGGCAATTGCATACAAATAGATGACACATAAAGCATGCCTATATATATTTTTTTCTGGTTATGTATACTGAGAATTAGCATCTACAGAAAAAAAATTATGCAGTCCTAGTTATTCTGCAACTGCTGTATATGATTTTAAATATCAACTCAATTCAGAAGCAATTATATATGAAAGTAATCTTATTTTTTTATTTTGTTTACATATTCCTTAAATGATACAATTTAAATTTAAGGACTTATCTAGTATGTGTTCCATAGCATAGCCAAATTATTCTATCAAAAGGTAACTTTCTCTAGCTAAGGAAATAAGTGTTTGCATTTAAAACCCATCTTCTCTACCCAAGAAAATTCACAGATAACTGTCACAGTTTTTCCAGGTGATTTTTGAGTGCTACTATATTGTTGTTAAGAAATGTTATTAAAATTACTTTTTAATTCATAAAGTCATATACTGCACAAAAAAAATCTTTAAGACTTCTCAGAAACTGTGAGGATTCACTAAAGTTATGGTAGTTTTAAAATGAACATGCATTTCTGCTCTTTTTTCTTCTTTAATGAGTTAGAGCTTTCAAGTATTTCCAACTTACATTTATTATACTGTTCAGTATGCCCTAAAATTGCCTAGATTCTATGAGTTTGCATATTTATTTCCTGTTTATCTATGGCTTACTAATATATTTCAAGTACAACTACAAGCATTTTTTCAATTTCCAAGAGATCTTGGAAGTCAGGAGGAAAAAGAAATTGTATGAACTCTAAAAGACAGGTCAGACTTTACAGGAACATTGCAGACCCCCAATTTCCATATGTGGGGAGAAGACATTTTTAAGTACCACAAAGTGAAGAAAAACTTTGAACCAATACTTAATGAAGATGGTAATCTGACAAATAGGGACAAAGAAAAAGAAGTTATTCAGTGCTTTTTTTGCCTCAGTCATTAGCAATACTCACAGATCCTGGGATGCCCAGTCCCCTGAATTGAAGGACCATGACTACAGGAACAATAACTTTCTGTTTGTGGACACAGAAAATGTAAGGGGGCAGCTGAATTAGTTAAATGTTCATAAGTCCATGTGGCTGGGGGGGATTCATCGCAGAGCACTGAAGTAGATACGGGATGTTACAAGAAGACCACTCTCAATCATCTGCAAAAGGATTTGGCAGTCTGAGGAGGTACCCATGGACTGGAAGTTACCAACATTATTTCAATTTATAATACAGGCATGAAGGAAGAGCCAAGAAACTACAGACCTGTTAGTTAGTCAACTGGAAAAATTATGGGGAAGATTATACTTTATGCTATTGAAAGACATTTAAAGGACAATGGAATTGTCAGGCACAGTTAACATGGGTTCACAAAAGGAATGTCCTGTTTAGCTATTCTAATAAAACTTTAGAATAAGTCACCCACCTAGTGGATGAAGGGAATGTAGTAGTTTAAATTTTCTGGATTTTGTTAAGTCTTTTGATTCTCTCCTTCACAGCAAACTTCTGGATGAGTTGTCCTACTGTAAGATCATCAGATATATGGAGCACTGGGTGATGAACTAGCTGGACATCAGTTCTTAAAGGGTTTTAGTGAATGGGGCTATATGTAGCTGGCAACCAACCATAAGCTTTGGGGCTGAATCCTAGGCCCAGGTCTGTTCAATATTTCTATTATTCATCCTGAGGTATGAGTTGAGTGCATCATTAGTAAGTTTGGTAATGATACAGAGGGATCTAGATATACTGGATCATTGAGAATCATCAAAGGCATGAAATTAAACATGAAATTATGCTAGATTCTGTACCTGGAATGGAGAAACACTGGACATAATAATAAATTGAGAGAGGAGTGGTTGGAGAGCAGGCATGCAGAAAGGGATCTGAGGATGCTGATTGACAGCAGGCTAAGTATGAATCAGCAGCGTACCATGGCAGCCAAGAGGGTAGACCACATCCTGGAGTGCACCCAACACAGCATAGGGATTATCTTGCTGCAATTAGCATTGGTGTGGTCTTACCTTGATGATTGTATACAGTTCCATTCACCATAATTTAAAAAGAACATTGAATGCATCCATTGAAGGGCAGCACAGCTGGTGGAAGGGCTGGAATGCATTTTCTGTGAGAATCAGCTAAGGACTTTGTGTTTGTATAGTTTGGAGAATATGATGCTGAATTGTAACCTGACTGCTCTCTACAGCTTCCTGAGGAGGGCAATTAGAGGGAGAGGTGCTGAGCTCTTCTCCCTGGTATCTAGCGACTGGATCCCTGGGAACTGCTCAAGTTGCATCGGGGTCATTCAGACTTGACAATAGGAAGTATTTATTTACTGAGAGGAAGTTTGAACACTGGAAACAGGCTTCCGAGAAAGGTCATCAATCCCCCAAGCCTATCAGTGCTTAAGAGGCATTTGAACAATGTCTTTAATAGCATGCTTTAACTTTTGTTAAAGTTACTGAAGTAGGCAGTCTGATGGACTCAATGATTGTTGCAGGTCCCTTCAGACTGAAGTATTCTAACCTAGTCTACTCTGGTCTAGTAATATCTCTATTATCTTTTACTGATAAATATCTGGGAAATTTAAATCAGCATAAAAGAATCTGCCTTGGTTGATGAGGATTTGCTCAAGGATGAATTAAACTGTCTGCACATCCATAAATCTATGGGTCCTGATGGGATGCACCCAAGGGTTCTGAGGGAGCTGGCAGAAGTCATTACTGGGCCACTATCCATTATCCTTGCTAACTCCTGGGAAATGGGAGAGGTGCCTGAGGACTGGAGGAAAGAAAATGTTACTCCAATCTTCAAAAAGGGCAAGAAGGAGGACCAGGGTAGTTACAGGTCAGTCAACCTCACTTCCATCCCTGGAAAGGTGATGGAAATATTTATCCTTGGTGCTGTCTCTAGGCACATCAAGGATAAGAGGGTTGTTAGGAGCAGTCAGCATGGTTTTACCAGGGGGAAGTTGTGTTTAACTAATCTTAGAGCCTTTTATGAAGACATAAGCAGGTGGATAGATGTCCTGGTTTTGGTCAGGATGGAGTTAACTTCATTTGTAGCAGCGGATGGAATGCTGTGTTTGAGAGTTAAAATGAAAGCAGTGCTGATAACACCCTGATGTTTTTAGTTGCTATCAGACAGTCAAGGACTTTCTCAGGTCTTCATATTTCTCTATTCATGAGAAAGGAGGGGCGAAGCCAGGACAGATGACCCAAACTGGCCAAAGAGAGTATTTCATGCCAATTACGTCCTGCTCAGTTTAACAGGGGGCTGATGGGAGAAAGGGCAGGGGCGGCTCCGGGACGCGTGGTTTTGGGGGATGGTCAAGTTCCAGGACGGCTCTGGGTGGCACGGCCTGAGTTGTGTGGTTCAGTGAGAAACTGCATTGTGTATCAACAGTTTCATATATTTTTTGCTCTGAAGTCCTGTTAGCATTGTTATATTGTATCTTTCTGCTATTTTAGTAAACTATCTTTATCCCAACCCGGAGACCTTTTGCTTTCTTGGTTTTGGGGTTGTTATTTGCCCCTTCCTTTTCCCTTCCCTTGCCTCTCACCACCCCACCCCACCCCCCTCTTCCGCTGCTCTTTTCCTTTAAGGAGCAGGCAGCTGGGTGGATCTCGGCTCTCAGACGGGGTAAAACCACGACAATAGACAATGATAGGACAGTAGATGTGAACTACCTTGACCTTAGTAAAGCACCTCATGTCATCTCCCACAGCATCCTCATGGCTAAACTGATAAAGTGTGGTCTGGAAAATCGAGTAGTGAGGTGGATTGAGAGCTGGTTGAAGGGAAGAAGCCAGCAAGTTTTGATTTATGGGACAGAGTCTAGCTGGAGTCCCTCAGGGGTCGGTACTGGTTCTTGTACTGTTCAGTATATTACTTGATGACCTGGATGAGGAAATAGAGTGTACAGTCAGCAAGTTTGCTGATGACACAAAACTAGGGGGAGTAGCTGCCACACCGGAGGGTTGTGCTGCCATTCAGCAAGACTTAGACAGGCTGGAGAGTTGGGTGCGGAGAAGTTTAATGAGATTTAACCAGAGCAACTGTAGGGTCTAGCATCTAGGGAAGAGCAACCCCAGGTACTAGTATAGGTTGGAACTGGCCTGTTGGACAGCAGCCTAGGTGAGAGGGATCTGGGGGTCCTGGGGTGCAGCAGGATAACCATGAGCCAGCAATGTGTCCTCCTGGCTAAGACAGCAAAAGGCGTCCTGGGGTATATTAGAAGGGGTGTGGTCAATAGGTCAAGAGAGGTGCTACTTTCCCTCTACTGTGCCCTGGTGAGACCGCACCTGGAATATGGTGTTGAGTTCTGGGCTCCTCAGATCAAGAAGGACATAGAACTCCTTGAAATACTCCAGCGCAGGGCCACCAAGATGATTAAAGGATTAGAACACCTTCCTTATGAGGAAAGGCTGAGAGAGCTGGGCCTTTTTGTCTTTGAGAAAAGGAGACTGAGGGGTGACTTTATTAATGTTTATAAAAGGTGAGAGTCAGGAGGATGGACCCAGGATCTTGTCAGTGATGGCCAGCGAAAGGGCAATGGGTGCAAGCTGGAGCATAAAAAGTTCCATGTAAATATGAGGATAAACCTTTTGACTGTGAGGGTGACAGAGCACTGAGACAGGCTGCCCAGAGAGGTTGTGGATTCTTCTCCTCTGGACATATTCAAACCCCATCTGAATGTCTTCCTGTGTGATTTAGTCTAGGTGATCCTGCTCTGTCAGGGGGGTTGGACTAGATGATCTTTCGTGGTCCCTTCCAGCTCTTAACATTCTGTGAATCTCTGATTCTGTGAAAATACCAGTAGTCTTCATGTTAAATATGAAAATGGAAGAAATTGTACTCTTATGATTTTTTATTTCCACAAAAGAAAGAGAACTTACAATATCTGAGAGAATATTTTTCCCCAAAATTTGCTGATTTGTTTATAATTTTCATATATTTTTCAAGTATTTTGAAGATTTGCATTTGGATTCCACACTCCTATTCAGATATTTGGAATTAAGAATCTTAAACCCTTGTAAATTCTCGGTCCAAATAAACTATATTGTTTCCATTGTTCCAAAACTTATCCACAGACACTGAGTCAAATTAAAAACCAAGTGAGGAAGCTCAGAATAAGAAATTTACATAAGTTGTAAAGGACATTACTGTCAAGGAGCCTGCATGATTCACTGTGTCTCTTATTTCTTACTGTTGTGTTCAAGCAAATGAAAATCAATCTCATTGTCTACTTGTAAAATAGTTGATAGAAACTGTGCTAAAAAGGGGGTATCAGTATTGAAAACACTGATATATGAATAAAATCTAACTATCTAATAAAATTCTGATGCATTAATGGTTTCTTTATAGCAGAATATTCCAAAGAATGTAGTACACTCTTAAGGAGATTTTGAAACACTTTATGTACACTAACACTTGCAGATGCACATGTAGCAAATAAGCTTTCAGGACAAATATAAAAATTGAAAATTATATATGCCATGCTGAACAGCATTCTGTAATATAAAGTGTTTTGTAGTTGGAGCGATGGACATCAATACCAGTTCTGTCTGAAATGACTTCTTATTTATATATGTGGAAAGTGAGATGGTATTTTAACAGGTTTAGTTTCACTCTTTTTCAAAGGACTATCATATCCAAATAGCTGTAGCTGAAGGTTATAAAAAAAACCAACAGCACAGCGAACCCAAAACAAAACACATACGTATTTCAGACGTAGGCTGTGCTTTCACTTATCAGAAAATTAACTTTTACTTGTGAGATACTGTGTGATACATATATCTTCTAGTTCAGAAATTCAGTGAAGTATCCTGTGACTTAAATCAATGTTTTCCTTTTCCTTTTCTTTTTTTTTTTTTTTTTTAAAGGCTTTTCATAATTATTTGAGCACCCGTATGCTTCTCAGGCAGAGTCCTTCAGTGCACCTTCTGTCACATATTAGTCCCATTAATTGGTTCTGTAATGTCAAATATGTGTCTGGAAAGAGAATGAAGAAAATTATCTTGTGTACTACTATCTCCCTACCATTATGGGGAATGTTCCCATTATAACTCCTATGCTTTATCCCACTTCATCACTTAGACCTTTCCCATGCTAGCTCTCTAAAGAGCTCATGTTGGGCCAAATTGCTAGCTGGTGCAATCTATGAAACTAGATTTGATTTCAAAAGATTCACATTGCTGTGATGTCCCTGTCTTTTTCTCTCTGTATACAATACATAAACATATACTGATCTTTGCATCTATACCCCCACCTTTCTTTTTTTTTAAAAAAAGGATGCTGTACTTTAAGTTAGTGACAACAGAACTTTACAATTATTTTGGTAGCCTTTTTGACTGGCTTCCTTTTTACTCAAGTGTAGCATGTATTACACTTGCAAATTCATCTATCCCAGACCCACAAGCATTTTGTTACAGAATAGACTAGCCTCCAACAGAACTGGTGGAGAAAGGTTAGAAAAATATTCCATCTGCTTTTGAACAAAGTTGTATATTGGCTATGAAGACAGAAAGAGCAATTCTCTAAATGCTCTAACAAAAAGAGTATTAGGATATCAGAAAGAACAAAACATGACTAATTTGGGGTGGATTGTTCACCATTCTTCCATGCAACAGGGCACTCAGAACATGAAGTAGTTCAGGATGAATAAAGCTGAATTGTTTTCCCAAAGGAGGCTTTAGGGAAAATAAAAACTATGATATACATCTCTCTTACAGGGATCATACCTTGTCACCTTCGAAAGGAGGTTAAACGCATAACAGTGTAAGAGAGACCACAACAACAATAAACACCTAGGCTAATGCAATTAGATGACACAGGACTTTAATATCTTAGCTTTTTATGTTCAATACTAAATTCAAAGTTGAATCAATTAACACTAATTTAATGGTCCCATTTGAGCCACCAGTGGACATTTTTTTCACAGCATAAAATCTGTTTGGAGCACTTTAGGATGTTTCCCTTAAGACTTGTTATACACACATTTTAGAACAAGACTAAAAAGCCTTTTTAGGCATTCAAGAAGTAAATAGTGAACATTCTAGAAACATGTATGACAATTTTTAACATTCCCTCAATATTAAAGAATATTTAGATAATAATGTATGGGCAATCTTAGTTATGAAAAGCTTATTTGTGCAATTTTTTTTAGGCCCATATCGCAATAATCAGCAATGACAGACCTTACACTGAACCTTACATGATGGAACTGCAGACTCTGTTATAACACAGTTCTGGTTTTCAGAATAAACCTCTGATCACAGAACATCAGCTTTTAAAAGTAATTAAGAAGATTGGTTTCAAGTATCATAATGACTGGTGATAAGAACTAGGCTAAACTGCTTATTAGTTCTCTCTATGATTATATTTGACTAGCTAGATCTTTTCACTTTCTCCTCTGAAACAGCTGGCTATTTTATCAACAAGTACCTGGTTGATACAAGTCCTCAGCTTCTCAGTTCCAATCCAAAAGTGGCCAACTACTTTTGTTTGTTTTTTCCTGGATTTGTTAGGGATAGAACTAATTTTCTTTCTAGTAACTGGTGTAGTGCTGTGTTTTGGGTTTAGGATGAGAATAAAATTGATAACACATTGAAAATTTTATTTGTTGCCAAGTAGTCAAGGACTCACCCTGTCTGCTAATGAGAAGGTAGGGAGCAGCCAAGAAACTTGGAGGGAACACAGCCAGGACAGGGGAACCATACTGGCCAAAGAGATATTGCATATCATGTAATATCAAGTCCTGTTTATAACTGACATGGGCTGAGACGTATGTCAACTGGGGGTCTGGTACAGCAGCAGGGTGTATTGTGCAGCATTGATTTTGAAGTGATGGCAATTGTCTTCCCATGTAACTGTTACTTGTGGTGTATCCCTGTTTTCCTGGAGATGGTTGAACCCTTACCTGCATATGAAATAGTGCTGAATGAATTCCTCATCTTCACTTGTGCATGTGGTCTGAGAGGCTGAGGGGAGGGGGCTTCCACAGTAACTGTGCAGTCTTGTGCAGCAGCTAGGTTCTTATATGGCATAGACTTCATGTGCTAAGAGATCGTGCTGTTCATCACTTGTTCTGTGTATTTTTAATAATAATGATAACAATGATGGTGGTTATTACCATTACTTTCCCTTTTTTGTATGTGTCCTATTAAAATACTTTTATTTCAGCCCATGAGTTTTCTCAATTTCACTTTTCCAGTTCTCTCCCCCATCCCTTTGGGGAAAATGAGCAAGTAGCTAAATGGTGCTTAGTTGCTGTCTGGGGCTAAACCACAACACTGGTGAAGAGTTTTCCGTGTGGCAGCAGGACCCCTCATCTTGTTTTATCATGTTGGAAAGATAGTGGTAGACAGCCTGTATTTTTCATGTTGTTCAAATAGCCACAGCATTGTAGAGACAAAGGTGCAAGTTTTCTGCCGGCACAAGAGACAAGTCTGAAGTAACAGAAGAAAAAGGAAGACAGGCAAAATCATACAGGGTCTCAGATAGTAAGAGAGGAGGTCTCACCTGGCATTTTACATGAATGTGATCTGTCTAGCTTCTCTGCCAACACAGTATAGCAAAGGGCAGGCTGCTTTTCTACTGACAGGACTGTTTTCTTGCACAAAGCCCCAGTGAATACATGCCACAGAAGTTCCTTCATTCTTTATTGCAAAGTTCAAATGAGCTCACCCAGACCCTCTCATGTATAATGCTTTCTCAACAAAACTACCTCACCTTCTTGTTTTCTCCAGCTTGTAGCAGTTCACAAGGAGTAACCTATGCTAAGGGAAGTCTGTGAAAGCAGACAAAAGAATGTAAGACCACTGGATGTGATTACAGATGAATCAGATTCCGTCATATAAAAAAGAAAAAAATCAGCATGGGATGAGTGACAGAATTGGCTGATTGTGTGCAGCATGCTTGTGGTTTATGTAGCACCCATTGTGGTACAGTGTGAACACAACTGGGTCGCTGCTATGGTACTTCAAGAGACTGCAGTGTGGTAACAGCAAGATCCTGAGACTATGCACACGCCACTAAAGCTTCTTTTATTAAGTGATCAATCTCTCTTTGAGACTAGTTGTGTTGTTTTGCTTCTAATGCTTCCACTAGAAAAAAGTTTCACAACAGTCTTGCACAGAGTTCAAAGTTTTATTCCTGTTTCTGATCCTGTTTGATCTGGAGCTAGTCTACTCTTGTATGTCCTTGTACTACCTCTGTCCTCTGACTCAAATGTTTTTGCATTTCTCTGTCAGTGTTGAACTACTGTAACCCCTGCCTTGCTGCATAAGAGTCACACAGAAATACCAAGATAACACAGGCACAAAGAAAAGTTTCTGCTGCTAAATTCATTACCACAATGATATGCTGTCTTTGAAAAATCTGTTACTCCCCTCTCTGTTTTTAAAAATAGAGTGTGGTGGATTAGGTTGACCACTGGTTGCAGTATAAACTTAGGCAGAATCATTTTAATGTTCTCGTGTTCAATTCTCATATGTTTTTTGTATCTCTGTTTACTCAAAGTGAAGAGCTGTCTGGGAACATGCACTGTGAGTTTACACAGTACTCTGTATTTGTAATAAGGGACCAGCAAAATTGCTGTGCTTCCTGAGAATGGAGCCCTGTCAGTAATCAGGTTAAGTAATACATATCAACCAGAGCCACAACCAAAGCCACTCCTGGCACCTCCTGACAGCTTAGCATATACATACATTTCTTCACTGCATTTTAAGTCTTCTGACAGGGGCTGCTTCTCCTCTTTTAGGTTGTTCTGTTCAGGTTGTATTTGCTCAGACTATTTGTGGTTTCTTCTTTTTTTTTTTTTTTAATTTTCTAAACAAAATAGAAAAATACAAAGGCTCTATCACATGAAAAGTTACTTTTTTCAATATGCCTTTCCAACATGTCACCTTGTAGTAACACCTGGTTATATTCATTCTAAGAGGAGGTTAAAGTAGGATAAAGAAAAGAGGTCTAAATTTGTAAAAGCGAATGATATTGATAGCTCTGAAGAGTGACTGACATCAGCCTCAAGGCTATCTTGTCTTGAGAGGTTTCTCAGTGAAAAGCTGACTTCATCACATCTCTTCATTCAGTTATCATGAGCTGTTAGTTCACCAAAATGCTGTTCTCTTTCACCAGTTTATAGGATTTGAAAGCATGAGGGGAGGCAAATTAGTCCCTGGTGTAACCCCAGTAATTTTGCTTGTCTTATACCAAAGAGGAATGAAGCCAAGCCTGTACATTTTTTTTCCATTAAAGATTGACTAAAATGAAAACAGAAACGATCCTACATATTTTGAAATTATAGTATAGACACAAAAAAATATAACATTGTATTTCAAATCCTAATTTTGTCCACCTCTGAGTGGCACATTTCAATTAATTTGAACCTTGTGGTACAGACGATATTCACAAGAACTATGGATGAAAGAGATATTAAAAAGAAATATTTATCTGCAAATGAAGTTCAACACACAGCTAGTAATTTTTACCTGGTTAAAAATCTAAAAGTGCTTAATCTTGGTGTTATATTTGTCATAGCATTGATAACTTTTTAGAAATAATGGCAGTCAGAAAAAGAACTGTGGCCAGGAGGGTGAGGAAAGTTATATTCCCTTTTCAGTCTGATCTTGTGAAACTTCATCTGGAGTACTGCATTCAGGTCTAGTTTCCCAGCATAAGTAGAACATGAACTTACTCAAGTGGATCCAGAGAAGGGCCACAGAAATGATCAGAGGGATGGAGCAACTCTCCTATGAGGACAAACTGACAAAGTTGTGGTTGTTCAGCCTGGAGAAGAGAAAGCTCCAGTGACCTTGCAGCACCCTCTCAATGTATAAAGGACGCTCACAATAAAGTCTTAGACATTCTACCAGGGCCTATATGGAGGGGGGATGTGGTTATGTGTAAGAACAAACCGCTGCATGGTGCTTAGGCCAGCAACAAACAATTGCATACACACATTTCAACATCCAGAAGGAATGAACAGGTAATTGTTCATTCTACATGTAATGTAACTACATTACATGTTTGCATTTTGCACAATTCCTGCCTATCACAAGTCATATTCTAATGCATAACACAAAAATATGTACTGCCACTAAATGAGCAAATTAAATAAACAAGTTTTAAGATTTTTTATTTTGCCCACCTTTATCCATTATATTTAGTTTATTCTCTCTCAAACATGGAACAGAACACCTCTAAGAAACAATATACATGCTGATATTTAAATGAAAAAGAAATAAAATTCTTTAATTGGAGATACAGTAGCACACTGTGCTTTTTTTTTTTTTTTTTTTTTTTTTTTTTGGTAAATAATCCAGTCATTTATCTCTTGCTAAATAAGATTCCCTAACAGAAAGAAGTGTTCCTTTCAGACTTACTTGCTGGTTCTTGTTAACAAACTGATACTGTGGTTAGAATCCTGGTCTTACTTAAAGCTACCTTTTTATAGGGGATCATCTCACTATATTTCATTGATTTCCTATCTTTTCCTTAGCGTTACAATGCAAATTGTAACAAAAAGATTTCTTTTAAAATTCTTAATGTAGTAAGGAAAGAAAATGGAATAGTCTTATATCATAGCATATTATTTTGTAATTGTCAGCTCTAAGTGAAAGATATGATAGACAGTTTCAGAGATCTTCTAATTTCTTTACTCAGGGTTTACAGTCTTTCATCCTTATTACATATATGTACCATCACTGCATATAGTCATATCGATGCTGAACATCTACAACATTAATGAAAGAATACTTTCTTATCTCCTTTTGTCTTTCAAAAATGTATCTCTTATCCAGGCAGATACCACAGCAATGAGCAATAATGCCTGTAAATTTTCTTTCAATACAAAAAATGAAAGACTATGCACACTGCTGATGAAATGCTTCTTCAGATTGCCCATAGATTTATTTCACCTTGATTTCAGTGTCATATCAGTTCATTAATTTTCAGATACCAAAGAAGATTTTAATGTTGCAATACAATGTACCAATGAACCAAATGGAAACAACATGATTGTATCTTTTGGGAATATAATGGATCTTTGTTTTGAATTCCATTTTGTCTCATCCAGGGCTACCCATCTAAGTAATACATTCCTAAAAAGGTCTTTTGGAGACTTTGCACATTGGAGTTACAGAATGTTCATGTATAACTTTTCTAATAAAGGAAACTAAGATCACAGATTATTTCTGGACTATTTGTGACGTAATTGTCTTCTTAAATTCTTTGTCCTTAGCAAGTACAATTTAGTCACTCATACACGGTGATATAGCACTACTTGGTAAAAAGGATGTTAGGAGAAATTGTGATGTATAAACCAAAAAAGCCTCCTAAATATGTGAGTCAGTGGTAATGGCTGGGGTAGAGGCCTGCTCCGTTTGACAAATGATTTCTAGCAGCTGGCTTGCCAAATCTTAGTTTCAGTCAATTTGATCATTTCTGTTCATACTGTCAAGTGATCTATCACTAAATAATATTGCTTCTTTCTTCTTTTATTTAATGTTGTACTTTGCTGCCACCTCACTTTTCATTTTATCTCAGACTGGTCGGAATAAGGAAAATTTTTGTTCAGTGTCAGCCTCCTGCTTATAATCACCCAATTAAAAGGTAGAACTATTGGTGTCATTTGGATAAAGTGTCCAGTATCATCTAGGATTTTCATCTGCCAAATCATTGAAGTGCCTATTATATATTTATATGAGTTACCAACAACCAAAGCAACATCTCAGACATTATGATTGCAACTCTGGATAAAAAGGCTTATTTCTGGTACCACCGGCGAAGTCATTGTCACCTTTGAAAATGCTGACCTTGTTGCAGCAGAGTTCTCATGCAAGTGTTATTGAGAAAGAAGATCTGAAGCCCTGAAGCCCTAAGAGTTGAAACAACCACTTAATGTTACCTGCTTCTGACATCAAGGTATTACACATCCCGGATGTTTTCTCTGTGAAGGCCACAGGGCATTAAGCTCTTGAGCTCCACAATTCTCTGTGGGTTAGAGTCTGGCTACAAGAGACGACCATATGTCATAATACTGCAGCAGTACACTAGCAACAAAAGAGTTTCAGCTGATATCTTTAATTTAAACAATGAGTTCCAGGTCAGGCATTTTCTGTAAGTGTAATTTTGATCCTTCCTGTCCTTAATTGTAACTTCTTCTGAACTTGTGTGAAAGGGTCTGAGAGAGCTTGGGACTGTTATATAATCCCTGTGAATTTCAGGAATGCAAAGGCAAAAAAACCCCTCAAGCAGCTGCTTTTTGCCACTAGAGGAGGGAGTGAGAGACGTAAGAAATTCTGTAGAAACCAAAGTCAGTAAAGAAGGTGGGAGTGGGGAGGCTCTGTGAGTGCTGGAGATGAAGACCATGGTGGTGTGGGTTGTCCACCAACAGCCATGGAAAATGATGGGGAGCAGAGACCCCACGTGCAGCCCACGGAGACACCTGACACTGGAGACATGGAGGATCCTGTGACTCACATTGGAGCAAGCACCTGGCAGGACCTGCATCCTGTGGACAGAAAGGCCCATGCCAGAGGAGGTTTGCTGGGGAGAAATTGTGACTCTGTGGGGGACCAGGCTGGAGCAGTCTGGACCTGAGAGACATTCTGTGACTGCATGCCATCGAAGTGACCCATGCTGGGGTAGTTGGTGAAGAAATGAAGCCCCATGGGAACGGGCTCATATTGTAGATGTTCGTGGAGGACTGTCTCCTGTAGATAGGACCCCATGCTGGATCAGAGAAAGAGTGTAAGGAATGCCCCCTTCCTCCTCCTAGACCCTGCCTAAGAAGAAAAACAACTCACGGGGAACTCACCAAAATCCTCATCCCTGACTCTCCCTGTGACACAATGAGGAGAGACAGGGAAAGAAATCATGAATAAAGTTGAATCCATGAAGAAGAAACAGGTGGAGGAAAATATTTTAAGATCTGGTTGTACTTTTCATTATCTGAGTCTGGTTTCAGAGTGTGTGTGTAATAAATTAGATGCTTTCTTTTAATTCCATGTTGAGTCTGTTTTGCCCATGAAGCTGATTGCAGAATGATCTCTCCCTGTCCTTATCTTGACTCCTGAGCCTCTCGATATTTATTTTCTCCCGTCCAGCTGAAAAGTGGAGTGATAGAGCAATTTTGGTGGGCGTCTGGCCTCCAGCCACAGTCAATCCACCACAATAACCATTGTAATCCTTTCCAAATCTGTGTATGGAAGAATAAGTGATTGTTTCTGAATGTCAAATAGATGTTACAAATGTGAATTATATTCTGAAGACAGTCATGCGAAGAAGCCTTGGTTTACTCCGACATACCTATAAATTATAAGACATTTATCAGGCATATAAGAATAATCTGTCATATGTAAGTAAATTTATTATTTGTTAACATCTAATTGCTCCAAATTCCTTTTTTTTTTTCCAAGACAACACTGTAAAAATACCATTGGTATTATATTTTAGATTTCTTTGTCAATATTATCAAATTAGTTCTCAGTTCAACCCAGTTACATTTAATTATTCCTGAATTATCTGCTTGATTTCATTGAATTCCCTGGCTAGTAATTTGATGACAATCATATCTTATCTAAACATAGTAACTGAAGCAGTGATGGATATTCACATCATGTAACTTCAGGTTCTTAAATTATATATCCAATAACCTTATACTAGCTCAGATTCCCTAGGCTACGCCTGCATTCAATGAAAAGACATGTGCTGCTGCTTCACTGCAAAAAAATCAGGAACTGAATTTAGGCTCTTGCTCTGAAGGAATCCCTCTTTGTTCTTTGACTAAAAAAGTAGTTGACTTCTATGACTTCTACATCAAAAATTGATGAGCATTTATTGCTACTGATATAATTATTGTTCCCTCCCCTTTAAGTGAAATATATAATGAAATATGTTCTTCAGAAAACAGATTTATTTCCTGCTTCATTTTATAATTTTTTCTTCAAAATATATTTCCTCTTGCTAAAAAAAATGTTTAACTGGGCATTATGTTCTATTTTACCCTACATTTGCCTACTGTTGGAATGGTAAAATTATTTTATTAAAATCATTTTTGGTAACTGTTAACGTTCAAGTTAGTGTAAATAAAATGTTTCATTATAATTTTAAACTTCTGCAACTATTTGGAAAAATAAGTACTGGAGCTTCACTGCTGCTTTTATCTAGTATGTAACGAGAAATTTAAGGAGCTAATTTCATAATCTATTTTTTCTCATGATAGTGTGACCACATGCAAACATTTACAACCAAAACATCATAATTAAGGAGAAAAATCTAAATGTGGTTTTAGTAATTTTACTAGCCTTATTAACCCCTGTAGAAGGGTATCACCTTTTTAGAAGGGATAGGCTAGACAGGAGGGTTGGTGGAGTTGCCCTCTATATTAAAAAGTGGGTAGACGGTGAGGAGCTCCCTTTGAGAAGTGGTCAGAAGCAGGCTAAGAACCTGTGGGTCTGAAATAGGGATGGTACTAACAAAGGACAGCTACTGATAGGGGTCTACTACAAGCCACCTGATCAGATACTACTGACGAGGCCTTCCTCCATCAGCTGCAGGAGGCATCGCAGTCACAGGCACTCATCCTGATGGGGGACTTTAAACACCCAAATATCTGTTGACAAAACCACACAGTGAGCTGAAAGAGATCCAGGAAACGTCTGGAGTCCATGGATGACAACTTTCTGGTTCAGGTATTGGACAGACAGACAAGAGGCAATGCGATGCTGGACTTGGTGCTCACCAATGTGGGGGAGATCATTAAAAGTGTTAAGATTGGAGACAGCCTGGGCTGCAGCGACCATACCCTGGTTGAGTTTGTGATCTCAATGAATGTGGGCCTGTCAAAGAGTGGCATCAGGACCCTGAACTTTAGGAGAGCAAACTTTAGGCTGTTTAAGGATTTGTTGGCCAAGATCTCCTGGGAGATGGTCCTTAGAGACAGAAGTGTTGAGGAAAGTTTGCTATACTTTAAGAATGCCTTTCTGAGAGCTCAAGAGCTCTCTGTCCCTCTGAATAAGAAAGTGGACAGGAGGGGCAGGAAACCAGCATGGCTAGGCAAGGACCTGTTGGTCAAACTGAGGGAAAAGAAAGGCAAATACAAGCTCTGGAAACAAGGGTGTGTTGCCTGGAAAGAATACAGGGATGCTGTTCGGACTTGCAGAGATGGGATCAGGAAAGCCAAGGAGCAAATGGAACTGAACTTGGCAAGGGAAGTCAAAAAGAACAAGAAGGGATTTAACAGGTACAGAAGAGATAGGGTAAAGAGAGCATATCCCTCTTTGGTAAAAGAGAATGGAGAATTGGCTGCAACAGATGTGGAGAAGGCTGAGGTAATGAATGAGTTCTTTGCCTTGGTCTTCTCTGGCAGCCAGGATTCTCATAATTCCCAAGTCCCAGAACCTTTCATCCCTGGATTTCTAGGTGGGAACTGAGGGAGTAAATTCCCCCTGCACTGTAAGGGCAGAGCAAGTCTGAGACCACCACATGTGACTGAATGTCTACAAGTCTATGGGGCCGGATGACATGCATCCCAGGGTCCTGAAGGAGCTGGCTGATGTGGTTGCCGAGCTGTTCTCCATCATATTTGAAAAGTCATGGCTGTAAGAGAGGTCCCTGGGGACTGGAAAAAAGGTCACGTCACCCCCATTTATAAGAAAGGGAGCAAGGAAGACCCAGGGAACTACAGGCCAGTGAGCCTTACCTCTGAGCCTGGGAAGATCATGGAACAGATCCTCCTGGATGACGTGTTGGAGCACATGAGAGATGAGCACGTGATCCGGGACAGCCAGCCCAGCTTCACCAAAGGAAGGTCGTGCCTTACCAATCTGGTGACTTTCTATGATGGAGTGACAGCATAGGTAGATAAGGGGAAGGGAACCTATGTCATCTACCTGGACTTGTGCAAGGCCTTTGACACAGTCCCCCACCACATCCTTATCTCTAAATTGGGGAGATGTGGATTTGATGGGTGGACCATCCAGTGGATAAGAAACTGGTTAATAGACCGTAGCCAAAGGGTGGTGGTCAATGGGTCTATGTCCAGGTGGAGGCCGGTGACAACTGGGGTCCCCCAGGGGTCTGTCTTGGGACCGGTGCTCTTTACCATCTTTATCAATGACATCGATGATGGAATTGAGTGCACCCTCAGCAAGTTTGCGGATGACACCAAGCTGAGTGGTGTGGTTGACACCCCAGAAGGAAAGGAAGCCATCCAGAGGGATCTTGACAGGCTGGAAAGGTGGGCCCAGGTGAACCAAATGAGGTTCAACACTGCAAAGTGTAAGGTCTTGCACTTGGGACGGAAGAATCCCAGACATAGATACAGACTGGGAGAAGAGCTTCTTGAGAGTAGCCCTGCTGAGAAGGACCTGGGTGCCATGGTGGATGAGAAACTTCACATGAGCCAGTAGTGTGCTCTTGCAGCTCACAAGGCCAATGGTATCCTGGGCTGCATTAGAAGAGGGATGGCCAGCAGGGACAGGGAGATGATTGTCCCTCATACTCTGCCTTCATGAGGGTCCATCTGGAGTACTGTGTCCAGATCTGAGGCCCGCAATACAAGAAAGATGTGGAACTGTTGGAGAGGGTTCAGAGAAGGCCACAAAGGTGATTAGAGGGCTGGAGCACCTCCCCTATGAAGACAGGCTGAGAAAGCTGGGCTTGTTCAGCATAGAGAAGAGAAGGCTGCGGGAGGACCTCATTGCAGCCTGCCAGTACCTGAAGGGAGAATACAGACGGGAGGGGAATCAACTTTTTAAAATGGTAGACACTGGCAGGACAAGGGGGAATGGATTAAAACTAAAGGAAGGAAGGTTTAATTTGGATATTAGGGGGAAGTTTTTTGCAGAGAGATTGGTGAGGTGCTAGAACGAGCTGGTGGATGCCCCATCCCTGGAGGTGTTCAAGGCCAGGTTGGATGGGGCCCTGGGCAACCTTGTGTAGCTCCAGGCCTGGAGGTTGGTGTCTCTGCCTGTGGCAGGGGGGTTGGAGCTCTCTGATCCTTGGGGTCCCTTCCAACCCAGGCCATTCTATGATTCTATGATTCTATGATTATCAGGTTTATAGCTAGTATAATAATTGGTAAAAAGGACTCAAGATTTTTCTCAGCTAATAGCTGTGGATGTTGGGAATTATTACCACACCTATTTTGCTTGTCTTACTGAGTGTGTTCAGTATCTGGGAATGTAGGACATAGCGTCAGTTCCTGCTACACATCAATGGCATTTTTACTAGTCAGTAAATACATTAGCAGTATTTTTAAAGCTATAAAAAAGACAGGGACCTCCTTGAGAGAGTCCAAATAAGGGCTACATAGATAATTAAGGGCCTGAAGCATCTCCCCTATGAGGAGATGCTGAATAAGCTGGGGCTGTTCAGTCTTGAGAAGACTAAGGGGGGATCTAATTAATGTCTATAAGTATCTTAAGCATGGAATGCAGGGGGAATTAGCCAACCCCTTTTCAGTGGTCTGTGGAGACAGGACAAGGGGCAATGGCTGCAAGTTGGAGCACAGGAAGTTCCACACCAACATGCAGAAGAACTTTTTCCCAGTGAGGGTGACAGAGCCCTGGGACAGGCTGCCCAGGGAGGGGGTGGAGTCTCCATCTCTGGAGATTTTCAAGACCCGTCTGGATGCCTATCTGTGCAATATGTGCTAGGGAGGCTGCTCTGGCAGGGGGGTTGGACCCGATGATCTCTCAAGGTCCCTTCCAACCCCTACGATTCTGTGATTCTGTGATCTAGGGTAAAAAATTTAGAAGTACTTTGAGTCCTGTAGTTCAGTTTAGGGCTTGATTCCAGAAATAGAAAAGGGGAATGAATGGAGCACAGGCAGAGGAATAGATGTGGACCTCAATGCAGTTCTTATAATTTAGCATATGGTAGAGATGTTGTCCATAAACCTCTACCTCTCCAGGTTTATTTTGTTCAAGCAGTTTTTGCCAGTAGCAAATAGACTTCACAACCTTAAAAAAAAACCACCAAAAATTAATATCGTATGCACAAAAATAGTAAAGACAAACCAGCTATTGGGCTAGGTGTTAGCATGGCCACTTCCACTGAGCTGCTGACCAGGCAGTTTTCAGTTGGGAGGGGAAGGAACACCTTCCACTGCTCCTGAGTACACACTTGATATTGCTGGTTGCCATCTGTTGACAGCTTGTGTTTTGCTCTGGGATTTTCTAATTTACCCTGTAAATGTGCTTCCTCTTGAATCCTGGAGGTGCTGACCTCCACTGTTTCACCAATCTTACTTTTTCCTGAGGTTCTACTTTTCTTTTTTTGCACAGATCTCTGACCTTTCTCACAGCTTTTTGCCAGTACTCAGCAACACCTGTAGAGGTCTGAGCCAAGGTTATGCAGCTCTAGACTGCTAGGCCATAGATGAAACTTTATGGAGGAGGGAAGTGACAGGTGATACCCCCCCCAAACCTTAGCATTCAGTAGGCAACAGCACTAGTGCACTGAGATCACATTTCTTGTACATGTACTCTTCATCCTGCTTCCAGGACTGCACTCATTTAAGTTTTCCCCCAAAGGACCAGCAAAACATACATGGAAAGAAGGATTTATATTGAAAGATTTTGGTCCTCTCTTTGTCCTATTCCAAAAATTCTACAAAAGGTCTGACTATGCAAGATGAATCTTCCATTCTTTGCTGAATTATAGCCACAATTTCTTCATTACCTCATAAATTATTCCTTTTAGCTTGGCTATGATTCCATAATGCTCTGTGGAAGAGAAAATGGCTTTTTGGGTTTCTGCCTGATGAATCTCATAGGAAAAGAATAATCCTCTCTCATTTCCACCTTGGTTATTAGTTATTAGTTAGAGACATTTTGACCCAGAAGCCATCACAGCAAATACCACAGATACAAGAAGAGAAAACAGGGCTTCTAGCATAGTAAGAAGTTCCTCCTATGTAGGGCAAGGGTATGCAGAAGAATTCAGAACTCACAGGTCAGAGAGCAGTATTTTTCCTTTTTATACCACACACCATGATGCATCTGGGAGGGATTAATAAGTACATCACAGAATGACAGAATCACAGATACACAGAATGGTGTGGTTTGGAAGGGACCTAGTCCAACCGCCTACCTAATGAAGGATCACCTAGAACATGCTGCACTAGATTGTATTCAGGCAGGTTTTGAATATCTCCAGGAAGGAGCTTCCATGACCTCTCTGGGTAACCTGTTTTTTCCAGTGCTCTGTCACCTTCAAAGTAAAGCTTTTTTCTCATGTTCAGACAGAACTTCCTGTTTTCTGGTTGGTGCTCATTGCCCTTTGTCCTGTCTCTGGGCACCATTGGGAAGAGTCTAGACCATCCTCTAGAAATTCAGCCTTTAGATATGTACAAAAGTTGATCAGACCCTCTCTCAGTTTTCTCTTCTTCTATGTAAAGAAACCCAACTGTCTCAGCCTTTCCTCATAAGTACCCTCATCATCTTTGTTGCCCTCTGCTGCATTCTCTCCAGCAAACTATCCCTAAGATACCCCTTTTGTTTCCCATGACCTTTCAGATGAGTGTGGCCTGACAGGTTTTAATGAATTGATCATCTTGGTATAACAATGTAAAAAGTTACTCTTCTATTATTTTTCTTTCTTTTTTTTTTTTTTATTTCAAAGTCTTTTGAGATTATATCTACTTTAGTAAGCTGGAATCTACTCAAGCAGAACAAAAATTCACCTTTGAGAGAGCTGATTGAAGAACATACATATAAAAAATCCCCAACAAAAGTCTTTTGATGAATAGTTACCCATCCTTAACCATCTTACTAGTTCTAGGAAGCATATAATTGTGGAGAAAATCTTCCTTCAAAAAGGTTATTTTAATTTACACCACAGAGATTTAATTTATGCTGTGGTTTATAACAATACTTGCTGAACCTATCAGTTAAATCAAATCTCCTAGGAAAGTCAAACCAGCATTTTTGAATGCAAGATCCCATTATTAGTCAGGGTGTTATCCTTACATAAAACAAATAAATTTCCTAGGAATCAAAAGTGAATTCTCAATCAAGACACAAATTTCTTGACAGACAAGAATTCTTACCAAACGACCTTCTGTGTTCTTTTCTGGGAGAGATTACTTGAATGTGGGACCTGACTAATGTCAACAGTTTAAAATAGATCTTTGTTTTAGATATTATGGTATGAATCTAGCCACTTCAATAGATGAAAAGGTCAGGTTTGTTTTTCTCCTTCAGCATAAGGCAGTATTTGAACAAGCTGTGGACCTTGTAAACATTGCTACATATGCTTCTAAACAGTCATTCTCCTTTCATCTGGAAGCCAATCTATCTGGAGTGGTGTCTTCACCATCCTATAAGGTACCCATGCCTCTTCACAGGACACATTCCTACTATTCTCCTTCTATTACATCTGTATTAATGTTTATAAGCTACTGTGTCACCTGTGTGATGTTAAGATTCACCTTTATGTTTGTTTTTCACTGCTTCTACGTACAGGTTTGTGCTTGCTTTCTGACTGTTTGAAAACTGATCTTTCCAGCCTATTCTGAGTAAGACAGAGGGATTGCTGAAGGGTAAATTCATACAGCAAGCTGAGTGGTGAAGTTAATGAGGGATGGGATGCCATCTAGAGGGACTTGGACAGGCTGGAGAAGTGGGCCCAGGTGAACTTCATGTGGTTCAACAAAGCCAAGTGCAGGGTCCTGCACCTTGGTCGGGACAATCCCCATTATCCATACAGGTTAGGAGCTGGTGTGCTTGTAAGCAGACCTGAGGAAAAGGACTTGGGAGTACTTGTGGACGAGAAGCTGGATGTGAGACACCAATGTGCATGTGCAGCCCAGAAGGCCGACCACATCCTGGGCTGCAACAACTGAAGCGTGGCCAGCAGAGTGAGAGAAGTGATTCTGCCTTTTTACCCTGCTCTGGTAAAGCCTCACCTGGAGTACTGTGTCCAGCTTTGGAGCCCTCAACACAGGAAGGACATGGTCCTGTGGGAGCATGTCCAGAGGAAGACCACAAAATGATCAAAGGGCTGGAGCACCTCTCCTATGAAGACAGGCTGAGAGAGTTGAGGTTGCACAGCCTGGAGAAAGGCTCTGGAGGGACCTTATAGCGGCCTTCCAATACCTGAAAGGGGCCTATAAGAAAGCTGGGGAAGAACTGTTAATGAGGGCATGTAGCAACAACAGAAGGGTGATGGTTTTAACCTAGAAAAGGGGAGATTTAGATTGGATATTAGAAAAAAAATTCTTCAATATGAGGATGTTAGATCACTGGAAAATGTTGCCCAGAGAGGTAGTGGTGGCCCCATCCCTGGAGGCTTGATGGAGCTCTGAGTGACCTGATCTAGTGAAGATGTCCCTGCTTACTGCACAGGGGTTGGACTAGATGACTTCTGAAGGTCTCTTTCAACCTTACACATTCTGTGATTCTATGAAATTTCAGGAAGATTCAAGAACTGATGATTCTATTACCTGCTTCCATTTCTGACATGATTATTCAGTCATTCACATAGTGAGACATAATTCTATGGTGCTAGAGTTTTCTGTGACTGGTTCTTTCAGTGTAATTTTTCCTAAAGATTTTTTTCCAGTTTTGGCTGCTTATAATATCTTCTTGTTGCACTTTCAAGTGGGACTTCTTAGGAATATAATTAGATATACAACTACTTCAGTATTAAATGTTTTACTGTTTCATATCAGAAAATTCTTTATTAAGAGCACCTTTTATTCTAATTCAGATTTACACTAACAGAAGAAAATTATTTTTTTCTAAACTTTTCAGAAATACTTATTCTTAATTCTTGTCTGCTTCCTTCCACACAATAGGCGTCAGTTTTATAAGCAGAGTTCATCACAGAAATCACAGTACTCCCAATACACTTGCTATAGTGGTAAAAACTATCCAGAAAAGCTTTTTACTACCTAGAAGACAAATCATGTCTCCCTATCTTAGTCTTTCTCTTTGTAATGTAAGAGGAAAAAAGATGAGCTGAGGTAAATGACTTCATCACTGCAGAATAAATTTATTCCAACTGGAAATATTTAAAAATGTAAGTCTAAGAACTGTAATGATTTTATACAGTATTTTTTGTAGTAAATTTCTTTCTTCAGTATCCTAGCACTGACTTTCCTTCTCATCCTTATTCTTTTGAAGGTAAGATGTCATGAGGTATTTAATTTTCATTTTTGGAAAATTATGTTGCACTTTACTCATGGAAATATTATAAATAGACATAATAAAGTTTCTTCTGGGTTCTTTTACTAGCGGTAAAAAAGGAGGTTTGCAAATTGACTGTCTTTCCAGGTTTGGTCATGTCAACTGAAATTTTACATGACCCATATAAGCCAAAAAACATGGTTATTTTGGTTTTTTTTGTTGTTGTTGTTTTGTTTTTGCTTTTTTTCAGTAAATATTGTACTTTTCCTCACTCCAATACTTCATGCTGCCCTAATATCTTTTAGCTAATACAAAACTAGAAATATCGGTCTATGACAGTACTTAGTAATGTTCACAAAATACAGTGTCATTCTGCACGCTGAGAGTCTATAACCTTTTTGTACAATTGTTCTATAAAGATTGCCTAAAAATTGTGTGACCAAGTAGTGTAGGCAGTGTTACTCCTGTGACAGAAAAACAATAGACTGAGTAGTTAGTAGGGAAAATTTTGGTCTTTGACCTCTGAAACAGAAGTTTGAACTCAATTTTATCTTCATTTTTAGTGATCATTAGGTCAAAAGCAAAACTAATCAAGTATCTGGCCACAACATAACACATGAGAAAGAAATGGAGTTATCATTGTCATCTATCTTCCCAGTGATGGAAGAAGAGAGACACAGGAAAGGAGCTAAAGGTTAAGGTTTATTAGCTCCTTTCTGTGGAAAAGCCATCACTCTCTGAATTAAAAAATAACTTCTAGTCCCAGTATAGCAGTACGTTTCACTAACCATTGCATCAGGTTCAACTTCCAATATATGATACACTAAAAAAAAAGACCGCTAGAGTAAAATTCAGGTTGAAATTTAGTAGAAGAAAATTTGGAAATTAAAACCATCAAAAACCCTCAGAATTTTCTCCGTTTTGTTTGTTTGGGGTTTTTTAACTGAGGAAATTTTCAGTAGGAAAGTGAAGTTCATGTTTTGTTTTGATGCTTTTCAGAACTTTTGTTTAAGCTTTTTAATTACAGAGCCCATCCTTGTCCTGTCATATTCCCTAGGCCACCACACTTAACTGCCTTTTATTTTCGACTCCACTGTCATTAAGTGCCTCTTCCTGTTCCACTGTGGTGAACATTTCTTAAATGTAGTTTCACATTGTATAATGCCAAATTTTTCATCAAGCTGGGGTGGAGAAATTGTTGCTTAATGCAGAGCATGATCTTGCTTAATTCAGAACATGTCTAGAGTTAAGCACAGACCTGTGGAGGGCTTGTGAGGGGCATGTATACTTCTATGTAATCTTTGTAATATCCTTCTGTGTTCTGAAGGATATTACGTTTGCCATTATTTTCATCACTCTGCTGGAATATGTCCACTCCCCTTTTCTTCTTTCTCAAGCACATTGAAAGTATTGGAATAATAATGTCAGAAACTAAAAGATGAAGAAAACATGAACTGATCTACTCATAAAGGTATATATAGTGATGCCTAAAATAGAAAATGTTTTTAAAGATCAATTGATCTTTGTCAAGCAGAATGTATCTTTAAGACAAGCCCTGTATCAACTAAAAAACTAATAAAAATGTTAAAGTTCTGCATATGATGTTCAGCTCAGGGACAGATCAGATATACAGGTGAAGAGCTTTTCTTATCAATAAAGGACTATGCATTGAGAAATTTTTTTTTTAAAACACTGGTGGAATTATCTTTTAAATATATCTTTACAGACAGAGGGACTCTTCAAGCCTGTAAGAATGTTCCAGCCTATACCCATTTGGATGACTTCCAGATTATACTTTTCTCCCTTTGCCCCTTAACTTTCCAGTATAACTCAGTTCTGACATAATACATTAACACAGTGAAATGTTTACTTTTATTAGCTAAGAAAAATTCAAACTAGTAGAGATCTGATCATGAATAAAATGAAAGGCTAGAAATAATGCATAAGACTTCATTCTGAGAAAAACATGACTACTGTCCCAATAGCTTAAACTATATATATGAAAGCTGCATTTCAAAAAGCCATACCATTTCAATCTCTCAGTTTTGGGTTTTGGGCTTTTTTTAATTATTATTTCAATAAATTAATAGTCCCCTGTCTTACAAAAATTTATAGGGTTGTAGTTTCTGTTCTTCAAGATAGGTCAACAAATCTGCAGAGATTCAATTTTTAAAAATGTTAATTTAATAAATAAATACATGAAATTGTAACTGTTTTGTGCAGCTAAATGAATGTTACACTAATTTTCTTTCCTGTGGTACTGACCTCCATGCTACTGACTTTAAACAGCTGTACATCAGATTCTCCACATGGAATGTTTTTTCTTTTCCATATTTTCTAACCATCGCTCTAGATTAAACTAGACAATTAAATGAAACATGTACTCCAGGACACACAAAAAAAAAATCCTTTTTTTTTGGGCCTAAACCAAACTCTTTATGGCTGTCAGCAGTGATGGTTTTATATATGTACATATCAAGGTAATCCTTAGCACCCAACTTCTTTCTCTCTGTGTTTTAGTCTTTTGCACTTCATCAAAATAGTCAGCAAGATGGTTTGTGTGTGTATGCACATACATAAGTACTACTTGCAGTAGATATTCTCTTAAATTTGCTAGATTGAAAGGTGTAAGCCAGTCTTAAGACCAGCTGGAGTCAGAGGGCTGGGCACAAGGCTCAACTGGTTCTTCCCAATTCTATTTCTGCATGCAGTGGAGATTCAGTTAATTAATTTGTGGTCTTAAATCAAGCTGCTTCACAAATTTGCTTCCTCTCTGTCACTTCTGGGAAAATAAAATTGTTTTGCAGTAATGCGGTTTTGAGTCCAGTTTGCTCAGAAAAACATGGAACATGATATTCTGATAAAGCTGCACTGAATTGCTCATTCCTTTTTCGGAAGAGAGTACTTTCATTTTGTCTTCTAAAATGCTTATTTAATTCCAATATTTCATTTTTAAAAATCCTAACTTTGTATATATATAACTTTGAACATCCACCGAATTCTCAAGAAAATATGAGAATTTCCCTTCAAAGCACAGATTACTGTGATATTTCAGAACTTGTAGAACAAAAAACATGGACACTGCTGGCACTCCTGTCATTTTGCTCATCCATAGTTTTACCTTGTAATGTCTCTGCTTTCACATGTTCAAAGACACCTTAAAATTAAAATAAAATTAAGTATATAGATATACAAGCAATTAGATTAAGTATAAACTCATCAGACTACCTCTGTACTGAGGACTTAGCTTCAAGGTAGGAAAATCATTGTCTCTTCTCCTAAAGGAATGTTATACATAGAGCTAAAAGGACATAAAATCTGGGTATCTGTCACAGAAATTAAAAATAGGATGGTCATAAGTACCACATGTTGAGATGTAGCACAATGTAGCTTTTAGAAAAAGGTGAACTGTTTCTCTGATACGAGATCTTACATAACCACAGTGCAAAGATTTCCAAAACTAAAACCAAAGTAGAACTGAGAATCAACACTTCGTTCCCATATGATCTGGCTGAAGTGTGGGCAAAATATTTACTTCAAGCGAATATTTATGTAATGCTGTTATTTTCAGTAGCTGTCTGTAACATGGAAAAATATGAGCCTTAGAAACATTTGTGGATCCTGGTAATCACATAATAAAGGATTGATTAGTGGTAAAGACTTTGGATTGAATGACAGGTTAGTATTTTACTGCAGAAAAAAATCCCAGATGAAAGAAGCACTTAAACTTACAACTGCAAACAGGTTAAACAGAAAAGAAAAAAGTGAGTAACACCCTTCCAAAGTCCTTACAAGTTAGCAGGTTGACCACAGACAAATAGGAAGATAATTTCAGGGGGAAATATACCTGAAATGTTAACAAATAAAAAACTTAATTTGTTAACTATAGAAAATAAAGAAAAATAAAATTACTCCCCATCCTGTTATTTGCTGCAGCAATTGAAACATAGTATGAAAATTCACCATGGATGCTGGAAAATTAAAATCATACCAAATTGCATTTTGCAAATGACTACTCATAATGAAACCATAAAATTAGGATCTTCCTCATTTTGTCAGCTATTTTCAAAACTGCAACACAAACAGCAGGTGTTTGAAAGCCTTAACGTGTAATCTCTTTGATCAGCAGGAGAAAAACAACCTTCCACCAGCATCTTCACTTATCTTAGAGATGCCCCAAACTTCTAAAGTACCATCTGGTGACAACCAGGTCTTTCAGTAAGTGTGAACACATAGGCTATAACTCAAGATGTTTGTGTAGGCAAATGTCTAGCATGCAGAATTATTAATAGAGTGCTGGACCTTAAGTGATTCAGTTATGTCTGGGTGCTATAAATTACCAGATAGCACTCAAAAGTCAACAAACCCTGAAAACTCTGTGATTTTGTATGTTAAACCTCCAGAGGAATCCATGATAGCTTAGATTCCGATTCTAAGTCACATACAGGAATCTCGTCTATTCTTAGCTGCAGGTGTTCTCCCATTTAGCATGTGTCCACTCTATAACACTACAGAAAGTATACAGCCGTGATATTACCAAAGACATTATGAGTTAGTGCATGCATGAAAGTACAGCAGAAGTTGATTGTGTATTGTCAAGTTAATACAGGAATGGTGAGAAACTTGGAATATTCTTTATAGAAAAATACTTGGAGGAAAATAGTTTTAATTTTAGAACATACAAAACACCAAACAATAAAGGTCAGACCACTTGGTAAAGATTAATACCTTGGATGTTCTGAATTTTATTTTTCATCCAGTGGACAGAAAGATTTCTTTATGTTAGCATCTTTTTGCTGCAAAATAATAAGCACCACCCATAACAAATGACTTGAAGAAAGACGGACTTACATCAGCTCTGAAACCCATCAGCTTCCCAAATGCATAAAAGAAGGTTCCTATAGGGTCAAAGGAACATGAGTAGCAGCTGAGGCAAAGGATGGGAAAGAGGTCAGTAACATGGTAAGCCTTTCATCTGCAGGTCACTAGTTTAAATTCAACTCAGGTTTATAACATCTGAAAATAATTAGGATGACTGCTGGTCTATATGTAATGTTATTGACTTCTACATCACAAAAGTGATCCACCAACAACCAATTTTTTTGTCAAGGTTAGGGGGTTAAATGAGCCACACCTGCAGGTATGATATATCAGAGTTGAGACCTATGGAAAGAGAACATGGGGCAATGTGTTTCTTTTTGACTGAGCTGCTTATGTGGATAAAGGGAAATTCTGGTCTTCAGAGGACTTAAGGGCACTTTTCTTAAGTTACATATTAATCAAAATGATATCATGTTGTTTGTCTTTCATACTGATATACACAACACTTCATTTAATGTGTTCTATTTGTTTGTTCCACCTCAAAGAGATAATTTGCTGGTTTCAAAGATAAATAGCTCAATACAGGTTTTATTGTTTGTATATTTGTCTGTTTATTTGTTTTCTTATAGGAAGTGTGTCATAGATGGAACACAACTGATCTGGGCCCAAACAAAAATTTTGCATATTAAAACTATGTTAAAAAAATACGACAGTGTTTTATTTGGTTTTTTGGGGAAAAGAAGGCTTGATATATATATTTTTAAAATAATACTTACTTCTGTGTTACAGGACCGGATGCTGCATTTTATCCTTAAATATTGTATGAAACAATAATGACATTATATGGCAGAAGATACTTTCTCTAGCAGAAACCAAATAAATCTTAAGTAAGACTGTGATCCCCTTGAAAATATCTGACTTTTTCTTTGATTTACTTCCTTCTCTGTGTATCATAAACATATGGAAAAATTGCAGCCTCATCTATCCATCCTTGAAAACATGATGGGGGTAGGAAGATAAAAACATAAAAGCAACTAGCAGAATTCAACGTAACCTACACTAGACTTGATACTCTTACAGTATTTTTAATAAGACAGCGGTGAAGTGCAAACCAGACAGCGAGGTGAGCTGAAAATAGAACTGCCAGGTTCAAACACCTGTGATCAGCAGCACAAAGTATACCTAGGGGCCATTCTCCAGGGATGTTCCGTAGTAATTAATACTGGTGCCAATATTGTTAACATTTTGGTTAAAAAAATGGATGATGGGGCAGGGTCCACCCTGAACAAGTTGGCAGATGATACAAAATTAGGAGTGTCTGGTGCACCAGTAGTTTGTATTGTCTTCCAGAGAGATGTGGACAGGATGAAGAAATGTGCTGACAGAAACATACAATGGTGCAACTAGGAGAAATGCAAAGCCTAGCACCTGGGAGGAACAACCCCAGCCACCAGTACAATCTGGGAAACACCCAGCTGGAAAACAGCTTTGCAGAAATGGATCTGGGGATACCTAGGGGCACCAAGTGATCAACAAGCCAGCAATGTAACTTTGTGATTCCCTCTGAACATCAGGAAACATTTTTATTCTGAGAGTGACTGAGCACAGGCACAAGCTTTCCAGATAAGTAAGGGAATCTTCATCCTTGGAGATACTGACAATGTGAATGGACATTGTTCTGGCCAGCCTGCTCTAGGCATCTTACTGCTTTGAGCAGGGACTTGTATTAAGTGTTCTCAAGAGATTTCTGAAATCTAACCTGTTCTGTGCTAATGTGCTACTGAGCAAGATTTTTTACCATCACATGTCTGTTGAGATAAGTATCAGTGAAACAGTTTGAGATGTACAATACCGTTTTTGTGTTTCCTCTAACATCTCCAGATAACTTCATTACCTTTCTATTGGTTAGTTCCTAAGCATGTCTTATACTAAGACATTTCTCTCAGGATTTACTAACCTCTTCGAACCTTGGTCATTTACTACAGAACATGATATATATAGTCAGAATATGATATATATATATATATACTCATCTTCAATAAACCTGGAGATATATGTGGGAAAAAAAAACAAAACGGAAAAATATTGCTAGGAAAAGAACAGGAAAAATAAAAGAGAAAGAAAATAGAAAAAACAAAAAAATATCCAAATGAAATTTATTTTCCTCTGTAGTTAGAACAGTTACAGTAACTCATTCTTTTTTCATTATTATCTAAGAGTGCTCAGTGTTTAGCCTTGTTTATGTCTTTTATTTATTTTTATTGATCTCTAAAGAGCAGTCATACCTTCTTCTTCTTTACCACTCCATTTCTGATTTGCTGAAAGAGCTTTTGCCTGTGTCTGTATGTCTGTATACTTAGAATCATAGAATCATAGGGGTTGGTAGGGACCTGGACCGATCATCAGGTCAAACAGCCCTACCAAAACAGGCTCCCTAGCTCATATTGCACAGGTAGGCATCCAGACGGGTCTTGAATATCTCCAGAGAAGGAGACTCCACCCCCTCCCTGGGCAGCCTGTCCCAGGGCTCTGTCACCCTCACTGGGAAAAAGTTCTTCTGCATGTTGGTGCGGAACTTCCTGTGCTCCAACTTGCAGCCATTGCCCCTTGTCCTGTCTCCACAGACCACTGAAAAGGGGCTGGCCATTTCCCCCTGCACCTCATACTTCAGATATTTATAAACATTAATAAGGTCCCCCCTTAGTGTTCTTTTCTCCAGGATAAACAGTCCCAGCTCAGTCAGCCTTTCCTCATAGGGGAGATGCTCCAGGCCCTTAATCATCTTCATAGCCCTCCTCTGCACTCTCTCCAGGAGATCCCTATCTTTTTTTATGCCAGGGAGCCCAGAACTGGAGACAATACTCCAGGTGGGGCCTGGCCAGGACAGAGTAGGGGGAGATGATCACCTCCTTTGACCTGCTGGCCACACTCCTCCGGATGCACCCCGGGGTTCCCATTGGCCCTCTCAGCCACCAGGGCACACTGCTGGCTCATGGCCAACCTGTCATCAACCAGGATCCCCAGGTCCTTCTCCACAGAGCTCTTCTCCAGTAGGTCATCCCACAGCCTGTACTGATACAAACGGTTGTTCCTTCCCAGGTGCAAGACTTTACACTTGCTGTTGTTGAATCTCATCTGGTTTCTCCCTGCCCAGCTCTCCAGCCTGTCCAGGTCTCTCTGGATGGCAGCACAGTGTTCCTGTGTGTCAGCCACTCCTCCCAGCTTTGTATCATCGGCGTACTTGCTGAGGGTGGATGCTATTCCCTCATCAAGGTCGTCAATGAAGATATTAAACAGGACTGGACCCAACACCGAGCGCTGGGGAACACCGGTAGTCACGGGTCTCCAGTCAGATTCTGCTCCACTGATCACCACCCTCTGAGCCCAGTCCGACAGCCAGTTCTCAACCCACCTCACTGTCCACTCATCTATCCCATGCTCTCTCAGCTTTGCTTTCAGGATGTCGTGGGAGACAGTATCAAAAGCCTTGCTGAAGTCAAGGTAGATGACATCCACTGCTCTCCCTCGCTCTGCCCAGCCGGTGATGACATCGTAGAAGGCTATGAGATTGGTCGAGCACGATCTCCCCTTGGTGAATCGATGCTGACTACTTCTCATGACCTTCTTCTCTTCTAATTGCTTAGAGATGGCATCCAGAACAAGCTGTTCCATTACCTTTCCAGGGACAGAAGTGAGGCTGACTGGCCTATAGTTGCTGGGATCCTCCTTCTTGTCCTTTTTAAAGACTGGAGTGACATTGGCTATCCTCCAGTCCTCAGGCACTTCTGTTCTCCAAGACCTATCGAAGATGATAGAAAGCGTCTTACCTGTCTACCTATCTTTTCCTTGAAATCCTGAGAGTAAATGAGAGAAAAATTCTTCTGTAGCCCTGGGGAAAACATAGAATTTTGCTTTCTCTAAGCTGCATTTACTCTGCTTAATACATTTTTTGAACTTTGTGTCACAATGCTAAATGAAGTTTTTCCATGCATATTAAAACAAGACCTCTATAAAAGTAAGGTGATCATTAGAGTGATTATCAAAACAAGGGAAGGAGAGGAGAGAAGAGAGGAGAGGAGAACGCTAAGAAGAAGAAAAGAAAAAATAAATCCCAATAAAACCCACCACAACTTACTGTCAGGGTATGATGTGTTAGTCGTGAGTTTATTTGTGAATTAATTTTTGTCTGTGAGGGAGAAGTATTTTCACAAAAAGGTCTAATCTCTACTGACAAAGCTGTTCTACAGAACTCTAACTCAGGATACAGTACAGTCTTGGACTTAAAGCATTCACAGGAGACATAGAGGATACAATTTAAATCCTGTGTCTGTAGGATTTATAGGCAGAAATTGGAAACATAATCTTTTGCCTCTTGGGAGTACTGTAAACTGTACTGTTAATGAGTACTGAGAAGTGGAATTCTCCTTATTCCTCATGCTGAAACTAAACCACTTTGTAGAAAATATTTTAACGGTCATCAATAACAAAAGCATAAACAGCAAGTCAGAGAGAGTAAACTCCAGTCTGGTATTCAGACAAGTTGGTGGAACACCTATATCACACCTTGTTGGGACACACGGTATGGTATTATTTGAATGCCAAATTATATGAATGAAGGACTTAATCTGAATACATGAATTTGTGTAGGATAATATCAAACTTTATACAAAGGTGCATTGGAAGTGTATTTCCCTAACTAGGTCTCTTCTCTTCTCTCAGTCAGTAGAAAGGAATGGTATGGAAAATGTTCTGCCAAAAAAAAAAAAAAAACAAACCAACATAAATTTTGGATTTATGGAATCAAACATATTGTGAAAGGTGTAATTTGTATTGAACCATGGATGTACAAAACATTCAAAATGTTTTTTTGTTGTGATGTGGGGCTTTTTTATGTTGTTTTGGGGAAGAGGGCTTAATCTGGATAGATTAGAGCTTCACCTGGGGTAGATTTAGCTTGGGTATTAGGAAAAAAATTTTTACTACAAAGGTAGTGAGGCATTGGAACAGACTGCCCAGGCAGATGGTGGATAACCCCTCCCTGGAAGTGTTAAAGATTGGGTTGAATGAGGCCTTGAGCAGCCTGGTCTAGTGAGAAGTGTCCCAGTCCATGGCATGGGGGTTGGAACTTGATGATCTTTAGGGCTCCTTCCAATCCAAACCATTCTATGATTCCATAGGGCTTTTGGTTTCTCTTTATGCTGAAGAAGATGAAGGTTCCAGAAAAAAATGGAAACCAAAGAAAGAAACAGGAATGAAAGTCAGACACAAAGACAGGCAGAAAAAGATTTTTGTGTGGGAATGAGAAGCAATTTGTTAGCAAGTAGGTGAATTAATATCAAATTTCTTCAACTCTTGTTTCACGTTTTTCTACTTTAGATATTTTGCAAGATTCCTGTATAGAAGGAAACATGATGAGAAACGACTGCTCCAGAATATGCTTTGACTAACTATTTAGGATGTAAGGAAAGTATTTCTACTCACTGTCATGGTTAGCCCCAGCTGGCAGCTGAGCAACATGTGCCTGTTTGCTCCCTACTCCATTTCCCAGCAGGATGGGGAGGAGAATAGGGAGACAAAGGCAAACCTTGTGGGTTGGGATAAGGACAGTGTGGTGGTTTGACCCTGTTCCCTGGTTTTGGTCAGGATAGAGTTAACATCTTTTGTAGCAGTGTATGGAATGCTGTGTTTGAGTGTTAAAATTAAAGCAGTGCTGATAACACCCTGATGTTTTTAGTTGTGGTCAAGCAGTCAAGGACTTTCTCAGCTCTTCATATTCCTCTATTAATGAGCAAGGAGGGGACGAAGCCAGGACAGGTGACCCAAACTGGCCAAAGAGAGTATTCCATGCCAATTATGTCATGCTCAGTATAAAGGAGGGCTGGTGGGAAAAGGACCGGGCAGCTCCAGGACACGCATTTTTTGGGAGTCGGTCGGGTTCCGGGATGGCTCTGGGTGGCACGGCCTGAGCTGTGGGTTCGGTGAGAAACTGCATTGTGTATCAACAGTTTCATATATTTTTTGCTCTAAAGTCCTGTTGTTATATATTATCTTTCTGCTATTCTAATAAACTAACCTTATCCCAAGCCACGGGCTTTTGGTTTCTCGCTTTTGGGGTTGTTATTTGCCCCTTCCTTTTCCCTTCTCTTATCTCACCCCCACCACACACTTCTCCCCTTCCTCTTTTCCTTTAAAGAGCAGGCAGCTGCGTATATCTTGGCTCTCAGCCGGGGTAAAACCTCGACACCCTGTCCGGACACCAGGTGCCCACCAAAGTAGCGCTATCTGCCCTTCTCGTCTGGACAGGGCAGAAAATATATGAGAGGCTTACAGGTTGAGATAAGAAGAGGGAGACATCATTCACCAATTAATGTCACAGGCAAAACAGGCAACACAGAATAAAATGCATCTAATTTATTACCCAATGAAAACAGAGTAGGATAATGAGAAATAAAACCAGATCTTAAAACACCTACCCCCACCCCTCCCTCCTTCGTGGATTCAACTTCATTCATGATTTTTCTCCCTTCCTCCCCATCCTGAGCAGCATAGAGGGATGGGGAATGGGGTTTGGGATCAGTTCATCATGAGTTGTCTCTGCTGTTCCTTTCTTCTTAGGAGGAGGTCTCCTCACACTCTTCTACTGCTCCACTGTGGGGCCCCACTCATGGGAGACAGTCCTCCATGAACTCCACCAATGTGAATCCTTCCAACAGTGACTTCTGTTCTTCATGAACTACACCAACATGGGTCCCTTCCATGGCATGCATACCTTCAGGATCAGACTACTTCAGCATGGTCCCCACAGCATCGCAAGTTCCACCAGCAAACCTGCTCAAGCTCCTGCTGCAGGTCCTGCCAGAAGCTTGCTCCAGAATAGGCTTCCCATGGAGGCACAGCCTTTTTCACGTGTCTCCACCTGTTCCACTGTAGGATCTCTGTTCCCCATCATCTTCCATGGGCTGCAGAGGGACAACCAGCTTCACCATGGTCTTTTCCATGAGCTGCAGAGGAAATTCTCCTCTGACACCTGGGGTCACTCCTCTCCCTCCTTCTTCACTGGTCTGCAGAGTTTCTTACATTTTCTCATTCCTTTCTCTGATGACAAAAATCTTCAATGTTGGTTTTTTTTCTTCTTAAATATGTTACTACCTCAAGTACTAGATACCTGTCTCCATGGTGGTCCATATCTTCACTGAATTAATACCTTTCCTTAATGCTTTACAGAGTTGCTTCTAGAGGTTGAGAGGTTAATGTCTCTTTTCCAATCACCTTGTCAATGCTGCTTTCCCTAGACAGGGATTCCAGCTTAAAGTTTAAGCTAATCCTGCTAAACTGTAGTTTCACTTTTTATCAGTAATTTTAGTAAATGAGATCTTTTAAAATTTATCAATTTTTGAAGTATTTATCAAGGTACAAAGAAAAAACATATCATTATGTATCTAGGCTGAAAGATTTCTTGATGTTTTTGTTATTGGTATTCAGAGACATCATTCACATGAAAGAGCTCATTACTTTGATGATGATAGAATGATACAATCATAGAATTCTTTTGACTGGAAGCAACCTCAAAGATCATCTAGTTCCAACCCTCCTGCTGTGGGTAAGGACACCCTTCACAAGACCAGGTTTCCAAAAGCTCCATCCAAAATGACCTTGAACACTGCCAAAGAGGGGGCATCCACAACTTCTTTGGGCAACCTGTGCCAATGTCTCACCACCCTTAAAGAATTCCTTCTTAATGTCTAATCTAAAGCTACCCTCTTCTAGTTTAAACCCATTACCTCTTCTCATATCACTACATGCCCAGATACCGAGTCCTTCTCCATCTTTCTTGTAGCCTCCCTTTAGGCAAAAGGATAACAGCCTTTGTCAGAAGAGCTTGTTTCCAAAAGATGCTGGGTTTAGAAAAAGATTGGAAAAAAGTCTCCACTCAGAAAGAACAATATACATGCTGGGCAAAAAGATGGCATGTTGTTCTAACTCTTCCTGATCGTTAACTTTTTTTCTCTAAAGACAAGTAAGCAAATAGATAGGGAAGAGTAGAGGAGAGAGATGTGAGTGGTTCCCAGGAGTAAGGTGGACGTAAGGGTTCCCGGGGAGTAAGGTTCCCAGGAGTAAGGAGTAAGGTCGTTGTCTGAATTTGCCTTTATTTACATGAAGCGACTCATTGGTCTCTTACTGACTCTAAAAGAAATGCCTAAATGTCAAAGAATGTTTTCATGCAGGAAATTGTGTGTGCTACAGATGAAGAGTATTGTCACATGTTACTCCTATAGTAACATCCGCATGTGTTACTCAGGTACGTGCCAACACAGCGAGTTTTTGCTTTGAAGTTATGCCTTGAGAAAAATATTAATTTACTGTTGGCATGGTTAATAATGTCAAACAAAGAATATTAAATTAGTTAGCACCGTTGAATATAGAAACATCATTGTGAGATGTATATGTATTACTTTCAGGTATGCAGAGAATTCAGGTGAAAAGTCAGAATTTTAATTACTTTTATTTAGAGCCATAAGACTCCAATAACATACAATTTAAAAAAATTGCTCAAATATTTAGAAATAGCAACTCTTACAGACATCAAATTTTTAGTTAAATTTGACTTGAAGACAGTAAGGACATCAAACAGCAATATCACTGCTGGTACAAAAATATCTCAAAACTTTTCTCATAGCTTGGATGGTTTTACATTTTTTTACATATGAAATACTAGGCTGCATGTTAATTGCATGTACCTATTTAAAAACATGTATGACTTTTTCATAGCTACTTAATCTAATTTTGGCAGGTTACATAGTATTTTAGTTTAGTTCCTATAAAACTAGGAAATAGTTTTAGTAATGCTAGTGATAAATAAAAGCACTGTGCCTTTGTTATTGTGATGGTGGGTTTTTATTTTTTCTAATATTGAATGAAAGAGCTGAATAACCCCAGTCACTGTTAGTTACCATGAAACTGCGTGAACTTTGTCTACTGCATAGAGGCTTACAGTTAACTTGTCTGGTAATCTTTCTGCATGCAAAGCTTCCTAGTGTACACAGTGCCACATAAAACCAATGCAAACACATACAACTGAGTACCCTTTACCTAAAAGATAGCTTTGGGACATAAGAACAAATCAATATTCTATTTGTAGGTAAACAAATACTAAAAAAATCACTACAGACCAAGGTGTACAGCCTTTTTTGCTGACCTTAAATTGCCTATAGCATTAAACACCAGATAATAGGTAAATAGAACTGAATTCTCTCGGATTTATCACTTAGAATTGAATTTCTTGAAGTATCACTGACAGATTGATTTATATGAAATGAATTATCTTAAATACTATTCTTTGAGACATATCATCAGTTATGATTGTATATCACCTTACCAGATGGGGTCCTGCATCTGACTAGAATCTCCAAGTAGTACTGTGACAACAATAATACATTTTAATATAAGAGATGGTAAAACTAAATCTTATTTCATATAATCTCTTTGAGGTCAGTAAAATTCGGAAGACCTGACTATTGTAAATGTAAATTTGTGAAGAATAAATAACAAGCAGATGTTTAATAACATTTTATGGGAAAAAAATTAGAGCTCATCACAGCAGAAAAGACAGTGAACAGTGGTTAGATTTACCTGAATATTATAGAAAAAAAAAATCAGGAGCACAATAAACCCAAATATTAAAACTATGAGGAAAAAAATGTTGATTATAGAAATTTGGTTATGCTAACTTTAAAAGGAAGAAAATCAAATGTCGTGTGTAATAGGCTTTCTAGTAGAAGAATGACAAAAATCATACAATAGTCATACGCTTTTATAGAACATAAGGCATTCTTGGTTCACAAAAATGTTAATAATATATTTTAATATTTGTCATATTTGTATTTTAAATAAAAGTGGAGGGCATAACATAACATATTTGGCATGCAGGTATCCACTTATTTCTCTGTAACATGGAGATTCCATTTAACTGTGCAAAACATGCTATGTACCAATAAGCTGTGTAGCAACGGCACTGTACACTACAGTCTTGTCACACAGTATGTTAAATACTTCCAGTAACACCTCAGGAGATGGCTGGTGTTTTAATAGAGAAATTAAACCCAAAATGCAGGCATATTAGGAAACAAAGTGGTATCCAGTGTGGTTCTGGGTTGTTTTTGTTTGCTTGTTTCTTGTTTAACTAGTATTGATACGTCATTGAAAAAATAATTTAAAATTATGTATTTCCTTTAAGATTTTTTCTTTTTAATTTATTGCTTAATTACTCAATCCAGATGTCTCATATTTTAAAGTCTTATAGCTTTCACTAATCTATTAGGTTAAAAAAGCCCACCAACACTGATTCAGCTGATTCAGTAACCTTTAAGGTCCTGGCGTTTAGAGCTCAGTTCTGTTCATAAGCACAATTTGCAACATTGTGATCCTGAGTCTCTTGGGAAAATAATGCTTCTTTGTTGTAATTTTTACTCCAATTAAAAAAAATTGTTTGCTTGCTTTCTGATTGAATTTTTTTAAAGAACACAGTAGAACCTCAAATCCAGTCTTTTTTTTTTTTTTTCTTTTTGCCTTATACCTCAGCATCCATATTACATGGATATCACAGTACATTTTTCTTGTGTCCACACTCCTGTTTCATTTCTGGATTGCATTTAGGCTTTGAGATGCAACACCTAAATACTTAAGTTTATAAGCAGAGGACAATTAAATTACACAAACAGCTTGAGGTTTTATTAATGAATATGTAGAACTCTGTTTAGAAAATTAACATAAATCACTTTGGGAGGTAAAATATATCTTCTGAAATTGTTCGCATGGATAACACCATGAAAAGGAAAACGCCTCACCTGAACACAGAAAAAGCATAGCTAATAGGTCTTTTGTTTGTTTTCTTAGTGGGGGCAGGTTCATGAGGGGTTTTTTGTTGGTTGGTTGGTTGGTTTTTATTGTTTTGTTTGTTTTTTTAGGTAGGCCAGCTACCAGAGTGTTCATTCAGCTCCTTGAAATCATTAAAGATAAAATGAAATAGGACATAGTTTAAAATATTATTTATGATTCAAATCTTAGATAGCTGCTACTATAGATTGAAATGCATTTTTCTATAATAAATAATGTCTGAATGCAATGTATCATATGAGAAGTATATTTCTCCATTTGACATAGTTATGCAGCCTAATGACTGGGAAAGGGTTTCCCAGGCTTCTAGGACACATGCACCTGAAGCTATAATGTGATATATATAAAATCAGCAAATTGGTTACTTAGCTTCATAATTTAAGATCTGAAAAATCTAAGCTTCTTATTCCACATTGTTTTTTAATTTTATAAAAAATAATAAGTTTTTTCAACCTCAGAGAAAAAATGAGGTTGCTTTCCAAGAGCACCTTGAATATCATAATCCAAGTATGTTTTCAGATTTTAAGAGATATTATTAAGAAGATACTCAAAGTGTATATAGTAGAAACACAGGAAACTCTCATCACAGAAAGTTATGTGATTATGGTAACACCTTAAATTAGAAAAATTACAATAAGTCATTTCAACATTTTTTTATATACAGGTAAATCAAATAAAATATTGGTGTTTAAGTATTCACATTAAAACATAGATGTTTTACATGAGACTAGGAGAGTACCTTAGAGAAATATCCTACAGTCTTTCTTTGCTTTTCCTTGGGCATTGATTCCTTAATAACTTGACTGAAATGAGATAAATTCATATATCTGAAATGCACAAAGACTAGATAACCTATGTTGTAACTCATTTGAGCCATTCATATACTCCTTTGAGTCAAACTCAATTGAATTAAAAGTGCCTCAGGCTGAAAGAATTAGATCTGCTACATCTAAGTAGAACTAGAAAATTATGAAAAATTGAGAAAATTCATATAACTACCTCCTGCATTGAAAGAAATGGAAAATTGTATCATAAATTTGAAAAGTAAGAAGGAATATGGAAGTGTTAAGGAAACCGCTGATTTTTACTCTTCTGGGTTAGTTTTTTGTTTATTTGTTTGTTTTTTTAAAGTGAATTAAAAAACCCACAATATAAAACAAAACCAACAACCTAATATCTCAAACAGTTGTTGGAGTGTTTGTTGGGTTTTGTTTTTTGGTCGATTATTTTTCGGGGGGGAGAGGGGCAAGGGGGAAGCATTTAGGTTTTTGCCTTGTTTTGTTCTTAAACAACAGGGAGCTTGTTTTATTAAACTATTTCATTAGACTATTAGAGTGAGTCTGATATAAAATTGTGTATCAGCAATACTTCTAGGAAGAGCTTAAAAAACCAAAATCACATTCATACAGTGTAATTTAATATATGGTATTAAAACTCTGTCAAGTTCCATGTACAGTGTAAAATCTTCATTATACACAGCCTTACAGAATCATACAATCATAGAATTGTCATAGAATGTGTTGGAAGGGACCCCAAGTATCATAGAGTTCTATGCATTTAGATTCTATGATTTTATAATTAAACTAAACATGATTTTAGCTGTTGTTTTACAAATAAACTTGCAACATTATACTCACAATCTGAATACTTTGGAAAGAATAATACACAAATAACTGCAAAAATATTTATTGCAGTTTACAGGAATTTATCTTCCAGATGAAAATTTTAATAATTTAGGATTTTCATTAAGTACACATGATGCTGTACTACTGAAACGTAAGTTCAGATAAACCTCATTTTTAGACCAGGTTCCTTAGAAAGTAATGTGAGTGACATCACATTAAATTACACTGTTCTGTGGACAGCATTGAAGTTTTGAATACATTAATGTCTGATTTGGCTTAAACAAAAAACAGGTTCAGTCTCTCTTAATGGAGTAATTGGAGTACATAAGTGTGTCCTACTGCTGAATTAAGTGTAATCTAAAATCCATGTTGAATTGAAAATCGTAAATATATAAAAACAAATCCATCCTTTATTTCCCAAAATATAAAAGAGGCCATGGGTGTGTGTCTGGCTTAATTTGGTACAAATCATCCAGAATTTGATGCCTGTTCCTACTTCAGGCTATGTCTGTCTTAGAAGCTGTCACTTAAACATTCTCAATTTCTTTTCAGCATCTGTAAAATGAAGATTAAACTTTATTTATTAGAGTTTATTAATTAAACTCTATTGACTGGGTGTGAAGGGTAGCACCCATATGAGTAAATGATTACTTTCACTGCTGTTTAGAGACTTTTGGAAGACCTTAATGCACATCAGTTCAGGAGTTTTGCAAGGACCAGTCTAGAAGGTGATCTTGTTTAGCATTTTCGTTAATGAATCTGGACAAAATAACACAGCAATTTAGTTCAGTTTGTCATGGAATCAAATTGAGAAATATCTGTTAATACAGATGGTATGAAAGAAATGGTGAATAATGAAATTTTATCGATATGGAATGTCATATTGTGCCACAAATTTAAAGAAATTTGTCTAGCAAGCACTAAAAAGTGGCAGCTTCTTGGCCAGATATAATTGGAAGTAAAAAAAAAAATCCTAATGATACAATAGTCAGTGATGTTTCCATAATAATACAAACAAGTCCTTATTTCCAGTAGAATGAAAAGAGCATTCCTGGGCACTGATGAGAAAAAGGGACAAGTTTCATCCTGACATAACAAATTTTTTACATTAAGAACAATCATCGCTGGGACAAGCTACCTAGGAATGCCGAAGAGTTCCCATTGCTGAAGTTTTCTCATTACACTGTTGGACAGTGTGCTAGATAATCTCATCTAGCCATCTTTTCCCACAGATTGTATCAGATGATCTTTTGAGGTTTTTTCCAAACTGGGCTGATCTGCCATTCTATGAAATCATCTGAAATACAAAACCAATAAACCCCAAACAAATCAAAATAAAACAACAACAACAATGAAAAAAAAGAAAAAAAAAGGCAAGTATGTACTTCTTGGATCTAGTGGGTGGAAGACAAAATACTTGCATAAAGGACAATGGTGGTGTAAATGGAAATAAACCAGGTTATCTCTCAGTAAGTTTAGGCTGGGTATTAGATGTCCAGTCATCAGAATCCTGGTTGCTAATTGTGGCAAAACCATGACAGTTGAATGAGCTAACACCTTATACACTAAGGTGTTAGGATGATATTTGGAAGTGATTACAAGATGTTGATATCTAGGATAAGAGTACCTATGTTTGATGATCTACAATAACCAGTTTTCACTAAATTACAAGGTATTAGTATGACAAAATGCTAGCAGAGAAATACTGGATTCTAGATGAAGCTTCAATCCTGTTTTCAATTATAGTCCATTGATTAAATTAATGCAAATTTCTGCAAGATTTGGTCTTCTGTTACCCTGTGTGAAGCATGGAAATGAAAAGCAAAGGTTTCAATTAATCAAACTTTTGCATCAGAGAAGAAACACAAACAATGCATTAGAAGAGTTCTAGTTTTATTGAGTTTCTTTTTCCTATTGTGGCCTTTCAAGTCCTGTTGTCAGTTTTCTTCCTATGAATTATTTTACTAGAAATAGGTGTCAGGAATTAAGTAGATCTTAAGCAATGCGGAAAAAGGAAAATGAATTGGAGAAATACAGCTGTGTATCTGGGTATAACTCCCTGCAGTGTAGATAGATCTACACAGCTTGATGTTGACCTGTCAGGGTCAGAAGCAGGTGGTCTGGAGTTACAATCACACCTTGTGATGAATGTTATTTACTTTGTATTACTTCTGAAGAACATATGACAGCAAAGTCAATTAAAATAGGGTATGGCTCTACTGTCCAGATAACCTCTCTGTGGATATACAATTACCTGTGTCCTTTGTCTGAGTAGACAGCACAGAGTCAAATGTTGCTCTCACTCATATACAAAGACCACAAATCAATCTCTGTTTGATCCAGTGTCTCAGATCTCCTATTCAGTTTTCATAATATGTAGGCAGAAAAGGAGGGTGACTTTAATGGAGTTAATTCTTCCCTTCCCTCAACACAGGATAGACTTTCTAGTTCCTAACACCAACCTCCGATAAGGAACCAAGCTGAGCTCTCTGATGCCACCACCTGCCACCATCTGCTCCTGCATCCCATATATGTGTTCCATACAGGCCCTTGCTGTGACCTGCTTCCTCTTCTGCTACAGTACTCCCAATCCTTGCCTGTATCCCAGCTCTTTTCCAGATTGCTGTCAGCACTTCTCTTTGGCTCCCAGCTGGCAAAAAATGGTTCATGAAAGGCTGGTTCTGACTGTAGAATAACCAGATAGTAGGCAGAATGTAGGCTCACCTAGAGGCCAGATAAACCAGACACCTGCCTAATAGTGCACATCATAACTTTTCCTTTTCAGCAGAAACAATTGCTAACAAACAAAAAAATGCAGGCATTAAAAAGACCCCCCCCTTTCACTGTCAAAAAATGGCTAAAACAGCTAATTCGTCAAAAGTTATTGGAGAGCACTGACAAAATGGTTGTGTGATACATACTTTTCAGGAAAACAAGATAAAAATAAGATTAGTAATTAATTTCACATTTTCTAACTCAAAATTATCCTGTAATTTTCTTAGTATGACTTTTTTTTTCCTCAGCTTTCTATAGCCAGTGTTTTTGAAGGACCCTCTGTACATTTCAGCAGTATGTGTAATTCAGATTTCAGTATTTAATTTTATTCCCGTAGCTATCGGTTTAACTTACTTATGCATATTTTTGTAGATATGCCACTCCTGTTCTTTACTATGACATATGTATATGTTTTTTACCACTCTTCACTTCTTGCTTGAACTGCTCTTTATATCACCTTACTTAATCATGTTGGCCTTTTCCAACCTCTTTGCTGCTTAAATTTAAACAGCAATGGATTTCAGTTGCAGTCCATTCAAGTATTTCTTAAATATTTACCACTTCTCCTCAGTACATTTGCCATGCATTATGGAATTTCTATCAAAATCACCCAAGGCATTGTACTTCCTTTCAACTCAGCTTTTTCAGAGTGAAAAATAATGAAATAAACCCTTAAAACCCTTGTGCATTTTTTTTCAAGTGCTTACTACCCTCTTGAGATTTTAAAATTCATTAATCATTTATCCCAAAATTCTAATATTCTGTGACTTTAATTTTCTATATATTATGGTGTTCATTTCCAGCAAAAAATCTAATTCATGTAAGTCAGAGTGTGAACCCATATGCATTTTTTCCTGATTGTGGGTCTATGGTTTCTAGATAATACAATGCCTATATATATTCTCACTAAAATATCCAGAGTAAATATTCCTAAATAAGCAAAAAAAAAGTATCCATTTTTATATCATACTAAATGCACTTCTGAGTGGTTTTAAATTGTAAGGAAACTGATAGGGCTGTAGATAACTGTGGAATCAATGCAAAGGTATGAAACACAATTGAGAAATGTAGAAGTCAACTATGACTTCTTTTGTAAAAGTACATCATATTTTACAATAATGAGTTATTTTCTACTTAGGTATCAAGGCCTCTCTCATTCTCTGTTCACAGGAACATCTTCAGTTCACACACCAGGTAATGAGTTACAGTAGTCCATAAGACATTTTTGTATTCAATGAGATTTCTTGTGTGAATCTGCTTCTTCTCTTCTCTCTATGGCTTTAATACAAATATACTGAAGACTCATAATTCCTCAAGATTAAGAGGAATTCTATGTGACCTTGCATGAAAGACTCAAGGCTAAATCTGGACTTCTGTATGAAAGAAAAAGCCCTTGAAACTTGTGCAGAAAATATGTCAAAAGGATTAACATACGTTCACACAGTAATTCTACAATGTGAAAATTAAAATTAAACAGGTTACAATAGCCTCTGTATTTCCACTACACCAGAAACTAGCTCTCTTTTCATACCTATAAAGTTCTGTGCAATACACTTGACTTTGTGCACACTAAATTATTATAGGTATAATAACTAAACCATACAGCTAGGAGTGGGAAAGTAAAACCCACATGTTGGACTCACAGTAGAGCATCTGAGGCAAGTTTCACTTCCTCAGAAATATGCTCACTGGCTTTGGAACCTTATGTAGTCCCAGGTTCATTTTTCCAGCTACACAGGGTTAAATCAGTTTCTGTAAGAACACCATGGAAAAAATACATGTTTTGGGTGCATGTCTTTGAAGTCCCTATAGCTTCTGGGTAGCTATGAGAAACAAGAATACAAAAAGACCATTACTTAAAAGTAATTTCCTAATGTAAGGTAATGGTTAATATTTGGGTTTGTTTGTGGTGGTTTTTTTTCCAACTCCTCGTTCTATGATTTTACATGCAATAACTTAAATGTGTAAAAAATCAATGCCCAATTAATCTGACTTGATAAAACATAAGTTTCAGCACCTATCTGGTCAGAAGAAATACACTGAATCTGTAACCATTAAGTAACAAGATGTCTGATGAATGTAATTTATCTGTTTCAGGAAGAGGTTGTAAAATGTCATAAACATCCATGTGGAAATGTAACAAATTGTTTGAATGAACACTTTCAGAAAATAAACAGATCCAGTCTGACTGTGGAGGAAAAGAAAAAAACAATAAACTAATGTGAATTGCAGTAGTCCACAAAAACAAGAGAAAAAGAGAGAAGTATTTTATTACATTGAGTGCATTATAAAGTACGAGTGATTAGATAAAACAAAAAAACCCACAGAAATGCTATGTTATTAGTTAGTTCAATAAAGTAATCTCATCTTTAGTATGAAAAATGCATGTGTCAATGAAAATGGCAATACATATTAGTAAAGCCGTAAGTTAAAATACAGTATCTCACATAACAGTAAAAGATATGACAACTTCCATGCCTTAGTTTTCTGTTTCTGGCATAGAAAGTTTATAAAATTTCTGTTTGTGGTTTTTCAGTGCTCATGAAGACTCTTGGAATTCTTCCAAAACCACGTAAGTGCTGTAGTCACATTGAAGTACTCTATGAGCTTTTAACAGCTCTTAAGTTAAATAAGATACACACCCACTCAAAAACTGAACATCTTGTTGGAGTGTGTTTTCACACAATGTAACATGTACCCTTTCAGTAAACAGGATGCAATATCTGACTGTATCAGAGGATATCCTCACAGCCAACATGGTGTTATAAGTCCAAGCAGGATTCCTGTTCCAATCACCTAATCACACATGCCCACTTACAGCCACTCTTTCATCCTCCTGGATGATGGTCTTACCCTCCTCTCTCTCCCTTCTCTTCTCTTACCTATTCAGTTATGTACACACTTCTATTATTCCAACCAATGCTTAAAATGTTATGCAGTTGTCATAAATATATTTGCAGCGGGATAATCATCATAATACAACATACCTTTTACCCTAAACAAAGACCAAGGTTTACTGTAAAAAACCAAGATCTTCAGATTTCCTGACACTTCCTGCAAGAACATGCTAAAAGAATGGCAGTCCTTTCTCTTGAAGCATGAAAACAGTAAATCAACAGTTGAAAAGTCCCTGTTTTAATGGAATCATAGATCTACATAATCCTTTAGGTTGGAAAAGACCCTTATAAACACCAAATCTAACAAACCTTAACACTACCAAATCGGACAGCATATTCCAAATCTTGATAACCCTTTCAGTGAATGTCCAATTTAAATTTCTCCCAATGCAACTGGAGGCTCTTTCCCCTAGTCCTATCACTTGCTACTTGGGAAGAGACCAATACCCATCTTGCTACAACCTCTTTTCAGGTAATAGTAGAGATTTACAAGGTATTTCCTGAGCTTCTCATAGATTCTCATCAGAAAGACATTTTCAGTGAGCAGAAAAGACATAAATAGGTGAGCATTATTCATTGCCTCCCATCTTTGCAGGCTGATAGCAAGCAAGGTAAAAATCAGCAAGATGTATTTCTCACATAGATAACATAATCATAGAATGGTTTGAGTTAAAAGGTGCCCTTAGAGGCCACCTAGTCAAACATTGTCCACCTGATCGGGTGCTCGGAGCCCCATCCAACCTGACCTTGAATGTTTCCAGGAATGGGGTGCCTACCACCTCTTTGTGCAACCTGATCCAGTGTTTCACCACCCTTGTCATAAAAAAACGTCTTCCTTATATCTAATATGAAAATATGCTCCTCCAGTTTAAAATGTTATCCCCTATCTTATTTGCTACAAGCACTACTGAAAGAACCTGTCCCCATCTTTTTATAAGCACTCGGTAAATGTTGAAAGGCTGCCATAATCTGTCCTCAGAGCCTTCTCTTCTCCATACTGAACCACTCCAACACTCTCAGCCATTGCTTATAGAGAGGTGTAACATCCCTCTGATCATTTTTTGCAGGCTTCCTCTATATCCACTCCAGAGGTTCACATCATTCTTGTGCCAAGAACTCCAGCTTCATCTGACTATCAGTTTGATACTGGCTAGTCAGTAAAAGACAAATGATAAAAAAATGTTTTTAGTTAGGAGAACCAGTAAGATGCATGATATACTGCACAGTGATACTCTTCCCTTTTTCCTGTTCCCTTGTTTTAACAATCCTTCCAACTGACTTACTTTCACTTTTGCTACAATATGTTACTTGACAGTTTACAAGATCATAGGCAGCATGGATCTAATCTGTTCCCATCTGTATTGCTTTACAGGGTATTATTTAAGTCTCAAGCAGTTTCTAAGCACTCAGGTAAGAATGCTTTCCTGTTGACATAGATTTCAAGGAATGAGGCCTCCAGCCAGCATAAGCTTATTTCAATAACCCACAACTTCCACACAGGCACAGATTATCTTTGAAATCATTTTCCTTATATCTGGATGTTCTCTGACACCCAGATATAGTATTCTTGAAGCTTTCTCAGAAGTCTTTGGGACAAGCAATATCTTCAGGGGTTTACACCTTTAGCACTGAATATTTTCTAAGCAGAGTTTGCTGAAGTTCATCAACACTAAAAAAGGTGCATCTGTAAGAGACTAAAGATAAGGTTAAGCTGTACCCTCTAGAATATACCAAGACGTGCAAGAGTTAGAAGATGAGGAGAGTGAGGTGATAGAGAAGAAATATGGATAGATATTCCCATAGCTCTTATGAACAGGTGCTACAGAATATTTTTATCTTGAATCAATATTAAAAAAGTATTCAAGCAAAATGGGAAAAATCTATATTGTTTCTCTTTTTTTTCTGTGTGTGCATATTATTTGTTCATTCTAGAAAGCATCCTCTTTTAAAGGAATTAAAAGATTTAAAAGCTAGATAGGGACTCTGAGCAGGAATATTTTTGTCTTTGTTTTTCTGTTAGAAATTTTGTCATGTCCTCTTTCTATTTTGTCCCTCATTATTTTTTGCAGGATCAAATCAATAGAATCTGCAGAACAGTTTGTAGGATTTCACCAGATCTTTCATGATTACTTGACACAGTTAATGGTGGATCCATTCTGAGAAAAATCTTTGAGAATTTAGTATTTGCTATTTCTTAAGAAAAATTATAATCCATGTGATTATTTTGAAGCTCATAGTACATTTAACATCTACTGTCACTGTCAGTTTAAAGTCTTTCTAATATAGCGTGTCTGCATCTGCCCTACAACAAGAGGAGATATCAAAGACTTTCAGCCATGATTATTTTCAAATAGCCCTAATTATTATAAGGCTTTGCTATGACCAAGAAATCTCAAGACTGGAAAATACCCAGCATCTGGATTCTCATTCCATTCAGTAATGCCTTTATATAAGTCACGACACCACCTGAATCACCTTAAAGCAGAATTTTTGGAGCTAGAACCACTGAAAAATTAAAATCAAACAGATTTCATAAAAAGAAAAAAAAAAAAGGATAGTGTACTATTACCTACTGTAAATGCCTGTATTTTTTATTTATGAATCTGAGAGCTGGCCAAGAAAGCTAAGACAAATAAGAGCAAACCAAATAATATACAAGGATAAAAACGCTTCTAGTTTAAGAATTCAACTATTGCGTTACTTAGAGCATTCTTAAAAAACTTTGCACTGGTTAACAGTTAAGGTTTCAAAACCCTAAAACCTTCTTCCCTTGTTTTCTTCCTCAAAGAATTTTCTGTGTCAAATTACAGCTCCCAAAATGACAGTTCAAGTGATCTCATCAACAATTAATGTTTGAAAGAGATTATTAGAAATTTCAGAAAGCTATTACCGTGAAGAAGCATTACATCTTTCTGAGTTCTTCTTACCAGTAAGAAAGAGAGATGGCAGCAAATCTTAGAACCATGAACAGAACTGTGTCTATCCTTGCCTTTTGTCTCCACCACTCCCTTATTGTATGCTAGACTGCCAGCTGGCTATAACATGCACTTTTCCAAAAAAGAGAAAGTTTTCTTTTATTTTTATTAACTTTTAAAACCTGATGGCTGAAAACTTATTAAGAGGAAAGCCTCCAGGCAAGGTGAAATAAATTGTGAATTGTCTCCCAAGATAACTATGTTTTCCCAAATGGACCCCTACAAACCTTATTACGCTATAAAAAAAGGCTTTCACAGTGGGAGGAAATGTTCTCTTTAAAGGTCTGATTACACTATACAGCACCCAAGGAGTAAATGAAAGACATTTTCTGTGAATGTCTTTGAGTATTTATAATTTCCATTGATGCTGATTATTACTGAAATTCCCAAACTGTGTTACCCCAACTCATTTTCTTTTCAGGGCAAGGCAGGTGGCCTACCATATATAGTCAAAACTCAGTAACCAGTTAGAAAGTTATTGACCTCCTGCCTCTTATTTGAATTGCTGCATTTGTAGTTATCACCTAGGAAAGGATAAAAATTGCGGTCCATCCCATCATATTAAATAACAGAAAATATTCCGCATTTCAAGCACGGTCTTCAACAGCCAACACAGTTTGCTTTTGGAAATAGTTTGGGATAGAATCCCTACAGCTCTTGAGTTATAGGTATTCCTCTAGCTGTTAAAAAGTAGAGCCATTGCCTAGGTTTTACTGCCGCTCTGGCTTTACATGCTACAAAACTATTAATCTCATCAGATACTAGTTTACTGGCAGTCATGTCTGTCTTTCTGGCACAGTACTATGTCAGCAAGAACATTAAGTGAAAGTGAAGTAGAGCTGGCTTTCATGCTAGTCAGTGTACAGCAGAAAGGATGCAGTGGCAATAAATACAGTAGATTAATAGATCTGGAAATGATATCTGCTCCCAACTTAGTATTTTAATCCTGTTTCTTAGAGCAGTTGGTAAGAGGGAGAGAAGGGAACAGGGGAAGAAGGTGGAGGAAAGAAGAACCTCCTTATGACCTCTGTTGAAGTGAGTTTTGTTTCAGGTTGCAAAATGTGCTTGGACAGTGCCAAGTATACTCATCTATGATGACAGAACCACAGGATGTTCTTAGAGATATGTCTAATATGCTCCACTGCTAGTGGGCAACCAGTTCTTAGTACTAGACAAGAGTAAACTAGCAAAAAACCAACACAGTGTGTACATTTTATTGCCCCACATTTACCTTTTTCATCTTTTTGGTTTTATTTGTCTGCATTACTTCAACAATAAAACAGTTAAGGAAATTCAGATGATGAAGCAGTTGTATCTACCTGAGGGGTTTCTAATGCTTTAAATCTGCCCAACTGATCTCATTTCAATCTTCTTATGACACCCTAGAATATATCTTCAAATGTTTTATTGATATGTGAGGCATTAGAAGCATTTGGACAATATTGCTGTAAAATTGAATACAAAAAGGACATTGTGAAATTCCAAACTTTTTCAGAAGATAATTATTTAAATGAAATTACAAATGTAACAGGTTAGAGGAGCATCAGATTCAAATCATCTTGGGAAACTGGTAGAAAAAGAAATTTAAAACATGAGATTTTTTGCAGACAGGGCTTATTAGAAACACTTGTATATTAGATAAGTTCTGGTTTCATGCAGTGAAATGAGAATACATTTTAGAATACTTCCAAAAGCAATACAGCTTTTAGACGACAGATTCTAGGCACTCAAAATCTTTCAGGATAAAATGACAGAATAATCTGGAGAAGAAAAGAGATAGAGGGAATCATATCATTCTGTTTTGTGTGCCATGCTATTCGCAGGTTACAGAATTTTTTCCTCTTGTGCTTGTTATATATTAATTCAGATATTTTAACTTGCTATCAATGACACCATAATATATTTTCAATGCATATATATCTACGTAACCATATATTACCTCCTCTACTTCTATGACAATTGTTCTTGAATCATATTTTTGTGGATTTAAAAGAAATATAATTAATTCCTGAAACTAGATTTTTTAAATGATCCAATAGCTATCATTTTTAAAGAAAATTGTATCAAAATGAAAGCATCCATTACATTGTTCAATGAAATTAATTACTTAAATAAATAGATTTGTTTACGAAGGAAACATTGCAGCAGTGCCGTTACCTATTGAAATAAGATTATTTGAATTATTGGTTAGTGTTTAACATCATTCATCACATGCTTTACCAAAATTGTATAAAGTGCATAATAATGTTAGAATATAGCCTTGAGACACTGTATCCAGGATTAAAATTTCAATGCCCCTTGGACAAAGAAAAGCATGGGATCATGCAGCACATTTTGTTCTCAACTTTATCTTGGAAGATTAAGGACAATTAATGAGAGACACATTGGGATTAAACAAATAGCCATTTGGTAAATAACAAAGCTCATGTGATATACCATAGCTAGGCTTTGCCCTCCAGTGCTCCATTAAGCAATATTTATGAAATTATACCAGAAAGAATTGACAGTGATTTTTTGTTCAATACAAAGTAATTTAAGACCAATGTATGTAAACATTTGTCAGAACTCCTAATGGTTTTCTGCAAACACTTACATTAGCAGAATTTTTTATTATCTGAAAATAGCCTACATCTTTTGCTACTCCTGGCCATGTACCTTCTGAAGTAGCCAAAAAATCAAAAGCTAAGGTAGCTACTGGAAATTACTGTTTTTCCTCCTGTGTTATATTCCTGCAGTGTTGTTGAAATTTTAAGACTTTATAAGTAACCAAAGATGCTTGGTTTGTTTCAAGAACAGTCATAAAAGAAAAAAAAATAAAATCAGAAACTCAAGAGAGTCAGAGACAGTAGCTTCTTTTGCAGCAGTGTCTTAAAGACTTCAATGATCAGTAGTAATAACTGATTAGGTTAGAGAGTAGAGACAATTCTTAATATTAAATGATATATTAAAGTGTTTAGTATTCCTAGACCAGGATTTCTGAATAGCAATTCTGTCATCCAAATGGAAAAATCATAGAAAAACTATCCATGTTAATGGATATGTCCAACATTTAAAAGATAACATCAAATAGGTAGAGAAAGAGCTTTGAAGGAGAAAAAACTGTGATTTCAGTAGTTCTAAAGCTTATACAATATTTTTCCCTGTGATGAAATAAAAAAGCAAAAGTCTTAATATTAAACCAAATAATGTGAGCTTATATAGCTGAAATTACAAAGGAAGTAATCTAAAGTAAAAAGACCAAACTAAGAAAAAATTGTAGCACTTTTATAACCACTGCATTCTGCCATGATAGTGGCAGATTTATGATTGTCTGCTCACAGGTATCTGAATGTTAGTAAGAAAAGAAAATAGTGCTTATTTCACTTAAAAAGTAAAAGATCTCTTCATGTACGTTTCGCTAAAAGATGTTGAAGTGAAGCAAACATAGGCTGAGCACCTGAAATTGGATTTCATTTGTGGAAATTGCATAGTATTCTAGAATCCAAGAATACTCTTTCCAAGGGAAAAAGTAGGTTCATGTCTTGAAGTCTTGCAATCCTGTTGGAATTTGTCCTTTTTTTAAAATTTTATTTATTGCAATATGGAATATTCAGATGGAATTCTGTGGTGTTCTATTGAATATTCCAAAATTTAAAAATCTGAAAATTCTGAGAATTGAGTCAAACAAACTGGAATCAAAGCTTTTACAGGTGAAGGCACATGGCTAATAAAAATCATTACTAGTAAAGTCTGACTTGCTGTGAATGAAAAGTATGTCTTGCATTAAGTGTATGGCATAATGATTCCTCTTATTCCAGGATTATCTGTTCTACAGCTAGTTAACGTACAGTATAAAAGCCGGATTGGATTAAAATTCCAATAAAATCCACTGCTGACAGAATGATTACTATCCCCAGAAAATACTCTAGGTGGTCCTTATGGAACAAGTAAAAGATCTCTTCATGTACGTTTCACTAAAAGATGTTGAAGTGAAGCAAACATAGGCTGAGCCCCCAAAATTGGGTATTTCCATTGAGGTCTGATAACTTCAACTACTTTTCTGCCAACTGGTGCTTAGTTAAAAAAAAAAAAAAAAGAAACTAAAAATCAGAATAAATTAATATGTTTTATCACAATCATCTGTATCAGGCATAGAAACTAATAGAACTTTAAAGTTTTTTCAGATGGTAGCTGCACTCAAGACACCTGTTTCATTGTCCTACACTTTATATATAGAACCTTAGACCACTACAGGAAAACTGACTGGGGCCAGCTACTTATCACTGATGTACTATCATAGAAGGTCCTTATTTAGTAAGTTTATACACAGTTACAGAAATATCACATACCACATGACATATGTGTATATAGAGATTTTACTTTCTCTTCAGAAAATTCAGAAATATTTTTTCTTGTTCTGTTTTTGGTGAAACAAAGAACCTCTTTTATTTGCACTGAAAGAATTTCCATTTTATCATTTAGAAATATCAGCAATATGAAACAAGAACCCACATGAAGAAAAAAACATTGTATTAATATCTTCTTTTACTGAAGGACTTCTTGTATTTTATTAGTCAAAGTATGAAAGACCTCACAGAGTAATGAAATGTTTATTTGAGAAATCTGCTGGCAAATTTGTAGTCCTACTCTTCTGTATACAGAACCATGTAGGATATAAAGAATTATTAATATCAAACTTCTTACTATCACAGCAAATAATAAAAAAAAAAGAGATAAAAAGAGAGATTCAAACGAGGTGGTATTTTAATTGCAAAACTCATTTGCATTAATATTACTTCTTTCAAAAGTTCTAGGCTGGAAGTGAGTGAAAGAAGGAAAGATACTTGATTGAACTGGGCTTCCCCGTCACAAACTGGAAACAGTGCCAAGGTTTATTACAGTGTTCTTCCCTTGTTTTGATAGTGTAATTTTCTTTTTCTAAGGCTTTAATTTTGAGATGAAAGTTGTTGTGGAGCTGAGCACCATGCAGCCACTCTCTCTAAAGGTGGGGTTTGGGGACGAGGGGTTTGGGGAGGAAAAGGAAGAGAGAAGAAAGGTAAGCCATGTGGTTTGGGATAAGGATGGTTTACTGGGACAGCAGAGAGAGACAAGTAACGAAAAAGGACTTCATAGCAAAATATACAAAACTGGTGATACACAATGAAGTTTCTCACCAAACCACACAGCTCAGACTGTGCAGCTGAGAGCCATTCTGAAGCCAGACTATCCTCAAACCATGTGTCCTGGAGCTGTGTCCTCATCCCCCACCAGCCCTCTCTATGCTGAGCATGATACAATTGGTATTGAATACCCTCTTTGGCCAGTTCGGGTCACCTGTCCTGCCTCTGTCGCATCCCAAATTCCTTGGTTCATCCCCGCCTCACCTTCTTGTTAGCATGGCAATGTGAACAAATGAAAATTCCTTGACTGCTTGGCAACACTTAAATCATCAGTGTGTTATCAACATTGATCTTATGCTAACTCCCCAACACAGCATTCCACCAGAGGATAGAGGAAAATTAACTCTATCCTAGCCGAACTCAGAAAAAAACCATTTGACAGCCACTAACAATTTAATGTCATAAAAATATGACCTCTAAAAAAAAACCCTTTTTTTTTTTGACATTTCTCTAGAGTCTTAGTTTGGAGCACACAGTTAACTGTTACAAGGATTCATATCTACGTTAAGTATTATCCTACATCCACTCCCCTGCCTAGCTTGCATGGAACAGAATAAATGTAGATTCAGAATGGCTATGCATTTTTCAAATTCTATGCAAATTCTCAAAAGATGGATTTCTTTAAAGTAAGAGGATCCACAATATCAACTTACAAGTCTCTTACTCTTCCTGTTCCTTGTCCCTTGGTCATTCACACTCCAATTAATTCTTTCTGACACAACCAAACTTGACCTGCAGGGGTTAAAACCTGCACTTTATTCCAAGGCTTACTCTAGATTTGGTTGGGTCAAACACCATAACATCAGGTTTTACATGAAAATGAAAAAAAAAAAGAAAAACGCAATTTAAATGCAAAAGATCAATTGGTTTATAGGGCCTACCTATGAGTACTTCAGCAGCTTCCCACAAAGTCTGCAAGATACATAATAATGCCATGTCCAGAAAGAGAGGCAATATTGACTCGCCATGTCAGTTGCAATGAATAAGTATCTCAAACACGCACAGATAATGCTGAACTTGGAACAGGAATTCATAGGTTTCATGTTGTTTCGGTGCACAAAAAAATGAGATATAAAATACTGAAATCTAGCTATAAACTTGTGTAGAATAAGATAACTGACTGAATCTTACAAACAAGTCACTTGAATACAGAAACATCTGAAAGCTGATCAACTCCATTCAGGGTGCTGTTACAACGCTATAAAACTAATGTTCTTAAAAAGATGGAGTACAGCTTCTTTACAAAACATGGTCACAGTTTTCTAAAATCAGAGGTCAGGCCAGAATCATAAGGCTGTTGGATGAACAATATAACTCTCTTTAATGTGAACAGGAGTTACAGGCACCATCATGACTGCTGAGTCATTCAAGCACTTAGACATACTGAGAAGCCAATTACAGAAGCCAGTCTTGCAAGCCCTTCTTCACACACAAGCACATATGTAAATAAAGGCTTATGACAGAACCAAACCATTTACTGCACCTGTACAGATTCCTTCTCATCCATTTTACTTTAGTATGTAATTGAAATGTAGAAAGTCATGTTCCTGCAGGTCCTATACTGCTGTATTTCTTAAGTAGTTTCATGTTCTTCTATGTGTAGATTTATGTTGTTGTATATGTAGTTTTATGTTGGTTTATGTTGCTGTATTGCTTACACATGCTTTGTAGACTGTGTATCATCACCAGCAATCCAAAAGGGAATGCACTTCCTTTGTGTCAATAAATTGCACTATTCATTAATCTAGCCATGAGAGTTCTCATTAAACACAACTAAATTCCATAAGTCTGTCCATGCTAGTTCACTGAACATGACTAGACTAAAGGTGCCTTTAACTATTTGTGCATCCATAATCGTTCTACTTCAGTATATTGAGTATGACTAGACTTACAGTGCTGAATTTGGAATCCCCCAGAAGCCGCCCCAATCCCTGTGCTGTGTGAGGACAAGCTAGAACACAGTAGAGTTTACTTTCTGTCAAATTCCTCTACCCTTTAACAGAACAAATGTTTTATTCTAAATCTTCACATTTGTCATTGATTTTGAGAAACAGAATGGAACTTCTCACCTATACAGTCTTCATTCATTCAAAAAAGACCCAATGCCAACTAAATTAATCCTAAAATAATGTGAAACTGGGAGATTGATGGAAACATGGAGAATGGTGATTTTCTAATATCATTTAACTAGAGCATGAATTTCAGCAATTACATAGTAAAGACTTGTTCATTAAAAAGGTATAATTCATTAAAGAGGGAGATTTGAATTCAAAGTCGCAGAAACTTTGTTGTGGCAAAATAATTTTGGTGAAGCAAATATGTGCTCCTGCCAGTTACATATTTTTCTCTTTATGGAAGTTCAAAACTCTAATGCAGCAAGAATGAAGACCCCACTTTTCCTCATTTTTCAAACCAATATTATTTCTTTACTGGTCAGACTGCATTCTGCTTCACAAAGATGGTCTGCTTTTTGTCTTCTCCAAAAAAAAACAAAAAAAAAGGCAGTTTGATGGGGAAAGTTTCAGACTATCAAAACCTAAATGGATATGCTATCTGTCCCTAAGGACAAAACCTACTAAATCAGGTCAAGAGATGTCTGAAAAAATAAATTAAAAAATTATGAAGTCCTCATAAATTTACATGGCAGAAACAATTCACAATATAAATTCATATATCTATCTTTCTAAAGATACAGCATGTAGGAAAAAAAACCCTACCTTTCTTGTGAAAGATTTTATATGTGAGTAAGGTTTGTTCTGCACATTGTTGTGTCCAGAGATTTATAAAAATATTATAAAATCTAATAATTTCTGGTAGTCTTTATATCTTAACCCAAACTTACCATAAGATGAATACCAGATGTGGCAGGAATGAACTTGCATTTAACAACTCTCACATTCTGGAATTATCTCCAACACTTATTGCATGGTTTTGCAGTGTAAGTAGTTCAAGAATGACATGTCTAGAGATATAAAATGTTTCCTAATCTAGCCCAGTGACCAACACAGATTTTTTTTGGTCAGCCTGATAAGCTTTTCATTGACAAGCCTTGTTTCTTCTTAATTAACCATTAGGCCATACCTCAAAACATCCTGGGTATGTTTGGTGCCTGAATTTTTTTTGAAAAAAAAGTCTTATCTCAAAGTTTAGCACATAATTTCCCAATATTCTGCTATCTCAGTCAGTATTAAAAGAACTGTAATTATCTTAAAGCAAAACCCAGTTTAATAGATCAGTAATCTGGACCTGTTTAGTTCCTGATCAATTACAAGTTTGATTTTAGCCTTACTCAACGAATTCTTCAAGTTGTCATTCTGGAGCCAAATTTCTCCCAGATTACTTCTATTTGTGAAAAGAAAGGTTGATAAGCCCTCAAAAGATTGAATCTAAAATTATGAACCTACATTGAGGTCAAATACCCAAAGTTTCTCTAGAGTTTTTTTCAATATGAAATTCTCTAATTTTCCCTCAGCAAATATTTGGCTAGAAACATCAAAATATATACTTTTGGTATCTATTTTTGTCAGCAACTCACTTGCTAGGACAGTCACAGAAACTAAAGACAAATAAGACACAATCACATCCTAAGCAGATTCTATTTTTTATTCACATGAATATTTATAGTGGAAATGTAAGGCCAACCCTAACTGATTTTCTTCTGGTAGTTCAATATTCTTTTTCTGGTACTGGCTGAAATAAGAAAACAAAAAAAGAGAATTATGGAAATGTCAAAAGAAAAAAAGAACAAACCAAAGTCACTTCAACCTTTAAATACTCCTTTTTTGTACATGGGCTATGCAAACAGTCAAAATATAGGAATATGAACTTCTTATGCAGGAGGAGAGGAAAGAGAACAAAATAGAAATGGTTATAATAAAAAGAGTTTGCATAGGATACTTTTTTTTTTTGAAAAAAAGATGCATAAACTAAATTATATATTTTCCTTGTACTACTTGCTGTTTTTTCTTAGTATGAAAACTCTTAGCAAATGAACGTAAAGTAATGTATGCAAAGATATTTTTACCTACATAGTAAGAAGTCTATATTCAGCATTGTTCATAAAACCTAATGGTTCTACTTCATAGAAAGAAATTAAACCAAACCAAACCTATCCTGATAGAGATTGCCTTGTTTTATTCACAACTATAACAAGAAATAAGATCAGTTGCTATGTTGGAACCAGTTTTTATAGAAACAGAATTCAAGAAGGAGGCCAGCTGAGTGTACTTTTCTTTCAAATGAACACTCAGGGTTCCAAAGCCAAAATGTTTCAAATGTATTGTGGAATTATTTCAGTTTTTATCCATAAAACATACTATTAATCCTATGAATCACTTACTAAACTTTACTAAATTAGAGAAATTGGAAGAAATAAATTCCTAATTAAAAATAGATTACTAGAGATACCACCTTGAACAGTTTCTTGTAAAAGCAAGTTATTAGCCAAATATAGCAGGATCATTAAATGTAACAATGCAGTTTTTTTCTTAAATGTCTCTATATTTCAGATAGCTTATAGGATTTAATTCCTATTGGGCATAACATTCTGAAAGTCAACTGCAAATTGAAACATCATGCAAATGGTTTAGAATAAATCTATTTTCTGTGGATTTTCCTCCTCTTGAGTATAAATTGTAAGTTTTGCATGACTGCAGCAAGATTAGAATGCATCCCAATGGAACTCATTGGTGATCCTTTTCTTGGAGAAATTTACATTTTCTTTTTAATGTAATACAGAAAGATGCAAATAACACTTTAAAATATACTGTACGAGTTCAGTATACTAAAACAACCAATGATTCACTGTGTATTCAAATAAAATTTGTAAAAGAACACAAAGTGCCAATACCCACCAGAATATATAAACATCCCTATTCTCAAGTCAATTTATAAAGTAGTTAAAAACATATTAAAAGGGCCTATTGACTGATTAAACATCCCAGCAAAACATTCTAAGAGTAACTTTAAAAAATTGCCTTCATTCAAAATTTTGCATTGATAAATTACCCATCTATTAAATAAGGGCATTTATAATGAATTCTGCAGGTTCCTAGTATGTTTCAGAGGTATACAATGACTTTGAGTTTCACCTAAAACTGGAAGAGAAAGTTTCATTTTCATCTCTTGTAATATATTCATGTATACCATTTATTTAGTAAATAACTACAAAATTAGCATAATTTAAAATGTACAAGATAGCTGTAATGTGGTCACAATAACTCAGAAATAAAAAAGTATTTTTCACTAAAGGGGTTTAAATAAGTTTAAAATAAATCTGTTTTATTTATGTGATATCTTTGTACTTTAGCACATAACAAGTTGCGGGGCAGATGTTAAATGTAACTTCCACAACCTTCCAAAGAAAATGCAAGATACCACCACTGACTATCTATAGATACAGCAGTATTTCACCAAAAGTTGATAAGAAAGTGACATGGAAGATTAAATGTAATGTATATAAATATCATTGTGTAATTATTTCTCTGAAGAAACACATTATCAAAGACAAATGTTTTAATAGACACATTTAAGTAAGAAATCCAAGGTAAGTTGACAAGGCAACCTAGAAAAACTTTGAAAACTGTAAACATTCATTCATTCATTTTGAAAGTAGGCAATCTAGGTGCTTATGGAATACCTCGATCTGAATGAAGTACAAAACTAGATGTGCTATCCTGAATGGAGATGATTTTTCATCCAATTAGATAATGCTATTTTTTTTGTCTACACATACAGGTAATAGGATTCTAAGTCCCTCCTTACATGGTTTATGAACATGTTTTAAAAAAAATGTAACCTGTAATTGTTAGAGGAAAAAAAAGGGTAGTGTGTTAATATGTTTATATGGAAGATTTCCTAAAGGCATGGTCAAAGCAAATGAATTAGACATGAAAGCAAGAAAATTGGACTTCTGAGTCCCTATGGGAGCCTATGCTCAGCACCATGTGAGTTAAACAAGTCAAAGTGCAGCACAGTGCTGAAACATTATTTTCCTTTTTATGCCAGCTTTGTACATTAACAGGTATTGACCTGTTCTGAACAAACTTTCTTTATGGTTAGTCTCTTCTGTTATGTCCCCATGACTGGCCTACCTGGAAGCCACATTTTCTACAATGCCTCTTTAGGAAATAGACTGATATTGCTATGAAGGAAAAATGGAGTAAATTCTGAACAGCATTGACAATCCAGAATATTTTCCACCTCAACTTCAAGAAAATTAATTACATTTTATTAACAATTACAAAAAGAATCAGATAAATCTAAATTAAAGTAAATTTGGTGTGGCTAGATGACTATAATGTATACATTTCCTGCTTTTATAATGTCATTGAGTTGGCTTTGGCTCTTTTTGGTCTCTGTAGAGCCTTGTATGAAAGTCAGTGAAAAAGTTAACTGAAAGAGAAGTGAGACTTCTCTTTTTGCCTTAGTGTACACTATCTAAATATGTGCATAATCAGGATGTTATACTAAAACTAATCAATATTAACTGCCAAGAGTAGTGGTTCAGCCCAAGCCAGCAACTGAGGACCACGAGGCTGATTATTCACACCACACCTCAAACTCAGCAGGATGAGGCAGAGAATGGGGAGACAAAGTCTCCCAACTCATGGATTGGGATAAAGACAGTTTTCTGGGACACAAAGGAAGAGGTAAATAAACAACAGAAATTACACTATAGGAAACTGGTGATACACAATGCAGTTTCTTGCCAAAAAATGTACAACTCAGACCACACAGGTCAAACCTATCCTGAAGTTGGACCGTCCCTGAGACACAGAGCAGCACGTCCTGGTCCTGGAGTCACACCATCCTTCTCCCACTAACTCCCTTTTGTAATGAGGGTAATGTTAGATGGTATGGAATTGCCCTCTTTTCAATCACATGTCCTGTCTGTGTCCTATCCCAACCTGTGGTGAAAATCAATCCTATTGTAGCCAAACCCAAGACACAAGTGTTGCTTTTTCATGAGAACTTCTGTAGTGTGGGTCTATTAAATAAAAAACTGTCCTGTGGAGACTATTTTACTATATTGGTTGGATTCCTTTTTTAATTAAAAAATATTGTTGCTGTCCACTGCAAAATCACATTTTATGATGGCTTTCCCCTTCGTGCCCAAATTAGAAACTTTGTGTTTCCTATTATATGTAAAATTGCTTTATTATACCAAATGTCATTTGATTTTCTACAGTAAGGCACAATGCCTATAGTCTTAAGCATAGGATTTTATATTGTTCTTCAATCTCTTCAGTAAAACTAACAGCACGAGGTAATATTTAAACAGCATTCTTTGCAACAGAATTACTTTTAATCAATTAAATGTAGTTGGCTTGTTTTTCTAGGCAAAGATGTTTGCTTGACACTGATCCATGACCCTTTCTAATGACTTTGATAATGTACTAGCTATCACTCCTCCCTTCATGACCACATAGATGATTTTAAAACCATATGATAAGGAAGCTCCACTATCCTACTTAAATGAATTTATTCAGGAAAGAAATGAGAGAGGTGGTGTTACATTTCACTACAGTCAATACATATGACTATTCTTTGTATTTTTTAATTTTGAAAATCTTTTGAAATAAAATATATTTTGATTTAGTCTTTCTTTTTACTGCTGTCTGGTCTGTTATTGTTTAGCCTCAAAGTCTTGAAATCTATGAAACATTTGAATCAAATTTTTTAAAAAGACATCTGTGCTGTGGCACCATAATTTAGGGCATTACTCTGCCCTAGTCACATCTGCAAATGCATCATTTCTATGATTTTTTTCCTGCAATGCTTAGACTTCAAGTAAACTCAGAGGATAAACAATCCAGCACATTTTAAAACTCCAATTCTAGTGATTTCAGTTGTTCACAGACATTTTTAGTAACTCCAGGATGAGCAGCGGTGTGATAAATTAGCTGAGATCATGTACAAACCATTAGTGAAATTAATATAGACCCTCTTCCAATACAAATAGCTTGAGACTTTTCTGCTGCTTATCTGTCTTCAGAGTACAGACAAGAATTAATTATATAATGATATCCTCTGAACTTTTCCAGTCTTTTTTAATGCAACAATGATTCAGACCTAGCAGAATAACCTCAACTTACCTGTAAGAAATATGTTTTGAACTAAGAATTTGTCTCTATGATTATCTCACCCTTTGGGACCCAGTCCAAACTGTGGTATGTGTGTAAAACTCCCCTGAGCCTTCCTGGCCAGGGCAAGGGAAGGTGTTTCCCACCCACTTCTAGAAGATGAAAAAGTATGGGGAAAAAAGAGCAAGCTTCTGAATTAAGTTGGTTCAGGTGCTATGCAGTCCCTCTTATTTCCACAGGGACTAGGGGAAGGAAATCTTTGCTGCTGTGTTTTCTTATTCCACAATGCATCAACAGGAAAATATTTGGCAGTGCTTTGCTTTCAGTAAGCAGAATAATGACCAGATCAAGACTAAAACTGCAAATATAGAAACATCTCAAGAGAAGTGTGCCATAATTCAATTCATAGTTTGCCTCAGGAGCAAGAGGGGATTACAAATTGTTGGTTTTCGTATGTTGAAGAATTGATGTTCAATCCTTGGAGCTATTAACTGGCATACATGCAGATTTATGCTAATTAAATATTCTATAGCTTTTTTTGCCACAGAATTCACAGATACACTGATCTCACATGGTTAGTCACTGATACTACGAAATATGACCTTGAAAAAAAGACTGAATAATATATTGCATATGTGATGTGGGAAACAGCATAATTCTGTGGGAAGACTGTGGTGTATAATCTAAACATTTTTCACACAGGAACCTGAGCCAGTTGCTGAATAATTCTTTCAATTAGGCATCTTGTATTACACTAAGCTCAGTATAAGCAGTTTCTCTATTTCATACTTCCAAAATGCCATAAGTCTGTATAAAATTCCTAAAAAAGGAAAACAAACATAACTGGATTCTAGACAGACACCATAAATACATTCCTATTATCAGCTTTCAGATATGTCTAGGTTTGGTTTTTTTTTTTTAAGATTCTCAATCCAGAAACATTATTAGTAAGCCTTCATCCTCTTCTGTTACTTCTGTATGGGTTTTGGTTTTGTTTTGTTTTTTCCCTCACCTTTATGGGGCATGGATGATACATTTAGTACATTATTCAAGAGTAGCACTCACTTTAGGGACAGATGTTGATATTTAGATCCCCTTAACTGAATCGTCTTTGACTGCGAAGTGCAGGACATAAGGGCCCTGGCTCCCTGAGGTAGACATGTTTGGGAAATCCTCTTGAGAATATGACCATCTGGCATGCATTTTGATGACATTTCAGCATCCTGGAAGAGCTTTTGAAAAAGATTTTAGCAAAACAAACGCCTGTGTTATGAGGATACTGAATTTTTCCTGTTCTGTGGGCCCAGATCTTGCTCTCTTTAGAATCAGATCTAGAGTTTACTTCGGTGGAAAGGATCAATCCTACAACAGGGCAGGAATTGTTTCTGTTACAGCCACTAGAATGTGGAAAATACATAAAGAACAAGTATCCTGAAGGGATAAGCTAACTTTCAAAGAAAATATTAAGAAAAAACAGTTCCCTGACTGGTAGGAGTTAGATAAGATTCAGAAACCATTTTAGGAGAAGAAATAGATATGCCATCCAAATATTTCACAGTTTGATTGAATTGGTTCTACTTGTGACGAGGGACAGGAATTTCTGCCTTATATAATACTTATTAATGGACTCCTACTAATGTGACTCAGTGTAGATCATGAAGGTTGAATTGCTAAGTTCATGGTCCTGTGCTCATCCAGTACCTTCCTCCCATAGGGGCCTGTCTATATTCAGGATATTTAGACTATTTAATTCGAGAGAAGTACTTCTACACTGCTATTAGGCCTGAAAATAAGTAGGGCATCATCTTCTTGTACTTTAACCCCAACTGGTAATTTACCACCAAGCAGAAGTTTTCTCTCCCCCTTCTGCTTCCACCTCAAGGGAATAGGTAATAGAAGTGAAAAAAACCTTATGGGTGGTGATAAAGAGATTTTAGTAGGATAACAAAGGAAGCGGTTCATGATGATGATGGCAATGGCAATAATAACAACAACAATGATCATACAAGTGATGCACAAATGCACCACTCACAAAATATACTTTGATGTTCAATTTGTTTCTAAACAACAAATCTGCCTCCCTGCTTGTTTCCCCCTTACGTCTGGAGCAAGATGTTCTATGGAATGGAATATCCATCTGGCCAGTCTGGTTGAGCTCTCCAGTACGCTCTCCCAGCTTCTTGTGCACCAGCACGGTGTGACAAGAGGAAAAGTCCTTGACTTAGTCTAGACAGAACAACTACCAAGCAGCAACTGACAACATAGGTATGTTATAAATATTACTCTCAGATTCAATCTAAACCACAGCGCAATAAAGCCTACTTAAAAGAAAAATTAACTCTATCTCAGCTGAAACCAGGAGACATCCTGGTATCTTCTGTTGCACTATAATAATCTCTTAAGTGTTCTGTCCTAATTTTCTAATTAACTTTTTCATTTACATCCTGCCATATTTTCAGAATTCAGCACTCATTTGCTCAGTCCAGTCCAAACAGAAATGTTTTTCATACTTCTTTAGGTTTCTGAAGTTCTGAATTCTCTCAAATTTTAATTTCTTTTATGAAGAATAATTTTTCTACTCTTACACTGATAGTGGAGAAAACACAGTTAAGTTTTCCTCTGGGATGGGCATTAGTGCTCAAATTTTGCTATGACAAAGTGTATTGAAAATTGTTTAAAGGCTCTCCTTGTCACGCCTCAGGAACCACATAGCACTAGCACCTGTCTCCAGTTCCTGCTGGACTATTTCTCTCAGAGATCCTTCTTCATTAAAGTGCCTTGGAGCAGTGCTGGCTGCTGCAATCTCTCATGGCTCTTTGGAATAGAGTGCCTTGCTGTAAAAGGTTAATTATTTATTTCGATCACAGGTATCTAACCTGGTTCACACTTTCCAGAAGCAATAACACTTTTGACTGGCTTGGCAACTCACTGATATTAGTGCTAAGCTCAGAATAAGGAGTGAGGAGGAGATAAAAAAGGAGTCAGGCAGAAGTCAGTTTTCTGCTTTGTGAAACCTCTGGCTCTGAGTTAGGCTTCCTATAAAGATAAAAGATTTAGAGGACATAAAGGCTTATGGCACTAGGAAGGTGCTGAGGTCTATGTAGTACAGTTCTTTGTCACTTGTTTTTGTATCTGTTATATGCCATAGTTATTTTAACACAGCACTCTAAATGCAGAATATACTAGTGGCTCAGAGATTAGAGTGTTGTAGAAAGAGCAGTTTGGAGAGTCTCATTGTCTCTTGTAGAAGAGACTGAAATGTTCCGAAACCTTTTGGCATGACATGAAGCAAAGGTCAGCAGATAGGCAGGGATTAGTGCTTCTAAATTGCCAAAACTTTTTATTTTTTTAATTGGACTAATTCTAGTAATGATCTCCATGTGTCAGGGAATCATCTATAAAAGTAGTCCAGAAAGATAAAGAGAGAGAATGTAACTACTTTTTTGGCAATAACCATGTTTCCGTGGTCTAGCTCTCATTCCACTCTTCGCTCAAAAAATAAAAAAAAAGCCAACATATTCCAGATCATTTCACAATTATTCAAAACAAGATTTTCCTTTCACCTACCCTGTAGTTTAGTAAGTATTTATTGTAGAGATAGTACGCCCTCTCTAGAGTCCTGTGCACCAAAAGGATGGACAGTTTCCAAGTAGTCCATCAAAACAAGGATGTCCTGTCAAAAAATGAGCAGCTCAGAAACAGTCCTTTCCATCATGGGGGATTCTAGTAGCAAAAATATAGCCTCTTGCAGAGTTTAGAACTACATTTTGGCTGTTGATACATATATAGATAACTAATTTCTGTGAAGAAAAGTATCCCTTTCCAAGAAATCTTCCCCTATAAAACATAGCTTCTTCCTTGTGCTGAGAGAGACTTTTAACTAGGGAGGTAATTACGGATGTATTTAGTCATTTTAGAATGCAGATGAACACTGTAGGAAGTCCTGTGTTCAGAATATCCTAGGTACCAAACTTCCATGGTGATTTCATTCATCAAGCTTGCTTCTTTTCTCCAACTGAACTTTTATCGAGCTTCATTTAAATTGTACACTTTTTTTGCTGTGTTTGCAGTAAAAATCACTATACCGAAAACAATACTTTTCCAATAACCATTCCAGAAGATGAAAAATAATATATGCAACATTACCTACCCAGCTGAGCTTGTAAAATTCTTATTTGGGAAAGAACAAAGTAACACTGTTTTCTTCAAAAATGGGGCCTTGTCATTTTTGTACTCTTACAGAAAATAGCTTTACTGGTTTATGATCACTCCTGCCTGAAACGGAAGTAGAAGGAGTGCAGATACTTTTGGTTTATGAATATTCCTGTAAATTATATTCTGTAATAAACACAGAATTTGATATAGTAATTTAAAGCTTTCCTACCACTGTTTTATTTCTTCTTTTTTTTTTTTAATGTAGATTACTCCCACTGTGCATATAGAAAAAATCTGTTATCATTGCAAGTTGTTTGAGAATTAGCAGACAAAAAAATGACATCTGAAAAAGATTGCAGAAAATAGTGTGAGTGACACTGTTATGGGTGTGTACTACAGGCCCCCTGATCAGCAGGAGTGAGTTGCTAGTGCATTCTACGAGCAGCTAGAAGTAGCCTCGAGATCCCAGGTGCTGGTCCCTATGGGGGACTTCAATTACCCAGATATTTGCAGGGCAAGCAACAGGGACAGTCGTATGCAGTCTAGACAATTTCTGCAGTGTGTAGAAGACAATTTCCTGCTACAGATGGTGCAGGAGCCTACAAGGGGACGGCAGGTACTGGACCTTGTTTTTACCAACAAGGATGGACTCGTTGGGGAAGTGAAAATCGGGGGCAGCTTGGGACAAAGTGACCATGAAATGGTAGAGTTCAAGATCCTGAGTGGAAGAAGAAAGCCAAAAGGTAGGATAGCTACCCTGAATTTTGGAAGAGCTAACTTTGATCTCTTCTGCAACCTAATAGGGGCTATCCCGTGGGCTACGCTGTTAGAAGGTAATGGAGCCTGTGAGAGCCGGGTAGCATTCAAACAGCGCTTCTTCCAAGCACAAGACTGGTGCATCCCTTTGAGAAAGAAATAGGGAAAGAGAGGTAGAAGACATGCATGGATGAGCAGGGAGCTAATGAGTAAACTCAAAGGGAAGCAGAAGGTCTATGAATTGCGGAAAAAGGGTCTGAGCACCTGCGAAGAACACAGGAATGTTGTCAGGGCCTGCAAGGATGCGACTAGGAAGGCTAAAGCCCACTTGGAATTAAAACTGGCAAGAGACACAAAGGATAATAAAAAGGGTTTTTTTAGATATGTGAATAGTAAGAGGATGACCAGGGAAAATGTAGGTCCCTTGCTGAATGAGGCGGGTGTCCTGGTAACGGGGGATGCTGAGAAGGTGGAGATACTGAAGGCCTTCTTTGCTTCGGTCTTCACTTCAAAGGCCCCTGGGGACCCCCAGACACTGGAAGAAAGTAACAGAGTTTGGGAAATGAAGAGCTTCCCTCTGGTTGAGGTGGGGGTGGTCCAGGAGTGTCTCAAAGGGATTAACACACATAAATCCATGGGATGAGGGAGCTGGTGGAAGTGATTGCTGAGCCCACTCTCTATTATCTTTGACAGGTCTTGGAGAACAGAAGTGCCTGAGGACTGGAGGATAGCCAATGTCACTCCGGTCTTTAAAAAGGGCAAGAAGGAGGATCCCAGCAACTATAGGCCAGTCAGCCTCACTTCTGTCCCTGGAAAGGTAATGGAACAGCTTGTTTTAGATGCCATCTCCAAGCAATTGGAAGAGAAGAAGGTCATGAGAAGTAGTCAGCATGGATTCACCAAGGGGAGATTGTGCTTGACCAATCTCACAGAAATCTACGATGTCATCACCGGCTGGGCAGATGGAGAGAGAGCAGTGGATGTCATCTACTTTGACTTCAGCAAGGTTTTTGATACTGTCTCCCATGACATCCTGATAGCAAAGCTGAGAGAGCATGGGATAGATGAGTGGACAGTGAGGTGGGTTGAGAACTGGCCGTCGGACCGAGCCCAGAGGGTGGTGCTGAGTAGAGCAGAGTCTGACTGGAGGCCTGTGACTAGCAGTGTTGCCCAGGGCTCGGTGTTGGGTCCGGTCCTGTTTAATATCTTCATTGACGAACTTGATGAGGGAATAGCATCCACCCTCAGCAAGTACCCGATGATACAAAGCTGGGAGGAGTGGCTGACACGCAGGAACACTGCGCTGCCATCCAGAGAGACCTGGACAGGCTGGAGAGCTGGGCAGGGAGAAACCAGATGAGGTTCAACAAAAGCAAGTGTGGAATCTTGCACCTGGGAAGGAATAACCGTCTATATCAGTACAAGCGGGGGGAAGACCTGCTGGAGAAGAGCTCAGTGGACCTGGGGGTCCTGGTAGATGACAGGTTGGCCATGAGCCAGCAGTGTGCCCTGGTGGCTAAGAGAGCCAATGGGATCCTCAGGTGCATCAGGGTGAGTGTGGCCAGCAGGTCAAAGGAGGTGATCCTCTCCCTCTACTCTGCTCTGGTCAGGCCCCACCTGGAGTATTGTGTCCAGTTCTGGGCTCCCTGGTATAAAAAAGACAGGGATCTCCTGGAGAGATTCCAGAGGAGGGCTACGAAGATGATTAAGGGCCTGGAGCATCTCCCCTATGAGGAAAGGCTGAGTGAGCTGGGACTGTTAAACCTAGAGAAAAGAACACTAAGGGGGGACCTTATTAATATTTATAAATATCTAAAGTATAGAATGCAGGGGGAATCAGCCAGCCCCTTTTCAGTGGTCTGTGGAGACAGGACAAGGGGCAATGGCTGCAAGTTGGAGCACAGGAAGTTCTGCACCAACATGTGGAAGAACTTTTTACCAGTGAGGGTGACAGAGCCCTGGGACAGGCTGCCCAGGGAGGTGGTGGAGTCTCCATCTCCGGAGATATTCAAGTCCCATCTGGACGTCTATCTGTGCAATATGAGCTAGGGAGGCTGCTTTGGCAGCGGGGTTGGACCTGATGATTTCTCGAGGTCCCTTCCAATCCCTATGATTCTATGTTTCTATGGTTTTATGAATTCATTAATAATACCATCTAAATTCAGACATAAACACCATCTTGCTTGAATACCCATGTTCATTTTGTTGTTTGTTTTTTTTTCTTCTCTCCCCGATACCAGCTGTAAAGACTTCAAAGTGTGTACTAGAAGTAGTGATTGAAAAAACACCAAAACATAAAACCACTAATAAAGAACCTGTATATCTAAGAGATGAATAGACCTTTGAGCTGAAATGTAATATGGGCATATGTTCTTGTTTATGTCTATTGTAACATATCTGATCTGGCAAATATTTTTGGCAAAGTTTATTACAAATACACCTATTAATGTACTAATTAAAATGTTCTTCATGTCTTTATTTCATTTAATTACATAGCCAACTTATTTCCTGGCCAAGAAATCTAATATGCTTGTATTAAGAGCTATTTTTTGAACCCCTTCCAAAAGGCATTGAAAAATCAGCCTAAGCATCTCTTCCGTCTAAAGACAACTTGAAAAACAAATTTTGTCACTATTGAAAATTTAATATTTAGGTTTTTTGGCTACTCCAGTCCTCCACCATTTGTTGAAATACTGAAATCTACTGTAAACACTGTGGAACAGGGCCTGGCCTAAAGCATAAGTGATGCTTATGAAATATGTCTCAGCCTGTTCTTCAATGTCTTGGAAGCTGGTTAGCACAGATTTACAGAATAGGAGGTGTTGGAAGGGACCTCTGGAAATCATTTAGTCCAATTCTTATGCTAAAGCAGGATCATGTAAAGTATGTTGCACAGAATTGGGTCCAAGTGGGCCTTGAATATCTCCAGAGAAGGAGACTCCACAGCCACTCTGGAAAACCTGCACCAGTGCTCTGTCGCCTCCAAAGAGAAATAGTTTTTTGTCATGTCCAGATGGAACATCTTGTGTTTGACTGTATATCCGTGATTCCTTGTTCTGTCACTAGGCACCACTGAGAAAAGTCTAGCCATCCATCCTTTATATATTTCTGTGTCAATCAGATCCTCTCTCAGTCATCTATTCCTTGTGCTAAACAGACCCAGATGCTCAGCCTTTCATAAGAGATATGTTCCAGTCCCCTCATCATGCTTCTAGGCCTCCCCTGGACTCTCTGCAGAAGTTTCCTGTCTTTCTTGAGCCTGGGAACCCAGAACTGGAGTCAGTACTCTAAATGTGGCCTCAACAGGGAAGAGTAGAGGGGAGGAGATCCTCTTTTCTTAATGCATGCCAGGATGTCTTTGGCTTTCTTGGCCACAAGAACAATCATGGATCTTTGAGAGCTTGTTGTTCACCAGGGCTCCCAGGTCCTTCTCCACAGAGGTGCTTCCCAGGAGGTCAGCCCCTAATCTGTACTGATGCCTGGGGTTGGTCCTCCCTAGGTCCAGGACCCTACACTTGCCTTTGCAAGCTTTAATTTGGTTTCTTTTTGCCTCATTCTCTAGTCTGTAAAGATCTCGCTGAATGGCAGAGCAGCCTTCTGATATGTTAACCAGTCCTCCCAGGTTTTTATCCTTCAACACCATCCTATTCAGAGGTTTGGAGTCACAGATTTATTGAAAAGGGTTAAGTATTACATCGGAAGGATGTGTAGAAGGGAATACCAGGCCCTGGGATTTTTTAACTTCGGTTTAGACCAAAACTACCATCTAAGTACCATCTAAATGCTGGTGTCATTATATAGAAATGCAGATGAGTTAGATTCAGATTTAGTGAGATTTATGTTTTCTTCTGTCAAAATCTATGTAACCTGATATAACAAAATATATAAATATGATATTATAGTAATTTATATAATAAAAAATAAATATAATACAATAACATTATGGTGTAAGAACGTATTTTTAGAGTCTAAGAGCATGAACAACTTATTTTCTAACCCATATAATTCTGGGTGGTAGACTTACACCACAGAAAGACAGCACTACCCTATCCAGACTACCCTAGTTTTAGAAAATTTACTTAAAAAGAATAAAAATTTGATAAAAATAAAAGGTAAGTGAAAACTCAGAAGTATTTTTTTTGTACTTGCTGTTTTTCAGCCTCCTTTACCTAAAAATTTAATGTCACATTTGCATATACTATGGTTTTATGCATTCACTGTTGGTTTTCTTTATTAAGTAATCATAATAATATTTTTAATTATTCCTTGGTTGTAGGTTATTCTTGATGCAGTGAATTAGAGGTAAAAATGTTTGTACATTAAATTTTTGAGTAATAATTATTATATATCTTATTATAAAGTTGTATTGATTATGGCTATCCATGATGACAGAATAAAGTGCTTCTCACAGAACACAAGAAATTAATGTCTACCAAAAGAAGTCAATGCTTCATGAAGAATCAAATGGGGCTGAAAGAAAATGTCACCTCTAAATCAACCCCAACAGCTGTTTTCAGACATTTTCTAAAAACTTCATACTTCTTGAGCTTAAATATCAATATACTTTAAAAAATACCTATCTCAGAACTACTCAACCCACAGTCTGGACAGTACTGACTCAGAATTTACTACCCATTTTAATGATGGACAGATGTTCTGTGACTTAACAGAGAGGATTTAATAATTTGTTGACTTGGAAAATACCTTTTAACAACCTTTTAATCTTTCTGTTCTCCAGGTAGACATTTTTAATTGCCTTCCTTTTAATCATCCTATGTTTTCTTATTTTCTTTTTAAAGTTGATTGGAAGATAAGCTTTCAAAGACTGTTGTGACTTCCAAAGCAACTGTTCTTCCTACATACCCTTTATTTTTCGTATTCATGAACCCATAATGCAATGCAAAAATACACTGAAAAATTATGCAGCCTCCACTTTTAATTATAGTTCAGTACAAGAATAGGACTTCCTTGAAAGTGGCTCTGTAAAAGTCCTTCCTTACAGGGGACTTCAACTACAGAGTATGTTGAAACAATTTTTAAAAACACAGAGAGGAAGTCCTAAATACAACCACACACTCTCAGATTACAGTAACTTCAGAATTCATACTCACATTTAAAGTTCTGAACACGTATGTTAGAGTCAAAAAACTTCAGTGCAAAAAACACTCTTGTACAAGCTGGAAAGAAAGTTTCTTTCTCTTTATTAAAAAAAAACAAAGGGACCTGGAAGCCCTGTCTGTTTCTTTATAGTATTTAAACAATATTCTTAGTTTTTGAACAACGACCATATTTTTAAGACATTAAAATGTATTACATAATAGCATTCTAATATGTGATCTCTACAATGCTTTCTCATTCATGAAGTTGTGGTCTGGAATATTGTACAAAACTTTCTTACAATGGTTTCCTGGTCCCTGTACACACAAAGACTTTATCCAGCTTCTTTTTCTTTTTTTTTCTTTTTTTTCTCCTATAAAACATGCTAACAAAACTGTAAAACCTGTTTCAATATTTTTATTAACCTGTAGTAGAAAAACTGCTTTAATGTCTAACAGTGGAAACATATATTGTTTCAGCTTCTTCACAGTTCCAAAAGACAAACATTTATATAATTGCTTTGTATATTTACAAGCATGGCCTCCATACCCTGAGGGACAGGTCAATTCTATCTCAGTAATAGTATTCTATTGATATAGTTCTATCGATATATTGCCCTTTCACTGTATGCTAGAGAACTCTATTTCTAACTGAGAAATTTAAATATTGATGATTTTTTAAAAATTAATTTCCCACACTAAACCTGATTACAAGAACATTTTTAAAAGAAAAGAATAAAATCAGATTAAAACAGGAATACAGAAACATGTCTGTCACTCAAACCCAAAAATTTCGTATAAATGGAGACATGAAACTTTAAACAAGGATTTAAAATGTCTCTATATGTTTGGATAGTGAACGGATAGAAAACTTCACTGGAAATACCTGAATTAAATATATATATATATATTCACTGTAAACCCTACATTTTTCCAAAATGTTCTTTCTGCTTCTGAATTCTGATTTTCAATGAACATTCTGCTTTTTAGGGAACTTGTTAAAAATCAAAAATCATCCTGTCTTTCTCATTACTTTGATATATACTGTATTATGTCATCAACTCACATAATTCTCATTTTTACTAAGGATTTATAGGTAGGCAAAGAAGGTCATCGAGCATGCTTAACACAGTTCTTCGATTTCAGTAGACAAGAACATCAAAGTGAAAATTGGACTATTGCATTGCCAGTGAAGCAATAGGTAAACTGTTCAAGAAATCCCAAACCAAGATTAACCCAAAGATGCAGTAGGTTCACGTCTTCACCATGTGTGTATTTCTCTAGACATGATCCCTCAGAGTGAAAAAAAATTGACATTTTAAGCATGTGTTAAAAAAAAACAAAGAAAAAACTTCAAACACAATGTGGTGAGAGTTGCGGAATGCAAGTTATGCATAAGATTTAAAGAAGGAATTAAAATGTGTCCTATGGTTATGTTGCTGGTGCAGCTGTTTATAAGGGTTGGTGCACTTACCAATTCTCTGAGTGGTTCAAGTGCCCCCTTCACAGTGGGGATCTTCACAGGAGACAATGAGCTGATTGGAGATAACAAGCAAAGGTAAGGCTCCTAGAAGCCTTCACTGCTATTGTGGCTTAGTCCTAGGTGGTGCCTAAGCATCACATGACTACTCATTCCCCATTTTGTTCCCTTCCTTTCAAAGTGGAATGGGGAGGAGAATTGGGAGAAAAAGATAAAACTCATGGGTTGGTGTAAGGGCAATTCACTAGGACAGGAAAAGAAATTGCAAATAACAACAATACTTAGAATATACAAATTGGGTGATAGCAATTTCTTCACCCTGGGAGCCCAATGTCCATCCCTTCCCCAAATGTTGACTCCTCCTCAGCCACCTCCCTTCATATGCTGAACATGACATCATATGGTATGGAATAACCCTTTTCTAATTTGTGTTAATTGTCGTGGCTGTGTCCCTTCCCAGGTTCTTGTGAAAATTAACTCTATTCCAGCCAAAATATAAGAGAACTGCTGCTCAGGTGTTAGAAGTTCCAGACTGACACCCCATAGTCTGTCTATGAGTATGCAGCAATATACAATGAACACAAGATTTGCTGGCTCACAGTACAGTGCATAGCAAGCATTTAAAAATAAATAAATAAATAAAAATCAGGGAAAAACTATAATCTCTTATTTTCTGATTGATTCATTTTGTGTCTTCTTTGTGATGTAGAAAGAAGAAATCTGAAGCTTTGCTGAAAGAAACTATAGAATTGTTCAACAATGGCTATGGATGTGTCATTGGATTAAATGATTTCTTATAATGTTAAAAAAAAAAAAAACCCCAAAAAAAGAAAAGTAGTGAAATGACATTAGCTTCCAGTAGCATTTGGATAAGGGCATTTAAATTTCCTCCAGGCTATCACTTCTCTGGGGAAATGAGGAGTACTCAACCCCCTTCTGATTCTATCAGCTTGTGATTCAGAGGACTAGCATGTATTATCAAGTTCAAATGCTATTGTAAGTAATTTTCTCTACTACAACTTTGATATAGGTATAGACAAGTCCTAAATATCTCTCTTACATTTTACAATTTTTTAAGAAGAATTTTACCTGCTTTTCAGAAGGAAATTGAAAACCTTATCAGGTAACATGTTTTTTTACATATTATTTCAGAATAAGAGGAGTCTCAGAACATATTGAAAACATCAATTCAATTGATCAAGTTAATGGAACAGCAATAAGACTATTGGAAGTTGGAATAGGTCTTAAGAAAACATATCAAACTAACAAGCAAAAAGCTTACAAGATTTAAAATCTAGAAAATAGTGAATCTAGGGCATAAATCCATGCATTGCTTCACTTGACATCTGGTTGAAAAGCAACACTAAAATATCAACGGAGTGTTGTTGGACACAGTATTTTATTTTTGGATGGAATGCATAGAATGCATGTATCCTTATGCTCTTCCACACCTCTCCCTGCCTCTTCCCAATAAAAGAAATGTCAGCTGAGGTAGCCATTTTAATTTTTAGCCAACAATACTGTATCACACATGTATTTAATAATGATATTTTAGCTTCCTGGTAATTAGGACAACTAAGTATTTACTGGATTAGAAGAGGAAATATATAAAAATTAATATCCCAGAACAAACAATGTCTAATCCATTCCAAATAGATAATGGACAAATATAATTTGCTTTTTTTTTCTTTTTTTATTTTTTTTCTACGGGCTTCATGCAGGTACACATGAAAGATGGTGTGCTCTGTGTTAGAAGTGCCATCTAATGAGTCACATTTCTTCTGAGAATGCTCATCCTCCTTCCATGTGAAGCTGAAGGCACTGTCTCTCACAGGGGCCAGTAAAAATGTTGGCAGAATTATGATGTGCATTTTGTACACATCAGTTCACAGAACTGGAAAGGTGCACCCCTGAGATCAGCTTGTATTTTTCTGCAATCCTCTTGAAGCTTCAAGAAATTCCTGCTATCTCTCAATTTCTGCTTGTTTCTCCCATTGATAATGATTTTATGTATACATATATGTGTTCAGTCCCAATAATTGTGAAGTAATGTCATTGCTAAATACAATTCATTGGCATTATTCTTGTGTCTTTACTAATGCCAGATAAATGTAAAGGCCAACTTTAAGTGTAAAAATTTAGGCACTGGAGGAATTGATCATTTTTTCCTTTGCCCAATCATTAAATTCAGTGAAGAAAGCAACCATGAGAGCAGAAAACTGTGGAAATAGTAGTCAACAGTGGTTGTACTGTCACAATGGAAAGGTCTTTCTACATACCAATTTCACTAAGCCAAACGGAATAAAAAGGGGGCAACATATGAAAAAGAACCTTGAGGCATTACTCCGTAATCTAAATGTCACCAGACTAAATATCTCTGCTGCATGGGTAGGAATCAAAAGCATAACAGTATCATGTGGCTAGTCTTACCAGTTGCTTGGAAGAGAAATAATAGCTGCCAGGGCATTTTATATTGTGTATCCCAGTGAGGCTGTTTCTGGTGAGTGGATGTCAGAGAAGCCATCCTCTGTTTTTTTCTTTTGAGAAAAGCGCATTAGATTTTCAAGGAAGGTTTAGTATTTGTTGCAGATTGGAACATATATGAGAAAATTTGTGACTTATTTTATAAAGAAGTTACAAAATACATTTGGAGAAGGAAGGGTAATACCTAAATAGAGAAGACAGTAGACTAATGCATTTGTAATAACAACCAAAGATGGCATGGCATCTGTTTATGGAACTAGGCAAGATTACTTGTTAGGATTTTGAGAAAGGTCTTCCAATACGCCACAAGTCTTTAAAGCCTTTTCTTTTCTTAATCTTTATCCTTCAAGAGTATGTCATCAGAAGTAAAAACTACAAAAGACAGAATATGCCTTTGATTTTGTTAAAATGTACTGGTGTATTCAATCTGCAGCTCTCTTCTTTTTCACAAAGCACTATTTACGTAGTAAGGAACAATTTAATAATTACTGAGACTAGCAGGATTCAGTCTGAAATAGCTCAAGGAATCTGAAATATTATTACAAATTTTTTATAATTTATGGTCTGACAATCAATTACTGAATAATTAAGATGAGAGTCCAGCTTATAAAAAATGTAGCAGTTATATCAAATACTTTCAAGAAACAAAAAAACTATTTAACATTTTGGAAAAGAGTTATGAAACCAATTTCAGGAATTAAGCAGTCTTCATCAAAGTGATGCATTACAACTAGCTGCATGAACACAATGAATTATGTATGTGTTTATAAAGCTCAGTGCAAGGCGTAAAAGAGATGATGAAGTCAACACATAGAAAAATGCATCTTTCCAATGAAAAACATGTTGTCAAACATCTTAAAATAAAGTTTTAAAAGTCAAAATCTTTTATTTTTGTTTAATATTAGTTTACCTGACATACACAACTCATCATGGTAGAATATGGTAGGTCAACAGTTTTTGAAGGTAAGTGCACCCCTTTCATCCTCGTATCACATATTTCCATACTATTCATAGCTGAAAATCTGAAATATTGAGAAATGCAATACTTGTCTTTAGCCTACAGATCTAACTCCACAGAGGGCCTAGCATATATTATCATAAATAATACTTACTCCTTGTGAAACTTTCTTTGTGCTAATAATAGAAACAATCTCCCCTACTAAATTTCGTTCACAGAAGTCCAGACTTCAGTAGAAGAATGTTTTGACTGACACATTTTTACAAACTTTTAAAGGTCTTCTGAAACATGTGTACTGTTCTTAATTTTAAATTATGTCTTAATGATGAAAGAATTCCTGGAATGAAGTTTGAAAGCACTGTTGTGCACTTCCCTGAAAATCTGAAATATAATCCCTTTTCACTATGGGGTTGTTTCTGGGTTTGGTTTAGGGTTTTTTTGGTAGCCTATGCCTCTGTAAAAGTGGAGTTGTGAAAAATTAAAATCTTATAATGAGGTGAGTAGTAAAAACTGTCTATTCAAGTTTTCAAGAGTGTGTATGCATGCACACTATACTTTTGCAGATGTGGATTAAAAAAGGATCGGTTTCCAAGCAGAGGCTTAAAAAGTGAATAAAAGCCCAAAACAGTAGTTTAAGTTATTCAGATTTTAAAAATGTTTAAAGTCATAAGAGAACACCATTTAAAATGTTTTTAAGTGATTTAAAAAATGGAAAATTTATGTACATTAATTATCGAAAATAACGCTAAGATGTAGGCAGTGTTTCAAATGGAACATAGTGTCTCAGCATATATGTATCCTTAGTAGATACATTCACCATAGGGCTTTTGCCATTTAGTAGAAGAATAAGCTATGTACTTTGCAAGTCTGTGTATTCCATTTAGCAAAAGAGTGCTTTCTGTAGAATTTTCTGGAGAGCAAGGTTACAACATGGCATAACCAAAACCAAAATAAGAACTTTATTTATCTGTTTATTTTTCAGGTTTGAGGAGGTTAATTACAAGAACGCAACATATTGAATTGCTTCTTTTTTTTTAAGCAGGTTATTACATTTTAAAAATTATCAACTGGTCTGGTTTTATTTTTTTATAAAAAAATCTCACAAACCAAAAACCCACCTTTCTCAAACTTTCAAGGATGAAACCTTGTCTTTCAAGTTTAAACAGAGTGTAAATTGTTACATCTGAATCATAAAGCAGGAGGAGCGGTAGTGTTAATGGAATTACTGTGACATAGCCTTAATTATTTCAGTACTGGTAGGTACAGCTGCAGTATAAAACACCCTCCATATAATAAAAACATTGGTTATGCATAATATCAGGGTGTCCTGGTTTTGGTCAGGATGGAGTTAACTTCTTTTGTAGGAGCGGATGGAATGGTGTGTTTGAGTGTCAAAATGGGAGTAGTGCTGATAACACCCTGATGTTTTTAGTTGTTGTCAAGCAGTCAAGGACTTTCTTAGTTCTTCATATTTCTCTATTAGTGAGAAAGGAGGGGACGAAGCCAGGACAGGTGACCCAAACTGGCCAAAGAGAGTATTCCATGCCAATTACATCATGCTCAGTATAAAGGGGGACTGGTGGGAGGAGGAGGGGGATGGATCCAGGACACACAGGTTTTTTGGGGCAGGTTGGGTTCCGGGACGGGTCTGGGTTGCACCGCTGTATGCTGTATGCAATCCTGGCAGGATTTTTTACCATCTCGGGGCTGCAGCTCGTGGTTTTGTTCCCGTACTTCATTTTAGTGTATTTTATGATATCCGTCTTCGATACAATAGTATTGATGACCATGAGCTTGTGCTGGTACTTGTATGAGATTTTGCTGCCCTGTCTATTCTTTGGACAGGAAGATGTTAATAACAGCAGCCGGTATGGTGGGGGTACAGAAAGAAAAAACTACACTGCTTTCTTTCCCTTTGGGCTAAATACAACAGCTCTTATAACAGTTTTTGAAAATCTTCAATTTCCCTGGGATATTCAAACTAGCATTTCATTGTTGGTAGGTTTGGTGCAGATGGTTCAGTTTTCATTATATATTAAGCACAGGTTTATGTATACCATTCAAGAGCTTTCTCTGAGGCTGGATAATCACGAATGGCAGGGCATGTGGCAGAGTATGGGCAAGTACCTGGGCACTTTCTCATGCCCGATGGTTTGGAACTTCACTCCTGAACAGCTACAGGACCCTGATAAAGTGACTGCATATCTGAAAAGAAATTGCTGCAGGTTTCCCAGAGATGCACAACTTACTGCACTGCGCTGAGCCCTGGCCACCATTTACCAAACACTGCTCGATAGCAGGCAGCACTGTCAGTACTGTCAGCACTGTCAGAGGGAAAGGAAAGAAAACAGACCAGCAGAGATGGCAGCTGCTGCAACCCCTGTGACCGGCACTGCGGCTATTGCAACCACTGTGACTAGTGCTGAGGCTACTGCAACTCCCGTGAGTAGCAGTGTGGCTACTGCAACCACTGTGACTATGTGGCTATTGCAACCTTCCCAACTGACGCTGCAGCTACTGCTACCCCTACAGCAGATACTGCCGATAATCAAAAATACCAACCCACACCAGTGTCTGTTGCTCCCATACAAAAGAGGAAACACACAAAGAAATCAGTTTGAGTAGTGAAGGATGATGACAATGATGATGAATCGGGGCCATCTCAAGCATGTTAGGATGAGGCAGAACCAGAGGTTGTTGTCACTCGATCCCTGACCCTGAGTGAGCTGTGTGAGGTTCGAAAAGATTTCAGCCACCAACCAAGTGAGCACATCATCACTTGGTTGCTCCGATGCTGGGATCATGGGGCCAATAGTCTGGAACTAGATGGCAGGGAGGCCAAGCAGTTGGGATCCCTAGCTGGGGAAGGAGGCATTGACAAGACAATTGGGAGAAAACCGGAAATCCTCAGCCTCTGGAGGTGACTACTGTGAAGTGTGAAGGAAAGATATCCCATAAAGGAATATAGTACATGTCAGTCACCCAAGTGTAACAACCTAGAGACAGTTATCCAGCACCTGAGAGAATTAGCTGTATGGAAGATAATTTGTTATGATCTGGACAACTCACAGATTCCCTCTGATCCTGATGAGGTCCTATGCACCCCAGATATGTGGCATAAGGTTGTACAAAGTGCACCACCAGGGCACACCAATTCACCGGCAGCAATGGACTGGAGTGATACAGATCCACCAACCGTATATGAGGTGTCCTGCCGACTCCGGAAATATCAAGACAATGTTTCCCTCTCCATCATCGCAGCGGTAGAGAAACCGGTCAAACGACTTGACAACAATGTGTCCAACTCCCAACCTGTATGGAGCAATGTTGCAGCTACTGGGAGAAAGCATCCATCGTCCCAGAAGGGAGGATACAGTAAGTACACACCGCGAGAGATGCTGTGGTTTTACCTGCGTAACCATGGTGAGGACATGAGGAAGTGGGGTATGCAGCCCACCTCAGCCCTTTGAGCACAAGTAAATGAGCTGCAGGGTAAAAGAATCACACAACATGATTCTGCCAGGAAGAATGCTTCACCAGTGAACAGCCAATACAATCACCAACAATAGAGGGGTCCTGCCTCTAGCCAGGTGAAGGAGAGGGATAACCGTGTTTATTGGACTATGTGGATCCGATGGCCTGGCACATCAGACCCACAAGAGTATAAGGCTCTGGTGGATACTGGTGCCCAATGTTGGCTAATGCCATCGAACCATGAAGGGGCAGAAAGTGTTTGTATTTCCGGAGTGACAGGGGGATCTCAACAATTGACTGTGTTAGAGGCTGAGGTGAGCCTAACTGGGAAGGACTGGAAGAAACACCCCATTCTGACTGGCCCAGAAGCTCTGTGCATTATAGGTATAGATTATCTCCATAGAGGGTATTTTAAAGACCCAAAAGGGTACCGGTGGGCTTTTGGAATAGCTACTTTGGAGGCAGAAGAAATTGAACAATTGTGTGCCTTGCCTGGACTCTTGGAGGATCCTTCACCACCACCACCACCCCTTCTCCCCCTCCTCTTTTGCTTTAAAGAGAAGGCAGCTGCATGGATCTCAGCTCTCAGCTGGGGTGAAAGCACGACACAGGGTGTCAGAGATGCTTTGTTACCCTGGGGGGAAAAAAAATAAAAAAAACCCTCAAAAATCCAGAACTGCTATGAAACATAAATGTAATATATTGGCTTTTGTTCTTAATAGAAGGGAAGGAATCTTATTGTCTACATAATGGAGAAAAGATGGGGGAAATTCTAAACAAAATCATAAAATGATTAAGAAAAATAATTCTTCCCTAGTTGGTTAGTAGGACTGGTCTTACAAAGCAGCTGTGTAAAGTTTTTCTTAAAAGGAGATCTTGGATCCAGGTTGAAACACTGGAATGAGAAATTGTTACAAAATAGAACTTTAAAATGTTTTCGAAGTTTTTCCATTAAAACGCTTCATACTGACTCATGAATCAGATCAGAGCTAACAAACATAGGCACACTGGATTTATTGCTTGTAGACCACACATTTAACAAAAAAAAATCCATGTTTTCCTCATTTTTGCCTCAATTTTATGTCATTAATTTGTTATTTTATATTACAGACAAATATCAACTTAAGTTTGGTGGGTGTTTTGATGTACACATTTCCCAAAATGGAAGCAGCAGTTTCCTCAAGACAGAAGAACTGCTTCAGAGAATTAGGTCTGTAAAGAATGAGTTTTCTTCCTTTCGATATGTTTTCCTTTCAATTTACTTTTCAGCTTTTCTGGGCTTTCAGAAGCACTGCCTAATGATCTGATTAAAAAAACCCAACAAAAAACAAACCATCTAATTTCATTTATCTTCCAATTCCACAAAATCTTTACATCTGAAAAACTTACACTCAGAGTATATTCTCTTAGAATATAAGATTTTACATATGGAAATATGTAAGATTACTGAAATTAATAAAGTTTTCTGCAGAAATCCTGGATTCCTCATTACATTTTAGAGCCTTGATGCCATTGAAGTTTTATGTGAGCAGCAAGGATTATCTCCTAATTTCCTGAGATACATACATACGTTAATTTTTCCCCTTATGTCACATCGCTAAGCACACAGTTTGCACATACCTTAGCAAATAAAATTACTAGAAAGCCTGACTTCACAAAATTCCCTGGCAGTTGTATGGAGACACCGCAGAGTATGTTTCTGTTGTGCAAGGACAGAACATGACACATAAGAAATGACAGCAGAAAATTTGTAACAGTAAGAGAAAAAGTGGATAGAAGAGAATCGTTTGTAAATTAGGCTCAAAGTGGACTTCCAGAATCATACAGGTGGAGTGCCTAGAATCTGTATAAAAAATATAGAAGATTTATTTCCACAGCAATGTTTTTTTTTCTTAGAGTTACTCTGGGTTTTTAAACCTTCAAAAATATTGTCTCTTGTCTATACTTTGGCTGAAAGGGCTGAAAACATATCTGTGAGTCCTTGGAGTATAGTGATAGAGAATCAGGCCATATAATGTTGCATTAACTCATATGCACTAACATTGTCATAAAAACGCTTCATAATGGAGGAGCCCAAAATGGACTAACAGAAGCTTGTGAGTGGAAGAATATCCTGGTTAAAAACACCTATGAAAATCACAGGAAAGATAAATACATTTAGTATGAAACTACAAAGGAAATCACATCTATCTAGAGAGGTCTGCTTGGAGACCTTTAGACTTGAGGAGAGATAAGTTAAATGAATTTGAATAATTATTTCAGAATACTAGAATAAAATAAAGAAAATACATCAATTATATGACTGCTTCAATATTTAATGCTATTAAACATTATAACTATCTTTTAATTGCACATTAGGGTTAAAGTTTTAAGTAAAATATAATTGGTTTATATGATACTACTACATTTGCTATAATAAAAGGAACCCCTGGATACTGACTTGATGTTTCTTGGACATATTTTAACCGATTTTGATTTAACAATGTGTTGATTATGCACATACATGTGCACACACAGGGCTTCATATATATGTATGAGTGTACATATGTATGGATAATATAGGTTACGGATTGTATAATAGTTACAGTTGATGAGACAAATATTGAATGTTTTGTCTATGTTTAACAGTTTTTTCTAGAAAAAAAAACCCAACCAAAACCACCACCAACAACAAGAAAAGAAACCCTCAAACAAACTGGAGGTTCAAGGAAGAAAGCAAAGGAAAATAGTGGAGAAAGATGAAATGTTGGAAAAAAATTCTTTTTCTCTCTCCAAAACCAAACTAGGGTAATGCACCACATTCACTTTATAGGAGAATAAGCATATAAGTTTGAAAACCAAACTATATTGCCAAACCTCAGTCAGCAAAAATAGTTACACTATTCATCTTTAAACAGCAAGGTACACAATTGCAATCTTTATGAATTTCCACTCTGAAAAAGAATAGTTAGATCTTTTCAGGTGGAAATACAATTTTCATCTAGCCTCATTCTATTGTCATAGCTAAATTAAGCAATGGAAAAAAAATCTGATTTATTATTGGAGGATTAATTTTAATTATTAAGATAATATTTTGCCTCATAGGTATTCAAAACTTTGTTGTGATGTTTATGTGGATAAAATACATCCTTAGAGAAAATAAGAAAATTGTCAGACATTTACCCAGTTGAACAAAATAGGTGCAATAAGTCACAGCTACTGTAAATTGATCATATTTAAGAGTAAATATGCTTGATAAATTAAAGGGGGGTGAAGCCTTTTCTTTTGCTTTCTCCTTAATATGAATGTACCTACATAAAAGGTCAGACACGACAAAGCAGGCAGTTACAATGCTAGGTACTTGGATGATCAGTTATTCCCTACTAACACTATTCATATTTGCTTCCAAAATATAACAGTAATATTTTGATTACAGAAAGAAAAATCAAGTTTTAAAATACATCCCAGTTAATAATTTTGTAAATGTTAAAGTTGTTCTTAATAGGTTTTTTAAGAATAGAACAAAACAAAACAAATACTTCATAGAAAAGATCACAGAATGATCTGGATATCAGTACCTCTTCTAAGCCTATTATATGTACCTCTTCATCCTCTCCACTACAGAATGTCTCTCCAACAGATCTTTTACTTTTGTAAGTGTCAGACACACACCTATCAATGTATTTATACAGCAGAATTTATAAATTCTATTTTGACTGCATCTTTACAAACTTTAGATACATCAGCTTCACATTGCTTTTTGTCACTGAAACTTTTAGTTAGATAAGTACTTTAGTAAAGTAATCTTTAGCATCTTACTATTTCCCAGCCCTTGTCTAATGGCTCGAGTTTTTTTCTGTTTCCTCTATCAAAATTTTATCTGTGTCAATCTTACCGTTTCTTCAACAACTGTTTTTTCCAGTTCATTCTAGTTGTGATAATTAAAGAAATTTTCTTTCAACAATCTTCAGCTCTGATTCAAATCTTTTTACTGACTTCAGTTAATTACATATTTATTCCAATATGTTTTATCTCATCTTCAAACCTCTTTTGCTAGAGCTGGAGCTATCAAACTCACCACACTGAAGTTGTTCTGATGTCACCTATTTTCTTTTGTTTGTATCTCACTGGTCTGATGGCTTTCAGTGCTAGAAAAAATTTCATCTTCCTCAGCAGCATATCACAGCATTAAAAAAAATGTCTATATCTAAATAATTTTTTGCACATAGAACACAGTTGTCCAGAAATGTCTAAGTAGGGTTTTGCTGCAGTCTACAACTGACTTCAAAAGAGCTAATATCTCTTTAATAATTTTAAAAAATATATTTGATTTTGAAATGTAGTATTTAGCATGTCTTCATGATCTTTTTTTAAAGTGGCAGTGTTGAAAGCATTCCAGTTCCATGTCTGTCCTGATCACAGTTCTCCTGCATCTCCTTGTTTTCTGACATGTTAGTGAGCAAAATTTAACTTCTTTTTCTCCTATTTCTATTGCTGATTTTTCTAAAATCACACTGAACCACATTAAGACTGCAGTAACATTTCTCACATATATGCTGTCATCATGCATGATTTTAGACATAGCACTTGAAAAAAGATAATCTAAAAAATCCCTTTGGCAGATGTCTCTTTAAAGAGCTATAACGTGGGAAATACAAAATCTTTCTTGTTTTGGAGGTGTTCTATTATCATAAGATTTCTTTGGTCAAATCTATTTAAAGGTCTTGTTAGCAATACGTCTGTACTTCAAGCATATTACTGTAATAGTTTCACAATATTGTCTCTTCCCTGTTTTTTATAATGTGTATTATAAAATGTAATGTAAATTAAACTTTATAAACAATACATCCATTTCATGATATATTTACACTATTAGTCTTTTTATAGCTTTCATGATACAGACTCGAATATTTAAAATGGTCACAAATCTTTCTAATAGCTGACAACACAGAAAATATTTTGCAACCTTGTAATGACTGACATAAATGCAATAACTTACATGAGATTACAAGAGAAGTAAAACAGAGGACTGGACTAGACTCGTGTAAGAGGCTACTTAATGTACTAAAATGAGACTGCTTTAAGTCCATTATATACGATACTATAAATTTCTGTTAGATGCCATCTAAATAGCAACGAACTTCAAAATGTAAGATTTATTTTGTACTGACTTCTAATTCTAACGCCGAAGAAAAAATGTCTCTTTTGTAACGCTGGGTAAATAAGGGTTGCAGTAATCAATTCTTGCATATTTATTATATCAAAGTGCAAGTAGCTCTTTGTGCAGTCCAAGACCCATGCATATTCTACCTGAATAGATACACCAAAGAAGATACAGTAAAATAACAAAATAAACTGGAAACAGGATCTGAAATTTTTTAGTGGGAATATTATTTGATAAAAGGAATATTGATTTACAGAATCAATTGTCTCTAGGATATGTAGAATATCTTAAAAGAATGCATCTGAAGATTGTAACTGTTTTATGCTGCATGTTTTAACATTCAGAAATGAACAGGAATCATGCTCACTCCCTATAAAATAAAAATGATTCCATGCCAATGAGGTGCATTATTCTGGTTCACTATTCATTCAAAATGCTGATAAAACCTATAAGCTCAGAGGACTGAAACAGCTCTAGAAATTGATATTGGTAAAAAGAAAATAAAAGAGAAGATAAAGAAAGAAACTAATTTTTTTTTGTAGTTCAACAACAAATTGCACTGCTTTCAAATGAACCTAGGAGAACAAGGTGATTTCACCTTCGAGAGATAAGTGTGGATTTTGGATGCTTCCTGAAATATTGTGCACCATGCAAATCACTTTCCCTATTATATAACAAAGAATTCAAGTTTGCAGTTGCTATCCCAGGACATTGCTGCTGACACCTCAGTTTAGTCTGCTACCTCTTCATATGTAAATACAGTTGTACTGTGTATGCATATTTAAAGAACAACTTGATTAGTTGAGTATTTACCATAGGAACTTCTGCAATTACATTAATATGATTCCTAACATTTTTAAATGATAAGTCATGACAGTTTATGCTATTGTGAATTATGTGATTACAGTGTGCTAAATTCTGCTTTTTGTACATAAGTATTAAAAGAATAATACTAATATTAAATTCTCCATAGAATTTTACAAGGATATAAGGGCAGCACTCACACAGTTACTATTACCTGAAGAAAAACCCTTTCCAGTTACCTTCAGCAATTTAACATTTCTGTTATATCACTAGTTTTCTACTAAATAAATATCTGTGCTCTTCCATATTTTGTTTCGACAGTCCTTGTCTAATCACAGATCAGACATCTAGTCATTCACCTATATGGTGTTCTGTCCCTGGCTGGAGGCCAGATGCCCACCAAAGTTGCACTATCACTCCCCTTTTCAGCTGGACAAGGAAGAAAATATATATTGAGAGGCTTAGGAGTTGAGATAAGGACAGGAAGAGATCATTCTGTAGTCAGTGTCATGGGCAAAACAGATTCAACACAGAATAAAGGGATGAAACTCTCTCATTTATTACACTACACTGCACAGCCAGTGACACCAGAGTCAGGTAATGAGAAGTGAGACCAGATCTTAAAACACTTCCCCCCACCCCTCCCTTCTTAGCAGACTTCACTTTAGACATGATTTCTCTCCCTTTCCCTCGCCGCCTCCATCCTCCCACCCCATTGTGGCACGGGGAGGGCCAGGGAATGAGGGAATGGGAGTTCCTCACGAGTTATTTTCCTTCTTAGCTGGTGGAGAGGCATTCCTCACACTCTTCCTCTGCTCTAGCATGGGGTCCCACCTAAGGGGGACAGTCATCCATGAACTTATCCATGACTCCTTTCTGTTGGGGCTTAAGCTCCTCACCAACTGCCTCAGGGTTGTTCCCTTCCATGGGGTGCTGATTTTCAGATCCAGACGGCTCCAGCCTGGTTCACCACAGAGTCACAAGTTCCCCAGCAAACCTGCTGTGGTGTGGGTTAGTCTCTCAGTGGGCTGCAGGTTTTGCTGCCAGGAACTTGCTCCAATGCAGGCTTCCCATGGGGTCACAGAATCCTTCAGGTGTCTCTACCTGCTCTAGTGCAGGGTCCTCCGTTGGCTGTAGATAGAATCTCTGCTCCCTATCATCATCCATGGACTGCAGAGGGACATCCTGCCTCACCATGGTCTTGTCCGTGAGCTGCAGGGGAATCTCTCTCTCTGGCACCTGAATTATCTCAAACCCTCACTCTCTTCTCTGGTGGAAAAATGCAGCTGTTTGCATTTTTTTTCCCTAAATGATTCCCAGAGGTGCTGTGATCATCGCTGATGGGCTCGGCCTTGGTCAACAATGACTCTGGCCTTGAGTCAGATGGTGTTTGTTGGGCCTGCAGAGAGCTTCCAGCTGTTTCTAGCAGAAGCCACCTTTGCAGCCCACCTGCCCCCAGTTCCATTTCTCCAGCAAAACTCAGCTATGCAAAACTACGACAACCTATTTTTATATATGTGTAATTTTCAAAATCAAGATGCCAATTAAATTTTAATTTTGGGAAGGGATAAAAAGTTTTGTGGGAAATCCTGGTAGTAGGAAGTCTTACAAGAAGTGATGTAGATATGCACTTCCATGAATAAAATACATGTGTTTTTTCCATATATGCCCAAAAGGATTGATTATTTTGGTAGGTGGGCTGCTGAATTAGGACAATTTATTTCTTGATCTTAAAGATTTCTTACCATTCAAAGTCATAACTCCCATTTTCTAGTTACCAATGCTAATCCTATTCTAGTGGAAATTCTGTTTTCCTTAAAAGATTTTCTTCTGAATTACATCTGCAAGCTGGGAAAAAATATTTACTTAATGGACGTGGAGGAAAGAATGTATGTGAATGTGTAGGGTTGATTCTGTCTTAATGCGAAAGATAGACCAATAGAGATTAAACTGGACTTGCATTTAACTTTTATGTATCTTCCTAATAAATAACAAGTACAAAGATTCAGTTTTTCCCTTTAATGTCTTGTACCTAGGCAGCAGCATGAGGTCAATACTTAATTGACATCTGAATTTATTTTAGGTTTCCTTTGCTCAAGCACAATTTATTGCTCAGGATTTGAGGCAAAGAATTCTGCCTTTGAAAGATGACAAAGTACAGGCATTTTTTTGGGTGTTCAAAAAAAAGGGAAAGGTTGGTATGCTATCCTCTGATTTTATAATTAGGTAACTGTCCTGGGTTTGGCAAACATGGGGTTAATTTTCACCAGAAGTTGAGGTGGAACACAACCAATACAGGTGACCCAAACTAGACAAAGGTGGTATTCCATACCATATGATGTCATGCTTAGTGTAAAAGGAGGCTATTCAGGAAGAATCAGTGCATGGCTTCAGGATGTGAAACTCAGGGATGGCTTGGCTTCATGACACGTCTGAGCTGTACACTCTGATTTGTACGGTTTGGTAAAAATTGCATTGTGTATCGTGAGTTTTGTATATTTAAGTCCTGTTGTTGTTATTTCCCTCTCTGTGTGCTGTCCGAGCAAACTGTCCTTATTGCAACCCATGGGGTTTGCCTCTGTCTCACCATTTTTCCCACTGCTGGAGAGGGTTTGCACAAGTGGCTGTGGTACTCAACTGCGGGGGCTGAACCATGACAGTAGCATTTCGAGTTTACATTGTTTTCTGGGCCAGATGATGCTTATGAAGTGAAAACAATAGAGGCTTGAGCTGGTTTTGGCTGGGATAAAGTTAATTTTCTTCATATATCTAGTATGGGACTGTGTTTTGGATAATGCTGAAAACAGTATTCTAACACAGGGATTAGTTACTGCTAAGCAGTGCTTACACAGAGCCAAGGCCTTTTCTGTTTCTCACAACATCCCACCTGTGAGGAGGCTGGAGGTGCACAAAGAGTTGGGAGGGGACACAGCCAGGGCAGATGACCCCAATCAACCAAAGGGTTATTACATACCATATGCCATAATGCTAATCATACATGAGCATGTTTGTTTGTCTCACTAACTCACTGTTACACGTGACACACGCCTGCTTTCTTGGAGATGACTGAACCCCTGCTTGCCAATTGGAAGGGGTGAACAAATTCCTTGGATTGCTTTGCCTGTGTGTGTGGTTTTTGATGTACTGTCTTTATCTCAATCTGAAAGTTTTCTTGCTTTTAGTCTTTAAATTCTCTCCCCTATCCAGCTGTGGGGGTGTGAATAAGCAGCGGTGTGTGGCTTAGCTGCCAGCTAGAGCAAACGCACCACAAAGTTAGAAGTATGTGACTGGAGGAATGCCTGTGTAAATATTTCTGTGTATCAGATGAATTTTAAAATTTCATTCTATCTTTTTGCAACTGATTAAGAACCCTAGATATGGTGTGCTATATACATTTTAACATACAGTCTCTAAAAAAAAAAATTCATGTTATCTTCCAATGTACAGGATTGTGTGTAATTTGTTTGTAAACATAGAACATGTAGAACATATTCAAAGAACATTCCAACATCAATTGAATACATGTTGAGTATGAAATTACTCTCTATAGCTCATTAGAATCCCTGAGAAAAAACAGAGACGTTTACGGATGGAAGTGTGATCATTAGCAGCTTTCTATCGTGGTAAATTAACATATCTTATTTTTAATTGCTTAAGAAACAGTTGTATGAACAAAGTCCTATTTTTTCATTCTTATTTTGAGTTGGGTTTATTGTTTTGTTGTCTGGAAAAGTTTTACTGAAAATGAATTTAACAAGGCTGACGTGTAAGCTGAGTTATGTGCCTCTGAGAAAGGGCTTTGGTATTTTAGAATTTCTAAATTCCTTCTATCAACCACTAAACTAAGATATGCATAAATTACAAATCTAAGATAAGAAAAATAATTCAGAATTCTTGTTCACATTATTCTATTCCCATTTTTAGCTATTAAATAGTAGCCATCAGTTCAGAAGACTATTTAAAAATATTCTGGAGAAATATGAAAGTCACATTACCATCAGTAATTTATCTCTCTAGCAACTGTTAAATAGAAATAAAGGTTGAAACTGAATGTAGTGAAGTGTAGCAATGGAAGAAAGATATGTTTCGGGAATGACCAGATTAATAAATACCTGGAGAAATATTTTTATTTTATTTAATGTAAAAAAAAAGTCAAATACCTTTCCACCTTTATAGCTACTCACAGATACCTATTACTTCAGGATAAAAGAAAAGGTTGGAATTCAGAAAAACAGAATAAATCAGTCCCTCAGTATCTTATTCAAATCTGGACGGGGAGATTTGAATGAGCATGAACACATCCATTTGTTTGGATCCATGCTTCATATTATTTGTTACAAACTGGCCAGATAAATTCCAAGTTTGATCCCAATCACACACACTCCACTTTTTTTGCTCAGTTCTTCAGCTATCTTATTTTTCTTAATCTTGATCTCTTTCTTCTGTTCTTGCCTGTCACATATATTTGTTCTGCTCATTGTCAGGAGTCGGGTTTTGAATCATCTCTCCCTCCCAATGCTTTGTTCCCATGATACATTTTCCAGCCACATCCTCTGTCGTGTCATACCTTTAATTCTTCAAGTTTCTTCTTCTCTTTTGCACCTTCAAATCTTTAATTCAAGTTGGTTATGACTCTTCTGCCACACAAAAGCAGAGACTGTGTAAATCCCACATAAATCTACATCTGAATGTCAACTGATACAGTGTTACTTTTTAAACTTTGTACCACTCTCTCTGTACCCTGGAGTGTCATAGATGTTTCTCTTTAATTATCTTCCTTCTATTTGTCTATCGTGTTCTGATTAATAGATTGAGTGGGGGTGAACAGCTAAGTTAGTATTTCACTGACTGATACAAAATTATCTCAGACCTCAAATAACAAAATGCCTACAGATTCCCAAGAGCTTCTGGCTGGGTCAATTTTTTCCATAACTTTTCACCTATAATACAGACATAAAAGTATTAAATGTCTGCTTACCTTGTGGCATTATATGCTGAAACACTTCTGATAAAAAGATGGTTTCAAATGACGACACAGGAGGACTAACGTCCATTGCATCAATAGCATCTGGTTTGTTTGTTTAAACAAATGAGCATTGAAAGATTTGAGAATAAACAAATCATAAAGGGTTGCAAGGACTGTGGCACATTTTTAATTGGGAAGCAATACAAAAATTTGGTAAATTTTCTTAGAATTGGATGTTATATGGCCTTCATCCATTATACACATTGAGGCTTGACCTCAATGCACTAAACTTTTTGAGGAGAACAAAGTAATAGTACGGCATTAGGATACGGGACAGTGAACTTCAGTGTAAGCTGTTTTGAGAAAATGGTTATCTGAAGATACTGTCACAGTTAAAGCAGGAACTAAATTAAGTTGTATGAGCTGTATGAACAGGAGGTAAATTCATCATCAGAGATGAAGTCAAAGTAATACAGAAATGAGACTGCTGCAGTTCAGAATGCCCTCATTGCTTGTTAGGAGCATTACTAATTCTGAGGTATTCTGTTGAAGAACACTAAGAAAGGCAATTAAGAGAAATAAAAAAGCCAAGTGTAAATACAGTAGAACACATTCTTCACAGATTTGGAACAAAGGCCATCTCAGTGTTTGAAATGGTAATCATATTACATCTACAAAGTTGTTAATGTGATGTGTATAGAGCAAAGTCATACTCTGAGAGGAACTAGAAGAGAAAAAAAAAGAATGGGAAACAAAGACACTTGCAAAGCAGGCAACTGCTAAAATGAAAAGCACTACTCTCTCTTTTAAAATGTTCAAAATACTGCTAATGTGCTTGGGCTCTTTTCCTGCTATGACTGAAAAAATAATCAGGATTTATTAAACATATTTGTTTTCTCCTGAAAATGTCAGGTTTTTTGTTTAATTAGATTTGAAGACCATGAACAAAGAGACAGCTTCGTACATGCAGGATCAAAAGTCAATGAAGCTCTGGAATTTATGCAGTCTGAGGACTCAAGCCATTTATTTAATTCTTTCTGCTTAAAATTAGTTTTCACTAACCCACAGGTGACATTTGCAGGTATCTTTGGAGATCTGCTTTAGACAAATGATAATGAGGGAAAGAAGATTGGTCTTAGTTCTCCTTCACTGTGACAGCACCTTTGCCATGCTGTAATGCAGTGAGTGTGTCTCAAAGGCCATTCGAAGACACACTTCAGTGAAAGACCTATTTAAGTGAGACCTTGGCATAAAACAATGATTAAGACCCTTGTTGTTGAAAAACTAATGCATTTTTACAGATAAAGGGCTGGATAGCATCAGCATTTTATCTTGTGTACTGGAATTAACTTGTCTATTTAATTGTGGCAATCAGAAAAAACTACCTTACAGAAGGGTCAAGGGGGAATGTTGAAAACCAGACGGTTGTTTTGAAAGGTTGAGTGTTTGGATTCAGTCAGTTACTGGTATGCTACTGGAATAAGAAAAAAATGTAGAGATTACATGGAAAAATTCATAACGGTGTATTGTTTTGTCAGCTGTAGGCTTTGTTATGCTGATTGCCACAGGATGGAAAATAAAAACAAGTATCAACATTACAAAAACCTAATGAATTAGAATATATGTATGTGGTAACTGAGCATATTGGCTACATGCTGTATATGTAGATTTTAAAATTAATGTTATGCAAGTAAATAAATGAATCTGTATCCTCTCTATTGAAAACCTCTTGCTTGGTTTAACAAGATGTATTAATGAATGAGTTAAAACTTTGCTACATTTACATTGTTAATCTGCATCTACAGGTTACAGTTAATCTCACTTCAACATTTTCTCAGGTACTCCTACTTAAAAGTAACATAGAAGAGGAAATGGTAGTAAATCTTAAGGATTAGTTTTTCGCAAGAGGAGAAATATCTGTGTATCACAACTCTTGGTGATGTCTATATGGAATCAGTGACTGGAAGCAACTTAATGTGATTAAACTGATCCTTGTCAGGTCAAACTGGTACACCTTGTGATTCATTGCATCTGAGGAGAGAGGGATTAAAGGAAAGCAGTAGCATGGTCTGAATGACAGCCAGAGAAAATCTTGGCAGTCTGGAGCTATATTATCAGCCAGCTGAAGGAAAGTAAAGTTGTATCAGGAAGAACTGTGTTTAATTTTCAAGCATGCCCTATTGCCCTGTTGCACTGACTATAAACTACAGGCATATGCTAAAATACTTGAAATATTTGCCTAACTCTTTTTTTTTTTTTTTATGTTTTGGAGGCAAACCCCTAAAATATTAATATTACTGCTATACTGATACTTCTACTATATTTTCCTGCTATGGGTATAACTTGAATCCAACTAATTCTGAAGGGTTTACTGCTCCCTTTTAAAATGTCATATTGACTTCTGTACTGATGAGAAACTATGAAATTCCTCAGTTATTTTTAGCATATATCAGAGCATAAATCAATAAAGCTCACTTCTGTTTTGGTTTTGGTCTTATAATCCAGTATAAAAGTAGCAGGGGGGGATAAAAACCACTTAAGAAGAATGTAATTGTAATATGTCCATGACTTGAAATTTCTCTGATGCTTAATATTAAATTTAGTTTTGCTGCTAAAATTATTTTTCAAAGAAAGAGAAATGAAGCCTGGCAATCCTCATGAGACTTGCCTTGAGCAGCACCAGAAGTTATATCAAACATGCAGTTGCTCACATTTGCAGACCAGAATGTATAAGATATTAGGAGTCTCATTGACACTTTCAAACCCATCTGCCCCTGCCTTAAATGACTGTGTAATAAATGTATGTGAAATGTAATATATGAATAAAGCTTTATTATCTTTTTTTACTTTTTTTTACATTTTTTAATGTATTATAGGGTTTCTTGGAAACAGAATTTTTAGGATTTCACTAATTCTGTCATAATTATCCAATAATACCCTAAGACTACATTTTACCTGCATTACAATTAACTTTAACCTAGGAGTAAGACGCTTTGCCAGGAGTTCTAAAAACAATTGCATGTATATGTATAAATATTCATGTATATATACACATGTACGTGTATAAGTACATGAACATATTCAGAATCTTGCAGCTGCACATCAATGTGCACATGTAGGTTCTGATCTTATAGCAGACAGCACCATGCAGGTGAGTGGAAACTTCAGCTTTTCCTTTGCTAAGCAAGGAAATCCTGTGCACAATTTAGCATGTTTGAGGGAAAATAAATTAGATTTTTTGAAATATTTATATATAGATTTGCCTGGTCAGTATGCTTACTATCATTAATACAGTTTCACCAGAAGCAACTTATCCTTTTGCCATCTGAGAAGATGCCTCAAAGGTCACATACTAAGGTCTGTGATGTCACACAAACAGGACATCACATAAATATGACACACAAGTAGGATTTCCAGTGACGAAAGTAATTTCTGAAAGTATATTCGTCAAACTTAGTATGCACATTGAAACCATATTTGTAAGACAGATGGACTCAGAACCCTTTTTTAAGATACCTCAGTTTGCCACAGAATTTCTGAGTAAGTCTGAAAAGTTTTATTTTTACAAGACCAACTTAACTAATGTAACATATAGCATAGTCAGTAGTAGCAAGGTGCAATAAGGGTTAATACAGTCTTTTTACCCCTGCAGAAATAAATAATACATTTCTCACTGCATCTGTGAAGTTTCATTCTGAAGGTTGCATAGAGGAATGAATATAGAGGCAGGAGTTAATCTGTTTGAAGAATAAGCAATTACAAATGCATTCAGTTTAAGTGCATATTACGTAAAGCAAATATAATGATTGTGGTGTGAACATTCATTAACTGTAGTTTTGTTTTGATATTTGTTATGAATATATTATAGATATATACATAGAATTAGCTGTTAAGATTTAATTACATGTTTGATAAACAGAAAATTTGCACTACGATTATTTGTGTAACTTTAGGACAAAGTGAGATAATTTTATGTGTTCGTGACAATCATATGTTTAATAATTAAACATTTTCATCTGAAATTAATGCATAAAATAAGAAAAAATGCTTTGATACATAAAACAAACTAACCCAAGTATTTGGAGAATTTTCCCACTGAGAAGATACCAAATAATGCAGTCAAGTACAGTACAGCGACAATCAACTGAACACAGAAATACCTGTAAAAGAACTGGAAGTGGAACAAGTACTAAGTGAACTTCTGCACTACAGTTAAAAGTCTTGCCAAAACATAGACCTCTGCTGAGAACAGTTCTGTATTAAGGATCAAGCCAATAATGTTTTTCTATGCTTTGTGTTGTAATTTGTTCATTTGAAGCTTGCATTGCTGCTTGGTCTAGTGGCTTTGCACTCCATGGTGTTGGCTATATGTATGCTACAGCTTTATCAGAGCAAATAGTCCTTGTGTTTTAGAGGAAAATTTAACTGACATTACCTTCGTGTTTCGACTGTACTTGTTGTATATTGAATGTATCACACTGTAAGTTCAGAACCATGAACATTTCCTGACCCCTACTCAAGCACAACCACAGCATTTAAAAAAAGACTTATAGTAATGATTAGAATGGAGTAAAATTTTGATTTTGTATTTCTAACTGTACTAAATATGTATTAAAAAAAAAAAGGGAAAAAAAACCCTTCTGTAACTGAGATGTGTTTTTGTAAGCCTTACCAGGACAAACATTCCATCGAAAGAAATGATCTAACCTCCTATCCTGAACCCATCTGTGCATGATGATACTTTCATACTGGTAAATTAATTATGGGTCACATTACCAATTTTCCCTAATACATACACAGTTAATCAACTATACCAGACAAATTATCATAAAAACAACCTTTACCAACAACATTTTGATTTGCTTAATTAAAGAATGGTAACCACACTAGACTATCATACCAATGCTGGTAAAATAAAGACAGAATTAATTTCTGATCCCCTTAGTGGTCCTAAGCTTTCAAGTAAATGGGAATGAGTGAGAAACTATTTATTAATGAATTTTTAGAGTTTTGGTTACTTCATTGAAGAGAAAATACAAGTCAGGTGGAGTAAAATTTCCACACCTGACATGAACATTCTATTTATATAAACAACACAAGTAGATCTGTTAGGAGAGGCCTGTTCAGTATCATGTAGTGAATGAAAAGATAGAAAAATTGAACACTGTGATGGCACAGATAGTTTATAAATTAACTGTTGCTCAAGCATGGATCCAGATGAACTCAGTTTACCCAGTAAATGTCAATGATACTAACATTCTTCCTCCAACAAGATATTTACAATACAATTTATGAACAAATTATTCCAACTGTGACTATATTCCAACTATGGATTTCTTGAAACACAAAAAGTGTTAACCAAAAATATTTGAGTTTGTATCTAAGACATTTGGAAAAATCAGAACATGGCCTCACTCCTATGAGAGTGAGGAATACAAGCCATTCCCCTTTCATCATACATGTCCTTCACCAACTTCAGAGTCCAAAGAAACCAACAGGAGTCAGGGAAGAACTTTGGAATTCTTTTCTTTTTCCCATTGGATTAGCATAATAAATGTGTTTGAACTACTATATGTTTCAGGGAAAGAAAGAAAGAAAGAAAAAAGAAAGATGTGGGATGTTTATTTATAAAGTTTCAGTAACAGAAAATCATTTAATGTCTTGGTAAATTTTTCCAACATTTAATTCATGTCTAACAAGAAAATGTGTTTCATATTTCTGGTGTGAGCTCAAATAGCTTGAGCTTCCACCCATTGCTTCTTCTCCATTAGGCTGAAGAACTTTCCATTAATCAGATAACTGTTTCTCACGAGGGACCCACAGACTGTGATCATGTCACCATCAACCAGTACCTTGATAAGCTGTGGGGAGCAAGTTCCTTTCAAGTCAAGTATTTATGATTTAATGAACTGTTTTTTGTTACATAAAAAATAATTTAAAATCCCTAGTAAAATTATGTATATGAATCTTTTTATATTAGTGGTTGGACCAAGAAGCAAAACCTAACAAGTCCATCAAGATACACTGCTAACGAAAAGGATTTTGTATTTTGCAACTCACTACATCAAAACTGATCGATTATCAGTCAAAGGAAGAAGTTACGTGCATTCCCAACATTTGAATTTGTATTCAAGGGAGATACTAAGCTGAAGAGATAAGACTTAGTTTTCATAAGTTCATATTAATTTCAAATAATTATATTAACTCTCTTTAATTAATTTTTAGTCAAACCCTGTAGCAGCAGTTCCATTATTTTCTTCAGGATCGATATCATATTGTCAGGCTTATAATTAACCAGATATATTCCCCAGGTTAATTTACCCTTTCTAAGTAGTGACATGGCATCAGGTTTATACTGCTACTCAGAAATTTCTGCAGTCCTCCAAAACTTGCTTAAATCTTGCATAAATAAATGTGCCAATTTTAAAATGTTTAATGTTAATAAGTGCTGCTTAATATGCTTATGAGTTAATAGCAGAATTCGAGTGTTTATCATCATTATCACATGAATTCTGTATCTAGCTGTTCTTCAAATATAGATATACTGAGTATTTCGCCTTCTCTGCATTGTTGCTGATAATGGTAGTACGTCCTTCTATAACAGCCCACTATCATGCAGATGATTTTTCAGTGTCTGTCAACAAGGGATAAGTGAATGAAGACCAGACGTTTTGTACTTAAATGTTTCAAGTTCATAAGGCAACAAATAAAGCAGTATAAATTTACTTTATTGATACTAGAAGTCATGCAAGTCCTATTAAACTATCACTTTGCTTTACCAGGTCATCAGTAGAAAAAATAATAAATAGTGAAATTAAAAGTGCAAGATCAAATTTTTTGATAGTTCAGGCTGAGTAGTGAAAGGAAATTAAACTCTTCTTCTGAACTTGTAAATAGGTATTTAACAGCCATTGCCCTCCACTGCTGAAGCAAAGGCTTATTAGCTAACAAATGGTCAATGGTGTTTCTCTATTCAGGGTGACTTATGACTGAGAATATTGACACTAGTGGAATTTGTTTCTCTTAACAGTGCAAGCAGTTGAGGGGCAGGATTTTTTAAAATGTAGCTGTTGCAGTTTTGTGAGGTTGTGCTGCTGAGACGGGTTTTGTCAGCAGCAGTTACAGGTTTCTGCCAGCCTCAGTGTAAACTTCAGGCAATTCAAGGCCACAGTTGCAGCCAAGAGATAGTCATAACACCTCTGAGAATCACATATAGGAGAAAAAAACGCAGAAGCAGCTGCATTTTGCCACCCGAGAAGGGAGTGAGAAGATGTAACGAGCTGTGCAGACACCAACGCTGGGAAAGGGTTGGAGAGGAGGCGCCCCAGGTGCTGGAGAGAAAGATGCCCCTGCAGCCCGTGGAGAAACCCATGGAAAAGGCCGAGACCCCACTTGCAGCCCCTGGAGGGGATCCACGCTGGATGGAGCAGGTGAAGACATAGAGAAGAAAAAGCCCCTGCCAGCACTTGCAGCCATGAGGAGAAACAGAGAGAGAGAGATGAGTGAGCGAGAGTTTTGCATTGGAACAGGTATACTGGGGGAGGCTTATAACCCCGTGGAGGACTGGGACTGAGAGACATTGTGATAAAGAGAAAAAGCCCTATGGGAAAGAACTCATGTTGGAGAAGTTTGTGGAGGACTGTCTCCTGTGGGTGAGACCCCACGGTGCAGCAGGGGGAGGGCGTGGAATGAATGCCCCCCCTCCGGCCGAGAAGGAAACCAACATGCAAGGGACTGATCAAAGGCCGCATCTCCCAGTCCCTACCCCCCTGTGCTGCGAGCAGAGGGAAGAAAGGAGCAAGATCATGGCTAAAGGGAAGTCTGCTTAGAATGGAGGGGTGGGGGGAAGGTGCTACTGAGAACCCCATTTTCGCAGTTCCTGCCCCCCCCACCCCGTGCTGTGAACGGGGTGGAAGAAGGAAGAAAAATCCTGACTAAAGTCTGCTAAGGAGGGAGTGGTGGGGGAAAAGTGTTTTAAGATCTGGTTGCATTTGTTTTAAGATCTGGTCATGCTCCTGACTCCCATTTTCTGTTCTTTGTAGTGTAGCGTAATAAATTAGGTAGTTTCTCTCTTCTTCACTCTGTGTTGAGTCTGTTTTGCCCATGTCATTGCTGAAAGGATGATCTCTCCCTGTCCTTATTTTGTTTCCAGAGCCTCTTAATATATATGTTTTCTCCCCTGTCCAAATAAGAAGGGGAGTAATAGACTAACTTTGGTGGGCGTCTGGCCTACAGCCAGGGCTAAACCACCACAGTAGTACATACAATCAAGTGTTTTTATTCCTGTGATCACACTGTCTTTAACCATCACAGTATCTAATGCGAAATCCCTGTATGTCAGACAGTGGTCTACTGGAAAGCTGAGGCATACTTTTAGAAATAGCAGCAGCAATCTATAGATAAATTATCCAGTGTTTTTCCTGTGTATTATAACGTGAAGACACCGTTATCCAACATTGTTTACTTCACACATTTCAATGCCTCAAAATTAATTAGTACAACATTTCAGATAGAACACTACTCCTCCTCTTTCATTCAGTTGATCTGTAAGTGATTTATAACCATTGATTTCAAGAGTCCAATAATGTGAATCCCAAGTCTTCTATTCTTCTTTTGTGGGTTTTTGTCTTGTTTTGCTATGTTTTAATTTTCCTTTCCCCACAGAGGAACATATCAGAACAGTTGGGGCTGACTTGAGCTACTAGTGCAGGGTAGGATTGCAGCATAGCTCCCAAACATTCTTGAACATTTTGAAGCAACTTGCAACATATTATACATCCATTTTTTTCAGCATTCATGTAACATTCATGTTTTCACACAAGGTTTTTGTGTTCACAAGCAGGAATGACTTTCCAGCCATGAGGAATGCTCATGAACATTCATGACTATATATTGCCTTCTGATGAAATCTGGTGCCAGAACATCCCTGACTTTGCAGCAGATGAACTTCATTCTTTCACAGGCCCACCACTCCTGTTGCTTTCAAAACAACCCAACTTTGAGCAGAAATTACAAGTTGGTGATCAGTTAATATATTCACAGAGCTTTGTAGCAGGTGAAAAATTACTTGTATAAACTGACCTTAGTGGCTACTGTAAAACAGTCTAATTATTGTATTCTTAGAGTCACTGTAATTAATGTAATCTCCAAGCACTAAGATATTAATATTTCAGGTTGCAGATTGTCTGTAACATTTGCTGCACAAGCTGGTGGTTTAATGTGCAGGCTGAGTCATAATTCACTCCTAATCTTTCAATACCGTACCTTTAAAGTGCCAGTTCTTAGTAAATAGCTGCTGTAAAACTATAGGTTTGAACTTAGATCTTGTTGAAAATTGGCAATTAAAAACCAACAGTAGCCTAATACAAAAATTAAATTTTCAAAAATATTGTATCCACTGTTTGGTATAGATCTTCAAAATCTTAGCCATTTTTAATGGAATTTAAAGAAACAGAACATAATGATCTTGTTTCCTATTTGAGTATTATCAAAACTTAGAAGTGTGAAAGTCTTGCAAAATGTTGAGACTATTTTTAAGTAACTTTTTTTATAACTTTGCAAGGCGTGAGATGTAGGTGACTTGGTTAAATAACCAAGTGTGTTAAATAACCATGTGCTGTTAACCTTGGAGTTCTTGACACAGTTCAAGCATATTTCAATAACCTAAGAGATTAACAGAAGGTATTGTATTTGTGTTGAAAGGGATTTGAGCTGCAAATGAACATTTCTCCTTGAGTTACACCTAGCCTGCTTAGAGGATTTGAAACTATGAAGAGTTTTAATAAAAGTGCTTCTACTAAATATATTGTTTATATGTATAATGAGTATAATGCCACTTACTTTTAAAAAGTGCCCTTGGCATTGAAATTCTGAAAGCAAACTAGAATGTAGATGTAGAGAGATGAAAGTAATATTGCAATGCATTTGGTTATTGCTTTGTTTTGGGTTGTAATCTTTTTTGGGGGGGTGAATTTTATATGCTGTAGGCTAAATTTTTTACACTGCTCTAGTAGACTAGTTAATACATACTGAAGACTAAAAGATAAAAAAGCGATACAATATTAATGACCCATTCAAATTAATTAGTCTTATTAGTAATTTTATTTATAATTATGAATGAAAAAAATATTAATATTCAATTGCAGTTTTATAGGCATTCTTTACTTAGGCATAAGGATATGCATAAGTTTAATGTTTCATTTGGCTTATTTTAAGGAAACAGTATTGGTTTGCAGATAATGACAAAAATGCAATTCATTATTTTTTGGAACTAATGGACACAGAATTGTGAATTCTTATGAGTCTTGTCATTTAGCCATATGTATGATAAATCTTTCCTGACTTTCCTGACTCACATTTAAGGGCATTTTTTAAATTTGGAACTTAATATGCACCTTAAAACATTTTTGCATTTCTCTTCTGAATGACTATACTTTGTACTCTGGAATTGACTCATTAGAAGAAAGAAGAGTTTCCAAAATGACCGTTTAATGAATTTTGTTATGACTCAGGCAGCCTATGATAGCCAAGTTCTTTCTTCCCATCCTCTACAATTATATAACAGCTATAGTGACCTCCAAAGAGGACATTCTTTGCTTCCAAAGGTCATTCACATTTCAAAGTTTGTTACTTTGTTGGTACCTCCTAAAATTTGCACCATCCTTCAAAGACACTAATCATGTCTGTCATGCGTGTACCATTCAAATCTTTTTCTGTCCCTTCTTTAATAAATGCAGTAAATTACTTACTTTCAGATGCATTTTTTCTCAATAAATATATATATGTTCTACAAATTCTGGCAGCAGTATGTTTTAGTGTGCTTTGTGCTACTGTTTACATAGGTGTTTAGAAAAATGTACTATATAAAACACCTTAGACTTTATGCCTTGTTCTCTATCACGGGTATCAATAGCTTCTGCTTGCAATGAAAAATTTTCAAGGATCTGTTATTTGCATCTGCAGTGCAAAATTTTCAAGGATCTCTAATATGCATCTGTTTATTAGCACACCTACCTATACTTCCAATCTTCATCATTCCAAAGATGATGAGACCCAAAGACTGGTTGGCAACTCAAAGCACAGCTGTGGGACATTAATAGCAAAAAATAGATGAGTAATAAGGCAGAGCTTAGCGTAATTTAGCTTAGCTTAGTTTCAGTTCTCTTATTTTCTCTTAGCTTTTCTACATTTAAACTAAGTCAGATCTATTGCTCAAGCCAGGTGGTGTCAGCAGTGGGATGTCTTAAGCACTGCAGGGAGAGTTTTCTTACGTTTTGGAAATTCTGACAAATGGCCAAAGCTTGATAGGAAGGCAAAGGGTGTCTCAAGACTAGAAAGAGCTGGGAAGAAACATAACGCAATATTCCATATGTGCATGTGTGATAGATAGGAGCAGATGATTTATCTCTCTATCAGATTATTTAACTTTCACACACAAGTTACTCGTCAAGCTAATTGTTCTAACAATTCTGTAGGGTTTCTTTATGGCCCTGCTCCATAAAATTTCTTGGCATGAGTTTAATTTTTGCTAAAACACTAGTCTTATTTCAAATGTTTAATGTGAATCATGTAATAAATGATGCTGTTGATTGTTGTGCTTAATTGCAGAAAGTAGTTGTTCAGTATGTATATATTCCAAGCAACCATATTTCTCCACAGAAAATATTAGCAGCAATGGATCTGATTTTATATACATATATGTTTCATCTTTGATATTAATGCAGTTCCAATACAGATAACATTGAGTTAGTGTGAGAAATTTATTTAAAATTACTGTTATTCCTTTCTTAAACATGAATGTGGGAAAGGAGAAAGCTAACAAAACCCATATGTAAATGTAACCATCTTCCCACATTTTATTTTTCTAAATTGTTTTACTTTGCTTTCAGAGTAGAAGTGCTTTATGCTGTTATAAATCACAGAATCACAGAATCACAAGGTTGGAAAAGACCTTTAAAGATCATCAAGTCCAACCATTCCCATCCTATGCTAAACCATATCCCTAAGTACCTCATCTACTCTTTTTTTAAACACATCCAGGGAAGGTAACTCAACCACCTCCCTGGGCAGCCTGTTCCAGGCCCTGACAACTAATTCAGTAATCATTTTTTTTCTAATATCTAATCTAAACCTGCCCTGGCACAGCTTCATGCCATTTCCTTTTGTCCTGTCGCCTGTCACCTGGCTGAAGAGACCATCGCCCACCTCTCTACAACCTCCCTTCAGGTAGTTGTAGGTGGTGATAAGGTCCCACCTCAGCCTCCTCTTCTCCAGGCTAAACATCCCCAGCTCCTTCAGCCGCTCCTTAGATTTGCCCTCCAGCCCTTTCACCAGCCTGGTTGCCCTTCTCTGCACTCGCTCAAGGATCTCAATGTCCTTCTTATGGTGGGGAGCCCAGAACTGGACACAGTACTCGAGGTGTGGCCTCACCAATGCTGAGTACAGAGGCACAATTACTGCCCTAGACCTACTGGCCACACTGTTTTTGATACAAGCCAGGATGTCATTGGCCTTCTGGGCCGCCTGGGCACACTGCTGGCTCATATTCAGCCTGCAGTCAACCAACACCCCCAGGACCTTCTCTGCCTGACAGCTCTCCAGCCAGTCTCCCCCAAGCCTGTAGCACTGCATGGGGTTGTTATGTCCCATGTGCAGCACTCTACACTTGGCCTTGTTAAACTTCATCCCATTGGTCTCAGCCCATCATTCTAATCTGCTCAAATCCCTCTGAAGAGCCTCCCTACCCTCAGGCAGATCAACACTTCTTCCCAGTTTAGTGTCATCTGTAAATTTACTGAGGGAGCATTCACTCCCTTCATCAAGGTCACTGATAAAGATGTTGAACAAGGCTGGACCCAGGACTGAGCCCTGGGGGACGCCACTCATGACCGGCCTCCAGCTGGATTTAGTTCCATTCACCACCAGCCTTTGGGCCTGGCCATCCAGCCAGTGTTTAACCCAGCAGAGGGTCCACCTGTCAAGGCCAGTTGCAGCCAGTTTCTCAGTCAGAATGCTGTGAGAAACCGGGTCAAAGGCTTTTTTTTTTTTTTTTTTGTCCAGACAGACCACATCCACAGCCTTCCCCTTGTCCATTAAGCGTGTCACCTTGTCATAGAAGGTGATCAGGTTAGTTTGACAGGATGTATCTTTTGTAAAGCCATGTTGACTAGGCCTGATCCCCTGGCCATCATGCATGTGCTGCATGATAGCTCCCAAGATCACAGAATCATAGGGGTTGAAAGGGACCTCGAGAGATCATCAGGTCCAACCTCCCTGCCAAAGCAGGCTCCTAGCTTATATTGCACAGATGGGTGTCCAGACAGGTCTTGAATGTCTCCAGAGAAGGAGACTCCACCACCTCCCTGGGCAGCCTATTCCAGTACTCTGTCACCCTCACTGGGAAAATGTTCTTCCGCAGGTTGGTGTTGAACTTCCTGTGCTCCAACTTGCAGCCAGTGCCCCTTGTCCTGTCTCCACAGACCACTGAAAAGGGGCTGGCTAATTCCCCCTGAATTCCGTGCTTAAGATACTTATAGAGACTAATTAGATCCCCCCTTAGTCTTCTCTTCTCAAGACTGACCAGCCCCAGCTTATTCAACCTCTCCTCATAGGGGAGATGCTCCAGGCCCTTAATCATCTTTGTAGCCCTTCCTTGTAATCTCTCAGGAGATCCCTGTCCTTTTTATAGCCAGGAGCCTAGGACTGGACACAATACTCCAGGTGGGGCCTGACCAGGGCAGATGACCCTCTCCATGATCTTCCCTGGGACTGAGGTCAGACTGACAGGCCTGTAGTTTCCCAGATCTCCTTCCGACCCTTTTTATACATGAGTGTAACATCTGCCAGCTTTCAGTCGAGTGGAACTTCCCCAGTCTGCCAGGATTGCTGATAGATCATGGAAAGGGGTTTGGCAAGCATATATACAGTGTTTGCATGGACAGTTGTACAGGAAAGGAATAGAAGGGCAACAAATTGAGCTAAAATAAACAGTATGTGACAGGTAAAAAATGCAGTGAAAATGCTGATTTCACTCAAATTTATGGTAATTCTTGGGTTAGTGTTTGATGCATTTGCAATCTGCTGAATAAACTCAGAAAATCTAAGATTAATTTCTAACATCTCACATCATATACTGGCAAATTAAATCCTGATTGCTTATACTTTCCATTTCAATTTACAATTGAGAAAAGTATTCAATAACTGCGCATTATTTACTTTAACAATTATTATTACTTCAGCGTAGATTTATTCAAAATCTACTTGAACAAATAAAAATAATCAGCATTTTGTGATTGAAATTTTGATCCTTTTTTAACAGAAGATGTGTGAAAATCATTTCAAGGGACAAGATAAATTTGTGGGTGTTCAACAACCAAGGGCCAGGAAAGTTCTCTTGTTTGAGAAGTCTGTGATGAAGGAAAGTATGTCCAAAACACACTGTTGAAGCTTGAGTATCTACAGGCACATGAACTGAATTGTAGAGTCTGTCAATGAAAGGTCATATGAAACACTGAACTTCCTTGGATCTCCTCTGGTACAGGGACAATTAACAATACATGAAATGGAATATTTAAAACTTATGAATCAGCCTACTTTAAACAGGAAGTCTTCATTCAAACATAAAAAAGTCAAGAAAGACATTACCCAGATTCACTGACCTTTTCAAGCATGACAGTAGTGCTGTAAAAATAAGCAGTTGTGTTAAATATCCCTGTCACATTTCCCTGTCAAAATGGTTGATTGATGAAATTCTATATGTTTATTGTCTGCAACTGGTATCTAGATTTATATTTTGAGAGAACAAAATGTACACAAATATGTCCAAATTTAAATCCACTTGTAGCACATCAACAAGACAGAACCTCACAGCTCTGTGGAAGAGACCTTCCCTGACTTTTCTTAAATGAAATTAACAGTGTTGACATTTCAATTACCATCACTGAAAATATGCGTGAAATCTTTTAGCTGAAACAAATAGAAAATTTCACACATTTCATAGCTGCTTTTCATAACTACTTTTCATGCCTCCCTACAAGTTTAAGCAGATGCCTCATCAGTGATGTGCCGAGGTTTCATTTACTATCATAAATGTTAGACATTTTTAAAATGGAAGGTCAGAACCTGAATAAAAGGACAGAAGTTGATTTCTGTTTCCTAGCAGGCAGTGAATAGCCTCAAAAAGTCATAAACATATAATTATCCCATTTGCACCTTTTTCCAGAAATATTAGTGTCACATATTTTAAAGAGCCTAAGAAGTGAACTATTCTTCCTTACTTGAAGTGATTTTATCTTTCAAAGTAAGAATTTCTACCCAATAAGAAAATAGAATTTCCAAAAATTTGTTATTTATCTTTCTGCTGAAGCCAATGTTCTGCAAAATCATTTTAAAAAAACCCCAAAACAAACCAAACCCTCAAAACTTTCTCTCAGGAGTTATTTTTCCCAAATTAAAATACACTTGCTGAAACTAGCTTATGTCCCGTGATGTTTTAAACATAGATGGATGCCAGCTGTCCATCAAGTGATCGTCACTCCCCTCCTTAGCAGCACAGGGAAGGGATAAAGATAGAAAAAGCAACCCCAAACTCATGGGTCAAGGTAAAGGCTGTTTAATACAATGAAAAAAAAGGGGTTCATGATTATGCAAAGCAAAACCAAATGATTATTCTCTACATCCCATCAGTAGATGATGTCCAACCACTTCCTGGGAAGCAGGGCTTCAGTATGGATAGTGGCCTCCTCTCCTTATCTCACAGCTTCTTACTGCTGAGTAGATGCCATATGGTATGGAATATCCCATTGATCAGCTGGGGTCAGCTGTCCTGGCTGTGTTCACTCCCAGGATCTTGCACAACCCCAGCTTACTGCTGAGGGAATGGGGAGAAATGTTGGAGAGCTGTGATATGCATCAGCACTGCTCAGTACTAGCCAAAATACTGGTGTCTTAACAACACCTTGCTGGCTACCAAAACACAGCACAGCAATATGAAGGCTGATGTGGAGAAAATTAACTCCATCTCAGCCATACCCAATACAGTCCCAGAGTGATTTCCACGTGTTTCACTCCTAAAAATTTCTGAGTAGCCAGAAAACTGAACTTGTGAGTGCTGAGCTTTCAAAAGGGAACTACAGATATTAAGGCCAGCCTGGTCCACTCAGTGCATCAACCCACCTTTGGTAGGTTGTTTGTCATATTTATACAGGTAGCGTCAAGGAGAGTTCAAAAGCAGAATCAGCTTGTATTTCTCAGATTTGTGGACAGAAGACAGTTCCATAAAATCTTGCAACAGAAAAGGCATTCCAGGATAACTTTCTAGAGTCTCTTTGATTCTACTTTAACATGACAGTCGGAGCTTATTACTTAGTTATCATCCTATTTGCTAAGATGTATATAGCCCATGTAAAAAAGAATCTGGTTCATTGGTCTCTACATTCAAAAAGAGAAATCTTGTGCACAGTTCCTCATTGAATGTTCACACTTTATTAGGGGAACTTATAGAAAAATGTAAACACAGTTACATAGTTACACATAATGTCCAACAAAATGTGAAACCATATTGGTTTTGTAGTTTGTTCTCACTCTCTTTGCACTGCAAGCTAACAAACTACTCTGTCTTATCCTGTAAATAACCTTCTGGAAGAGGCAGGCTGACTGCAGCTGGCTGGGTAACTTAGTTAGAAATGGAAAGATATTTATGTATGGAAACACTGTACCTAGAAACTTTACATTTAAGACATTTTTGTGTTTGGCATGGTATGCATTCTTGGGAAAAGCTGTACTGTAGCTTAAGAGACAATTAATACAGCTTTAATATAAGTGGAATTTGAGTGTCTTGAGAACAGACGGTAGAGTAGCTGTAGTGCCTACAGAATTTAACCCTAACAGTGGAACACCCTTGAAGATAAAGAAAGTGAAGATAGGGGAGTAATAAATAATGAGACCAATGACCAATTAAGAGACAGAGTATACCTTGTTTTCAGCTAAATGGGGTTCCTAACTAGTTTGTGCAGGAATGCGGTTTTGAGACTATGGAGAAAACGGTAAAGAGCATGCTCTGTGAGAGTGGAAGAGGTCCAGAAGAGGTCTTCATCCCTGAAGACCACCTGAAGACGCCCTGAATTTCACTGAACATGCTCTGTCTGGGAAAAGTTAATGTAAATGACTTTGTGGAAATAACTTGCATAACCCTGCCTTTTCTTAGAAATTATAATGAATATATATAGTTAATCTGTATAAATACGAGAAATTTAGGTTTAGATGGTGCACACATTAGGAGGACCAATCCCCCTGTATGCTCAGCACTGGAATAAAGGATACCTGCTTCATAGTCCCCAAGGCTATTGAGTTTTGATGCTGGCTTTTTCAGGCTTCAAATGTAGATGCTTTGTAATTCTCATTGAACCAAAGGCAAAATTGTCTACATATTTACTAATAGTTTTGCTATAATGCTTGTGAAATCAGTACCAAATCAGTTGGCACTAAGGGAGGAAATGAGCCTGCAAATGGTATCTGAGACCTAGTGTTTAAAGTATTAAGCTACCAAAAGTTTTCAGTGAAGTATGTGTCATCATTGCCTTTCTGATCTCACCATAACACAGCAGTAAACTAGAAGGTAGCTACAATTTCTCATAGAGTTCATAATTCTCTTTCACTTCACTAGTCAAGTGCACTCTTTCCAGCTTTCATTTCCTTTTAGTCAATAATGTTGAAAATTTCAAATTGAAAGAACAGTAAAAATTGTTAATAAAGATCAATTTGCTTTATTCAAAACCTTTGTTTACCATTTGGAGAGAAAATATGTCTGTTTTTTTCTGCTCCTTGCAATCCATATATTCATTCTGTGATAAATACAAAAAAATCACGTGACATATTGATGCATAAAGTGCCCTTTCTGTTCGGTAGGAATAGTTTTCATCTTATATGTAGTTCCTAAGGTAACAATATATTTTATAATTTTGGTAGCATGGTACAGCAAGGATGAGAAAGATATAAATCTTCTGGGGGTTAATTACTATTTGTTTTCAATTTCCAAATGCATAAAAATATGTATATCCTGTTCATTACCCTGTTTTTAACAACTGAAGACAAGAGAATGTAGCATTAAGATATCACAATGGTTGGTGACTATAGTACGTGCTGAGAAGAGGATTTTAGTTTTGATTGCCAGTTCCTATCTGCCTGTAATTAGTGATGCAACAGCTGGTAGCTGTGGAAATTATTTTCGTTTCTAGAAAAATGAGGAAAATGCTATAGGAAATTATGAATTATTTAGGCATTTATCTTTTTTCTAACACAAATTATTTAAAAAAAAAAGATTAAAAATATTCAAAACTGTGGTAGGCCTTATCTGTAATAACCCTTAATTCAGGGAGACTTAATGAGACTGCAATCACCAGGAGACTACACATGTTTCAAGGGTCTGTTGTAGTTTTGTGTGGCTGGGTTCTGGTGAGTGGCTGCAGGGGTGGCTTCCGCAAAAAGCAGCTGGAAAACTTCTGCAGGCCCCACAGAGCAAACACCAGCCAATTCAAGGATGGAGTCGTTGTTGACCAAGGCTGAGCCTATCAGCAACGGTCACGGTGCCTCTGGGAATCACTTTTAGGAGGAAAAATAAAACACAAGTGGACCAGAGAACGGAGTGAGAAAATGTAAGAAACTGTACAGACACCAAGACCAGTGAAGTGGTGGGGGGGAGGGGGAGGACATGGGGGAGGTGTGTGGAAAGAGGCACTCCAGGCTCCAGAAAGAAAGTTTCCTTTGCAGGCCATGGAGAAGACCATGGTGGAGCAGGTGTCCCCTTGCAGCCCATGTAAGATGATAGACCCCCACCTGCAGGCTGTGGAGAGGCCCCACACTGGAGCAGGTGGAGACATACAAAAGACTCTGTGACCCACACTAGAGCAAGCCTCTGCCAGCACTTGCAGGCTGTGGACAGGCAGAGACAGAGATGACAGAGATGACAGAGGCAACAGAGACATCTATGACTGAACAGGTTTGATGGCAGGGGGCTTCTGAGTCTGTGGGGACCAGGCTGGAGCAGTCTGAGCCTGAGAGACTGAGAGACATTCTAGGATTCTGTGATTGCACCCCATCGAAACAACTCACACTGGAGCAGCTGGTGAATAGCTAGAGCCCTGTGGGAAAGGACTAATATTGGAGATGCTCATGAAGGACTGTCTCCCATGGGTGGGACCCCATGCTGCAGCAGGGGAAGAGTGTGAGGAATGTTCCCCCACTCAGCTAAGAAAGAAAACATCTCAAGAGGAGCTGACTGAACCCCCCATTCCCCCATTCCCTGACTCCCCCCATGCCACAATGTGGGGGAAAGAATGGAGTGAAATCATGACTAAGTTGAAGTCTGCTAAGAAGGGAGGGGAGGGGGGGAGTTGTTTTAAGATCTGGTCTCACTTCTCATTATCCAACTCTGATTTCACTGGGTGTGCAGTGTAGTGTAATAAATTAGATAACTTACTTTCCTGTATTCTGTGTTGAGTCTCTTTTGCCCATGACGCTAATTGCGGAATGATCTCTCTCTTTCCTTATATCAACTTCTAAGCCTCACAACATATATTTTCTTCCCTGTCCAGCTGAGAAGAGGAATGATAGAGTGACTTTGGTGGGCATCTGGCCTCCAGAAAAGGTCAGACCACCACAAGGTCATTACATATTTTAAGGAATTTTGACCCAGATTATCCAGAGAGTCTATGTTGGAACAAGATATTTCATAGTAAAATGTATGTGGGAAAATGCACCAGCTTCTATTTATTTAGGGTTTCGTTCTCTTTGCTTAGGTTTTTCATTTTTTCTCATTTACCTATCTCCTCTATTGTATTACTGGTTTAGAACAAAAATTTCCTTCACAATTTAAATTGGCAAGCCTGCTTACAGAGAAAGGGAAAAAACCTTACTGCTAAGTTCTTGAGTTTAGTGGTCTGATACTGCTTGGTTTTGGATGACTAGTCAAGTTTATGAAGTGTCATTACTTTCTTTCACGCTTTCTGACCCTCTATCAAAATTGTACCTTTCCCTACATACTGACATTCTATCTCCTTAATAGATGAGGTATATTTCTGTGGCATTGTAGAAGGATAATTGAGGAAAGTGTAATTTATTTTGGGGCATTATGAAGGGAGTATTCTAAGTTATGACAAGTCTACCAGTTCCAGAGGGACTTGAGTAGCTGTAAGAAATATGAGCTCTATGGTCAACAGTGAGGATGCATTTATAGTTAGGAAGCATATATCAGTATTCTGTTACTAGTTAGCAACAATTTGCATACATTTCTGGAGTGCTTTTCCTTTGTTTTAATAATTGCTTACTATTATAGACAGACATTTGGAGGCACCAACTACATTCAAGAGCTTGGTGTCAGTCTCAGTTTAAAGCAATGTGCAAACTTCTTAGGATAAGGTCTTTCTGCTGAAGACAGTAACAATGAAAGTAGATTCAGACTTATAATTTGATGAGTGGAGAAGTAGGAAATATAGAAATAGCTTTCTAGCTACTCTCAGGTTCAGAGTGCATTGCAAATGCCCTGACCTACAAAGCCATAGAGATACCTCTAACTATATGGTATCTTTTTATAATTTGCATGAGATGTTATGTATTCATCACAACAGAACCTCACTGAGACCTGTAAGTATTTCTTTCAATTTTCATATGCATCTTTTTATAAAAAAAAGGGATAATTTTTTTCAGAAGTATTAATCCTATAGGTGTAATGCTATTGAAATTGCATATGGGCTAATAAACAGGTGACTGCATTTACAGTGCTACCCAAGCTTTCACAAAGTTCTTGACTCTGATAGCTGCCAAACCCAGTAGCCTAACAGAGGTGAGGCAGCTCCAGCTCTGTGGCCCTAAATCCTTCTGTGTGTGGCTGAACATGTATTGCCAGTAGGCTGACACACACATAATAGATTTGTGTGTATCTACAAGGCCAGTGACTGAGATGACTCAGAGAAACACATAGAAAACAAACACAGTCAAGTCGAGATAATGTTAACAGCTTGTTGTAGTTTTGTGTGGCTGAGTTCTGGAGGGGTGGAAGAGGCTGCAAGGGTGGCTTCTGCAAGAAACACCTCTAAGTTTTCTGCAGGTCCCAGAGAGTAAACACCAGCCAGCTACAGGCCGCAGTTGTTGTTCACCAAGGCTAAGCCCAGAAGCAATGGTCACAGAGCCTCTGGCAATCACATTTAGGAGAAAAAAAAACCCCACAAGCATCTGCATTTTTCCACCAGAGAAGAGAGTGAGAAGATGTAAGAAACTGTGCAGGGACCAAGGCCAGGGAAGGTGGGGGGAGGAGGCATCCCTGGCGCCAGAGAGAAAGATTCCCCTGCAGCCCCTGAAGAAACCATTGGTGGAGTGGGTGTCCCCCCACAGCCCATGGAAAAGGCCAAGACCCCACCTGCAGTCCGTGGAGAGGCCCCACACTCGAGCAGGTAGAAACATACAGAAGAAGCCATGACACGCGTTGGAGCAATTCCCTGCCAGCACTTGAAGCCCATGGAGAGAGACAGAGACAGAGACATGGGCGAGGGAGAGGGAGATCTGCGCTGGAGCGGGTTTGCTGGGGGGAAGGAGGGACTTGTAACTCCATGGAGGACCAGCCTGGAGCAGACTGAGCCTGAGATACTAAGAAACATTCTATGATTCTATGATTACACCCCATCAAAGTGACCTAATTGTGGAATGATCTCTCCCCGACTTTGGTGGGTGTCTGGCCTCCAGTCAGGGCCAAACCACCATACAGCTTCATCCTATTTTCCTCTCTTGCTGTTCAGAGTGAAAACCTGTAAATAGAAAAAATATACATTAGTATGTATATATTCAGTACAGATCGGTACAGTAACTGACCAGTACAGTCCATCCAGCAAGCATCCATTGGATCCCTTCTCTGCCCAGCAGCTAGTCCCTGAGCATGAGAGACACTTGTGCACAGACGTGTACTTATATATGCCCTCACATATACGCTCACTATGGATCCCACTTGTAACTGGTTGTGTACACCCATCCTAGCCAGTAGCTGAGTCTTGGATTTTCTTGCATTCCCAATCTTCCAGTGGCCTCATATACAAAAAAACTCATGCAAGAAGGGTCTCTCTGCTATCTGGCCTAGAGCAATGGCCTTGCCAAGAGTCCCTTTGCTTCAGCTTTGGCTTGGACAACTGATCTCTCCAGGTAATCTCTCTCAAACCTCCAGATGGCTCTAGAATTCAGCCTGTACTTTCATCCACTTTGCAAATGGGTCTTCAGCATCTTATCGTGTCAGCCTCATGTTCACTGTTAATATCACACTGACATGCATACCCATACCTTGCACACATACTCGGGTCTCTCCAGCTGCTGCTGAAAGAGACACATGTGCCTCAGCAGTGTCTGTCTCCATTTGCTGGCACTCACCCCCTCATTGCCTCTCCATGCACATGGAGGTGAACAGAGCCTAATGCCTGCTTTACTCATGAACCTAAATCAGGGAAGGTCTGCGCTGGGATAAACTATGTAGAATACTGATGCAATGTTTCTAACAACATATTTTCATCATGGAATTGAATAAAGGGCCAAAAAAGGTCAAGTAAACTTAGACCAAGTGAATATAGAATCATAAAATCATAGAATCACTTAGGTTGGAAGAGAGCTTTAAGATCATCGAGGCCAACCACACGCCTAACCCTGCCTAGTCCACCTCTAGACCATGTCCTCAAGCACACCTACACACCTTTTAAATACCTCCAGATATGGTGACTCCACCGCTTTCCTGGGCAGTCTGTTCCAAAACTTGACTACCATTTCAGTAAAGAAATTCTTCCTGCTATCTTACTTAAATCTCCCCTGGTGCAATTAGAAAACATTTCCTCTCATCCTATAACTTGTTAGCTGACAGAATAGACAAAAAATATAAAATTATAGAAATAATACGTTTTCAATTTAAACAAAATTTTCATTGTCCTGTCATTTGGGCTATTGATCCAGCCACCTTTTTGAGGGGAGAAGCCATAAATCATATGTGACTGTTCTCAGGTGTTTCTGTGGTTTCTAGCAACATTAACATGCCTAATGTCTTCACTGCCACATAGACCTCTACCCCCTACCTCCACTGAGATGCAGGGTGCTGTGCACATCAGTACATGGACATTTCACAGTGTGCTCCAGTGTACTCAGCACATTGAGGAGCAGACTGTAGGACCTCACTGGCACACTGTCCCTCAAACATTGGTGTGCCACACACAGGTTTATTCCTAACAAGCCTTGTTTTATTCCATTCCCTCTTTAAGTTTAGTTTAGAAATCTTTCAACTAACTTTTGTGCAAGATCCTTTTCCCTCTTCAAGAGAGGTGTACCTCATCCGTTGCCAGCAAGCCTGGTATAGTGGAGGACAACCCATGATAAAAAAAACCCCAAATTCTTCTTGTGACACAAGTCATGGAGCTGCATATTGAGCTGCTGGGTCTTCCTGTTTCTTCCAACATCATTCCCTTCAGCTGAAAGGATAGAGAAGAACAGTACTGTGCTCCTGATCTCTTAACCAATCGTTCCAAGTCCCTGAAATCTCTTTTTTGCCTTTGGACTTCTTATTTCAATTTCATCCCTGTCTACATAAAAAATCAATAATGTATAAAAATCCAAGGACCATACTAGGGCTGGTAGTTTTCTCTCAACGTCTTTAATCAGGGTCGCAGGGAGGCAGCAGACTTCCTTAGGACATGGGTCCAGTTGTTATCCTCTGTTACTTCCGAGGATATTTTGTAGTTTCCACGATCCCTGTTATAGGTTTTCTCCATTATTCATAGTACTTTCTGCAACTTATTTATATGTCTTTACCTCTCCTATCCAGAGCTTTAACTTTCCTCTGTGCTTTGGAATGATTTCCCTCTGATTCATTTACTCCATTTGCTTGTTTCCTCTATCACATTATCTCCTGATAAAAAATGAACCCGGAGTCGGCTGCTTTTCAACTGAAAATGACTGTCTCAATTGATTTTATAGCCTGCTTTATACAAACTGAAACAAATGGAATAGTTAAGTAAAACCACAGAGCTCTACTTTAAGTACACTGTGGATATTTTAAGAGCTTTCAAACACACAATTGCTTTATAGTTAACTCTGAATTGTGGCTATAAGGAAAAAAAAAAGTAATATGAAAATACAACATCTACTTTGATGAAAGCTATTCCTATTCATTATGAAAGTCTGTGATATTTTCTTCTTCAGTGCCAGGCTAATTGTGACAGTGCTGCTAACAAATTGTACCCTCCTCTCCATTTATTTCCATGAACTTAATTGACCATTTTAAGAAAGAAATGGCCCTTTGTGATAGCAACAAGATAAAAGCCAGTAATTGACTGAAATGCATGGGTCCAGCAAGCTAAAACACCTTTAAACTAATGGAAACCTACATAGAGGGTACGGAAGCTTCGGGCAATAGCAGAAAAGGTCACATCATTTTTATTTTTTTTTTTTAACGGGGAATGAAGACAAAATGTCTTTGATATGAATTAAGGACAGTACAACTTAAAGAAAAGATGGAGAAAACAAATACTGATACTTCAAAATAATGTTTGAGCGTGGATCATTTAAAAAATTGTGGAAATATGTTTTTTATATGAATATACTATGGAAAATTGACATTATTTAAAAATCTTTTTCTAGTATCATTATGGTGTCAGCACAAAGTTGTTTGATGTGCATGTATTCAGGCAAGCTTTTTCAAGACTCAGTACCTACAGGTGTAATGGTATGCAAACAACATTTAGATGTTGTGAGAAAAAATATGTCTTTGAACACAGAAAAGGCTTTATTTGTAAATGATCGCAGACATAAAATTTAAAAAGCAGGCTTGCATATCTATGACAAAGCAATTATCTCCCTCACTCAGACTTTTTTTTCATTTTCTAGTAATAAAAAGACACATTTTTAGATACATATATAATCTCTGTCCTTCTGTAAGTACCTCTATGTCATTTGTGATGTGGCACACTAGAGAAAAGAGAACAGAATAGATAACTTCCTTTATTCTATGCAAAGCATGAATGGATCATCCCAGGAATTTCTTAGTGACTTACATGTGATGTCCTCCTCATTTGACATTACTCCTGTGCTCTTCACTAATAGTCACTTAGGCTCATGTCTGCAGGTATAGAACTACAAACATTGCAATAATTTCTCATGCAATGTGAGTGTTCATCACATGAACAGACCTCTTATGAGATAATACTTTCTCATGTAAAAATCAAGCATGATCCAGAATTTTATGGGGGTTTTTAAATTGAACCTTCACTAGCATGCAGGAGATGTGGGCCAAAATAAGTTACATCTAGGCATCCATGCTGTACATTATGAAGTGACATTTACTTCTGTCAGGGTAATAGGAAAATAATAGCATGACCCTCAACTCAAATGTGTGCACACACATATACAAAGAAAAGAGCTATGATACTAGACACAGGGAGTGAAAACTGGATTGAGGATTCTGTTCATGTTAAACTATTTCAATAAAAACAAATGTAAGAGTTAAAAAGTGTATCACTGACATAATGTAATATAACTATATGTATGATGGGGCCACATACGAATTTTTGTTTGGGAAAACAGTGTTTGAAAGGAAAGGAGCATGAATTCTGTGACGAGTGGGATTGGGACTAGTGCTAATGTGCTTCAGGTATTAGCCTTAAGATGTCTACCAGTTACAGGCTGGTAAATGTGTTCTGAAACCAGTCTGTACAACCAATTGACATTAGAGAATTTACGTTTCTCTAAAATGCTTCAAATCATTGGTGCACAGAGATAAAAAGTAACTACTGAAAACCTAAGCCTCGTCAGAGGTCTGGATTAGTTTGGAGTAGCTGATGTGTTATGCAAAATGTGGATTTATTCTCCATTCTATGAGAAATCAAGAAACAACACTTCCACATCACACCATGAATGGAACAACATGCTAACAATGCTTCTACAGAAACATTTCAGTTCATACTAAGAGTGTGCATTCTCCTGGTCACACACACTTTCATACTTATAATTCACAGATAAGGTTGAGAGAACAAGACCTGGTCTGATTCTGTAAGCAACTAAACATGTGAACTGTGAGAGCTGGTGCTTCCTTACAGCTAGTGAGCTTTCAGTCCACATTGTCAAAGAAAAAAGTGTAACAATATCAACCACCAGAAAGGAAAAAAAAACCTACATATCTCCAAAATGCACACACTTTGCACTATTTCTCCTATTTTCTGCTGTGTTCCTAGTAGGCCATGTTCTTCATTATTGTGGACAAAACTTTTATCTCAGAGATTTCATTTTTTAAATGAAAATAGCTCTTGAATGCAATAGTGCAATATATGGATGAAATAAATCCAGATTATCATTCTGTCTTTCATAGCTCTAAAACAAGGAAAAAAACCCCTACCAACAAACTTGCAATGTAATATTCTAACTCTTTAGACCCACAGATCCATCTTTTGATTCACAGAGGAGACTGTTACTTATTTTGTCTTTTTTTCCAATTATGATAAGTGGAATTGAAATAAACAATACTGTGGAGTGCAAGTTTTACATAAATTTTCATTTCCTACCCTGTCCATATCATGTAAAAGTGTGACCAGAATGCTTACACTCTGACATGAACCAGTGGATTTCTGTATAAAGGCTGTAATTGCAGCTACTACAGATGGAAGTACACAACACGAAGTGTAAGGTAATGCTATTGCTTATGACGAGAACAATACTGGGGTGATTTGTGATTTAGATCATTATATTAACTGTTTCATCAAATAAAAATCAGTTGCATGTAGAAAGAAATCTCCAGTATTTTATCCAATTTTGAAATTTCATCCTTATATAACAATGACTTGTTAGAAGGAACCTGTTGAAACCTGCGTTATTATTGAAGAGCAATAGTGTCACCCCTGGTTTTCAGCATATGATTTCTAATATTTTTGTCTGAGGACTCTGTATCATGTTTCAATGTTCTCTATTAAAACAAACCATAAATAAAACTGCAAAATATTTTGGAGATAAAAGAAATAAAGTGTTGAAAACCAAGAAATTATGTTTGTCATTACTTACTTACATTACTTACTTTTCCAACTTTGGATGTGCATGAATAAAAGCTAAATACTATAGAATTTTCTCTCTCACACTGTTATAGAGTTGCTTGTTGGTCTTTTGGGTTTTTTTAATTCTTTTGCAAGTTTTATTTAAAAAGTAGACTAGCCATGTAAAGTGTACTAAAACCAAATAAATTGTTTGGCATGTTTTCTCTGATTCTGTCCAATACTAATAATCCTCTATCAGAAGCAATAAACATCAAAACAGATGCTACAGGTACTTGAAAAATAGGTATGCATTATAGTGGAAAAGTCATACATCTCTCTATAAAACATTGCACCCATTTCCAAAAAGGGTAGAAAGGAGGATCCTGGGGCTTACTGACCTGTCAGCCTCACCTCTGTGCCCCAGAGGTCTGTATTTGAACCAGTACTCCTTCATGTTTTCATCAGGGTCATAGAGAGTGAGATGAAGTTCAACCTCAGCACATTTGCAAATGACACTACACTGAGTGGAGCAGTTACATGCCTGAAGGATGGAATGCCATCCAGACAGACTTGGACAAACTTAACAAGTGGGCCCATGTGAACATCATGAGGTTCAACAAGGCCAAATTCAAGGTCCTGCAGTTGGACTAGTACAACCCCTGGCATCAGTACAAGGATGAAAGGTCTGAGAACAGACCTGACGAGAAGGACTTGGGCTACTAGTGGATAAAAATTTGGACATGAGTGGAAAGTGTAAGCTCTCAGTCCAGAGAGTCAACTGTGTCCAGGCCTGTATCAAAACCAGTGTGACCAGCAGGTTGAGGGAGGTTATTCTACCCCTCTGCTCTGGTGAGATACCAAATAAAGTATTGCCTCAAGCTCTGGAATTGTCAGCACACAAAAAAAAACATGGACCCATTGTATTTTAGTCCAGATAAGGGCCACAAAAAGGATCAGAAGCATGAATCACCTCTTCTATGAGGAATAGCTAAGAGAGTTGGGGTGGTTCAGCCTGGAGAAGGTTTGAGGAGACCTTAGCATTTACAGGACACTTATAAGAAAGATGGGGACAGACTCTTTAGTAGGTCTTGTAGTGATAGGAAAAGAGGTAATGGTTTAAAACTAAATGGTAAAAAATTTTTTATGATAAAGGTGGTGAAATGCTGGAACAGGTTGCCCAGAGAGTTGGGTGATGCCCCATCCCTATGAACATTTAAGCCTAGGTTGTGTGGGGCTCTGAGAAATTTGATCTACTTGAAGATGTCGTGTTCATTGCAGGGTGTTTGGACTAGATGACCTTTAATGGTTTCTTTCAGTCCAAACAATTCTAAGATTGTGTGAAAAGATATTCATTAAACAACCTGAATAATTTGGCTAGTTTTTATAGTTGTATGGAATTAGGTACATCTAATGGAAGAAGTCACATTAACATTTATTTTCATACAATAAAAAAAGCCCAAGAAGTACTCTTAAGCTGCTGATTTTAAAACATAAGTGAAAAGTTTTTCTGGGGAAAAAAATAGAAAAAAAAACACTGTTAAGAGCTAACTATTAGAATACGTGTCAACTTCATGGCAACAGAGCAGAAGGCTGAAGTGTAAGAGGCAAGGGCAGCAGGGGAACTGTGAAAGGTCATTTTAAATGGTTAGATATGCTTGTAGAAAAATTTACAGTGAATTCAAATGTCTCCGGATTTACTCAGGTAAAAATGTGAGTGTAGCATATGAGTAACTCTGGAAATAACTGAACCTTAAAACATTGCAGTTGTAGATGGAAGAAGGTGGTATGCGTTCATTTGCATGCTGAGTAGAGGTGGTGACAGGGTTTTGAGGAGTCAATTGGATTGTCAGTGCCTCTCCGACTTTCTACCACATTATTATTAACATGTCAATTCACATGATAAATTCAACAGAATAAAAACATCTTGCATTTTCTTCTTAAATCGGTGTGTACGTATTTGTGAAAGGCTCATGTAGAGTAGTTCATTAGGATGGCACACTAGTCCTACTAACATGATCATGCTTTTGCTTCCTGTTACAGTGGTGATAAAAAGGAAGAAAAAATAGACCTACATCTTCAGGTTACACAAGTTGGATCATTCACCTGGAATTTTCTGATATAACACAGGTGATTCTTTTTTCAACAGAATTATTTTCACACTGCTGTGCAAAAAAAATCTGTTTTGAGGACATCATTTTCAGATTGCACAAAATTAACTATATAAATAAAATCTAATTTTAACAAATAATTAAGCTGAAAAGAGCTAGTCATGACACGTCCTGTTGATTTTCTTTGACATTTTTAGAAACGTGTTATTTCAGGCCAAATTTAATTAAGATAGGTGCACACTTTTAAAAATAAACAAATAAGGTTAAAAAAAAAAAGTATCACTCCAAACTAAAGTTTTCCTTTTTGGTCAGTAAGCAAAAATAATTTTTTAATTCAACCCAAAATTTCAGGGATTTTATTAAACTATTTATTATTATTTAAAAATAGACTTCCTAATTTGGGAGTTAGGAAATTGAACTCTTGAGAGTTTTTGCATTATCTTCTCAATCATTAAAATGACAAAAGTACAATTACTGACCATAATTAGAGCTTTTCTCCTTTTCTATCCACAACCTTGATAACATAGGGATGTGTTCTTTCCTTTAACTGAGATTTCTCTTAGCTAAAATATTTGCTGTCATTGAGCCTTCTCTTATTAACACGTAGATTAGAATTCCAGTGGCCTATTAAAATTTGAAGTACCTATGTGCAAATCTTGTTCAAATTATAACAAAATTCAGTTCATTTTGGTGCTAGACAATATCTCTATCGCAAACAACAGTAGAAAGATAAATATACCTTAGATGATACATGGAATATGCCAATTTTTGCACAAGTTAATGGTTAGTTGTTGTTAGTGAATAAGAACTCAAAATGTAGCTGGATGACTCAGCAGTACTGCATTGGTACATGGGTAAGATTTAATTATTAGTAGTGGAAACTTTAATAAGCAAGTTGAAATGATGTCATTAAAGGATGACAATTTACCAAATATGCCCTGTACTCTATATTTAAATCATGAATGAAGAAAGATTAAAAGGTTGCCAGCTTCAAGCAAATACCTGATGCCTTTACACTTTACCCATCTGTTTGTTATAGACATCAAAGATCAACAGTTCATTAAAGTAGAACATAATCTTTTACATATCATATAGATACTAGCTAGAAAAGATTTCAAATAGTTGTAGATCAGAAGAAAGTAGAAGGTAGTAAAGGAAGTGGTTATTATTCTATTAGTAACCTCTGATACTAGAAGAGATGAAAGTTCAACAAAACAAACTGTCCATTAAACAGCTTTTCATGTTTGATTCATGGAAAGCTGCGTTAAACTATTAAATGAAATTAAATGAACATTTCATTTAATAGTTCCAATGGTATTTTAAAATAATTTTTGAAGAATGTTGCAATGTCTTTGAATGAACCTTTTCTTAGTAGTGATATAAATATTTAATTTAATACACAATATTTTTGTTTAGGGAAGGAAGAAAACCAACACTAATTTAACTCATATTTTTTATTTTTATATGGTTCATCATATTCTCTTTAAATAATGTTCTTTCAAACCACATACCCATATTATTAAGTGTCTACAAAGGTCACACACACTTGCTAATAGGTGTCTTACACTGTCTACATGGGTAGACAAGCAAGATGCTTGAAGAGTGTATTATGTCCATAGTGTCATGTGGAAGAATTCTGTTGCTTCTCAGATTTCTAGTTGTTGCATGCCAAGCTGCATTCAGTCTTATAACTAACTACTACACTCCTTTAAAATTTGGGTTTAGCCCAGAAGATACTTTGTCACTCTGTAAGAGCTGTGATGTGAGCATTTTGTGCTGAGCTATTTCATCTTTCTAGGGCTGTAAGACTTCCACTGAAGCAACAAGAACCCATTGTATTATATACTTTGATGTGCTCGAATTCCAGCTTTGTTTAGATATTCAAGAATCAAAAATCATGTTTTACATACTCTTTTCTGAATTCCTTAGCAAGTTCTTCAAAGTGCTTGGAAAAGGAAATATAAAACCCCCCCAACTTAATATTTCCAAAATGAAGTAGTTTTGATACTTGATTGAAAAGTTCTTACACTGAACTTCTTTATTTTACAGAATGAAAATTAAAAAAGGAACTTAATCCAACCTTAGCATGATATTTATTTTTAATTTTCTAAATTTAATTAGTTTTGAAAGTTGTTAATTTAGCAACTAAAGTTAAACAAAGGGATGATCATTTTAGCTCAAGTGTACCTTCCAGAAGAATCAGACAAGATAATCATTAAGCAAATCTTTGTAATCTCTTAATCTACTACCTTTACACATTGCATCACCATTTACAAACTGTGGCAACTGAATTGCAATAATTAGACTAATATAATGTCAACTACTATGTTGAAAATACAAAAAATATTGTGTTTAAATACAATATTTCCATAGCAATACTCACGCAGATGAAGTCCTAGTCTTCATGAAGTAAGGATAATTTGCTGCTGATGTCAATAGTGACTTTAAGTGATTAGTATTTCTAAAAGATGTCAAAAATAAAACTTTCCAGAGGAACATATAAGTATCAACAGTACTGACATTTATGAGAAGGACCTACAGCCACTTTGTCTATATATTTAGAACATTTACTAACAATGGTTTATAAAGCAGAATTATATTTTCCAATTTTCTCCCACCATATCGAATTACCACTGGGAATTCTACACCAATAAGAAATATGCTTATATTAGAATACTTTTGTGCATAAATGAAGCTGCTCTTGTTTACTTTGGATGTATGTAATCAAATATTAATGATCATTATCATCAGTTCAAAGATCCTCTTCCCTCCCTGCCTTATTATCATCTCTGTGTTTGATATTATTTTCTTTACTCCTTACTTTTGTCTTCAACCATTCATGACACTAATCATTTAATGCTTTCATAGAACTATGATTATATTTAGAGGATCTTTACCAGTTCACTGAAACTGTTACTTAAACAGCAACACAAAAATATACAGACTGATCATCCATTTATGTTTAAAATTTATATTTGGCATTAAAATCTTAAAGATTCGGCACAAAAAATCAGTGAAACTCATTATTTTCTGTAATCAGCGTTTGACAAACTGGCACTGGAAAAGTATAGAGTAAAAGTGCAACTGTGAACACAAGATTTGCAGTTTTCTAGTCTTTGGTCCTGAGTTTGTCATATGCTAATCAACATAACTACTTAGTTACTGAAATTGCTGGAATGAAGTTTACTCACAAATGACATTCGGCATCATGCTGTCTCAAGCCTTACACAGGTCACAAACATAAAAGGAATACAGTGTTCCTGACATAACTCTATTCTGAGTGTTGAAAGGATTCTAGGAATTAATGTGCCTCATATAAATGTTTGCTTAAGTAAGTTTCTGCTAGAGTTTGATTGTCTTTTTACATACAATATTAAAATAAATTAGAGAGCAATCATGCCTGCTTTGCCTGATCATACACTGTAAGTCACTACAATATGGAAAGAAAAGCAGCTCTTTCAATGTCCACAGTCAATATCAACAGGAACAAAAATGTATGAGGAATCTTTTAGAGATTCTGCTTTATGTAGTCTGCTTCCCAGAAATTAGTATAGCATCTTGTGGACCTGAAATCTAGGTACATGAATTTAATTTATTTCATAACTAAATGCATTCCTACATGTTAGTTTGAAGATCCCTGGTACTGCAGCTCCTACCACTTTTCACGTTAATAACATGACCCAATAATTTTACCCTTTCTAGTATAGAGGAGGATTAAATTTTCACATTATGATAAGTATTTGGATTTTAGACAGAACTTCTGGCAAAATGCTACAGTATAGCAATAAGCAAAACATTGTGTAATATATAGGATAGGAGAGTACAGTGAATAAGCAAGTAGACACCACTTTGCACAAAAAAAGAATTAAATTGATATACTCAGTGGTATTAAAGAGTGGCATAGGTAGATTATGTAGATAAATCTTAAGTGACAGAGCTATGGAAAAAAGCCAATGACTACATTCTTTAGAATCAACTTACTAGTCAGCTGCTGAACTACCTTTACAATAGTTTGAGATATACAGTAAGCCCTGCACCATGGGTTGTCCCTGAAATAGATAATCTTCAAGTGCTTCTGTATTGAAAGGTTTTATTTTCATTCTGTATTTATATAAGATCACGACTCAGAGATATGGAAAAGGAAAATGCAACTCTGATCTGATTGTCTGGCACAGCTCCTTTTTCAAAGAAAGCACTTATAAATGCTTTCGGAAGGATCATTGAGTCTGTCTTTGTGTACTGTCAGAATGAAATGCCCCTTCCCCCCTTCCCCCAAGGTTGTCTGTTGCACATAGAATGCTGGAAAAAAGGTAATATGTACATTCAAAATAATTGTAAAATGTCCCCAGGTAAAAACACCCTAATGATACATAAAATATTAATAGATCTGCTTCTATGCCTTTTCTCAGATCAGAAGCACCAGCTTGTAAGTATTCAGGCTGGCAGAACTGTTCAGCTTTGCTTTGTGATTCTCCCAGCCTTAAAGGCCACATACTTGATCTGGCAAGAAAAAAGAAGCATGTCTATATTGATATATAATAGCTTCCCCCTATGATAAATTCTTTGGATGAAGACATCAGTGGCTTTGGATACAGAAGAATCAATATAGGGAAAAAAAAAAAAAAAAAGTTGTTCCAAATACACAGTGAGAGAACGGTAACAGTTTATGTTTGATAAAAGGACCAACAGTTTGTGAGTGAAACTCTGCCCTAAGGAAAAATGAACAATAGTAGAATAATAAGTTCCTGGTGAGGACACACATGGGAGGATGCCTGTTTAAAAAACCGCACAGTTTCAAGTGAGACTACTTGCTAAATATTGAGTAAGTCTGACTTTAAAGAAATAATGTTTAGATATAGAATTTTTCTGATTTTATGTCATGGAAGAGATTAACCACAGGGAAAAAAAAAAAAAAAAAAAAAAGACAAAAATCTCCTTCCTGTGGGCAAAATCCCAGCTTCTTCTCTTTTGCCAAACTACTAGAGCAGAAAAGTTTGATTTCTAGAAGTTACTTATTTTCTGCATACAAAATAGAGACTTAATGTTTCACAGGCTGTAGGTTGCTATTAGCAAGTAAGAGGAAGCTGCTTTGTGCAAATGTTTGTCAGAACAAAACACTTTTAAGTTACTAAAGACCTTTCTGTGTCCTTACGGTTTTTACTGTTGCTCACCAAAACAACTATTGAATATGTTTTGGCACTTGTCATGTATTACAGATATTGTTGTAGCAGTTTACAGGATCTTCAAAGAAAACTAAGGCTTAGTGTCGTTGCTGTAACACAGATGCCATTAAGACATCTTGGTGTATCTAAGGTATCAGCATGGAGCTGGCAGATTTCACCCAGAACTTGTCATAACCATGTCCTTTTGGAAGCTGAGAGGAATACTCTAGGGAGTCTCAAATAACTTTTGCTTAGGCAGCTGAAGCTTGCCCAAGTGACAAGAGATACTGAAGAGAAGAGAAGGAATGTGACCTTCAAATTGCAAAGCAGGCCAGTGGCAGTCTTGAATCACTGTGAATATAGGTTTCTTGATCCTTCAGACAGTGATCTATTTCCTAGCAATCCCTTCCTATCTTTACATGCATCAGCAATATTTATTCAAATACATTATGTATGCATTTATCTCTTACTTTGCAGCTGTTTCCCTCATCTCTCCCATAAAAGAATACAAAAACAAAACCAATAATATAGTGATGAAATTACATTACCTTCTTCTAAGTATCTTGCTTCTTGTACTATTCACCTGTTTAAACATTAGATTTAAAATAAAACCCCAAAAAATCATAACAAAAAACCAATAAATAACCAGTAAATGTCACACATACATTAAAGATATTAATATTAAGAAGAGCAGCATTTAACTTGGTTGAGAATTTTACCTGTACAAGTGTGCCATTATTAGAAAATTACTGACGTGCCCAACTGTTTTATTACCAGCAGAACATCAACCATTATAAAAGTGTTTTCTTTTGCTGCTGTCACGTTTCACTTTTTATGACTCTGGCACTGTGATTCTTACATAAAAAACATGCAAACTCTGATAGAATATACAGTTTTCCGAGAAATAAAAGTGTAGCTATCTATGTTGTCTAAAGTAGCTTAGTCAATACACAGAATACCACCTTTATCTCACAACGTTTTTGTTGGCAGAAAATCTTTTAGAAGAATGCAATTAGGCAAGTAAAAAGATTACGCCAGTGATATACAGTAAAGCTATATCTGTGACATGCCTTTCTGCCTATATAATGAAATAAAAGAATGCAGTACAAGTTACTCAGGTGAACCAGGCACTGAGATATGATTGTCCTTCTAGTGATAACCTAGATCTCCAGCTGATTAAAAATGGCATTGTTCTTTTAGCTTTTCAGCTATTAGGAAAATCACAGGGCAGTATAAAATGAACTAAAAGGTATCACAAGAAGGAAAATCAATTATATGGGCAACATTTAAAGACAGCTGTTACTCTGTTTATTGAGGACAACCTCACAGTTTCCAGTGTAAAGCATACACAAAGAACAGAAGAGAGGAGATTCAAGAAATATGACAATGTGTTATCTTCCAAGTATCCAAATTACTGTTAGAAATCAGTCACACTGCATAGATTAGGAGCAGGAAAGACAGCCCTCTTACCAGAGCTGAATCTTGAGTTTGGAGTTGGCTGCTATACTGTTCAGCAGATGCAACAGTGAAATTCACACAGCTGTTACTTGGGAGATAACTGGTTAGGTGTAGCAGCTGTAAAGTACACAGGTAAATTGGATTTTTAAATGGGTAAATGTCTGTTAAGATATAGATTAGCTGACATATGATACGTTAATATAGTAGTTTGATTTATAGCCTAAATACTATGGTTTCACTCAATGCAAAGGAACTCTTGTGCTAAAGACTTCTTTAAAAAATAGGTTTATTATATTTGTTAGTTAGAAATGTCAATTTATTGCTGAAACCTATCACATTTTATAAATATATGGTATATATCTGTGATATAATTTTATGGTTAACTGACTTTCAGAGTCTATATCAGATTTTCACAATGACATTAAGTACTTGGAAATACAGAATCTATTCAGTGGCATATGTTCACTGATCATTTTTTTTAAATTGAATTCCATATTCTCTTAATTATTCTTTTATTTTCCTCCCAAATTTCCTACTTCAGTGAACTTCTTTTGGGTTTTGTATTTTTCCCCTTTCATTATCTACTTGTACTCTTATCTGCTCACACACCACTTATCTGTGTTCTTGCAGTTGTTAGACATCAGAAAACTTGCTCTTCAAGCAATTAGAGCAGCAGCAGTTTAAATTTTTCCAGTGGCTTTGCCTTCTCTGGGTCCTGGCTAGCCAGGTGGAAGCACAAATTTCCATGATCTGACAGTTTCCTGTTTCTTTACTCTGCTATGTTCTACAAAGACTTATTTCTTTCTCACTTTAGGTCATTCTCTCCTTCTAACACTCAGATCAAACAATTGTAAAGCCTTTTTGTGTAAAGCTTGTTTTATAAAGTCTGCTGTGATTGCTCGTGAATTATATAAATCCCTCATCTGACAAAAAGAGACTAAAATGACACAGTAGAGAAAAAAGAGTGTCAGTATGTCCAGAACAGATTGTCTCCTTCCTGTTAAAGATGCAAAAGGCAAAAATTAATGGACTGTCAAACACTGAATGGAAAGAATTCTCTACACATTTGAGGTAAAGCGTTTTTATGAAGGACACTGCCACGCTGTTCATTCTGCCACTATTTATACGAGGTCATAACTTACCAAAGTATCAACTGTAATGATTTCACTTTTTTTGATTATTTAACAGTTTCAGGTATGACTCATTGATATTATCCTTGCAGTATTAAGTTCTGATGATCCGTTGAGGTATAGATCTAACCTGATGTTTAGATTTGGATTGATTCCCCCTCCCTGTCCACCCCCTTATCCCTACCACGCTCCCAAAACATTTTTTTTTTTTTCATGTGGAGGATTTAAATTTAAGACAATGTTACATATTATAAGAGTCTTCTTCAGGTATAGTTTTGACTTTTACACAAGAAACAAACCAAGCTTTCCTCTTTTCCACAGACGCATTATTTCTCAGGAAGAATAAAAGTACTTTGTTCATAGTAATTATGACTTTTCCTACCATATAGATATTTACAATGATATAAGACAATGTGGGGAAAAAAATAAAAATTCCTGTGTTCTAATTTTGAAACTTTATCTATTTTCCAGTCCATATCTGAAAAGAATTTATGGATATTCCTTTATACTTTGACACTGATCCTAAAAATGCCTTTGTATATAGCAGCTTTAATCATATAAGAATCTCCATTGATTTCAATTTGCCTACAGAATAAATATTTGCTGTATGAAAAGCCTAACTAGAAAGTTAAGTTGTATCAATGTGGAAATACTAAGGAATATTTTACTGCAAATAATCTAAAGCAAATTTTAACTTTTAAATTAAACTTAACTTGAGTAAGATGCATTAGTAACAAGAAGTAAATTATAACTTGGTAACACTATTAACACTAATAAACTTTCAAATATTCACTCATATTAGGATATTGCTACATTTACTAGATTAGTATTGTTAATTATCATTGTATGAGGATATAAATGAAATCCATGTTATCCTTTCTCACTGTATTTTTTGCTGAAGTGTAAATATGTATCAGTCACTTTGTAAAGATAAGGTCATGAATCCTGAAGGACATATAGTGGACTGTACTGCTATATGCTTTGCATATATGAGTTTCAGCTCCCTGTATCAACAACAGTTGATTGAGATGCAATTAGAGAGCCACAGCCTCTTATTAAAAGAGCAGGTAGACTGGGAAGGAAAGCATTTGAAATTGTCCCATCAGCCAGGGATCAGATTAGGAAAGCTAAAACTCTGATAGAATGAAATTTGGCCAGGGACATGAAGGTCAATGAGAAAAGATTCTAGAGGTATGACAGTGATAAAAAGGAAGATAAACAAAAATGTGCCCAAGTCAAAGAAAGTGTAAGAGACTGAATGTAGAACGTTTGTCTCAAAGATTGCCTACAGCAATAAGGTCTCAAAGGGCACCAACTTGCAAGAAACATCTTGCCCATTAGATCATCCAGCAGTCACATGAGCAATGTGTGAAGAGCAGAACCAAAGCCGCGTGGAATAAGTATGAGATAAGGCCTACCCCTCATTGGGGGGAACATGGAGTCATGCCAAAACTTGACACAGTCCCTCACAACATCCTTATCTCTAAATTGGAGAGCTGTGGAATTGATGGGAGGACCATCCAGTGGATAAGAAACTGGTTGACAGAATTTAGACAAAGGGTGGTGGTCAATGGGTCTATGTCCAAGTGAAGGCCAGTGACAAGCGGGGTCCCCCTGGGGTCTGTCGTGCGACCGGTGCTCTTTAACATCTTTATCAATGACATCAATGATGGAATTGAGTGCACCCTCAGCAAGTTTGCAGATGACACCAAGCTGAGTGGTGTGGTTGACACAATAGAAGGAAAGGACGCCATCCAGAGGAAACTTGACAGGCTAGAAAGGGGTGCGTGGGTGAACCTAATGAGATACAACACTGTGAAGTGTAAGGTCTTGCATTTGGACAAGCAGTGTGCTCTTGCAGTTTGGAAGGCCAATGATATCCAGGGCTCCATCAGAAGAGGGGTGGCCAGCAGGGACAGGGAGGTGATTGTCCCTCTCTACTCTGCCCTCGGGAGGCCCCATCCAGAGTACAGTGTCCAGGTCTGGGGCCGCAATACAAGAAAGATGTGGAACTGTTGGAGAGGGTTCAGAGGAGGCCACAAAGATGATTAGAGGACTGGAGCACCTCCCCTATGAAGAGAGACTGAGGCAGGTGGGCTTTTTCAACCTGGAGCAGAGAAGGCTGTGGGGGGACCTCATTGCAGCCTTCCAGTACCTGAAAGGAATCACAGAATCGTAGGGGTTGGAAGGGACCTTGAGAGATATTGGGTCCAACCACCCTGCCAAAGCAGCCCCCTAGCTCATATTGCACAGATAGGTGTCCAGACAGGTCTTGAATATCTCCAGAGAAGGAGACTCCACCACCTCCCTGGGCAGCCTATTCCAGTGCTCTGTCACCCTCCCTGGGAAAAAGTTCTTCCGCAGGTTGGTGTGGAACTTCCTGTGCTCCAACTTGCAGCCATTGCCCCTTGTCCTCTGTCCACAGACCACTGAAATGTAGCTGGCTAATTCCCCCTGGATTCCGTGCTAAAGATACTTAGAGACATTAATTAGATCCCCGCTTAGTCTTCTTTTCTCTAGGCTGACCAGCCCCAGCTTATTCAACCTCTCCTCATAGGGGAGATGCTCCAGGCCCTTAATCATCTTCGTAGCCCTTCCTTGGAATCTCTCAAGGAGATCCCTGTCCTTTTTATACCAAGGAGCCCAGAACTGGACACATTACTCCAGGTGGGGCCAGACCAGGGCAGAGTAGAAGGGGAAGATTACCTCCTTTGACCTGCTGGCCACACTCCTCCTGATGCACCCCAGGATCCCATTGGCTCTCTTAGCCACCAGGGCACACTGCTGGCTCATGGCCAACCTGTCATCTACCAGACCCCCAGGTCCTTCTCCACAGAGCTCTTGTCCAGTAGGTCATCCCACAGCCTGTACTGATACAAACGGTTGTTCCTTCCCAGGTGCAAGACTTTACACTTGCTTATATTGAACTTCATAAGGGTTCTCCCTGCCCAGCTCTCCAGCCTGTCCAGGTCTCTCTGGATGGCAGCGCAGTGTTCCTGCGTGTCAGCCACTCCTCCCAGCTTTGTATCATCGGGTACTTGCTGAGGGTGGATGCTATTCCCTCATCAAGGTCGTCAATGAAGATATTAAACAGGACTGGACCCAACACCGAGCCCTGGGGAACACCGCTAGTCACAGGTCTCCAGTCATATTCTGCTCCACTGATCACCACTCTCTGAGCTTTGTCCGACAGCCAATTCTCAACCCACCTCACTGTCCACTCATCTATCCCATGCTCTCTCAGCTTTGCTATCAGGGTGTCATGGGAGACAGTTGCTGAAGTCAAGGTAGATGACATCCACTGTTCTTCCTCCATCTACCCAGCCGGTGATGAGATCATAGAAGGATATGAGATTTATCGAGCACAATCTCCCCTTGGTGAATCCATGCTGACTACTCCTCATGACCTTCTTCTCTTCCAATTGCTTGGAGATGGCATCCAGAACAAGCTGTTCCATCACCTTTCCGGGGACAGAAGTGAGGCTGACTTGCCTATAGTTGCTGGGATCCTCCTTCTTGCCCTTTTTAAAGACCGGAGTGACATTGGCTATCCTCCAGTCCTCAGGCACTTCTCCTGTCCTCCAAGACCTGTCAAAGATGACAGAGAGCAGCTCAGCAATCACTTCCGCCAGATCCCTCAGGACACGTGGATTCATCCCATCCAGGCCCATGGATTTGAGTACATTAATCCCTTTGAGATGCTCCTGGACTACCCCCACCTCAACCAGAGGGAAGGTCTTCATTTCCCAAACATTAATTCTTTCATCCAGTGTCTGTGGGTCCCGAGGGGCCTTTGAAGTGAAGACCAAAGTAAAGAAGGCATTCAGTATCTCTACTTTCTCAGCATCCTCTGTTACCAGGACACCCGCCTCGTTCAGCAGGGAACATACACACAGGACGGGAATCAACTTTTTAAAAGGGTCGACAATGGCAGGACAAGGGGGAATGGATTAAAGCTAAAGGAAGGAAGGTTTGATTAGATATTGGGGGAAGTTTTTTACAGAGAGAGTGGTGAGTTGCTGGAACAGGCTGCCCAGAAAGGTGGTGGATGCCCCATCCCTGGAGGTTTTCAAGGCCAGATTGGATAAGGCCCTGGGCAACCTTGTGTAGATCCAGGCCTGGAGATTGGTGTCTCTGCCTGTGGCAAGGGGGTTGGAGCTCTATGATCCTTGGGGTCCCTTCCAACCCATGCCATTCTATGATTCTATGATTTTATGATACACAGAATTTTGAAGGGTACTGTGCCTGGAGTGAGAACTTCTGCTTTGTTAACTGCAAAATGAATATTCAATTTGACATCCCTAAATATGCTAATGAGTAAAAAGAAATACATGCTAAACATGTGTGACTAGAGTACTCAACACTCCACCCAAATCATGTTAAAGACTACCTGTGGGAGGGAACAGCTAAGATTAGGGTATAAAGGGTATTGAAGAAGCTAACACTAGTGTTGGGAGAGAAGAAATTGAAGACCCTGAAGACATAGTTGACAGGTGGTGCTCCTTCTCCTCCACCCAAAACAGGATCGCCTTCTCGGTAAGCATTGCAGTTTCACCCTTTTGGTGAGAATACACCGGACAATATTTTGCTGGCATTTTAGTTATAATCATAGAATTTAAATTATAACCATAATAATGTATTAACTCTATTGTACTAAGTGCATTTATCAGAGGTAATCATGAACTTTTGTATCTGACATTTTAATAAACTTTCTGCTAGTTTCAGCCTTGCAAACCTGTTTCAGTCAAGGTCCTTCGGGGGCTCTGACAAGCAAATGTTGACTTTGATATGTGGTTGTAAATATAATCCTTTAGACATAAACTGTTGACCAAATCTGGGACTAAGACAGGACCTAGCTGTACCTAGGCTCCCCTCTGAGTAGTTCAGAAAGCAAGGGACTCATAGACAGACCATCTAAGGAAACTGAAAGTGTACAAGTCCTGGGACCTGATGAAATGCATCTGTGGGTCTTGAGGGAAGTGGTAAATGTGGCTAAGCCAAGTGCCTAAGCCACTCCACTGTATTTGAGAAGTCATGGTATTCCAGTGAAGTTCCCACTGATTGGAGAAGAGGAAACATAACCCACATATTTATAAAGGGAAAACAGGAAGATCTTGGGTACTACAAGCTGATCAGACTCATCTCTGTGGCCAAGCAAGGTCATGGAGCAGATCCTCCCGGAAACAATGCTCAGACACATGGAAAGTAAGGAGGTCACTGATGGCTACCAACATAGCTTCATTAGGGACAAGTTGTGCATAACTAATCTGGTGGCCTTCTATGATGAGGTGAATAGAGCTGGTAGATAAGTGAAGAACAACCAATATCAGTTACCTGGACTTGTGCAAAGCCTTTCACACTGACCCACATGACATACTTTTTTCTAAATTGGAGAGACATGGATTTGATAAATGGACCAGTTATCAGATGAGGAATTGGCTGGATGGTCATACTCAAAATAGTTGTTGTCAATGGCTCAATGTCCAAGTTAAAACCAGTGACAAGTAGCATTCATCAGGGGCTGATATTGGGACAAGCACTCTTAAACATCTTTGTCAGCAGCATGGTTGGTGAGATTCAATCCTCAGCAAGGTTGCTGCTGCTGACAAGTTCTGTGGTGCAGTTGACATGCTGGAGAGAATGGATGCCACCTAGAGGGACCCTGACAGGGTTGAGATGTGGGCCTGTGTAAACCTCATGAAGTTCAAGAAGGCCAAGTACAAGGTCCTGCACATGGATTAGCATGATCTCAAGTAGGCTGGGAGGAGAATGGACTGAGAGCAGCCCTGAGGAGAAGGACTTGGGGGTTATTGCAAAATAGAACCTCAACATAAGCTGGCAATATGTGCTTGTAGCCCAGAACGACATGATGAGGGAATAGCATCGACCCTTAGCAAGTACGACGATGATACAAAGCTGGGAGGAGTGGCTGACTCACAAGAACACTGCCCTGCCATCCAGAGAGACCTGGACAGGCTGGAGAGCTGGGCAGGGAGAAACCAGATGAGGTTCAACAAAAGCAAGTGTAGAGTCTTGCACCTGGGAAGGAACAACCATTTGTATCAGTACAGGCTGTGGGATGACCTACTGGAGAAGAGCTCAGTAGAGAAGGACCTGAGGGTCCTGGTAGATGACAGGTTGGCCATGGGCCAGCAGTGTGCCCTGGTGGCTAAGAGAGCCAATGGGATCCTGGGGTGTATCAGGAGGAGTGTGGCCAGCAGGTCAAAGGAGGTGATCTTCCCCTTCTACTCTGCCCTGGTCTGGCCCCACCTGGAGTATTGTGACCAGTTCTGGGCTCCTTGGTATAAAAAGGACAGGGATCTCCTTGAGAGATTCCAAGGAAGGGCTACGAAGATGATTAAGGGCCTGGAGCATCTCCCCTGTGAGGAGAGGTTGAATAAGCTGGGGCTGGTCAGCCTAGAGAAAAGAAGACTAAGCGGGGATCTAATTAATGTCTCTAAGTATCTTTAGCACGGAATCCAGGGGGAATTAGCCAGCTACTTTTCAGTGGTCTGTGGACAGAGGACAAGGGGCAATGGCTGCAAGTTGGAGCACAGGAAGTTCCACACCAACCTACGGAAGAACTTTTTCCCAGGGAGGGTGACAGAGCACTGGAATAGGCTGCCCAGGGAGGTGGTGGAGTCTCCTTCACTGGAGACATTCAAGACCAGTCTGGACGCCTATCTGAGTGATATGTTCTAGGGAGCTGCTTTGGCAGGGGGTTGGACCCAATGATCTCTCAAGGTCCCTTCCAACCCCTACAATTCTTTGATTCTATGATTCTATGACAACTATACACTGGGCTGCATCAAAAGCAGCATAACAAGCAGGTTGAGGCAGGTGACTCTTCCCTCTGCTCTGGTGAGACTCCATCTGGAGTATTGTGTTCAGCTCTGGAGCCCCCAGCATAACAAGGACAAAGACCTGTTGGAGTGGGTCCAGAGGAGAGCCACAGAAATTATCAGAGAGCTGGACCACCTCTCCTATGAAGGCAGGCTGTGACAGTTGGGCTTGTTCAGCTGAGAGAAGAGAAAGGTCTAGGGAGACCTTATTGTAGCCTTCCAGAATCTGAAGGGACCTAGAAGAAATCTAGAGAGGGACTTTATACAAGACCATGTAAGGACAGGATAAGGGATAATGGGTTTAAACTAGAAGAGTGTAGATTTGGGTTGGACAATAGAAAGAAATTAATGTCTATAAGGGTGTTGTGGCACTGGAACACATTTCCCAGAGAGGTTGTGAATATCCCCTCCCTGGAAGTGCTGAAGGATCGGTTGGATGGGTCTTTGGCAACCTGGTCAACTGGAGGGTGTCCCTGCCCATGGCAGGGGGGTTAGAACAAAGTGATCATTGAGGTCCCTTCCAACGCAAAGCATTCTGTGATTTTATGAATGTGAATACTTTAGAGATGTAGATTCTGAACTTGATAGAAGTGAACATAGAGCAGCACAGGGTGGTAACGGTATGATACCTGTTATGAGCTGTTTCGCATTAAAATCTTATCAAAAGAATTTCTTCTTTTGAGCATGACAGCTGCTGTATCAGCAGGCTGAATTTTTCCATGCTAGAGCAAAGTAAGAGATTAAAATGCATAGGTGAGTAGAACAACCGTATGACTGAATACAGTCCTATTAAGCAGCAGGTAGGAAAAATACTCTGGTAAGTTGACCAAGCTAGGGATTTTTACATTTTTAGCCTAAAAATTATTTGCAATAAGACTAAGTTTTTTCTCTAAAACTTCTGAAAGAACAATATAGACCATCATAGCTGTTTCACTGATATTTTAAACATCATTTTATTCATCAAGTCTGACTTTTTCTGACTACAGTTCTAAAATTGTTACATGACTTTTATAAAATCACGACTGTGGAGGACTAAGTTTGTTCAAATATATAACTATCATAAAATAAAGGTAATTCTGTTCTGAAAAGCTGTATTTTCTCTTTTGTACAGCATTGTTGATAATTATTGATTGTACATAAATGGTTAGCATTATTATCCTGATGTTTCTTATTCCCAGTTAAGTCTGCAACCTCAGTTTCAGCAGAGTGAGCACAGCTGTTCCTGGATTCCTTGTCCTCAAAATCCCCTCCCTATATGCCTTTATCTTCCCAGAAGTGATTTTGTCAAAAACTTCAGCAGCATCTTTTTTACTCACAGAGCTAAAGCAATAACTTCTATTCCTGTGTATGCTTTCCCCAACCCCTCCACCCTCGTCCCCAGAAGAAGAATTCTAAGACATCATGAGAACAGTTGTCCTTTACCTTCATTGAACACATTTCTTCTTACATGGCAATTAAGTTGTTCTTTTAATAAATCGAATTTTTCTACTCACGGTCCTTTTCACTTTCCAAAATATTTTTTCTGTATCTTCTGATGAGCAGGTAATTTTTTTCACCATTCCTTGCTACTCTCTTGCTACTTTCACTACATATATCTTATTTACATTAGATTTCAAACATCATAGTACTGGTTCCTCTAAAAGGATTTTATTCCTAACTGGAGGTTTTAAACATTACAGTTCATAAAGTATTAATTAAAAACAAACTTTCTTTCCTTTCATGCAATGATACTGTGTATTGTTTGCAGCTGATCTCAATTCTCTAGAGGATGTGCTCTGCTGACATACTCTGGCTAGTAACTTCCCTAATTTTAACGACAATCTCCTTTATCTTACTTGATTGTCTGACAGTAATAAACAGATACTTTTCAGTACAATTATCACATGAATATAGGTATACAAGAATGCATTTAAATAATTTATATATTTTTTTCAAGTAAATAATTATCAGAAGGCAGATCTCAAGCCTGGTAATGGAAAACTGAAATTTTAGATTCTTTCTATGATCATAGAGTAAAATCTTGATGTAACATGGGCTTACACTCCTTAGAAGGGAAGGTGGTAAAATCACACCATAGAAATGAGGATGTATCAACACACAATATTTGAAGAGATGGACAGTGCATGCTTCAGGAATCTCTTTTAATCAGAAAGATTTGAACCCATCTAAGTTGTGACAAACCCTATTCCATGGGCTAAAGTGGTCATTAAAGGTTGTAGAATTTTATTGTCCTAATTAATTTGTTTTTCCAAACCGAGGTTTCTGGACCAAATCTCTTAAGGGCATAACAACATTTACATTGTATCATTACTACAATTGCTCTTCATTCTTATGGTATGTTGCACAGGGAAGGTAAATATTTTTTGAATCTGATTCCATTAAAATTGGATGGGGAAAATGCACAAAAATGGACTAGATATTTTTGAGTTACAAAGCATCACATGCCAATAGGTAACTCTGTGATTGGAATAAGAATTTGCCTTTCAACTTCTCAGTAGATAGATTGACTAATTGGCCTATGATTGACTAATTTGGTTAGAGAATCAAATAGTAAAAATTATGACTGAATAGGAAATCAATAGACTTTTTTTTACCAGTTTGTCATTCTTTTGACTAATTAACAATTTATGTGGTTTGTTTAACATACAACCAATTTCATGAGCATTAAGTCTCAAACCTTACTTTAAATTCTTTCCTGAGACTATAAATATGTTTAGCTTTATAGGAAAAAGTACTCATTCCTATTTTCCTGGGTTCAAAACCCAGATATCTAAAAATGTAAATAATGCTGTCACCATCACCATGAAAACGACAAGTACTTTTTTCACACCTTCAGCAAAAAGCAGAGTCTGTCTTTTCTGTGGGTTTTTTTGTTATTTAAATATGACTGTTCTAGCTTCTCCATGGATATTTTGAGAACAGAATTAGTTCTGCATGCTAATAATCCAGGATCTGCTATTTCAAGTTCTGTGAGAAAGTGCAAGAAAAAATCAACCTACTTTAATCTCAGGTACCCTAATTTAGATTGACAGTCTAATAGTAGTGATTTGGCATGAGATCATGCCTGCATATAGATGAATTTATATATTCATCTTCCTACCTCCTTCTTTCTCAGTAGAAGTGTGTCATTAGGTTTGTATCTGAAAAAGTAATTTTCAGTATGATACCCCAAAAATGAAGATGAAAGATGAAAAGCTGTGTCTGTGGTAAGTGTTGTTCTTTTTTGAAATTTAAATTAGCATTGTAAAAGTCTCCATTAAGTGTTTTCACAGGTATAAGTGTTTCAGTGTAAATGAAATCCCTACTAGCATTCAAGTAAAACTCTGTGAAGAAATACTTTTCTTAGAGTGATGCTACAGTGGTATGAACAAATGGGACTAGGAAGAGGAAGAGCAAATAAATGTAAGAAAAAGGAAAAAAAGTGAACTGAAGCACAAACTCTCAAGGAAATTAAATCATAGCATATACTGTGATGGAATAACTTAGCAAACCTTTATGATAAAGTTTATGAAAACTTCATGAATATTTTATTAGGCCTTCAGGACATATAATGAAATATGAAATTCAGGATCAACGTTATGTTAGATAACTAATATTTGGAAGGATTTAGTACAGCAGTTTTGCTGTTGTCGTTGTTTAACCTGCCAGACAGGTAAAACAACCATGTAGCCATTTCAACATTCCCCACCCCCTGCACTGTAAAATGACAGAGGAAATTGAGAAAACTTGTGAGATGAGATAAAAAAAGTTTAATGTAACAGAGAAGGAGAAGAAATTATTATTATTAATATTAACTATATATTATAGAAGATACAAAACAAGTGTTGCATAACACAATTGCTAGACACCCACAGAACACCAATGCCCACAACGCTGAGATAGTTTCTGAGTCACAGTATATACTGCCAGCCAGCTCCCCTCAAGTTATATAGTGAGCATGATGTCATATGGTATGGAGTATCCCTTTTGCCAGTTTGGGTCAGCTGGGTACCCTTTAGGTACACAAGTTAACTTCAGCAAACTTGCTGATGATACAAAACTGGCAGGACTGGCTGTCATACCAGAAGATTGTGCTGCCATTCAGCAAGATCTTGACAGGCTACATAATTGGGCAAACAGGACCCAAATGAAGCTCAACTAGAGAAAATGTCAGGTCCAGCACCCAGGGAGTAATAAACCCAGGGACCAGAACATGTCAGGGTTGACCTTCTGGGAAGCAGCTTTGCAAAGAAGGACCTGGGAGTCCTGGTGGATAACAAGCTCTCCATGAGCTGACAACTTTCCATTGTGGCCAAGAAGGCCAGTGGTATCCTGGGGTATATCAAGAAAGGGTGGCCATCAGGTCAAGGGAGTTTCTTGTCCCCTTCTTTCGCTCTGCCCTGGTGATGCCACCCCTGGAGTACTGTGTCCGGTTCTGGGCTCTCCAGTTTGAGACGAGAAACTACTGGAGAGAGTCCAGCAGAGGGCAGCAAAGATGACGGGGGGACTGGAGAATCTCTTGTATGAGGAAAGGCTGAGAGAGCTGGGTCTCTTTACTCCGAGGAAGAGAAAACTGAGAGGACATCTGATTAATACTTGTAAATATCCGAAGGGTGGATATGTAGAAGAAGGGTCTCAACACTACTCAGTGGTTCCTAATAACAGAACAAGGGACAATGGTCACAAACTGGAATACAAGTAGTTCTGTCTGAACATAAGAAAACACTTTACTGTGAGGGTGGCAGAGTACTGAAACAGGCTGCCCAGAGAGGTTGTGAAGTCTCCTTCTCTGGAGATACTCAAAACCCACACGGGAAGAGTCCTTCCTGGGGAAGGATCGAGGTGACCCTTCTTAGGAGGAGGATTGGACTAGATGATGTCCAGAGGTGCCTTCCAACTCTTGTCTTTCTGCAAATCTGTGAATCTTGGGATATCTCCTTCTGACTTCTTGTATATACCAGGCTCCTTAGGGCAGTATGAGAAGCTGAAGTCTTTGACTTGTTGTAAACATTGCTTAACAATAATCAGAATATCAGTGTTTTATTCTCATCCGAAGTCCAAACCACAGCACTATACCCACTATTAGAAAGGAAATCAACTCTATCCCAGCCAAAACTAGGACAGTTTTACATTAGCAATGTGGTTTTGTCTTCTTAATTGTTACAGGTTTTCCTAAGCAAAATAGAGATTTAAAAAAATCTTCCTGCCCTTTATTCCAATAGTCCAGAGCCAAACATTCAGGATTTCATTTGGTTAGTCTTAGTTTGAAGGTCTTTTTCCTAAGAAGTGAAGAACTTTTCATTTGGAACAAAAATAACAAATAGTGTCCCTGCTGCTGTGACAGCATGGCACAGAAAAATTGAACCTCTGTGATTCTGTGGTGAATGCACTATGCTATCGGTAATTAGGTCCATGGAAGTTCTTTTACTACTCTCTCTATTCTGTTTGGTCTTGATTTTGGTTTTTTGGGGTGGTTTTGTCTGTGTGTTCTTTGTTTTCTCCTAGTGCTGCTTTATGCAATCTAAGTAGTTCAGAGATGTCTATGCTCTTGAGTATTTTCACTTACATAATTAGAACTACAAAAGTGCTGCCACCAGCTCCCTGAAATCATAGGACCGAGCACAAATGTATTGCACAGATACATTTATTCACATGAACCTGAGCCCTTCAAGAAATTTCCAGTTGTATTGTGGGTTGAAGTAAAGCTAGATAACTCATTTTCAGTTATCCACATTAAAAGCATTTTGTGTCTTTGAAGGATTTGTTCCTTTAATGGGCTCTTTATTCTCATGAGTATTTATTTACACTATAATTGTAGATTTAAGGATGCAGTTTGCTCACAATTCTTCCATCCTCTTGGTAAGAGAGCTGTAAAGGGGACAATAGCAGAGGTTATAACATGAATAATATAGTCTGATTTCCAGATTTCTATAGAAGTCAGGAGAAATTCTACAAAAGAAGTCCCTGCAAGACTGTGTCCTCTATAGATTCCTTCACAGTCTGTCCAAGATAGGTCTAAACTTCATTGGATTTATCTGTAGATAAAGCATGACATATCGATAAACCTTATAAGGTTTAACGCTGGTTTATAAATATGCCACAGTTACAGAGTAGCACAATCCTGGATGTCCTTGGGAGCTTGCAAAAATGAGTGATCTTTGTTGGACATCATGATACATCCAGAAAGATCACTTGCATACAGTTGTAAACTCATTTTGCTCAATGTGTTTTATCTGGAAAAAAGGCAATCACATTACAATGGGAACCATCACATGCATTATTATTAATCATTTATTGATTGCTGTAGATTTGAAATCTGTCTCTTACTGTCATTGGAGCAAAAGAATTTGATATGATTATAGCCTCAATATTACAATTCTTTAATTTGAGGTCATATTCAGTATTCAACCATTGAAAGTGTATTTCCAAAAAAATTTAAGAAAAATACAGGGTTGCATTACAGATTCCTGATGCAGGAAATTTTAATTTTCTGTTTTATTTTGGGATTATTTTGAAAACTTTCAGGTGTTGCAACACATAAGAAAGGTACCAAAAATAAAAAAAAAAAGTTTTGTTAACATGTGCTGAATAAACATCAATGAATGAGTCTTTCGTTTTTGTAATCCTAATATGAGCATTAAAATGATCAGTACTAGATTGCCATTCATTCACAGGTTAGTGGTGATTCCAACACATCTGGTTGGAATACCTAAATGATGGTGATTGTCTCTTTCAGATAAATGTCATAATAGGCATATTGAGACTTATGTTACTATTATGCTTTAACAGCCTGGGCTGCAGTGACCATGCCCTAGTTGAGTTTGTAATCTTAAGGAATGTGGGCCTGGCAAAAAGTGGGACCAGGACACTGAACTTTAAGAGAGCAAACTTTAGGCTGTTTAAGGACTTGTTGGCCAAGATCTCCTGGGAGATGGTCTTTAGAGACAGAAATGTTGAGGACAGCTGGCTACTCTTTAAGGATGCCTTTCTGAGAGCTCAAAGACTCTCTATCCCTCTGAATAAGAAAGCGGGCAAGAGGGGCAGGAGGCCAGCATGGCTAAGCAAGGACCTGCTGGTCAAACTGAGGGAAAAGAAAGGCAAATACAAGCTCTGGAAGCAAGGGTGTGTAGCCTGGAAAGAATACAGGGATGTTGTTCGGACTTGCAGAGATGGGATCAGGAAAGCCAAGGTGCAGATGGAACTGAACTTGGCAAGGGATGTTAAAAACAACAAGAAGGGATTTTACAGGTACATTGACCACAAGAGACAGGCCAAAGAGAACCTACCCCCCTTGGTAAATGAGAAAGGAGAATTGGCTGCACCTGATGAGGAGCAGGCTGAGGTAATGAATGAGTTCTTTGCCTCGGTCTTCTCTGGCAGCCAGGATTCTCATAATTCCCAAGTCCCAGAACCTTGCATCCCTAAAACTCAAGGTGGGAAATGGGAGAGTAAATCCCCCCCCACTGTAAAAGCAGAGCAAGTCCGAGACCGCCTCATGAGACTGAATGTCTACAAGTCTGTGGGGCCAGATGACAGGCATCCCAGGGTCCTGAAGGAGCTGCTGATGTGGTTGCTGAGCCGCTCTCCATCATATTTGAAAAGTCGTGGCTGTCAGGAGAGGTCCCTGGGGACTAGGAAAAAGGTCATGTCACTCCCATTTATAAAAAAGGGAACAAGGAAGACCCAGGGAATTACAGGCCAGTGAGCCTCACCTCTGTGCCTGGGAAGATCATGGAACAGATCCTCCTGGATGACATGTTGGAGGACATGAGGGAAGAGCATGTGATCCGGGACAGCCAGCACGGCTTCACCAAGCGAAGGTCGTGCCTCACCAATCTGGTGACCTTCTATGATAGAGTGACAGCATCGGTAGATAAAGGGAAGGTGACGATGTCATCTACTTGGACTTGTGCAAGGCCTTTGACAGAGTGCCCCACCACATCCTTATCTCTAAATTGGAGACATGTGGATTTGATGGGTGGACCTACCAGTGGATAAGAAACTGGTTAACAGACCGTAGCCAAAGGGTGGTGGTCAATGGGCCTATGTCCAGGTGGAGGCCGGTGACAAGCAGTGTCCCCCAGGGGTCTGTCTTGGGACCGGTGCTCTTTAACATCTTTATCAATGACATCGATGATGGAATTGAGTGCACTCCCAGCAAGTTTGCGTACAACACCAAGCTGAGTGGTGTGGTTGACACCCCAGAAGGAAAGGAAGCCATCCAGAGGGATCTTGACAGGCTGGAAAGATGGGCCCGGGGGAACCTAATGAGGTTCAACACTGCAAAGTGTAAGGTGTTGCACTTGGGACGGAAGAATCCCAGACACAGATACAGACTGAGAAAAGAGCTTCTTGAGAGTAGCCCTGCTGAGAAGGATTTGGGGATTGTGGTGGATGAGAAACTGAACATGAGCCAGGTGTCAAGGCCCAATGGTGTCCTGGGCTCCAACAGAAGAGGAGTAGCCAGCAGGGACAGGGAGGTGATTGTCCCTCTCTACTCTGCCCTCGTGAGGCCCCATCTGGAGTACTGTGTCCAGATCTGGGGCCCCCAGTACAAGAAAGATATAGAACTGTTGGAGAGGGTTCAGAGGAGGCCACAAAGATGCTTAGAGGGCTGGAGCACCTGCCCTACAAAGAGAGGCTGAGGGAACTGGGCTTGTTCAGCCTGGAGAATAGAAGGCTGCGGGGGGACCTCATTGCAGCCTTCCAGTACCTGAAGGGAGCTTATAAGCAGGAGGGGATTTGACTTTTAAAAAGAGCAGATAATGGCAGGACAAGGGGGAATGGACTAAAGCTAAAGGAGGGAAGGTTTAGATTAGATATTAGGGGGAAGTTTTTTACAGAGAGAGTGGTGAGTTGCTGGAACAGGCTGCCCAGAGAGGTAGTGGATTCCCCGTCCCTGGAGGTGTTCAAGGCCAGGTTGGATGGGGCCCTGGGCAGCCTTGTGTAGATCCAGGCCTGGAGGTTGGTGTCCCTGCCTGTGGCAGGGGGGTTGGAGCTCTATGATCCTTGGGGTCCCTTCCAACCCAGACCATTCTATGATTCTATGATTCATACTTTGCCCCCAAGTAATAATACTACTACTATTAATAACACTTGATTAAAATGAAAAAAACGCAAACAAACAAACAACTATTGCCAGTATCCAAAGATATATCTCTCACAACAGAAATGTACTGGCTTGAAAAAAATCAGTTACTTCAAAGGCACTCACGATCACAGCATCCGAAATCTACTCCTGTATCTTATAATACATTTTTTGTACAGTTCAAATGAAATGTTTACAAATTGTCATAGTCTTTGTTGAATGGACATTTATTAATGGTTCATTAATAAAAATTAATTTTGGAATCTAGAAGCATTTTTTATGAAGACTAGATAATATTATCCTTGTTAATTTGATGAGAAAAATTATTGACATCAAAAATTGCAACAATGTGACATCTTATAATGTGAAGGGGTTTTTTTTAACATTTGGATAAGTAAAGTTTGGTTTTGTTTGGTTTTGCTTTGTTTCATAAGATTTAAGGGGGTTGGTTGCTAGTTTAAATAACTGTCTAACAGAAAAAAAGATGACTGAAATCTAGACTTTCTCCAGCCTTCGATCATATTCTGTGAGGAAATGATTTGGTCATAAAGCTAGGATACTTCATTGATTAAAACTACATTTTCTGTGGGTATTGTTTACCATAACTTTATAAGATTCATTGGCCATTGTAAATTCAGACAGTCTGCAATTTGCCCCAGCATTGAGGAAAATGAACATAAAGGAAACAGAAAGTAGCTAAATATTGAATTGCTCTTTATTGTATTCAAAGCGCAAAACAATATTGGCAATACCACAAATCTTTCAGATAAAAATACCTTGATTTTTTGGGAAAGGATAAACTAAAAATAAAAAAGTAGTAGTCATGCATTAATTAACAAGATTTCTCTTGCAAGATCATTTACTTTAACAAGCCCAGAAAGCGAACAATGAACAAAGGAAACATTGAACTAACAAGCAGAACATTCCAGAAACATTCTCAAATGGTTTGTATGAGATGCTTGTGTGCGGCATGGGTTAGATTTTATGCTCCTCTAAAAGTGGGTTTGTTTTTCTTTGAAAAATTTTTGGATAGAATTCTGCAAGAATTATACCTGAGAACCATTTTAAAAATGAATTTTTACACTGATCACCTATAAAACAAAAGTATCCATATAACTATATAGTAACAGAAGAGCCTGCTACTGAGACTTATATTTGACAGCAAAATGCAGACATAAATCTCGTCCTTATAACCACTCTATTTCTTTTCTGAAATGACAAGCCTTTCAGCTTAACTTCTATCTCACACCACTAAGCACATGATCTTCCTTGTTTTTAGTGTTGCTTCCTCTTTTCTTTAGTGTTTTTTGGTGATACTCAGCAAAATAAATACAACACTTATCATTATAGTAGGATCAATATTTCCAGTGACATTTCCTTTAATAGATGTAGTCCCATATTTTTGTCATTGTCTGCAAAGCGATTCTGAATTCCTCGAAGTATTTAAAACAATAGACAGATCTACTTACCATGCAAATAAATGAAGAACTATCTAGTTCTAGAAAATATATTTGTTGCTCATAATGCTAGGCTATTATCTCTCCATTTCATGAATTCTTCTGCTCTGTATGGATGGCATTTTTTGATAGCTACAAAAATAATGATTACATTGCAAATATTCTATGTTTTACTTCCACACTGCAGCCTACAAACAAGTATTGTTTCATCTTTAATATCTGAAAGACAATAAAGGTTGGAGCCAAGCAAATAAATAAGGTAGCAGCTTATTTAAAGTTTAGGTACCTTTGCAATACCATTCCATATTGTAGTGCTTATAAATGTGGTATAGAAGGGACAGTAGGCATTACTAACTGTGGGAGTAAAATTGCACAATATGAACCATGGAATGCCTCCCAGTCAGTCTTGCAGCTACCAAACTGGTAGATGAGAAAAGATTGAGAACCTGTTTTACATTGACAAATCAAATATGGAATAAACCAATCAATTCCATAAAAAACCCTGCCTATTTACATCAAAAAGCAGTCAATGCAAATTTTCTGTACAAAACAATAAAACATCCTTGGAGTTTCTAGAAATTTTATTTATTTAAGATTTTTTAACAGAAGCATAGTATAATTTGGTATCAGCTTTGACAGAAAATGAAAGATCAGTGAACTAAAAGTGAAAGCTGATTTTGCTGGAGGAGTGTATTCAACTAGGCATGTATAAACAAACCAAAAAAAATCGCATTTGATTTGAAAGAAAGATAATTTTGGCCTAATTTTCCAGAGTTTAAAGCAAACATAAAAATGCTGATAGAGTAAACTTTGGTTGATAATAAAAATGTATTCATTTTATTTCATTTCAAAATGCCGCTAATAAAAATGGTTATTAGATACTTAAAAGTTATAATTCTGAAATGGAATTAGTATAAATACTTAAGATTCTGTTAACACAGGAGGAATATGTGACAAAATCAAAATAGCTAATAAATGCTCAAACCAAAGAAACTAAATAAGAAAGTGTTTTTATTGTGATAGCACTGATTCTAAGAAAATGCACTTTGGTCTTTCAATGCACTAAAAAAAGGATTAAATATAAATTTCAGATTTTTCCATATATTAGCAGAGTCAAATATCTTAAACTTAAGAATATAAAACTAGAAAAGATCTCATATTTATTAAGGCTATGGGTGGTTATGCATTATATTTCATTCCTGTAGAAGCCTAAAATAAGAACTTATGTGCAGAATGTTGTTGCCAAATAGAGAAACCAGAAAGCCATTTACAAAAATACATAAATGTAGATAGCTTCTGCGAAGTGTGAGTTTTTGCACATGCTTTTACACTTTAATTCTCATATAAAATGCAGTAGTACTTAAAAATTAAGGAGACGGAAGGGTAATTTTAACTTCATAAGATATTGTCTGATTCTTACATAGATGGAGAACATGGAAAGGAGATGGATAAACACTGGCTGCAGAATATTGCTTAGTCAAATTACTCTGCCCTATCTTGAGTACCTCAGAGACAGCAATATGTTTAACAATAGAGTTGAAATATTTTGATTGAAGAAAAAAATGCTGATAAACTATTACATTAAAACTAATTTAGATTTTCATTTATTCCAAGACACTGGGACTTTAGAATTACACTGCCAAATCTGAAAACTTATGTGTATAATAAGTAGGTAGTGATAGCAGAGGAGGTATAATATTTGTTGCCTGAACCAATTCAATTTCAGAATAAAAGTTTTGGTTTCACTTTTCCAGAACATTTTTATATTGTTGAAACAGCCTTTTTTATTTTTATTTCAAATATTAAACCAGTACCTGAAGGGAACATACAAACAGGAGGGGAATCAACGTTTTAAAGGGGTAGACCTATGCCATTCTATGATTCTATTACAAACACCTGCCTATGGCAGCTAAAAATGTAGGCTTCACGTGACAAGGTAGGCTGAATATGTTTTCTTTATTATGAAATTATATCTTCTTATTAGCAAAAGAATCTTCATTGAAAAATCACTTCAATTTACTATACACATATACACTTGTAAAAAATTTGGCCCATGGCTTAAAACACTAAATGATCTCTTCTGGGTTCAGACAAAAATGATACCAGTTTCAACATACCTAATTGCCAGTATAGCTGAAAATGTCAACAATTAAAACTAAGGATTTCAGGGAAAAATGGAGCCCAACTTATGTTCCCTCATAACTTTTCTGTTCTAGATATCATATAACTGTGATAGTTATAAGCCATATACTCTCTCTCTGTATTAATTTTTCTCTTTTAGATATAGGCATAGTGAATTAAATGGTTTTATGCAAATAAATATAATTTACAAAAAATCTTGGGTAATTTCACATGATGTGTGAAATTATCTCTTTACAAGTTTTATTATTTGCCAAAGGAAAGTCTCTGCCAAAAGAAGTTACTTCAATACCAAATATTCCAAGATCTGTTCTTATAAGACTTCAAAAAACCAAAACTCAGTTTCGTAACAATTAATAGCAACTAAAGTGTAACTAGTATCAGTACAATAACTTCTGTTAATAATTGACCATGAACAGATCTATAAAAAGTTGAAGATGGTAATGCTTACTCTTGAAAGACTACTTTTTTAATACAGATTTTCTGTATTTACATATAATCTAAGAGCAGAATGAATGTGCTATTAAAGACTCAATTCTGTCAACTTATTTGAGTTCTACTCTCATAGTTAATATGTTGCTGATGTCTTTTCCTGAAATTAATGAGTCCACTTGGCAAGATTTAGAATGACTGATGTGACACAGCAGAGTTTGCCCAACAACAGAGTAAGGTTATTTCAGCCCACTTTACTGAAAAACAAATAGTATCGGTCAACGTAACTGAATCTTCAGCTTCAATTGAGTATGAATTATACAAGGCCAATTGAATATGGCCTTGCAAACGCCATTTCCATTGTTTCCTGACATGCATTTTGCTCCATGCCAAGTAAAGAAATTCATCCTGAAATAGAGAGAATATTCTGTAATTTCCCAAATCAGACATGTAGCTGAAGAAAACTGATAGCAAGTGTAATAGATCGTAACCTAAAGGGAAGATAGTTCAGTAAAGTGTGCTTCATTTTATTGTTTAACAAGCAAAGCCTGGTAGTTCTCAGTCAGTCCCTTCACTTCTTGAAAGCACAAACAAGAATTCATTATTTATAATATGCCTTATCATGATGTAAACATGTCTTGTACATGTTTCAGCTCACTGGGCTTGGAACAGTGTCATATTAGAATGGAAATGCAGACTTGTGCTTTCTGTTATAATAAATGCCTGATTGTGCTTTATGTCTTATCATTGGATGTGTAGAAAACCACCTCTATCTTCTGTTTTCCATCAGCTTAGCTCATCCATGTCAGGTAATATCCCTTCCATAAGGTAAGCAAAATGCAAAATCTACAACACAAAAAATCCTATGCAATATTATATGCTTTTGTTCTTGTTATTTTCCCTACAGAAAAATATGTTCTATCCATTTTTTTAACATCAAATTACATTGAATAACATTCAAAATTAAAGTTTTGCAATAATATTTAAATTAAGAAATAGCAATAGTATTCTGGATGTCCTTATCGTGGTATAGGACAAAAATTATTTGATGGCTATGATGACAGCAAAGAACTTGACAATTCAGTTTAGAATGCTCTTATAGGACAGATATGCAAGATGAACTCAACCATAGATGACTCATACTTCATTTCTTATTTCTAAAGCTACTCTAATAGCAGTCTTTAGTTCACAGATCTCTGAAAATTAAATTAGAAAATCTTTCATTCTTTAAGAACATAGCAAAGCATGCTTTAAGAAGAAAGCAAAAATGCAGATTTACCTGGGGGTGAGATGATGTGGTGGTTCAGCCCCAACCAGGACTGAACAACACACACCACCCACTCATTCCCAGAGGAGAAACAGACAGAGCCTACATGGGTTGGGATAAGGACAATTCACTGACAAAACCACCCTGAAAGTGGAATAACAGCCTGTAGTAAATTACACTCACACCCAATGATAACAGGGTACTGCAAGGACAAACCCAACACCCCAGCCACACTCAGACTGCCCTGGAGGCACCCAGGAGCAGCCCCTTTTATGGGGGAGTGAAATCAGGGGTCTGGAAAACAGACAGGGTTAACTCAGCTCACCTGTGTTAATTCAGCTCATTTGTGCTGACTGCTTGGGAAAGTTAACTCTGGCCTGGCCAGAATCAGGACAGATAATTCTATAATATCCTTAATTTATTTTGTAAGACACGTATTCAATGAATGTTAGCAACTTTCATTGCCATGACCTGAATGGTGAATGTTAAATATCTTTACTCTCCTGTAGAACACAACTTCGCAGAATGTAAAATAAAAGCTCTATAGAAGGTTTAGGATTAGAGGTAAAGGTTATTACAAGGAAACACAAGTAATGACTTGGAAGAAACTTTTTCATTTTCATCCAGTTCCAGGAAATAAGGTAGTTAGATCTGTATCGAGATTTCTTCAGAGATGTTTTCAGTCTTAACAGAATGATCCTTTTTTCAGATCATTCAGAGATTCAGCTGGACAGTGAATGTTCTCACAAATTACCTACAAACCTGAACTAAACTCACACTTTGCTTCTGCCTACTTTGCTACAGAGCTTTGTAACTCTGTACTCTTTCCTCTATTCGACTTGCCTATAAAAACATAATAGGTTTTCCATCATGCTGTTCATAAAATAGCGAAGGAAAAAGCTGCCAACTTAGCATGACTCTCCCAAGGCTTCAGAAAAAAGAACAACAAAAGGAGAGGAGGAAAAAAAATCCCAGCCACTATTTTAAAATGTGATATCTTAGCTGAAAGTTACTTTCTGATGTCATAGAAAATGGGCACCATCTAACAAAACAGCAAACACAGATTTTGTCCAGCTGGATGCTGTGTGTTTGGTTTTAAATCCAATTTGTTATAGAAGAAAGCTCTAGGAATGTGCAAGAAGCAATATTCAGAAAAGTCTAAGCAGCTATAGACTAATATACCAGGCTAATGATCATCAACAAGTTACATGAAATTTCAAATGGTTTCTTCTGATCTTTATAGAACAGAATCATAGAATATCCTGAATTGGAAGAGACCGATAAGGATCATCAAGTCCAACTCCTGGCTCCACACAGGTCCAGCCAAGTCAGAATTTGTGACTGAGAGCATCGTTCAGACACCTCTTGAACTCAGACAAGCTCGCTGCTATGATCCCTTCCCTGGGGACAGTGTTCCAGTGCCCAACCACCCTGTCAGTAACATCCAACCTAAATGTTCCCAGTCACAGCTTCATGATATTCCCTTGGGTTCTATCTCTGCTCACCAAGGAGAGATCAGGGCCTGCCTCTTCACTCCCCCTCGTCAGGAAGCCATAGACCGCCAAGAGGTCTCCCCCGCAGCATCCTCTTCTCCAGGCTGAACAAAATGCAGGACTTCAGCCTCTCCTCATATGACTCCCCCTCCAGACCCTTCACCATCCTTGTTGCCCTCCTCTGGACGCTCTCCAATGTTTCCGCGTCCCTCCTGTGCTGAGGCGCCCAAAACTGCACACGGCACTCAAGGCGAGGCCGCAGCAGCGCAGTGCAGAGCGCGACAATCCCCTCCCTGTACAGGCTGGCAACGCCCTGCTTGATGCACCCCAGGATAGAGTTGGCCGTCCCGGCTGCCTGGGCACACTGCTGATTCACATTTAACTTGCTGTCACCCAAGACCCCCAAATCCCTCTCAACATGTCTGGCCTCCAGTGTCTCAGCCCCCAGTCTATATGTGCAACCAGGGATGCCTCTTCCCAGGTGCAATAAATATGCCTGCCATAAAATACCATGTGATTATAATTCTCTGTAATGTGGGGATGTAACACTAAACTCAAGAATTACCCGCAAAATTACATTTATATTTAGTAGTCCTTGGCTTGCTTATACTTGCTCTGAATAAAAAATTCAGTTCCTTCTCTTGGTCTTTCACACAGTATCACTGCAAGAACACCTTACTGTTAAGTTAGTAGAAGTCATGTGGATACTACCTTAAATGAGGACAGTAAGATAAAATTTTGCATATGAAAGGATTCACAGAAGTAAACTATAACTGTACTTACCTGATATGTTTAATTGACTTACTGAGCAGGTCTTCCTTTTCCAGGGTTGTGGCATGGGAAAGGTTTCTTCTTATGCCATAGAATAATCCTCCTTATTATCAGTGGTGACCAGGATGAGTCCAGCTCAATAACAAACAGCAGTAAGAAGGTACAATTGTCCAAATTCAGAGATCATGTTATTTAACTTCGCTTTCTTATTCTCCAGATATTTTTTTTCCTGGGATTACTCTTCATAATGCTTTTCAGTACTCTTGATTTCTTGTTCCATGGAGTCACAGCAAAATAGAAAGAATTGTGATACAGCGATAAAGAGATATTACTTTATATATCATATCAAATTAAAAACCTCAAAGTGATAGTCAGAGATTATGTTAGTATTTTAGTACTTTTAGTTACTATTTTTAGTAATAAGTGAAATAGAAAAGTCATTCCACCTTTCTGGAAGACATGACAGTAACACTATGTACTATTTCAGATGGTATTCCATAATGTACACTCATTTTCTGATGGGATACAGAGGGTAAAATTTGCAATATGCTAATGATTTTGACTTTGTTAGATATATCTCTAAATAGAGAGAAAAAAAATCCTAGAACTGAATTAAGGAAAAATTGTTGATCCTTAAAATATAACTTAATAGAATAGAGATGCAAAGTGTAAATTTATTTGTTGCAGCTATATTTGTTTTCCTTCAGTCAGAAATAACTCCTGTTCATCCTAGCAGTACTCCAATGCAGAGTACTGTGGATGCCAAACTATGTCCATTTATACATGTTCAGAAACACTTCAGTCTAAAGCATGATTAGTTCAACATCAGACATTTGAGACGAGAGGGTTTTTTTACAATTTAGTAAATGTACTCACTTCAACAGACATTCTGCAGTACACTTACACAGGGTGGTAGAATTAGTGCCACACAAATTGTATGAATTTGTAGACTGATATTTTCAAAAGGAAATAAACCAGCCAAACTTGGTGATTAAAAGAGGCAGATAAGAAGTGCATACAGTTCTCTTCAGCTGTAGAAAAATCAAATTTCAAAAAGACTAAGTTCTAATCACCAACTACAGAGCTGTATGGAGAAAATAGTGAGTTTGGAAGGGGAAAACCCTTCTAAGTTCTCTTGCATAAATTAATGTATTTGAGAAGAATGTGATTGCATTTTGACATTAAAATAATTTTCTTTGGATCAAGAGAATTGTATTTTCTGTTTCTTGCTTTCTTTTAGGATTTTACATTAAAACATCAATAGAATTAAATTCTCATTTAGGAAAACAAAGAGGTAGGTAGCACTTTTTCCCCTCTGACCTGTATTTTAGATTTAATAGTACCCAAAAATAACCCAAAACAAAACAACTTTCTTTATCACATAGGGTTTACTGTCAATTTCAAAATCTACTGTTCAATAAGTAGCTGAGGTAGCTAAGTTAATGGGTAAATTTTAAGTGTCTAGTATATGTGAGAAAATGAAGCAGTATTTCCTTCAGTATACAGTATGAATTACCAAGCCTCACAAGTAAATTCAAGACATACTTCAGGGTATAAGAAGTATTTAAAAATAAATTATTCTTACAAAACCTTTAAAGAATGTTCAGGCTGTATGTGTATTGTGGTTCTTCCCCCTGCCAGAAGCTGAGCACCATGCAGCTACTCAGTCTGTGGAAGAAGGAGAAAAGAAAAAAATCCAAAGGTAAACCTCATGGATTGGGATAAAGATAGTTCACTAGGACAGCAGAGTGAAAAATAACAATAATAGGACTTTAAACGCAAAAAAATAATGAAACTGGAGATACACTATGCAGTTCCTCACTGAACCGCACAACTCAGGCTGTATAGCTTAGAGCTGTCCCAAAGCTGGACTGTCCCCAAACTCTGTGTGTCCTGGACTCCTGCCTACCCCTGCCTCTGACACCCCTTTATGCTCAGCATAATTGGTATGGAATGCCATCTTTGGCCAGTTTGGGCCACCTGCCCCAGCTGTGTTCCCTCACGGCTTCCTGGGCACCCCCACTTTCTCGTTAGCAGGGCAAATATGAATCAGTGAAAAGTCCCTGACTGCTTGGCAACAACTAAAGCCATCAATGTGTTATCAGCACCACTCTCACCCTAACTTCCAAACAACGTTGCACACACCAGTAGAAAGCCACTTTTGCTAACCAAAATCAGGACAACATGGAAGTGGACCCACATAGAAATTTGGGTGAGTTGATGTCATATTTCAGCAAGGCTTCATCCTCATGAAATCAAATAAATAGATCAGGAAAAGCCTGTTTACATAGGTCAGTTTACAAGAAGAATACAGAACAGAAAGCATGGCTTGGGTTTGTCTCAGGGATAGACCTACTGCTGCCCAGACCCAAGCAAATCAGCAACAGTGGCAGCACTGTGATAACATATCTAAGAAGGAAAAAAAAAAAAAAACCCACTAGCAGCAGCTCTTTCCTTCCAGGGAAAGGAGTGAGAAGATGTAAGAAACTTTGCAGATACCAAGGTTGGTGAAGAAGGAAAGGGAGGATGCACTCCAGGCACCAGAGCAGATATTTTCTGTGTAACCTCGTACGCAAACACTCTGACATCCATTACTGGAAAGTTAAAGAATCAAGAATGTTGGATGAACTGGCTGTCTGACTCCAGTGATTCAACGAAAGTCTCCCTTTCCCCTACATCTTGGCTGCGGAGGAACTGTTGCAGAAGGTCTGTCAACTCAAAGAGAGTATGTCCTATTCCACACATGTATGGACCAACATCTCAGTTATTAAAATTAAGCATTCCTCTGTTCAAGAGAGAGGATACCGTGAGGCACCCTGTGGTTTTACCACAGAGAAGATACAAGGATGTGGAATGGAAAGCCTACCTCAACCCTACAGGCACAGGCACATTAGTTGCAGTACAAAAAAGTCACAAAAGGGATTCTTCCAGGAAAAATGCAGGTGCAGTTTCCAATGGGCAATTTCCTAAAGTGACCTCAAGACCTGGACATACTTATGATCTAATTTATGGGAGTCCTTCTTCACAAGAATTGAGTAGTGAATATGATGAGCAGAATTAGAAGGGTCCCGCCTCCAGCCAGGTGGAGAAGAGGGACCTCTGAGTTTTTTAGAACAAGTGAATCTGGCATATTGGATCCACAAGAGTACAAAGCTCTAGTGGACACCAATGCAGAGTGTACCCTAATGGAATTGATCCATGAAGGGGCAGAAACCAACTGTATTTCTGGGTGACAGGGGATCCCAACAGTTGACTGCTGGAGGCTGAAGTGAGTCTAACTGGGAATGCTTGGGAAAATACCCCATTGTGACCGACAGATACTCCATGAATCCTGTGCATAGATTATCTCCAGAGGTGGTATTTCAAGGACCCAAAATGTTACTGGTTTTTGCTAGCTGCCTTGGAAGATACTTGACTTGTTCAGAAATCATGGCTAAGGAAGAAGAAAAATACTATTTTTGCCTTTTATCTGATTATGGAATTAAAAGTTCTGGTAACCACAATACAATATGGAAGCATACATTTTTGTTCTCATACCACTGGTTCAGCAATGTTTGAAGTAAGTATTTTTGAGTTCGGACAGAAGTGTCAATATATTTATTTTTAGCTCTTGTGAGGAATTCCATATATTTGGATAATTATTTTTTTTTCAATATTATTACAGAGAATTCAATATATTTTTTCTTCTATATGATTTTCAGTAGTCTTATTTTATTGCAGTTCATCTGCACTGGGCATTCTTATTTTCTAGGCTGTATTTACAATACTTAGGTGTTCCAGGCAATCACACTGTTATGGTTAACTGTTTATCACTGAGAAATAACAATCGTTTAAAAAATGAACAACATAACTTTAAATATCATCTTGCTGAGACCACTCCTAGAAAGCAAGAAAAATCTCACAATTGATTTGTTGGTTTTGGTTAAAATTGTAATCAATATTACTTAATTATTACTCTTGATCTGCTTGAGAACACCTGGTTTGGTATAGCACTTTATGAAAGGACAAAGAATAAAGTCTAGGACAGGAGTCTTAACACAAGTCACATTATTAAAGTTTTCTATAAATAAAGATATTAGCAGGGCATGTAAATTCATTGAAACTAGACAAGGCTGATGCCAACAAATGTAAGGAAAAAAGGACTGACAACCTTAAAGTGGCAAGTGTTTAGCAACATCTGTCCTTTCTGTTCTACTCCAACCTCTACATTTGGCTCATTTGGCTCATGTAATCTGGGAATGCTTTTAGTTTCACAAGAAGGAGCATTAGGTCTGCCTTGACATTCACTGTTGTACTGCTTCAGAGCTTTCACTTGAGGGTGGATCAAGGCACCACGGAAAATCCTGAAGCTGTATGAGCAGCAAGGTACACTGCAGAAGGCACAGAGAAATTTAAAGTATTGGAGTCAAAAAGCCCATAAGGAGATTAAATTTTCTCTAGGTTTTACCCTCATGTCATCTTCAGTAAGTTCATGTATTAAAAGGAAAGGTAGAAAGAAGTACTGAGGGTGACTTGCAAGCAGTCAAGGGTTGAGACTGAGAAAACCATAGGAAAACAAAGAATTATAGAAACTAGGATTTGATGTTGAGTAGATTCCGAAGGAAACAGCTGCAGTTTCTGTCTTGTAGGGCCAGCAACCATCTCTCTCTAGACCTACAGAAGCCCAACTTTGGACTCTTCAGTATGCAGAGATCTGATAAGTAGCCTCAAATTATTACATCTAATTTAAGACACCAAGAAGAATTTAATAGATTCTTCCATTAAAATTTAAAATGTGTTTGAATTTTCATATAGTACTCCAAACATTTGTCACTAGTCAGAAAAGATAGACTTGGAATTGCAAGATGTATCAGTGGTTCATCAGCAAATCTTACTGCTTCATAAAAATTAATAGAACATTACCTTTGCCAATGCAAAGGCACAGAAGAACAAGTGAGAACTATTGTCAGTATATTACCTGCATAAAATTCAAGTATCTTCTTTCATATAAGAAACATCATACACTAAGTAAGAGGGCTTGAGGCCTTCTTGAGAATACTCCCACAAAATGTTAAGTTATATACTGACCGTAAGTATTATTTCTGGACTGAAACCAGATTGAACAGAATAGTTATGAAATATACAAAGTCCTTCTGAAAGTGAAAAATTACTCCAGGACACTAATTATAGTATTTATTACATTTACTAATTTTCTTTAGGTTTAGGTTTAGATTAGATTCCTTAACTGAAATAGTACTTCCCTCTTTCATCTCACTGACACTCTTTGGTTGGAGATAATATTACTAAATGTCCAGTATGACCCCAAGAGAATCAACAGAAATTTAACTTCTGGAGGTCACTGAAAACAGCAGAGATATCTATTTATGGAACTCATCAGACATGCAATGTTGGTAAAGTTGTATGTTGTTTACAAGGTCAACATGAGATCTAAAATCATGCAGAGTACAGAGACAGTAAGCTCTGTGTTTTGAAAAGAAGAAAACAGGTGGCTAGGATAATCCTGACCTGATCCAACCAGACCTTCAACAACTGATATGGGAATGGACTTTATCTGGTTTTGTTTTCCTGTCGTGATGTAGAAGCTTAACATTGGCAAAGACTATACATAAAGATCATGACCCAGGACTGTGCATGCTGTTTACATACGTGCCAAATAAACAAGCACCTTAATAGATTTAACTGGCACTTGTTTCCAGCAGTGGTAAGAGATGATCATTTAAGTGATGATGAGAATGATACATAGATTTAGAAACAGAAATCTGCAATTTTATTTTTTTTACTTCAGGAAAATAATTATAACTATACTTTTATATAAATATGCCTTCCAATGAGAGTATTTATGCACTGCTTAATAAAATAGCACTTTCACATACATGGAGTCAACTAATGCCTATTTATGAGAAACTTACACAGAGATGGAACACTAAATGTGACTTACTCAGACCTTCACCTATCAAGGGCAGTTGTTTCTAATTTTTCTTTTTGAGCACATTTGTGTAACAATTAGTGCAAAAAGACATGGAGGGAACGACAAAGATATCCTTTATATGGTCAGAGAGTCTCATAGGTCAGTCAGGCAAATGAATGTTTCTAAATAGTTTCAAGATTAAAAAAATTCCCTTCTCTGCTCAAACCAGTAAGTGCCACCTATTCCTACTTGCAGTAGCACAAGCATAGGTTTTTCAGTAATATCAAAGGGAATGTGCTAAACAGAAGAAAATATAAATCTATATTTCCATGTTCTACACACCCCCCAGTCTGGAAGTAAGGCCATAAAAGCTTGTGAGATGTTAAAAGAGATTTGCAATGAGATGAAAAATCTGTATTGTAATTAGCAACTGAAGATCCAGTTGCCCAAATTAAGTTCTAATGACACTTAAAATGAAAGCCAGGAATACTGTCTCTGCCCAGCATGCCAGAAGTCCTTATATTTTGCAGAGTTCAGATATTTTTGCAGGCTATAAGCTACAATATGAGTTTCTAATGATACACCAAACAATTAATGCAGATGTAAATGAAGTGGAAGGGGAACAAAGGGATAGAAAAATTTGTTTTGAACCCGCAGAGGAATTGAACAATGTGAGGAAGTAATGAAGTGAATTGACCCTTTAATTACACCTTACTTGGTAACAAGAAAATCGTCTTTAGGGTGTATTGGTCTACACAAATATTTTCCAAGATTACGTCTCAGCCACTGACGATGATTTATCTTAGAGACTTAGAAGTCAGTCTTAGTTCCTTTCTCTTAAAGAGAAACTTGATTTACAAATATATTTTGGTCATTTGTCATTTTTGCTGAATTTAATATGATTTTGGTTTATCATCAAAGTAGAGGTAATGAATGATTTTTCCAGTATTTCAACTATCTGCTAGTTTTACTATCGTGGAAAATTAACCTTCCTAGTAACTATAAAATCTAGTTTGTTTATAAAGTCAAGGATTCCATACAGAAAAAAAAAATCATCATTTTGGAAGCATTTTCCTAGAACTGACTTCCTAAATCTTCCTGATAGAAGTTTTAATAAAGACAATAAATAAACCCACAACTTCCTGTTTTTGTCTTTTCAGGTTTTGATTAATTTTACTTATTTGCCTTATGGCTGTCTAGATACCTGAGGGTTTTGCATCAATTTTCATTAACATCCAAAATTAAAATCACTGTAATTATTACATCCAAGGATTTTACTGTTTCTTTTCATTTTCTCAGTTTTGAATTATATGCTTTTACAGGCATTCTACTTCTTTACATACAAATTCTTTTAGTTTAAGGGAATTGAAAATTCCAATAGCAATGAAAACACTTGAACTAACAAATAGGTTTGAATACTTATTACCTGCAAAGCTAAATATCACATAGTCAGTATTATTTTAAATCGGAAATAATTATTCTTGTTGATGTTAACCCTCTCCACTTTTGGGGTTTTTTTTCCTCTTTTCCTGTCGTATTCAGTTAGGGTAAGAAGTGAACTGTTCCAAATATTTTAATAGAATAATTCCTATGTATTGGCTTGAGTCAGAGATGACACATTTGAAAGTTCGGGCCAAAGTCTGTACCTAAAAGTTTTAATTTCTGGAGTAACAGAAAGCACATGATGAAAATATTTTCGTTTTCTCACTTATGTCCACAAAAATTAGATTTATTTTTTAAAATCCAAACCTCAAATTAATATTTTAATTTCATCAGCTTTGAAAATCTTTAAGTAGCTTCATTATAGACTGCTATATCTGCTAACCCAAATCTTGATTTTGGAATGACAGCTTCTTTGTTCCATATAAGTAATTAGATGTAAATTGGTAACCTTACCTGAGTTTAAGCTTTAATGCATAAACAAAACAAGAAAAGAAAAGGCTTCTAGCTCAAACATTGAGTTGAGATCATAAATTCACTCAGTTGCATGACCTGCCAGACTGAACATACTTTAGTGATTGATGGCTAAAGGAGATCCTGATACACTCCTAAGAACTCATACATTCTTAAAGATTGTTTTCTCTATTATTTTGGTGAGAATCAGCAAATCAGGAGAAAACTTGTTGGTCAGACTACCTCATGCTTATATACATCCTTATATACATATTTTTAATTACATATATTAATATAATATATATATATTAATATGTATATATATAGACCTGAGGTCTATATTTGTAAATATACATGTCCACAAAACTGAGATGTGACGTGGCTGTAACAGAAGCACATTATTTAGATTAAAATAATATTATGGCTAGCAGTGAAAGCTGAAGAGTGATGTAGGGCATGTAGGGACAGGACAAAGAGTAATGGGTTTATACTTAAGGACAGTAGATGTAGATATTAGGAAGAAATTCTTCATTATGAGGTTGGTGAAACACTGGCACATGTTATCCAGAGCAGGGGTGGCTGCCCCGTCCCTGGCAGTGGTGGAGGCCAGGTTGGATGGGGCTTTAGGTAACCTTGTTTAGTGGAGGGTGTCCCTCTCCCTGGCAGAGGGGTTAGAACAAAATTACCTTTAAGGTCCCTTGCAACCCAAACTATTCTATGATTCTGGGGGCTGTAAGGAACCTAAGATTCTAAGAGACTCAATAATAATTTTATACTGTGGCTTGTATGAAACCAATTAAAATTATTTTTAAAAATTCCTTTTTTAAAAAATTTTTCTTAGAGTTATATATCCCTAGTTAGAGAGTAAATATATGCTCTCACGGACTAGGTAGAATGCATTTCTGCATTGACTGTAAATAAACAAAAAGTGGGAAGCGAAGCAGATATAGAGGTGTAGAGTGACTTCTATGAGGTGAGATAATAAATCAGATTCAGAAAAAGACAATGTAACTGGACTTTGTCTAGTTATAAGTCATAGACCACATAACTCCCTGAACTTCTTGTCTTTCTGTCATCATTTACTGCATATATGAAGCAAATTACTTTATATATATGTTCACCTAACATGAAGAAAATGCTCTCATCAGGAAATAAGATGTATTAGCATTTTTAATGCAGAGTAATGAAAATAGCACACCCCAAAGTTTCTTCCTTTTCATGCCCATTTTCTTATTCAAGAAATAAATAAGGAAGGAGGAGAGATATATATTGTAAAAAAATGTCACAGCTGGTTTGTTGCTTCCTCTGAAACATATTATTTGACCTTTAAATAAGAGTAGCCTATATAAAGAAAAGTTAATAAAGGGCACATTTCTGTACAAAAAATGTTATTATGTTTGAATTCTCTATAGCTAAAGCAATCATGCTGGCAGTAAAGAACAGAACATCAAAACAGTATATTATAACACAGATACACATCATCTATTGACTCGACAACAAAGCAGTTGTATAAGTACACTATTTCCACCTCTTAACACAGTTCAGGAAAAAAAAATCTAAGTATCTTTTAGATAGTCAGGTGTCAAGCTAAACCTCTAAGAATTCAAATATATTTAAAACTGTAAGATTAAAATATAGGTAAGCATTAAAACCTATTATGAAATAAAGAATTTGAGGTTAAGACTTTCAGTGTTTATTATTGCACTTGGAGAGTAGTTTGCAAAATCCAAATATGAGTACATAAAGTATATAACCCTTCTGCTGTAAGGGAAACTGAGAGGTAAATCTCATTTAGTTGAAAATTTAATTCAGTGAAGTTCAATTTTTGAATGAATACACAATGTTTTTATGTTTTATGCAGCTTTAGGAGGCAAAGAAAAGTTAATCAGAAGGTTCCATGCATCTATCTTCTATTGCAGGTAAAAGGATCATAGCGGGATGTTCAGATTGCAAAGTAAAGGGTACTATCCTTCTTACTCTAATAATTATCCAAGTTGTTTGCACATATTTATTTCTTTTTCCATTCTTTCAAAAAATTAAAACCAGAATTCTGACCATGCTAGGAACTATAAGATTAAAGAAACACTGATTTTATTTTTGTTTTGTTTTTGTAGTATTGTTTTAGGGGTGTTGCAGAGAAATTTTTCATTGCTAGATAGGACCTTATTACGGTCCTGTTCCCTCATTACTTTGTGTTAAGGTGTAGGAAATGAAGAGCCAATATTCTTTCTTTCTTCTTAACTGTCACTCTAAACAATAAACTTCCTAGAAAGACCCAACACTCAAACACTTAGGCTTTATTTTGGAATGAAGAAGATTTAAATCAAGCATAACTGCCCTAGAACCCAAAGAAGTCATCTAAAAGTTTCCATAGAATGATAGAATAGTCTGGGTTGGAAGGGACCTACCTATCACAGGCAGGGACACCAACCTCCAGGCATCATCTAGACAAGGTTGCCCAGGGCCTCATCCAACCTGGCCTTGAACATCTCCAGGGATGGGGCATCCACCATATCTCTGGGCAGCCTGTTCCAGCACCTCACCACTCTCTCCGTAAAAAACTGCCCCCTAATATCTAATTAAACCTTCCTTCCTTTAGCTTTAATCCATTCCCCCTTGTCCTGCCATTGTCTACCCTTTTAAAAAGTTGATTCCCCTCCTGTGTGTATGTTCCCTTTAGGTACTGGAAGGCTGCAATGAGGTTCCCCCCTCAGGTTTCTCTTCTCCAGGCTGAACAAGCCCAGCTTCCTCAGCCTTTCTTCATAGGGCAGGTGCTCCAGCCCTCTAATCATCCTTGTGGCCTCCTCTGAACCCTCTCCAACAGTTCCACATCTTTCTTGTACTGCGGCCCCAGAGCTGGACACAGTACTGCAGATGGGGCCTAACGAGGGCAGAGTAGAGAGGGACAATCACCTCCCTGTCCCTGCTGGCCACCCCTCTTCTGATGGAGCCCAGGATACCATTGACCTTGTGAGCTGCAAGAGCACACTGCTGGCTCATGTTAAGTTTCTCATCCACCAGAACCCCTGGGTACTTCTCAGCAGGGCTGCTCTCAAGGAGCTCTTCTCCTAGTCTGGTATTCCTCCAGACCAAGTGTAAGACCTTACAGTTCACTGTGTTGAACCTCATTAGTTTCACCCAGGCCCACCTTTCATGCCTGTCAAGATCCTTTTCTGGATGGCTTCCTTTCCTTCTTTTTTGTCAACCACACCACTCAGCTTGGTGTCATCTTTTTGCTGTTAAGTACAAAAAGTCATTTTAGATAATTCTTGTTTCTGCTTTGAAAAAAAAGGAAAGATAAAGTAATCTGTTGACTTTTTTCCCCCCAAGAAAGGCTTAGATGTGTAGTAACTAGTATTTCAAAACCAAGAATTCAAAGCAAATAAAACCCAAACTTGTAGAGATGCACCTTTTTGCAATAGCTTATATAGTTTATATAAGGCTGGTCCTGCTTACTGTACAAATGGTGTATATGTTCCATACTTTGAGACTTAATTTTTCCTGTAGGTTTTTATAGAAATCAAGAAACCTAACACCTCAAGAGTGGTGAATACCTAAAAATGATGCCAGCAGTTATCTACTGGATACCGACTGTGTTATTTCCACTAATGACTCTAACTTTTAATGAATCTAACTCCATCATAGTATGCAACAAATCAGGTTTCCTTCTAGAGAAAAGATGATGCATGGTCATTGGATTTGCTAGTTAAAGATTTTCTATTGCTGATGAAAGTAATGAATGTATGACACACTTCTATTGACAATCAGAAAAGACGAAACACCTTACTTGCTTTAAAATAGTTTATTCAGAGGGTATAATATGACATGAATCCACTTCCAAAATGTTTTATAATTGCCAAAAGAATGTGTGAAAATCTTTTAATTTCTAATCTATATTTACATTTTACTTTTTGATATCATAGATCATTCTCCCACTGGAGAATTGAATTTGATGTAATTGTGCATATAGACAGTACTAGCCTGTGTAATTATTCAGAAGTTCCATCATACATTTTTTCCAATCAAATAGCAAAATAATCAAAATACAGGAAAGTATATAGTTCTTTTTTAAATGATGCTCTCTAATATGGATTTACTGCATGGACATGCATAAATGGAAACTTCTATATGGCTCAGTTGCTAACTAATCAGGAAAAGACATTGAAATAGGATAATATAAAACCCCTTACTTTCTTCTCTGTCATAATTTCATTTTAAAATAGTTTGCTTCATTTACTCTAGACTTTATAAAAGCATTCTATATCAATTTTATTTGTCCAGGCAGAAAAGAATTGTCAGTCTGCCACATCAGCTCTAGAAGTATATTTGAACCTTATTCTTTTTCATTCATAAATTACATACTGCACATCTAAATATTTTCATACAAAATTTACAGATTTGCTTTTTCTTCTCCCTAAACATTTTTTTTTTTAATATGGGGGGTGGGGGAGGAAGGTATTAAATTGAAAAACTGTGAAGGCGGACCAAATATTGTCTTGACTTGTGATGCTTCCAGAGTGCTACATTATCCAAAAATGAACAAAAGTAACTCCAACAATGTTAGCATTTTGAAACACTCAAGAACCACGTATGCAAAAAAAGAGTACATACAGACCTCGTGTTTATGTAGTTAAACTATTTAAGTAATTTGAAGTGTACTGTTTTGATTTAACCCAGCAGACAGCAAAATACCACACAGCCATTCACTCACTCAGTATCTGTCCACCCTGGTGGGATACAGAAGATAATCAAGGAAAAATAAAGTAAAACTCATGGGTTGAGATAAAGATAGTTTAATAAGAAAGGAAAGGAAGAAAATATAAGAGGAATAATAATAATCATCATCATAATCATCATCTTTATAACAACAACATTATATATGAAACAGGTGATGCACATGCAGTTGTTCACCATCTGCTGACCAGAGCCCAGCTAGTCCCCAGGAAGCATGACATCACATGGTATGGAATTTCCCTCTGGCCAGTTTGGGCCAGCTGTCCTGTCTGTGCTCCCTCACAACTTCTTATGCATCACCAGTCTTACTGGCAGGGAAGGAGAAACTCAAGATTACTTGACTTCTTGAAAGCACTACTTAGCAACAATTAAAACATCAGTGTTATTAACATTACTCTCATATTAAAAACAAAACAGCAGTATATCAGCTACAAAGAAGAAAATTATTATAGCAGAAAAAGGACATACATTTCTAATTCAAGGTTACAAAAACTACAAAGTAGAGAATCAGAAGCATTTGCATTATGAAGCAAATATGAGGTGATCAAAGTAAACTATTTGATATTAAAAAGAGGTTAAATAGTTTGTTGTTGTTGAGTAGATGTAGTCACAATTATCACCTGATATGAATACTATGGGAGAAACAAATATCATATTCTTAACATAGCAAATAACAGAATAGCTGAAATCCCTTCAATTCTTGGGCCAGTTGCTTTATACTTTTGATGTGGGATAGAATTTCCTGCTTACAGTGTTTAAAAATTCAAATCACCTAATGAAATCAAAATTCTTACAATGAAACAGCTCATATGTTACTTTATTGCCTCTGATCTGAGAAAATAGTAGTCCCATTGGAAAAGACTTTTCTTCTGCATTCCATTTCTAATGCTGTCACGGTTGATCAGAGATAATAAAAAAAGTATTTACCGTATTATATGCTTTCCATTAAGATAGAACTTTCCTATTTGAAAAGTATAGAGCATCATTGAGTTCAACTGCAATTCAGAACTGTACATTTTAAAACCATCTTTGTTACCTTCTTGGGAAAGTGCATTCCTTGTTGTCTGCTTTTTATATTACACTTGCACACAAGCTTTGAATTTTATTCTGAGAATTGATTAATTTTTTTTTATACTAAAACCATTTATATCCCTGAGATAACACAGAAGTACTTCTACTGCTGTATTTTTTTTCAGCAAAGCAAAGCTAATAAATGTGAAATCCTCTCTCCACACTCAAGATATCAAGGTAAGGCGGATACGTTTGAAAAATTGCTCTAATACATCTGAAAATATAAAAATCAATAAGCTATAAAAGCTAAAAAGCTTCTTCAATTTTGTCCCCTTATTGCTCAGTGTAGGTGGCCAGGGCACTGAGTGCAGTCCAAGGTTGCAAAAAAGCTATTATACATCTAGATGTGCATGGTGCAGAATTTAAGAACCCCCTCTGCAAGTCTGAATGCACCCTTGAGGAACAGAAGGAAGCCAGCAATGGCCTTCAAGTTCTTGCTCATTTGATTGAGGGCTTGAAAATGTGCTTGAGGGATTCTACAGCCACAGACTTTGTTCATGCCATCTTTGTATGAACATAAGATAAATCCTTTAAGACTGATTTTGAGTTGCTTCCCCTGTGCCTTTTTGGGAAGCAGAACTACCAGCTTTATTTTCACTGTATTCAGACAATAGGAGCATAAACCTGCCTGATAATAGGATTTTTTGGAAGTTGAATTGTTACTTAATGAATATATTTATATCCAAAAGGCAAATTAAAAAAAAAAAAAAGAAACCAGAAGAAAAAGACAAAACCAAAAGGAAAATGCAAATACACCACCTTCTTTCATCTCCCTGCATATAGAAACAAACCCTTTCCCGTTTGAAGTGTACAGCATTTTCACATCCTGGAGACCTTTCCACAAGAGGGATCCATTGCTGCTGTTGAACTATCCCTACAGCTTGGTAGTTGTAAAATTAGATCAAGATTTTCATGGCGCTTTTTCTTTTTATTTTTTTCTTTCATTAATAATACTACATATATAAGAAATAGTAAATCAGAAAGTTGTCAAACAGAACATTTTAAGTAGGAATGACTATTGAGATTCAGCCAAAACCTTTTCATACTTTGTGGTACCATGCAGAAAATGTAAAAGGTCCAGTAATAAGCCATTCATGTGTAGCCTGGTCTCTGAATCTGCTTTAGTTTTCTGTGCTAGCCATGGAACTGCTCCAGTGTGCTCCATCTACATGCTCCCTAGGAAATATTACATCATGTGGGAATCTTCCCAAAAAATCTTACCATATATTTCACCTTGCACTTTCCTCTGTGTCTCTGAATTGAAGTGAGGGTGACAAAGAGATGACACTACTTTGCATTTAAGTATTTATTCCCATTACACCCAAATATTATTCCATGGATATTTAGAACAAACTTCTCAAAAATGTCCCAAGCTTTACAAAACATCCCTGAGAGCTTTTGAAAGAATATTCAGATGAAAGAACCAAATGAATCATTTACATTCTGTCAAAGTATATTCATCTTGGTCAGAGCACACAACTATTTTGAACAATTGTAGCTTGCAACATTGAGGTGAAGATTTATTCTCAGGTATGCTTTATGCTATTTATTATACCTTGAAAACATGCACTCCTGACATCCTTTTTCATACATGTTCAGTCAGAATTCCCACTCATCTTTCAAATTAGAGAAAAATCTCTAGTAATACATTATGTTCTGAAGAAGCATAGACAGCCACTGTAAGACACTTTTAATACAGGGATGAAAATCTCTTCATCAGATCTTTCTGGCATTGTGGCAAAATGTACACAAACAAGCATTTGACAACACTTTGTCTGAATGACAACACTGACAAGACTTCCTTTATTTTCTGAATCAAGGATTTACACATGACAGTGAAAGACTGCATAAACACGTAATATTTTCATATAACTGCCCTCAGATTCAGAGACACAGACCTAGAAAGAGACTTCAGAAAAGGTCCCAAAATTGTAATGGACTTTGTAATTTAATAATTCAATAGATTTAAGAATCGAAGAATATAGGAACCTCAACAAGTTAGGAAAAGCACTAAATGATATTTTGAAGGAATAAATAAAGACATGGAAGTAAAATGAAACATGAGGTGAACGGGGAAAAAAGAATAGAATACAAAATCGATTTGCCAAAGAACCTAATTATATACATTACTATTAATACTAGACTATAATTAAAGACAGTGCTAGCAGAGGAAAAACACAGTATGATCTAAGCATTAATACATTTATCCTGGGAAGCGTAAGTACAGTAAGGATCAGGGATTATAGTCTGAAAAATATCAGAGACATAATCTTATCTCCAAAACTATTGGGGAAGAGGTCTAGATATCTGATCCATGTTTTAAGAAAGTCTTGGTCCATTTCTGGAAAATGCTATGTTCTTCAATTGTTCTGAAGGCAAAGGGTAAACATGATCACTTAAAATATACTTTAGTTTTCTCAAAAGATGCTGTTTGAAATATATTTAAACAAGGATGAAAATACTAGCTTCAAAATAGTACCCGAAATCCTTCATATTTTTATCACTTAGTATGGATTATGGTGCTAGCGAGTGACAATTTGCCTTTTCTTTTCCTCCTGTGCAGACATTTATGCTACATCAGCTTTTCCTACTGAAGCCAGAAGTTTCATTTTTCAGCAGATTATATAAAACCCCAAAAGAAGTACCTCTACAATAAAATATTTTTTATGAAATAGGAAACCTGAGAATTTGTAAGCATCAGTATTGACCTTAAAAAAAAAACAACAAAAAAATCCCCAAACCAAACCAAAATTTGTTTAGATTTATTGTTTAAAATAACAATATGAGTTAATGACATAAACTGGCGCTATGCATGTATGCATAATTTTGTTTTGAAATGAATCTAAAAGTGATGTATAAAAATATCTCCATGTTACATAATTATTAAATATATTTTCAATTAGATCGAACAGCATTTAAAAAAAAAAGTCAAACAGATTATGTTGGTTCAAAGTACAGTTTGAAGTTAACCTTCTCTATATGATTCTGACTTCAGTGAAGTCTTTGTAAAAAATAAAAGTGGTTCTCCAAAAGAAAAATAGCTACTGGACTTCATTAACTCTTCCGTCTGCATCTTGCAGCATCTCTCAATAGTCCCAGTGATGAGTGATGGAAAATGGGAACTCAATTATGCAGCTAATTGCTGATGACCATTTCTGTAAGTGAACACTATCGGCAGGGCTTTGAAAAGTCATTTAGACTACAGGAACAGGCTTTGTTCTTAACTTTGAAAGTAAAACAAAATAAAGAAACAAACAAAAAGATAAGAGAGAAAGTACAAACTTTGTTTTCTATGAAATACTATTCTGGGGTTACTTTTGGCTATATGCCAATGGAATATTTCATGGATAAAGATATAAACTGGAATTTAAAAATATTTAGTTTTAAAGATATTTTATAGTTATATATATTTAGCAATGGAAAGTTGTTTTACAAATTTAGTGTTCAAAATGGTAGGTACTGCTGAAGCAATGTGCAGCATACACATACACATATAATTTATTAGTCTGTTTGCCTTCCCCTTTTTTACTCACTGTGTGAGGTTTAAATTGACATTTTCTAATCTATTGTAAGATTTTGTTGTGAGAAAACAAAACTTTGATATCTTGAAGTATAAGGAAAAATTTCCTTCCTAATTTTTAAAATTTGCTGTAACATATATCTACATTTTAAACAGTATTGACATTTTCTGATCACTAGTATCTGCAAAAGCACTGTCACTGACCTATATTTTTATTACTTTTTTCAATATAATGCTTCTCAGCTCTATTTGCAGTCAACCTTTTCCAACAGTCCCAAGAGTAAAGGTCAAGCTTATAAGAAAAGCCATGACATAAGTACAAATGTGATATGACTACATGATTAACAAATGAGTTAGCAATGTGACATTGATCCAGTCCTTCTTCCTGAATCTCCAGGTGTTTTACAGTGGATGTGGAAAGATATTCTTCAAGATTTATAAAAGCAAATCACAGCTTCAAGCTAAGTGATGATTCATTCCTAGACCTGGTCACTTTCTGTCTGACCTCCTAAAATGAGGGAAATAACAAGTATTAATGTCTATACTATACCCTGCAAAATATACTGTAGTGTGCTAGACTTATAACTTATTACTATTTTATTTTAAATGGACTAAATTTTATTATTCCAAATATTAGAATTATTGCTTTTGTTTGAGTAAGCAGTTGTTCCTTATACCAGATAAGCAGATTCAATAAGAATTTGGTAATATTAACTTCAAAGAAAAAATACATTTACTTTCAGTTATTTGGAGGGAAGTCTATGAAGAACAAAGCACCTGTATGGAATAATGATATCATAGTGGACAGAAACCTGAACTGAATAGCCAACATCCTTTTATTAAAGAGTATAAATGCAGAATCAGTAAGGGGTTCTGGAAACTACACTTCTAACTTTAGTCTGAACCTTTCAAACTGTATCTTCCTGTAAAATCATTATGATCTTTGTAGATACTAAGCCTAAATAAATAGCAATCCACCCCTTGGAGAATCTGAAAGTAAACTACATCCTAAACCCTTTGGTCTCCTGGTGTTTAACAGACACCCAGAAATAATGTATGTACAGACTTTCATTTTTTGGTGAAAATCATAGAATCATAGAATCATAGAATGGTCTGGGTTGGAAAGGACCCCAAGGATCATAGAGCTCCAACCCCCCTGCCACAGGCAGGGACACCAACCTCCAGCCTGGATCTACACAAGGCTGCCCAGGGCCCCATCCAACCTGGCCTTGAACATCTCCAGGGATGGGGCATCCACCATATCTCTGGGCAGCCTGTTCCAGCACCTCACCACTCTCTCCGTAAAAAACTGCCCCCTAATATCTAATCTAAACCTTCCTTCCTTTAGCTTTAGTCCATTCCCCCTTGTCCTGCCATTGTCTACCCTTTTAAAAAGTTGATTCCCCTCCTGGTTATAAGCTCCTTTCAGGTACTGGAAGGCTGCAATGAGGTCCCCCCTCAGGTTTCTCTTCTCCAGGCTGAACAAGCCCAGCTTCCTCGGCCTTTCTTCATAGGGCAGGTGCTCCAGCCCTCTAATCATCTTTGTGGCCTCCTCTGAACCCTCTCCAACAGTTCCACATCTTTCTTGTATTGAGGGCCCCAGATCTGGACACAGTACTGCAGACGGGGCCTCACGAGGGCAGAGTAGAGAGGGACAATCACCTCCCTGTCCCTGCTGGCCACCCCTCTACTGATGGAGCCCAGGATACCATTGGCCTTGCGAGTTGCAAGAGCACACTGCTGGCTCAATAGGCCTCCCAGAGGAAGGCGGCTTAATTCAGGCAAACAGAACTAGCAAAACATACCGGTATGTTTTCTGGACCAAATGGCTGAATCAAATTCTGAATCAAACGGCTTTTGGCCCAGTTGAATTGGTATCCCAATACTTTATGGAATAAATTCTTGCTAAAAGGAAGCTAGTGGATTACATCCATTTTTATATAAAATTATTCAAAACTAGAGGAAGTAATAAAATGTGGGACAAATTCCATGCAAGAGCTAAGCTTTTCATTACCTGGTGACACTCACCAATATCCAGCTCTTTAATCTTGAACAGCATAAAGAGTTTGCATGCATTAAGGTATGTTTCTACTAAAAGTGCAAAATTTGCCATCTTGATACAGTAACATGAACTAAAACACTGCTTTTAAAAAAAACAGTACTAAAAGCAATACTACATGTGTTTATTAATCTGTTGTCTTAGACTTCCTCCTACTCCAGGAAAAAATATTAGAAGTACATAGCAAACATTTGAAGGAATGAGTTAGCAATTATTTAATGAATACCAGGCATGATTTTCCATTAATTTCCATGAAATATCCACTACAAAAATTGTTCTCATCAAAAGTCCTTCAGTTAAAGCAGATGAATGATCTTGAAACAATCCTAGTCAAAAATATTTTGGTCAACTTCATCAAGACAGTGAATTCTAACTATTGTGCACTATATGATTTGCTGCAGGTTGATAATATATAGATTTTTGTGATTATAGAGGTCTGTCTATCGAATGGAACTTGATAGAGTCAGGGATAGAGCAAAGTCAAAAAAAAAAAATCCACAGCCTTTTTAACCATGTATTTATTTCTATGTATTTTCAAAGATGACAATGTTGCATGTACATATACAAATCACTTTTTTTATATGACTGGTATACCTAAGATAGTTTCTACACAGATGGCCTCTTTGAAAAGAACATTCATATGCAAATAAATGCCTATACAAAACATACAGTCTTCAAGGACACATTTAATCATCAAGATGTTTCGGAATTTACTATAAAATCAGTGGTAGGTTTTAGCATTATTGCTAGATTCCAATTGCAATGTTAACATCATACTTGTCTAAGTTCCTCTGCAATTTCTGATGTATAAAGTGCTTAGTTATATTCAGCAATATTCTAATGTTTTCTTCATACAGAGAAACAATTTATTACACAAGCAGCCTCATTATTGGCAAGGCAATTGCTTTGGCAAAAGGGGCTATTCAGGGAAGATAAAGATATAAGCAATTAGACCATGCTGTTGCTCTCCACAGATAAATTCTGGTCTTAGCAGGAGATTTTGGTATCCATGGAGATGGGAGACTTTATATATATGTAAGATAAATGTCTTAACCCTGAATCTGAAAATGGTTCCTATCTCTATGGATTTTTTTCTGTCCTAATGTAATGGCAACATAGCGGTTTTGAAATACTCTTTAGAGAAGAATCGGCTTTAACAAAAGCCATTTTAGGAAAGGCATACAAAGCAATGCAATGCAAAATAATGAAATAAATCTGTATTGAATTCTTATTTTCTTTATTAATGGCGTTCTTCTTTCTAAGACTTCTAGCCAAAGATGTGTATATGCCACAATGATGTATTAATCTTAAATCACTACGAAGCAAACATTTATCTACTTAACAAAGATAGAAGGTTTGTGACTTTAGTCTGAAGAAATGAGAAAGATAAATTTTAATAAGACTGGTGGATGTAACAGGTAAATAATTCTTACATAGATGGGTTTAGGATTTTTTTTGTTTGGATGGGTTTTTTGTTGGTTTTTTGGTTGGTTGTTCTGTGGTTGTTTTGGTTTTTTACTAGATTGAAAACAAAATTAAAATTATCAGAAATTTGATTATACAAAAAGGAAAAAAACTTACTTCAGTCAAGGGCAGGGATCTACAACAAAAAACTCTATCTATATGAAGGAATTGGATCTTCCTTTTTAGCCACATAGAGTCCTGGTGGATGATATTGAGGGAATTTATCATTTCACCTCAGTATCTCGGTTCCATGGTCTGGAATCAGCATATTAATATCTATTAATGAATTTTCAAAGAATAAATAAATTAATGAATTATTCCATAAACTTATTACTGTCACTTAATATTTTGCTTGGTAGAGTGTGTACAGGTTTAATCATAAAATTAAAAAGAACAGTTTGATGAATAGTTGTATATAAAGTACTTATATATACATATCTATTTCTATATTCATGTCTATATATGGTGATGAATATGTGGACACGTGTACACTGAAATAAAAGTAGTGTAGCTACTGAAATGATTATGAAGAGCAGTCAGAAATTCTTGTTTTATCATAGAAGTAGGGTGCCAGAGCATCATGGCCTCAATAGCAATGTCCACAATTTTAATGAATATCTTTCAAGCAGATACTTGCTTGTGACTTGGGTTCATTCAGATAAAATGAAGTCTGATATAACCATATGTAGAGTTATCTCTTTTGGTATATAACTTAGAGAATGATTTAAAGAGTAGAGAAGGCAGATACAGGAAAAAGGGGGAAGAATAAATGAATTAGAAATGTAGGACATAATTTAACATTTGCTCCCGTGGTTTATATACATATTCCCTCTCTCAGTGTGATACTGAACGTCATCAGTCTATACTGCTTGGCCAGGACTGGCTACCTATAACATGACAGTAAGCCACTGAACAAGCAACAGGATCTCCAGCTCCATTCATGTGGTACATAGCCTAAAGAAATGGTCTGAAACTCAGTGTCCTCAAAGCTCAACTACAGAACATACTAGCTGGATATGTTCCAGGATGGTCTTGAAGGAAGTCTCAGAATGAAAGCCATGCATGGGCTTCCACAACTTAAATTTGGATAACTGTTTGGATGTTGCTGCAGCTGAGGCTGCACCTCAAGTACTGTGTTCAGTTTTGGGCCCTTACCTACAAGAAAGACACTGAGGTGCTGGAGCATGCCCAAAGAAGAGCAACAAAGTTGGCAAATAGCCTAGTCTTGTGGGGAACAACTGCAGTTGCTTACTTTGGAGAGCAGGAGACTGAGGTGAGGCCTTACTGCTCCCTACAACTACCTTAAAGGACTTTGAAGAAGGTGGGTGTTGGTGTCTTATCTCATGTAAAAAAGTGATAGAACAAGAGGAAACAGCTTCAAGCTGTTCCAAGGGAGGCTTAGATTGGAAAGCATTTACTGAAAGGCATGTCAAACACCGGAATTGACTACTCAGGTTAGTTGTGGAGACACTAGCCATAGTGGTTTGCTTATGGCCAACAATTAAATACCACCCAGCCACGTACTCACTCCCCCTTACCAAGATGGGGGCAGAAAATCAGAAGAGTGAATGTAGGAGAACTCATGGGTCCAGATAAAAATAGGACAGAAAAAATGGAATAATAATATGTATTAAAAGTATATACACAAAATGATTGATGAATAGCACAATTTCTCTGAAAAGGAACATGACATTGTATTGTATGGAATATCCCATTGGCCAGTTTGGGTCATTGTCCTGACTTATAGTCTGGTCCCCTCCCATCTTCTTGGATGCCTATTGTCTTCTTGTCAATAGGGCAGTAAGAAAGCTGAAAAGTCCTTGACTGTTTGGCAACCACTAAAAACATCAGTGTGTTATCAATATAATTCTCATCTAAAATGCCAAGCACAGCACTACACCAGATGCTAGAAAGCAATTTAACTTTATCCCTGCTAAAACCAGGACAGTGTCAGAAAGCTCACTGGTGGCATTTTGGATATTTCACATATCCCCTCCAGAGGAAGTCTATGCCAAGGGGGCAGCGATCCTCTGGGCCAGTCACAATGGAGTGTTTTTCCATCATTCCAAGTTAGACTCATTTCAGCTTCTGTCAGAGTGTGGTGGCTTGGCCATGGCTGGAGGCCAGACACCCACCGAAGTCACTCTATCACTCCCCTTTTTAGCTGGACAGGAGAAAAAAGATCTATTGAGAAGCTTCGGAGTTAAGATAAGGACAGGGAGACATCATTCCACAATTACTGTCAGAGACAAAAGAGACTCAACACAGAATCAAAGAAAAGAAAATTAATTTAATCTAATTTATTACATTACACTACACACAGTGAAACCAGAGTTGGATAGTGAGAAATGCGACCAAAACTTAAAGCACCTCCCCCCACTCCTCCTTCAGCAGATTTCACTTTAGTCATGATTTTGCTCTCTTCTTCCTTGACATTGTGGCACAGGGTGGGGCAGGGAATAGGGGTTGCAGTCAGTTCCTCATGAGTTGTTTTCCTTTGTAGTTGGGGGATGCATTCCTCACACCCTTTCCCTACTGCACTGTGGGGTCCCACCCATGGGAGACAGTCCTCCTTGAACATCTCCAATGTGAGTCCTTTCCCACAGGGCTTCAGCTCTTCAGCAGCTGCCCCCCAGCATGGGTCACTGCTATGGCGTGCAGTCTTATATCATAGAATATCTCTCAGTCTCTCAGGCCCAGACTTCTCCAGTCTGGTCTTCCATGTTGTCCCAACCTTTTCTGCCACCGGCAAACCTGCTCTGGTGCAGATCTCTCTTTCAACACTCATCGCTGTGTCTCTTTCTCTCTCCACAGTCTGCAAGTGCTGGCAGGGGCTTGCTCCAATGCAGTTCACAGTGTTTCCTGTATGTCTCCACCTGCTAGAGCGTGGAGCATCTCCACAGGCTGCTGGTGGGGGTCTGTCCTTTTCCATGGGCTGCAAGGAAACACCTGCTCCACCATGGGTTTCTCCACGGGCTGCAGGGGCATCTTTCTAGAACTCCAGCACCTAGGGCACCTCCTCCCCACCCCTTTCACTGGCCTTGGTGTCAGCACAGTTTCTTCCATCTTCTCACTCTCTTGAGTGAGCCCAAAGCGGCTGTTTGTGGGGTTTTCTTCTTTTAAATGTGATTTCCAGAGGCGCTGTGACCGTCGCTGATGGTCCTGGCCTTGGTCAGCAACAACTGTGGCCTTGAGCTGGCTGATGTTTATTCTCTTGGGCCTGTGGAGAGCTTCTGTCTGCTTCTTGCAGAAGCCACCCCTGCAGCCCCCCCCCTTCTCCACCAGAACCAATTCATTCAAAACTACAACACAGAGTCAGTTACGGGGATCCTTCTGTCACTCCAGAAACACAGATGGGTTCTGGCCCTTCATGGTTCTTTGGCATTATGGTACACTATGCCCCAGTGTTCACTAGAGCTTTGTACTCTTGTGGGTCTGATGTGCTAGGCCATTGGATCCACACAGTACAATAAAAACAGTTGTCTCTTCCCTCCACCTGGCTGGAGGCAGGGCCCCTCTCCCATCTTTGATATATAACGAGGTATTTAAAAGACAGAGGTGTGCCACTTAGGGACAAAGTTTACTTGTTGGACTTTGTAGTACTAGGTTGTGAGTTGGATCTGTTGATCTTAAAGGTATTTTCAACCAATAAAATTTATATGATTCCATGGATCTATAATTCTTTGCATTTCTGAAAATAAAAGTAGTTCATCGTAATTTGTAAGAAGCATTTTAATTCTTAGCATAAAGCTTAAATGTGAACTAAATAGCATACTTACATTTTGTAATATGGATTTGTGTAAAAATGTTTGTTTAAAGGTGTCCAGTGTTTTTTACTCTTAATAAGCTGGTTAGTTTACTTACATTTACACATTTATTTTATTGAATGATAGGCCTAGCACATAGTTTTGACTAATGCAAATAATATTTGATTTTGAAAAAGAATCCATACTTTAATTATGATGTTTCAATAAAGTTTCCAGAAACATTAGTGGGTTTTCTTTTCTTCTGAGTTTATTGTTTTGGGTTTTTTTAATAGTATTTCTAAAACATGTCTTTTCTCTTTGAGACACTAAAGTGAGAATTAACACCACTGTTAAATGTTTGAACTTGTGGATTAACTTTTAACTTGTGGATTCAATTTCATCCTTTCTGTGCAGCAAAGTGTTTTCTTTATTGTCTACTTTATAATGTTAAACTTACACACAGGAGTATAATAAAAATACAACTATATCAGTTAGTCTCCTATAAGAATAGTGCCTTAGCCTTCATTTAGAGACAGAAATGTTAGATACTACTGACTGAGGCTAAGGATAGAAATTTTTTTAGATGTCAAAATATGTGTTTGTGTCCATGTGTGTGCATGCACATACACACACATGTAATACTGTGGGGCACAGGGCAACATTCCAAAACCTGACACATAGCTCTTAACTGTACCCCATGGCCGGCACAGTACAAAATAAAAAAACACAGGATGGTACAGTGGGAAACATTTTGTTTCAGAGTGCTACTAACCACCTGTGAGCACCTGGAAAAAGTCAAAATACACTTCTACCCTACATCCTTTGAAAAAAATAATTAGTGTTTTTCCTGTGCCTCCAATAAAGCATTAACTGAAAATAAGTCTACTAGGTCTAGTGTTTAATATTTTATTTAATTCATGTTATCAAGTTTGTAAAGGTATTTTTATGAATTCACAATATGACCTATCAAAAATACCTAAGTGACTACAATCATTCTGTGAATAAAGTTAGTGACATATTATTCAGAGAAGAAAAACATTTACGTGAGAAATGAAAACAGTTCAGTAAGAAATTAAAAGGCAAATATTTTTATGTTTTGTTTTGTTTTTTTTTTAAATGTATTTCATTCCAAATAACGAAGCTGTGTTTAAACACTAAAGTTTTATGGGATTAGATTTTCATTTTTCAAGACATAGGAAATAATACAACATAAAAGGGGGGGAAATGTATCCTAACCATCTGGGGTTTAATTTTAAAAACAAAACATAACAAAAGAAAGCAAAAATCCCAAAAGAAACATGACTCCATTGCAGCTATTTTTTAACAAAACAAAAACAAAAAAACAAACCAAACCAAACCAAACCAAAAAATTATACTATGCTAGTTTTTCGGCCAAAATGCCTTAAAGATTAAGGAACATATACAAGACTTTTCTAAAATGTTAAGTAAAATATTTAAGGGGAAAGAAATTGTGCTATGATAGTATATGTGATTTTTTTTTTTTTCTGCATGATACGAATTTATGACTTTTACATGCTTTCTTGAGATGTTCCAAAGACCATACTATCTACCATAAAATATCAAGTGTCTTCACAGTGGGCTTAGATTCAATTTTGAAAATAGAATACCTGAACTATAGACACTAGAATGCTTTTTAAAGCAGTCCCCAGATTATTCCAGTGGCTGATAAGTAAATTGAAAGAGAAACACAAAAAATTAGTTTATTACTTTTGTCTCTACATATTCCAGAGAAGCCCTTTTGCATCAGTTTCTACAGAAAGCTTTGGTTATATTTCTACTTTTAAACTATATCTCAGCTATCTTAGGAACAAAACCATAACTTAATTATGATCTAGCTGTTGCCACTACAATTAAAAGTTCAATTATCTTTTACACATTTTTAAGCTTTTCTTCAGGATCTTACAATGGGTAATATGTAATCAGCCTGGAGAACAACAACAACAAAACCTCCACAACCCCTTTTAGCTTCATGTGCTAATTTCATTATACTAGCATACAGTGACTATGTGGTTTGTGCACTTTACTAGGTTGTATAGCAAACAAGTCCCATGTATATGACAATGGAAAGAGTACAGCATAGTAATTTTGAAATCATTAGTTCTGCCTTTGGATACTGTGTTATGAAGCAGGCAATGTCTTTTAGTCATGCAAGAAAACAACCTGTATTTATGCTTACTTCAAAATAGTAAGATTAGTCTAAATGTCTTGATTGATTTCCTGGCCATGACACTTCTCTAAGTATGATGTAGTCTTTACTGTTCATAATAGAAAATCACATCCTTTCTTCAACCTGGAAGGTAGAAAATAACTTGCCAGCTTGATGAACCATTCCTATGACAGTGTTTGAACAGTAATAATCCTTTTCATGACTCATGCATCCTCATTTTCCTTTAAAATGATACATTTTCCTGTGTAAAATCACAAGTAAACATGCTTATTCAGTGCCTATCAGCCTGACAGTTTGTTCAGACAGTGGAAGATTAGTTTTCAAAGTTATTGAAATCTATGCCATTTTCTTCTATCACTTTATATACAAAACATATAGGCCAAAACAGAATTCTGAAGACCAATATATTTCATCTCACACTCTGACAGGAGAATTACTGAGACACAGTGGAATTTTTTGTTCCAAGTGACTTCCTTTCAGAAATATAAAACATAAGTGTTAAGAAGGGTTATGTAGCACATGGATTACAGACACTTTTTTACACACACACACACACACACACACACACACACACACACACCCACACACCCTCCCCCCCCCCACACCCCCACACACATACCCCAGTTTGGAAAAATGAATGTTTTAAACCCTGAACAGTATTAATTTGTGGTTGCATGCGTATTGAGTTTCTATTTTCATTGCATTTGGACTGAAACAGAGAGTAGAAAGTTTTCTTTAATTAAGTTTAAAAATATACAGTATTTTTACAGACTGTATAGCCTAGTTCTGGAAGATACGTTAATTTGTACTTAATTTTAAACCTCTGAGCATTCATGCTGACTAGTGGTTTCACTCACACGTTTCAAGCCTAAGCATGAATGCTTTGCTGAACCTTTTCTAATCATGAATATATTGTACAACAAAACCTTCACATTCTGATACGAGGAAGAGGGAACCAGAAGAAGGAGTCCTACATTCTAAAATTTATAGATGTCATCTAAGAACTTCAAAACAGCTACTCACAGTTTAGAGCAATGTATTTTGCAACTTATATATGTATACCTACAAACTTCAATAAAAATAATAAGTTGTAACACCTGTATTTTTCTTTGTTCACAAGCCAGTGTCATCTTACTTATGTGAATAAAAGCAATAGTCAATGTTAAAGGCAGGAAATAGCCACGCAAATAGCAGGATTTGTTTTCCTTGGGAATCAACTAATATTTATACTGGAAAAAGAGGCAAAAGTGATCTTACTTCAACAAAAAGTGTCCTTCCTTAGAAATCTGTAAGTATTGAAATATAAACCAGATCAGAATCACTGTTTATATTGAGTCCTATGAAACTGGAAAAATTGCATCATGTTGTAATGAAAATATATTTAAACAATATCATACATCTAAATTCAGAGCAGAAATAACACTCTGCACAATGTTCAGAGCACCAGCGTATTATCAAATCATTAATATTCATACTCTACTAGTATATGGTAATGTGTATTACGCTTAAAAGAAACAATAAAGTATAAGAGATAAGTTTAAAATGAGTGTAATTTATTTAGATGAAAAGATTTCAGGGAAGAATGTGATAAACAGTCTGCTGAGTATAGCTGGGAGTTAGCAATGAACATATATATCAAATATGGAATTAAGAAGAGATCTGTGTAACATAATCAAGGACAACTAGGACTCTTTTATTACTTGAGAGAACATATTGTTCACAAAGAAAACATTACTTATTACTGTAAACTTCAAGCAATTTTTGTTACAAAGGATGGAAAATTTATTTGTTTAACATTCCTATTTCTCAAATACATTATTTTTTTTTCTTTTTTTGGATAGTCACAAATGGCTAATTGTAGAAAACAACTTTAGTCCTTGAATTGATTTAATTTAAATTGAAGAGCTAGATCTAGATCAATTGCAAACAAAGAAACAAAACCAATAGCAATTAATGTTGTGGTTTGGAGTTTTGGTTGTTGGGTTAGGGTTTATATATCTATATAAGAATATAGATATATATATATAAAGAAATATATAATAATTTATATTTATATATATAAAGTGCCTTATTGAGAAACATTCTTTGGAACCAGTCTGATGACAGAGGTAAGGACGGAAGTCAGCCTGTCGGTACCTCAGTGCTGCTGCTTCCAACCAATTAAAAAAACAAAAGAAAACAAAAAAAGAAGCCACAAGACTTTGCTGCCAGCTAGCTCAGCTGGTGATTAGTAGTGCCTTATTTCAAAAGGATTTCTTTTAACAAACTGATAAGCTAACTATTCTAATCAATTAATTAATTAAGCTGGACTTAGAAGACCTCAAAACACTGACTAGAAAATGTAGTGCAAGCAAAGGGAAAAAACTTTTATAATGAATGGCTTAGCTGTCAAAATTAACATCCACAGAATATGTTAAGAATAAACAGGCCATGTGAGAGAAGCAATAGAAAGCAAGCTAAAATTCAAGTTTTGCTTTAAAGGGAGATTTACAAGAAGTAAAACTAAAACTTAAGCAGAGTTAATCTTTTAGTTGATCTTCAAGTATAAGAATGAAGATGGGAATAAAAATGGGCGGGGAAAGACATGACTGTTTCTTATATACAGATATTTAAAGTTATCTAAGAAAACAAAATGTATATTTTGGTTAATTTTCAATAATGACAGTAAAGTTGAACAGTAAGACAAGAGCAATGCTTCTAAAGAGATATAATATCTCAACAAGGTAAGCCAAACTGCAAGACATTAATGCATTCCATCTCAAAGCACTAGATTTAATTCCATATCATAATTCTTTATGAATCAACAGATTAATTCACAGGTTCAACAGTAAAAAATTATCATAAATTGTTCATGTGGAAGGTAGTGGTGGAGGAATTATACTACTGGCAAATACAAAACAGGCTAAACTATTGGTTCAAGAAGAGGAAGTAAAGATTCAGATACTGGAGGCTCATTACTCTCTCTTACTAGGTCTTGCCAGACTATATAAACTAAAAGATAATATTGGCAATGGAACAAATGGATATAACATGAGTATTAATAAAATTAGTCTTGGTATTACATGAACGTTTGTAGTCATCACAGCTGTATACTCGAGGAACAGACTTCCCACTGGAATACGGAAGTAAATCTAGGATCCAATTCAAAGCCAGAGCTTGATTCCTTTATGAATAATATTGCAAAATGTGATTCTGTGTGATGAGAAAGGAACTTAATGTCACTCTAGTGTAATACAGTTAATCTCTAAATGTGATTGTATGTGATAAAACATAATTTAAGTCCCTTCATCTTAATACATTATACTACCGAGGCACAAAATTCTCACCAAAGTATTACTTCTTAAGTTTAACAAGAAAACAACCCCCAGAGGGAAGAAAAAAAAAAAATTATACATTTGTGAATTTTGTCTCCTATTGCTGACACCAAGGTCCATACAAAATATGGTAAGGAATGAATACTTACAGCAGACTTACTGCTTTATTCCTGGTTCTGTCTCAGTCTCATCTGGCATTTGTTTTATTAGAGAATAAGTAAATTTTTTCCAAATGTCTCCAGTTCTACTCTGAATAAGATAGATAATGATTAAAAGTATACAAAGAGTGAACAAAATGCTCACTGCAATAATTTTATGATTAAACTAAAGAATTAATTTGTCTGCTGAAAAATATAATACCATTCTAGTGATAGTGGCCTTACTGAATACTTAGGCAATGAAACTATGTTTTACAAGAAAGACTGAAAAAGTATCAGATTTTTGCATCATGATAGTTGCTACTACTAGATCATTAATACTGCAGGTTGTTAATTACATAAGTATAATACGCCTGGGTGGCAGGGGAGGGGCACTTGATTTTGTTTCTAAGGTAGGGTAACATATTTTTCTGGTTTTATACAAAAGTAATCCTGAGTAGGAATATCACCCAAAAGAGCCTAGATTCCTCTGATTCCATCTCTTTCCTCTCCAATTCTTATTTTGAACTTTTTTTCAATCTTTTTTCTTTCATTCGTCCGTTCAAAATCAAACTCAACTATCTTCACAGCAAATAATATAGAACATGCTATAACTAAATGCTGCAAAAATATACCTGTGTGAGGGCCTTTATGCTTTGATCTCCACCTATCTCTGTTCAGTGTCACAAAGGACTGCATTTGTAGCAGCTTGTCCCAGGGTTTAACAAATCCAGACTCCAGAAAACAAGGGAATACTAAAATAGCAGTAATACGTCATCAATCATCACTGAAAAAATGCAGAATTCAGTAGCTTTCCTTACCACTGTCATTTTTTATTCCTTCCATTATCTGCTGTATTCTGCCATCATATGCTAACTCTCTGGCAGTAATGGACTGAAAAACAGAAGAGGCACCTGGCTGAATCTGACAATGTGAAGAAAGCTCCTCTTTCTCCCTTGTCTCAGCTGTGGAGAAACTGTCCTGGAAGGTCTGGCAACTCAAAGAGGATGTCTTACTCCACACCTGTACAGACTGGTATTTCAGCCATTAGAAGTTAAGTGTTTCTCAGTTCATGAAAGATGTTATAATGGATATACACCACAAGGAACCCTGTGGTTGTGTGCCATAGCTTTTTCAGACCAAAGACTGTAAAACTTCTTCCCAAGGTTGCATGTGGCTTTATGCTGGACTATAAGGAAGGCTTCAATGCTCTGTTGGTAATTGGGCATAACACTATATGTGGGTCAGTAAAGTAAATGATGAAGCAGCCTCACTCTCTGTGAATATAGGAGAAGTTACCATGGTTCAGCAGGCAGTTCAGTACCATGGCCTTCTATAACTAACAAGTACTCATGCCCAGATGAACTGAAATATTTTTGTTCAGTGAAAAGGGAGAATGAAAAACTATTGTAATGGTATTATGGAAATAGCCTTAAAACTTCCTACTCACAAAGTGTGACTTACGTGTCAGGCAGTAAATATGTATATCAAAGTAAATATTTTTTCCTCTATTTGTAAACAATTAATATGACATTCACACAGATAACTGCTGTCCCTTCCATACACGTGACTACATTGTTAGTCATAAGCTCTAGAAAAAATCTCGTTAACCCTTAAACCCTCCCCTGGGTTCTCATGTATTTACCTTTTTATTTCTTCAAGTCTTTTTTTAATTTCCTTATTCCCAGCATCACACAGAATTCTATTCTGAGATTTGTAACCAGGTTTTGAAGTTTAATGTTCTTTGTTCTTTTCTGGTATGTGTTCTCTGTTTTGAACTCCACAGAGATTCAGTGAAGCTTCTTGTATTAGAAGACGGTTTTGGCTTTAGTCTTAATGTTTTGATAATATTTCATTTTTTTAGTTCTTTATGAACAATGTTAAATGACTTTTTAAAAAAAATAAATTCAGCCTTTTTCCTATGATTAGCTTAAGAAACAGAAGCAAAACAGCTTCTCTTCTTGATAGCAGCTGTAATCAACCTGTTTACTTGCATTGCAACCCTTACTTGTTAAAGCACAGAAACATCTACAGCTAAATAGTGTATTACATAAGCATAATGTGAAACAAGTTGTGGGAATGTCAGAAAAACTGAAGAGTAAGATGAAGAAAAATATTTTGACATGAAACTTGATTATTTCTTACTTCATACTTTCCGAAACTGTTTCTTTTCATATATGACATTATCCCAATGAAATGCACTAAGCACATAGAGCCAAATTAGCATAGAGGCAAATTAGCTTTTGAGACAAATTGATAGCACTTTATTTCAATTGCAGTACCTTGATAGAGGCTAAATTAAGTGGCTTCTCAAACAAAAAAGTAAAAATGCTATTGACTTTAATAATAAATTAATTGCATCTCTAAAAAGAGGTTTTTTTCGGAAGAAATTAGTCAAAAACAATTTTATAGAACTATTTTCTTTAATTAAGAAGCAACATTTGCAGGAATGGAGAAGTCTATTCAGTGCAAGTGAAAATTATCCCAAATCCATAAACCAAGAGAATTATTTACTTAACCAATCTTGTCATGATTTTTCCATCCCTAATGTTTTTTTTTCCTGGTCTAAAAAGTAACTCGTAGAACATTTGAAGCAGATGATGTTCATATTCGTTTTACTGACTCCATGAAAATATACTACCAAGACAAAACATGCAAGTGTACTCATCTATATCATGAATGCCATCCAAAATGGAGGGTTTAGTAATTGATGACTGCATGTCTTTTGCTGTGCATTCCTGATGAACTCAAGTGCTACATATAAGTTCTCATCTAGTCAGCCACAATAGCTATTCAAGGAAAGCAAACTTTTGTTTGTTTGTGGAATTAGGGAACCCCTCAGAAACTGCCTTTAGTATTTAAGGAGATGAACAAAGCTGACAGCTCTTTAAAGACATTATTCTTAGAGTGCAAGAGTTCCAAAATCTCACATGTACAAGATCAGGCAACCATGACTGGGTAAGGACCTCTTGCTCAAACTGAAGTGTAAGAAGAAAATTAACAGGCAGTAGAACCAGGGACTTGTGTTCTGTGAGGAATGTAGGAATACTGCTCAGGGGTATAGGGATGGGATCAGGAATGTTAAAGCACAGGTGTGGTTGAATACGGATAAGGAATGCAAAGAATGATAAGAAGGGCTTCTACAGATACACAGATCAGTAAATGATGATTAAAGAAAACGTATGCAACCAATAAATAAGACAAGAGTGACAACCGAAGTGACAGCTGAAAGGGAGAAGGATGTCCTGGTCTACATTAAAAAATTGTGACCAGCAATGCAAAGGGGGTGATTTTCCCCCTCTACTCCACTTTCATGAGACACGAGACATCTGTTGTAACAAGTCCAGAACAGGGATGTGTAAACAGAGGGCTGGCACACCTCTCCTGTGGAGAGAGACTAAGAGTTGGGGTTGTTCCTCCTGCAAAAGACAAAGTTCTGGGAAGATGATATTACAGGTGTTGCTTACATAAAAGTACTTTAGAATGCTAGAGAAGGGCTTTTTACCAAGGCCTGTAGTGATAGGATCAGAGGCAATGAATTAAAACCTAAAGTGTGTAGATTTAGATTGGATATAAGGAAGTTGTGGTGATTTTTTTGTTTGTTTTGTTTTTCATTTTGTTTTGGGGGCTTTTTGGTTGTTTTGGGTTTTTTTGTTTTTGGGTTTTTTGGGGGTTTTTTTGTTTTTTTTTATGAAGGTAAACACATTTCCCAGAGAATCTATGGATAAATCATGATTGATTGACAGTATTCAAGGTCAGGTTGAACAGGGCTTTGTGCAATCTGATGGGGTGAAATATGTTCCTGCTCATGGCAGGTGGTTTGAACTAGATAGCTTTGAATGTTCCTTCCAACCCAAACCCAAATTTATTGAAAATTAAACATAGAGTTTGAGGGTCTAGAGGATAATACTATGATCCTGTGATAAGCTCTCTATTGTGCTCTGAACAGAATTGAGGATTAGAATTTTCAATGCCCCTTTCCGGTTGCTGCAGCAAATAGTGGGTGGCTTTCCCCACATGATTTGATTAACTTAATAACATGCATTAATTGAGTTAATATTAATATACTTGGCAATTTCTCGGTCCCTGTGGCAAATGTCTTGTTACTGCTAGATTTAATATAAATTTATTTGATTGAATGATCTTACAATAATGAATAGAGTGTATTACTTGTTATCTTTATTTCTGAAATCTCTATCTCTTGCTCAACTGGCTATAGAAAAAGAACTTCACATCAATTAAGACTTGATATGAAATCTCATGAAAACAAAAAAATATTTGAAAATGAAGGCTTTTAGAAGATATCAAATGTTTGTTAATTAGTGTCTTTTATTTCAGATTACTGACATTTATGAAGAAGATGTGTGAAGTGTAGAGATGTACATGGTGTCAAGCTGGAATGAGAGAAACATTCATGTCTCAGAATTGTCATTTTCTTGTACACTTTTCAAACTTTAAAAGATCATTCAAACATTTGGAGGATTGACATTTAAGTTTTCTTTATTTTTTATATTTCTATTCTTTAAAACTTTGAAAGTGTTTCTCTTGATTTCCTATAATGTGAGTTCATAATCCACAAGGCAGGGAGTCTTTAGGGGAGTCATCTTCACTTCCTTGTTAAGAAAAAAATAAATCTAGAAGGCAATATCCTTAGCGTCTTCTTCTGTGCAGTAAGCTGAAACAAAAGAACTGTAATTAACTTTTAAGGCTTCACACTGAAATAAACATAATAAATACAAAATATTTAATATTTTCATCTAGAACCTCTGATACATGACTTTCATGCCTTGAATTTTTGTAAATGAGGATGATCCTCTTTTAAACATTTTAATAACATTTTAATAATATATTATTAGCTCGAGTCAGCAAACAGTAACATTACAAATATAAAGTTTGCCACCTTCTAGAAATCTATTAATGCAGCACAATTATATTAATTCAAAAAGTTTTAAAAATATTTGTAAGTACAGTTTTAGATGTGTTGAGATGCAGTGAGAGCAATTTCCCAGCTTTTTTACAACTCAGTAAATCATTTATGAGGCCGCCTTAATAAAAAAGCTTCTTTCTACATAACATAAAATATACTGATCATAGAATGCATTACCTTTCTTTAAATTTACACAGAACTGGTAAAACCTTTGTTCCATACAAAGGCTGTGGACTAAGAAATTTTATTTTCATCTTTAATTGCAAAAATTGCAAACTTGGGAAATTTAATAAGAAGGTAGGTTCAAAACCAATTATAATTGAATTACAATTGCTGTTACAGTTATGGTGAAAATATTGAAATCGGATGCTATTTATATGGAATGGGCTTAGAGTTGGTCTTTGAGTTTGTCCTGGTTTCGGCTAAGATAGAGTTTTCTTTCTAATAGCTGGTATAATGCTGAGTTTTGAATTTAATATGAGAATAGTGTTGACCAACACACTGATGTTTTCTGTTGTTGCTACATAGTTATGTCTACCGTAAGTCAAAGACTTTTCAAATTCTCATGTCCTGCCTAGTGCTCAAGAAGCTGGGAGAACACAGCCAGGATATCTGAACCAGTCTGGTTAAAGGGATATTCCATACCATTTAATGTCTTGCTCCATATATAACTTTGGAAGCTAGGCAGGAAATAGGATCACTGCTTGGAAACACACTGGGAATCACTTGTTGTTCTTTTCATCTTTTGCATGTGGTGGGCAATTGCATTTGTGCATCACAGTATTATTGTTTTTGCTGCTGTTGCTGTTGTTGATCATAATCATTATTATTACTACTACTACTACTACTTTTCTTGTTGTTGTTACTATTGTTAATGCTATTATCTTTCTTTATTATCCTATTAAAGTGTCTTTATCTGGACCCACGAGGTTTTTCTTCATTCTCTTTCCCATCTCCTTCGGGGTGAGAGACCATGTAGTGCTTAGCTGCAGCCAGTGCAAATCCAAAACAGAGTTACCTATCAAAATTTACAACCTTTGAACAAGCAATTGCTTGATTATCACATTAACATTCCTATAAAACATTCAGTTTGACATCTCCTGATAATATTTCATTCAAAGAGGAAAGAAAAAGTGCAGATGAGTAATTTACAAATGAAGAGCACTGGTCTTACTGCTATTTTTATAGCCTACCAAGTTCTAAAGAAGCAATCAATTGCAGAGAGAGTAGTGAAATAGTTCAAATTGTAATCTTTCATACCTTTCAGATAAAGACTATAATGTAATCACGTTCCTACAGAAAACAATAAGCTATACCCTATGAAAATCCTGGAGAGGTATTGTATTTATTTCTTGAAAAACACTGTTTGTATAGGTAAATAAGCATCCATTAAACAAAGGTAATGAGTAGAAAACAACTAGTGAATTATTTTTTTATGTGCATGAGGTACACATAATTGCATGCCACATCAAATATTGTACTTAGCTGTTTTTCAACATGAGGTCCAAGTGCGCATACCAGATTCATAATATATGGACTATGTAAACTGACAGAGAGTAAAGCAGTATTTCTCCCAATAGGGAGGATAAAACTAATAACACTAAAATGTTTTGAAGATATAATTCAGAATTACACTTCTTATATTGTGTGATGAGATTTTATTGTTTTATTCTAAAGCAAAGAAATCAGAATTTAAAACAAGATAACATTTTTAACTTAGAAATAGTCAACAGAGTACAAAATAGAGAAGGTGAGGGGAGATCAAAACTGTTGATTATAATAGATCAGAAAAAATGCCACACATTTTATATTTAAATAAAAAAAACCAAAATAACCAAAACCTTTGCTTAAATTCCTGAGCCCTCTGGGAGATATTGATATTAAATGCAGATATTTTGCAGTGCTCAGTTCCTAAAGAACTAGCAGTATGTAAAGGATTTGAACACATATTTTTTTTTAGGAAGTGTGACATATCCATGAATCATGACATCTGAATTTTCAGCTAATACTATAGTCCTGAAGAAAAGATACTTATTTTGTACAGCTTTTGATTTTCCTCATAACGAAAATGTAAGGCAAATTATTTGTACTTTTCAAATGGTGTGTGTAATAGGAAAGGCAAGAATTGACTATGCATAATTTTCTTCATCATCATAGGTCTTCATTTTGTGCATCATCCAAACTCCATGTAATTTTGTTGTATTGGAGACCTCAATGCTGTGCACAGTACTCCAGGTAGGGTCTCAGAAGAGCACAGTGGAAGGGCAGAATATTCTCCTTTGACCTGCTTGTCACACTTCTTTTGATGCAGCCTATGATACAGTTGCATTTCTGAGCAGCCAGTGCACATTGGCAGGTTGCATTGAGTTTCTCATTCACCAACTCCCCCAAATCTTTCAATTCCAGCCAATGGATTGACAGTCCAGTGGCTGCCGTCAATCCATTCTCTGTTCAGCTGGTATTTGTACCCATGTGAAGAACGTCACACATTGACTTGTGAACTTCATGAGGTTTGCAGAGGCCTAACTCTCAAGGCTGTCAAGGTCCCTTTCTTACCACTGTGTTAACCTCACCACACAACTTGGTGTCATCAGCAAACTTGCTGAGGATGCACTGGCTTCCACTGTCCATGTAACTGGTAAAGATGTTGAACAGGTTGAACAACCTGATCTTGAGGAAGGTGCCCCTCTGACAGGGGGGCTAGGACCAGGTAATTTTTAAGGTCCCTTGCAACGCAAACCAATCTATGATTCTATGTTTTTGTATTTTAATGTACTTTGCCCACCACTACCCAAAGTCCCCAAAGTTTTCCCTTTTTTCCCCAGGTAAAGGGAGCAAAGAGTTTTGATCTATCATCTTTGGCATGGCCTCTCTTTGAGGAGAGTCTGGATAGTGAAAAAGACTGCTCTGTGCCTGATTTTTATTTCTTTGAAAATAATAAAGTTGAAATAAATAAATAAATAATGTTAATGACTTATCTGAAAACATTCTTATTTTGCATACCCCTTTATGCCAAACCAATATCTGTCATCAAAAGGAATGTACAACAAGTATTTGTCTTTATTTTTTCCTTTAATCTTTCTCTTTAATATTATTTATTATTAGATGGTATAAACTCTTCCAGACAGTGTACGTTCCATGCTTCTGTCACAGCTTGCCTCACCCTTTTATGATCCAGACAAAAATACCAAAAGCATAAGAGACTTTTCTAATTCTGCAGTCATTTGGTTTTACTTCTGGATTTAAGTTTACAGTGGAAGCCTAACTTGATGGGCTCCTGTGAAATACAAAGATGGATGAAAACATGTTAACTCTCTTCCTTGTACCACAGGGCTTGCCTAAAATTTCTACCTATCTCATCAATAAACATGCACACATTAAGAATAAATTATTAAGGCTCAACATTTTAGCAATCCAAACCATTCAGACAGTCACTGAGATTCCTTTGAATGGAAGGATTTTTAAAAACAAAGGAAAAGACAGATTTCTTAAGTTGTACAGAGAGGTGCCCTACTTAATCAGCACTGATTACCCTGGCTTGGCCTCTCAGTTATATTTGTTAATTAAAGTGCTTTCTAATGAGCACTAGCTCAATTCCCCCCATGTGGAGGACAGGCTGGGATATGATAGACATCTAAACCAGGATTGTTTCTCACTTGAAAAATCATAGCTGAATAAATAGAAACAGAAAAAGGCATTTTTTGACTGCATAGTCTTATCTGCAGGCCCCTCTGGCTATCAGTGTGAGGAAATATCAATGGAGTGAACATCTTTTAGTGGGACTAATCATCATCATCATCATGAAGTACTCCTCAGAAAGGAAGACAAAATGCAATTAGGTTGAATTTAGAATCGGGCCAATAATTACTATTCAGATGTCTCAGCTGTATGGAAAATACAGGATTCTGCACTGTGACTTTTTGTTTGAATGTGGGGATTTTTCCTCCCTTTCTTGCTCTCTTTTTTTCTTTTAAACATTTATAAAATATGTCAGTCATGATGTGGCACAGCTGAATAATTGTCATAGAGTCAAATGCTTGCAGATGGTTAATGGAAACAGAGAATTAAATGAACAGCAGTAAAGAAACTCATGCAAAATTAAAGAACCCTATTGCAAATTTAAAGGGTCATTTGGTTTCATCAAAAATCAAATAATATGAATATGTTATTCTCTGCATGAAAGAGACTATGTTAAATTGTTTTGAGAGCTGAAGAATGAGCAATCAATGGTGTACTAATGAAATTTGTGAAAAATCATACACTATTGAAATATACCAGTTAGAGACAACAGAGAAAACCTGATTTTGGTGACAGAATTTTGTTACCTACAGTTTATTTTAATTATTGAAGTCTAGACTTAAAATGTGACAGTGCTACAAAAAATACAGTAATGACAACTAAAATAATAGTCTTAACCCAATCCAGAGCAGGTTTAATCCTCCATTTTTTTTAACTTAACTGCAAGTAATGCAACATTACAGTAGATGTCACAAAATAGAGAATCTATTTCTTCATAGATCTGCAAGGCTTTAGAGGTGCATTATGAAACATAATTCAAATCTATATGGCATTTCTGAAAGATACAATAAATAAATCCTTTTTAAGGAGCAAAATTATTGGTATGTGTGTTTTGGCTGGGATAAAGCTAAATTTCATTAGAAGCTGGGAAGGGACAGGACAGGTGACAAAAAACTTGGCAAAGGGGGTGTTCCATAGCATATGACATCATGCTTCATATATAAAGTGGCTGACTGGAGAGGAGGGATCACTTCTCAAGGATGGACTGGGCATTGGCTCTGGGCAATGACGTTGTTGCATGCCATATCACCTTCTCTGTATATATATCGTCATCCTGTGCTCTCCCAGTAAACTCTCCTTATCTCATCCCATAAGTTTTACCATTTTTCTGATTATCTTCCCAACCTGCTGGGGGCTGGGAGGAGTTGGTGAGTGAGTGCATGGTGCTCATCTGCCAGCTAGGGTTAAACCACAACAGTCCTTTAAAGTGACAAACATGGAGCCTTAAAGGGTTGAGATAATGATTGATCTGGCCACAGTATTTAAAACGTTTTTATATCCATTTATTAGATTAGGTAAACAGTCCTTGATCACAATGGCGTTTTGTTTCTTCAGATATCTGTGGCATGTAAAACGTTACTTGCTGCATTTATCCCCTGTGGCACTGTTTATCACTGCTGGGAGAGAGAGCAGGATTTTTGTTTTGCTGTATAGTGTCATGTTGACTTATGACAAGATCTGTGGTCATGAAGTTAAGCTAGCATTTGTAAGTGGCATTTCTGTCATGCTCATACCTTGAACAACATCTCTCAGAATTGATTAATAATTACACCCAGTCAGTGGGAAGATAGGGAGCATGTTGTGTCCCACTCTTTCCCCTCCCTTTTTTTTCCTTTAGGCTGGTTACAGCAGCTTTTGAGAGTTTAGTATACCCTTAACATGTTCAAACCAGTATGGTCCTACTTCTGTCTTCTGAATGTCTCCCATTCCAAGTCATGTTTAGAAGTACAAATATTAAGAATACCACCCAGAGATCTGTCTCAAGGCTGAATAGTCATTTGGGAGAATATGGTCAAGTGTCTAGAGAACTTCTCATTCCCAGTGCTTTGGAAATTCACTCCTGAAAATCTACAGTACCCTGATAAACTGGTTAAATATTTGAAAGGCAGATTCTGTGGCTAATCTAAAAAGGCACAACTTACTGCACTGTGCTGGGCCATGGCCAGTATGTACCAAACACTACTTGATAGTAGGCAGTACTGCCAGGGGGAAGTGAGGGAAAACAGACTGCCAGGCACTGCAGTTGATCTTGCTGAAAATTGGTTTCACTGTAAAAGAGAATGTCAAGGGACCTGCACAGGAATTCCATTTTTGGGAAATAAAATTAAGAACTCTGTATATCCCAATGGATATGATCAACAAAGTAACAGCTATATCCCAGTGGCTAACAAAAAGTGTTTCTTGGGTAATGTGGGTTTTTGGAGGATGCATATTCAAAAGTAATGTCTGATTGTAAGCATTCATTCGAAGTGACCCAGAAAAAGAATGATTTCAGATGGGGTCCTGAGCAACAGTAAGGATTTGAACAAATTAAACAGGAAATATTTCATACAGTAGCCTTGGGGCCAGATTTTTAAAATGTTCACTACACTGCAGCTGGAGAGAATTCCCCTACCTGTAGTCTCTGGCAGAAAGCACCAGAGGACACATATTGGCAGAATATGGAGGGGCTCAATCTGCTTTGGTGGTGGTCAGTACTGAAGTCCAGCTCCTCCTGGCGCCCCACCTGCTGGTGCTGGGCTGGATGTTTAAAGGGAGGACATCTTCTACAAATTATGTGATTGATGTTTCATGGAGTAAGTGGGTTGTGCTTATCACACAGCAGGCTTGAATAGGATAGCACAGGAATTCTGAAATTGATCATCACAAGAATCACAAGGTTAGAAGAGACCTTTGAAGATCATCAACTCCAACCATTCCCATCCTATGCTAAACCATATCTCTAAGTACCTCATCTACCCTTTTTTTGAACACATCCAGGGGTGGTGACTCAACTCCATCCCTGGGCAGCCTGTTCCAGGCCCTGACAACTCTTTCAGTAAAAATTTTTTTTCTAATATCCAATCTAAACCTGCCCTGGCACAGCTTTGTGCCATTTCCCCTTGTCCTATTTCCTGTCACCTGGCTGAAGAGACCATCGCCCATCTCTCTACAACCTCCCTACCCTATCATGGACTGGCTAGAAGGCAAAGATTTTGAAGCATCACCAGACAAGAAGGAAGTGACATGCTAAAGAAGCCCAACTCTATAATAAACTGCCAGAAAAGGAGAAACAATATGCCCTGTTTACTGGTGTGTCTTGTATTATGGGAAAGCATTGGAGACGGAAAGTTGCTGCATGGAGTCCTACATGATGAATTTCCTGAAGAAGAAGGTAAATTGAGCCAGTCTGCAGAAATGACAGCCATCCAGCTGGCTTTAGACAGTGATGGACAACTGGCTGATACTCTACCTCTGTACTGACTCATTGCAGAGTAACCACCTGCAACCACCACCTGTGGGGGTGGTTACAGCAATGGCAGCACAGCTACTGGCAGTACAGAGGCAAATCCATCTGGGCTGCAGAGTTATGGCAAGATATCACTACTCAGCTAGACAAGCTATTTGTGAAGTTGCATCATGTAGATACCTATATACTTGAGTCAGGCTGCTGAAGAACATCAAAACAACCAGCAGGTGGATCATGACGCTAAGGCTGAACTTGCTCAGGTGGACTTGAACTGGCAACATAAAAGTGAATTATTTACAGTTTGCTGGGCCCATGACACCTCATGTCATCAAGGAAAGGATGCAACATATAGACAGGCTCATGATCAAGGGGTGGACTTGGCCATGGACACTGTTGCACATGTTATCCATGAATTTGAAATATGTTGCAATCAAAGTGAAAGTGAAGTAGTTAAAGCCTTTTTGGTATGGAGGATGATGTCTGAAATATAAATATGAGAAAGCTTGGCAGACTGATTACATCACACTCCCACAAACCTGCCAAGGTAAATTCTGTGTTCTTAAAATGGTGGAAGCAACCCTCAGATCACTGGAAACATATCCCATGTCCACTGTCTAGAACATGATCCTTGGCCTCGCCAAGCAAATGAAAGACAGGATTAATTGATGTAGTAGATTAAAAAGATAATTTAAACTGATCATTTGAAACAACCAGAAATTTCAAGTGCCTCCAAACACATTTAATAAAGAAAATAAGATAGCTTAGTAGCTACTAATAATATGAGCAATTTTTTTAAATCATAGTGGAGAAATCATAGTGCATCTTGTCTTGTGCTAAACATAAAATAAAAACAACCAGAATTTTTTTTACATTTTCTCCTTGACACATGCCCTTGAGAATTCTAAAAACATATCTATGATTTCTTGTCTTCTATAATTCCTGCAAAGTCAGTGAGCACAGATGAAAATATTGATCTCGGTTCCCCACTCTAGTGGGTACAAAACATCTTCTCTTGAATCCTTTTGAATAACTCTGTTCCACTATCTATCTAATGGTGTTTAAAGTAAAAGTTTCTTAAAATGCAAAGAGTTTTAAATAGATAGTAGCTAGGGAATGATGAATGTTTCATTGTAAATACACCATAAATAAGCATTTTGCCTCTCTGGATTTTACTGAAAGACTTAATTCCATTTCCCAAATGGTATTGGCTCAAATATGGAAGCATCTGTATATTTTTCACCAGAATTGTTCATCTTATTCAATTTTTAAATGACAGATATGCAGTACTTGCCATGAGAAATCAATCTCTCACAGCAAATAAATGTGGCAGAATAATCCATATGATGTGTATGAAAATAGTATGGTTTTGCTGACCTATTATTCTTTATGAATATGTTTTTAAATGCTATTTCTAGGTGTATGACTATCATTTAAAAATGTAATTTGTGATATATTTTTGATCCTTTTAATGGAGCTGGATTTTTTTTTTTCTCATAAGCAATACTATTTTTCCTCTCTGCAGTTTTAAAGTGAGATTTATTTTAAAAATATATTTATTCTGTTAAAGTGAAACATTCTGTTTCATTGAAGAGAAATTAAAATGGCCTTTATCCAGCATGTTTTGCTTCACAAATTGTGTCACTTTGTAAGGAAGATATCTTTGGTAGTTTCACACAAATTCTGTGCATCTTTTGCAGCATCTGAGGCTGAGAAGAATAAACTTTGTTGCCTTAACACAGAATTATCAACTGCTGTTTCAGGTTCTTTGAATTCTTCTGTCCTTTCTGTTCTCCTGGGAGATGGTAGTGTCCCAAGAGGTTAGAAATATTCAGAGTTAAGCTGGAGCATTAATTTAGGGAAGATGATCCCAGCTTTGTACCAATTATAAAGCAGTACCACCATACACTGCGACTCCAGGTTTAAGCTTGTGTTCACTATGCAAGCAACCAGAGAGAAAAATACATGCTGAAACTCTCAGATATGTCTTCTTTCTACCGAGGATACCCTCTATTGGCCCAAATCAACTATTTACGAGCTCTGTTAGAAGCCAGGTGATTTTCCATTGGTGGTAGGTTGGGTGTACTAGCATGGCCAGCTTTGCTCTGGGTTGAAGAGAGGAGAAACCTGTGTGGGATGGAAACATATGAAGATAAAAACATTCTTAAACACTATGGTTGGCAAGAAAGACAAAGTTTTAATGTATGTAGAAATAGATGGAAATATGGTAACAGAAGTGAAGTGTTTTGTTACTGTAAACTAGGAGAATTTGCCAAAATAATGCAGCAGGCAGCAGCTATGAAACTGTTGTTGATGGAAAAGCTTTCAGGTAGAGATAACAACACGGAGATTGCTGTCTAACTACCATCACAGGCAAAACAGACTCAACTTGGAAAAATTAATTTAATTTATTATCAATTAAAAGTAGAGTAGGATAATGAGAAACAAAACCAAAGGTAAAATCAGCTTCCTACTCTCCTTCTTCCTAGGATCAACTTCACTAATGACTCTTCAACCTCTTCCCCACCAAGTGGTTTTGGAGAGGTGGGGAACAGTCTTAACACATTACAGTCATAACAGTCCTAACAGTCGTAACACTTCATCTCTGCTGCTTCTTCCTCCTCATGCTGTTTCCCTGCTACTCTATGGGGTTGCTTCCATAGAAGACAGTTCTTCACAAACTGCTCCCTCCCACAGGCTGCAGGTTTTCAAGAACTGCTCCAAAATAAGTCCTTTCCAAGAGGTATAGTCCAGTGGGACTGCTCCAACCTGGGTCCCCTGTGGGCCATAATTCCTGCCATAAAACCTGCTCCTTCATGAACTCATCTCTATAAGCAAGTGTCTCTTGGAGCTGGCTGAAACTGTGTCTGATATGAGGGCAGTTCCTGGGGTGTCTTCAGAGCAGCTACCCCTTCAGCCCTCTCTCACCACTGCAAAAACCTTACCATATATACCCAGTACAGACTGTTTTCCACCAAGGCTGCTTAACATTTGTAACAACTTTTTGCAACAGGAGTTCTCAATTGATAATTTAAATAATTGCTTTTTGTTTTACACTTACTGCTAGACAAGAAGGTGTTACTCAACAACCATCTGAAGCCATATCACCATGATTTTTTGGATGAGCTGCATTAAGGCTGTGGAGCATGTCTTTGTGGAAATGTGAGGTCTCACAATGACATCAGCCAGCTCCCTGAGTACCCTGGGATGAATCCCATTGGACCCTATGGACTTATATGGATCAAGGTGGAGCAACAAATTGCCCACAAGTTCAGGATTCACTAGGAATTTATTATTACCCCAGTCATGGTCCTCCAACCTGGGACATCTGGAGTCCCAGAGCCCATTAACTGCCTTGAAGACAGAGGCAAAGGTAGCATTAAACATCTCTGCTTTGTCTATGTTACTATTGGTAAGATGACTGTTCTTGTTAACGGACCAGTGTTGTCTCTGGTCCTCCTCTTGCTGTTAACGTATTTGAAAAACCCCTTTTCACTGTCTTAGAGCCTCAGCTCTAAGTGAGCTTTTGCCACACGAATTCTCTCCCTACAAAGGCCAACAGCATCCCTGTAATCCTCCCACCTTGTCTGTCCTTGCTTCCATTGGCCATATACTTTCTTTTTCCATCCCTGTTCAGCGAAGTCATCCTTCTGCTCCGCCTGCCTGCCTCCCAACATTTTGGAAGTGTCTGTTCCTGTGCTTTTAGAAAGTGATGCTTCAGAAGTGACCAACATTGATGGACTACCATGCCTTTAAAATCTTATTAATCATTTAGTCTTGTGTGCTTGACAAGTAGAATATCTGTGTGTAGATAGCATAGGCTTGTGATAGACTCAGATAGACTTTATTGAACATGAGATTCCTGTCCTTCTGTGGGAAAGATCAAAGCATGGTGCAAAACTGTGCCTGTGAGAATCCCCGATATACAGGTGAAAGCAGAAGGTTCAAAAACTTTCTCTAGCAAGGACCAAGCTCTGTGTGCCTGCAATGTCTTTGTGTGGCTCTGCTTGGCTGCTGCTTTAGAGGTCCAGTGGTTAGAGAGGTAACAAAAATAAATTTACTCTTTGCATTTCATCTGTGGGTTTGTGTTCATTCCTGCATCCTGATTGTTCACTCAGGTGAACTTCCACCACCATATTTTAGTTTTTCTTGTCTGAAATTATCATTAAAATATGCATTCATCACACAATCTACAATCTTCACAAACTTCACTTACATCAACAAAAAGAATTCCACACAGCAAAGTCAAAATTATACCATCACAACTCCAAGACAGATACACCATTTTCACAAACTCCACCTCTCATGTCTTCACCAAAATTTGCCCAGACCTGTAAAATAAAATGCAAGTTTAAATGTTTAATGGTATTCAGTTGCAAGTGTGCAGATTTTAAAATCTATTACATCCTATATAGTGAATGTATAATGTAAAATACAGTGATAAAATAAAGAGGGGTTATTTTTCAAAAGATTTTGTGCTTTCTGGATGCATTTTTAATGGGCCTGAAACATGCTTTTAAAACATAGGAATCTTTGAGGAAAGTCATTGAAATCCCTTCCAAAAACCTTATCATAAATTACTGCAAAAGATTTACTAAAATGTGACTATAATAACTTAGGAGGTATAATTAATTTCTTATCCAATTTACTAAAACAGAGGTTTTAATTTGCAACATTGATTCCCAATTTCTGTCTCTGACCAAAAATAGGAAAAGAAATTTCTCTCAATCAATTAGAAATTATAAAGGTAAATTTGGCAGATGTAAAATATATAGATGAGACTGAAACTTGCTTACAATCTTTCATGCTTCCAATATTAACCAAAGTAAAATAATTTTCAATAATGGGGATAAAACAAAGTAAAAGAAGCTGAAAGTCTCTAGTACTGTAGAAGTGTGTTTTATGACCAAATATTTTTCTGATGCAGATAGGTGCCACTGATCAGGACATCAAAGGAGGTGATCCTCCCCCTCTAGTCTGACCTGGTCAGGCCCCACCTGGAGTATTGTGTCCAGTTCTGGGCTCCCTGGTATAAAAAGGACAGAGATCTCCTGGAGAGAGTCCAGAGGAGGGCTACGAAGATGATTAAGGGCCTGGAGCATCTCCCCTGTAAGGGGAGTCTGAATAAGCTGGGGCTGTTCAGTCTTGAGAAGAGAAGACTAAGGGGGGATCTAATTAATGTCTATAAGTATCTTAAGTATGAGATGCAGGGTGAATCAGCTAGCCCCTTTTCAGTGGTCTGTGGAGACAGGACAAGGGGCAATGGCTGCAAGTTGGAGCACAGGAAGTTCTGCACCAACATGCAGAAGAACTTTTTCCCAGTGAGGGTGACAGAGCCCTGGGACAGGCTGCCCAGGGAGGTGGTGGAGTCTCCTTCTCTGGAGATATTCAAGACCCGTCTGGCCGCCTATCTGAGTGATATGTCCTAGGGAGCTGCTTTGGCATGGGGGTTGGACCCGATGATCTCTTGAGGTCCTTTCCAACCCCTACAATTCTGTGATTCTGTGATCACATAACATGTTAGGAAGCACTTGGTTCCACATTTCTTTCTCAACACTTCTCTTTACATAGTTGCAGATCAGTTTAATCAACGCATGCATTGATTATCAGATTAAAAAAAAAGTAGCTAAATGAATCACAGTGTTATGAAACATGCTAGAGAATTATTTTTTTTAAATTTTATTTTTAACTAAAAGCTCCCATTAGGAGCTACTGTATGAGCTACTGGATGGGTAACTATCTTTGTATTCCACTGTGACACCCCCAGACTCATTATGTGTCTGGGATTATATAATAATCTTCCTTGTAATTAAAAGCATAATCTTCTGATGCTCAGGCACCTAAAGATCACAAAATGCTCTAGAAATATTTAGTAAAGCTCATAAAACCTGTATGAAAATACTTGGCAGATCTCTATTTTTTTGGGTTTTATAACATTTGCTATAGTACAGCCATCTCAGTCATGAAACCAGGAATTTTGCAGGAAAGTGACATTACACAACAGTAATAGACATCAAGGGAAGGATAGTACTGCATTAATTTAAAAATCCCTGGGAAATTTAGATAACCAGTTTGCAATTAATCAGAATTTAAAATTTACTACAATTAAGGTTAATGTGTCAACACATCTGGAAAATGTCTGAGGTACTAGTAATCATGAGAAGTTTTCTCTACTACTACAAGAAACTACATACATGAATTCTCCAAGAAAAGTATAAATTAATTCTCCTCATACCAGGACATTGCTGAAAATCCAATGGATATGTTTATTGTGAAACCAGCTTTGGCCTGTTTCCAATAGCTGATTCTGGCTCTAAGTAGGATGCCACCACTGGAGCAGACAGGAGTTAACTTTATTTAAACATAACAGAAATTGTTAATCTCTATAAGACATCTGCCTTTTATAACCTACCATGTTGGTGAGTTATTGAATTGCATTCATGAATTACTTCCTGTTCCTCCAAGTCAATTAACACTTCTGCAATTGCTGAGATTGTCTCTGAGGGGAATCTGACTTGCTTTTCGAATTAGCCCTCCAGCTTTACACAAGCTGTGTAAATACATAATACTGCCTTTGAGTTGTCAAATCTCTTGCTATTTGCTGCATACAGCAATGGCCCATCTCTGGGACATCTTCTGACAGAATCACCATTCCAGTCTTTTTGATAATAACAAATTGCATGATTGACTAGAACTGTAATAGCCTGAGGCATTTCCAGCCAGGCCTGAAAATTAACTAAATCTATCAGTACACTGTGTCATTAAAACATCATTTCCTGTCATCGTCTGCTCAACAGTAAGGTCAGGAAGCTATTTTTAAAATACCTCAAATATCCTCCATACTCCAATTGATATACCAGGATTTTTCTTAAGTACTCTTGGTTAATCTTACCAGAAAAAAAAAAGTTAACAATTTCTCCAAGTTCCCAAATGAGAGACTGAGTAATTTGCTTAGTTTATTATTAAATTTAAATGGCAAGGGAGCAGAAAATTTGTGAAAAAACTTTCCCCATTTCCAACTCTACTTCCAAAACAGGCATATAAAATAATTCCATAGCAGCTATGGAATTAGCACTATTGGTTGCAAAATAACTGTTTCAACTCTGGGTATTCATATGTAAACATAAGGATGGACACCCGAGGGCATTCATTTTCATTGTGGAGTTTGATTTTGTTTTAGGTTTCTTTTGGTGATTTTTTTTTTTTTTTTTTTAGCTTTCTGGAAATTCTGTTGACCTAAGAGACTCCAGTATTTTATTAAAATCTTTTAAAAAGGCTTTTTGTACAAATGAATCCTTTTCATTAATTCCTCAACCTTCTGGGGCTTTTTTTGTTCCACCTTTCATTTTGGATTGTCACCGTGTAATTTTTCCATGCTGTTGTCTTCCTCTTGCAACTATGCATTTCACAATAGATCTGAAGTATTTTTTTCCTGTAGAGCAGTTTCTGTTAACATCTTGTAGTGAGAAGCCAGCTTCTAAAAGTTGATCTCTTAACCAGTATCAGCCTTTCCTGATTTGTGTCTATGATATGGTTTTGATACAAAGACTCTAGCCATACAGTTGTATTAACTTGATAGTGCCCTTTTCATTGTTTTATATCATTTATTTTTTACAATGCTGGCAACCTACAAAAAAAAAATGTGATATTTTGGCCTGCATAAGACATTGTGCTAAGCTTGTTAGTAATGAGATTTAATACATCCTTCCAAGATATGTGTATTTAGTTTAAATTTCCATTGATTTATAGTACTTAGCAGCTGCATTCAAGTCTTATAATCATCAGAATTTGGACCTAAATTTCCTATCCCCTACTTGTCCTCGGTAAAGTCAGGTTGGCTCAGTTCCCACATTATTCATTTCTGTAGACGTAAATGTGTTGTATGACTTCCTGAGAAGTTCCTGGAAATGAGGCATTCTGCTGACTTAGTATTTGTGATAACATTCCTTTCATAACAGTAATAGGGAAGAAACACCTTCACCAGTTTATAATCCATCCTAAACAAAGCCATCCTTGGGCCCAAATCTGTATTACCTCTTCATGCTACTGGTGACTAAATTCTGTAATAACCGGCTCTACTTAGATCCGGGGTTAGCAGAAATTCATCTTATTTGAATTTGAAATTATTCATAACTCCACACTATTTTTTGAATATATGTGTGAGCAAATATCTTTGAAAACATATAGCAGAACAAGATATTACCATTATTCTTTACAAGATTTCAGAGGATACCCTCAGACATTGACCATTTTTCCAGTCTTTTGCTGAAAGACTCATTTTAATCCTTGTTTTCTAAGATGTTATTTTTTTCCTGCCAAATTAGAACATGCATTGCCCTACTCTCTGATGTGCTCATTTGAACTCCCTTGGCTTACAGATCTTTAATAACATTTTTTTTTCCTTTTCTACTTCTTTGCCAGAAAGAAAGAAGGCATTATATTATAACTTGGATCGGTGTGAGGTATCCTTTTAATCTATGACAAACCTGGTTATCCGGCTTTCTTTTATTCTGTAGTGTCATGGTTTAGCGCCAGACACAGCTGAGCAATTCGTAGCTGCTTACTCACTCCTCCCTCTTTCTGGTGGGATGGGGAGAAGAATGGGGAGGCAAAGGCAAACCTCATGATTGGGATAAGGACAGTTTGCTGGGACAGCACAGGGAGAATGAAATGACAAAAGAACTTGTCAGAATATACAAAACTGGTGATACAAAATGCAGTTTCTCACCAGAAAGACAGCTTTTTGGTTTTTTTTTTTCCCTACTTGTAAAAAATAGGGGTTGTCTTTGGGTTTGTTTTTAATTTATATTTGTTAGTGATCTGCTATGTACCCTTGTCCACTTTGCAGCACAAAGGAACAGTTGGGAGACTATAGTATGGGGGGCAGATAAAGGGAAATCCAGAGAGAATTAGTAAAATATGTCCTCTCTGGAAGATGGAGTGCCACAAAATTGCACATACAGCTATGTATCACTTCCCTCTCTAATTCATTAATAATAATAAAAGTTTAATATTTACTAAATCCTTTACTAAAATCCTTGCTGGATTAAAAAACGAGATTTACTATAGGATTATATTCATATCTGTTATAATAACGGATTTTGTAGATTATAGAAGATATATACTACTATACTATAGGAGAAAAAAAAATCTTCACTGCATTGGTTATGTGTTTTTCAGAAAATTTTAGAGGTCATTAAGCATATGTGTAAAAGACACCTGAAAAACTCATTATAAGGTTTGAACTTGTATAAAAAATCTGAAGTAATATTGCCTTTTTCTCTTACAACATAGATGTTTAGCTCTGTAGAGATACATATCGATAAACTTCATTTATCGATGTTAAAATTCACTTCATAACTGATATTTCTTTTATTTTTTTGTAAAATAGTCTGATAAATACAAGGCACCAAATTTCTAAAAATATTTATCAGTACACGTACAATTTCAAAACCAGCACAGGTTAATCATGGCCATATTAATTAATAAACTGTAAGAGACATAGCACAATTCTCACTCAATGACATCTGCCCAGAACAAAAACAGAAGAGTGAACACACAATGATATTGAGTTACAGTTCGATCCAAAAGGCAGGATGTATTTTATCTAGGTCAGGACAGGGCACACTGGCAAAGTAATGCAGAGAATCTTTATTAGTACTGGACAAGCTATCTTTGATCTCTCCATAACAAATATATAAATAAACAGACAAATAATTAAATAAATAGCAAAGATTTACCTTTTCTTCACCTCCTACCAATTTCTACCTTTCAGAAGGAGGTTTCACACAGAATAAATCTAATATATAATGGGAATTAAGAAAGAGTTATAAAGTATATATAGTAACATTCACCCCACATGCTTGAACTTTGCTATTATTCTTAAATAGTCACACGGGCTGAAAATAGTAAAATTCCATCAAGTGGATTAGAAAGAGAAAAATGGGAAACACTATACTTAGATAAATGCGTGTTTCCATGAACATTTTGCACCTACTCATTATCAATCTGATATAACTGGGAATAGAACAAATCACTTCATTCCTGACATGCAGTGTATGTCGATAACAATGAATCTCTCACATAGGTCACAGGTATCAGCGAACAGACAGAATGGAATGTTCTTTTGCTGAGCATAATATTGTTCCCACACATAACCCTCCTTACACTGATATTTTTAGAGATTCATATACATCAAATGAAGAAGAAAACATATTAAATGCTGTATAATGAATGCAGTATTGCTTAAGATATAGCCTAGTTTCTATCTTATTTTAGTTCAAAAAAAACTTCCTGGCATAAATATCTTTTCAAATCATCAAATCATCAAAATCACCTTTCAAAATTAGAATTCCTTTCTTAACATACATGATTTAAAAAAAAAATCACCTGTGGCATAGTACTCACAGACCTTTTTCACATTTTAAAAAACAGGAGTGCAAGAAAACAGCCTATTTTAATGGGAGCTAGGGAAGTTCTGAGTATTATGCCTTCCTGCTCCGCACATATGATGAATTTTCCTTAAAATCTCTCTAATCTCTTGATGACTATGGATGCTGTCATTTAATATTCATGAAATAGGAATTGATGATGTCTACAAGACAGGAATACTTGGCTGGTTTGTATTTTTTTTTCAGCTTTATTATTGATTTAAATTTGGTATTACATTATCAGAGCCAGCTAAAACTTAAAAACACGGGCTGGCTAGACCAGTTATTTTTTCAAAGCTATTTACTTCTGCAGATATTTAAAAATAAAGTTTGAGGCTGTAAAATTGGGGGAAAAATGTAAATCATCCTTTCATTGATGATATCTGACTATGGCTTATAAACATTAGGATGTTACATGTTTACTAATTGGATGTGATTTCAATTATGGAATCAGAACCAAAACTTCCAAATTCCCTAATACAGAGCTATTAATTGCATTTCTAGCAACATTATATGTCAAAGCCTATAGGAAAAACAGATTTGTTAGAAGTACAGTTTTTCAGCTAAGACACTTTTTAATACATTATCATTCTTAGTACTTTAATTTTAGCTCTGTTTACATCACAACATTGAACACTATTAAGCCCAAGGTTTGCTATAACAGTCTATTATCTCAATTGTCCATAATTTAATATGTTACAGCATCAGCATAGAACTTTCCTTTTTTTTTTTAAAACATAATATAACAACAGAATTACAAAATGATTGAAGCTGGAAGGCACTGATGGAGGTTGCCTGTTCCAACCCTCCTGGTCAAGCAGGGCCACCTTGACCCTGTTGCCCAGGACTGTCCAAATGGCCTTTGGATATTTCTAAGTATGTATGCTCCGCAATCCCTCTGGAAAACATGTCCTACTGTTCAGCCACCCTCACAGTGAAAAACTTTCCTTCTGTTCAGGTGGAGCCTCCTACATTTCAGTCTGTGTCCATTGCTTCTAGTCCTATCACTGGGAACCATTGAAAAGAACCAAGCTTCATTTTTCTTTTTGCTCCCTTCAGGTGTTTTTATATTTCAATAAGATCCTCCTGAGACATCTCTCTTCTAGGCTAAACAGCCTCCATGTTCTCACCCTTTAGGCTTTGGAGAAATGCTCTAGTCCCTTCATCATCTTGGTGGCCTTTCATTGGACTTTCTCCAAAATGTCCATGTCTCTCTGCTACTGAACAATACAGCTCTAGTCACGATACTCTAAGTGTGGCTTCACAGATACTGAATAGAAGTGAAAGATCACCTCCACCATCCTGCTGGCAACAATAATAAAGGACATTTAGATCTGTATTTACAGATTCTATAAGTGCAACATTAAGGGACCTCTATCTAGGAAAATAAAGACAATTTATTTACACCTATAGAGGTAAGAAGAGAGTTCTGATAATTCTGGACAATGATGTCTATCTAAATTTCCTTTTACAAGTGACAAAGGTAACAAGGCAACTCTCGTAAGTTTCTGGTCACAACTGAATGTAACACTCAGGTTTGGAACTTCAGCCATGAAAGGTTTATTAGCTATGCATAACTCAGCCAGAAACTGTAAGAAATGGGGAAAAAAAAAAGAAAAAAGTACATGCAATCAGAGCTAATAACTGTAAACAAGGACAGAACCATGGGCCTCCAAAACAGCCCATGATGTCTGAATAAAAATTATTGATGTCTTCATTTGCTAGCTTTCTTTTCCTTTTAAAACAGATAATGTTAGAGAAAGCATAATCATTTGACACAACACTTACCTGAAAATGTCTGATTAGATATAAAAAATTTGCATTCTGAACAGATTTTAGCAACTTGCTACAGTCAACAAAAGAGCAGTAGTTGCCATTTCGATTACACAGTGCTGACATAAATGTGCTAGTGTTTTACTTCACTCATGAGTCTTCTACTTCTTCCCCATTGAGAGGATTCTGGGGGTGTATAATGGGAGTTGTCATCAGTTCATAACACTTCATCTCTAACACTCCTTTCTCCTCGTGCTGTTTCCTTGCTCCTATGTGGGGTTGCTCCCACAGGAGGCAGTCCTTCACAAACTGATCCAACATGGGTCCTTCCCACAGGCTCCAGTTTTTCAAGAACTGCTGCAAAAGGAGTCCTTTCCAAGATGCATAATCCAGTGTGACTGCTCCAACCTGGGTCTCCCACAGGGCATAAATCCTGCCAGAAAACCTGTTCCTCTCCATAGAGCTGCAGGAGGGCAGAAGCTTGCACTGGCATGGGGTATCAGCATGCTACATCTTCCTCCAGGCAGTCTTCACTGGCTGTGTCATGGAATCCTCTGTGGGCTGCATGGGGCAACCTGCTTCCCCATGGCCCTCTCCTAGGGTTGTAGTGGAATCCGTGCTCTAAGACCTGCAGGACCTTCTCCTTTTTCACTGTCCTTCATGGCTGCAATGGTGTTTATCTCACACTGTTCTCTCTTCTTTCTCCTAGCTGTTGCACTGTGTTTTCTCCCCTTTCCTTAAATATCTTATCATAGAGGCACTACTACCATAATGAATGAGCCCAGCTTTGAGTGACAGCAGATCTGTTATGGAGCTGGCTGCAACTGATCGTGTCTGACATGGGGAAAGTTGCTGGTTATCTTCTGAGAGAAGCAATCCCTTCAAAACCAAAACCTTACCATCTAAATACAAGTATTTTGCTAAGTGCAAATGACCACTGTCATATTACTTTGAAATGCAAAGTTGATTCAATTTGAAACTTCACATTTTCGTATCCGATTTTTATTTTTTGACTACTTTTTAATGCAGCATTACAATAGGCACAACATAGATTTTTGTACATTTTCTTACAGGAACTAATAATTTTCATGCAGGAAAAAGGGTTTATTGTTGTCTTTTATTTTTCTGGAGCATATTTATTTGTGCTATACTTTCTTTAGAAAATAAGATGAATGTCTTATTAAACAAAGCAAAAAAAGAAACCGGTAATGCACTTCAGCATTTTACCTTTATTTTCTTTAAATGTACTGGTTAGTTAATATTGGAATGGAAAGTATGATGAAAAATAACATTGGAAAATTCAGTGTTATTAGCTAGTGGTTATTCTTTTACTAGAAAATTTAGTCTTTTTTAACCACTTATGTTCAAGAATGTCACAGTGAAAAACTAGATGCTTCAAAACACATAACAATTTTTATAGCCTTGACGTTACTTCTGTGTATGAAAGATTGAAAGCATTGTGAATTTAATTTAGACACATCAGAAATTAAAGCAGATATGAGAAGGCTATACATGGTAATAAATGGCGTGGACTAGGATTAGCATCCCCATTTGCCCTTTCACATAAGGAAAACCCAATGATTTTCAAATGGTAATTATTTTAAATTGCTAACCAAGTGCTTTCCTAAATAAAATCATTCAGTGTCTCAGTAAAATAGCATTCAAAATGCAATACAACTTTACATTATCATTCCATGGAAACTTTATTTGCAAGCACTTTGCAACATTAATAACAAAACTGAAGTTAAGTAGTAACAGGGAAGAAAATGAAATAATAGGTGAAGAAGAACAAAAATCTCTCCAGCTGGGATTTGTAATGAACTGACGAAGCAAAGTATCATTGTTGCACAAGAAAACAAGTTCAGTTCACAGGAATTTTGTAGTACTTTCACATAAAATAACCTATTCTATGCAAGATGATAGAGGATAATAAAACTTTTTGGCCTAAACAAGAAAAGGAACAGAAACAAAACAAGACGGAATGTTGGAAATACAGTTACCTGAAAGAGAGCTTCAAACAGATGGAATTTCACCCCAACATAAGTGAAAAAAAACATGGAGGGATGGCTCCGGTACATAGCTTTGGAAGGACGATAATGTTCGCCAGTAAGGAATACCTAAATAACTTCAAGCACTACAGGACCTAGATTTTTTGAAGTGACTGCCTGGTCTTTTTACACTACAGCTTTCTTCACAGATTCACCTGTCAGATATCAGTTCCAGTAGCCTGCTGTGATGGGTTAACATTAGCTAACCCACCAAGTCACTCTATTACTCCTCTTCCTCAAATGGAGACGGGAAAGGAAATACAACAAAATGCTTCTGGGTTGAGATAAGGACAGGGATATAACCTGAGCAAGACAGACCTAACTTGGGGAATCTAATTTATTGCTAATCAAAAGTCAGAGAAGGATAATGAGAAGTAAAAACAAATCTGAAAACACTTGCTCCCCACTCATCCCTTCTTTCTGTGCTCAACTTCACTCCCAATTTCTCTCGCTCCCCTCTGAGCAGTATAGAAAGAAATAAAGGTTGTTGTCAGTTCATCACATGTCTCTGCTGCTCTTGTCTCCTTATGCATTTCTTCTTCTCCAGTGTTGGGTTGCTTGCATCGGAGACAGTCTTTCACAAACTCCTCCAGCATGGGTACTTGCCATGAGGTTTAGCTTTTCAGGAACTGACTGCTCCAGTGTATCACAGTTCCTGACAGCAAGCCTGCTCCAGCATGGACTCCTCTCTTCACAGGGCCACAGGTCCTGCCAAGAGTCTGCTGCATCAGGGCACATCCACCTGCTTCACCATGGTCTTCACCAAAAGGTGCAGGAAAATCTCTTCTCAGGCATCTGGAACACGTCCTTCGTCCCCATCTTTCACTGACCTTGGTGTCTGCAGGGCTGTGTCTATCACATTCTCATGCCTCTCCCAGGTGCCATTGTGCAGGAATTTTTACCCCTTCTTAAACATGCTATCATGGAGGTACTACCAGTGTCACTGATTGGCTTACCTTATGCTTATGGGTGGTTCATCAAAGTCAATAGACATTGGCCCTCTGGGTCATAGGCAAAGCTTCTGGCATCTTCTGGCTACCTCTGTGGCCCACCCTGACACCAAAACCTTTGCCACATAAACCCAATCCACCTTCTTTTCTTAAAACTGGAAAGACATGAGAGTGGGGAGAGAAAAATAACAGTTATGGTACATTGCACAGTTCTGAGGAAAGGCTTTTGTTCCTAGATTTCTGAAAAGTTGTTACAATAATAAATGACTACTCTAAAGTCTATGGATATTAATTTTAAACTTTGGTTATAGTTTGTTTGTTTATTTTCTCTTTTAAACTTTCTAAAATATATTTTGCTGAATTAACAGTATGTATTCAGGCTTTATCTTTTAACACATTTAAGGAAGGACAAGTTTTGTCTGCTTGTTTCATCACTTACATTCTTTGAGGTTCTCTTCACTTCACTTGTGGCACTATCAATTTCAAGGTAGCCAATTAGAACACAGCAAAGTGATGGGTTGGGCTTGGCTGGCTGCAAAGCACCCTCAATAACACTCAGTCAATCCCCTTCCCCCAGCAGCAGGTGGAGAAAATAGGAAGAATGGGAGCAAGAAAGCCTGTGGTAGATAGGAAGATCACACACCAATTTCTGTCACAGGCAAAACTGACTGAGGGAATGTAACTAAAAATTACTGCTAATTCAATATGGATATGTGAGTAATGAAAAGACTGTATCAGCTTATCTGTCCTGGTTCTGGCCAAGACAGTTTACATTGCCAAGCAACCAGCACAGGTGAGCCAAGTTGGCCCAGCCTGTTTTCCACACCCTGTGACATCACACCTGTGTAAACAGGGCTTGTCAGGGAGGAGTGGCTTTGGGACAGTTTGAGTGTGGTTCAGAGTCAGGTTGGTTCTCGAATCAGTGCAGTGCTCAGCGTTATTGTCTCATTAGGCCTGTAAAGTGCTCTGTGTTATCACCGTGTGTGTGTGTGTATGAATTCTGCCACAGGCTCTGTTACTGTTGCCCTTTTGTGGTGTTCTCAGTAACTGTCCATATCCCAACCCATGGGGCTTTGTCTTTTTGTCCTCCAGTGGAGGAATAAGTGAGCAGCGTGGTACGCTCAGTCACTGTCTGGTGCTGAACCATGACATTATCACCTCCCCCCTGCCTCTTCGAGGCTCAAAATCACTGCTTCACTCCAGACTCCTCTCCTCCCCTGTGTGAAATTTACACTGAATCTCCTCTGTGACATAACAGGAGTGTGGCCTTACAGTAATTATTTTGCGGTCTCTCTCCACTGCTACCTCTCACTATATTCTCTGGTATGGGTCTTCTATAAGCTGCTGTTCCTGTTAGAAATCTCCACTTGGCCATAGAGAAAACCTTCTCTGACCCTGATGCCTCAGAAAACCTGAATCTTCACTAGTTTCAAGGCTGTGCACTGTTATGGCTAAGTTTTGTAGCCACTTTCATGAAACAGCTCACACAGTTACAGCCATATTCTACTAAAATCCAAACCAAATATATTCTTAAAATACACAAATTAAAGTTATACTAATTGTCTCAAGCTACATCTATGTCAATCTATTCAGCATTATTATATTTCATTGAATCACCCTGGTGTTCACAAAGCTGTTTCTCACACTTTTTCCCTCACTCCTCACTACCAGACATCATTTTTTGCTCTATTTTAGATACATTTTCAAGAAATGACACCAGCTTGGCAGAAGGGCTCAGCTGTGTACTACAATAAGGCCATTGGAGCTTGCTGGACCTGTCTGTGTCCAGCACAAAATAAGCCAAAGTTTCTAGAAAAGTGTCATAGCCAAACTCCTCTCTGTTTCAACATCAAGTCCAACTGTGTTATTTTTTTTGACTACATGCTTTATACTTAAGCAATGGTTGCCATTGTAGATGAGTCTACTAGGACACATGCTGGGCCTGGCTAGAGGTCCATTACTGTCCATAGGGTGACCAACACAGCCATGGGAAGCGGAGAGAGAAATGTGAGTTAAAAGAAATAGGCTGCATTTAAAAATTAGAATAATCCGCAGGCATGTTTAGGTCCGACAGACAGAGAAGCTGGAAGGAGAAAGTCCTCTGAAGTCAAATATTTCTAGGAGTGTTCCTTGAGCTGAAGTGGCTCTTGTCTTAGTTTACCTTGTCTCATGAGTAACAGTCACTACTAAGGCTTAAAAAAAAAAGAAATAATTTGAAGGTTCATCTGTAACTGCTTAAGCTTTGTGCACAAAGACGGATGTTTTGTGAAACCATGTGAAGAATGGTTTAAATGGAATTTAGGGTTAATAATAATATTTATTTCCTGAGGAAGAAAATTAACATTTAAAGAGTAAGCATAGAGATTCGGAGCCTTCTAAAATTCTTTCCCTTTAGTATGGAATTAGTTATGCAGAATAAGGACATTTTCATAGTGTTATTCATTTATTTATGAAATATATGTGTGCCAGTTTTCCTGAAAGACAGCAGAAACAAAGCCATATGTGGGCCATGCTCTTTCTGGGAAAGCCTGAGGCCAAGTTCCTTTACCCTCTCACAAGAAACAGCTTTCTTGTCATGCTCCTCTTCTGGGAACCTTGCAGGATCACAAGCAAACTACAGATTTTCTGTTGACTATTCACACCACATTTTTATCTCAGCTCTCAAGTTTGACCTGCTTCTCCCCACAGTCCCCCCCTAAGATTGTGTGATTATGCCATGTGCTCTGAGCAGCCTCAGCCTACTTTCTGTCTGCTGCTGTCTGTAGTAAAGATGGACATTCATTAATTTAGTTTTGTTTACCTTTGCTTTCTGAAATTCCTAATGATAGATATTAACACCTCAGGTTTTATTTGTTCTTATCTTAAATTCAGGTGACCTCTGGCTTTCAACTGGGGTTCAATTCTCTTTTTTTTTTTTTGACATAATAGTCAGGGTTTTCCTATTCTTAGTTGCACAAGTTAGTGCTTCACTTACACAGTTTACTGGGATTTACAGAAAGGTTAGTCAGTTGTGATATGAAAATGACAGCAGAATCTGCTCATCTGTAGATGTTTTCATTAGATACTGTAAATCTGCAATTAACTTTTTTCTCTTCCTTCTGATCCACCTTTTATTCTACTATTCATTTTCATTGCAAACTTTTGATTTAGACCACATATCACTTTTTCATGCCCTTACTACAGTATAGTACAGTTCCTTTGTTGTGTTAGCTCTGGTGGTTTAACTATACTGACAGAGTGCCTGTAAAAGCACATCTAACAGAACTATTTTTTCCCCTTATTTTCACCATCTGATGACATATGCCAAACTGACAGAAGCACTTTACTAGCAGCAATCTGTGAACACAGAAAAGATTTTACAAATTCACCAAAAAGAAGCAATGTTTTTTTTGGTGGGTTTTCATCCAAAACTCTGAATGAGACCAAAACTCAAACTGTAGCATTCATTACTTTCTGTATTACTGGTCATCCCATAACTGTTTTTTTTCTGTGTTTCCTGGCATTCGTTAACATAAATTCACAGTAAAACAAAATAATATTGAGATTCTCCTCCCTTAGCTTTGTATGTTATTATATGGATGACATTTATAATGAAATAATTTAGAGAGCTCTGGTATCCATGAGGTTGTCAAAATCTCTTCATCCTTCAGTGAGATGTGGGTTTTTTTTAGCTTAGTAGCCTTTAGCTTTTTTATCTTTAGACTTGCATTTTTCCTCCAAGTTTTCTTTTTTAACTTAGATTTTTCCACATGTGATACTCCTTACAACTGTGTACTGTCATTCAGATTAAACTTTCTGAAATATCCTGTTCCATGCTGTCTTTTTAAAAAAAATTTTAGCAGGATATAGCAAAAGCATACTGACACTGTTACAGAGTTAGTAATCATATTTTACAACCATCATGAAATCGTTAAGAGCTCTTTAAATTTTTATATCCTGAGGTCCCCTAACATACTCTTCTCCACTCCAAAATTCAAGTCTGATATGTTATCCCCACTGTCATGCATAAGAAAATTCAGGGAGAGCAAAAGAAGACCTATGAATATATTTCTCACATTCATGAACTGTGCAAGCACGCGTGTTCATCTTATATGCAGGACATTCTGTTTAACTCTCGTGATTTAAGAATAAATATTTATTTAGCTTTCTCTACTTTTAAGTCAGTCAATTTGATCTATAGGAAGTTACAGTTTTTCTATTACTGGATGCTTTTTCTGTTTTGTTTTGGGTTTTTTTAAGTAATATCTATCATTTTCAGTGGTTTTATTTTTTAATGTTTTATTAAAATGTTTTCTTGGAAATGCCATATAAAATGCTATATTAATTTTATAATTGTCATGAAATCTACTTCTCACTGACATATAAAAAAAAGTGTATGGACAAAATCCAATTTAATTCAGAACTGATTAATCTCATTTCTACTACATCTCCATCAGATTCCAAATGAGTGACATTTATTCTAGATTATTTTTGTAGAAAAAGCTGATTATTTTATTTAATTTAGGTGTCAAAGCTTTTATAAAGAATTTGTTTTTCAAACTGACTCCATGCTGTCATTAGTTAGCTTAGTTCATTCAGAAGGAATAAACAAAGTATGCTATGCACTAATGAATAGAAGTTCACTTTGGTTTTTTGTAGTAATGTAGTGAATCCTCCAGTTCTAAGATGTGGATTGCTGTGCACAAAACTGAGAAACACTGTTCTTTGTTACAGTTCTGCTGCTTTATTTACCCCAAGATGAAGTGATAGAAGAAAGAAGGTAAATTTTGCTTCCAAACCTACAAATTCAAACCTGATGCTCTCTACTGAACAGAGGTAAGTAGGATCATTCTAAGTAGCAAAAGCAGTGTTGACAGAAGGCTGTGCTGAGGCAGTTTAATCCCAATTTTCTTCACAGAGGCAGAGTAATTGATCCACTCTTTTATCTGAGAATGATACCTTCTGTAATGTAAGTCTGAATGTTTTGAATTTTCTGAGTAGCCGTTTACTCTTAGTGAAGATCCAAAGTCTGAAGTCTAAATTTTAGACCTTTTACTACAGGCTTTACTCAAAATGAATAAAGTTTTCTATATGAACTAAATATTGATAAGGCATGACTCCTAGTAAATTTTTATTGAGTTTTACCCTCTTAAGTAAAAATAAATAATTCAGTTCATCATTCTGCTATACATAAGCTTATAGAAAGTACAAGTAAACACTCCATGGTCTACCTGTCTCTTAATTTCTCAACATGAATGAACAGAAGAGCAGAAGTAGAATATTAAATTAAGAATTGCAAAATTGCTGCAATTGTTCAAAGCTTGTGAATATCTCTTAAATGAGCTCTGTAATGTGATATCCTTCTTGAATTTCTAGTCACACACTTCTTGTTTGTCAGTGTGCACTGGTTTAAACTCTTGCTGGACCATTTTATCAGATAGTTTACTGTCTTCCTGCAAATTCTTTCTGGTAGTCTACAGGGCAAGAAATTTCTAAGAGGTTGCCCACTTTTACTTAGCAGTCTCCTTCCCTTCTCTACTATGCTTCCTGTGACTGCTTAATATCTTTTTGACTTTGATCTGATAAATGCAGTGTTTATTTTAACCTATTTACCATCTCGATCTATATAAAAACAGATATAAGTCTTCCTCAAATTAACTACTGGGTTGCAAATCAGTGCACAATATTGCTCTGATCACTGATGACAATTTTTAACCTGCCTGTGATGGGATGTGTTCTTATTCAATCCTTTTTCTATTCACCTTTGATATGCCTAAGATTCCTTTCTTCCAAATCTTTACTTTGTTTGACAAAGTGATCTCATATCTGAAGTGATCCGAAATTCTCTCAAAGAGCAATCATTGGCTTGCTTCTTCACATCAGCAAATAAAGATTCCATTACAGTTTTACCAGTACGTGCACTATCTAATCCAGTAAATTTATCTGTAATTCTATTCTCTCAACATTCCTATAGACCAGCTATCATATAATGTCATTGGTTTAAGTGGAAGAATTCTATTAGGTAGAAAAACATCTGGCAAACAGTGATACTATGCAGTGGTCAGTGGGTGCTGATCCCTACATTTTTGCAGTTTGAAGCTTACATTGACAGCAAAATTAGTGTGCTCTACTCTGTTCACCTGCCACGAGTCATACCCTCAGCACTGCACTGGCCAAGACTGATATGTTACTGGTTTTGCTAGCCCTACAGTTTTGAATTTACAGCAATAGCACCAGTTTGTGTTTGAGTCTCCCTTAGACAATCTGAACTGTTTGGGGCTGGTTTTAGTAACCTGCCTCATTACTGAAAATTAAAAAAAAAAACAAACCTCCTCCTAAAGGAACCAGATTTTATCAAGTTGCTGTGTATTTTTTTTTCTATTATATTTTGTCATGACTTTCTGAATAATTTCATAAGGTAGTTCAGGTCTTCTCTATTTGTCTGATATATCTGGACTTCAGATTCATCAGCAATTTTCTTCATTATGCTGTTAAAATAGAAAGAGAGCATACACTAACATAGTGGTCCAGAGTCTATGTATTTAGAAATCATTATTTTCAAAAGAGAACATAAAGATAAACCTGATAATGTCTTTAACAAAATGAAAAATGCAACTGTATCTTAAGGAAATAGGTCAAGTTGGAAAGAAATCTAGCTTTCCTCCATTTCTTTCTTATGTTTCATTTTAATCACATAATTTAATCAAATTGGCCTTTCTTCTACTTTCATAACAATTACAATAATTTGACCTCAAGTAAAATAACATCAGATAACTCATGATGCAGTCCTTAATACTTCTGTAGGGTTGGGATTTTTTTTCTTCTAGTAGCTAATCTTGTTTTAGTTCCATTTCTCACAATAGCAAATACCTTCTTTAATTAGTAAATTTTAAAAGAGAGTTTCAGAACTCCTTATCTTTCTAGTTTTGTTATCCCATCTGTGCATGTCTTGAAAGGAGCTAGGATATGTATAATGCTAATTAATTTCGTAGCACACTGGAGCTGTTAAGCCAGGTATTCAAATCCTTTTCCCAATTCAAATGCATTATAAAGCTTAAAGTTATTAGTGCTAATGAGTAATTTAATTTACTTTAAGTTAATTAAACTACATTTAATTCAGTTACATGAAGGCACTCTAGTAGTCTTTGAAAATACATACAACAACAATATCCATGGATTTAAGGAAAATATTGTGTTACAAATATTGTTCATTACATTGTGGAAACACAAAGGGATAGTGTTTTCTAGAATCCTCGATGAGCCTCAGTAAAAGAGTATTATTAAAAAAAACCCACAGAGCAAACAAGAAAGAGTAAAATTAACATATAAAATGTGTAAAATATGATTTCTGATTGAACAAACCCCCAAAATTTACAGCTACAAAAATATCGATAGAGATCAATGAGAGAAACTTTCAGAAGGAATAAATTAGTAACTACCAGAAAAAAAAAAAAAGAATCAAACCAAAACTTTGTTATGTCAAAGGTTGCACGTATCACTCAAAGTTTTACAGAAACTCAACATATAATAAATAAAAGTATAGAATTTTCAGTTATTACCTTTCCCTTGCACATAGTGCAGATATACATATATTGAGTCCATGCATATAAGTGTTAAAAAAAAAATCATGGTTAATGAAAGCCCGAACATTTTGTTCATTAGAAACAAATGAAACTCAGTGTATTTTTAAACAGTAAGGTGTGGTTTGGACGCATTGGTTAGTGCAAATATCTTCAGTGCAGTATTCCAGAGGTAGTAAGCTATGCACAAAAAAAAAAAATCTTACACCCAAGTGTAAATTTTACAGCCTCTTGATGATTGTGCAGAAAGAACAACTAAAGGCTTCATTGTGTGATCAATATGAAATTCTCTTTCCCTTGGGTAGAGCTATTTTTTTTTTTTTTTAACATCTCCCATTCTATTTTTCTGTAAAAAAAAATACAAAATGAGAAGGTCCATTACTCAGGATTAACTTAATAAAATACATTTTAAAGTATAGAAATTACATAAATATATGCAATAAAAGTGTAAAACACTATTAATAAAAATACTTTTAATATAAAGTAATATGTTGCCATGTGTGGTATAGCTGTGTTAATTTGTTTTCTCACTTCTAGAAACTTGTTAGAAAAGGAAAATATTGTCACATATTACAAGAAGCTCATAGATGTACAAAAGGATTTTTGACACTGTCAAAAAAACCTAAGAAACCTAAGTATTTATAGTCTCTCAAGAGTGTGAAAAGGAAAATATGATGTATCTAGAAAAAACCCCAACCTACTAAAAACACAACTAATGTCAAAAAGAGGAAACAAATTAGAGGCAAGAGAACCAGATCAACAGAATAGAGTTAAAAAAGAGAAGTAAGGGAAGAAATGGGCCCTGAACATTGTCATTTAGTACAGATAAGTCAGCAAATAACCTTCCAAAAAAAAAAGATTGGAGGGTCACAAAGGTGTTTGTCCTATCAAGCTATATTTTATATTTTTAATTTATTTGAAATACAGCAATTAGTCTTCTTGGTTATGCACTTCAATTTTTTCATTACTATAATTGCATTAATTTATCATATAGTTACATAGGATAAGATTCTGGCTTAGCCACCTATAAGTTTAGGAAAACAAATTAAAAGTTTATATACAGTCAACATAGGACTATAAAAAATGGCTGATTGTAGGGGAACACTGTCTATTTCATAGGCTTATATTTTTTAACAACATCAAAGGGTATGTTCTCACTCCAGTTTTAACATCAGCAGAGGTTAAGCAAAACTGTCCTGGGCCTGAGGTGCACCTGGATGAATGCAGCACTGATCTAAGTTTTCTGTGCCCAAGAGAGGTCAGAGAACACTCCCATTTCTTACCACTCATTATTGTGGGTTACCAGCTTTATAGTCTGAAAACTATTTATGTACACCACAGAAAAAAAAAAAAAAAAAAAAGAAAAAAATTTAAAAGAAAAAAGAAAAAAAAGGGAAAAAAAAAAGATTACAGGCATCCCAGTGATTCTCATGGCAACATTAACATTTCGTAGTGGTAATAAAGGGAAATCCATCACACATCACATTTTGAATTCAACAGACTTGCACTGAATAGCATTTTAAAAGCTCAGTGTGTTTATTTCTCTTGATCTAATGCCAAAACCCCAAGATATTCTATTTTTTATATGTCTCTGAAAAGAAAAATGTATTTATAAAGTTTGCTTCAGTCTGAGATTAATTGCAAAAAGAACAATCTAAAATAACTTTCTGAGTCTTCATTAAACTTCCTTTAAAGCCATATGGAGACACTAAAAATAAATGAAGAATTTTTCTCTTACATTCAGCACAGTATAAGTTCTTAGCAACTAATTAGTGAAGATTCTTTCTGAGAAATATTTAATTTAAAAGTTTCTATCTCTGTGATGAAAGCTTATGAAGTGTGTATAACATCTTAATGTTAAAGTATGACCAACAGGTGACTAATATAAATTAACATTTACATAAATCCTTAAACTAACAAAACAGATATTGTGATCCTCATCTTACTTTATTTCAAGATCATTTAAAATAGCAATGTACTTGAAACAGTGGTATTGAAAAATTAAAATCTAGTCCCTATGAATTAAATGTGGATGTTGCAGGCCACACTGAAGGAGATTAGACATATGATAGAATGATGGGTAATGATAGGACAAGTGATAATGGCTTAAACTGAACGAGAATAGACTCAGACTGGATATAAGGAAGAAATTTTTTCAGGATGAGAGTGGTGTAGCACTGGGATGGGTTGCTATGAGAGGTGATAGAGCTCTCTAGAAATATTTAATGTCAGCTTAGATGAGGCTTTGAGGGAAATGGGTGCTCTCATGGAAGATGTTCCTATTCATTGTAGATGTGTTGAACTAGGCAATCTTTCAAGATCTCTTCCAGCCCAATTATTCTATGTTTCTATGGCAATTTAAAATCTGATATACTGGACTGAATACCAATGTGGAATTAAAGTGAAGATTCAGTGGGGTAAAGCAATTTTCCATGATGTCTGACTGTTCTGCCATAGCTTTTTATGTGTCCATGACCATGATTAGGAAACTGATCCAGTTTTTAAAAAATAATTAAATATGAAGAAACATTTCTATTTTAATTGACAGAGAGACCCCAATGCCTCAATGTACAGGTACGCCTGGCAGTGACCTCACATGTATTTCACTACTACACAAGGCAGGCTGCTCCATTCACCTCTTTAATATACACACCATCCTCATTTCCCAGATTCAATTTCCACAAATTAAAGTTCCCCAGATTTAGAGAAATCTCATCAAGAAAGGCATGAATCTCACTTGTGTAATACACGTGAATACACATACTTGGTCATAATTTGTGTTCTGCCAGTTGCGTAGGGAAGAAATAAAAAACCTAAACGGAGCAGCAGGAAAGAGTGATGGGACAAGGGTAGTGAGTAACTTCTCAGACAATACTTATCAGGAAACCTGTACAGAATTGTAAAAAAGATTTTTTTTGTTCTGGTGAGGATTTTTTGTGGGGTGGTTGTTTTTGGTTTTCTTCCTTTCTATTTATTGCAGAGTATACCAGAGGAAAAAATTGTTTTTTGCTTTCCTAGTTTGAAAAAGCATTTATGTGTATACCTATTTATGTATATATATATATATGTATATGAGTACTTGAACAAGTATAACACTGCACTTCATTTGTATAAAATGGGGGCACTGAACATCAATGTGCAATACAGCAGACACGTTTCAATGTAATACTTATATGTACCTACTGTACAGCTGCTGAATGCCTCTGAGAATATGACATAAACAGACAATCATTCCAGATAAGATTATGCTATATGGCTGAGTAATGAAATTATAATTTTGTAATCATAATGACTCTTTTCAGTCCTAGAAATACTCCACATTTTGGGATTTTTTGTTTTGTTTTGTGTTTTTTAAAATATGGCTTTGATTGTACTGAATAACATGCTTGTTGCAGTGTCTACCAGAACATTGCTTTGAGCACTTCCATTAAACTACTTACAATAAAAACCAAACAGAATGTATAAGTGCTTCAAATTATCTATGTGAACCCAGAGTATGTTACATTTAGCAGCATAGAAGTTCATCTTCTATTGTGCTGTTCAGACTGCCTGAAGCTGGAAAAAAAATAAAGCACAAATAAATGATACTCTTGATGGTGTTTAATTTAAAAAAAAACACAAAACACACAGATGTTAGTAATAGCAACACAAAGATCTCACTGGATGAACATTTTGCTAAGCAGATGCCAGAGTCCAAGACTCTGTGACCAGGTTTTTTTACATATTCCACGTGTGGAGGGTGTAAACATAAATTTCAGACTTACTTATCTGAAGTTAGCTGATATCATGTGGCATTTCTTCTTTAGAAGTGGTACAAAATATACAGAAAACACAATAAAAATGTAACCTATACTTAGTAAGGTATAGAAATTGCAATACATAGTTAGGTCACAGTAGTAAGGTGGTGCCCATTACTGGTGTTCTGGGCTGCTCTTCATCACTACCTGAGTGTCTCCAATCACCAGGAGGGCACAGGTGAGTTGAAACCAGCTCAAGCCCATTGCTCTCTTTGAATTTTTTTTGTTAGTTTTCTGGGTTTTATACACTGTGTTGGGATGAGCCACATATTCACTACCTGCATACTAACTCAGGAAAACATCCACATTTACTTAGTGAAGTCAGGGAGAACTGTTTACACCACTACTGATCCATTGAACTGCTGGTAGTGATGAGGGCAGAGGCTAGCTTTCAGACAGTGGGAGCCTCACCAGATTCCCAAGTTAAAGCAGGGGTCCTGCTTTAACATTTGCTAGCTTCTTCAGTACTCTAAGACAAATCCCACTTGGCCCCATGGACTTATGAACATTCAGGTGATGCAACTGCCCCCTTGCTATTTCAGTGTCCACGAATAAAAAGTCATGGTCCCCACAGTCATGATCCAACTCATGAGACCAAGCAGCCCAAGGTTTATCAGTATTATTAAAGACTGAGAAAAAAAAAACCAAAACATTGAATGTTTTCACTTTTTCTTCATCCCTATTAGTTAGATGATCATCTTCATCAAGTATTGGTCCTTAGACCAACACATTGTGCTTAGACCCTCTCTTGCTATTAAAATATTGAAAAGAAACCTTCCAAGAGATGCTTTCCATCCCAGAGGGCGAGGGGGGGTGGGGCACGGGGCGGGAGGGGGGTGGAGAGGGGTGCGTAGGGGGCCAGGCAGAGAGTGAAATGATTGTTCTCTTTTGCTTTCAAAACAAGTTTCTGCATCTTAAAAAAAAAAAAAAGTCCTGTTTGTTACAGTTCTTAAATCTCACAGGACAAAACTGGTAAAAATGAAAAAAGGCATTGAGGTTGCATTCTGCCATCATTTGATAGCTGGCTGCTGCTGAATAACAAAAGTAAGTAAACAAACACTAGAGCTGTAAGACAGAAATTCAGATGTGGTAGTATTAGTAGATACATTATAAACAGATTAAATCAATATTCTCTGACCAGGTTCTTGGAGATATTCCAACCATGGAGTATGTAAAGATTGTTGATGTTACAAGGAATTTTGTGGAATGATACAAAAATGTATTGCATAACACAATACAGATGTAAGTAACTGACATCGATATTTACTTAACAGAAAGATCACCCTCTGGTCCCTTTAGTGTTGAGATAAAGTCAGTTCTTTTGCAAAAACTGCAGTCAGTCACACTCTGATTTTTTTCCAGAGATTCATGAGCACATACCACTTACCCAGCTCTTCTGAACCTTCTTCCCTTGTGAAAGTGTAATGATCAGGAATTTTGAAAATGAGTTAATGATTGTATTTGAAAGTGGTCCTGATATCTCAAATTTGCCTACACTGTCCATGACAGTGGTTGAATCACACTTACACCATCTTCTTGTGAATCCCTGGTTTTTTTGGCTGATCATTGATTGTGCATTCCACAGAACCTGAAAATATCGGTATGAATACTGCAAAAACAGTATTCTTACTCTTATCTAGCTAAAACTCACTTCCTCACCCACACTCAATTTCACAATTGTTTTGCACAGTAGAAACAAAGAAAATAATATATTGGAACTTGTATAAATAATGAGTATTTTCTGAATGTTATGAAGCTTAGAGGTGGGGTTTTTTTACCTCAACATGAAAGAATCTGGGTATTTCTTAGAGGACACAGACAAGAGTGTTGGTACTGTCATTGTAGATTTCTTTCAGGAGGATGCCTCAGTGCTGTTCCATTTCTTTTTCTGATCTGAGCCTTCCCAATGTAATTTATACTTATATCAAGGTAAAAGATTTTTCTGGTAAATCTGTAGGGCAAGGATAATAAATCATGAGTACTATGATCATATAGGCCCACATATTTCAACAGAAGAAATAACTCTTTTTACAATTCAGAATGAATTATTAAATACCAAGAGAAAAACCTCTACTTCAATTCATTATTCACATTTTGTTCCAAGCATTACAGCAATTTACAATACTTAATCTTCATACAGAAATGTGTTTCTTCATGGTCCCTTACCTGGCAAATGAAGTCAGTCTCCCTTCTACTAAAATGTAGTTTCATTTCATATTCAGTACAAAAATTGAAGAAAATGGAAAAGTTACTGCCACACACACAAAAAACCCCATTGGAAAATAACTGAGATTTCCGCTTTAAATCATAATCACCATAGCATTACAGCTTTTCATTTATTTTTTGGGGGGTTGGTTTTCTTATGTGGTTTTGTGATGTTTTCTTCTGTGCAGTTACTCAGGGCTGAATAGGAGATTTATAATTTTTAAGCAATCTCTGTATTCACTTCCTGTGTGATACTCTGTATCCACACTTACTGTGGATTCACAGACCAAATTCCTAAACAGTTTAAAACTACAGAAAATTCTGTCTAGAAACACCCTGGCATTAAACTTGAGAAGCAGTGAACGGATAAATTAAATCTCATTGCTACATAACTTTGAAGATAAGGAATGGAATCTTAAACTAAGATTCCAGATTTCAAGGTCAATTATCAGAAAAATACGTAGTATTAAAGGAGAGAAAAATGAGATTCGCACTACTATTGAACAATTATTTCTATTTTTAAAAAAATCCAACAAATTTTAAGTATTGACATTCAACACAAAAGAATTTTTCATAATGTTGTTGTTTTCTACACTTATTTAGCCAAGACAGAATTGAGTGCATAGATGATTTAAAATATGCGGGTAAAATTTAAATATATAGGTGCATTTTTTCATGTCTGAGCAGTTAAAATGAAACATAAGGGTTAGAAGAAATTAGTCGAACCAAGTCTATGAATTTCAGTTCTCAAGTTTTAAATACTACAGGTAATAAAACTTGCTAATTTTGTTCATGTATCTTTTTTACAGAGTAACAATTTTACAAAAAGAATTTACTCTCTATGGAGTAGAATTCACTACTGGTATTAAAATAATGACTCATTCTTCCAAATTGTTTTCTATAATTATTGTATCTCAACAGCCTTAATTAGACTTACGGGATCCTTAGAGTTCGCAATGATCTGTAAAAATGCTTAAATATTAAGGTAACTGTAAAGAAATTCATTATGAACTGTATTTTTTGTCTCAGGTGGGAAGGAATTGATATGTACAGCAAGATCAATAAGATAAACTATTAATTTTAAAAATCCTTTCCCTTAATTTACTTAAAAGAGCATCTCAAAGACGTGCAAGTAGTTTTCATTGTGTGCTTGAAAGACTTTGATAAAATATTTTGAAGGCTTTTTTTAATATTAACCCATTTAATTACAAATCATCTTTTAATAAGAAATCTGTTTTTCTGGACCCCTATATAAAGAAAAGTGACCTCTGGTCACAGAATACTCTTTCTATTGTTCATAAGAATGTCATTACTAAAAAGATGTTTAGTAAAAGGAAACATATATATTTTGGTAAATAATTCTTTGAATATAAAGACAAATTTTCACACAGACTAGCATGCAGAGTTTTCCAATGCATAATCTAAAGGCAAACAAGAAGGAAAGTCTTTATGAAGTATGGCAGAGTGTTGAAGATCAAGCTTAGATAGACTCTTACAGTGGGGTACATTTTTAATATTCTAAATATCTAAATATTCTAAGAATAAATTTGACAGTTTTACCTTTAAAGCTCTCTAACAAAACGCCTTGACCAAGTCCAACTTTGGTTTTCCTTAACATGGCACGAAATTTATTTGAGCCTTGGAGCGCTGCAGAACCCTAATTACAAGGCAATCAAGTCAGTCAGCCTGAGACTCTACCACTGCCTCCGTAGCCCAGAGGAAAGGTCTCACAGTTAACTGCAGGTCAATAACATAGCCATGACCCTTGCAAAGCATGAGCAGTTTGACTTTCACTCTGATTGCAAGAGCCTTTCCATATTTTTTTTTTCCGAAATGAACAAAATCTTAAAAGTATGAAGACCAGCACCTGACTACATGCAGGTCATATTCTTAAACAAAAACTTCCCTTTCTCCAATATACATAACATTCATATTACACACCTGACTGTATTACTATCATTCTGTCCAGACTGCCAATAAAAAATAAAAAAACAGAGCAAACAAACCTTAGCCTTCAGGTAATGTGAGATCATACAATGCACTTAAATGACCTGTTCATATAGTAAAAGGATAGGAGATCTGAAATCCCAATTACTCTTGGTAAGGAACATTATAAATATATCAGTAGGTATTAAAGAAGTTATGAAAAAAAAGTAATTAAACTAATGTTCAACATAGTAGTTCTATTTTCCAATCCCAGTACAGCACAGAATTTTTGAGAGATGGAGCTTGCAGCAACAGGCAACTCCAGATACTCTTACTTTCCTAAAGAGAAAAGGGGATTATATCTTCCCTGATACTAGAGAAGTTTAGATTATATCGAAGTACTCTTCACACCACTGACCATTTAATCTTGCTGTAAGTATAGGGGATGTCAAGTACCACTTGCATCCATGTTGGAGAGAGATTGAGGAGATCCCATTGACAGAGCTCCAAAATGCTACCCATCTCCTATCACAGTTAGAATATGACCTGCATCTACAGTCAAGAAGTGTGTCACCATTTGAATAACTACAATAAATAGGAGACTACAGGCTTGGATTGTAGCCACATAAAAGTTTGTCTAATCAAAGTAAAAATAAATAAGCCCACCACAGAATATTCTCAGTGAATGAGCAGCCATTCTCACTAGTCAAACTGTAAGACAGCTGCTGGACATACAAGTGTAAGCATACGATTGTAAGGCTTGTTTCCTCTGAAAAAATCCATGCACTAACTGGTTTCTGATAATAGTAAACCTGTCTCATCACCACATGCAGAAATATCACCACACTACAGAAGCCAGAGAGAAACAAGTTATGCTGAAAGAGGAAGTGGAATATAGGATGACAACTTCCTTAACCCATAATATTAAGACGCAACAGAATCTGTTCCTGAATCCCAGGTAACTGCACGGTTAGAGGAATTGAGCTGCCTTGAGGTAGTTCTCAAAGCTAGTTCCATATTTGCACCACAGATTAGTTTTCATGTCTAATCTGTACTGGTCACAACCTTTCACTCATTTACTGACTACTTCCTATTCGAAATCTAGAGTCTTGGGGAACTTGTGCCACTTAAGCTTCCAATGTATGTTGTAACTCTTTTCCCTCTAGATATTTCCCATGTACCAGTTATATACACATTTCCTACTTGCCTAAGGGCTGGCTTCTAATTCAGGGAGGGTTCATTGTGTTAGGACATGGTGCTGCAATCATAGCACTGTCTCTGGATCTGTGAACACTCTTTTTCTCTTCCTAAATTTCTGCCCATCCAGTGATCCTGTTGTCTTGTTTGCCGCAAGCTGCCATGACAACAGGTATCAGAGGAACAATAATAATAGCTCCAGAATAGTTTGAGAGAAGGATGGTTTGGAATATTTTTTTCCAGTCTTGTCATTCATATAACAAAGAGAAATTTCTCAAAATGTGGTAGTGATCAATTGTTTATTAAGTACAGTCAAATTTTCTTATATGTGGATCTCCTCAGAAGTAAATGACACAATGCAACTTATTTGAGTCTCAGCTGTTAGAATGACACATCAACTAGGACCGTGACACCCACACACTATGCAGAAAGGCTTACAGTAATTGTGAGGACACTATCCCTTGAAATACCAGAAAATCTTAGGACATAACTGCAAAGATAAAACATCCTTGGAAAGAATTACGTAGGGCATAGATAAAACAGCATAGCATAAATTGAAGATTGTTGGTTAGGATGATTACATAAATTATCTGCATCCTGTGGTAGCAAATCAGTGAACATCAGTTTGATTGTAGTGTTGCTGAATCACTACTAATTTGCTTGAGCATTAGACTAAAGTAGTAGTAAAAATGGTGTATTTCCGACACTATGATAGTTTCTCAAAAGTAATGTGATATACTCAATACTGGAGCTCTTTAGGGACTTTAATTATCAAAATCAAATAACAATTTATGGTTCCAAACTGAAAATTGCCCTTTGGTGAAGGTTCAAACAACTCTCTGTGAATCAAGAAGCATTGAAAATACTAAGTTTGTAATTGATTCTTGATATGACAGTTAGGGTATGTATACTTAGAACACTTGCACAAAGTAGATAATAATTGTTTAACATCACATTGTAAGTAAGAAAAAACAAAGAACAGAAGTCCCTTTAGCATACTACCAGTTACATTTGATAGAGGAGGGCAAGGAAGGGCTTATAAAAAGCCTGAGGATATATAAATCATCTGTGTGCATAATGAATAATGAAGCATATAGGCAACAGAAAAATTAGTAGCCTGCAGAAGCTATTAGAACACTTTGGTGCTTCTCACCCCGTTGAATTTCTTCTTTGTTGTCAGGACACAACCTGATATACTGCAAACCATGAGAGAGTTTGTTCCTTGTTATTGTTTTATTTGATTCAATTGAGAAAAGCAGAATTCTCCTGCATGAAAGTGGGTGTAAACAGCAAGAGACTGCACAGTTCCACTGATAATTTTCATTGAGTTTGGGTAGATCTATCCTGCAGATAATAAATTATGAGAGTTCACCACCAATGTTAGTGAGCAAACTGGTGCTACCTATTTTTTGGCAGAAGAAGCAATGGTACTACTTTAAAAAATTTTTGAGGTGGATATATATATATTAAAATCCATGTATGAAACACAACAGTAGGAATAAAAATTAGAACATATATGGTTATATACTTTGACTACAAGAGACATATTTAAAGATGGTGGAATAAGTAAGTAAATTAAAAAATGTTCAATATTGTGTTTTGAAACAGGCATTTAAAGAAATCAAGAAAACCCCATCCTTGAAATAATTTAAAATCTGAATTCTGTTTTTCTATGTTGTGTAATTTAAAAGCTATATGTAAACATAAATACTTTTCTAATATGATGATTAATTTACTCTAATTACAGTGGACTGTTCTTAATTGTTTCATAACATATATATATTTGGGCCCAATCCAAATAAAACTTGTTAAGCTTTTGTTGAATATCATATTTCACCAAATTTCAAACAATAAAGTTAATATACTGTACAAGTAGCTTTTGAAAAGATGTTGTAAGGATAGAAGAGAGGACATATAGACTTTTCATGGTTTATCACCACCATGAATAAGATTTGAAAGGGTTTTTTGCCTTCTGGTGGAATCTTTAAATCCATGTGAAAAATAGGACTGACTAAAATAAGTGCTGTTGGTAGGTGTGGAAGTCACTGCTTAACAAGACAGTAAGTTATAGCATGGGTTTTTTCTCATCTAAAGCCAAAATAAATGAAATGTAAGACCTTGCTTATTTTAAAATTTTAAAATTCACAAAACTAAGAAGTACCAATATTCTGCATTACTTAGTACATTAAAAAAAAACCAAAAAAAAACCAAAAACAAAAACCCCCAAACCTCATACTTTAAAATCTAGACAAAAGACAATTGAACATCAAATACAGCAACATAGAGTTACTTCCTTCCGAAAAGCTGATTAGGTATCAGTAAATTATTCAACAGGACAAGTTAAACAGAAAAACTTTTAAAAAGAAAAGAATCTTTAGTGCACTATCGACTATTTACAAAAGAGTAGACTACATTAGATAAAAAATATTGTATCTTTACAGGTAAACTGATAATGATCATCATGCAGTAGGTATTTTTTAGAATGTAAATTGCTTGCATTAAGAAAATACATGGAAAAGCTTTCTGTTACATGCCACAAAGTGTTGAATGAATGGCCTCTGAAGAAAATCAAAAGAGACAGGGTTAAGAGCAGTAAATTTGACAGTGCTTACTGGAATAGAAATATGCTAAGCAAGCCATGGAAAGAAATAATGTAAAGGAGACTGAAAAAGATAAAAGAATATAGCAAAAATCTGACAAAGCAACAAGAAAATTATTGCAGAACATGTTGATCACACTAAAAAGAAATAAGTTTAAACCATCCAGTGTAAATACTGGAAAATGACCTGTGATATGTAAAAAAAAAAAAAAGCAAGAAATTAAAACTGAGAAAGACACTGGGTATCATGTCTCAAACCTTCAACCAATGCAACATTAACTTTCTGATTACTGGAAATCAAATTCTCTTCATTATTTTTTTTTTTTTTTCTAATGAGCAGTGACAAATTAGTAGCAAAAGTGGAGTAATTCCAGGGAATATTTTGAATACCTTTAGTTACTGAACGTGCAAAGTTCAAGAATTTGAATTACAGTCTTGGTACTGAAGGGTCGGGTCACTTTAGAAAAAATGTCATGGTGAAGTTGCCACTTTGAAAATATATGAAGTTATTCCGGTATTAATACAATTTTATTCAAATTTTGATGTTTTAATGGTGAAGCAAAAAGAGTTGGTGACTATGTCTAGGCATTTCTAAAAAGCAAAATTAATGGAAAGGTCAGAGGTACTGGCTTTCATATAATCATCATTGACTATTCCGTACAAAAAAAGTCCTAATAGATAGTGAACTGGAATAAAAGTTTAGTATGAGATGATACAGCAGCTTCTTATCCTAAGACATATTTCTAAAAATTGTTGCTGAAGTTTTGGGGGTTTTGTTGTTGTCATTGTTGTTTTGTTTCTTTAGTATCCCTGCAGATCATACATTCTATTTTAGCAGGAGCTCTGGTGTACTGTGCCGCTGAAGATATTTATTAAATTGTCAGTGGCTTCAGCCATCTCTCTCCACATTCAGGGTTACCAAACTTCTTACGTATGACCTGTGAGTCACCATAGTCCTTGTTTTTACCCCAATGTTGTCAAGACTGAGATGAATATATCATCAGCAAAAGGTAGACTAGGGAAAAAATGTCCCTCTATGGAATCAGGTGGGTGCTATTGTGGCAGAGGATACAATGAAGATGGAATTACTGAATTCCTTCTTTGCTTCATTCTTTACTGCCAAAGCCAGTATTCAGGAATCCCAGACACTGGAAGTAGAAGAGAAAGTCTTGTGAGAGGTAGACCTTCCCTTGTTTGAGAAGGATCAGTTTAGAGATCATTTAGACAAACCGGATACCTGCCAATCCATGGGCCCTAGTCGGATGCTCCCATAATTGCTGTTCAGGAATGGTGCAGAAGTTATTGGCATGCCACTCTACATCACCTTTGAAAGCTCATGGAGAGTAAAAGCAGCACCTGAAGTCAGCAGGAAAGGCAACATCATTTCAGTCTTCAAAAAGGGCAAGAAAGAGGACCTGGAAAACTACAGCCTCACCTCTGTCTCTTGATAGGTGATGGAGCAGTTATTCTGGGGGTCAACAACAAGCATGTGGAGGAAAAGAAGGTTATTGGGGTGGTCTAGCAGAGATTCACCAAGAGGAAACCATGCCTGACCAATCTTAGAGCCTTCTGTGATGGCATGAATAGCTGGGTGGATGAAGGCAGAAGACTGAATGCTTCTAGTTTGATTTCCACATGGTGTTTGAAACTGACTACCATAACATCCTCTTATCATAGAATCAGAGAATGGTTTGGATGAGAATAGATCTCAAAGATCCAACCCCTCTGCTATAAGCAGGGACACCCTCCACTAATCCAGGTTGCCCATAGCCTCATTTAACCTAAACACTACAAGGGAGGGGCTTCCACAACCTCTCTGGGAGACCTGTTCCAGTATCTTACCACCTTAATAATGAACTTCTTCCTAATGTCTAACCTAATTCTACCTTCTTTCACCTTGTCCTATCACCACACTCCCTGATGAACAGACCCTTTCCCACTTTAAGTGGGAGAGGCGCCCTATGAGTACTGGTAGGCCACAATTAAGTCTCACTGGAGCCTTCTGTTCTCCAGGGTGAATAACCCCAAGTCTCTCAGCCTCTCCTCACACAAGAGATGCTCCAGGCTCCTGATCATCTTTGTGGCTCTTCTCTGGACTCCCTTCAAAAGATCCATGTCCTATCCAGATGCGATACTCCAGGTGGGATCTCACCAAAGCAGAGTAGAGGCATAGAATCACTTCCCTGAATCTCCTGGTCACACCTATTTTAATACGGTCAGTGATACATGAGTCAAGGCTCATGTTGACCTTCCCATCCACCAACACTGCCAAGTCCTTTTCCTCAGGTCTGCTCTCAATCCATTCTTCACACAGGCTGCAGCTGTGCTTGGGAATCTGCCGACCCATGTACACGACATTGCATTTGGTCTCATTGAACTTCATGCAGTTCACAAAGGCCCACCACTCAAGCCTGTCAGAGTCATTCTGGATGGCAGCCCTTTCCTCCAGCATGTCAACTGCACCACAAAGCTTTGTGTTGGCAAAGTTGCCGAGACTGCACTCAATCACACCATACACTTTTGGACAAAGAGCTTTTGGACAGTGCTAGTCCTGTTACTGACCCCTGTGGAATGCCAGTCATCATGGATGTCCGTGTGGACAATGAGACTTTGACCACATCTCTTTGAGTATGACCATTCAGCCAGTTACTTACCAAGGCTTATGTGTAAGCTTATGAAGTGGGGGTTAGATGAGTGGAAAGTGCCTAAAGGGCAGTGCTCAGAGGCTTTTGGTAAATGGTGCAGAGTCTAAGTGGAGGTCTGTAGCCAGTAAGTGTGTCACAGGAGTCAGCACTGGGTCCAGTCTTATTCACCGTATTCACCGTTGACCTGGACAAAGGGACAGAGTTTACCAGAAGAAAATTTGCTGATGGTACCAAACTGGGAGGAGTGGTCGATACACCAAAAGGCTGTACTGATATTCAAGAAGACCTGGACAGGAAAGAGACTTGGGTGAAGAGGAACATAGTGAAATTCAAGAAGGGCAAGAACAGTGTCCTGCGTGTAGGGAGGAATAATACCAAGTGCCTGTGCAGGTTAGGAGTTGACCTGCTATGAAGTAGCTCTACAAAGAAGGACCTAAGAGTCCTAAAAGACAAGTTATCCAAGAGCCAGCAATTTGACCTTTTGACCAAGAAAGCCCAAGGTATTCTGGGGTATATTAAGAAGAGGATGGCCAGTAGATTGATGGAGGTACTTCTCCCCTTGTATTCTGTCCTGATGATGCCACATCTGGAGTATCGGGTCCAGTTCTGGCCTCCTCAATTCAAGAATGACAAGGAGCTACTGGAGAGCGTCCAGTGGAGGGCAGCAAAGATGATTGGGGGACTGAAGTATCTTTTGTATGAGGAAAGGTTGAGATAGGTGGGTCTGTTTAGTCTGGAGAAGAAAGGACTAAGAAGGAATCTCATTAATGCTTATAAATATCTAAAGGGAAAATGTCAAGAGGATGGGGACGGACTTTTCAGTGGTGCCCAGTGACAGGACAAGAGGACAGGCCCAAGCTGGAACACAAGAAGTTCAATCTCCACATGAGCAAAAGCTTCTTCACTCTGAGGGTGACAGAGCATTGAAACAGGGTGTCCAGTGAGACTGTGGAGTCTCCTTCTCTGGACATATTCAGAACCTACTGAAAACTGTCCTGAACAGCCTGCTCTAGGTGAACTTGCTTTAGCACCAAGGATTGGACTAGATGGTCTCCAGAGGTCCCTTTCAACCCCCAACATTTTATGATTCTGTGAGAAAATCTCCCACTTCCTATGTAAACCCTGAGCCATGAGTATAGATGATGACATAATGTGAATTTGTCTTTCAACTATTGTCAGTAAATTTGGTCTTGAATTTAGAAAATAATTAATTTTTTTTTCAAATATTTATAGGTTGTTCAGAACTTTCATTCTGAATATATAAAATTCATTATTTTAAAGGCCAGTTCTTTTTCTGACAATGATTTAAGTGTCAGGAGTATTCCAAGATCAAAAGTTTTAAACATTTTGATTTTTATTGCTCTTAAAAAGACGTGGATTTTAGTTCATTAATGCTAAACAATGCTAGTAAACATCAGTATTTAATTTCTCGGATTATTTTTCAATTTTAACTGAATAGGTGAGACTTTTAAAGTTAAGAATATTTGTACAGACTGTTTAAAAAATCTGTGTATATTAGTGATCTCTAATGTAATAGCTCCAGTTGGATGTTTTTTTTCTTGTCTTTTAAGACACTTGTATAATTCAGGTGCTTAAAATCTTCATGTTTAAATATTTCTGCATCTTTTAAAGAAAGAACACTCTTTTACCCTTTGACAATATAAAGAATAATCAAAATGGACACATACCAATAACTTATTTTCCCCTCTCTCTTGTCATGATTCTAATAGTTTCTACAAACTGTGCTGAAACCCTATTTTTAATCCTGGTTAGGAAACTTCCACAAGTCATCACAGTGTTATTGAAACATCCTTAACCATCATGGTACTTTATTAGAAGGCAGAGACTCTTTTTTATTCCTATCCTGGTTTTGTACAGTTCCCAATACAATTAATACTTTGTTTCTAACTGTTGTCCTTAAGGACTGCTGCATTAATACTGCTATTAATAACAACAGCAATAATAATATGCAAATAGTAGTAATACAATAAGTTTATTGCTGAAAACACTTCCCTCTAACTGTTCGTAAATACCAAGTATTTGTCTTATTTTTTTGTTCTATAAATATTCCTATAAACAAGAGTACATATTCTGGCAATGAAAACTGATGGAAACTGAAAAACTATTTTTTGCTGTTGTGTTTCTGAAATACCATTTTCTTATATCATTTTTTCAGATATGTCTCTTTCATGAGTGCTTATCAAAGGTGTTGACATAGTATCACCCAGTAATCCACTGGTTTATCATCAAATTCTGCAAAAACTCACATCAGTGTTGTAGCAACACTTTGAAGGTCATAATAATCTCTGAAGGTCAATTTCCTGAAGCATGGTTCAGAGCTTTTGCAGCATGCAGGTGTGAGCTTGGTGTTTTGCTGCGTCCTACTTCAGTCAGGAGCTAACTTGTGAATAATCAAGAAATACTTCATGAATACTTCTAAAATCCACTTTCCTAATCCAAATGTGTGATAGGGTGCAGCCAACCATGGTAATTCAACTTGGAACAAGTCATTATCAGATAGAAAACATGTTGGTAGGCTGAAAGGTGCTGAAGAATTTAAAGATTTCAAATATTTTATCAAATAGAATATGCACTTTTCTATTTGTCTCTTTTCCCAAATGTGTCATTTATCTGGCTCAGCAGAAACTTTTCTATCTGATGCAACTGAATGAATCCACAGAGGAGGGAAACACTACCCTCATCTAGCAACGCGGCTCCTTAATTTCTATCACTCCCTAAAATTTGTAGCTAAATAGGTTAATCCCTTCTCATCCAAACACTGTGCATGCATATTTCTCTACTCCAGTGTAATCTGACCTAAGAGATGTTTGATTTTTTTTAGCCCAAGGTAATGTAGTCCATCTCCTGAACAAGGAGTGTAAACTACTTTATTAAAACAGAGATGGGAGCAATTAGGGATCAGAGGAAACATTAGTAGCAAACTTTTTGGTGCTGAAGTTGAGAGTCTTCATTCACACTTTAGAAGTTTCTCTTTTTTTTTTTTTTTTCTGTCTCTTGCCACCATCCATCCCTCTCATTTCCCATGGTTACTAACACCTCAGTTTAACAGTCACAGAAGTTGTAAAGTCGATACTTCAACGTATCATAGGCACACAGAATAATTCCCAGATCATTCAGACTGTAAGACACCTGAGGAGTTCTCTATTGCAAACTCTGCCTGACGGTGTGGCCAGGTCTGTATTTAGATGAAGTTGCTCAAGGTTTCATTCAACTGGGACTTGAAATCCTTGAGGTATCAGGAGAAGCTGCAAAGCCTCTCTGCCCAACCTGTACCAGTACTTCATCACCCTTACAATGTTTTCTACCACCCCCACCATGGGAACCTCTCCTACTTCAGTTTACCTGTTTTCTTTTACCTCCCATCTTCCTACCTGGCACAGCTGTGTGGAATTGCTCTCTGTCCCCATTTCAGTGCAGCTACTCAATAGGTAGCATTATTTTCAAGACTAGTCTAGAGACATATGTCTCCTCAATAACCACCTCATTTTAGGTTTACATACAAGCACAAAACAATATTGCAATACATCTTAGAGGAAAGTTGAGAGCAACACAGGAACAGTGGTAAAGAGGACAGCCATGAAGAAAGCTCATTTTATTACCTGACTAGAAATGAAAACAAGTTCAATGGTCTGAGCTCTATTTTTTTTTTCATTTTAAAAATAATATAGATATTATTGGGAAAAGATTAATTTAAGTAAGTTTATCCTTAGCTTCTCCCTCAAAAGGTTGTTTCTATAGCTGCACAGATATAGCAATCAAACTGCATACAGTCACACTGAGATTTACACTGTACTGGCATAGCAGTTATTACAGTCAGTGAAACTATTAAGTTCAAAGTTGCAGGTGAAGTTTACCTCTTTAGTCAACTACAGTAGCATCCTGGTTGAGCCGCAGCCGGCAGCTGAGCACCTTGCAGGCACTGCTTCCCACCCACCACCCCTCCACCCCCTCCACCCATGGGGATTAAAGCAGGAGGGGTAAAGAGGGAGGAAGGAAAAAAAATGGGAAGACAAAGGCAAACCTCACGGGCTGGGATAAGAACGCTTTACTAAGACAGCAATGGAGGGAGAAATAACATGACCTATAGCAAGATAAACAGAACTGGTGATACACAATGCAGTTTATCACTGAACTGCACAATTCAGACTGAACAGCTCAGACCTGTTCTGAAGCCCGACTGCCCCCAAGCCACATGTCCTAAAGCTGCATGCTGCAGCCTCACTAACCCCCCTCTATGTCAAGCTTGACATTATGGTATGGAATACCCCCTTTGGACAGTTTGGGTCACCCATCCTGGCTGTGTCCACTCCCAGCTTCCTGGGTGCCCCTCCCCTGCCAGCAATGCAGCATGAAAAACTGAAAAGTCCTTGACTGCTTGTCAACAACTAAATCATCAACATTGCTCTCATCCTAAATCCCTACTACAGCACTACACCAGCTACTGAAAAGAAAATTAACTCTATCCTACCTGAACCTAGGACAAGTAGATATATTTTACAACCTTCTTCTTTTCTCTGTTTTTCTGACCAGGTTTGAGACACCATGGGGAAAAAAAAATTTCAAAATCAAAGCACACAGAATCATAGATGTTGGCAAGAGGAATGCCCATTAGAATATCTGGTCTATTTCTTTGTTATTTCTGTGGATAAAAATGATGCAAACCCCCAAATTCTCATAATATTCCTACTTTTTTATGTATCTCCAGTTTTGTTTATTTAATAATATTGCTGAATAATTCTTTTCCATGTTTTTTTCTTTTTTATCTCTCAAATGTTTGTAAGCCGTTATCAAGTACTTGAAGCCAACTGGTTTCTCTGCCAGAAGGTTGTAAAATCAATATTGAAAACAGGACACCAGGACTATTTTGAATTCAGTTGGACTTTCCACCAATCCAGATCTGACTGCTCTTTCAGGATAAATTAATCTCTTAGTTTTATACCCTGTTTAAGTTTTTTCTGAATGCAATTTTTCTACAGTTAAGCAACAGGAATGTATTGCTTTTATGTTCAAAACTTGTGTAAAGGATGCTAATGGGCCTGTTCCTCTTAGAGCTCTACAACTCAATCCTAAGTGAGTCATCATGATAATAACAAAAAGGAGCATAGAAGTTTATCCCCTTGGTGAATTTCTCTTAATCATTAGTGTGTGATAACTGATACTTCAGTAATTAGTGAACTAGCTAACTAGGGCTGTGAAGTGGACTAAGTGATACAGCAGATGAAGGATAGTCTGTGCATCTGTAAGTACTGAGCAACCACCAGACTTAATACAGATGTGGGTTCCTCAGTGCAGGACATAGATTGTAATTTATAAGACCCCATTACCCATTGTAGTCAAGTGCCAATGACAGGAAGTGTAACAAATGCAATTTAATTTGTAACTGAAGAGTCATTTTTATTTCACTGTATCTATTTCCAATTCCCCAGGCAAAAGCAAACTGTTTCTGCTCTCCAGAATCTCATTGTGCCAGTCACAGTGAGGACACTGTTGCCTGGCATGTGATGCACTTCTATTGCAAGTAAGTTGCAATAGTCATAACTAGTCATGTGCTCCTTTCTACTACACATCTAAATTATTTTTCATACAATAATTTATATTTGCTATGGTCCATTGTGACTTCTCTTTATGGTAACAAGGAAATTAGTGGAATCACTATAGTCTAAAAACTATGCAAACCAATATTAACTCTCTTTTCACACTTTTTGAAAACTACCTAGACTTATATAGAATCACAACTTCAGGGTTTTTTTTTTTGTTATAAATTATAAAGGCAGATTAAATCCCTGAGTGTTTTATAGACACAACAGATAACACCTCACAGTATCAAAAATCACAATAGTACCCTTAAAGCCATAATATTTAAGTTTATATTAAATACATCCCAAAGTTTATTATTATAATAATGTTAATCATTTTAATCATAATTCAATTTACATTTCTGACTGCTTTATTTTATTTAATATTAAAAGACTGCAGAGTATTTCATGCATGAGATCAGCCATAATAACAATAACCCTTCCCTTTTTTTAATGCTCTAATATAATTTAAAATAACGCCTGAAAGGAACTAATCTTCAAACATATCAAGATAGTTAAAGATGAATCACTTTTATTAATAGTAATTTTGAGTTACAAATTAGCTTTTGTAACTTCTTTTTTTGGCCTTTCCTGCAATTGGCATTTGAGCAAGTATGGTCTCTAAACCATAATTTCTATCCTGAATTTAGCAAACCATTAGGAATATTCTTTGAAATAAAAATGGATTTTGACAGTTACTCTTCCATGCAAATTTTCTATAACTAACAAAAGCAAAGTGCTTTATTGAATGACTTCAAAAACTTCTTTTTGCTTCAGAAAAGGAAATGAGACCCAGATAATTCTTACTAGTACCTTATAATTTTGATCCTTTATGAAATAAAGAAGATGGAAAATGAAAACATTAACTATACATTCTTAAGGCCAGCCCCCTTATTTCAGGGAGGATAGAATACCAACCCACATTCAAAACACTTTTTCTTTCTTCTGTTGTATAGTAGCATCTCCAATCTAGTTCATAGAATCATAGAATGCTTTGGGTTGGAAGTGACCTCAAAAATCATCTGGTTCCAACCCCCCCAGCCATGGGCAGGCACCCACTCCACTACAACAAGTTGCCCAAAGCCCCATTCAACCTGGCCTTTAACACTCCCAGGGATGGGGTTTACACAAGTTCTCTCGGTCACCTCTTCGAGTATCTTAATACCCTCGCAGTAAAGAATTTATTCCTAATGTCTAATCTAAACCTGCCTTCTTTCAGTTTGAAACCATTACCTCTTGTCTTATCATAGAATCACAGAATCATAGAATTGTGGGCGTTGGAAGGGACCTCAAGAGATCATCGGGTCCAACCCCCCTGCCAAAGCAGGCTCCCTAAGAAATATCACTTATATGAACAGTCCCTCTCCCACTTTCCTGTAGGACCCCTTTAAGTATTGGTTTGCCACAATTAGGTCTCCCCAGAGACTTTTCTTCTCCAGGCTGAACCACCTCAACTCTCTCAGCCTGTCTTCATGGGAGAGGTACTCCAGCCCTTTGTTCATCTTTGTGGCCCTCCTCTGGACTCACTCTGTGTCTTTCTTGATCTATGTCTTTCTTGTACTGGGGATCCCAGCGCTGGATGTAGTGCTCCAGGAAGGGTCTCACCAGAGCAGACTAGAGGGGCATTCACCCCAAACTCTTGAACTCTGCTTGCTGGTAACTGCAGTCAAATCTACATTCTTGTAGAGTTAAACTGATTGTGTGAGAGGGATGACTTGGAAAATATCAGTCTCTCTGACCTGCAAATCCATGTGAAAGAAGCACTCCATGTTAAATTGCAACACATTATGACCATTCCTCCAATCAGGTGCCACAATTAACCATGTTTTCCAGTCATGCAGACATCTTTTAGAATGGAGATTTTCTAGCTTTTCAAAATAACCTTCTAAACTTCACCAATAGATGAATAATATAGTTCACAAAAAATCATGGGTTTTATTCCCACAAAAGTTATGTGAATTAAATCCATAAATAATTTTAATCAGTTGTACTTTCTGAAATGGAGAATTAGGGTACAAGCATATATTATGGTCGTGAAAGAAGTCTATTCACAGATGTTTGATAACAGTCCAAGAGTCAGAGCAATGTGTCAGCCCTGAGATCCAGTTCAATGTCTTTGTTTTATATTTTGTGTCAGTGACTGAGCATCAGTTCTTTCTGACTGAGAAAATCAAATAGAGTGAAGAAAACCTGAAATAGAATATGGCTCTATAAGAATACATTAACAGAAAAACAATTAAAATTGTTGAAAACTATGTATGTTCACATGCCATAAGTAAAGATGTCTGCAAGTTTGCTTTATCTGTATTTTGTATACAATGTTTAAGAATATTTAAGGTGACATTTCTGTCAAAAACGTAGTCTAGTCCTTCTTCTAATCTTATCTATGTACTCTCAGTGCTCATCTTCAACTTCCCCAGAAATCCTAAGAATATAGCCCTCATTCAACCACGGCCATGAAAAACAAATCATAAGAGAGGGTCGGGCTGTGTGGCAAGGGATAGAAAAGGAGGTTAGGACTTGCCTTTTCAACAGTACTACAAAGTTAGATAAACTTCTGCCTAAGAGATTGTAGGATATATTTTTCCCTTCAATTACCTTTAGTAAATTACTTCCAGTGGTGGTCAGTGTGGTCCAAGAGCATCATGACACTTGGTGTTACAGTGATTAACATTCTGGGGAGCTTTCCTGTGATGCATTATCCTGCCAGGATGCTCTATGCCATGTCTGGATTTTTGTATGGTTTGTTCTCACTATTCATTTTTTGGTGCTTGTCAGAAGTTAGGAGAACTATGGGATTTTGGATCAAATAAATCTTCCATAGTAGTGTTTTGTTGCAAAAGATTCTAACAATATTAATGTGAAAAGGGCCAGAAAGTGTCAGGATTACAGAATCTTTTGACTCTCTGACCTATTCTGCAGTCTGGAGCTTTAGCCTCATAGATCACTATAGCCATTTTGAGCAAGAAGTTGACCCTTTCTTTTTGAAGTTTATGCAGCCTTTTTTGGGGCATTCAATAGAAGAAAAGCTCTGACTGTATGCAGAAAAGTTGCAGAATGGAAATGAATGTCACAGATGATCATACATTTCTATTATGGGTGTGTGGGGGGGGGCAAGAAACATGAGATTAGAAGCAAACAGAAAGGCGAAAGAAGAGTCTTGCAAAGCAGAGAACTAAAATCTGTTTTACCAGCTATGCAATGTGGAGAGAAAGGACAGTTTCTGGAATTAAAAAAAAAACAAACAAAAAAAACCAAACATACACCCCCACACACACACAAAAACACAAACAAAAAAACATATAGTACAGTCAGCAGAATTCTGATGGCTCTAGGACACAGATTCAGACATTCTTGTTAAGATAAAAGGTCTGCATTTAACCCTTTTTCAAGTGACACAACTCTTAAAACAAATTACAAATATTTATTTATTTTTACCCAACATAAGCAGCCAATACTGAACAGATTCTTAATCTTGTTACCTCCCTTAAAGGTATTAAAGTTAGGTGAGTTAATTTGTGTTTCTTGGTGCTATTAAATTTAGAGCAGACTATGCCTTGCCATTTTTCATTTGCTGTTTCTAAAAGGTCTTGAAGGTGATTATTGTTTGTTTTCACATTTGTGGGTTTTGATGAAATAGTTTATCTATATTTGTCGTTTGTGTGCTTTTCATGTGTGAATATATATTGGTAAATTATCCTGATTTCCTTTCTTGTTTCATAAATACTAATTCAAAACATTTTCCCTTTAATGTGGCAGATGTTGATTAGAAATGCAAAGAGGAGGGTGCACTTGCAAAAAAGAACAAGTGAATTGTGCCCATAGTGTTATCTAAATACTACTGAAGTAAAGACATAACTCTTCCTTTGTGTTTAAAATCCCATTTCCCATACCTTGCATTTTTACTCACTGAAACTTCAGCATTAGAGATTTCATCCAGTATTTAAAAAACTGTGCAAATACTCTCAACCACCTGAGTATACCGGGACAGCCAAGAAAATTCTTGAGCTCAGAAAGCTGCAAATGGCCTATGCATGGGTATGTGCTATTATTAGGGCACTTTTTTTTTCCTGAGATGCATAAAACTGATAATTCCACAAGAGGCATACATGGAAGAAGGAAAATACAATCTCCTCCAGGGGGAATATGAGTGATGTCCAGAACCAATAGACTATTAGATGAGAAAAAGGTGTGGAGACAAAGATTACAATAGAGCAGTTAATAACTGCGAACTTTTCAAGGCTGTACTTTTATGTTGGGAATATTATCTTGAGGCTCAGTCTAAAAATATGAAAAATTTCTTTGGGTCTAACAGGGAAGATACTCTGCATTCAGTTTGATGATGCTGTGCTCTGCTTGACAGCAGGTTTGATCCAGAATGCCATATTTTATGGGGTGTCAAAATACAACTGTGTGTGAAAGAAAACAATGGAGAACACCCTATAATGACTTTAAATTTCCATGCAACCTGAGTTGTGTGATTTGTTTATAATAATTCATATTGGTTTAAAGATGTGGACCTAATGAAAATGTGATACAGAGAATTGATTGTAGTGCTTATTCTCCTGTATCTGCTCCAGCTTAAAATATGTTTCTTATTCAGTCTATCAAATTTTTAACCCACATGGTACTTCTACAATGTTAAGGAAATTATGTAGAACATGAGAGAGAGATATAGAAGCTGACTGTCATCAGATGGAAAGAGACAGGAATATAAACCTCTCACTTGAGGATGCTTGGGTCTAAAGCCCAGAACATTCCAGATGATGTATGTTTGCACGTATTCAAATATTATTTATATTGAAAATTTTTAACATTACAGCACAACCATCAGAAAAGAATAAATAACAGCAAGGGGAAAAGCAACCTCCACGCAAACAGCACCTATTAAGAGAGACACTCTCTTCAAAACAATTTAAGAGACTCTTGAGCTTCTATCACTGTTCGCTTCCTTAGACCAGGTCAAACAAAGTACTATTTCCTTCTGTTTTGGTATCAGTTTTATCCAGCTTAGATTTCTGATTTGGTATCTGTAAAGTGAAAGAACAAAAATGGGAAACGAGTCATATTTCATCAAGCTGTCAGCCATCCAAGTACTATACTCACAGTGCATACGTGCTCATTACAAAATTATTAACATTTGGAAGATGAGTTCTTCACAGTAATTCTGTCATTAGATGCACCAAAAGAAAAATGACATGTTTATGGTTTCTGCAGCTACCTCTGTTTTTTAATTCCAGAACAAAAAAAAAAACAAAAACAAACAAACAAAAAAAAAAATTCTGTGCTGTGTTTTAAGGCTTTCATCTACAAAATGATACGGAAGAGTAAGCAGTCCTGATAGAACGCAGTAATAGAGGAGATGTGAAGAGAGGGGTTGCCTAGTACCAATAATAAAGGCACTTCACTAAGAGAAAAAGCTGGAGCACATATGAATTAGTGGGACTATAAACAAAGATTGTGAAAGAAACTTAGGCTGCCTAGCAAGAGAACAGAGAATTGTTGGAGCATTGAAACCACCTTCTTGAAACTGAAATATAGAATTACGTTCAGCACCAATTACATTCAAACTTCTTCAATGTACAAAAATTTAAGTCTTGAAGTTACGCAATGTGTCTGAATGCAACAAAATATTACAATAGACTTAAATATAACATAAATTTTATTTTGCAGTTTGATATTTTGAAACTCATTTTTCAAAAATTAATGACCCCAAGGATTGGAGGCTGCTTGTCATTTATTTTCACTCTTGCTAAACACCATAACTTCTCAGATGTGCTAGCCAAACCCCTTTCCATCATCAGCAATTCTGGCAGACTGGGGAAGTTCCACTTGACTGGAGGCTGGCAGATGTGACACCCATATATAAGAAGGGTCGGAAGGAGGATCCGGGGAACGACAGGCCTGTCAGTCTGACCTCAGTCCCGAGGAAGATCATGGAGAGGGTCATCTCAGGAGCTATCATGCAGCACATGCATGATGGCCAGGGGATCAAGCCTATTCAACATGGGTTTACAAAAGGTAGATCCTGTCAAACTAACCTCATCACCGTCTATGACAAGGTGACCTGCTTAACAGAAGAGAGGAAGGCTGTGGATGTGGTCTACCTGGACTTCAGTAAAGCCTTTGACACGGTTTCACACAGAATCCTGATTGAGAAACTGGCTGCCTGAACCCTCTGCTGGGTTAAAAACTGGCTGGATGGCCAGGCCCAAAGGGTGGTGGTGAATGGAACCAAATCCAGCTGGAGGCCGGTCATGAGTGGTGTCCCGCAGGGCTCAGTCCTGGGTCCAGTCTTATTCAACATCTTTATCGATGACCTGAGGAAGGGTTTGAATGTTCCTTCAGTAAGTTTACAGATGACACTAAACTAGGAGGAAGTGTTGATTTGCCTGAGGGTGGGGAGGCTCCTCAGAGGGATCTGTGAAGCTATCAGTAGCTTTTGAGCTTCTGTGTTCAAAAACATTAATGATCTATTTCCTCAATGCTCAGTTTCTAGTTGGCCAAATCTCTACTTCATTTGCTTCCAGCAGATGCTTCCATAGTATTTAACCTCTTTCCAAGCTAAAGTCAGCTTTACTTCAGTAGGCTCTAAATTAATAAAATCCACAATGACATCTCTGTACATTCACAGTCCCTTATCTTGGTATTACCCCACTTCTTTCAACAAAATCTATACTATTACATGTCCAAAATTGTCATGTTTCTAACTCAAACATTTGCACAAATCCAGCTAAAGTTTTTTACCCTCTTATATTCCAGGCACCATTCAGACATGATCCTATCCACAATGTTGTCATATTATACTATATGTGGCACTGCTAATGACAGAGAAAATTTTCAATAATCTAAAATGTCCAAAGACAATGTTATGCTTTGATACTAAGAAATTATATACATATATATATACACACAAATATTCCAGAGGATTTACTGCTAAACTTTTAAGTATTTATTTACTTACACTGCTCGCTCCTTCTCCTTTTGATACAACTCAACCAGCTACCATATCTTAAATTATCCTCTTTTGTCTACAATAAACTTTAAGGATGTCTTAGAGTATGCTATAAAATGCTAATGCCTTACCTTTAAATTTTCCTCATAATTTTCACTATAAGACATCTGACAGCAGGATATGAGATTGTGTTGGGAGATGAGTATTCAACTAGCACAGAACAAAGCAGCTGTGTTAGAGGAATCTCATCTGGAGCTATGTTTGATAAGCTCATTATGCCTATGGAGCCAAAGCTTAACATGAGGATAGGACTTGGCTGCCACTCAATATGGAAGACTATCACCAATGGAATCCTAAGGTGAAAATGTTTCTTAAAAGAAACATTGGTCTGTGGGGATAGGACAAGGGGCAATGGCTGCAAGTTGGAGTACAGGAAGTTCTGCACCAACATGCAGAGGAACTTTTTCACAGTGAGGGTGACAGAGCCCTGGGACAGGCTGCCCAGGGAGGTGGTGGAGTCTCCATCTCTGGAGATATTCAAGACCCATCTGGACGCCTATCTGAGTGATATGTCCTAGGGAGCTGCTTTGGCAGGGGTGTTGGACCCGATGATCTCTTGAGGTCCCTTCCAACCCCTACAATTCTGTGATTCTATGATTCTATGATTAATCAGTTGGGCAAAACTACTGGTGAGCAGGTTTGTAAGATTTGAGGAATATATCAAATCTAATGAAGTCATCAAATCTAGTGGCTATTCCAATGTATGTATCATGTATGCTTCAAGTATAGGGAAGAAATTATGTATCATCCCTTGTTTAAGATAAAGGTTGAACAGAAATAAAGGTGCTCACTGGGGTGTAGTGGATAATGCCCAGCAGTTTCTGTAACTAAGAGGACATGTGAATGCAGTGTAGGTACTTCATCATCTAAGTATTACAAGCTCAGCCTAAGACACCATGTAGTCCAAGAGTACTGTCAGCCCTTTATCGCTACATCTCAATTGGCAGGTGGTCATTTCCAACTAAGTTTTCTGAAAGCAGTTTTCTGTAGATTCCCATTGTAAGCCTGAGATACCCAACTTTGGAATGGGTAAAAAAACCTGATTTATTGCTTTGCTACCTGACTTCAGTAAGATCTAGTTGGGCAAAAGTGTGAATGAGACCAATCAGAAGCGTTTAAGGATCATGGTGATATAAGACAATTGTTTTCTTTCAACAGAAATATGTGTATCTGGATAAAACTTTGCTTCTTTGACTGAATAGATGTAGAAAGTATAAAACACCAAATGAAACATTACTTTAAAAATTTATAATTATTGATGTTTCTTTTCCTATTTTTTTGGTAGACTTTTTTTTTTTTTTAAAGTAACCAATACACCTTAAATAGTAATTACAGACCATGGAATCACAGAATGTTTTGGGTTGGAAGGGACCTTAAAGATCATCTGCTTCCAACCCCTTTGCCTTGGGAAGAGACACACTCTACTATACCAGGTTGCCCAAAGCCAGAACCATAATAAGTGCACATAGTATTAGTACAACGGTCTTCAAAAAGAGATTGAAAAATAGCAACTACTAGTTGAGCGCAATAAGGCCCCAGTAAAGTCAATGAGAATAGAGGAATGCACAGGTTTCCATGCAACTAATGATGATATACAATGAAAGCATCCTGAGATAGCTTGCAACACACTTGACAAACAAGTAGCCATGGATGGGAACCATGAGACCTTCCATGCTAGGTTAGTGTGCGTGATGAGAGAGGAGATGAGACCTGAGATAAATTTGGAAGACAAAAAAGAAAAGGTAATAAAAATGGCAGAAAATCAAATACGAGAATGTCACAGAAGGAAAGCAATCCAGCAGAGGGGTAAATGTTTACCATGTGCAAATGCTGAGTGCTTCTTTTGTATATAACAGCCAAACAATCAGAATTCTTCAAAGCATGCATACAGAAAAACACAGAAACTGACACTGAGCAGATCCCTGAAATGTTTTGAACTTCTGTACAAACCACAGAAAGGGAGGCAAGTGAAATGTACATCGCATTACCTATGGAGAAGCTTCAAAGGCCAGAAGGGTTGGTACTAAAAGGAAAGCACTAGCCCGTTTCATATCAGATACATTAGGGAGAAAGCACTAGGCAAGGAAAGCATATGGGATCCAGATCCGTCAAACTGGCAAAATACCCAAGCTCCCCCTTCAGGCAGCCAGAACAGGTGTAAATTGACTCCAAAGGAACTTAGTCAAATTTTTCAAAATACTGCAAAATTGACTGAACATTGTAAAATCCTAAAGAACTACTCAGACAGATGAAAGTCATACCAATAGAATCAACATAGACCTGGTAGGAATTATTATTAAAGGAAAATTACTGATGCATTTTAAAAAAAGTGTGTTTTCTAAATTATTGTACAAAGACTGAAAAATCACTGAGGGAATGATCAGGAAGGGATGAAGCATATTTTTATGGTATGATAAAGAAATGTTCACAGAAACCACTTACATGAAAGATGTTGTTGAGACAAAATAGATTCCCTTTATTGTCTCTCATATCTTACTGACTGCCATTTCTCTTCTGCTGGCAGCAGATCCAGCTGAGGAATTGAGCGTTGTTGGCAAAACTAGAAAAATATTTTGAACAGTGTCCAGGAGTCTTACAGAAGTATTCATCCCCAAATGAGGCTGAGGCAGGACTACTCATGATCAGCTGAGCTGTAAATAGAGACTGGGGTTGAATCACAGCCCCACACAAGCCAACAACTAGCATGAATCCAAATATCTAAGTGAATACATTGAGTCTTGCAGGCTTACATGTTCAAATTTAGCACTTTAAGCCATTTGAGGGAGGAAAACAGTCTTGTTGAAAAGAGGCAAGAAGATAGTATCATCCTGCTCTCTCTGCAGTCACCAACAGATTGCAATGATGATCTATAGATCCGTCATTTTTTACTTACCAGGTATGCACCTATCTCTGTCATGCTGTTAGCAGAGCTATCATAAATGACCCGGGGTGGGATGATAATGACGGTGATTACTTAATTTTATTTTTATTTAATTCTACCTCTTTAGCTTGTGTGTCTATCATAGAAGATGGCAATAATCCATAGATGAAAGTTTGACTTTTTCTGGGGTCTTATGCAGTTACTAATAACTGAATGTAGTAACACACTGTAACCCAATAGTGTGACACAACCTCATCGCATGTTGACAAATGTAAGAAGATCTTTAGGGGTGAAATTTCAAGAGCAATGTCCCTGTGGAACTAGACCCTCTGCCATAGCCAATAATCATGAAGCAAGTGAGTCTGAATAAAGTAAACAGCAATAGCTATTTGCAATTTCACAAACCCTAACTAACACTGCCCTATCACTAGCCAAGGGATCCTGAACATGCTTACTAGAGTTGTAGCCACAAATGCGTATTCAGCATTTATTGTAATACTTGATGACAGTAGATTTTTTAGCTTACCATACAGGTAGAAGCACAATTCTTATTTGTTCTACCACAAGGCCTTGAAATTCATAAATACGAAGAAATCCAAGATGGACCTGCTGCTGTCCAAGGCCAAAACCATGAGCAAAGGAGGCAGTAGCTCTGGAAAACATTTAAGAGAGATAAAAACAAAAGAAAAAGAAAAATCACAAAGAACAATTTCAGCCAGAGAGAAGTAAGAATATGTGAGCAAAGCAATTTTGCAAACAGAATCACAAGGTTGGAAAAGACATTTGAGATCATCAAGTAGAACCATACCTGTCCTCTACTAAACGGTATCCTTTAGCACTTCGTCTACCTGTCTTTTAAATACATCCAGGGATGGTGACTCAACCACCTCCCTGGGCAGCCTATTTCAATGTCTGAGAACTGTTTTGGTAAAGAATTTTTTCCTAATGTCTAAACACAGAGGTCAGTGAAGAATGAGGGGGAGGAAGGAGGTGATCCAGGAGTCAGAGAAGAGACTTCCCTGCAGCCTGTGGAGAAAATCACAGTGAAGCAGGCTGTCTTCCTGCAGCCCATGCAGGATGATGGGGTGTAGAGAGTCCACTTGGAGGCTATGGAGGACCCCACACCAAAGGAGATGGTGATAACCTAAGGAGGCTGTGACAGTGTGTGAAGTCCATACTGGAACTGGCTCCTGGCAGGACCTGCAGTCCGTGGACAGAGAAGCCCATGCTAGAGCAGGTTTGATGGCAGGACTTGTGACTCCATGGGAAACCCATGCTGAATCAGTCTGTTCCTGAAGGTCTGCACCCCATGGAAGAGACCCACGCTGGAGCAGCTTATGAAGAACTGTGGCCTGTGGGAAGACCTCAGATTGGAGAAGTTGGTGGAAAACTACCTTCCACAAGAGGAACCCTACATTGGAGTAGAGGCATCCCCTTCTGAGGAGGAAGGTGTGGCAGAGACAATGTGTAACTGAACACAGCCCCCATTCTCCATTTCCCTGTGCTTCTGGGGGCAGGAGTAGGTAACAAATTTGGGTGTGAAGTTGAGCCCAGAAACAAGGGAGGGGTGGGGAGAGCTGTTTTAAGATTTGGTTTTATTTCTCATTACCCAACTCATTTGTTTGGCAATTAATTAAATTTATTTTCCCCAATTGAGTCTGTTTTGCTCATGACAGTAATAATTAAGTGATCTCTCTTTCCTTATCTTGACCCAGGAGCCCTCCATTATATTTTATCTTCCCTGCCCAGCTGAGGCAGAGAAGTGATAGAGTGGTTCGGGTGGGCACCTGGCATCAAGTCAAGGTCAACACACCACCTCCTGATAGTGCAGTGGGATCTGCTTACCAGAGATAAAATCAACAACTGTACCGTTGCCCTGGCAAAGCCCTATGAACTCACGGTGAGTTAATTATTCTGAGAGAAAATTAAAAAAAAAAAAAAATCAGTTCTTCATAGCTGAACAAAAATGAAGAAAAATAATGAATGTTCCCAAGTCAACTTGTCCTTGAAGTTCTTTATTGATGGAATGTGGGAAGTGAGATAGCTTTAAGCCTGTGTACCAAGGAATGAGATAATACTCTACAGAACTGCTGATTGCAGATGTCAGCTGTCAGGTAAGAACCTTAAACAAAGAACCTGCTACTAAAAGTCTAGTTAGAAGGAAATCTTTATCAATGCTGGATTTCTTAGGAAAAACAGAGATTTAGAAAATCTATTTTCCAGACTTTCAGAAGAGTTTTTATTTGAAGTTCAGACTAAAGTTTCATGTTGAATATTCAAAAAATTTCAAATCTATTTGCTATTAGTAAGTAATTTAAAGTGAGATTTGAGGCCTTTCCTTCAGAACTAATCACAGAGGAATAAGACTAAGTCTCTGAACCCTAATGGACCAGCAGAAGTTGTTAATTGTAGGATAAAATCAATTAGGAATGACAAAGTATGAATGCAGAATAGCAGGTGGTTAAAAATGATCATTCCTCTCAAACCAGTATAGTTCAGTTTCAGTTCTGAATAAGGGAATAGTTGAGCAGTTGTATGTGAAGTAACTCACTTTTTAGAAGCAAACAAAGAAAAAAATCAAACAAAAAACTCAAAACAACAAAACCCCAAACAACCCACAACCTAGTTATTGTTATAATTATTCTATGGCTTATTACAGAAGGAATCATGGAGATTGCATGCACAAGCTGGAATCTGTCTTCTTGTCCAGTTGTGAATTCCATAATAAGAGGTCTTCAATGCCACAAAGTGGCTTTAAAACCTCAATATTATGTATTCTGCAGGAGGGAGAAAAAGACAGAATTGTATATGTGACTCTACAACAACAAAAAAATGCTCCCAGCTTCTCTGTCTTATGATTTGTCAGTCATAGTGGATCTGGAATATCAGAGAAGGATCACTTGCCAGTGACACAGAAAAGGGTGCCTAGGACAAATTTCAGAACAGGAGAAATTCTTGCCCAACGTTTCTTTCTGGTGTGCGACATTCAGCATGTGGCTGCCCAGAAAAGGGGATAGCTGTGTGAACTGCTATAACAATTAGTACACACTCAGCAACATACACAAAAGTGTGATGCTACTTTCATGGGTGGTGCTCAAAAGATTTCTATTGATCTTAAGTAGGAAAAGACGTGGTTAATCCAAGGTGAAAATCTACTACTCAAACTGTGCTGAAAAATTAATTCAAGTTAAGAGACTGGATAGGGGCATTGTTGCATTTACTGGATGAAAGCAGTACTTCAAGGTCACAAGTGTTCACTCTCATCCAGCTCTGAATGGAAGAACGAGTACCTCTCCTATGAAGGCAGACTGAGAGAGCTGGAGTTGTTCAGCCTGGAAAAGAGAAGGCTCTGGTGACACCTTATAGCAGCCTTCCAGTACCTGAAGGAGCCTACAGGAAATACGGGGAGGGACACTTTACCAGGCAGTGTAGTGATACAAAAAGGGAGGATGCATTTAAACTACAAGAGTGTAGATTTAGGATAGACATTAGGGAGAAATTCATGTTTGGAAGGGTTTTGCAGCACTGGTTTTTGATTTCCTCTCCCTGGAAGTGTTGAAGGACAGGTTAGGTAGGTCTTCGGGCAACCTGGTCTAGTGGAGGGTATCCCTGCCCATGACAGGGGGGTTGGAAGAAGGTGGTCATTAAGGTGGCTTCCAACCCAAACCATTCTATGATTATTATGGGTTTTTTCCAAGATTAAGCTGAAAAAATGTGTCCCTTCTTCTTACATATAGAAATGGGCAACATGATTAGGAAAACTGCCAGATAGAATCTCCTTTTATTTTATTTGGCAGGACATAATCTCTGATCAGACTCTGTCAGTGTCAGCAGCTGACAGAGACTGCTTTATCACTAGTCTCTAGAAACAGGATGTGAATGCTCCTAATCTAGCTATCATCAAGCACAGTTTGCTTGATAAGCACTTTCTGCTTGTGCCCAGGTTTCCCCACAGTTTAGGTATGGTCAGAATCCATGTTTTCTGTCAGAGAACAATTTCTATCTCTCCTATTTACAAAATTAAGTTTCTATGAGAGACCAGAACACTTCCAGTGTATCAGATATACATGAATCTGAGAACCCAGAGTTGCTGGATAATGATCTTGTTTGCAATCTAATCCACCGAATTCCAGTGGTCCATATGTCCCCTCTTTCTCATCATCAAAACCTCACAGAGCATCTCAATGGACCTGGAAGGAAATAAAAAGAGGAGATAAACTTGGCAGCTGGAGTAATTTTAGATGCCATGGCTCTAGCAGGGAAAGCATCGGTTTGTGAATTCAGGGGAAAAAAAAAAAACAAAAAAACCAAAAAACAAAAACAAAAACAAAAAACAAAACAAAAAAAAAACAAAACAAACAAACAAAAAAAACCACAAAAAAAAAACCAAAAAAAAAACCAGTTCTCCTGATTTCCTGGCTAAGCTGGGAAAAGGAACCATCAGGTGTGGAAATCTAGAAAATACTTTTATTCCCAGCACCACATAGTTCAGTGCCTTCAGTTGACAGTTGACAGCAATAAGGGGCCACAGTACAGGAAAAAGTGTACAGAATTTTCTTGGAAAACATAAATTATAACTCTTACCAGACCTAATCTTGGCCATGCATAACTTATGCTACACTTTCCATGAAAGTCAAATATACTTCAGTAAATTAGTTATTAAGTACTAACAACATATTATTCACTAAAACTGTTGTTCTGAATTGTCTTTATAATGTTTGTCCCTACATATATATACAATATATAAACACAAATATGATATAAATATGTTCTCTGTGTTATATAACTAAATATTTAATTACTTATATACCTAATTATTAAGTTAAATATTGTAATTATTTAAACCCAGATTCTCATCTAAATTCCTCTGCGCAATTTTGAATACTTACCAACTACTCTATGATTCACTTCTATTTTCCAAACTACTGTTACCTTAAATTAAAAAAAAAAATCCTCATAAATCATAGCATGAGAGAATGGTTTGGGTGAGAATGGATCTCAAAGATCATTTAGTTCCAACTCCTCTACCCGAGCAGGGAAATCCTCCACTACACCAGGTTGCACTAAACGCCTTGAACACAAGGGGGCAGACACAGCTTCTCTGGGTGACCTGTTTTAGTATTTACCACCCCTATAGACCATCATTTCCTCCTAATGTCAAATCGAAGTCTATCCTCTTCTTTTTTAAACCCATTACCCCTTTCTGTATCACTAAAGTCACTGACAAAGAGTGCCTCCCTGTATTTCCTGTAGTCTCTCTTCAGGTACTGGAAGGATGAGAGTCCAGATCTCATCAAAGCAGAGTAGAGGTGTAGAATCACTTCCCTGAATCTCCTGGTCACACCTATTTTAATGCGGTCAGTGATACATGAGTCAAGGCTCATGTTGACCTTCCCATCCACCAACACTGCCAAGTCCTTTTCCTCAGGTCTGCTCTCAATACATTCTTCACACAGGCTGCAGCTGTGCTTGGGAATCTGCCGACCCATGTGCAGAACATTGCATTTGGCCTCATTGAACTTCATGCAGTTCACAAAGGCCCACCACTCAAGCATGTCAGTGCCATTCTGGATGGCAGCCCTTTCCTCCAGCATGTGAACTGCACCACAAAGCTTTGTGTTGGCAAAGTTGTTGAGTGGCAAATTGCACTCAACCCGACCACAATTTTTTTGACAAAGAAGTTAAACATTAGTCCCATCACTGACCACTGAGAAATGTCACTCATCAAGGGCCTCAATTTGGACACTGAGCAACTCACCACAACTCTGAGTGCAAACATCCCACTGACTCCTTATCCACTCTGTGGTCCATCTGTTGAATCCATGACACTCCAAGTTAGAAATAAGGATGTCATGCGGAACACACATAGAAGGCCACCAAATTTGTCAGGGTGGATTTTCCCTTAGTGAAGCCATGTTGGTCTCACCAATCACCTCCTTACTTTCCATATTCCTGACAAGCTGTGGTCCCACGAGTCTTCCTTTTCTTTCCCTTTCTAAAAACAGGGTGTCTTTCCTCTGTCCAGCAAGTGGGAACTTCACCTTACTGTCACATCTTCTAAAATATGATGGAGAGTCATATTTCATCTGCCTTCTCTATATCCTAGGTAATCAGGTCTCCCATTTCCTTCCAGAGGAGATGCACATTTTATTTTATCCACCTTTTATCACTCATGTAGTTATAGAAACTTTTCTTCTCGTCCTTGACATCCATGATAGACTCTATCAGGGCTTTACCTTTCCTAACCTAATACCTGGCAACTCAGACACTTTCTACGTATTCTTCCCAGGCTAGTTGTCCTTGCTTCCTGACTCTGTAGGCTTCCTTTTCATATCTGCCTTTGTCCAAGATCTTTTTGTTCATTCATCCAGTACTCTGAGCACTTTTACCAGACTTTCTCTTTGTTGGGATGCATTGCTCTGGAGGTTGGAGGGAGTGATTCTTGAATACTAGCCAGCATTTCTGGGCCCTTTTTCCCTCCAGGGCTTTGTTCCATGGTACTCTACCAAGAGTATCTGAAGAGGCCAAAGTTTTCTCTAATGAATCCAGGGTTGTAAGCCTCTTAGGTGCCCTCCTCACTGCCCTGAGACACTTGAACTCCACCACAACAATACAATAAATAAAAATCTAGATGTGTTTTACAAGAAAGGCTATCTGGTAGTCCTGAGGACTTTGAAAGCCTCATGAAAATCATAATTTCAGCTATAATAGATAGACTTCATCTTGTACTCCTACTAGCTATTGACTGTTTAATGAAAACCTTAGTTTTAAACTGTTAGAAAGTGATTTTTTCAAAGATAAACCCAACCAAAACAGTAGATTATGCTAAGATTTTTTTTTTTAAATTAGAGCAGCAATTTCTGGTATATGTTAACCCATGGTAGCATCTGGCTTCTTGGCAGGCTTTGTAGACAACTGGCAGCTTAGGACTAACATGTCTGTCAGATGGTAGGGCGGCTGCTGATGGGCTGTAGCAGTATGATTTCCCCAGATGTCTTTCTTTTTAAAATTCCCATTAACTGTATGAAATCTCTACATCTGTTTGTAAATAGATTACCATGTACTTTTATGAAATAAGGATGCTACAGAGATTTTTCTGTAATTGACTTTTCTCCACTTTTTCTGATTAACTCATTAAAGCTTTCCTTATTCTGTATTTTATTTCCATTAGGATAGGTTCTGCTTTGTGATGCATCAGTTTCATTTGTTGCGTTTCCATTTTTTGAGGTTATATGCTTTTTCCTAATATTTAGGACTAACACAGAAGTGGATTTATTTTAAGTCTTTAGAAGCTGTAAGGTGTTGGACACCCTAACTTCTTTGAAAATGCAACGAAAGAAGAAAAAAATTTGAGTCCTGCATTGGTATTTCAGCTATTTTCTGCTCCAGAGATCATGGAATCATAGGGTTTGAAGGGAACTGGAGGGATCATCGGGTCCAACCCCCCTGCCAAAGCAGCTCCCTAACTCATATTGCACAGATAAGCATCCAGACAGGTCTTGAGTATCTCCAGAGAAGGAGACTCCATCACCTCCCTGGGCAGCCTGTCCCAGGGCTCTGTCACCCTCACTGGGAAAAAGTTCTTCCCCATGTAGGTGCAGAACTTCCTGTGCTCCAACTTGCAGCCATTGCCCCTTGTCCTGTCTCCACAGACCACTGAAAAGGGGCTGGCCAATTCCCCCTGCATCCCATACTTCAGGTATTTATAAACATTAATAAGGTCCCCCCTTAGTCTTCTTTTCTCTAGGTTTAACAGTCCCAGCTCACTCAGCCTTTCCTCATAGGGGAGATGCTCCAGGCCCTTAATCATCTTCATAGCCCTCCTCTGGACTCTTTCCAGGACATCTCAGGCTTTTTTATACCAGGGAGCCCAGAACTGGACACAATACTCCAGGTGGGGCCTGACTAGGGCAGAGTGAGGGGAAGGATCACCTCCTTCGACCTGATAGCCACACTCTTCCTGATGCACCCCAGGATCCCATTGGCTCTCTTAGCCACCAGGGCACACTGCTGGCTCATGGCCAACCTGTCATCAACCAGGACCCCCAGGTCCTTCTCCACTGAGCTCTTCTCCAGCAGGTCATCCCCCAGCCTGTACCGATTCAAGCAGTTATTCCTTCCCAGCTGCAAGACTCTACACTTGCTTTTGTTGAACCTCATCTGGTTTCTCCCTGCCCAGCTCTCCAGCCTGTCCAGGTCTCTCTGGATGGCAGCGCAGTGTTTCTGCGTGTCAGCCACTCCTCCCAGCTTTGTATCATCAGTGTACTTGCTGAGGGTGGATGCTATTCCCTCATCAAGGTCGTCAATGAAGATATTAAACAGGACAGGATCTAACACCGAGCCCTGGGGAACACCGCTAGTCACAGGTCTCCAGTCAGACTCTGCTCCACTGATCACCACCCTCTGAGCTTGGTCCAACAGCCAATTCTCAACCCACCTCACTGTCCACTCATCTATCCCATGCTCTCTCAGCTTTGCTATCAGGATGTCATGGGAGACAGTATCAAAAGCCTTGCTGAAGTCAAGGTAGATGACAACCACTGCTCTCCCTCCATCTACCCAGCCAGTGATGACATCATAGAAGGCTATGAAATTGGTTGAGCACAATCTCCCCTTGGTGAATCCATGCTGACTGCTCCTCATGACCTTCTTCTCTTCCAGTTGCTTGGAGATGGCATCCAGAACAAGCTGTTCCACCACCTTTCTGGTTACAGAAGTGAGGCTGACTGGCCTATAGTTGCCGGGATCCTCCTTCTTGCCCTTTCTAAAGACCGGAGTGACACTGGCTATCCTCCAGTTCTCAGGCACTTCTCCTGTTCTCCAAGACCTATCGAAGATGATAGAGAGCGGCTCAGCAATCACTTCTGCCAGCTCCCTCAGCACATGTGGATGTACCCCATCCAGGCCCATGGATTTATGTGTGTTAATCCTTTGAGACGCTCCTGGACCACCCCCACCTCAACCAGAGGCAAGCTCTTCATTTCCCAAACTCTATTACTTTCTTCCAGTGTCTGTGGGTCCCGGGGGGCCTTTGAAGTGAAGACCGAAGCAAAGAAGGCATTCAGTATCTCCACCTTCTCAGCATCCCCCATTACCAGGACACCCACCTCGATCAGTGAGGGACTCACATTATTCCTGGTCATCCTCTTCCCATTCACATATCTAGAAAAACCCTTTTTATTCTCTTTTATGTCCCTTGCCAGCTTCCAGGTGGGCTTTAGCCTTTCTGGTCGCATCCCTACAGGCCCTGACAACATTCCTATATTCTTCCCAGGTGCTCAGATCCTTTTTCCACAATTCATAGACCTTCTGCTTCCCTTTGAGTTTATCCATGAGCTCCCTGCTCATCCACACAGGTCTTCTGCCACTCTTCCCTGATTTCTGTCTCAAAGGGATGTACCAGTCCTGGGCTTGGAAGAAGCACTGTTTAAATGCTACCCAGCTCTCACAGGCTCCCTTACCTTCTAACAGCATAGCCCACAGGATAGAGTGTCATTACTCATCCATGTATTTGATGTTGAATTTTATGCCAATAACTGGACATTTGGCTGGCTGTGACAAAATTTAATGTCATTGAAGCATTGTTTTTTTCCTCAGGCATCTTTTTCTGCTGTGAGGAAACTAATTCATTTCACCCTCAATTTTTTTTTCTTTTAATGTAGAATGACCCTATTAACTTGAAAACAGTTTTCAACCCCAAACTATTTGATCAGTTGGTGAAAAATAACATGACCTTCCTTCTCACACACCATGTGGAAATCACCACAGGAACAGATCACTCAACCAAAGGCGAGCTAATGGTGCTGGACACTTGCCTTTTCAAAAATCTGTACCTGAGGTCAGTCTGCAGCTTTGCCAGTTGATATTATGTAGCCAGACAGCGTGAGGTGTATACCAGCTGAGATGCAAGGGTAGTGACCTTTAGACAGTGTATTGGATTTAGTTAATTTTTTCTTATGCTCATGAAAAACAAATAGTGAAAAGGCACCAAAAAAGCACAAACATCTCAAAACAAGGTGCCAAGGAAATTATTGTATTCTTGATTTATTCAGAAAGCATTATTTTAAATATTTTTTCTTATTTCTACTCAACCATATAAATAAAGTACAATCAAAATCCTCTTTTCCATCCCCCAAAGCAAAAAATTGTTTCTCAACACTAATATGGATCTCTTATGCCAGTTCATAGTGGTTTCCAGGTTGATGAAGACTGAGATTTGACCGAAGAATCTGTACTGTATTATCTTTATATCTTGCATTCCATGAAACCTTCAACAAGGGGAAATTACCATCTAAAAGAAATGCCTAGGTTGTTGACAAATCATATTGGTAAGGCTAATTAGTCAAATAATGCTATACTTGGCTAAAGCTCTCTGAATGGCATTAAGTGAACTGGTTGCCTGGGAGAAATACTATGTCTTGCTCTTCTTTTCAGAAGTAGAATCAAACGGATACTTAAATTCCCAAACTGTGAATTGCACTTGCAAATAAAGAATTCCAGCTACATCTTCTTTGGTTACATATGTTCAGAATCATTTAGTCTCGAAAGTTACTTTTATGAGGGTTTTTTTTCGTTGTTTTTTTTCTCTTTTTTTCCTGATGGTAGAATTAAGGACAGTTGGACAGAAAAGCTGTGGTGATTTAGCTGCAAACAGTTGCTGAGCACCACACTACACTTTCTCACTCCCAGAGGAGAGACACAGCCTCCATGGGTTGGGATAAAGACAGTTTACTGACAAAAAGTACAGTGAAAGGAGAACAATAACAGCAAATTACACTCACACCCAGTGACAGCACAGAGTATCTTACCTACCCAAGGATTACAGAGTGCTGCCCAAAAGTAGGACTAACAGACAGCTAGACTCAACAACCCAGCTACACTCAGACTGCCCTGAAAACACACAGCCAGTGCCCCTACCCAAACAACTTTTTTTTTCTGGGGGATTGATGTCAGGTCACCTGGGCTGTCTGCTTGGGGAGGTTGACTCTGGCCTGGCCAGAACCAGGACAAAAGCATTCAGCTGTGCCTTGACCCAAATAAATATTTTGGCCCTGGTTACGAGTAGTTCTTCAGTGATAAATTTTTGATACTATGCAGTTCATTAAGATAACTTAAATAGCTATTTTCATATTCAGATCACAGAATACATATTAATTGTTCGACAGTTTAAAAATAGTTCTCAGAACTAGTTTTCCTAAATAAAGTCATCATAAACTTCAGAGGTATTCGGCCCTCAATTAAGCTATGGCTTTCACCTTTCTGTCCTTTTTAATTGTGTCCACTAATTGTTGTACTAAAGATTTGAGAAAAACAATCCCCCTCAATCCCTGGACTGCTATGAACTCATTAACTACTTTTTTACTTTTCCCACAAAGTATAAATTAGCTGTTGATTTGGGATAGTCCTTTTTTCATTTATAGTTATCATAGTAAATCTGTTGCTAAGGTTTTATTATGCCATAATCATGGGGAAAAAAAAATACCTCTAAAATTTGACTAGGTTTTGCTTTGGGTGTAACACATATATAACTTGTGCCAATGAGACTCAGTCATTGCTTCAAAGTGAAGTGATATCTTGCCCAGAAAATAAATCTGAAAATCACATGTTTGGGTGGTATAGTTGTTGTTCAACAGGGACCAATGAGAATTGCAGCTAAAGGTAATCAAAGGTGAACATAAAAATTTAAGGAGCTGAATTTGAATCTGATGATAATACATGTGATTAATTTAATCCTACAATATTATGTGAACATTTTGGTACTAAAAGTCACATTTGCGATTCATGTTAAAAAGATGATTTTTCCAGAAGTATTTCTCCAGGCTTGAAGTTCTCAGTGTTTAGACATTCTCTTTTCCATCTGCAAACCAGAAATGTAAAATAAAAATTAAAAAAAAAAAAAAAAGAGAAGGAATAGTAAAACAATTATTTTAACATAAAGGGTAACATTCATCTGCCTTTGATCCCTATTTTGTATAAATACTGATTTGATGTAATTTTAGCTAAACCCCTTCATTACATCCTTTTCATATTCTCTACTAATGAAATTAAAAATGACACTTGTTCAGAATAACTATAAAAGAAGCATAGAATTCGTTGCTTGTTTAACTACTAAGCCTGCACATATGCAGGTATGATTGTGAGATGTACTAACAAATGATAAGTTTGGATATTGTTTTTACACTCTTCTACTATAGCCTGAGCTATGTTCTTTCTTACTTCTTTAAAGACATCAATACAGTTGCATCTCAAGCCTCACTCTTTCACTCTTTTCTACAATTTGAACATATCTGGAAATGTCAGCTCCAGGAAAATTTGGTCTTCTTTATTTTTTTGTTTGATTGGGATATTTTTTGGGAGGGAATAGTTTGGATAGGACTTACTTCTCATAATATAAGAGAAAGATTAATAAATCTACCATTTTTCATTCTATTGCAGGGGGAAAAAACCAAACCTAGTGAAACTTGAACTTTAAAAATATTGATTTTACTCTCAATTCTACAATTCATTTATCCCTTAGTTTTTCATGCTAAGACTTCATTGGCCCTTCAGTTTCCCAAAATGATGGAATTTTCCATCTCAGATCAAATCAGAACACCCTTGTACCTCAGTGCTGCTTAGTTTTGTTTTGTTTTGACTGGGAAAAAAAGTCTAGTTCATAAAAATGGTATTTTCCTTCTCCAAGTAATCTGTCATTTCCTCCCTAAAAAGATTTCTCCTCTTGGCTTTCTGTTTGAGAAAGATATTAACATTCAACTTGCACTTATCTATTAAAAAAAAATCCAATATGTATAAAGTGGTTCAAATTCCTGTCTGATTTAATTTATATTCAGCCAGATATTTCTTTTATTGTAACCTCTTTTCTGTTTATGAATCCTAAAATTGTCATACTTCTCACTTGAAATACCCATTGAGTCCATGATTCTGGTAAATTATTGGTAGAGGATATTTAGGAACAAAAAATAAGATAACATGCCAGACGTGAATTTCTTCTGATGCACCCTCTATCAGTCATTGGATTAAGGAAGACTTGAGTCACAATGTTTAATAGATACCAGTGAGCCCATATTTCACACTTTTACCTAGTCCCTGTCTTAGCTCTTCTATTGTTTTGACCTTTTAGTTTGTACCAGTGTAACGAGATAGCAATATTTTCTATATGGAAGTATTTTTTCCATATAAAAATACGTCATGTATGTATCCCAATCACTTCTTTTAATATTTTTTAAAACATGAAAATAACATTTCCTATTCCTCTCTAAAAAAATACTGATTTAATAAATGCATAGATATACCTCTTCTCTCTTATATGTCTTTCCAGACCTTTGTCTCTTGTATGGTCTGGAAAAGTGGTCTCAGTGGTCTATGAATACATACAAAGACATAATGTTATGATAATACAAAGGAAAAATATTTATGCTACCATTGCTCACCAAATTTGTCAGTTCTGAAAACAAGTTAAATTAAAATATTTTTGGATGACTTTTTAACTACAGAAGCAAACAAATCAAATCACATTTGAAATGAATATTAATAAGCTGCTGTTTATCAGACAAGATTGCAATTTGTTGATCTTTCTGTGTTTTAAAGTTTACCTAAAATGTCTTCTGCTCAAGGGCAGTATAATTTTAAACTGTTGCAGAAAAAAGGAAGGTCAGAACTCCTTCTAGTAGTAAAAAAATTTAAATATTTAAAAGCTGTTGGTATAAAGTAGGTGACAGAAAAAAAAATTTCATTTAACAGTTTTCTACTAAAAATATTTTTGTCTGGGTCAAAATGTTTCACATGAATTTATCCAATTAATTTATATTAAAAGAATCCTTATTTCAGTATATTGATGAGCAAATTAGTAATATTAGCATTATACATTTAATAATATTTAGGTATAATATCAAAACATAAATAAAATAGTCAAATAAAAACATTGCATTGAAAGACTTCAATCTAAGTTCAAGAATATAAAGTGGAAATTAGCCTTTTTGAGAAAGATGGTTGGAACATATAGAATAAGTAACTTTGTGGGAGACAAAAGAACTTAATTCAAATTGCTTCTCTAATATTTATAAATTAGGACAATGGGTATCAGTGATGGATGAATATTTCTCACGGGATGATCCACAGTTGAGGTCATTACATACAGATTTTAAAATCACATTTTTTCTCACAACCGAATAACTTTTTAAAAAGGAAAATTACATCGAACAATAGTGAAATGTCATAGAGAGAGAAAGAGCAAGGAAGAGTGAGAGTGAGAGCAAGGAAGAGTGAGAGCAAGAACAGTTCTTCCCCAATTCTAGATGGAATTGTAAATATGGAAAACTCAGGTACATGATACCAAGAAACCATCATTTAGCTTCTCTTCATTAACAAGTGGCTCCTATAATCTTTCCCTATTCATTATTTTAATTTGTAAATAAGATAAATTAATATCTCTTCAAATGTATAGTATTTGTGTGTGGTCAAAACCAGCACAATGAAAAAGGAAAAATGCAAGATGATTATGGTTATTGCAAACAAAGCTCTATTGAAACATCTTATTAATATTGGGTTCCATACTATAGTAATAGCTGTTTAGAAAAATACCTATGTAAAAGCCTATAATCAGCCATTACTCTGCATTACATTATGGTTATTGCAAAATCACTTCCAACAACATAAACTGCCATTTAAAAATAGTCTTGCCATGTACCGTAAACTGAAATATTTATGCTTATCACATACCCAACTTAGCATTTCAGATCTTTTTTAATCAAAGCTGTAGTTTCCTGAGCTATCATTTCAGACCAAATGGTTAAACATTTTAAATGAAAATGTAGATGCTAATCAGTGGTTCATATTGAGTGGAGAATAGAGAGGAGGAAAGAGATGTTATATACAGGTACAACCACATTTTCTATGTCATAACCATCTGCAAAATAGCATTTATCTAAGCACATTGTACAATGAGCTCTAACATTTACTGGGCAAAGCTTTGGCATCACAACAGGATTTACTCTGTTTCTATCAAGGACAACACACTTACAGAGCAAACAGTAACCCAGGGATTCCAACTACATGAGGAAATACAGGTTGCTATGTAACAATTCATGCAGGTTTTGCAGCAGCAGATGGACATTTTGAATGGAATTGATGCCCATTTGGCTCTTATTCCTTGCATTTCCAGAAGTTTGATTTTTAAAGCAAACCAGCCACGAAATGTGTTGAGGTTGTAGAACATGAGCCTGAACACATCTGATCCTTCTCTCTCATCTCTGAGGTACTGGTAAAGTTATTTTAATTTCTACTTCTCCAGAGGTCAGAGCCCACATACACTTTATGTGCAAGAGATTCAATTCTTCTCTCTTCCCTCCATCATTAAGACTAGTCTTACTTTGCTGAGGTAGAGTCACCTTGTGAGATGTATACAAATGGGCCCCTACTGCTCGTACAGACCATTTTGAAATCCATGGGTCATGCTGTGATTTTTATAGCCCATTTCACTGCCTCCACAGAGGAGTAAATTAGTCAGCTTCTTGATCAGTAATATAGATCTTTTGCACACAAGCATGGGAGAAAAGCATGATCAAAAATGGGAAAACATAGGAAAACCCAAAGCAAAGCCGAGACACAGGCACAGTAGCTAAAGCCATCTGCTTTTAACTTGCATTTAAATAACTAGGTGTATATAAATTTGGTAATGACACAACAAAAATTCTTGTATTCAATTTATTGTCTATGTACATATAAGGTATGCAACATAAGCTCAAGATGTTTGGTTGGATTTGACAAATGCAAGAGAGGTATTTTTATGATTTGAAAAGCTTTAGAAAAAGAAAAGGAAAAAAGTATTTTGCAAAGATTCTAAGAAAGATTGAGAAGAGAAAGAGGACTCACAACATTTCCATTTTTTTGGAGTCATATTGTGGTACACCTACCTTCTCCAGGAACACAGCTATCTATTTATTCTGACTGAGGTGCTGGTATTATAGAACAGGCTCCAAATATATATAGCCACGTATGCAGCAATAGATGTATTACATTGGTATGGCAGAGGTTCACAATTTCTGTTATGGGATGCTGGGCAAAGGACAGTGATTTGGCTGATAGTACTAACAATACTATCTTAAAAACAGGATTGCTGATTTTTCTCATAATAGCACACCATTTAAAATACTTTGTTGGGAAAGAGATACCTTCCTGAACATCTCCCTTGTGATGCTGGACAAAGCCATGCTTGCGGCAATCATAACACACTATGCAATAGCATTCCCTTCCAAATGCTTTAATTTCATAAACCTAGCAGGCCCAGTGCTCTCGGGTTTTTTAAGATTCCCTTTCTGTCTCTCATATTGTTTGCTGTTACTGCCTTTCATGTTGTGTTCTTGCTTCATTGCTATCTGAAACAAATCTGAATCTTGATTTTCGTTCTTCCATAACCCCTTTTCACTACTCTGACAGCCAAAAGATTCCTTTCTATTGGCTTAAACTGCAACTGAGGCAATGAAAGAGTCCTCAGATGGAGTAAAACTGTCACTAGCAGGATAATGGCCATGTTAAAGGGGCACTGCTAACTGAAGCAGTGATTGGGAAATGACCCTAGCATTTGAGCAATTGAGAGTCACACTGAGCTTATTCTAAGCTATCTCAGGGACCATAATAGTCCTTGACTGTCCATTGTATTGGGAAATTTAATGACTTTTGCTGTTTTTCTTGTTCTGTTGTGTTCACAAAATTTTGCAGGCTTGATCTCATCTGAAAAAGCAGACAAGATTCACCTGAGAGCTCTCTTCTAGTTTTGAATCACTTATTCACAGGTAACTTGGAAATAAATTAATACTCAGTAAGTATCAATAAAGGTTTTCATAGACAATTTTTTTATAGAAATTGATGCCTAGTGCCTGGTATTTAACTCTGAAAAACATGTCTGAATTACAGCAAAAGCTTTCACAATCTTAGGAAAAATAGGACAACTAATTTTGGAAAAGAATGGTAATAACAAATTTGTGTAAAACCTCACAAAAAACTGATGTGTGCAAGAGCTAGAAAATTATTTTCTTAACTTTCACTACAAAATAATAGCTTGCAGTGGAGAAATCTTTAATACCATCTATCTATCTAGAATGAGCAAGCCGTTTTTATAAAATCATATTTAGAATTAGTAACACAAGATAATGCGTAATACATCAGTCCAAAAAGCTGTAATTCCCAGGTGTGGTATTTTCAATAGATGCCAAAAAACTATTCAGCATATCAAATGACATAATCTGTTTCATTTATTAGAAAGAATTAGACTTAATACTAACTTTATTCACAGAGTAGAGATTTCATATTGGATAGAAACTTCTTTCTTCCTAGGTGGTGCTATTTACTTTGGAGCAGTACTTACATGATCAACAACAGACATGGACACACCCAATTTTCTTATGTTTTGCCTTTTATACTGACACTTATTTTTTGCATAATACTGATGTACTTTGACACCACTACTATTAGGTTAGTTTATTACCCATAGGAATGTGCAGAATGCTGTAAAACAGTTTGATAGTAGATAACAATTTGTGGAGGAGATTTAGACTATGTGCTTGAAAGGAAATATATTCTGGCAAATCTTCCTTGATTTTCCAGGTAGCTTTAATAAGCAGTGTTATTGTATAGTAGAAACTCTTCTCCACAACTCCACATAATCCCAATAAGAAGCCATCTCTTAAAATTCTTCATCTTGTTAATAAAAAGCACTGAAATACATACGCTGAAAATAACATGAGGCATTCAGTTCAGTAATTAAAAGCAAATGATGAAAATATTGATTTGGCACCAAACTGTTAATAATTTGTGGTCACTGACAAAGATCCACTAAAAGGTCAGCAACATAAGTAGTGGTCTTCTCTATCCCTCCAGTTGAGAGAATGATGAAGGAAGAAACAGGAAGACCAAGCACATCAGTCTGGCTCAATGAGTTCTGAGCAGCATGGGGTCTGCTGAACCCTAAGCAGAATTTTGGGGTTTGTGGTCAGTCCATACAACACCAGGTTTGCTGGTGGCAGACAGAGTACGCTTGTCTGAAAGGGACAAGACGAAGTTTGTTCCACAATTTATCCCCATACTCCCACCATTCTGATACCTGAAACAATGTTTCTGGGTCCTTAAAAAATCCTTGTTCCTGTCGGTAGGCTATTAACCCTCTTAATTCTTTTTTAAGGTTAATCTCCTTCACCCCCTGCTTTTCTAAAAAGCATAATAGTAAGTTGAAGGCTACCTTGCTCTCCATGGAGATTCTTTCCAGATGCTGTCCCTACGGTAGCTCCTGTATGTGCAGCCTTTCCGTGTTAGTAGTCTTCCTTGGACAGTGAGCCTCTGCTATCAGGTCGTTCTCAAGCACAGATCAGACGCATCATGTCCTGCATTTGCTGATCTTTTGCTCCCCGGTCGCTGCTACCGGTGCTTCTCCAAGCTCTCACCACTCCGGGTCCCTGTCCACTCTAGGTCCCTGCCCTGTTTATTCCAGGTCTCCTGTCCAGGGCCCTGTCCAGGCTGTTTGGGCACCACCTGATGTGGCGAGAGGGAAGATGCAGACAACCAATGTGGTTGATAAAGCAAGCTTTGATTTATTATGGTTAACGGCTTTCTTTTATACTATTGTTAATGCTTATTATAATTGTCACAAATTGATTGGTTCTTGGTTCAAGGTTACTTCACCCATCTTGTGGCCTGAGAATTGTGCTTCTTTCTCATTCTTAGGAACAGCAGATCCTTGCCTGGTCCTACATCTTGTTACTGTGTAACACAGCTATGACTTTCCTCTCTGTCATTTGCGTCAAGATGGTGTGAGGCCTACTCTTGCTACTAAGTTTCATAGGAGACTGACACTAAGTTACACAGAAGACTGCTTGAACAATTGCTCCATAGAACCATGGCCTTGCTTCTCAAGCCAGTCTGCAACAGAAAAGGGCTTTTTTCAACATGCTGATACCAAAAGGAAAATCAAGGATAATACTGGTCCATTGGTTGATGAGGTCAGTCACCTCAAAAATAGGGATGTAGACAAAGACAACCTTGAACTGGTTTGAGACTTGCTTCTCCAGCTGGATGCATATAAATCTATGGGGCCCAATAGGATTCATTCCAGGGTACTGAAAGTGATGGCCAATGTCATCACAAGATCTCTCTCCATTATTTTTCAATGGTCTTGGGAATCCCAGTTGATTTGAAGCTGGCAAATGTCCTAAATTTCAAGAACAGTGAGAAGAAAGAGCCTAACAACTATAGTCTCAACTTGGTGCCTGGTGAAATTATGGTGAAAGCTACTCTGGGAGTTAAAACACTTGAGACAATGCAGTCATTTTTTATAGCCAACGTGAATTCGTGAGGGGAAAATCCTCCTTAACTAATAATATATTTTATGATAAATTAAGTCACTGGCCTACTTGACCATGGGAATCCAGGACTTGTGGTGATTTTGGATTATAGGAAAGATTTTTATAGTTTCTCTCACAGTATACTTGCGGATAAACTGTCTAGCACACAACTACAAGACTCCATAATACAGAAAATGAGCAATTGCCTGATGAGAAAGGCAAGGATATAAATGATGACCCTGGGAATCACTGCTCTGTCATATTTACATCTATGCCTAGGAAGATCATGGAACAGATCTTCCTAGAAGCTATGTGTCACAGTTTTACATAGCTAGCTACTGGGAGAGGATGAGGGCTGCAGAAAATGGCTGCTGTAAGAAGCAGCTAGAAGCTCTCTGCAGGCCCTGAAGAGTAAACATCCGTGGTTTCAAGGCCAGAATTGCTGCTGACCAAGGCCGAGCCCATCAGCAACGGTCACAGAGCCTCTGGGAATCACATATAGGAGGAAAAGAAAATGCAAGCAGCTGCATTTTGCCACTGGAGAAGGGAGTGAGAAGATATAATGAACTGTGCAGACACGAAGGCTGGGGAGGGGGGGGAAGAGGTGCCCCTGGTGTTGGGGATAATGATGCATCTGCAGCCTGTGCAGAAACGCATGAGTGTTTCTCCCATGGAAAAGGCTGAGACTCTACCTGTAGCCCGTGGAGAGGCTCCATACTGGATAAGGAAGGTGGAGGTATAGAGGAGATGCTGTGAACTGCATTGGAGCAAGCCCCTGCCAGTACTTGAAACCCATGAAGTGAGACAGAGACACAGAAATGAGCAAGAGAGAGATTTGCGCTGGAACAAGTTTGCTGAGGGAGGCTTGTGACTCCCCGTGGAGGACTGGGACTGAGAGGCATTGTGATTTATGACTGCCTGCCACACCATGACTAGAATGAAGTCTGCTAAGAAGGGGGGCCTGGGGGGGTGGGGTGGGGGGGGTGGGGGGTGGGAGTAGGAGGTAGAGATCTTTTAAGAGCTGGAAAAGGAAAACAGCTCATGAAGAAGTGACCAAGAACCCCATTTCCCCAGTCCCAGCCCAGCCCCCCCCCCCCCCCCCCCCACCCCCACCCCTGCCACAATGAGGGGAAAAAGGGAACAAGATCATGACTGAAAGGAAGTCTGCTAAGAATGGAGGGGTGGGGGGAAAGTGTTACCAAGAACCCCATTTGCCCAGTTCCTGCCCACCCTGTGCCACAACAGGGGGCAATAAGGGAGCAAAATCCTGACTAATGTCTGCTAAGAAGGGAGGGGTGAGGGAAGGTGTTTTAAGATCTGGTCGTGCTTCTCATTATCTGACTCTGGTTTCACTCTGTGTGTAGTATGGTGTAATAAATGAGAGTTTTCTTTCCTTCACTCTGTGTTGAGTTTGTTTTGCCCATGTCCTTAATTACAGGATGATCTCCCCCTGTCCTTATCTTGACTCCTAAGCCTCTCAATACATATTTTCTCCCCTGTCCAACCAAAAAGGGGAGTGATAGACCTACTTTGGTGGGCGTCTGGCCTCCAGCCAGGCCTAAACCACCATACTATGCTAAGACTTATAGAGGACAGGGAGGTGATTTAAGTCAGCCCACATGGCTTCACCAAGTGTGTGTCTTGCCTGGCCAATCTAGCGGCCTTCTCTGATGTATTGATTACATGAGTGGACAAGGGAAGAGTTACAAATGTCAGGGGTTTTCAACCTGGAGAAGAGAAGGCTCTGGGGACACCTTATTGAAGCCTTCCAGCACCTAAAAGGGCTTATAGGAAAGATGGGGCTAGACTATTTAGGAAGGGCTTGTTGTGTTAGGACAAGGGGTTGCAGTTTTAATCTAAAAGAATGTAGATTAAGATTAGATAAAAGAGACACATTTCTATGATGAGGATGGTGAAATACTGGAACAGGTTTCCCAGAGAAGTGGTAGAAGCTCCATTCCTGGAAACATTCAAGGTTGGATGGGGCTCTGAGCAACCTGATCTAGTTAAAGATGTCCCTTCTTGCAGGAGGTTTGGACTACATGACCTTTGAAGATTCTCTCCAATCCAAACTTTTCTAGGATTCTAGTATTCTAGGATTTAATGAAATGGGATTACATGAGTCTGTTCATGAGTCACCAGTAAGTTTTGTCAAGGCTCAGTTTTAGGGCTCATACTCTTTTATGTCTTGAGTTTGGTTTTTTTTATAAATATTCTGGACACAATAATCAAATCTACATTAAATTAGCTAACAACACTAAACCAGGAGGATCTGTGGAGTCTTTCAGAGAGATCTGCATGGACTAGAGAGCTGAATAATCGCAAAGGATAAAACATTTAACAAGAGAAAGTGCTCTGTAATTCTGGTTACAGATACAAACTGGGATAAGGAAAGCTGGAGATCAGTACTGTGGAAAGATGGTTTCAGTTTTAAGTTGAATATGAGCCAGCAGTGTGCCCTGACAGCCGAAAGGACCAACTGTGTCCTATTGTGCATCAAGAATATCATCGCTAGATAGTGAAGGGATGTGATTGTCCCCCTCTACACTGGTACAACCCCACCTTAAATATTGTATGCAGTTTTGGGTGCCTCAATATAAGAAGGACGTAAAATTATCAGAGTGTGACTAGAAAATGGTTACTGAGATGATGAAAGATTTCATGGGCAGGACTTAGGAGTAGTGGCTGAGGTCACTTGGCTTGTTCAGCTTGAAGAAGAGCAGGCTGAGGGGTGACCTCATCACAGTCTACAACTATCACAAGGAGGAAAGTGGAGAAGAGGAGCAGGAGGTGCATATCTCCTCTCTGATGACCAGCAACAGGACATGGGAAAACGGAATGAAGTTACATCAAGGGAAATTCAGATTGGACGTTAGGAAAAGGTTCTTCACTAAGAGAGTTGTTGGTCACTAAAACACAGGGGTCCTCAAGGAAGTGGTCATGGCATGAAGCACATCAAAGTTTAAGGAACATCTGGATGATACTAGTATGGGTTAGTTTAGGCTGACCTGCAAGACGTAGGGTCTTAGACCTGATGATCCTTATCGGTTCTTTCAAACTTGAGATATTCTATGATACCATGTACTTTTACAAACATAAAAAAGTCTAAATAAAGAGATTGCAGCACAATATTAATAACATTAATGTTAATGTGAATTATACTGCTAATGCCATGAGGAAAGTGCTGGAGGGCCATCTTATAAAAGTCATAAATAGTTCATTAACTGATGATAGGTAAATCTTCAGAAATGTTATACCTTGTGTTCATAAAAATTCATGTTTCATAATGAGGGGTTATGAATATCTATAAATTTACCCTGAAAAACAGTATGGCTCATGAAAATTTAATCAACTATTCTACTAAATGTTTTTCTTTGAGTACAGGGTTCAGTTCTGGTCACCTCATGGTGAAAAAGCCGAACATAAATAGAAACAGAACAAAGAGGAAAATTAAAATAGTGGCGACTTCCTGTAAGAAAGTATTTTAACAAGGTTGTGATTGCTTAAAAAGAGAACGAAAAGAAACAGTGAAAGAAGAAGGAATATAGGCAAAGTTTAGAAAATAACAAATATGTAGACTAGATAGATGGCAGCATGCCTGAGATCCAGAGAACAACATTAAATTAATGGGGTTCTTCTTAATCAATGAAAAAAAAATGGTTGGTGCACTACAGTTAGCAATAACAGGTATTATCAAGAATACATTGTTTCCCAAAATAATATTTTTACGTACAACAGTAGAATGTGTAATCACACAAAATGCTGCTTTTTTTAATATATAATGTGATCCAGATCACCATGAAAATTTATGTCGCTTCAATTTTTTCACCTTAGAATATTAAGTATTTGGTCACTTTGTAGGAGTTAATGGGTTTTACTGAGATGTAATCAGGGAACTTGTGTGTACTGGCAGTGATTTAAATTAGCTTACTCCAGTATTGCAATTCTGATCTGCATCTTGCAAAAAAAATTGCAGAATGTCAATGGGTATGTAATTTTATTAAAACAATTACATAGAAAAAGCCTCTAAGGGCAAGATAATATAAAGACAACTAGGAAAATCAGAAGAATTTGTAAGGAAAAGCAAAATAGTACCTAATTATAATTTTGCTAATAGCATCAAAGAGTCATGATGTATTAATTAATAATTCTTTTCTTGAAGCGTTAAAATGAGGGTTATTCATGGAGTTGCTCTGGAGTGAATGACTACAGGTGTCCTCCCCAGGTTCCAGGATTAAGTGTGTATAAAGAGCATGAAATGCAAAAGGCTGCATGAGATCAATAAAATCAAAGTAAAACAATAAGTGCTCACACAGGCCATAGTAAATCATTCCTGTGCAGTAATAAACCAAAGCAAGCCAAAACAAAAAGCATGACAATTACCTTCTATTTACACATCTAATTAAAACATTAATTATAAGTTCCTATAAGTAAGGGATATTTTATGACAATTAGCATTATAATATGATTGGTAAAGTAATTCCTTTAATCTCAGTTCAGATCTGTCATCAAAGGTGAGCACAGCATCAAAATTCTATTGTTCAGCAAAACATCATCACTAGGCTTCATTTCCTGGAAGTATTTGAAATAGAACAAAATGGTCATATATAGCAATAAATATAGCATGGTGCTTCATAAACGCAAATACTTAACATATGACAGCTCCATAACTTGAATAACACATTGTCCTTGTTTTGTGTAGAAAGGAAGTAGTACAGTTATTTTTCCTAAGCAGAGAATTGAAGCCTTATCAAAAAAAAAAAAAAAAAAAATCCAGAAAGGAATTTACTTTTTAGTAAAGTTATTGCAGCCTTTCACTTCCTTTAAAAAATTATGCTTTGTATGTTAGATACATATGTAGTACTTTTTTTTCTCAATAAAATGTGTTGAATTCAACTGTACTAGTATTGTAATTAAAATAATTAATTAAATAAATGCCTAGATTATCTCATTTAATAACATTGAATTACAATTATAAAATATTATTATAATTCAATGAAATGGAAAATTTAGTAGTTTTGAATACTTGATTATCAGAAATTTCTGTATTCCCGATTCTGTATTATATAACCCTGTGGTTATCTTCCACTGCTGAATTGTTCTAACAAGATATGACAAAGACTTTTACTTCAGTTTAGTAAAAGTCCTTCAGTAATCATCATAACGCTGGAAAGAAAATATTTTTTCATTAACAGTGTGTGCATGAAAATTTGAAAAATAAAAGTCATAGCCAAGTGATTTTTTTTATTTTAGAAATAGAGCATACACCATTTCTTGTTATGATTTTCTCATCAAATACCCATTTCTTTTGGACAGAGCTGTCTTTCTGAAAGACTTCCATAACAGAAGTAATGCCACTAGTACCACAGCCTTTCACTAGGGATTCTTTGTCCTTCTGATTTATTCTTTTTTTCTAGCCTCAGATAATGCATCTTTTGGAGTGTGTCCAGAAAAGATTAAATTTCTAAGATGACTTAAGACTTGAACAAGAGCACCTGCAGTTTTGTGGCTCTAAGGCAGACCAGTAAGAAAGGCATGGTGAGATACGTAAGTGAGAACCATCTTGTTACTGTGGGCTGAACATAGTACCACATTCAGATGAGGAAAGGGTTTATTAAATTTATACTAACTCTGATTGTTCTGATATGTTCTTTATTAACCACTACAGTTGTTTTGGAAGGTTCAGGTGTCATAAAAACTTTGGTACAAGATTAAGATAAAGGTACTTAAATCAAAAGCTTTCTTCTGTTTATATTAATAGATCTATTTTCATTATCAACTACAGCACATTGGCTTGAAAAAATAGAATTTTTTTAATACGGTGTTCTTAGCAGAAAAAAGCTATGAATAGCTCTGGGGATTAAATAAATATATTGGGTAGCCTGGAGCAAACAGATAAACTTTATCTATTCTGGGATGCACAAGATCAATAACAAAAAGTAAGGGATGTTAGTGATTGCCTTGTGCCATTTTCACTTCTATATAAGTTTAACGTGAATTCTGTATTTCTGCTAGTGCAAAATTCATATTTTACTTTTCCAATCTGTATATCTGTAAACATGGGACACCAATATCCTGATAATTAAGCTTCAATTAAGTGGTCATATTTCTTAACCTAGAAAAGTATGGCTAGATGGGATGTCTTCCCCCAGACAGCAAGTTGAAATCTTGACAATTTCCGGAATCATAGAATCATAGAATCTTAGGGGTTGGAAGGGACCTTGAGAGAGGTCCAACCACCCCTGTCAAAGCAGCTCCCTAGCTCATATTGCATAGATAGGCATCCAGATGGGTCTTGAATGCCTCCAGAGAAGGAGACTCCACCACCTCCCTGGGCAGACTGTCCCAGTGCTCTGTCACCCTCACTGTGAAAAAGTTCTTCCGCATGTTGGTGCAGAACTTCCTGTGCTCCAACTTGCAGCCATTGCCCCTTGTCCTGTCTCCACAGACCACTGAAATGCGGCTGGCCATTCCCCCCTAGTTAACTAAGAGAAGAAGATAAGAGGCTCTGTTTTATAAAATTAGATGGTTCATAACTGGAATTTTTATTAAAATATTAATTTTCAGAATTTAAATAATACTATTTTTGTTTACTTTTTCAATAAAGTTTTTGTTTTCTGGAACAAAAAATGAAAAATTGACTCATTAAAAATTACTATTATATGTCTGACTGAAGATTTTTAAGTAAGTTATTAATTGTAAAAATTCCAGTCATAAATAGTTATTATTTCAATGGATTGTTACTTTAATGAAATACAGTTTTCAGATATTCTTCAGTTTTGGGGTTTAGGTATTTATATACTCTGAATTAATTTTAAGTATTATTTTTCTCATCTCTTTGACAACTACTTTGTGATCTAAATCTAGTCTATTCTCTTGTGACTAATGATCAGAAATACAAACATTGTGTTATTTGCTTGTGAAGGCAGATGGGGTTTTGTGCTGGTTTGTTTATTTGCAGATACAGGTTTTAAAAGTTATAAAAATAAATGTGGTAAATTTCTGCCTAAAGTACTGCATTCTCCTTGTTTTCAGCAATGATCTTCTTTCTTTCTCAAAATATAAGGGGAGAGATTTTACTGAACTGGATATGTGAATTTATTTTTCCATTTTGTCTCACTATTTTTCATTATATTTCTTGCCAATTTCCAATGAAAATTGAAATAACTTTAGGTCTTTCATGTTGTTTAGAATTGCACTTCAAAAAGTAATTAGGAAAATTCAGACAATTCATTCTACACTACAGATTACTAAAATGCTGATATAATATTCTTCAAATTGCTAATAGTCTTGAGAGGTTGCTTTAATTTGCAAGTGGGTCCTAAAGACATATTTAAAATCCTTCAGGCCACTTATGAAAGGGTTGGGTATTTTTAAAAGTTTAAATAGTTTAAAACTTTCCTGACATGATTCATGTTGATTAATAATAACTGATAATTAAAAAAAAATGCAAAATGGGTAGTACTTCAAGGAAACCAAATTCAAGACAACATATATGAAATTTTCCTACATAAAACAGGATCTTCATTAATGGTTTTATCAAATTTTATTTTATTCACAGTAACTCAAAGTAAAATTAATATCAGTAATTTTATTAACAGTTTCCTTCAGTATTTTTTAAATATTTATGCTATTCCAGAATAATTAGAATTTATATGTTTTCTCATCAACTGTGGTCTTCCTTGATCCGCCCGTGGGAGTGCCTTACACAACATATATTTAGAACTGTGCTTTCCCATTACAGCTTTGTTCCCACCCTCTCATCTGCTCCTTTTTAGTTTCTCTGTCTCTCATTAGTTTGCCCAGTTCTGTACATACCACATTCATTCCAGCTCTGATCTCCTTATTTCCTTGTAAATCTCACCTAAAATCCAGAGTTCAGGCATAGTATTGACTTATTTATCCAATTTTGTAATATTAATTTTTTTGAATGTTTAATGTTAAAATTATCTTTCTACTGCAATTATAATTACTGCATCACTATGTGGAATTGATCATCCTCTACAGCTGTTGTAACATTATTTCTATGAAAAAAATATTTTTGTGTCAGACCTAGTGCTTTTATGTTCTGAATAAAAACATTTAGGATCCATTTCAGCTCCAGATATGAGGATGCCTTTATATCCTATTAACAACAGCAGACCAAAACCTGATGGCTCCTGTTAAAAATCAATGTGATATCAATCTACAAATTGCATAGCATAAGACATGAAGTTAAACTAGAGTTTGGCAGCACATTTTCTTCTCACAAGAAACTACTTAATCTGTAACACACAAACAAAGCAGTTTTTCTTTAACCCGAATAGAAATATGAACTAATAAAATTCTACCCTTTCCATTGATATCTATAGATATAGACACATACGCATAGGTTTATATCTATAGACAGATACCAGAAGTCTCCCATTCACAAACCCTAGTCCCTGTAAGGTACTTAAACAAGCCCATCTGTTGGAGGGAAAACACGTCAGGACACAAAAAATCCAGAAAGTTCCTATAATGCATTGATGATAGCTACCTCCTCCAAAGTAGGGGAGCAAACAAGTTGAAGTGCCATGCTGGGCCTTGTTCTCAATACCAAGGAGTGGCTGGTAGGAGATGTGAAGCTCAAGGGCAGCCTTGGATGTAGTGACTATAAAATGGTGGACTTGAAATGATGACCTGGATGAGGGAATAGACTGTACAGTCAGCAAGTCTTCTGATGACACAAAACTGAGAGGAGTGGCTGACGCACCAGAGGGCTGTGCTGCCATTCAGCAAGACACAGACAGGCTGGAGAGTTGTGCAGCATCTTGCATCTAGGGAAGAAGAACCTCAGATACTAGTATAGGTTGGGGACTGGTCTGCTGGAGAACAGCATAGGTGAGAGGGACCTGTGGGTCCCCTGAGCCAGCATGGTGCCCCGGTAGTTAAGAAGGTCGATGGCATCCTGTGCTGTATTAGAAGAGGTGTGGTTAGTAGGTGGAGAGAGGTCCTTCTCCCTCTCTACTGTGCTCTGGTGAGACTGCACCTGGAATATTGTGTCAAGTTCTGGGCCTTTCAGTTCAAGAAGGACATAGAACTCCTTGAAAGAGTCCAGCACAGGGCCACCAAGACAATTAAGGGAGCAGAACACCTTCCTTATGAGGACAAGCTAAAGGAGCTGGGCCTCTAGCTTGAAGACTGAGGGGTAACCTTATTAATGTTTCCAAATATGTAAAGGGTGAGAGTCAGGAGGACGGAGCCAGGCTCTTCTCAGTGATGGTCAGCGATAGGACAAGGGGCAATGGGTGCAAGCTGGGGCACAGGAAGTTCCATGTGAATGTAAGGAGAAACTTTTTCACTGTAAGGGCAACGGAGCACAGGAACAGACTGCCCATAGAGGTTGTGGAGTCTCCTTCTCTGGAGAGAATCCCCATAAAGAATATGTTGGGGCAAACAGTTTGGGTTATTCTTGTTTCAGGAAAATGGAAACCCTTCTGTGGGACTGCTTATGCTCAGAGATCTGTGTGTACTTGGTCGGTGATGTGGAAGGATGGGGAAATCTGATGTGTACCTCAAGGGGATTTCATTTTGGGTGAGAATAGCCAATAAAATCAATTGTATGATGTTTAATACTGTATGCTGTGTCAATGGTACTACAGGAAGAATCACCCAAACTAATGATGGGTGAACTTTGATGAAACTGACCAGCAAAGTACAATGATGATGGAACTAGAACTAACTTCAGCACACGGTGGCCAGCAACTCCCTTGAAATCAACATAATCAACAGGGAGACTGTGGTCATGGAGTAGACCAGATATGCCAGTTGTGAGGACAGATGCCAGATGCAACAATCCAACATCACACACCATCTCTCCTGCTCTGAGAGACTGCTGGGACAGATAGACCCTAAAATCATGGACTAAATGAACTCTCAGATAATTTTAGAAGGATGTCCTATAGACTACAGAATTACATCTATTAATGTGTATATATATATGTATATACATATACATGTGTGTATATATATATACACAAACATATATATAAGATGGTGAAAATGGTAGTCATTAATTATGAAGTGTAAGATTTAGGCATGATGTGGATAGCATGGAATAAGGGGTGGATAATGTCCTGGTTTTGGCTAGGATAGATGTAATTTCAGAAGGTGCCAGTACAGGTGACCCAAACTGGTCAATACCACACCATGTGATGTCATAGTCACCATAAAATATATCTAGACAGTGAGGGCCTGCTCTTCACCTTTCTGGGGTGATCTGAGTGTGGTCAGAGTATCTAATCATTTGTCAGGTCAGTAAACTGCTTTTTGTTATCACCCAATGTGCATATTCTGTTATAAATACTGTTGTTATTTCCCTCTTCCTTTACTGTGCCAGTAAACTGTCCTTATCCGTTCTCCTCCACATGCTGCCAGGGGAAGGAGTAAACTTGCTCTTACATAAGTTGTTTTCTTTACATGTGTGGTGATTAATAGTTGAGTAAGAACTGTTTGCGGATGAAAAGTCTGAGCAGACTAGTGCCCAAATGAATATCTTCTAAGGGTAACTCCTGCTACTCTGAAGAATACCAAAGCACTTCTGAGTATATTTTTTCTATAGTTTGAGCAAGAATTAATCAAACAGTGCTTTTTGGTTTAAATTTAAAATTTGTTTTTTATGTTTTCTTATATCATCCAGCAACAAGTATGTAAGATTAGAAGTGTCTTATGTGCTTCTTCAGTACTTAGGACAGCTTGAGCTGTTGTGTAATTTGAATGCCAAATTAAAATACTTTATATGAAAAGTAATACTGGTCATATTGTTTATGAAGTGTTAGATTTGTGTGGTCCTATCCTGATACTGAAATATTTTAAGAGATGCTTAACTCACAAAATCTGCCTTTAATTCTTTACTGCTATGATTTAACTTTAAATACAAAACTTTAATATTTTAGAACATTTTCATATTTTTCTGGTGTTTTTTCAGCTCAAATCTCTTTAGGGAACTATAGTCTTTTCAACTGAAAATGTATGTTTATTTTCAATAGGGTTCCAATCATTTGACTCTACAGTTTCACACTTAGGGGTCTTCTCAGATAAACCATTCCTTTACTATGATGCATTCTATACAGATTAATGTGCTTTCACAAACTGTTCCAAATCAATTTTAAGACCTTAACTTTTAGAAAGACCCATTAGTTTCCCAAAATATTTCTAGAAACCAAACCCATAGGATAGGGGAAACTGAGGCTCATTCTCAGATAAATTTGATCATTTACATTAATTTTTCAAAATAGCTCAATTTACAGTTTCCACAGATAAGAAACATACAAGTATTTAGGATTTAAGACTAATTCAAAACTTAATTAAGGTGTAATTTTTCTGTGTTGCATTTTGTATTGACCAGACACTGTGTAAATGCTGTGATTTAGGGACATCCATACTTACTTAAGTTTCTACACCATTCCAACTGAACATCCCCTATCAGTTAATTGAACTAGAATTAAACGAATAAACAAGTCCTTAGTGAAAATTATAAAGAGTATTTATAACATCAACTAGCTCTTTAATCTAATGTATAGTACAGCTGTATTGCCAGCAAACGATTCATAAGAAAAGCAATATAGCGCAAGCTAACACTATCTTTAGGCAGCCGTGTAAAATGTGGTTCACCTGCTTGGTTATGGAATGAAGTTTTGGTGTCTTCATTTCAAAAAGCATAGATAAAATAGCATAGAAAGGCTTCATTTTCTGGGTAACAAAGTTTATAAAATATAGTATAACTAGTGTTTTGTAAGTAAAACTTGCAAGTAAGAAAAAAAAAGAGGGGGACAAAGAAAAAAGAAAAAACCCACCAACTTTTCTATTCAGACACATTCTTGTGGCCACCTGCTCTCTAGTAGGAGCTGCAGCTCCTCCATCAGACAGGTCTGGGGATGTGAGGAAACCTAGCTGTGGTGCAAAGGGAAAGGAGGACTTGCCCATAGCAATGTTTTGCCAATTGACAGGGTCATCAGAGAGCACACAGAGACCAACAGAAGAGTAGGCTAATGTTTCTTTCTATCAATCTCAAAATACTGAAAAAAATAAGGAAATGCATTTAGCCAAAAAGAAGATAAGCTTATTGTATCGCAGTCTCAAGCAGCGAGAACAATAAGCAGAGTAATGCACCTTTATCATTACTACATAAGGTTAGCAATAGAGATTAAGAAAGATACACCACCAGTTTCCCTAATACCTTATCATCATCCAGATGCAGAGATGCTGAGGAGCCCTAGTAACAGAGAGATTTTGGAGAACTGCCCAGCAACTGGGAGGCACTGTATGGTGTGTCCAGTTGTAGGTGTGGTCTCCAGATGTCACTGCAAGCAGGTCCAGCTTTTATACATTTGAATAAACAACTCCTGAAACTTCTTGTGCAGAAACATCTGGTGTCACCCACCCTGTTGGATTCCACCCAAAGCCTGGCCAGAGCTCAAGCAAGAATGAAGAGGAGTAGTTCTATATTGGCTTGAAGAGGCAAAATGTCCAGTCTTCATATAATAGAGTATCTCTATCTGTTTTGGCTCAATGGAGTGAAATATCCAGCTGGCTACTGTTACACAGCAAGAGTTACAATCAGCTTTTACAGACAAGGGGAAATGGTTATGCCAGGGGAGTTTTGTATTTGATAGTAGGATAAACTTCTTCACAGACAGTGTTGTTAGGCATTGGAACATGCTGTCCAGGGTGGCTGTGGAGTCTTCATCCCTGGAGGTATTTAAAAGGAGGTTAGATGTGGTGCTGAGGGACATGGTTTAGTAGTGGGTGGCAGGCTAGGGAAACTGTTGGACTTGATGATCTAAAGGGTCCTTTCAAACAAAGACAATTCCATGATTCTGTGTTTCTTATGATAGAGATTTACAAAAACAAAAGCAGCACATTTAGATTCAGTGAAGATTTATGATGTTTCCCTCTGTGAGAACAATTTACTGTTCAACTGGACACAGCAGTCAAAGTGCAGTCTCACCATTGCCAAGTACAGGGGCACAATCACTTCCCTAAACCTACTGGCCACACTGGTTTTGATACAAGCCAGGATGCCATTGGCTTTCCTGGCCACCTGGGCACACTGCTGGCTCATATTCAGCCTGCAGTAAACCAACACCCCCAGGTCCTTCTCTGCCTGACAGCTCTCCAGCCAGTCTCACCCAAGCCTGTAGTGCTGCATGGGGTTCTTATGTCCCATGTGCAGCACTCTACATTTGGCCATGTTAAACTTCATCCCACTGGTCTCAGCCCATCATTACAGTCTGTTCAGATCCCTCTGAAGAGCCTCCCTACCCTCAGGCAGATCAACACTTCCTCCCAGCTTAGTGTCATCTTAAATTTACTGAGGGAACATTCAATCCTTTCATCGAGGTCATTGATAAAGATGTTTAACAAAACTGGACCCAGGACTGAGCCCTGGGCGATGCCACTCCTGACCAGCCTCCAGCTGGATTTTGTTCCATTCACCACCACCCTTTGGGCACGGACATCCAGCCAGTTTTTAACCCAGCTGAGGGTCCACCTGTCCAGGCCAGTGGCAGCCAGTTTCTCAATCAGGATGCTGTGAGAAACCGTGTCAAAGGCTTTACTGAAGTCCAGATCAACCACATCCACAGCCTTCCCCTCTTCTATTAAGCGGGTCACCTTGCCATAGAAGGTGATCAGGTTAGTTTGACAGGATCTATCTTTAGTAAACCCATGCTGACTAGGCCTGATCCCCTGGCCATCATGCATGTGCTGCATGATAGCTCCTGAGATGACCCTCTCCATGATCTTCCTCGGGACTGAGGTCAGACTGACAAGCCTGTAGTTCCCTGGATCCTCCTTCTGACCCTTCTTGTATATGGGTGTCACATCTGCCAGCCTCCAGTCGAGTGGAACTTCCCCAGTCTGCCAGGCTTGCTGAAAGATCATGGAAAGGGGTTTCGCAAGCACATCTGTCAGCTATCTCAGTACCCTGGGGTGTATCCCACCTGATCCCATTGATTTGTAGGTGCCTAACTGGCCCAGTAGGTCACTAATCATTTCCTCCTGAACCATTGGAGCTCTGTTATTCTTCCCCTCCCTGTCAGCCAGTTTCTTTCTCAATTTAGTAAGCTCTAATTCTTTCTATTTTTCCTTTCCCAGATGCAATTAAAATTAATATCTCCAGTTAATAGCTTTGCACCCCTAACTATGTCTATGAGTTAATAACAGTGGATACTCATTTTCATAGGCCAAGCTGAGTTTCTTCGAAGGTTTATTGTTTAGTAAGCATGCATTTAAAACCGTGTACCTCATTATATATATTAGATGTGATTTATACTTTCCTCTGTTATTTTGAAGTGTTCCTTTCATCTATTTCACTTAACAGTTTCATAGTGTGATTGCAACAAGCAGTCAAAGGGTTCCAAAATCATGGATGAGATTTGGAATGAGCTGAAAAGCTGAAACTGGCTCATTGCTGAGTCCAATGTGCCATGGAATTATGCCGAGATTACCAGCTCTTTACACATTATGTATGAAGTGAGCGTACACAATAGGACACCAAACACTTATATAGAATACCAACATTCTGGCATCGAAAGCTTTCTTAACTGTATCAAAAATGCAGTCTGACCTGGTTACAAGCATGAAGTTCAGCAAGGCAGTATTTAAAGAACAAGTCTAACAGGCGGATTACAAACATCAGATTTCTGTTAAGCAAATCACTCAGATATGCCACCATCTCTAAATGGATGTCACATTCTATCACTATTCCTCAAAGGTATCTTGACTTTAAGCAGGTGACTGAGTCTTATCAATGTCAATTCATTGCTGGTTTAATGTTTTCTACTGAATGATAATTTTACATGCTATAGAAAGCCTAGATTAATTAGCATTTCTGATTATAAATAACTATTTATGTAAAGTAATTTTAATAAATTAATGAAATAAAATAAGATTCAAATGCCAGCAGCAGTATGTCACATCGTATTTTGATAAACATAACAGTTCAAAATTGCTATATCCTGTAAAGCACAAGCTAGATGGTCACTTCCATATGATGATACTAAGATTTCTTGCAGTTGCTAATAACTAGTCCTTTTCCTTTAACTGGAGAATGTCATAACATCACTGCTTATTTTACTATCAAAATAATACTTTTTAAAAAGCCAAAATCCGTAAATAATATGATCACAGCTCTCAATGGAGACTTGGAATATATTCTACTGATTGACAGTGGACAACTGTGGAGTATTGATCCAGAGTCAAGGCGAAGACAGTTCTCACAGGTCATGCAAGAGATTACACCTGCTTCATTAAGCTCCTGTCCTGTGCAGGGTGTTGCTAGCACCAACTATGAACATCTGAAATGCTTTTAGTATGTGCTAGACTGTTATTGAAAAAAATCCTAAGAGCATAGCCAAGAAGAGGTGCAGAGCAATAATACACAGTTTTTCTCTTCTTTTGCTAAGAAATTGTTAGGCTAATAGATAGCAACTTGGGCAATTCACTCTTAGCTATTTTAAATTATGCTTCTACTCTGAAACACTTGTCTAGATAATTTCTGAAGCAGATGCTCAGACCCTCCTTTACAAAATAATTCCTGTCCTTGATCTCAGGGTGCACTGGTGGCAGGTATCAATGTGTAAGATTGAGATGCCCTCTGCTAAGCTGCCTCCACTCTAAATATTTTGGTATTAACTTGAGCTAAAGCAATTGCTAGCCTAGAAGAAAATCTCCTGACCTCTCACATTTCTCATATCTCTCATATAGGTGAGTCAGCAATCAGGTACATTATATACATTATGATAGGAGAAAAATTTTCAGTGTCAGCAATTTGACAGCTATTCTGGTAGTACTGCAACAGGAACAAAGGCAGAAGGAGAAATGCAAGCGAATCAGAGAATCAGAGAATGGTCTGGTTTGAAAGGGACCTCAAAGATCCTCTAGTTCCAAACCTCTCTACCAGGGGCAAGGACACCCGCCACTAGACCAGGTTGCCCAAGGCCCAATCCAACCCAGACTTGAACGCTTACAAGGAGGAGGTAGCCACAGCTTCTCTGGGCAACCTGTTCCAGTGCCTCACCACTCTCATAGAAGCGAATTTCTTCCTAATGTCTAATCTAAATCTACCCTCTTCTAGTTTAAACGCATCATCCCTTTTCATATCACTACACTCCCTGATAGAGTGTCCCTCCCTGTATTTCCTGTAGGCCTCATTAGGAACTGGAAGGCTGACATAAGTCTCCCCAGAGCCTTCTCCAGGCTGAACAACCTCAAGTCTCTCTGCTTGTCCTCATAGAAGAGGTGCTCCAGTCTTCTAATCATTTTTGTTGCCCTCTTCTGGACTCCCTCTAACAGCTCCATGTCCTTTTTATGTTGGGGGCCCAAGAGCTGCATGTAATTAGTACTCCAGGTGGGGTCTCACTAGACAGAGCACAGAAACAAAATCACCTCCCTTGACTTTCTGATCACTCTGGTTTTGACACAGATCAGGATACAGTTGGCTTTCTGGGCTGCAAGTGCACATTGCCTGCTCTTGTTGAATTACACATCAGTCAACAAGATTTAGGAGTACTCTGTTAATACAGAAATTTATTTCCTTGAGGGAAGGTTATCAATATTTTCTGGAGGCCATTTTTCTGGTCTGTCATGGAAAATGAAGGAAGGGAAATCCATTGGAAGGGAGTCCATTGTTTGGAAACAAACTTTGGAAATCCATTCCAAAGTTCAGCAGCATCCATCAAGTGTGCAAGGCAAATGATTCTGGCACCAACTGGTTTGAGAAAGAGTCTTCAATTTCTTGACTGTTCTGTTAGCTGAATTTCCAGGGAGGAGAATCAAGTGAGACCTAGGTTTCATCTTGGAAACTTTGACCACCGTGCACCTGTGGGATAATAATACTTGCCTGAAAACACCACTGGGGTGAAGACTCAGTTTGGTTTTAAATACAAATTTAAGTTATGGTGGTAATGTGCTTCTGGACATAGAAATGATTCTTGGGTTTCCTCACATCTAGGAAATTAAACAAAATTATTAGAGTGTTTATTAGAGGTTTTTGGAGCTACATTTTTCTAAAAAGAATCAGCCCAAAAGAGCTTACATATTGCTTCATTTTAACATAGTTTTCATTTCTGCAGTGCTTTTAAAAAGTGGTTTTATGATGAGATTGCATTGGCAGCCATTCTGTGGCTATTCTGTGTTGTTTCTGACCTGCTATATTCAATTCATCCTTCTTTTCCTTGCATACTGGAAAACATACCCAAATGTGTCTATAGAATAAGCTTAAGGTTTTGGTACCAGAATGCTATCTTACTAAAGAGAACATTTTTATACAGCCTTCATAATGTTAACAAAGTGCTGCCTTAAGTCCAATAAGCAGTAGATTTATTGAAAGTGACTTGTGCAGTCAATACCTGGAATGAAACAGCTAGTTTCATCTTGTCCAATTTTTACATTAGTCTTCATTTTCCAGGGGAACCACAAAGCCGAAACACTTTCAGTAAAGCACTTGTAAAATGATCTGTTTTATCTGTCACGGAGAAAGAATACATTTTCACTACTTTAGCATCAGAATATGCATCCTTCATTTTATTTTAATTTAGCCACTGGAACCCTAATGATCGAAGTCATTTCAGAAGACACCATCAATTATAACAGCTATCTCATTTACAAGTGAAAGATGAGTCATTTTCTCTACTTCTTAGACATCAGCAATAATTCCCAGTCCTCTTTTCTGTACACAAATAATGCTGTACCTTTTATATGCCCCTTCCATTTTTTTAACTGCTTCAGTTTGATGACATTTTGCAGACCTTGGTTATAATAACTTCATATTCCTGATGTCAGAAGCCCCAGGATAGTCGCAATCGAATAACTTTCATCTACTTTGATTAATTCAGTTGTATGCAATCCTGACTTCTAGAAGGAAATTCTGCATAATATAGATTGGATCTAAAAGAGTTGATTCTGTTCTACAAAGTGGGTGCAGCACATTATAGATAGCAGCAACTATGATAGAAACAATATTTCTTTAGCATCATATCAACTGTTTTGATATTTTTCATCAGAACAAGTGAAACTATTCCTGGATATTCTTCACATGTTTGTCTTCTGTACATAGCATTTATTCATCTGTAGTTAAATTTGTTTAATGAAGGAGAAGGAAATCAAGTAAATCTAGTAAATTAGTAAATCTAGTTTTGCATAAGGCAGAAATATTCATGACTAACTTCTGAAAGTTGGACATTCCCATTAGGTCTTGAGACTTCTAAAAACTCAAATAAAGAAAAAACTGCCCCAAGATGGCAGCTGAAATAAAGATACTGAACAAATGTTGTGTTAAATAGCAAAGAGGAGAGGAAACATTGGGGCCAGGATGTCTGAAATTCTGCTCTGCAGTTTGGGATTGGGAAAAGTGAATGAATAGACATCTCCAACCCTTTGGGTTCTGCAATACCTTTTTTTTCCTCCATGAAAAGAAAAAATCCATCTTTTAAGCCTTTTTTTTTTTTTTTTTCTGTGTGTTGTGGTTTGTTTGGTTTGGTTTCATTTTTCTTTTTTTTTAAGTGCAGTTGTCCCAGAGATGGGCTGTGCCTCTACTTTTTGCCCAGTAGCAATACAAGTAGTTCAATGCTTGCTTCTGACTTTGCTGGGAGCATGGTAAAGCACACGTGGCCTTTTGCTTCTAAGGTTACCTTCCACCATTCTTGAAACAGTTTGGGTGTATTGAAAATATTTTCAAGATTCATAAGATAACTGGGTATATTCAGCATGGAATAGGTTTATCCATTAATGCCAAGCATCTTTAAGATCTGTATGAATTAAGTTTTTACAGGCCTCAGATGACCATGTAGGAGAGACACAATCTAGTTTTCCCGGACAAAGGTCATGGCTACACAGTATTGCAACCCTTGTATTGCATCTCCATTTCTGTCTAAAAAACATGCTTTATAACATCAATTTCTTTTTGCATCCTGTATTCTACAGCATCTCAAGAGGCATGAAGTACAACCTATAAAGTGCAACAAATAAAAAGCTCTAAAAATACAAATATTTTTACATTAAGAAGCATATGACTGTAATCTCCAAGGATATGTAACACTAGCACTGTTTGATAAACTGTCACTAGAATATTACTAGAATATTAACATAAGAAGAAAATATGTTGTGCAAATTTGTTGGCAGATGGAGGGATATTAAATTCTTCAAATAAAAAGCTACTTTTTCCTCACTGTCCAAAGCTTTGTTTCCAAAATACCTACTAATCAATAAGACTATTTCCTGGCCACCTTGACAGTTTTGTTTCCTTGTCCTCTCTTACAGTGAATATATCTCACTGCATAGTTAAAAGCTGCATTTAGCAGAATTGAAATGAAGGAATTCAGAAATTAAGTGTATTATTATATACAAATTTAAATTGTTCTTATAGTAATCACCAACATATCTTCTTTTTTCAACATGCTTTCCTGTCAGTATGTGTGCCCAAATACCAGGGAAGTATTATAAAATTAAGAGAGCTTGTGTAAGGACTCCTCTACCTCCTGTTTGAATCCAGCTGTTTTCAGTATTTCATTGTCCACTGCACGTTTTTGTAAAGGACACTGAAAGACAGTATTTTATATCAGGGAAAAAAAAAAGTCAAATCAGTAAAATTACCTTTACTCACTCACTTAACTTTAGTTAGAAACCTTTTTTTTTCTCCTTGCCAGTTTTAATGAGGCTCCTTTTTATGACAGCCTGAGGTATAGCTATGCATTACCTTAATTACCTTTAAAGTATTTGGATAAAAACAAACCAGAATGTTCATAAAACTAACATTTAAAAGTCTTGAATTATTATTATTGATTTTTTTTTATTTCAAAGGTGAATTCCTAGTCACACAGTTGAAAGTATTTGTTGCATCTAAACTGTGTTCTGTATTTCAACTTTCTCTATATTTTCTTTATCAGAATATGTAAGGGTATAACATGAAGATATGAAGTGACAGTTATTTCTACCTTTGACTTCGTAGTACCACAACAACAATAATATTTTCTTAGTGTAGATGCCATAAGTTATTAGCTAGTTACTATAATATTGAAATACAGTCCTTTGGTCAGCTCAGCTGCAACCTATGTTCAGTGTGTTTAAAAACAATGATATGATGTGTTGGATCATAGAATCAGAGAATCATAGAATTGTCTTGATTGGGAAAGAACCATTTAGATCATCAAGTCCAACTATCACCCTAGCCTGCCATCCACTACTAAACCATGTCCCTCAGCACCACACCTAACTGTCTTTTAAATACCTCCAGGGACAGAGACTCCACCACCTCCCAATCCAATGCCTAACAACCCTCTCTGTGAAGAAACCTTTCCTAATAGCCAATCTAAACCTCCCTGGCACAACTTGACACTATTTCTTCTTGTCCTATTACCTGTCACTGTGGGAAAAGGTCATCCACTACATCTCCACAACCTCCTTTCAAGTAGCTGGAGAAAGCAACTGCAGACTAAACAACCACAGTTCTCACAGCTTCTCCTCATAGAATTTATTCTCTAGTCCCCTCACCAGCCTCATTGTCCTTCTCTGGACATGGTCCAGCATCTCACTGTTTGTTCTGTAGCAAGGGGCCTAAAACTGAATGCTGTTCTCAAGGTGGGCCTAAAAATATAAATGTTTTCACACTGTTTTTCATCTGAGACACTGTTTCATTAAAAAAATATTTTTTAAAATTCAAGATGAGAGTCTACCACTTAATATTCTTGGTAGAGTTGCATTTTGTCCTTCAGGTAGTAATTTTCATGCTGTAAACTACATAAAATGACTGTTATGAGAGCTCTCTAAACAGTAGAGCCATGAATATTGTTAAATACCTCCTGAAAGCAAATAGTGTCTAGTCTAGAAATTCTCTCTTAGATGTGCATTAACTCAATTTAGAATGTAGCTGATATATAAAAGTATTCTTTTAGATGTATAAGTTATGTACTTCATATGCATAAAATAAGACATATAGATCACATATATAACACACAGAAAATCAGATAGATACATAGATATAGATACACCTGAATACCTCCAAGTCTATCCTTGATTGTTTCTATTTTTCAAGGAACAAAATGAATTGTTATCCTGTAATGAGTTAGTGGTTATGCTGCATTCACCTGGAGTTGTAATTGAAGGTGTTTGGCAGGTACAGAGTTTTCACAGAGCCCCACTCCTCAAAAATTAAAAATTTCTATCTCCAAGCTGATTTTAGTACTTACCCACATAACAGTCCTCAAGAAATACATGGAAAAAAGAAAAATGTATGTATAATAAAGAGCTTTTTCATACATTTTAAATGAAAACGAAATGTTCCTATGAGAGTGGGAGAAGACCCCAAAACTCCACTGCTGTGTGAATTGTCTATTGCCAAACTGTTAAAAGCAACTTCTGTCTTTTCTATTTAAAAGGTTAGACTAGAAACATGCTGGCATCTACTTAAGAGTTTTCAAAGGAAGTAGGAATTAATTTGAAATGCCATATGAATATATATGTATTTGCTATTCTACATGTGAAGATAACCTTATCCAAATTTATAATTCATATTCACAAAAAAAAAAGAAGAAAGAACTATACAGGTTTGTATTTGTTTTCCACTTCCTGACTTCTTAGAAACAATTAAATACAAACAGCTTTCTGTGTACTGAACTTGAGAACCTAAAACTGAAATGTGTAATGTCATCCAATTCTGTGACCAATCACATCCGTAGATGAAGGCTTTAAGGAATACTTACCAACTATTATATCAAGTAACTACTATATCAGCCAGCAACTGGATGTTTCATTGCCTGTGTCACACTAGGGCACAATCCCCAGATCTTAACTATAAATAATTAAAGAGGAAGCAAGGACAGAGATAATATTGACAATCCCATCTGCAGTCTTTGACACAGTAGATCACAGAGCTGTATGTATAACAGAGCTACATGTATCACTGCTACATGACCAACATATCAGGAGCAGACAACACAGTGTCACAAGCTCTTGATGCAATTAAGATATAAAAATATAAGGATAGTGAAATATAAAGATATAAAAGCTAGAAACAGTATGCCAGCTGTAAAACTCTTCCACTCTATAAAAAAACCCAGAACACAACATGACCTGCCACTCCCCCTTCAGCTACTAGACAACCAGAATATACACCAAAGATGTCACTTTAACCTACACCTTTATGACATAGAGCTCAGTTATGTACCAAATATCAGTGGCTTCCAATAAATGATCATTACTAATCAGGTGCCTAAACCAATTAAAAATGGAGGCAGAAGAAATAAATTTCTGCCTGGGAAACAGGAAATTAATGAGATTTTAGGACAATTAAGGGGGTTTTTTTAGACTTTTCTGAGACCAATAAATTTTATTCTATAATACCCATGAGAGTTTACTAAAATATTTTGAGAACAGCAGTGGTTGTAACTAAGAGCTTGTGGAAGGCGAGTTACCATCTAGAGAAGAAAGAAGGTAACACTGTGTTTAATGAGGAAACTAGGGCAAGTTGTACAGCAGCTTAACTTCATATGTAAGAAAAAGTTACTAAAACACTTAAGTAGCGATCCCTCAGCAATTACCATCATGGGCAAAACAGACTTAATTTAGGGAGATTAATTTAATTTATTACCAAAGAAAAGTCAGACTAGGATAAAGAGAAATCACATGAAATTTCAAAACACTTTTGCCTCACCTCTTCCTTCTTCACAGGCTCAACTTCACTCCCGACTTTCTCTACCTCCTCCTCACCAGCAGCACAGGTGGATGGGCAATGAGAGTCAGTTCCTAATACATTGTATCTGTCTCTCCTATCTCCTCAACTCTTCTCCTGCTTCATAGTGGGGTCCTTCCCACGGGAGAGATTCCTCCAGAAACCACTCTGATGAGTCCGTCCCATAGGCTGCAGTCCTTCAGGACCAGACTGACCCAATGTCTGGCCCCCAGGCCCTTCCAGGAGCCTCCCCAAGTTTTGGGTGGATATCTGCTTCACTGTTAACCTCCATGTGCTGCAGGGCAAAAACCTCCTTCACCATGGCCTTCACCACATACTCTGGCTCCTGAGGCATCAATTCCCCCTCCTTCTTCACTGACCTTGGTATCTGCAAAGTTTTTGCTTTCATATATTCTCTCTCCCAGTTGCTGTGGTGTAGCAAATTTTATCCCTTTTTAAATATGTTATCACAGAGGCACTGATGGTGTCAGTCATTGGTTCAACTTTGGCCAACAGTGGATCCATTTTGGAGTAGTCTAGTATTTCTTCTGTCTGATGTGGGGGAAGCTTCTGGCACCTTCTCACAGAAGCGACCCCTGTAGAACTCTGGTACGAAAAGCTTGAGCAGGTAGCAAAGAATCTAGATGTAAGTTCATAAAGAATTTTAGATGGTCAAGAAAAAGAAGTTTCCTATTAAAGGCCTTTTAGTTAGAGGAAATTAGAATGTGTGTTACACCTTTAATTTTGTAGTTTTTTTGATGAGGAATCATCTAAATGAACTTGAACTATAGTAGATGCAAGATTTAACTATATACATACTTTCACAGAAAAGATGATTACTAGATCTCTTTGGAAGAAGCTAAACAGACAATTAAAATTAAGAACTGCTTGTATAAATTAAAGAAATTGTCTAAGAAGGCACATAGTGTAATGATAAGTGCTTATTCTATACTGATAAGGGTATAGAAAGCAACATCAAAATAGGCTGGCAGGTAACTGAATTAAAGAGTTTAGCAAAAAGCTCCCTGGAAACTTACCCTGATTTCAGTTGAGATAAAGTTAATTTCCTTCATAGTAGTTAGTATGGGGATTTGCTTTGGATTTGTACTGGAAACAGTGTTGATAAGACAGACAATTTTGTTATTGCTGAGCAGTGCTTACACAGAGCCAGGACCTTTTCTGCTTCTCACACAACGCCAGCAGTGAGATGGTTGGGGGATGTATAAGAAGTTGGGAGGGGACACAGATGGGACAGCTGACCCCAACTGACCAAAGGGATAGTACATACCATATAACATCATGCTCAGAATATAGGGGACTGGGGGCAGTGGCGGGTGTCAGGGAGGGGGCGGGAGTTCAGAGTGATGGCATTTGTCTTCCCAAGTAACTGTTATGCATGATAGAGCCCTGATTTCCTGAGGGTGGCCAAACTACCAGTGAATTAGTTCCTCCTTTTTCTTTGCTTGCATGCACAGCTTTTGCTTTACTTATCAGACCGTCTGCATCTTACTCTGTGAGTTTTCTCACTTTCAGTCTTCTGATTGTCTCCCTCGTTCTGTCAAAGGAGAGGAGTGAGCAAGTGGCTGCATGGTGCTTTGCTGCCAGCTGGGGTAAAACCATGACAAAGCTATAACAGAGTAAATGATCAATGCAGACAACTATAGGGGAAAGAAAAAACAAAACCAAACAAACCTGGCCACAATAGTTTCTGCATACTAAGGCAAAACATGTCTGCAGTATGAGTAACATTACCTTTCTGTATGCAGCACACATTAGCTAATGGAAAATACCTTGTTTAAAAGGGCCTCCAATAAAGATGTGTTAGTGAAGACAATTTGGGGACAAGAAACAAGAGGTTCACAAAAAATTATATAAGAAAAAAATAGATTTGATCTTCAAGACTATAGTGAAGATCAAATTGCAACTAAATATCTACAGTTTTCCTTAGTCAGAGACTAACAAAAATGATCTTTTAAGATATTCTTGAATAAAATTGATCTGATGCAGAGATATGTCTAACTTCCAGCCACTGCTGCTGATAAAATGTTAAGACCTTTGATAGAATCCAGTTATGAATAAAGAAAATCTGTTTGAAGAATGAAATAATTTTAATTAGGAAAGAAATTGCTTTTGAAGAACTAACTATGACATTTCTGTATGATTCACTTTTCAGGTCAAGTAAATAGTTCTCACATCATCCAAATGGTACAAGGCATCATTTTCATATTTGAATCCTCTTTTGGCACAGTTAAATGAGGTGTCTCTTTTTCATTTAACTTCCAGTATGTTCCTCGGTTTTCAGTCAGCTGGGAAGCTTTGATCTGTTTCCTGTGCAGAGGTTCTTGCCACCCCCGGGTTAGATGAATGTAGGTCAGTGTCTCTCAATCTTTGTGTCAAGGTTATGCACAAATTCCAGCTCCTACAAACAGTACCTATCACTTTCTCCATACTCTAGAAATCATATCCACATCAGCCTCTCTTCCTGATCAGTTTTCTTTGTCAATAAAAAGTCTAATTTTTAAAGTAATTAATGGATGAGTCTGGCTACTTTAAAGACTGACTTTGGACATTTAAATGTCTTCAGTAACTGGTTTGGTTTGGTTTGGTTTGGTTTGGTTTTTTTCTGAGAAAATGGAGGCCACTGAGACAGAATGAAGCATGTTTCATAAGAATGTGGAAAATTCTTGGATGAGAGTTATACACATATTAGGAGTAAAAAAAACTTCAAGACATCATCAGAAAAGTTCAGCTAAGTCTTCTCTAAGTAATGGCATGCACCTCTTCTATTCTGTTTCCTCCCAGAATTCCGTCCCAAAATAACGATTAGCAATAGAGAAAAAAAAGGGTCAGGGATGATTCTGGAGACACTGTTTCTCAAATGAAATTCTTATGTGAAGGACACTTATCTGGGCAGTGGTAAGCCAGCTGGATAGACTTCCCTTTCATTCTTGAGCATTGAAGTCAATGAAAACACAGGAACTCTCATGAACTGGAATATAATCTCCACATATTTGCTACACAGTGATGAATTCTCCGCTTAGAATCACGATCCACTGTGCAAAGTGCATCTATAACAGGGATAAAAAACAGGGACTTTGTTAAATTGAATTTATGCACAGTAAAAGAAAGGAGCAGTAAGTTGTGTGTTTATGTAACTCACATATTCCATGAAAGTTATATAACATGTAAAGAAAAAAATAATTAACATTCACAGTTTCTTTTAGCTGCTGACATGTATTTTTAAAATATAATGCTCCTAGTTATGTGATTGCAGCCTTTTACCATGCTTCCCACATCCACTGCTGCAAAGCAAGAGCAGCAAATTAAACCTTTTGTATATATTGTGTTTTTTTCTGTCATATTGCGTATAAGCTCTGTAAACAAAGTTTTCCCCAGAAATAAAAAGTGTCTTCACTGTTGTGAAGAAACTGAGTGAAGTTGGAGTTGCTCCACAGTAACTGAGAGCAGAATTTAGTTTATTGTCTTTCCAGTCCTTAAAAATAATATTCCAAGGGGGATCAAATTTACGACAATAGAATGGCAGTCATGACAGTGTGGCTGCTTTTCAGTTTGTTTGTTCTGAGTCATCGCTCTGTAGACTCCTCAAGTCTAGAGGGAGAAGAAGAATATGCTTTAATGGTTTATTTCTCTCTGCACCCCAGCATTTTAAAAGAAAACCTAAAAATAATTTGAAAAAAAATTAGAACTAGCAGGAACAGCTGGTCATTAAATTTAACTATTTAATGTGAAAGCATGTTTGATGACATGAGCAAGCAAACAGATCTATTTTTATCCTTTTGTTTATTTACTTTATCCTATTATTTAACGTGACAGGCTTTCCCCAGGGCAATCACTTTCTCCTTGGGGCTGACCACCACGGTCTACATCCTGGTGTCGGTGATGGTGCTCTGGCACACGCTGGAGTAAAACTCTGCCCTGACAGATGTGTTGTACAGGAGAGGCTACCCCTGGACAGGATTCCTGTTTGCCCCTTGCTCCATCTGCTTGTGATGGGGGCTGGGAACTGAGGCAGCTTCGTCTGACATGGTCCCTTTCTTCTCTTGAGAGAAATCTAGGAACTGGGTGCTATGACTATGTCAGTGAAGAGTGTCAGAGACTTAAGAAGCAATAGCCTGTTCCCGCAGTTCACTCTGCATATCACAGTTATTTTCATTAGCAAAAGGTTGTCAGTGAATTTTTCTTAACACTTCAAGCATTTATCTCAGCAGGCAAATATTCCAGTTTCTAGAAACACATTAGGGTGATTGGCCTATATTTTTTAGGTCCTTCTGTGACATTTCAGGCCAGATTTGGTAGGGGAGCTTTTCTTCCAGTATAGAATTGACAGAGATTAGATTTTGGGGTCTGTGTGAGTAAAGGCTTGGTTGGCTTAATCAGAAGAGGCCAAAACTGAGCAAATTTTGTTGGATAGACCCATGTTGTCCCTTCCTAATGCTGAAATATAAGCAGAAATATAAATCATGTCTTTCTGATTCATAATTTCTGTACTTGACCCATAGGCAGATAACATAGGATATACTGCTAAAGACATCCATGTTGGTGAATAACACATAGCCTCAGACTGTATGATACAGTCTCATATTTTTCCTATAAGCCTAATCGTCTCTAATGTGGTTGCATATCTACAACATTCTGCTTGCTCCAAACTTCCTACCATATTCACACATTGACCCTAGCTCTCCCATAGAAGAAACTATGAGGGACTATTGAACTACTGCAAACACAGTATTCATTGCTATGTTTTTTGGTTTTAGCCAGGCAATGCTGTGGACTGCTTTCAAGAGCAGTATAGGTCAGCTGACATTTCCAGCATACATTATAGACAACAGCACACTGGTTTGGATGGAGTAAGGACTTTAATGAGCTTGAGACTCTAATACATACTGCTATTAGTGTGTAGGGGGCAAATCAAACTATCTCCAAAACCCTTCCCCAGTTTAATCTCAGAGTTAGTTACTTATTTTCATCCAGATACAGACCTGGGAAAACCAACATATCGGTCATGCGAATAATCAGGAGACCTGGAAACAAAATGTGGAGATATTTGGCCATGTAGAATGCACCCCAGAGGAATATCTGTGGTTAGAACAATGTTCAATGTGTCACTGAACACACTGAGACACATAGCAAATAGTGATTTGAGTGCTGTAAGACTACAGAATCACAAAATGGTTTGTCCCTCTACTAGACCATAGGCTACTGTTTGGGGGGTATGTGGCAAGATTTTGGTAATGGTGATGTTACAGGAGTGACTTCTACGAGAATTTTCTAAAGCTTCCCCATATTGGATAGAGCTAATACAAGCTGGTCCCAAGATGGACCTGCCCCTGACCAATGTCTAGTCCATCCGTGGTGGTAGTAGTGCCTCTGTGATAATATAGTTAAGAAGGGGAAAAGAGGGGAGGAAAAAAAAAAAAGGTGCAGTTTTTTTGAAGCCAGAGAGAGGATTGAGATGTAAGAACTTTGCAGACCCTAAAGTCAGTGAAGGAGGGGTATGGAAGAGATACTCCAGGCACCGGAGTAGAGATTCCCCTGCAGCCTATGGAGAAAATCATGGTGAGGCACAAGGTCCCCCTGCAGCCCAAGACGGATAATAGGGAGCAGAGATTCCACTTGCAGACTATGAAGGACCCCACACCAGAACAGATGGAGACACCTTAAGAAAGTTTTAACTGTGTGTGAAGTTCATACTGGAACAGGCTCTTGGCGGGATCCGCAGTCCATGGACAGAGAAGCCCAAGCTGGAACAGGTTTGCTAGTGGGACTTGTGACCCTATGGGGAACCCATGCTGATGCAGTCTGTTCCTGAAGGACTTCATCCATGGAAGTAGCCCATGGGACTCACATTGGAGAAGTTGATGGAGCACTGTATCCCAAGTGAGGGACCACACACTGGAGCAGGGCAACAGTGTGAGAAGTCCTCCCCATTAGAAGGAAGGAGCAGCAGAGACAATGCGTGGTGAACTGACCACAACACCCATTCCCCATCCCCCTGTACCACTGGGTGTGGGTGTGGGTAGAGAATTTGAGAGTAACGTATGTCCTGGAAAAAAGTCATGGGTAGTAGAAGGTGTTTTAAGATTGGTTTTGTTTCTAATTACTCTGTTTTTCCTCAGTAATAAATTAGATTACGTTTTTCCTAGTTTTGTCTGTTTTGCCCATAGCAATAATTGGTAAATGATCTCTCTCCTGTCCTTATCTCAATCCATGAGCCTTTTGTTATATTTTCTCTCCCCTGTTCCATTAAGGAGGGTGAGTGATAGAGTGGCTTTGGTGGGCACCTGGCCACCAGACAGAGTCACCCACCACAGCTTTAAATAAGGTCCACTCTAGCCTTTGCTGTTTGATATGTGACCCTGTGAAGAAAATAGAAATTAACCAGGACAAGAGAAGGTCTCCCTCTAGCCAGGTGATAAACTACTTGTCTTCTGTGGTGGATCTTCATGAAGGCTGCTCTAAGAATTCTGATAGAGGACAGTCTCATATCTAGGTGGGGTCTAGCTTATTTATGAGTCTTTACTGGTGTTTACTCTAACCAGAACAGTTGTAGCTCTACAGAAGAATGAAAATGCAGGTGAGGCACCTAGTGAACCACACCATGGCCAAAATACAGCACCTGTGGAGGTAAAATAATTTCAGGCTTACATTCATGTTTTTCTTTATGACCTGCATGTCCTTTATGGATAAACCCCTATTCATCAATGTCCTGGTTTTACCTAGGGCAGACTTAATCTTCACAAGGAGCCAACACAGGTGAGCTGAGCTGGCCGAGGGTGTTTTCCACACTGTGTGACATCATGCCCTCCATAAGAGGGGGTTAGTCAGAGAGGGATGTTGCCATGTGACTCCAGGATAGTCTGAGTGCTGTCTAAGCATCCAGTCGGTTGTTGGGTTGATAATCACCACTAGTATTAATCACTGCTTGTATATTCTGTTATAAGTACTGTTGTTGCTGTTTCCCTCTCCCGGCGGTGTCCCAGCAAACTGTCCTTATCCCAACCCAATGGTTTGTCTTTCTCTGGACATTCTCCTACTCATCCTGCTGGGGGATGGGTAAGTATAAGTATCAAAGATACTTATGTTGTATGTAATAGTTAATTTCTCATCCATATTATCACATCACTTAATAATACTATTGTATTATTCCTATTGTAATGAAGTTGTTCCTGTTTATATATTTCACAGGTAAAGAAATTTAATAAAATTAAATTCTGGAGGAAAAAATTAAATTCGTGCATTATAGAAACACTCAATACTATACTGAATTTTCTCAATGAATTGACACAGCAAAAATTAATTATCTGGACAACAGAGATGCTTCTTAAAAAGAAATTTGGAACTCAAACCATGCTTTTCTCTAAATTCTTAAGAAACATTTAAAGACAGCAACTTATTTTCCTACTTGGAATAATGATATATCTGTACATATCACCGAAAGCAGAAAATAGAATGTTTCCTGATGCTTCTGTTAAGCTGACAGCACAGTACCTAGTCTTTATATCATTACTGAAGGTGGTTTTGTTCCAAGTAGGTGTTGCACACACGTTATGGCAGTCCAAAATTATATAAAGCTCAACTATGATTTATTGCAAAAAAAACCCCAACTAAGTAACCTTTATTGCAGAAAATCTTGGAATAGAATGTAAAGTCCAATAAGCACGTAATATAAATCACATTTTGAAACAAAATCTGATTGGCTGATAATGGCATAATAATTAATGGAAAGTTTGTTAGGAGAAATAGCAAGTAAGCGTGCATTAGCTCTTTTAAATTACATTGTTAACACAGTGGATTTCATTTTGTAGCAGGCAACTGAAGTCTATTTGATAAAATATTAGAAGCCTTCATAATACAGTCTACCAGTTGAATGTGTTGATAATTGTTACTGATCAGAGGACCATATTTAAACTCTGTTTTCTGTTAATTATTTTAACAGACTTTTCATAAGTGGTTTTTTATTTTTAATTTATCTTTTCCCTTTATTTCTTTTTACTTAAGAATTTATGTGGTATGTACTAGCTAGAATTGTTAGAAAATTTGAGCACTATCCCCTAATTTTGTAGATTTCTGCTGTAAAATATGATCTGTTTTCCTTTAAAAAGGGGAGGATACTTAATTTTAGCATCATGACAGCAATAAATTTACAGATTATGTTGCTGTTCTTACTGTAATGCCAACGACACATGGTTCAGATAAAATCCACATGTCGTGTCAAAGCCTAGTTTTCTAATTATACATGGCGGTTTTACACAATGCAGTAGCTAATATAAAATCAGCAGTGATGGCCAATTCTTAGAACTCTCACATAAACCCCAAATCATAGCTGAAGAGGTTCAACGCCTGAGGGCTGGACTATAAATGAAGGGATTGCTTTCACTCTTTCACTACTACAGAGAACTTGAGAGGACCCTTTAACAAAGGTGGTAAAAATGTTGCTTATGCATTTCCAGAATCTCAAGGCTTCCACTCAACTCAGCAATGAAAATAAGGAACATTCAATACATACAGACTTGCAAAGTTGAAAGATGAAAGAAAATTTTTGTTTATTTTTACCAGTGCCTTGTATCTGCTAGAGAAAATAAAACACATACTGTTCTTCTTCAGTTTTTTGTTTCTGTTGTTTTCAGTCAAGCTACTAAGTAATGATGAAGTGCTTCATTAGTAGCCCCCATTAATGGTCTTTCAGGCCAAAGATTTTCAACTCATCCATGTTCAAACTAAGTAATTTGAACTTTACATGAATTGTAGAAAATTACTCCGAGATGTCCTTGTCCATCGTATCAGTAGTTTAGTAGGAGTTCATGATATGTTGGCATTTCCTATGAATAATTCTGTCCTTCACAGTACTGATTACCCCTGTGTTTGTTTTCTTACTGTGCTTATTCAGGTGATGCACTTTTCACCTCTGTACCAGGTTCATTTTCAGCAACAGCTACAGCATTTTTCTGCGCAAAAGGTGTGTTGTATAACAACTCTCAAACATACAAAAATGTTTGCAGAAAATGTTAAAAATATCTGAGGGAAATTATTTTGCAAGAACATTCTTTTATTTAACTTATTTTTTTAATAAATACACCTTTTAAAACCATGGCAATGACTTGCTGCTATCAGTGGAAGCTGTACATTAAGATTTGCTTAGAAACACTGAAAATCCAATTACTCATGTATATATAAAAATGGGACTATAGATGTCAAATTTCAATCTAAGAGAGTTGTGAATAGATTATCACCTGAATCAGGCCAGCCTTCAACTGTACCAAACCAAAAAGAAAATAAATCTCTTCTATGTATTTTTGTGATACTAACAAAATCACCTTTTTCTTGATTTAGTCATTCATCAAAGAAAAGGGGTCTGTTCTTTTTTTTGAAGAGTTGTGTAAAATGTGGGACTGTTCCCTCCAGGAATCCAACATAAAGCTGAGAAATGTTGTCAGCAAGTGCCAGTCAGTGTGATAGTTTTTCCCTTATTAGTGGCATTATGGGATACATTGCACCAACTTTAGACACCTCAGAAAAGCTCCATTTCCAGAAGCTGAATGCTAGGCAGAGTTAGAAAATGAAACTTTTTTGTTTTAGTCAAGTCACCCAAAACCTAAATTCCCCAGCCATTTTAGAAAATGTAAAGCATGCTTTGTTTCCATCCATCTTTCCTCTATGTTTTTCTTCTGTCTGAGTTATTGTTACCATAGAGACTGAAGGAGCAACAGCACATAGTGTTTCAATATACAGCAATCACTGCTTTTTTGCCGGGTAAACTTCTGTAAATGCTTATCCCTTCCTTACCCCTATTGTTTCAGGCCTTTAAGTTCATGTTTCATTCTTCACATCTGCTTTACCCATGTCTTTTCAACAGGAAGAATGTGTTGAAAAGAATGCAAACATTCTCACGGCAGTTTCTCTTCCTCTCTGTGCTTTGTTCACCCAGTTTTTCAGCCTAAATAACCACTTGCAGTGCTCAGAGCATCCTGAGCCACTTGGCTAAGCAATGACAATAAGGGAAAACGAAAGGGAAACAAGGAAGAAGAAATAAAAAAGAAAAGAAAGAGGAAAAGAAGACAGAAAGGTCTTCTAATTTTCAGGGTATTTTCACCACACAAAAATCTCCAGTTCAGACTACCAAAATATAATCTCCTCATAAATCAGTTAAAGTGTTTTACTTATTGTTACACCAACGTGTGGTTTCACTTTTCCACTGAGCTGTTGATATATTTTTTTCTTTTGTCTTCTTTCTCATAGTGTGACTCCTATTTAACAATACATTTTATCTCTACTTCCATTGCATCCATTTACATGACTTTAAAATAGTAACAAACAGAATAATTACCACACTTCAGGCTTCTGTGTCCCTGAAAAGCTTTTCTCATCATATTTTTCTGCAGGCCTACAGTGACAGCGTGTTCTTACCTAGGATCTTTCACTGAAAACTTACACAGCTGTTTTCCCCATTTCTCTGTGTTTTGGGTATTTCAGTAACTTTCAGATCAAACACCCCTCTTTATTTCCTTCTCTAGAGAAATTCTTATCTATGACTCTGCTCTTTGATCTTGTGGATATTATAATATCAGTACTTATAAAGATGCTATTTGAGTTGTTCACAGAAAGATTAACACCAATAACCAACCACCTTACCATTAGCAAAGGTAACAACAGTGTATATCAAGGCTCTGTGTCCTGTGTCAAAACTGCAACCATTTTGGATGATCAAGTGAATATGAAAAATTTTTAAAGTTAGTATAAGTTATGCTTTCAACGATACCTCTACATGAGTCCATGTGAACTTCAGTATTTACTTTTTCTGCATGACATCTACAGTTACAGTTCACAGAACTCTTACGCATGCCAATGATTTTCATATGAACAATTCATCTGTGCAGTGTGCAGGCTTCAAACAACAATGTCCATGATAACAAACAATATTTTGTATTCACAAAAATCATCATATTGACAGCTGCACATGATTCTCCAGATTGCTATTTCACTTGAGCTTCTGTGATCCTCACACACCATTAAAATAGAAACAATTTATTGCCCTCTATTACCCCCTGACTGCTTCTTCTGTCCTACCTTCTTCCTCTCACCCAATCAATGCTGCTCATATCCCTGAGTGCACATACAGTTTCCACATCCTAATGATTTTTCCCATTTTCTCAAGTTGCTGCTCTATCACCCCATCTCACCTCCTGATCCTTTCAGCTCTCCCCCCTTTGTCAACAAACTCCTTTGTTCTTTTCACCCACAACCATCTTGGTCAAATTGATTCAGGTCTGATAGAACTGAAAAAGGGCCAGGTAGAACTGAAATAACAGTAATGACAAAATTGGTTTTCTGTCCTTTTTGAATTTTATTGAGTCTAAAAGCTAATGTATAGTTCCAGCTTCTAGCTGTAGTTTAAAAGCAATACACTAGTGAAGTAAATCCCTTTCTGATGCATTCACATTCTGGACCAAACACCCAAGTAGTCACTACATAGATGAAATGTTAATTCAATCCCTTCCACTAAGATAAAATCATACAGTAAAAGAAAATGTGGTTTACATAAGTCATCTGCTTTACATTATATGGTCTCACCAGTCTGATCGTAGTTTAACACTTTGGTTTACAGGGTAAACAGATAAGCCAAAAAGTATTTCTGCACAGAATGGGATCCTTGGTCTCAGAAGAACAAGTATCGTATTTTTTATTGTTCCCCTATGTATTGGACCACACTGTTGAAACTAGCACAAAGCCTTATTTACTATACTTCACTACAATAATGGATAGAGTTATATAACATATGTCTTGAGGATAAATTGATTCAATTATTTTATTCTAAGGAACAATGAGAATCACACTGATGATGCTCAAGCAATAAGAAGAAAACAGTATTATTTTAGTCTTTAGACAACAGCAACTATGATTCAGAAGTCTTTATACATGTGGATTTCACCTATTCACTTCAGGGATTTAATTTCTGCCCTTACACACTGGATTACTATTTGCCTTCTTCATGAATTCATAGCTTTAGAAACAGAAATGCACAATTGATAGCTGTATGTATGGGCCCTTTCTGTCACTGCCAGCTTAGGGAAGGCCAGTGAAGAAATATTATCCTAGGTCTTCATTCCTCATCAAAATCAATGTTTTTATTTTATGTATATGTCAAGAAGAAGTTTGCGAACAAAAACTAGCATAAGATGCAAGAGAAGTAACTGGCAGAGTGTGACAGTAAGTATGAACAACACACTGAGACGTGTTCCTACCAGTACCCCAGAAACTCACAAAAACCTATGCATAACCCAAGAGTTTATCAAACCTTCCCATCTAACCAGGGGAATACATTCCTACTATGAAATACTTATTCATAGGAACAAGAAGGATCTTCAACAAAGTTATTCAACAGGGTAGAGGCATTTGATGGAATCTTGTGTCAGAAAATCTTCTCCATCTGTGGTTGGAGAGCACCAAAACTTATTACTATCACAAGATGGATAATAAATTGGATTTACAGTAATAACTGGTGAGTACTGTGTTCAGTTTTGGGGTCCTCACTACAGGAAAGACATTGAGGTGCTGGAGTCTGTCCAAACAACGTCACCAAGGCTGGTGAGGGGACTGGAAGACAAATGTTATGAGAAGCATTGGAGGGCTGTTTAGTCGGGAGAAGAGGAGGCTCAGACCTAATTGCTCTCTACAGCTGCCTTAAGGGAGGTTATAAAGAGATGGGGACCAATGTCTTTTCCCTAGTAACAAGTAATAGGACAGGAGGAATGCTCTCAATTTGCACCAGATGTTAGGAAAACTTTCTTCACAGAGAGGGTTGTTAGGCATTGGAACAGGCTGCTCAAGGAGATGGTGGATACACCATCCTCGGAGGTATTCAAGACAGGTAGATGTGGTGCTTGAGGACATGGTTTAATGGTGGTTTTGGCAGACTAGGTTGATGGCTGAACTTGAGGATCTGAAAAGTCCCTTCCAAACATGACAATTCTATGATTCTATGGGTGTACACCTGCACTGTGACTAGAGCCTTCAACTGCCTTCATCTGGTCAGAATTCTAGGTTTACCTTTGTAAAGATAATCTGAATTCATCAGAATGATACATAAAAGGTCTAAGTCAATAGAAGTAGTGGAGACAAGAAAATAAAGCTGAAACTTTGACGTGAATGACAACAATTTAAAAAATATTGCTTAAATAAAATGTGAGCTTAGTTTGGTACGACGACATTAGTTTGGTACAATGTCAGGCACAGAGCTTGACCATTCCCATAAAAATCTCAGACAGTTATAGAATCATAAAATTGTTTAGGTTGGAAAAGACCTTTAAGATCATCAGGTTTAACTGTTAACCTAGCACTACCAAGTACACCACTAAACCTTGTCCTTAAGTGCAACATTTGAAGTCTATTAAATACCTCCAGGAATGGTGCTATATTTATTATTTGACATAGTGATAAGTTATGCTAGTTATTTTGCTTACATAATGTTTTCTCAATTAGCACTGGAGGCCTATCTAAACTTATCAAAGCTCTCAGATCAAAGTCCCACTTCATTATCAATGCGCTAGCTTAGCTACAAAAGATACTTGGAAACAATACCTTGCGGTATTTCAGGAAGGGTTATGAATTCAAAAAGAAACAGCTTGCTAACTCTACAATCTTTGTGTGATTAAGATGGGCAAAAAACTTCATGACTTCTTTTATCTAATGCGTGCAATTATAGAAGCAGCAAAGGACAAATTGAGGATATTATTAGACTGAAAAATGGAAGAAAATATAAGAAAAAAATTAAGAAAGAATGGACAACAGATATGGGAAAGAATGAAGCCTATGTTGTTGAGTATACTTTTATTGTCCAAGTGACTTAGATGAGGAAGATGAGGCTGAGAAGACTTTAGTCTGATCGCCTGCTCTGTCAACAGAATCTGGCACTACAGGACTTTGCATGTATTTCTGCAAAGCCAGTCATTGGAAATCCTTGTGATTAAATATTTTTAGCTAGAGTCTGTTGTTAAAAAAGCAAAAAGAATAGCCTGGGATTATCTAAGTTTTGGCTGTTCATTCCGCAACAGAAGATAATATTCATAGACAAATAAATCCATTTGTAAGACTTTGTCTCTGCTAGTCCTACCAAAAGAAAGATACATTTTGTCCTGTTTTAGAATAATAATATTTTAGATTCAACTATTTAATGATTTCCAGGGTGAGAAAGATTGGAGTTTTTTCTTCCTACTCCTTAGACTAATAAAAAATACTTACTGCTGCCTTGGTAGCTTAGAATTTAAGCAAACTTTTTAAATGTCTTAAGGAGTTACTAATGATTTCTATTAATAATCCCTAAAAAAAAAAAAAGGTAATACATCTGTAAAGGACATTACACATTTAGTAGAAATTGCAAGACACTGATACATTACAAGGTTAATTTTCCATGTGGAGAAAAGGGAGGCTGAAGGTGGTGCCTCTGAAGTTATTGTTTATCCAGCACTTTCTTCTTTACATGTTGTTTTGCAACTGTACAATTCACACATCCATACTCTGTGCCAGTGGCTTTTTGGTCTGCGTAGGCAAAGCTCAAGTCAGTATACAAGAAATAATTAGGAAGTGGATGATCTGAACAAGCAGCAGTTTGAAGTTGAATTCATATAATTTCTAATTGATATCTGGCTGTAGTAAAATAAATCTAAGGAACTTTAAAGTATAAAAATATCCAAGACCTGAAGGCTACTTATTTGATTAAATATTTTTAACCAACTAAAAAAAAATCCTTTCATAGTAATGTTAACCTTATATAAAACCTATAGTTAATAAAAAAGAAGAGTTTGATTTTGCATTTAAAGTGTGGAAAAACAGTTCCTGTTCACTTCAGAAATTAGGACACATGAAGGACAAATACAGAATGAACTGTTAATTCTTTAATTCTTTTTTTAGCATTTTGCAGCATTGACAGTATTCAGGATTTATTGATTCATTCTTATGTAGCCAACAACCAGAAATGTAATCTTCATGTCTAATCATGTAATGGGTTATTTCACCCACATAAAGCAAATGGACCATATGTTTGACTTTAAAATTTATTCATTATCACATGAATTAATGCTAGGTTTAGGGTTTGGACATGATATTCAGCAAGACAGAAAAACATTTACATTGGTCACCTATTCTGTTGGAAAGTTAACAGGAATCATTGCTCAAGTGGTAGGTTATATTGATTTAATTCCAAAGGAAATCAGTGGCATGAATTTGCTTTACTTAATTCAAGCAACTGTTCAAGAAGTTAAATCAGGTTCAGACTATGTAGACCTTCAACCATGCTGCTTATGCATAACTCAATGTATTAACAGTATAAGTGCTCTTAATGTAACTTTTTTTACAATAAAATACTATTGAATCTGAATTAACCAATAGCACAATTTTCTTTAAGGGAGACGTTTAAAGTGCAAATCAGTATCCAGCATCCACTGTTTTTGATGTAAAAGCTCTACGCTTCTTGCATACTTGCAATTGTTTGTGTAATCTAGCAATTTGTATTACATAAAATTATCATACCTGTTATAAATTCTAACATCTAGGAAACTGAGATTATTGTAGGAATATTGTATTATAAGCTGTGAGAATAAAGGTGTCTCAGGCCACAAAAGCTGTAAAACCTTCAATGAATAAGACCATTATTTAAACTGTGTTGAGACATGGTTTCACAGTTGGGTTACCTCAAACTTTTAGGACAGTATTTAATTTTCAAATTTAATATGTGAGGAGGGCATAGGATATTCTCAAGGATAAATAGATCAAAGCTGAGGAAATGGCTGAGAAACAGTGAGTGAATAGATCAACAGGGTGGTGGACAGAAGAAGCAGTTATTGGAGCTTGAAGGTAGGCATAATCGTGGTGAAATTTTGATACTGATTAAAAAACAGTTATGCCCTCATGCTTTCGTGGCACCTCTTTATTAGTATAATTTGCCACTCAATAAGTTACTGCTTCAGAAATCACAAACCATCTGGAAAATTTTTCTGGTATGATTCCCCTCACTGATGAACCTCTATGCGTAAACCAGTTCATAGCCTCAGATCATACTGAGCTGAACCATCTCAATGGAGTACCTGCTGAAGAAACTTAGAAGAGATGGTGAGATGCAAAGCTGACCAACAAGTAGACAGAATTATTTACTTAACTGTATCTGTCTGTCTATCTATCTATCTAAAAGAAAAACCTCAGTAGAAGTACTCAGTATGTTGCTAGTTAGTATGTCAAAACTCATCAGCTGATGATCCAGCTAAGACAGAATACATTCAGGTATTGCTTTATTTAAATGCATTGCTTGAACCATAAGAACTGACTGCAATATTTTATTTTCCCTGCAGATCTGCCTAACTTCATTTCTATCTTTTTACGAGATCACACAGACTACTTGTGTTCTCAATATTTTACAAAATCACTGTTGCTGAGCTATGAGTTGCTGCCTTCTCAGCAGAGGCATTTTAAATAACAGTGTGAGTTCTTTACAACCAGACCAATGGTTGTGATTGGCTTTGTTCCACTGCTGTAAGCTGCTGTCCCCTACACTGGAAGTGATTGCTATCTCTGATATGATTTATATTGACCTGTGTCATGCTGAAACAGACCAGTTGTACTCAAACTATTCAAGACTGCATTCCAGAGTAGGTGTGGAAAATAACTTAGGAGTAGGTCTGAGGAGGAACCTAATACTTGTTTTCTAAGTATTTTCAAGTATATCGCAAAAAAAAAAAAACCAAACCCTGTAAGACACTGACCTCTCTAACAGAGGTGGAACTTCAACAGCTTTGAAGACATCAGAAGTTTTCCTGTTGAGTGAAGCATCAATTTCTCTAGCCATACTATTTTGTAGCCATTTCAGTTATTAAACTGAAAAGCTCTCTTCAGAGAAGTGAAATCCAACCACGTGCAAATTTTACTCAAAACTGCAAAGTAAGAGGGAGAAGGAAAATTCTAAATTAGCAAATTATAATTTAAAGTTGGAATCTCACTATAATTATACATGAATACCTGTAGATTAAAAATAGATACAAACTTGATGTATTAGTCTGAGTTAGCGGTTGGAAAAGTAGAATTTTGCTGGAATGAAATAACCCTGTCCTGATTTTGTCTAGAGTTGAGTTAATTTTCACAATCAGCCAGAGAAGGTTAACCAAGCTGGCCAGGGTTTTTTTTTTATACTGTGTGACATCACGCTAGGGGATTAGTCAAGGATGGTCATCTGAATAGAGCTCTGGGATGATCTTTGTGAGGGCTGAGCATCTGGTTAGTCATCAGGTCAGTAAATTGCCTTATGTTATCACCTGGTTTATATATTCTGTTATTAATAGTCCCTTTGCTATCCCAGTAAACTGTCATCCCACCCCATGAAGTCTGTCTTTGTCTCCCCATTCTCCTCCCTATCCCACCACAGGAATAAGTGAGGTGTTCAGTTGGCTGTTAGAGTTAATCCACAGCGGTCCTTTTTGGACATGTGGCTCAAAGGTTTAACGGAACAGCGGATCTGACCTCAGTGTTTTAAAACCAAACACTCCGTTGTGAATATTCATAAGTTGTTTGTCACAATGATGTTTTGTTTTGTCGTGTGGCTGTAGTAGGTAAATCTGTACCTATTCAATGCAATCCTTGCCATTTTTTTTATCACCTCTGGCAAAAGGGTCCAGATTCTCATTTTGCTGTATTGTGTGATATCAATTTATGATAAGAAGACAGTTGTGGTCATGAACCTGAGATGCTATTTGTATGTAGCAATTCTGGCATGCTCATGTCTTAGACAACACCTCTCAGCATCGTTTAATAATCACACTCGATGGCAAGAAGGGAAGGCTACTTTCTTACAATCTTTCACGTCCAGTTTTCCCTTCAGGCTGGTTACAGCAGCTTTTAAGAAATATGAATAGCCTTGAGATGTTCAAGCTAGCATGCTCGGTCTCCTGAATGTGTTTCAAGTCATCTTCAGGGGTACAAAATACTGCTTTAAGAATACAACAGAGAGATCTTCCCTGCGGCTGGATAGTCAGGACTGGCGTGGCATGTGGAAAAGTATGGGCAGGTATCTAGAGACCTTCTCACCACCAATCATTTGGAACTTCACTCCCAAGCAACTACAAGACCCTTATGAAGTGAGTCTGTTTTAAAGGAAAACGTGTAGCTGTTCCAAGGAGGCACATCTTGCTGCACTGCTCTGGGTCATGGCCACCACCTACCAAACACTGCTAAGTAGTAGGCAGCACCATCAGGGAAAAAAGAGAGAAAACAGACCCAGAGGTGCACAGGCTACTGGAGCCCTCAACAGTTACTGTGGCTACTCAAACAGGCATTGTAATAGGCAATGTAGCAGAGCAAGAAAACAAATGCGTACGAGTACCAGTCATCCCAGTACAGAAAAAATATACAAAATAATCAGTGTGCTTAGTGGAGGACTATGATGAACTATGACCATCACAAGAAACACGAGGAGAGGTAGAACCAGAGGTAATAATCTGATCTCTGTCCCTGAGTGAGTTGCAAGATATGAGAAAAGATTTCAGCTACCTTCCAGTTTAGCACATCATTACCTGGCTGCTCCAATGCTCTTTTAATAGGGCAGTAGCCTGGAATTAGAGGGTGGGGAGATCAAACCACTGGGATCCCTGTCTAGGGAAGAGAGCATTGGAAAAAAGGAATTGGGAAAAAGAAAGCAACCCTCAGCCTCTAGAGGCAGCTGCTGTCAAGCATAAGGAAAGGTGTCCCTTCAGTGAGCATGTGGTATGTCCAGACAAGTGGACCACCATGGAGAGAAGTATCCAGTACTTGAGGAAATCAGCCATGTGGAAAATAGTTTATTATGATAGAGACCATGTGCATGTACACAGAGATCCTGATGAAGTCCAGTGTACACAACACACATGAGTGAAGTTTGTACAGAGTGTACAATTATTGAACACCAATTCACTGGCAATAAAAGACTGGAAAAGTGAAGGGAATGGATGAATTAGATGAAGAGACTGGCTGACTCCAACAATATGAAGAAAGACTTTCTTCCTCCATTGTCTCAGCTGGGAAGATACTGCACCAGGAGGTCTGGTGACTCAGAGAGGACATGTTCTACTCTCTATCTGTCCAGACCAGTATTTCACTGGAAATGGGATGGAAAACTGACCTCAACATGCACGAGTATGTTAACTGCAAGGAAAAATAGTCATAAAAAGGGATTCTTCCAGGAAAAATGCTGCCCCAGTTTCCAGTGAGCAGTTCCCAGACTGAGTGAAAAGCCTGATCATACTTATGAAGGAACCTCAAATTCCATTTTGCAACAGTGAGTAACAAGTATGAAGAACAGGACCAGAAGGGTCCTACTTCCAACCAGGTGGAGGAGAGGAAACACCATTTTTATTAGACTATGTGGATCTAGTGTCCTGGCATATCAGATCCACAAGAGTATAAATCTCTAATGGACACTGGTGCACAATGTACTCTAATGGCATTGAGCCATAAAGGGACAGAACCCATTTGTATTTCTGGAATGATGAAGGGATCGCCAGAGTTGGCTCCGCTGAAGACAATTGAGTCTGAATAACTGAGAAAAATACTCAACTGTAACTGGCACACAGACTCCACACATCCTTGACATAGGCTGCCTTCAGAGAGATTATTTCACCAAACCAAAAAGGTACTGATCAGCTTTTGGTGTACCTGCCTTGGACATTTATGAAGTTTGCTCAATCTCTCAGAGGACCCTTCTGTTGAGGGGTTTCTGCATACCAAAGAACAACAGATGCCCATTGCTACTACAACTGTGCATTTGCAGTATTACCACACCAACCAAGACTCCCTGATTGCCATTTGGAACTTATTCATCAGCTTGAGAGTTGGGGTGTGATCAGCAGAAGCTGCTCACACTTTAACAGTCCCATACGGACAGTATAGAAGTCCCATGGAGAGTGGAGGCTGACAATAGATTATCTTGGCCTGAATGAAGTCATGCCACCTATGAGTGCTGCTATGCTGGACATGATGGAATCTTAATATGAACTCGAGTCAAAGGCAGCCAAGTGATACACTACAAATGCATTTTTCTTGATCCCTTTGGTGTCAGGCTGGAGGACACTGTTTGCTTTCACTTGGAAAGGTGTCCAGTGCATGTGGAATCAATTGCCCCAGGATGGAAACACCACCCCACTATTTGCCATGGGCTGATCCAGACTGCACTGGAAAAGAATGAAACCCCAAAGCACCTGCAATACACTGACGACATCATTGCACTGGGGAACTGGAACTCGACAGAAGTTTCTGAGAAAGAGAAGAAAATAATCTAAAATCTGCTGAAAGCCTGTTTCACCATGAAATGAAATAAGGTCAAGGGACCTGTACAGAGGATCCAGTTTTCAGGAATAAAATGTCATGATGGATTATCAGATCCAAATGGCTGTGATCAAAATAGCAGCAATGTCTTTGCCATCCAACTAAAATGCTTTTCTAGGCATTGTGGGTTTCTGGTGAATGCACATTCCAAACTGCAGTCTGACTGCAAGCTGTCTCTATCAGGTGACCTTGAAAAAACACAGTTTCCTGTGGAGCCATGAGCAGCAACAGGCTTTTGAATAAATCAAACAGGAAGTCATCCATGCAGTAGCCCTTGGGCCAGTCCTTGAGAGAATGGCCATACCTAGAGTCTCTAGCAGAAAGTACCAGAGTAGACTCAAGGCCAACCCCTAGGGATTTGGAGTCAGGGATACAGAGGGTCTGAGGCCTGCTACACTCCAACACAAAGGGAGAAATTTGTAACATATTAAGGAATTTTAGCTGTTTTGAAAGTGATTGGTATTGAAGCCCAGTTCCTTCCTTTACTTCTTAAAATTTTGTAGCAGTTTTATAGAATAATGTAACCTTTCATTATACATTTAAACAGAAAGCACAGATTGTAATTTAATTAAAAGAATCACAGTTTACCATAGTTTATCTTGCTCTTTTTCAAAAATTCAAAGCAGAGTTTGCAAATGTTATTGAGAACAATTTAATGTCTAAATCTCTATTTCTTTCAAGGAAATATGAATAGACCCATAACTATTCATGTATCTATGAACAGTAAGAACTGTTTTCATGATGAAAGTTTGTTTCACTGTGACAGACTTTGTGGTACATATTTACAGTGATATTATGTGTACTCTAAAGCCATACTTATGTAGCAGTCTGAGCTCCCACTTAAATTAAATAGGGCTTTTTTCTAGCTATAATTGGAAGTAGATTGGCATCCCAAATAAGAGTTTGCCTATCATTCATCTGGATAGAAAGTTGTGGGGCTTTTTCCTAACTTTGTGGGGCTTTTTCCTAACTTTATTACTCTAAACAGGGTAGATAAACTGATGGGACATCAAAGAATTTCTGAATTGCTCAAAAGACTGTATAAAAAATGTATCTTCTAATGATGCAGAATCTTCAAGAAGGAAAACACACTATACAGATACTTTTGTAATAAAGACAGACATTTCAAGTTAATGTGATTTTTATTTTTTTTAAATGTTGTTCCAGCAGGAACAACCGCTCTATTGTTTTGGCTTTGACCCCTTGGTTTTCAGAATTGATGCTTACCCAGTCAGTGACTTTACTATTAGCACTGAATTTTCTCAGACCTCATGCTGACAGCAACTAGGGGATGTGAGTGATTGACTGATCACCCTTTAAGTAAGAAAATGTGTTCAAAGTCACATAACAGAGTAATTTGTGGATGTTTGCAATGCAGGTCTAATAGGACGACTATTAGTCTTGTAACAGAAAGAAAGGTACAGCATTGAATGAGTGGCTGTTGAGAGGTGGTGATTAGCAGAGAGAAAGGAAGATGAGAGATTTTCAGCTACGTCTGCAATTCCCACCCCTTACTTTTTACCTAGCTGCTCGTGTATCTGCCATAATCCAAAGTTCAAAGTCGGTGCAGTCCAAATTCCCCACATAGTTACAACAGTGCTCCTGAGTTACCACCAATTAGCTTTCACCCTGGTAACTGAAGCCATGTAACTAAGAAAAGAATATGGCCTATGAGTTGGTTAGATCAGATTATGACTTTCCACTGATGTTAGCTGAACAAAAAAGAAAAGAAAGGGGGAAAAAAAAGCAGAGATATCATTGCTAGGGTTGTTGCTTTTCCATTGTATAATATCAACAGAACCTGCTTTGTTGCCGCAGTGGCCTTTTTAAAGTGAACAATTACAAGAATTACAAATTACAAATATTGTGGAGTTTCACATTAAAAAAAAAAATGGGACATTTCTCTATCATTTTTTCCTGATGCTGCCCCTCTAATTTTTCTCCATTGCTGCTCTTGACTCAGTCATTCAGAAACCCCCAACTTTCCTATCTTCTACTAAACTAGATGGGTAGAAACAACGTTTTCTCCTCCAGCAGACAGGAAAAGTAGACAGGAAAAAGTACAAGTTAGGACCCTAGAGTAGCAGACGGCATTAAATGATTCTGTGTTGCTGGAGACAGTGAAACAAAACTGAAATGAATATTTGAAAAAACTATGTTAACTGAGTGGAAAGAAATGAAAATGTGGGGAGGATCAGATAGGAGAAAAGATACTTATTCAGTAGGTCTTTAACTCTATAGTCTCATTTGTATACACAGGTCATTAAGAAGTCTTCTACTGAGCAGTGAAAAAAAGTTTAAAAATAAATAATTATTAAGGAATGAACCAAGGATGCTGGTGGAAAAATGTTGTGGTTTTACCCCAGCTGAGAGCAGAGATCCACGCAGCTGCCTGCTCCTTAAAGGAAAAGAGCAGGGAAAGAGGGAAGGGGGAGGGGGTGAGAGGCAAGGGAGGGGAAAAGGAAGAGGAAGAGGCAAATAAGCCCAAAACCAAGAAACTAAAAGGCCCGTGGGTTGGGATAAGGATAGTTTACTAAGATAACAGAAAAAATAAAATATAACAATGCTGACAGGACTTTAGAGCAAAAACATATGAAGCTGTTGATACACAATGCAGTTCCTCACCAAACCACACAACTCAGGCCGTGCCACCCAGAGCCGTCCCAGAACCCGACCGTCCCCCAAGAACCGCGCGTCCCGGAGCCCCCAGGCCTTCCTCCCGTCAGCCCCCGATATCCTGGGCAGGACGTAACTGGCGTGGAATACTCTCTTTGGCCAGTTAGGTCACCTGTCCTGGCTTCGCCTCTCCTTTCTCATGAAGAGCTGAGAAAGTCCTTGACTGTCTGACAGCAACTAACAACATCAGGGTGTTATCAGCACTACTCCCATTCTAACTCCCAAACACAGCATTCCATCCACTGCTACAAATGAAGTTAACTCCACCCTGACCAAAACCAGGACAAAAAATAAGAAAACCATTTTATAATCCAATTAGTTATTTGTTAAATAAATGAAAATTTGCAGCTCTTGACTTCTCATAGCCCACAAAATCTAGTCCCACACACATACAGTGACATAAATACAGCAGAGTCAAAAAACTGAGAATCAATTCATTAGTTTGGTGAATAATGTGAGTTAATTTATGACTGAAACACATAGAAAATTAAGACTTTTTTTAAATTATTTTTCTTTTATTCTATTTTTTTTTGCCATACACTTACTTGGAATATAATATTTACCCAATTCATCTATGGCAAAAGTTAAACTCTTTCAAATTTCTTTCAAATTTTAAATTTTTTTCAAAAAAGAAAAAATATAATAAAGAAATATATTAATTTAGTTTCCGGTAAACAACATTTCAGCTACACCATGCAGTACGAATGAGGATTTTGCAGTACCTGGTTAGTCTGTGTTTCTAGGACTATGAATACTTTGTATCAGCAAAACATTAATCTGGGGAGGAGGGGGAAGAGGAAAACACGCAGGATTTGGTTTTGGATTTTTTTGCTCCATGCTCTAGGTTTGTGGCTTGCATTTATGTACTATAGTGCAGTGACAATGGCTTAGTGCTATTTGCTGTGAACTGCCTGTTTCCTACTTCTCTAGAGTAAGAATTTCTAGTTGTTTTGACGGACAATCATTTCCTATCTGTCTCTATACATATATTCTTCCTTTTTTTTTATTCTAAGTTCTTTAGGTATCTCCACATCTCATGTCATTGAAATCCCATTACATTTTTTGCAAATTTGATTTCTGCTATCTTATTATTCTTAACCAAATGATTTAACAGTTTCATCTGCTTTTTAGATGCAAGCAGTAGATTATTTTATTTTGGGATACACCTGGAAAATTAGTTGCTCCATGGATAGCTAAGACTTTATTATCTGTCACTGAGTCTTCTTTATTTGATTTTTTATATATATGTGGACTTGTAATTGTTTGTCAGAGGCATCAGTTGACTCCTTGAATCTATACCTGAACTTGATGTATTTGTTTTTAAGTCCTTACCTGGCTTTTCATGATATCTAGCATAACTGAGCTATGATTTAAGCTCATTGTAAATCATGTTTTCCTTGCACACTGATAAGCCTTGAAAAATGTGACTGTGATTTGTTTGATTTTCAGATCATCTGCTATGGTACATAATGATTATTCATAGAGATTGTCTGCTTTTCTGTAAGATAGGTAGACTTGGTACACTAAGTACTGTCAGCTGGAACCTACAAAAAGGCAATACTTTACTTTCTATAACTGCTTTTTTGTGTACTAACTTGGGTTAAAAATGTGAAACAAGTATTTGTTCCCAGGTCTAGTGACATGCAGTCTTTGAATTTTCATTTTATTTCTTAGTCTTGGTGGGGATTTTTGTTCCTTTTGTTTCTTTGCTTTTTTTTTCTGTTTCCAGGGATTTCTACTCCTGTTTCTTCTGCAAGATTATTGTCACTGGACAAAGATAAAAGCTTTTCATGTATACAGCTCCATAAAAGCAGTAAAATAAATGGTGTTAATGGATGCTGATATTTCCAGATTTATTTTTTCTCAAAATACTTCCGTAACTGGTAAAAATATTAACTTTTTGAGCTTTTTTCTGTTTATATTAATAAAATATGCCTTCAGTATTAAGAATTCTGCCTATTCCTATAGTACTGGGTCAGCCACATGCTCAGGATTTGTGATTTGATTGTGGTGCTTCTGCAGAATATCACACGACAGCTGTCATCCTGCCACAGAAAAGATCATGCTTACTCGAATAGGGAAAAACTGGTGACCAGGCTGAGAGAAAACATTGATTCTAGCTCCCATGATAAAATCCAGGGCTTTCTATTATGACTCATTCATTTATTGGGAATCTTACCATACTTTAAAACAGATAAGTAGTAGCAAAAGACAAGGAAAGTATTTTTCCTTAAGGCATCCTGGAATTGTTTGGTCTTGGGAAGAAAATCAAATACTTATTTCTCATCCAGGACACTAATTCCTCCCACCCAAATGAATGTCAGAACTTCCACCTCTTTTGATGGGTAACATGAAGGGCTATTCTGTTTTCATTCATATTCATATTCAAAGATAGGTAAATATGTACAGGTATAGCTGGTACAGAAAATAGAGGGTTTTTTGTTTGGTTACTTGAGGGCTTTTTGTAAAAAATCCATGTTGATTAGTTAGAGGAAGATATTTTTACAGCATTATGGTCTATACTCTGATGGAATAGCTGAAACCACAGCCACTGGATTATAAAGGTATAATATAAGACATTATCTACATCATGGATGCATTCCTATTATTTTATTACTAACATAAACTAAAAGTTTTGGCTCTGAATCTCAAATCCCTGCCTAAAATTGATCCTAATTCAAACCTCTTTCTTATCTTCTGGTGAATCTTAATTGCACTGCTTAACCCTGCAATTTTTTTTTTTTAAAAAAGGACATAAACTGAGATCTCAAAATTGTTTTTTCTGAGGAATAGTTCCTTTACTCAAGGATGATGCTATTGTTGCACTTCACTAAATAGCAAGTAATGTTAAGGCAATTATCTTTTGAACAGGTGTTTCCAGGGATAACTATTAGTGTGCCTTCTGGTATTTCAAATGTACAACTGCATTTTAAACCAAATAAGGCTACTATCTGATATTATGTTTGTAAATAATGTTCATATTTTCTTCCATGTATGTTTCCAAATACACTCATATTTTAAACTAAAAGCCCTAGGATTTTAAGCAATTGTTTGCAAGCATACATGAGGGAGATAGTATTCCAAAACTGTTCTGAGAACTACAGATTCCTGCACTTAACAGTCACACAAAGAATCATAGCTTTTCTCTATAAATTTAATTGGAGGACTGTGATGTAAGTTTTCCTTTTCTGATGCCCTTATTCAGGAAATAGACTATGCAGCACCTCTTAGGCAATCAAGGCTTTAATTCATACCCTAGTGCATCAGCAACTTTAATAATGTTTGATAATGCAGTGCATCTACTATTCAGCAAAATAGAAAGACACTGCCTGGTCTACTAAATGGGCAGGCTTTTTGCATGTTTGTTTCTTCAGGGGTGTTTTCAGCACTTAGGGATGAAACAGAGTGAATTGGAATGATTTTTAAAGTTATGTATGACCTAGAAAGATGATAGATAAAGAATCTGAAAAAACCTGTTGAGGTTGAAAATATCATTAGGGAACTATTTCCATCTTTAATGTATATATCTTGAGAATTTCAGAGAAAAAAAATCTAAAGCATTTTTTTTTTTTAATTAGTGTTATATTGAACCCTTAAACCACTGCTGTAAAGTGCATTGGCAATAACAGTCTAGATTTATTTCTCTGTATAAGTAAACTATTTGTAATATGTAGTTAGCTTCCCATCCACACTATACTCAATCCTATTATACACATCCTTCTTTCCGACACACCACTTATGATACACTTCACCTCCAAAAACATGTATATATGAGTGTTGCCATCTATTCTCTGAGCAGTTTTAGATATTTTTGCTATCAGAATCTATTTGTAGCTTTCTTCCTCCTAGTAGGCAAAATGCATAATAAGGTTAACTTATTATAGACTAAATAAATGCAGTTAACAGATTATAAAAATACCTTACCTCAGCAAATACTTTTATTGTAAAGTTATTTCTTATCAGAAATTTAAAATTATAGTTTAGGTATAATAGGACTAGGTTATTTGGTTGTTTTTTTTAAAGTAAATCTAGAGTTACTTCAGATCAATCAAGTATATTGTTACTGTGAATTCCACCTCATATGGAAGAAATGTTGCTTCCATAGATTATGCATCTGTGATGTATCTTCTTTATTTGAATAGTAAAATTATGCCAAAAAGGTCAATAGCTAAAAAATCATAAGAAAATATTGTAAGCAATGTAAAAAAGAAGTGGTTTGGTTTGGTTTGGTTTAAATTGCACATTTAAACCTACGTGGGAAAAATAATCCAAATAGGTTTTGGTTATTTTTTCCTTAAATGTTCTTGCCGGTCTGTATGCAAACTAGGAAAAAGCAGCGGATCAATTCAATGAGGCCTTGCTCCATACCCTGTTGTACATTCACTTCTTGACCGTTGAAACTGACAAAGCAATGTTAGTGAAAATTCTATATGATTTTTTTTTTTTTAGATGAAAGTAAAACTAACTGGTTAGTATAGGAATTGTGTACTATCCTGTATCGAAAGATATAAAAAACTTAGCCAAAATTCTTAATCTAACTTCTCTTCCTAATGACAGAACAGGCAACTGATATTCTGTAAAGGTTCTGTAAGACAGGGAAAACAAAGTCAAGACCTCTGGATCATACAACATTATTTTTTCAATCCTATGCAAAATTGAAAAGGTAATTTGTAGCAGATCAAGGTCAGTGGGTCCTATGCTATATATACAAACATACTTTGAAATTTAAAGTAATTGTCACACAGTGAATGTTGTCCTGGTAAATAAATATTGAATAAAAACTTTTCTGAATGCTAAAATATTAATGGGATGACTGTGGTATCTTTTTATAGCTGAATTAATTAAAGCAGGAGAGGAAGAACACATATATAGTACCTAATGTGTAATTCACTACCATATACAGAAAATTGCAAGGTGAAAAATGTATTCATCAGGGTCAGTACTCTATGCTTGTCTCAACCCATATAAGTACCAACTGAATACACAGTGTTTGAGGCATTTCTTATCCCATTGGAACAAATAGATATTTCCTTTCACAACTAAATTTTTATTACAATCACAGTGTAAATACATTATGTTTACTTCGTTGTTATCCATACCTTCAGAGCAAAACCATTTTTTTTTTTTAATGTTTTCTTGTAAAGTAATAATACTACCCTATCAGCATGCTGTGGGCAGACATATTTTTCAACATTCCTCTTTTAATTAACTTGTCTTACAAACAAAGGCTACCAGATAAACACAATTTATCCACAGCGTGTATTTTCAGCTAGGAGGCAGATAATTATTGCTCACTGCAGAAATAATGCTATTCTACTTGCTCATGTAAAACAAACTTTAAATGTCATTTTACAGCAATAAAGATTACACAGCACAGTGCCATCTTAAGATATAGCAATTACACAGAGAAACATCTCATTAACCTAAAGGTCAGAGGTGAGAGATGATCACCAATTCCTGCTAATACAAACTTAAATTGGTTTAAGCTAAATGTAATGATCTAATAATCATGAAAACAGGGACTGCAAAAACCTAACAGCTATTGTGGAACATTTCCAAACAGAATCATGCAATCTGTAAACATAGTAAGAACAATGTCACTTCCAGCTCCTGTTTTCCCTTGCTACTGGATATTTCTTTCTGTATATTCCAGGAAGAATGATAGCACGCAAACTAGCTGCTCCCTGTTACAGGCTAAAATTACCTTTTTTAATAAACTAGTGGCAGCTTTGTAACATTAAAATGTATTGTTTCAATTAAAAGAAACAACCACAAAGTAATCTTTAAACATTTAGAGAAAATTGCATTTTCAAACACAAGTGCTGCAATAGCTCTAAACATATTTACTTCATAACATTTAGCGGTTTATAGAATGCAGCAGAAAAAGTAAAGTAAGACAGCACGTTAGTTGTTTTAAACTATAAGCTAAAATATGCTGTGCTTGAAGTTCTGAATGTCCCTTTCAGTGCAATACAGATAATTAGATTTCTTAAATCACTGGCTATTTTCTCCTGTTTATTTCCTGCACCCCCCCCCCACCCCCCCAAACAAATATATAGATTTCATAGAATTCCTGCTTATTTCCAATGATGGGTTTGACTGGTGGGCATGTATTTCTTGACAAAGAGGTCAGATGTGAATAGGCATACTGTAAAACAGACGTTGATCTATGGCAAAGGCAAAAATGATTATAATACAGCGGACAAAACTGTGTACAAGATTTCTTTTAGTACACCAGACTTTAAAGCATCAGGAAAAAGCTTTTGGATCTTTGTGGCTGCTCTTTAAGTGCTCAAAATCCAAATACATGGAAGGGAGTTTCTAGGCAGTGTTTGTCTTTTAACACAGCTCCAGAGAAAGTAGTCATGCTTTACGATATGCTCTTTTTCGCATAATTTAAGCAGTACTATATCAATCTTGATAATCAGAAGAGATGAGAATAGGCTAAAATATAATTTAGAACAGAAATGTATCCCATTTCAGAAACTATGCCAAGAAAATAAACACTGAGACAAATAAAGCTGACCTTGGGAAAACCTATTCTGCTAGCTCTCTGTTTAACTGGAATTCCAAGAGCTCCAGCCTTTTTCCATGTTAAAGCACTGATTAGTGTAGCAAAACTAATAGCCAGTTTCCTTACAAACTCTAAGAAACACCACTGCTAGCAAATATATTTCTTGAGCAATCGTGGAATACATCCACTGCAAAGTACATTGAGCTTTAAAGCCCAACAGTTAAAAGGTCATTAAACAGCATACTAGGGAGACACTTAGCACCTGTGTTTGAGATCAGGATACCATTTAAATTTTATGCGCATCCTGGACATGGCTTGCATGATCACCCTTTAACAAATAGAACTATGATGGCCCTACCTCTGAAAGGCTTGCCTCAAGAAGCAACATAAGACATTTGATCAAAATATTAATATGTAAAAAGTTTGCAAGGTTTCTAGTGTTTGTAAGAATTACAATCTGACAAACAGAAATAGTACTACTGAAATTGAGTTGCATCTTTCCTGTAAATCCTGTATATGGGACAGAAAATTATTGCTGTGATAAACCAAACAATTAGTTAAGGCACAATCTACCTAACAAATCCATTTAAAACATACAGATTGCATTTCCTCTCTGTGATACAGCATTCAGGTCACCGAAGGTAGTACTGGAGGGGCAGGATGGCTTGTCTCTGACTTTTCCTGACTATTTTTAGCCTCAGGTGTAATGGGACAATATGGTCTTATCCCATAGTGAACTATTTCAATATGAATAGTTGCGGTTTTTTTGATTAACCCTCAACCAACTTGCACTTAGTAAATCAAATATTTTTTGGCTCTCCCCTAACAAACTAGGCCACCAAGCATACAATAGCTTGGATATGTACCAACAAACTACTCTTCCCATGGCAGGTGGCAGCTCACATACAGGCACTGCCTTGTTTCCAGGTACAGGCATAACCTTTGTGTGATTTATGTCACCTTCAGAGCCAATGAGTATGACAGACTACTTTATAACATGGATCATAATGATCAACATATGCTTTCCAAAGTTTCCTGTGTTTTGTATTCCTTGCTAAAATGTAGTACAAAGTATCTTGGTTACCTTGTTCCAGTTAAGTGAATGACTCTCAGATGGATTCAGTCATATGATAAAATGATTTTTTGTGTTGAAGAGTTTTAATTCTGACGCATTGTACAAGGCCTTACAAAACTCATAATTAAGTTTTAAAGGGAGAGACACTTTACTTCTATTTACTTAGCCTTGGAAAGACATGTTTATAAAAGCTAAAGTTTTCCCTAATCTTCTGTCTTTTATTCCTAGGCAGGGCTTCACAGGTGGCTGTTTTTACTTATGGAACTCGTTTATTTGAGAATAACCCTTAAGGTTGAATAAAATAGTACTTCACAGTCAACATAGGAGAAATATCGTCTTCAAAGTCATGGAAGTTTTTCTGTTGTTTGTTTCTGTAGGTATCATTTGTTTGCAGTTATATGCATGAAAAAAATTGGAAGATGTACAAGTAAATGAAGATCCATAATATTATGTAAAGTTGTCAGGTTTATGAGCTGCAGGGAATGATGACAAATTAAGGTTTCCAAGTCATACTGCCCAAGATTGTACAGATACTTATGGTTGGTGGTATTCACACGATTTTACACCAGGATATATGATTTTGCACAGGCATTTATGCACTGTAACATTTCAGAATAATAAAGTTCCTTTTTGACCACAAGCAACAAACAAGCTCCTGATTTCCCATATGTTTGGGGTTCTACTAGGATGGTGTCACATGGTATGGAAGACACCCTTGGCCAGCTTCGCTCACCCATCCTGGCTTCTTGTGAAGATTAACTCTATTCTAGATGAAACCAGGACAAGTGGATGTCCAAAATATTCAGCAGAAAAGAAATAAGCAATGAAATTTCAGCAAGTATGAAAGTTACTACTCTGAAAGGAGGACAGGTTGTATGAACGTGTATGCTCAACTATAGGAGGATATTTTAGACTGCAAAAGAGTCACAGGTTTGAAGATGCACCTGTCTTTTTTCTTCATAGTGGGGAATACAAACGCAAATATACATGTAAAACACATTTATGTATATTCAAACCTCTGAGCAGGTTATGTGTTTGGAAAGTGGTTGTTGTTTTTTAAAGAACTGAAGAAGATTCAGAAAATCTATTTGAATAACCAATAATATAATAAAAATTGTTTGAAAAAAAATTTTAAAAAATACTTCAATCTTTCAGCAAAGACAACAAAGCAAATAATTAAGAAACATATTCTTTCAACAATAACAACCTTTACCGTGAGGTCTGATGTACACAATTCTAGAACTTATACACAAAACAACATTGGCTGTAAATCTGCTGCAGTGAAGAAAGAAAGATTTCTGCTAATTCCGGTGAGTCAGACTAAATGCCTGTCTTAAAGGCCTGTGTAGACATAAAAAGTCAGAAATGCACTCTTGCTTTTTTTTTCTGTGGTCATTCTGATAACCTCTTTAAAATTAAATATTCAGTAATACAGATTTTGTGTTGTTTGTAATTCAGGTTAACTTTCACTCCAAAACAGTTGTAAATTTTCCTTCAAGATTTTATTTTGTAGTTTTTATTTCATCAGGAAAAGAAATAAACCCTTTGTGCTTTGTTTTGACAAAAGCAAGATGATATATATCATTTAATGCTCTGTTCTAGAGTTATCATGAATTAATGGATTTATATGTAGAACAATAAGCCCCTCAAAACACATGGCTTAATTGAATGGGAGATTTCTGCCTAAATTAAGCACTCAATAGGGACTGATTGCTTGTTAGAAAGCAGCTCCCATGGATTACAAATAGAAACAATTAACGGGTAACAGTTATGGGCTTATGTTAGTTTATTCTGACTTTTGTAACGTAAAATGTATTTTGTCTAAAAATACGCTAACAGATAGCAATGCATTAAAAGATACATAAAGAAAATTGAATATGAAGATCAGAATCAGAACTCCAACAGAGCTTTAATGTATGACTAGATGTCGTTATATGTATGCTCAAAAATGCATACATTAAACTATGGTGATAGACTAAACTATGGTGATAGATTTTTTTAACAAGGCATGCGAATCATATTTCCAGTATGTGTGGCTTTTCTTTCAGATGGAATAAATCAGCAAATTGAAAGGGATAAATGGGAGATCCATGAAAAAGAGAAAGGTGGTATTGCTTTTGTTGACTCACAGAAATAACCCAAATGACAGGTAGATAAAATAGCATTAAAATTATGTAGTTCTTCCATACTTACTATCAGTAGCCTGCCAAGGGCTTTGTAGGTTCGTGGTGTTACCACCATACTCAGAGAAATACCACACTTAGGGAATTAGGGGAACAAATGACATTAATTGGCTCGGTGTTCAGTATCTTCTGTGCAGTGAAAATGAACTGCTATCTAGACACCCAAAGGTGTTGTACAGGGGACATCGATTAACTACCTCAGCTACTTTAGCAGTACTATGTACATGTCATCAACAGTCATTATGAGGTTCCTGGGAGGATGTTGGGTTTTAATTTATCCAATGAATGACAGGGGTTTGTGTTTATTTGTTTGGTTAGTTGGCTGTTTGGTTTTGGTTTGTGTGCTTTAAAATATTGCATATCTATCTGAACTGCTCAAAGGTGTAGTGAAATAAGATTAGTGTTTATCAGAAAATTAGTTTATTCACTACCCATTCTTTTTAAACCTGAGACGTAACTTTGTTTTTCAAGTCTATTCACATAGTGATTACACAATTATAAAAAATAATTAGACTTTAAGAGTTGCAATATTTGCTAGTGAAGCTGTGGTTATAAAATCTGGAAGACACAAAAAGCAAAGAAATAATATTTGTTCAGTATATAAACAGGGAGAACAGAGTTGTCTAAAGCCAGAATAAAACACGACGAGGTAACACCATCCAGTGGTCAGCCCCTGCAGCTCATACGCACAGCATTCTTAAGGAGTTACATATAAGATTTCACTTTTGCCGATACCTTTTCCTTTCTGGAGTCAAAAATAGGCAACATGAGGATTAAAAAATATTTATATTTATCCAGTTTTATAAAACAGGTAGATTTTTAATTACAGGACAGTCTGCCATCATTATAGCAGAATATGAAATAGGCGGACAGATAAACATCTAGATAAGGCATATGCTTGTGATTACTACAATGAGCTGTATTTCAACAGTATGTGACATGCTGTGTTTTAGCGTACATTTCTCTCTTGCTTAAATTGGATTAATTTAATCTTGTTCAAAGGGAATTGCATACAGAAATTTGAGTTAAGGCTGTCAGCTTGGATAGTCTTTCTCATGAAATAGCTGTTGGGAGTAAGGAAGTTTGGGGTGACTATTTTTTCCCCAAATAGCAGACACATATAAGAAAGTTGAGGGCACTGTTCCTTTTCTAACTATTTTTTCTTAATTATCATTACATTACATAGCATCTGTCCTGAGAAATTTCTTTCACATGATCACAGAATGCTGGCGGTTGGAAGAGACCTCTGGAGATGATCTAATAAAGCAGGATCACCTAGAGCAGGTGTTCTTGTGACCAGGACAGAGTTAACCTCCCCAAGGAGCCAGCACAGGTGAGCTGAGTTAGCCTGGGCTGTTTTCCACACCACAGACATCACTCCCCCATAAAAGGGGCTGGTCAGGGAGGGGTATTCCTGGATGCCTCCAGGGCAGTCTGAGTGCAGCTATGGTGTAAGGTCACTCCTTGTGTTCTGCAGTACTCTGTGCTATCACTGTCTGTGAATGTAATTTGCATAGGGCTGTTATTGTTCACCTTTCATGGGGATTTTTGTCAATAAACTGTCCTTACCCCAGTGCACAGAGACTCTGTTTCTTCTCTGGGAGTGAGCAGGCAGTGTGTGATGCTGAGCCACTGTTTGGGACTGAACCACTGCAGCAGGTTGCACAGAATTGTTTCCAGGCAGGCTTTGTATACTTCCAGACAGAAAGACTCCACAACCTCTCTGGGGAGCCTGTTCCAGTGCCCTGCCACCCGCACAGTAAAGAAGTTTTTCCTCATACTGAGATAGAATTTTCTGTGTTCCAGCTTGTGCCAATTGCTCCTTGTCCTGTCACTGGGCATCACCGAGAAGAGTCTGGACCTGTACTCCTGACACCAACTCTTTAGAAATTTATAAGCATTAATGAGATTTCCTCTTAGTCCTCTGTTCTCCAGACTGAACAGACCCAGCTATCTCAGCCTTCCTTCATATGTGAGATGTTAGTATGAGCATGAATGTATGCATGCTCATATGCAGTCTTCTTTTTTTGTCCTTTGCTGGACTCTCTCCAGCAGCTCCCCAACTTTCTTGAACTGAGAAGCCCAGAACTGTACACAGTACTCCAGGTGTGTCCTTACCAGGGCTGAGTACTGCAGGAGGAAAATCTCCCTTGGCCTTCTGGCCACATTCTTTTTAATGTAACCCGGGATATCATTGGCTTTCTTGGCCACAAGGTCATGTTGCTGACTCATGGATAACTTCTTGTCCACCAAGACTACCCTGTCCACCTCTGCAGAGCTGCTTTGTAGCAAGTCAACCCCTAACCTGTACTGGTGCTTGGGTTTATTCCTTCCTATATGCAGGACACCGCACATGCCCTGTTTGAATTTCATTACGTTTCTCTTCTCCCAACTCTCCAGTCTGTCCAGGTCTTTCTGAGTGGCAGCACAGCTTTTTGGTGTATCAGCAACTATTCACAGTTTTGTATCATCAGCAGTCTTAGTGCTGGTACACTCTGTCCCTTGTCCAGGTCATTGACTAACATGTTGGATAAGACTGGAGCTAGTACTGACCCCTGGGATATGCTTGATTTTTACAGATCTCCGACTAAACTCTTGTCACAATTGTCTGAGCGTTGCCCTTCAGCCAGTTCTCAATCCACCTCAAAATCCATTCATCTAGCCCACACTTCCTGTGCTTAGCTATGAGATGTCTCATAGAACTCCAAAATATTCTTATTGCACAGAATTAGATATGTGCCCCTGTTACTGCCAAGTAGTCTAAATGTACTAAATATTAATTCTCAAAAAAAAATCTTTCCCATTTGTCAATGGTTTTATTTGAAGTCATGAAGTGCTATATTTCCTAACCCTAGAAACATTGGTGCAGTATACAATTTTGTGTGTTTTGTTTTCCTTTAATAATGAAAAACCATCTACAGTATATTTAGAATAAATCACTGTTTAGGATTCTAAATTTTAGTCTCAATATTTTCTGACAATATTCTTTAAGCATTGCTAGAATAGAGTAGCCTGTTTTTTTCACTTTGCAGGCTCATCAGAACTTGTGTTTATAACATTAGCACCTTAATGTTCAGACCTATACTGTCAGGTTACAAGTGGAAATGGATTTCATTTTACTATGTAACAGGCTACCAACAAAACTGTCTTTTCAATGAGTCACACATTATCTCAAACTCAGCGAGTATCAGTTAAAAAATGATCAAATAAAATAAAAATGGGCAAAATTGCAAATGGCTATGGTAATAGCCACATCTACTACTAATAATACTCAATAAGCTCGTTTATCTGACCAAACTTCAGTTTTAACTTCCTGTTCTTGGTACAGCTGTTTGTTGTGGGTTTTTTTGTTATTATTATTTGTTCCTGTATTATGGAGAGAGAAGAAAAGAAACACACTTTCTATTCACTCTTGATCCGTTTCTGATCATCAGAAGCCATCTGAAAGAAGATGCCCCATCTTAGTTACTTGAATACAGCAGCTCATTAATTATTTTTTTAGTTTTAATTCTTTAGCACATGCCTTACTTTTCTGCTTGCTCATGTAGTTTTATTACATTTGACAGCTCTGAAGTTCAAATATATTGTCAAAAGCTGTTAACAAACAGTATTTAAAGCAATACCAGTCCACCAGGAAAAAAAATTCCATCCAAATTCTGACCCTCAGACACAATACACATTTATTTAGCAGAGCATTACTTTTGTCTTCATAACTTGCTTTGTTCTTAGACAAGATGAGAAATGACTAGGCTTCTTTTCACCTACTCAGCATGTATATACAGATTGCATTAATTAAAACATAGCAAAACAAAACCAAACAAATCTGTTAATTGTATAAGCAATTTTGGAGGAGTCAAATTTCCAGGTTTTAGTGGAGTTAAGGGGAGGCAGCAAATTTTATGGTATCATTTATCTACTTGTTGGACTTCTAATCAAGCTTTCTTTTCTGATGTATTATTTCTTGTTGCGTCTTTATGGTCTCTACTAGCAGAGATGAAAAAATTTCAGGAGACCACATTCATAAAAAATAAATTAATTACACTTGCCTATTCTTGTCATCTTGAAATATAGTATTTAAATTTTAACCTCATAAATGTACACTCCCCCATACTTATGTATTTCACCCAGCTTTCCATTTTCTCCTAAGTATATGTTCTAGTAACTGGAAAACTCATCTACACAGAGGATATCAGGACTAACACCAATTTTTAAGTAATCAGTTTATTTATTGTACAATCTCAAAGCTATAAATATATTTTTGGTGTTTTTCACAACAAATATTGTTCTTATATTTTTGTGTTTATCAGAAAAACTGTTATCTAAATTCATCAATATGATAGTAATTAAACCCAGAAAAAAATGTTCCCTATGATTTTTTTAAAGTTGAAATTTATTTATTTACAAATATTATTTTAAGATTTTTTATTAGTGATCAAATTTTTATGTCCTGATTAGGTTTAGGCACACTATTTAGCTTTTTTAAAGTGCTTTCTAGTCTTTGTCCTTAAATTGCACATGCCAGATGTGCCTCTCCCTTGATATTTTTGTGACATTTGCAGTCATGAGTTTTGCAGTATTCTTTTCCTAGTTAAATTTCCCACAATGCACGTTTGCTGTGCTTTACATGTGATTCACATATACCATGTGTGTTTGATTATGTAAGTTGTCATATCTACCTGTTCCTGACTTTGTTCTTCTGTATGATCATTTCTAATGGTACCTTTTCTTGAATTTCAACATTTTAATACTAGTCACTATATCACACCTTTTTGTGATGTTCACTCTTGCATTATTCTTCAAAATTACTAGCATAATCTAGCTTTTGGTTTGGTTTTCTCATTATTTTTGCTTCCCTTTGAATGAATTCTCCTGAATGGTCATGAATTGCTAGTCATTCCCAGAGTATCCAGGAGTTAGGGAAACATTTGTAAAAGGAGCATTGTATAATCTGGGTTTTTTTAAAAAAATATTTCCTTTCTTGCTAGGAAATATTCCAAATAACTGACCTGTCACTCAAATCTGCACAATAACTGTCACAGAAGCAGCTAACATCTTTTTCTTTTGGCATCATCTGGGGAATTAAATCTTATTTGATCTTTTTTTACATATTTATCATGTAAACTCTGAGTATACAATTATGAGTAGACAGTACTGTTTAAATAAGAAGAATGCTCTTAAGGATGTTTTGAGCCTTAATTAATGTTTCCTCTTTGCATATTTGAAAGATATAAACACCAAAGAGAGAGGAGAGTCAATTAGCATATTGCCTAGGGTAGGTAAAGGAGTAATGAGATGGAATTAGGAAAGGAATGTCTAAGTTAAATAACAAGGAAATACTTTCTGACACTGAGAACCACTAGCCTGTGAAATTGTTTCTTAAGGAAAAAGGTTAAGGAATTATTTCTCAAAACAATTAAATATATGTGGGCATAGCATGAAGAAATGCTGTAGAGAAGCAATGCTTTACTGGAAGAAAAAAAAACAGAAAAACATGTTCTATCTTCATTTTACCCACACTTTTTTCATTTGTTTCTTTTTCTTTTTTGAGTGCCAAGAAGTTTTGAGGAAAGCAATCTTTCTTCAAGCTGAAGTGGCATGAAGGAGTCATTAGTGGGTTTCCAGTCATCAGATATTGTCATTAAATCACTAAGCTCTATAACATTTAAATATCTTTAACTCCTCTAGTCAGTCATTACATGCCTGATAAAGACCAAACACATCATTATTATTTAAAATAGCTATCAGTGTTTTAAATTTCATACTGCAGAATTCAAAATGTCACTCATTCATAATTCAAAAAATGTTTAAGGACAGCAATTAATGTCTTGCAGTAGCCCTTTAATCCGTGATCTGCTGTCCCACATAGGATTAAAGGCCAATGTAACTCAAATGAGATTATGAGTAATGTAACAATTATAACTGAAAACATGAGAGGGGTAAAAGCCTTTCAACTGCACTCAAAGGGAAAAAAAGCCTGTTTACATACGTATTAAATTATTTTATAAAATATATATGGATCACAGTTAAAAGGACAAGTTGATAAATTTATCCTTCAGGATGGAATATTGCATTTAGGATATGTTCAGTGTCTGTCTGATAGAACTTAATTCCATTTAGTCAGCTTTATATAAATTCCTATAAAAAAAAGTTTTCTATTCCATGTCTAATCTATAAACCTTATAGTAGTTAAATATCCTTCTTAACACGGGACATGCATTAGTCTATCAACAATGGAGATGTGTCTCATTCAACGATTAAAGGACACAGGATGGTCAGTTCCCACTGCTAATTTATATATTTGCTAAACTATAAGATATGTTGAAGAAAAGGAAAAAAGTCTCAATCCACAATTATCAGAGGGTATGTCTAAAAGAGAAGTAATGCAGTGATTTGTGACTTAAAGAATATTAGTCAAATGTATCAGATCATGAAGACTCAGTGAATTAAGTATGATGTGTAGAGGCAAAGAATATTCTGTTTATTATTTTACTGTTATATATTATTTTTAAAAAACACTAGCTACTAATTAAAAATAAATACCTCCAATACACAACTCAGGAAAAAAAAAAAAAAGAAAAATAGAGGGGGTGAAAGAGTTGTTTACACTGTTTATAAACTGAACACGTCACTTGTAGTGACAAAGCACAGGAAACTGGACTCAAAACCAAGAGTATTTTTGTGTGTACCATAAAAATATGAAATGAAATACAGACAGAAAAATAAGAGACATGTTGCATATTGTTGGGGTGGTTTTTTTAATTATCTTTTTTTTGTAGTGTGAATACACAATAATTGCTCTAAAATCAATAATTTCATCATGTTATAAGACTGTTTTAAATGGTATATCATAAGGTACCACATATATAAATTTGGCGAGACCTCTTTGCCTCAAGCACAGATAAGTATAATCGTTTGGAATGAGCACTTCCTTTGGATGACACATTTTTGTCATCCAGTACTGCGTAGCTGCCCAAAAGTCAGTCATTTTACATAGGGTTGCTGAAGGAATGTAGCCATTTACAAAAAAGCAATGTCCAATGTCCAATACTTCCATATACTGACTGAAGTCTGTTTGTTAAGTTCTTCTTTCACCTCAGAGAAACTGTTTTGAGAAGTGTTTTCATCCTTTATTTTGTTCATATATTTCAATAGTAGTGCATTCTATCCACTGAAAATACTAGCAATGTAAAGACATACCTACAACATGATGTTGAAATTTCAGATTATGGGATGTTAAATCAAATTTGCTCTTATTCAAGATGTTAATGTTAAAATTAATGTTTCCTATGCCAGAAAATAATTCATCAGTCATGTAAGGCATACTACTGATCTGATCTCTGTTTAAGACTTTGTCCAATGCACTTCTCACGTCTCTTTACTCATTTCTACCCAGCTGTTTCTATAATGCTAAACTAGTAGCATTACTCTGATGGAACTCTATGATCTTTGGGGTCCCTTCCAACCCAGACCATTCTATGATCCTATGATTCTATGACCCACTCAGGAACATGCTACTCAGTAGCCAGTATACCTACAACACAGTTAATACAAAACTCACACTGTCTTATGCCCCATGTTGAGCTTTAAACTGACTGTCGTGGATTGACCTTGGCTGAAAACCAGGTGCCCACCAAGCCACTATAGCACTCTTATCCTCAACAGGATGGGGAGGTGAGAAAGTAAGATGGAAAAAACTCATGGGTAAAGATAAAAGCAGTTTATCAAAGCAAAGGCAAAGTCTGCAGACAAAACTCTACTTCCCATCACTGGTGTGTTATCAATAGCCTGCTCTCCACCACCACAGCACGACACTATGAGGACCACTATAGGGAAAATTCCATCTCAACCAACCAAACAGGGTTTTTCTGTTTGGTTGGTTGGTTTTTTTGTGTGTCTGTGTGTCCTGGCTCTGATACACAGGTAGGGCCACCAACATCCAGGCCTGGATCTACGCAAGGTTGCCCAGGACCCCATCCAACCTGGCCTTGAACACCTCTAGGGCCGGGGCATCCACCACCTCTCTGGACTGCCTGTTACAGCACTCTGTAAAAACTCCCCCCAATATCTAATTTAAACCTTCCTTCCTTTAGCTTTAGTCCATTCTCCCTTGTCTTGCCATTGTCTACCCTTTTAAAAAGTTGATTCCCCTCCTGTTCGTATGCTCCCTTCATGGAATTTGTTTGACTGCACTACTTATCTATTGATTTTGCTGAGCTTGGAAACATGTTAATACAAGTAACATCAACGTGCTACTATGATGGAAGGACCATCTTGTGGTGAGGATAAGAGAATACATCTCCCTCTCCCTACCCAGGACTGATGCATATGGCTCAGACCAGGCTGAAAACTATATCTAATGACATGGCAGTAGCCACGGGGACTCAAACCATGTCTGAAGTTGAGCTAGGGATCAAAACAATTGAGCTCTGATGGTATAAATTAGCAAATATAAAGAGTAGTTGGGTTTTTTTGAAATTCAGAAATGCCTAATTACCTAAAAATATATTTCAGACAGATAAATTGAGTCATATATCTCCTCCATACACAGAAAGATTAATAATTTACCTCTTATATTGTCACTAACAGTGATTGTAGTAATACCTAATATACTTATGAAGGAATACTACATCCATACTTTTCTTTGAAGTTATTAAACTAATAACTGTCCTTCTTCCCTGTGAAACAGTGCCTTTGTTACAACACTGACATATCAGGTGTCTTTTGAAACATTTCACTGTTTTTAGGAAGGGTAATGAAAACTGAGTAATAAGTAGCACTTGCTATATGGTCTCTCATTTACAAGGTGGTTTGGGGTTTTTTTCTTCCCTAAAACCTCTTTAACTTTCTTAAAGGAGGCCAGAATTTCTAGAGCAATAAGCAAATTACCAGTTACATCTTTGTTATCTCTTTTGATTGATGGCAACCAATTCAACCGTCTGTTAGGAATGTTGGGGTTTTGGTTTTTTTTTTTTGTATTTGACTTGATCTGTCCTCTGAGACCCACTTCTGCAATATTCTGAAGGTTTCATTTATTATCTCTTGGATGTTGTGCTGTTCAGGATAGTACTGTCTCTGGAAGACCTTGAAATGTTAATTCTAGCTTTGGTTGCATCAACATATTCTTGCTCGCGGAGACCTCTTGTTTCCTGATCTGACAGAAGGCTGTTTGCATAATATACAGGTTGCCGAAAATTCTGCAACCACAATGTCATATTATTGTAAATCTAGTCATTAGTTGGTCTCCCATTTTCAAAGTCAAAACCTTGGCTACAGTTGCACTGCTCTTAACTCACTGAGCACAGATCCTGAGTACTTACTAAACTTTAGAAGGTCACCAAACTGCACAGCCTCATTTGTGAAAAGAACTGAGAGTAAGATACAAGGTAGGGAGCCATGAAAATAAAGCAAAAAAATGTGAGTTGAAACATGACATTGAAAATGCACTGTGAGATTTCTTGGACTACAGCTAGTAAAGTCTTTGTATGCTAATGCTGCAGTGTGACAAAAGAAATGCAAGACATGGGAACGATTAAGGTTTATTCTATCTGCTTGACATATTATCCTTGATATAAGTTACAACAGAACACAATTTCTCTATAGAACTTTGTCTCACTGCTCATGATGACTACCAGCATGAAAAATGCTTGTATATACTTTGTAAAGCAGAATCAAAAATTTGCACATGAAGATGACTATTAAACAGGTGTAGGACCACATGTTAGGGGACCACATGTTTGAATAAATAAATATCTTTTTCCTTTTTGTCCTAAGTGTGTGAAGGAAGACCTAAAGGAATTAATTGCTTAGCACTGGTGGCTTGACACTGACCGGAGACCAGTCACCCAGAAAAGCTACTCTATCACACCCCTTTTCAGCTGGTCAGGGAGAAAAAATATATTTAGAGGCTTAGGAGTTGGGATAAGGACAGGGAGAGATGATTCCACAATTAATGCCATGGGCAAAACAGACTCACCAGGGAATAAGAGAAAAACCATCTAATTTATTACACACACACACAAACACACCTAGTGAAACCAGAGTCAGATAATGAGAAGTGTGACCAGATTTAAACCACCTTCCCCCACCCCTCCCTTCTCTGCAGACTTCACTTTAGTCATGATTTTGCTCCCTTCTTCCCCTCTATTGTGGCACGGAGACAGGGCAGGGAATGAGGGAATGGGTGTTTCAGTCAGTTCCTCATGACTTGTTTTCCTTCTTAGCCGGGTTAGTGTGACAATCCTCACACTCTTTCTGCTGCTGCACCATGTGGTCGCACCCATGGGAGACAGTCCTTCATGTGTCCTTTCCCACAGGGCTTCAGCTCTTCACCAACTGCCCCAGCGTGGGTCACTGCTGTGAGGTGCAGTTATAAAATCATATAATGTTTCTTAGGCTAAGACTGCTATAGCCTGGCCCTCCACAGAGCCACAAGCTCCCCTCACCCCCCAGCAAACCTTCTCTAGTGTGGATGTTTCTCGCTTGCTCATCTCTGTATCTCTATCTCTCTTCACAGACTGCAAGTGCTGTCAAAGGCTTGCTCCAACATGGGTCTCAGCAATTTCTGTGTCTCCACCTGCTTCAGCTTGGGGCCTCTCCATGGGATGCAGGGGAGCTGCTCCCCATCATCATCCATGGTCTGTGGAGGGACACCCACTCTATCATGGGTTTCTCCACAGGCTGTAGGGGCATCTTTCACTCCAGCACCCGGGGTACCTCCTCTCCCCCTTCTTCCCCGGCCTTGGTGTCTGTACAGTTTCTTATATCTTCTCACTCCCTTCTCTGCTGGCAAAAAGCAGCTGATAGCATTTTTTTTCCTCTTAAATTTTATTCACAGAGGCACTATGACCATCAGTCTTGACTCAGCCTTAGTCAACAATGGCTCTGGCTTTGAGTCGGCTGGCGTTTACTGTGGCATGCAGCTTGAGAAACAAAGCCTCAAGCACTGCCAGGTTAACAGATAACGGGATGGAGCCTTTAGGCCATGAACCTCGGGGAAACTAAACAAGGTGGCAGCATCGTTGCCGGCCCCCTGCTGGGACAGGCTCCAGGAAAAAGTGTCCTATATTGTTAAGGTATAGCTGCTGTCTGACGAGGTTTTAGAAGGTCTATTAGCGTGATAAGATAGAGATGCTGCTGTGACAGCGAAACGTTGACCAATCAGATGTAGCCCGCGAACACCGTATGTTTGAAAGACAGCATGCCGTCTGCAGAGCATATAAAAAGGAATGATTCTTTACAATAAATCGACTCTTGCTTGCATCAAGCTGTGTCCCCTCTCTCTCCGTCGCGGCAGTTTACTCTGTTGGGCCTTCTAGAAAGTTTCTAGCTGCTTCCTGTAGAAGCCACCCCTGCAGTCCCCCCTCCTACACCATAACCCAGCCAAGTAAAACTACAAAAATCACCTAGAAAATGAGCCACCTACATGCAAAAATGTGTTTTCCTCTTCCCTCCTCCCTTTTCATTTTCAATTTGGGATTTTTATTCATGATGAAAATAATAATTCTACTAATTAAGCTTAAATATGCATTTGAAATGTTTTATTTTAATTTTTAATGCACTTAAATTTTTAGCAAGAATAAAAATAAAAATCTGGTATGGATTTATCTATATAGTTAGTTTTCAATGTTCCAGTTTTTTCTGAAAACACTTAAAGCTTTCCATTTTCTTTAATTAAACCAATTGCTCCGGTAGCAAGTTCCCATACAAAGCTTCCTTTCAACAAGCTGGCTTCTTCTAAAAAACCCTCAAGGTGAATCCTGACCATCTCTGATAATCATCATGCTAACTAATTCATTGCTTATGGAAATAAACTTTGTGGTAGAGTGAGGCAGAAAAGTCAGTGCCATTTTTTTAGTCTATTTCTGAAAATTCTAGGTAGACTGGGTAGTTCACCTCCTGCAGATTTTTCATGATGCTGGAGCTTGGATGGGTTAGTGCAAAAATGAGAAATCTATGGGAATCTTAAAGGTTGCAGCACCAAGATGTGCTGCTTTGATCCCAGAACGACAGACACTCAACTCTGTAAAGTACCATTATAAAGAAAGAGAGCATAGGTAATTTTAGATCTTTTCTGGAGGATGTGTGGGACAGAGATACCGACTGAGCAACAGTAGGTGAATGCTATCTGCAGTCATACACTCAGCTGCAATATTTCTCTAACAAGAAGTCTGGTAAATTTAATGAGAAACTTATTTTAACCAATTGTATGTTTTTCTCACTGTAGTTTGCTTTCATCTGTAATGTGTCATTATTTTCACTGTAGTACCAGCATCCAAAACCAGCCTATAAACGGTACAATAGAAATACTAATGTTGCAGAGTCTAGCAATGTCCAAGAACTAAAAAAAATGCTCACCAAAGTTCAAAAATCCCTAGGAAGAGGGAAGGGGAATGAAACTGAATTTTATTTACAGTCGACTGTTCACCCCAACTTTGAATAAAAAAATTATGTACTCTGAAACCCCTGAAGATAATACTGTTAAATGTTTTGTGTTTCGTTTCTCCATTTAAATATTTACACTCTTCTATTTTAAGTGCCTCTGGAACTAATGTGAGGATTAAACAGTCCATTTTATCCAAATAGGTAAAAGTACTTGAGAAATAAAAAATAGTATTAATATAGGTCTGTTCTCAGTAGTGTGTATAGTGCCATTAGACAAGAAAAACATAGAGTCTTTGCTTTAAAACCGCAACGAAACAAACAAAAAAAGAAATACTTGTTTGGTACAAATTTGCTGCTCAAATGGGACATTTAGTCACTTGCATAATGCAAGTGAATTACTCTGTTACATGAAAGGCCTTCCAGAAAGAACAAAAGTTCATTTCTAAGATAACTTTTAAAAAGCTAGGAGTGAAAACTCTGATTTCTGGCCAAAATCTAGTGAATAAATACCTGCTGCCTGAGAGATCCATCTACGTAAATGTCAAAATTTTTGTAGGGACTGGAAGAATAGTTTCATTTCCAGCTGACTGTAGCAAGCTGCTAATAATTTGATGTATAGATACAAGCTTTTTAAAGGACAATTTTCCCCTATGTTTTCTTTCAAAAATGAAAAAAATTAAGACTCACTTAATGAACTCTGGTAAGACATGAAAATTGTCAGATAGCCTCTAAATGCAAAACATTTATTGTTGAAAATGTATTTTTTCCTGTAACATTCTAACAAAGTGAGACATAAAAAACCAGATTTAGCTGATTTAAGAATCTTCATAAAGGTACAGAGATTTTTTAAAACCCAGGGACAGACACTTCTCCGCAATCACAATTTACAAATCAGTCTGGAGCTAACATTTCCAGAGGGCTCAGCACATTTCATAAGACCCTGTTTAGTGTTGGGTCACTAAATCCTGATAAATTAACTTAGATGCATTTTTAATAAACTTTCAAAGAATGTACAGAATCTGACTGTTTGAATAAGAATTCTACTTATTAGCTTATAATGTTATTCAAAAAGCTCAGTCTTAAAATTATTCAAATTTAATAAGCAAATCCTATGCTAGAAATGTCCTTCCAGGTCATATTTAGAATCTGATTCCTGCTAAGCTTTGTAACTTCATAATCCCTTCTTTTTAATTCTAATTGTTTTGCTAGGAATTGTGGATCTTATCAGCTCAAAATAAATATCCCATAGAGATCAGATTAACAGAGCAGAAGTTTAAGCCATTTGAAGACAGTATAGTGCTAAAGGGTGGGTCCTATACAAGCCATGTTGCCACATGAAGAAGAGTAATTTATTGTATTAGGAAATGATGCTTGCTATATCTTTTAGCAATACTACATATAAAAAAGAAATCCTTTTTCATGGTGCTTGGCATTCAACTCTTCGTATCTCTTCATGAAATACTGTTCAAATAGGCAGATCTGGAGGATACTTGATCTTATCCCCAAAAGCAAAATACGTGTGCTGTTTACCCAGCTGAACTAAGTGGTATAGCTATGTACGTACTCTTGATGATTTCAACCTGTCTTGGAAAACTGAGCTGCTGAAATACTTTCCATGCAAAATAATGTACATCAGTTAGACTTCACAGAGAAGGGGAAAATACGATATTTTCTTATTGCAGTTGGATTCACCAATTCAGCAGCAACAGTACAGTTTTCATACTTTGACATGTCTTCAACACATTTAACTGACCTTGTTACCACAAACTAAAACAGAAAGTATATGTACTGAAAGCAATTTTAAGAGGTCACAAAGATGGGATGAGATTTCTCAAATTTTCTGACACAATCACAATGTTACCTCTACTGCAGTGATCTCCGAAGTCTTCCCTCTGCAGTATGAGAAAGTGACAAGAGCAGGCAAACTCCAGCTGAAACCACAGGAGACAGTGACACAGCAGTTCACTGTTTCAAAGGGAATATGGTCACTTTTCCATTTTTTTTTTTTGGGGGGGGGAGCACAACACAATAAAGAAATTTAACGAAAAAATAATCAGCAATAAAATTAATTTACAAGTCAGCGTATGGGCTTTTTTCCCCACGTGATTATTGTCAGAAGTGCCTGTAATCTCATGCAGATGCGATATTGATCTGTTGCTGATGTTCACTGAGCAGCCAAGGGGAAGCACTTTACCAGCTAAAACCTCCATCAATCATACTCTCCTTAATAACAGCACTTAAATGATCTCTCTTGGTATTAACTTATATTGTATCTCTGGCTAGAATCCAACATTGAATAAAAAAGGGTGCTTTTGAAGAAGGAGTTCTGTGGTCACTGTGATCATTTAAATAAAAAGAATCCTGCTTTCTTCAGTGCTTTGTCTACACTAATTAGTCTGTATTAAGCTCATTAGCTTGATTTAATCCAATTAGTTGTAGCAGAATAGAAAGAGAAAGAATGCCTTCATTTACTTACAAATATGAAAGAATCTTAATTTGATAACAAAATACAACATGGTTTTAATACAGGACTATAAAATCCAGGTTGTTAGAAACTTATATTGAAATCAGCATAGACATTGTACCTTGAGAAATAAAGTGCATTATTTATTACACCTATGATTTCCTCATAATAGGTTATTTTTACTTTGTAGGACAACGCATTTTAGTACAATGGGACAAACTGTAGCATGATGTGTACATCTTGATGTGGCTGTGTGTAGGACTTCTCTGAAGGTCATGATTTTTACGTATATACCACAGAGCAAATATACTTTTTTGAAAAACTTATTCCTTAGAATGTGTCAGGCATCACCTTTTGCTCAACAGATGAATGTTACATCACTTAAATATCAAATTTTCATTGTTAGAATATTCCATATTAATTTTACACAGTCAGTATCTTTGCACCTCCTAAGAAAATACCTAGAGTCCATCAGAATAAAGATAGAATAGGCAACTAATCCCTTTAGCTGTTATTTTAAAATCAATTGTGTAGGCTTTAGGATTCACCTTTAATAAATAGCTAGAATACATATAGTAAACTGTCCTCCCTTCATTACACACGGTTGGGGGTTTTTTGGAATCACATTTCTCTGTTGAAGATGTTAGAATGTCTAATTTTGTGTAAACCTAAAAAGCAATTGACCAGAATAACATTGTCAATGTCAAAACAATTTAGTATTAGATTTTGGACTGCACAGTACCAAAATACAATATTACAATCCAGACTAAGTTTTTCTTTAAAATCTCACAAAGTAAATTACTCTTTTTCAGTAGAGCTCAATTACAGAGAAAAAAATATCAGTCCTTCTATTTAGTTTTAAACTGTATACTAACAAATTGTATTTTCTGCGTTTTCATTTTTAAAAAACTATGTAATTTTAAACCCGGATTTCCCCATTTTAATCTAAGATGTAAATGGAGATAGATTAGCGATTTTACAATGAAGCTCAAGGAAGCTCACTCCATTCAACCCTAACTTACCTTCATTAGTTATGCAAAAGCCTTGGCTCTATTATACTTTTACTGTATTGCTTAATGTATTAACAAATAGTGAAATTAACAGCAGTTTTAAGCCCAGAAAAAGCACATATCTTTTTAGTAAACACAAACAATAAAAGGATAGAATTTACTTTCAGCATTTTGTTCTTTTAAATTTGTAAGAGCCTTGCTAATGTCTGAATTGTGTTATGGGTCAGAGCTGAAGACAATAAAAAATATATAAAGCATTGTCCTTGATATTATTTTTTTTCCTTGTTTTGATACTTTGCTTATACTTAAGTGAACAATTCGTATCCACCAAGTAGAGTATGAAACTCCATTATACTCTGGACCCTAATGAAGTAGGAATCAACAGTTTGTCACTGTTCCGAAGTAGTCTGTTCACAACCTGAGTTTAATTCTCTGGGAAACATGAGCTGCAAGAAGAAACCAAGTTATATATAATAATTCCCATGGGACTTTAGTGGCACTCTGTCAAATTGTACCACACTCCTTCAGTATATTTCAACAAAATGTTTGTCTCCTGTTAGCAACTTTTGGACATGAAAATATACAAAATAATTTATATTAGCTCAACTAGCAATTTCTGTTAATTTTCCCTTTTTACTATGTTGTCTATGTAATTAGTATTTTATTTTTAATGTGTATTTTTAAATGTTCAAAATCCAGAATGTAACTTCATAAAATTCCCACTAAATATCTTTTTGTCAAATGAAGTGTGTAGATAACAAAATTAATCATGAAATACAGCTCTGTTTAGGACCTAATTCAAATAATCCTTCATAAAGTGGGTGATTCTGCTTGATTCAATGTCCTTTGGTTCAAACCTGAAAACAACTTTTTGTGTTACTTATATTTTTCACTGTGGTAATATGAAGCAATAAAAGGTGAATACACTTTATTTTATATAGACAAAACACCCATGCTTCTATAGTCTCTGACAAAAATTAGACCTTAGAAGTATTTTTTCTATCTGTCTGTATTATTTTAATATCTAATATCATATCTAAAAGCATAGTATGCATTTCTCTGTTCAATTAATTTGCAGTGTGGCACAAAAAATACACCGTGTTGATATAGAAAATGATACTATTCAAGGTTCCTAGGAATGTCTGGCTGAAATTCTACCATGATATATGATTTACCTTTGCCTGATGGGGTTCACCCTACTCTTGTGTAGTCTCTTAATTTTCATTTGCAAGGCTGATTAAAAAAAAAAAAATCTGAATTAGGGTTACAGTATTTGAATCCACATAATAAATGGCTGCATGCAATGGAAGTCAGCACTTGGCCCACAGTTCATAAATTCTGAACTCTGAGCAGTATATGCATGAGGGACACAGAGAGAGACAATACTGCAGAAAACAGCTAGACAGAGAAATAATCTGGCAAAACAACAGAAGTATGGAGCTTGGATGTTCATAAAACCACTAGTACTTTGTCAAGGCTCTTTTTTCCATCACGTATTTATTTTGCTGTTCAACCCTTTCCTTAGCAGCAAAAATGGGACTGTAGAGATCCACATTATTTCCCTGCTATCTTATAAGACCCCCTGCCATCAGTTCATCTCTGAGGCACTGCTCTGGGTTCACAGGTAACTGGTTGCTGGCCAAACTCACTGTTACTAAACAGTTTTCAATCTGATTTATTCCCAGGTCTGCCACTTGCTCCTTCTCTTGTTTCCATTCTCATTTTATTTAGCGTATTGCTTCCTTGCTGATTCCGTTTAAATTCTCACTCCAAACTGATTCTCACCCCAAACACATACGCAGAAAATCTTTGAAACCATCGTTCACTACTATTGCTCATGCACTATAATTATCCCCTCATTCATGTTTCTCTTGCATGCTCAGAATGCATACTCTTCCAGATGGGGACCTAGTCACTGGTATGTCATCATACAGAACCCGGACAGCAGCTGTCAAGTTTTACTTTTTCAATTACAAAAAATAAAAAGGAGAATACTTGATTCTTTCACTCTTATCCTATGAGGAATAACTGAATATTTATGGAAAATTGGTGAGTCTTAGTAATTTCCACAAAGAAATAATAGTGCCAACAATACCTAACAAGAAACCTTCCTCAGCACATGCAAGGCACCTTTACTCAGCCACTGGCATCTTTTCACAGTTATGCATCCTGCCAGTATTATTCTTACAGGTTTGAAACAATCTGGACCACAGGAAATTAAGTGAAACTAGAGACAACATTTTTCTAAAATCTTGACTCCAATAAAAAAAAAAATTATAAAATCCATTAGTGATCAAATGTTGAAAAATAACTCAACTTCAGAAGATTAAAAAGCTGCCTGGTAACAGTAACGTGTATTCACTATTAAAATATCTTAAGGCTATAAAGTAGTAGTAGTCAAGCTATGTATTATTTGTATTCACCATTAAAGTATCTTAAGGATAGGAAGTAGTAATAGTCAAACTATGTATTATTTGAATCTATGTTATCCTTCTACCTTTGTCGCTGAACATTTTAAATAATGTCTGATAGAGCAGATCTACAGCAGGAAGCTTAATAGGGATGCCGTTTCCATAACAACAAATAGGATTTGAACAAAAACACAATACTCAATGGTTACTGTTCTTCACAGCACATAAAAGCAGTTATTCAGAATTACAAGCAGCATGACATTGAAAAAATAAATTAAGGCAAAGGGTGCTAACAATTCTATTTCATATTTAGTAAACGTTTAACTCATAAATACTTGAGGGACAGCTATAAGAGCCCAGAAATTAACTGCATTGTTTATGTCAAGCTAAATCATGACCTGAGAGAGGAGATGGTTGGGTTTTTTTCCTAATGTAAAATTAAATGAAAAGACACTAACAGTCAGACAAGCCACAGAAACAAACCATCTAGTTAGGTTTAAATTGGCTCACACAACAAATAAATAAAAGGTCTAATTCTGCCTTCACTGAGAGTCTTTATTTTTAACTTTCTAATTTGCGCACATGCAAAAGACTGTTCAGATTTGGTCTGTATCTTTCTATTTTATGATTTCGATCAATTACATTATACTCTGTACCCTTTGTTTTATTCTGAACATGCTAGGATTTTCTACATAATTTTGCCTCTAAAGTATATATTTTTCTTTTCTTTCCAAAATTCAAAATTTAAGTTTAAATATAAATTTAAATTAATACTGTGCATTGACCAAAGTTGATGGGAAATTAAAATAAGAATATTTCAGTACCATATGCAGTCCTTCTACTTCTTTGGGGTTTTTTAGGGAATAATATTTATGTTGAATTGGTAAATAAAATGACACAGGGTACATCTCTGCAGTATAACTTTTATTTTCTATCTTAAGTATTGTGAAATGCACAGGTCAGATGGAAACTTGAGTTTGTAAGCGTAATAAGATCTGACTCATTAGACATCTCCCAGTGTGGATTTCGGAAATGCAGCCTACTTGGATGACTAATGTCATACTGCTACATCACAACTAAAGTGGTCACATCCTTAGTGACATTTGAGGGCAGTTTGATATGAAAAAGAGAATATTCAGTATTTCTTCAATTATAGAGAAATGCCTGCTACTACTGTGGCTTCATTAGAACATAGAATTTAAAGTGTATACTTTTCGCTATGATTTCACCTGATAATTATGGGTAAGAAGAAATTGACCATTTTACAAAACTGACTTGTTCGGCACTCAGCTTGAGGAAAAATGTGGAGAAGTTCTCAGAAAGTTACCAAGTTCTTAAAAAAAAAAAAAGGAAGCTTTTGTATAAATGGATTGCAATTAAATCTTTTATGATACTAACCATGACTTGTTTATTCTTACTGTGTTTCTACCTTCAAAATTGCTTTCTGCCTTATTTTCTTCATATGCAATATAGCATGCTTGCATTAAAAAAACCTTCTTGATATCCAAGCGGTCTATTCATTATAGATGTTCCTGTCAGTGCAATATGGAGTTGCACGAGAACAGATAATCAAGAACAGATAATCAGGAATTAGAACTATGAAAAGTAGAAAAAGTACCATGTCCAGATAAATTATATTCCCCGATCGTAAAGGAAATAGCAAGAAGAAATAAAAGAGCACCTGATTTTGAATAGTGATGTTGTTTTAAACAAAGGCAATGAATTATATCCACAGGATATGAATGCTGTGAGATACATCATAAAATTATATCCATTTAAGAAATAGATCGAGGTATTTATGAGGCTTTTTTCAGAGGTATGAATGACTAGGAGACATAAAATTTTGGAAGATTATAATTTAATATAGGTATCTCAAAATTCAGATGTTTACCACAATTCTCTGATTTTAGCAAGGCAGTTTACATATTACCACATGGAATCCTGACCACAAAAGCCAATAATCTGGCATTAAGATTATTGACAGTGATCAATTTTTATTCAATGTAAAGTAAAAGATTCTTCTGTTAACAAGTGGAATGTGATAAGGACTAAAGTACTAGCAAATCATATTTCCATCCTATATCTCTCACGTCAAGATTATGTGAAATTTAAAACATTTGTGAGAAAAGCTTGTGGGTTTACATGCAGAGAAAATTAGAACAGAAAAAATGGAGAAGGACAACTAGCAAAGCCTATTCAAACTATTGAAAAATCTTAGCAAATATAGTATGCACCATATAAAGCAGATAAAAAGAAAGTAACAACTCAGGTCATAAGAATAAAGATGAATTAGTAGCATTTAATTTTTAAAAAGAGTGAAACTCCATTTGTGTGGCAAAGTTTTGCTAGTGGGGGGTTACTGGAGCACCTTCTGTGAGAAGATGTAGAATCTTACCCTGCACCTGACAAAGTCCATGCCAGCCAGCTTCATGACACATACAACTAAGGCCAAGCCCACCAGAGACAGTGGTAGCCCATGTGGGATAACATAATTAAAAATGGGGAAAAAACGAAAAACACTGAGAGCGATTGCAGCCAGAGAGAGGAGTAAGATTATAGAAGATGAACATCTCTGCAGATACTAAGGTCAGTGATGAAGGAGGGGGAGGAGGTGGTCCGGATACTGGATCAGAGATTCCACTGCAACCTGTGGAGAGGACCATGGTGAGGCAGGCTTTCCCCCCGCAGCCCATGTCCACATTTGAGCAGATATTCACCTACAGCCTGCCAGAGTAGGTAGAAGCACCTGAAGGAGGTTGTGAGGAGGTAAGTGAGTAGACGAATGCAGCCCCTCTGCCTCAGAGGAAGTGGAAGACTAGAGTGAGGTGATCAACTGCACGCCTTGAGACTGCCTCTGTTAGGCAAGAGAGAAGGGTAGTTGTGGTAGGTGATTCCCTCCTCAGGGGGAAGGAGGGCCTACATGCAGGGAAGTGTGCTGCCTCCCTGGAGCCCGAGTCAGAGACATCGCCAGAAGGCTCCCAGGGCTGGTGAGATCCTCTGACTACTACCCACTATTGATAGTTCAAGCAGGCAGGGATGCAGTCACACAGTGTAGCCTGCAAGCTATCAAAAGGGAATTCCAGGACCTAGGGCACTTTGTTGAGGGAGGGGGAGCTCAAATGATATTTTCCTCTATCCCTATTAGTGGGATGAGGGGTTTGGAGCAGGTTAGGAGAACCCAGGAGTTGAACGAGTGGCTGAAAGGCTGGTGCCGGCATAGGAACTTTGGGTTCTTTGACCAAGGGATAGTGTACTCAGCTCCTGGTATGATGACTGTTGACAGGGCTCACCTGTCCCCAAGGGGAAAGCGGATCCTTGCCCAGGAGATGGCAGGGCTCATTGAGTGAGCTTTAAACTAGTTAGGAAGGGGGAGGGGATATCACGAAGGCTGCTGGGGTCAGGCAAGTGCTTCAGGAGACACAACGAGAGTTGATGGTGGAAGAAGGTAAATGACAACAGCACAGGGACAGACTTGGGGATGTTCCACATGATAGTAGGGAAAATACTGGGGATTACCCTGAGGACTCCTCAGTGGAGCCACCATTGCCCATCCCCTGTCGCAAATCTCCTGTTGAGGAGATGTGACCTGTTGAGGATACCTGCATCTGCTGCCCCCCTAAAGTGCCTATATATGAATGCTCATAGCATGGGAAATAAACAGGAAGAGTTAGAGATCTTTGTGTGGTAGCAGGGCCACGATCTCATTGCAATCACAGAGATGTGGTGGGACAGCCTGGATGACTGGCACGCTGTCATGGATGGCTGTATGCTTTTTAGGAAAGACAGGCTAGGGAGGTGAGGGGGAGGAGTTGCTTTTTATGTGAGAGAGCACCTAGAATGTATTGAGCTCCACCTGGGGAAGGATGAACCATCAGTTGAGTGCTTGTGGGTAAGAATCAAGGGGCAGGCAAGTGTGAGTGACACTTTTGTGGGTGTGTACTACAGGTCCCCTGATCAAGAGGAGCAAGTTGCTAGTGCATTCTACGAGCAGCTAGAAGTAGCCTCGAGATCCCAGGCGCTGGCCCTTATGGGGGACTTCAATTACCCAGATATTTGCTGGGCAAGCAAAAGGGCCAGTTGTATGCAGTCTAGACAATTTCTGCAGTGTGTAGGGGACAATTTCCTGCTACAGATGATGCATCCACATGTGCTGAGGGAGCTGGTGGAAGTGATTGCTGAGCCGCTCTCTATCATCTTCAATAGGTCTTGGAGGACAGGAGAAGTGCCTGAGGACTGGAGGATAGCCAATGTCACTCCAGTCTTTAAAAAGGGCAAGACAGAGGATCCTAGCAACTATAGGCCAGTCAGCCTCACTTCTGTCCCTGGAAAGGTAATGGAACAGCTTGTTCTGGATGCCATCTCCAAGCAATTGGAAGAGAAGAAGGTCATGAGGAGTAGTCAGCATGGATTCACCAAGGGGAGATCATGCTTGACCAATCTCATAGCCTTCTATGATGTCATCACTGGCTGGGTAGATGGAGTGAGAGTAGTGGATGTCATCTACCTTGACTTCAGCAAGGGTTTTGATATTGTCTCCCATGGTATCCTGATAGCAAAGCTGAGAGAGCATGGGATAGATGAGTGGACAGTGAGGTGGGTTGAGAATTGGCTGTCGGACCGAGCCCACAGGGTGGTGATCAGTGGAGCAGAGTCTGACTGGAGACCTGTGGCTAGGAGTGTTCCCCAGGGCTCGGTGTTGGGCCCAGTTCTTTTTAATATCTTCATTGACAACCTTGATGAGGGAATAGCATCCACCCTCAGCAAGTACACCGATGATACAAAGCTGGGAGGAGTAGCTGACACGCAGGAACACTATTCTGCCATCCAGAGAGACCTGGACAGGCTGGAGAGCTGGGCAGGGAGAAACCAAGTGAGGTTCATCAACAGCAAGTGTAGAGTCTTGCACCTGGGAAGGAATAACCGCTTGAATTGGTACAGGCTGGGGGATGACCTGCTGGAGAAGAGCTCAGTGGAGAAGGACCTGGGGGTTCTGGTTGATGACAGGTTGGCCATGAGCCAGCAGTGTGCCCTGGTGGGGCAGATTCAATGGGATCCTGCGGTGCATCAGGAGGAGTGTGGCCAGCAGGTCAAAGGAGGCTGAGTGAGCTGAGACTGTTAAGCCTAGAGAAAAGAAGACTAAGGAGGGACCTAATTAATGTTTATAAATATCTTAAGTATGGGATACATGAGGAAATGGCCAACCCCTTTTCAGTGGTCTGTGCAGACAGGACAAGGGGCAATGGCTGCAAGTTGGAGCACAGGAAGTTCCACACCCACCTGCGGAAGAACTTTTTCACAGTGAGGGTGACAGAGCACTGGGACAGGCTGCCCAGGGAGGTGGTGGAGTCTCCTTCTCTGGAGATATTCAAGACCTGGAGAAGCTGGTGGAGAATGGTGTCCTGTAGAGTGACTCCATGTTGAATCAGGGGAAGAGTGTGAGGATCCATGCTCCTGAAGAGAAAGGAGCAGCAGAGACAATATGTGATGAAATGACAGCAACCCTTATTCCCTGTCACCCTGTGCCACTGTGGGGGAGGATGTAAAGAAATCGAGAATGGAGTTTATTCTGGGAAGATGGGAGGGTGTAGGAGGAGGTGATTTAAGATTTGGTTTTATTTCTTGTGACTCAATTCTGATTTGACTGGTAATAAATTTAATTAATTTTTCCAATTTGAGTCTGTTTTGTCCATGACAATGATTGGTGAGTGATCCCTCCCTGTACTTTTCTCAATCCATGAGCCTTTTGTTTTATTTTCCCTCCCCTGTCCATGTGAAGAAGGGAGTAAAAGAGCAGCCTTGGTAGGCACTTGTTGTCCTGCCTGGTTAAATCCTCCACAAGTGTCTTGAACGCTACTCATGTTGCTATAAATGAAAATATACCATTGAGCCCTTTGACTCAATACACTTGTCACATAATGAGTATCCTAGCAAAAAAGAAGATAAATAAGAAGACTAATATTAAAGGCAAAACCAAAGCCAAACTCAGTGCATTTTATTTATTTTAAGAAAAACATAAAGAGTGGGCCAGAAAGTTTGAAAGATGTGAAAAATATCTTTTTTCTTTTTTTTACGTGCTACTTAAAGACTAATCTAATCGTTCAACTACAAAGTTCTGTGAATTTTTTCATACACCTTCTTGACAGAATATATGTAGGAAATGGGATGCTGTGGTAAATAGCTTACTAAAATTCACAGCTGAAAAAACCCAAACACCTAAAAAATACTCTCAAAACCTGGAAAACTGCAATTGGACTATCCCTTGAATTTCTCATCTAAACTTCTAAACAGTACATAATAGTAGGGTCGTAAACCACCAGTTTGATATGTATCCACTTTATGTGAAACTAAGCAGGAGTAAGAGTAAGATACTTGCTTTTCCATTAGGTATATAACCATCAAGATTAAAGGTCTCAGTGAAATTCATGGCAGATGTGCAGAACCATTATAATATTTCATGAATGACTTTCACACAACTTTAATGTAGTCACTTGACATTGTCTGAACTTTCTGTTAAAGAATATATAGCGGTTTCATTCAATGTGGAATTGGATAAGACAAGATTCCTATTTTCGCTTAACAGTTTTAACCAGCAGATTTTAACACCTGAACTTCTACCAATTAATTTTGACAAAATAAAACAAAATCTCTGAACCAAATCTCAGGAGACCACATAAAATTACTAGCCACCACTAGAAGAGAGAGAAAAAATATTCCTAATAACAAGATTTTACATAATTATTCCTAATAAAATGCCTACTGCCATTCCCTGCCCCCCCCCCCCCAAAAAAAAACAAACATGAAAAATTAGTCACATTGCTCAAAGGATAAAAAAATGAAATCATAACACTTATCATCCAGCTGTAGTTACTACATGCTCTTAAGTATAAAATCACATACTTCAAAAAGAACTTGAAAGTGTAACTTATTAATAAAAGCGTAGATGAATATTTTATATGAGAAAGTTTTTAAATATAGATAAAAGAAAGTGATACTAAAAACATGATACTTGAAATCCAGGAGTCTAATAAAAACCACTGTTCCTGAAGTGGTGACTATTTCTTGCATAGTTACTGTAGAATCCAGATTTAAGCTTGCATATGTCCACATAAATCACAGATGTTTTACCATGTAAAGAAATAAATGTACTGTGTTTAAAGCAGTTTATTCACTGGGGGTATGAGGGCCGAGTGAGTGGGGAGTGTCGGGGAAGAAAAAACATCATGGTAAGTATTCAAAATGCTAAAACCTGCAATGAAAATCTTCTCACGTACCAAGTGATTTTCACAGAGAACACGAAAGAACAGTGTATTTGGGAAATATACCCTAGAACTGCAAAATAGTGGTCCAAAAAAAAAAAAAAAGGATGGCAAAAGAACAAATTTTCTTAAAAATACAAATATGCAAAATCAAAGCCAAATAGCATATTTTAAAAAATAAAAGAATATAAAAAACCATCCGGCAAGAGTTATACAGTTTCAATACTTTACTGGTTTGCAGTAAGTTTGGAAAACGAAAAGAAAAACTAAAGAACAACTGTATCCTGACAGCTCTATGATTAAGAAGATAGGGACATTATGAAAAACATAGCATAAGGACTGAAAATTGTACTCCCATCCTGCTGCACAACAGAAATTTCAAAACAAAAGTATATTGATATATTGGCACACTATAACAGTAACAGAAGATCAAGCATAAAGATAACATGAAAAGTGCAGAAACCAAAAGCCAGGTTGGGAATTTTACATAATCATATGTTTTATCTAGAATACTTTATTCAACTCTTGAAAGAAAGACAGGTCTACTCTTTTTTTCTTTTCTTATTCGGAAAGATTTAAAAAAAAAAGGCTGCTTAATTTGAAAAAGAAAATGGACAGTCAAGACCATACCTATTTAATTATGAACACATTCTTTTATAGGAGCAATGGAGGCAACCCTAAGATTAAGCTAACTTCAGATAGTATAGTGATGAAAAGAACTGTCCCAATATAATTGTTCATGATAACAAGTCTATATTAAAATACACAGGATGTATCCTACCGTCTGGTTCTTGTCCTTAACATTTTGGCTAAACAGCTTTGCAGTTTATTGTCTAACCTCACAATCTTCCACTGTCATCCATTATGTGTCTATTGCTGAGGTGACGTCTGTTTTAAGGAAACGGAAGCAGCAGATGCTGGCAGGTGATTCTCTGCCTCTGCTTGGTTTATAGCTTTCACAGAACTGCTGGTTAGAGGTGACATGAATGTGCAACCAACCCTTTATCCCCCTTCAGTAGAAGGTGAAAAATCTTCCTATTACATAGAATGTAGGGGTTTATACAGATATATCTTGGAAGGAGGCAAATTAAAAGATTGGATAAAACATTTAAACTGGCTCACATCAGAATACTAATTCAGTAGCTAATCACTAAATGTACGCTGCATTTTTGGGAATTACAGAATTTTTTAGTTTGTGGGGTTTTTTTAAGTTTGGTGTTTATGTTATAAAAGACAGTGAAAAAATTCTTCAGTTTTAATTCAAAAGGTCAAATCTCAGGGTACAATATAGATGAAGGAGTCTTACAATCAGGACTGAATCATTTTCTTGTAAAAAGAATACTGGGGTTTGTGTTCAGATCCAACTTTGAACTTTATTGTGGAGAAAATTGAATCCAGTTACCCAATTTTGCCTCACCTTCTACTGGGACTTTTCTCACCACTGAAAAAAAACAACCAAACAACAAACCCCCCAAAATGAAAGCACAACAAATAAATCAAGCAATTTGTTAGGAATTTAAATATTGCATAAGTGACAACTAAAATGATCCATCAAATAGGTTTTTTTAAAATTTTAAAAGAAAGAGTTGACAAGCATTTTTGCAATAAATATTTGATTCTTTGGGGGTGTTTTTGAAATATTTTTTAAAAGTCGAGCTTTTATTTATTTATCTTTTATTTGTTTACCTATTATTTTCTGAATAGCCTTAGGTAGCTGCGGGAATTTTATACATCTATCTCTAGTATTTCTGATTATTTTCCTTAGTTCTGTTTTATACCTCCTAATATAAAGTAGGAGAAGAAAAATAAATGCAAATTAAATGACACAGGCTTTTAAAAGTAAAATAGGTAATTCCTTTTTTGTCTTTGTATAGGGTTTATTTTCTCCAGAAAACATATATTATACGTCTCTTTACAAGTTTCAACACAATCCAAGCAGCTTCCATATTCACTATTTGAAAACAACCTATGATTTACAAAACTGCATTGAATCATATGCAATTAACAGTAGATTTGCCAGTAGCTCTTGCAGCCTGAAATTTGTCTCCAAACATGACAAACAAAAACTATTAATTGTTGAGTAGTTTGGAGATAAAAATACTCATTTATTTATTTATTTCCTTGTCCATATCTTGGCAGGCAGACTTGTCTACTTCACAAAGTCAAAATGAAGAGCCTCTCTACTCAGATTCAAATCTGAAAGGATTAGGGGACTAGAACATCTCTCTTATGAAGAGACACTGAGGGATTTGGGACTTTTTAGCCTAGAGAAGAGATGACAGAGGGAGGATCTTATCAATGGTGCTAAATACTTGAGGATTGAAAGTCAGGAGGATGGGGTCAAACTTTTTTCAGTAGTGCCCAGTGACAGGGCATGAGACAGCGGGCATAAACTTGAACACAGGAAGTTCCACCTAAACACAAGGAGGAAATTCTTTACTGAGGGTGGCAGAGCACTTGGAACTGGCTACCCAAAAACATCTGTGGAGTCTCCATCTCTGGAGATATTAAAAACTTGCCTGGGTGCTGTCTTGTGCAGCCTGCTCTAGGTGACCCTGCTCTGGAAGGAGCAGGACTAGAGGACCTCCAGAGGTTCCTTCCAATCCCTGTCATTCTATGATTCCATGATTCCAAGTGATATATTGTGCATGATTTTCAAAGGTGAAAGATGAAAAATATTCTGAAAATTCATCTAGGATCAAAAATCCTTTTTGCTTTGTTTTTTTTTTTTTTTTTTTTCCCAGCTATAAATATGCTTACAATATGCATGTATAAATAACTGATAGAGCTCGCTGTAATGGAACAGAGAAAACTTTATATGTTGGCTAACCACTCTGCATTTTCAAATGGAAATTAAAAATATGAATGTTTTCTAATTTGCTGCAATAGAGACTGTTAAAGTTCATCTTTCAAGATATTACTGCTAAATTGAAAGTATAGCCTAAATCAGTTTTCCAGACTGTGATGAAATTTTTTAGCTTTAGGAATAATGGTTTCATAGCTCTTCCCTGGGGCCACTCAGAAGCAAATGAGTTTAAAATTTTTGGAATGCATTACATATCTGAGAAAAAAATGCATGGTGTTTTGGTTACAGCTGTAAAATAAATTTTGGTTGACTTGGAAGCAAAGGTTAGTTTCCTATCATCTTGCATTTTGGAAATGATTCCACCTCACTTCTGAGTACCAGACTTTAAGGGCAAACTTTTAAAAATATTCTGGCTGACTCCTGCAAATACTACATTTTTCTCAGCAGTTTTGTGAGACATGAATCATCAAGCCATCTTTAGACATGAATGTGACACAAATACAGTTATGGAAAACACCACCTGGCCTGCCATGCTACCTAGCCTGGGACATCCTGCCCTGTGCTGTCCTAGGGGAGTCCTCACCTCTCCTGGGTCATCACCACAACTCCCTAGCATCTTCACTGGTGCTTAAATCTCAGTGAAGGACATCTCTTTAGCTGGGCTGCAAATACAGAAGCCTGATGCTCAGAGAAAGTCTGGGTCTGATTCAGATGAAAGTAAAAGTTGCACATGAGCTTATAAGCAGCACTTCTATAGATATATTTTATTTCTTTTGGATTTAGATTAAACATTCCCAATGAATAAATGAATTTTTTTGAGTAGAAATTGAGGCCATTTGATTGTAAAATTTATTAAACAACCAGAGCAATTTGTTTAGTCAGTCATATCAATCTGAGAGATAAGAAGCAAAATTAATCAAGCTTAAGCCTTATTATGCATATTTCTCTCTTAGAGTTTCAAAAGGACTTCTGTAGTACTGCATGAATATTAACTATTTAAGTAATAAAATAAATAAGTAAAGGAGGTAATACCAAAGCAGGAGGAGAATGGACAGAATCAAAACATAGTTTTATAATTACATAAAGGTTGAAGACGGATAGGAGCATGTTTTGGTCCAAAGTTGGAGCTGCCCAGAGATTCACATCTATTAAATCAGTAGTTATACAGAGCTCTTTATGGACACAGATGTCCTTTTTAATAATTCATCCCTGTGTCTCAAAACGAATGCACCCTTTACATTACATACTGTCCATGTGACTATCTGGATTTTATTTCAGTTTCATGCTTAGTAACAGCCTCTTAAGCAGTTAAGTCATTGTCTTCATTTTCACCTTCTCTGAAGTTCAAGTCATCTCACTTTCAGTGTTCTCTGTTCAAAAGAGAGTACTGATAGCCATCTTCCTTTCACAGATCCTTGTTCATCACCCAGCAATATACTTAGCATAATAATTTCTTAAGGTGTCTAGAAAAATCTGGACACTATTCATCATAAATTTTGAATAAAAGTTCTTTCTGTTTTCACTTCTTTTCGTGTTATTTTTACTCCAACCTTTCTTCTGAGCCACATGTATTAAAAGGGAGATGTCTCTACAGTGAGTATTTGCCATTCATGTCATATAACAAGGTACTACATGTGCATCTGTATGTCATAGCATCTGAATAAATCTTATGGGTATTATGGAAAAAATCTTTGTCTCAAATAATGTGAAGATGATTAGAGTCTTTGATTTACAACCACCTTGTTCTTTCCTGTCCATCTGTTTCAGGGTTTGTTTTGGATTTTATTTTAATGTGCTGGAGGGAAAAAAAAAAACCCAAAACCAAACCACCCCACAAAAAAAACCAAAAAAAAAAAAAAAACCCAAACCAAACCAAAAAAAACAAACCCAAGGAATCCTGTCTTTGAAAACTGTTCATTTAACATAGGAGTAGTATTTAAGATTTAGAGCTTTGCCACTAGTTTTTTTTCCAGAAGTGGCTGATTCATTTAATTCTTCACCTATGATTTTACCTTTCAAACTATAAAAACACCTGTCCTTTATTTTTGTTTGTGTGTGTGTGCGTGTGTGTGCTGGTTTTGGGTTTTTTTGACTGACACATTCATATTTTCATGGTAATGAAGATTATCCTTTTTTTTTTTTAACAACAGTTTGAGAAATGCAGTCTTTGTTTCCTTTATTGTCACATTTCCTCATAAATTGAATGGCGTCTTAGATAAGAGTTTGAATTTAGGACATTTCATACAAACTTCATACAAAAAAAGTCTCCTGAGATTCTGCTTTAAATCAATTTTTTTATGTTTCTGGAAGTAGCATTGTTTCGGGGCATTGAGTGGATTTTTTTTTTCTTTGATGTTGTGTTTATGTCTTTCTGGTTTGAATCAACTTTTTCTCGGGACACTGCTATTCTACTTCACTTCTAAACAATCTTTTGTTTGAAAGAAAAAAATAGTCACCTTCCTGTCTTCCTACTGGAATCTTAAGTTCAATCTTTGTCAGTTTTGTCCTGTCAATTTTTTAAACTTAAAACTAATGGGAGTAGAGTAAGTCTACAGGAGAAAGAATAAATGCCTTGTTCTTTCCTATTCCATAGTCCTCTTAGGCTAAGAACAACAAAAAGTGAGTATAGAGGTTTCAGTGATCACCCTTTAACTTCAGGTTTAATTTATGAAGGGTAAGAAAATAAGAGCCATCAGTAGTATGTATGGACATCATTAAAACATGTTCTAGATAGTTATTTGCTGTAGCAAGATGTAGCCTGACCTACATTGGCAACAAAAAAAGTTTACCACCTCTTCAAACATCCAATCATTTTTAAAACTACATGTAAATGGAACCTTAATATTACTTGAGGTTGCTGCAGTACAAGTGATTAACGTTCACACAATATCACCCTATCATACCATTCTGTAATATCCAGCTTGAAAGAAGGGATAATATGACTAAAACCTTCACCTTCTCTTTCCTATTTACAAGGCCTTTCCAGCTGCTTTTCAGACAAGAGTACCTTAATCAAGTTACTTCCTTAAACCACACAGGGACCAAACACACCTCAGAAGTTCTACAAAGCTCTTTGGGACATCTGTACAGATCAATATATGTGTTCTTATAGTCTCCTCTAGTAAAGAAGCTTATAGTCAAAGATTTGATCATGAGGAACACGTAACAGTGGCTTCTGTTAAAGGCACATGCAGTCTCACTTCTCTAAGACATCCTGACGCTTCTTCTTGCATAAACTGAAATTTATTTTTTCCTCTAGAGCAGCTCTGACTGTAAAAGTCTAAGGAGCTCCAAGATTTGTAATGTTCTAGGGAGTTCTATTGCTAATAATTTCAGATATTAATTAATGTAATGTTAAAATACGGTAATCAATTCAGTAAGAATTGTTGGGAAATAAAATTTTCTTTGCAACATAGAATCTGTGCTACTCCTTTAAATACCATTTCAAAGAAGCTCACTCACAGTGCAAAAAAATGTTGACATGATCCCTCTTTAGCAAATTCATGCTAAATGTCTTTTACCGAATTAATATTGAATTCCAAGAGCTGAGAAGGTTTGATCAATTTCAGCCACTTATATTTAAGGTTGAGTTAATTATTTTAGGGAGCTGATATTAATTAAATTTTTTGGTCTTAGTTTTAGGAACAAAATTTTGGACTATAGCAGCGTGTAAATTGTTCTGTTGAATTTCATTATGAAAAAGATCCACCACTTCCTAATTGACTGGGTATTAGTAAAACAACCTAAGAGAATTAGACTTTGTTAAAGTACTCTCAGATGTTTTTGCTGGTCACTGCACTGTTTTCAGTAGAAAATCAGACATTCAAACTGCTCACAGATGAGAAACAAATGAGAATGAAGAATTCTAATTACCTAATCAGATAGATTCCAGAGACCTATAATTAGAACTTATTGGAATAATTTTTAATAAATGAAATTGATTATGCCCAAGGATGTTTTCACAAGCTGTGTGTGACAATTTGAGATAAGTTTGTTGTTATTTGAAAATCCTAAAGGCCAGAATGGATCTGAGAAACTTTTGAGTCAACCCCTAACAGACATCATGTGGGAAATGTTTTCTTTCAGTTTTAGTACAAAGATTCCTAGAGAAACAGAAGGCTGTTTCAAGTAGGAAGCTGGAAGGCCTAAAGCAAACTTTCACAACTCAGGTAACATTAGCTGATGAAGGCAGAGAAACTAGTTGAGGTGATTAAATGGGACTCTGCAAAAGAGGAGGAATACAGAGAATTTATTTGGTATTTGCAGGAGGTGTTTTATGTTTTCACGCCTGCTGTGTGGGACATGAGGAGGCCTATCCAAAGGTACTTTGTCGTGCTGAGAAACAATATATTTTTAGCTAGCTCCAAGGGGATCATCTTATAACATCAATATGGGTAAACAGATTTTAGTGGCTAAAGGAACACCCTAATATTTGCACATCCTTTCATAGCAACCATTTAGACAGGCTGGATGCAAATGCGGTTCTGTCATAAGCAGAAATCTGTTGGAACAAATGTAATATGATTTCTTTGATGGCCAGCTGCACAGACTTTTTTTTTTAATCTTTTTTAAACCCCTATGCATTAAAAATTGTTTGCAAAGGGATATTAGGGAAGAGTCAGATAATAATGCTTCTTACCCAGGTTCCAATGGTCAAATTCTAGTCATGTGCTTTAGTGTTATTGTGTTCGAAGTCTGATAGATATATGTGACGCAATAGGTATTTGATATGAAGAGTTTATATTTTGGGTCTGTTGCGATTTAAGAGATGATCCTCTCTTTAGTTGTTTGGACAACTGATGTTTTGTATGCAGATAATTAAACCTGTATAAGATCTACAACTAATGAGTTCAAAACAAGTTTGAATTAAATGCCAAGATAGCTAACATATTCTGGAGGGTCCAATGTTACACTGAAACATTGACACCTCTGCGTTGAAGAGTTCTGATGAATTTCACTGTCTTCCTTACTTCTGTTGTAAGTATATAACAGGAATAAAGAGTTAAGGTTTATCTCTACAATGCTAAGGTTAAAAATGGTTGTAATGATTCTTCTCTCCAGTCTGCTTCTGTGAAGATTATATTCTGATGACCACCAGCAAATACTGATGCAAAAGTGCCACATTTCACTGTTTCTGAAAGGTAAATTTTGCCCATCAAGATTAAGATACTAGATCTGTGGTATTACTAACTATGTTTTGAATCATTGACATAAGAAACTGAAGAAGTTTGCTTCTGGAATGATGATGCTTCTAACTGGGAGAAAGGATTCCCTCGCAAGTGCTCAAATCCCCTCACTGTAAGAAAACCCACATGGATATAATGTAACATTCTAAAATAATATTGCCTAGTTTAAATACAAAGAAAGTCTATTTCTATAGCTGCTTCATTTTGCTTTTAATTGCAGATCCCAGAAATAAGAACCATGGTGACAAAATGTAAAGATTGTTCTGAATCCAGAAGCATGGAGTCTGAGCCCTTTTTTGCAGAAGTGCTGAAAGCTGGTCACTGTCTACCCCAATGCAAGCAAGTTCATCTAGGCTAAGAACTCCAAGGCACCGGGCTGTAGTACTGACTGCATAGACTTGCCACATATTGGTGTCTACAAGAAACTGACACACTTTAATTGAGCTAACCAGGTTTTGAAACTCATGTTTTGTGCAGATAAAAGAGGAAATATCAACCTATAAGGAGTAGACACTGTTGGGCAGGTTGATATTCTCATGACACTTAATGTCAGATAATCCAAATCCAGTGAGACATCTTTCTTGCTAATGCAAATGCTGAGGATGTCAACAATACAGAATGAATCCTATGAGGGTAGATTGAGGAACGTGATGCACATAAACAAGAATTCATTAACTGTCTATATAAACTAGATATTGTGTAACTGTAGAGTTATATTGGTGTATTCCAGCATTGACTCTTGCTTGACTCATTTAGATTACTATCAGGGCCGTTAGAAAACTAACAAATTATTCCATTCAACAGATCCCGATAAAGCATCTGGTTAAGTGGGACAACGCCCAAGCTAATAGCTGTGACAAAGCTAATTTCAGGCTTTGGATAAAGTTACCCAGCTGTTTTGCCAAAACTCAACAGTTAATAAATTATAATATAGAAAAAACTCTAAGATTTGGTAGTTTTCAATGAATTATTAATAAGGAGAAATAGTTCAGCTCTAAATAAATTATACTATAGATAAATGTGATTATTGATTTCTGAAGCTTTGTTGCTGCTTTTAAAAACAAGAATATTTTGTTTAAGATTATCTGGTCTCCCTATCCACAAATCATAGTTCATGGCAGGAAACAGCAGTAGTAAGCGAGGTCTGATGAGTTGTTATAGTTGGAAACAGCTGACATTGAAAGATAGAATGATAGAATCCAAGTAGAAGTAAGTAAGAAAAGATTCATTTAGATGGAGAATATCGAAGAGTGCTGAAAGACCTGAAAATGTTTCTCTTGGATTGGGTTGTGAGCTATGGCCACAGCCCTAGTGTGCACAATTCCCTCCTCTCTGTTTCTTGATTTCAAAGAAAAAGAAAACTTGACATGAAAACCAGAGAATAGATATTTTAGCCACGTCCCTGAAGAATTCCTGGACAAGGACTGCATTCCTCACTGTGACTCTACAGGCTAGACATAGCTGCACACACCAGAATGGTCAAAAAGCAAAGGATCCCTCTATCTCATAGAGAAAAATTATCTACATGAGCATGATTTTTCTCTTGAAATTAAAATATCAGCTTAGTTCTTGAGGTTTTCTTTAACATGCATTTTCATAGAATAGAATCAGTGAATCATAGAATGGTTTTGTTTGGAAAAGACTTTCAGAATCATTGAGTCCAACCATCTATCCAGCCCTACTAGGTCCAACATTAGACCATGTCACCAAGTACAACAACTACTTTTCTTTTAAACAGCTCCAGAGATTATGACTCAACCATCTCCTTGAGCAGCCTTTTCCAGTATCTGACAACCTTTTCAGTAAAGACATTTTCCCTAATATCCAACCTAAGCTTCCCCTGATGATAATGATTTCTCCTTGTCCTGTCACACCAACCCTCACCTCACTAAAAATACATTTTAGGTAGCTGTAGAGAGCAATAAGGTCTCCTCTCAGTCTCATTTTCGCTTGACAAAACAATCTCTCTCCTTCAGCTGCTCCTCACAAGACTTGTCTTCCAAACCCTTCACTGGCTTTGTAGCCTTTGTCCGGACTCAAGCATCTAGATGTCCTTCTTGCAGTGAGGACCCCAAAACTGAACTCAGTACCTGAGCTGTGGACTCACTAGCACTGAGTACAGGGGAAGGATCACTTCCCTACTCCTGCTGGCCACACTGTTCCTGATGCACAGCAAGATGTCACTGGCCTTCTTTTCACCACCTGGGGACAGTGCTGGCTCATGTTCAGCCAGCTGTGGATCAACAGACCTAGGTCTCTCTCCTCCAGACAGCTCTTGAGCCAGTCCTCTCCAAGCCTGTAGATTTGCATTGACTTGTTGTGACTCAAATGCAGGACCTGGAACTTGGTCTTATTGAACCTCATACAATAGGCCTCAGTCCATTAATCAAGCCTGTCCAGGTCCCTCTGTAGAGCCTGCCTACCCTCTGGAAGGGCAACAATCCCACTAATCTTAGCATCATCTGCAAATTTACCGAGGGTGCACTCAACTCCCTCATCCATGTCATTAACCAAGACATTAAACAGAACTTGCCCCAGCACTGAGCCCTGCGGAACACCACTGGTGACCAGTCTCCAACTGGATTTAAACACAACATAAATTTCAACATGACATAAATTCAGGATTTAATTTTAGTTTTTTGTTTTTACCTGCAATGAACTCATGCCTCACAGTACTTGCAGATTTGAATTTCTAGAAATCCTGTTAATCTCTACATTATCAGTGTGATTTTTGGCTGGTCATTCCTTCTATTTTCTTTTCTAGCTAATCCACTGTCCATTTAAAAATACAAATATATAACTGCTTTTTATATAGGAACCACTTCACCGAATCTGTACAATTTTGCTTACAATATTATTTATTTGGAGACAGGCACTAGAGTGGTTAGATGCCTTATTCTCAGAAGTAAATAATGCACAGTCCTGCATAGCTCTTCAGACTGTATAAATATATACATATATATATTCAGATCACTGTTTATAAACTATGTTGAGCTGGAAATAAGGAACCAAACACTCCGATATCTGACCTTGTCGTGACAAAGTCTGTAATGAGAGCTGGGCACAGCACGACTTGAGTCTATTCCTGCGACAATTACAAGGGGACTAGGAAATGTCAGGAATAAAAACTTACTGATTTAGGTTTGTAATCATGACTGATGGAGGTCAGGTGCTGCTATGAAATGTGTCTTCACCATCAGAGAAATGCATTCCAAAACAAATTTGAGTCCTAACCCCAAAGCAAAAGAAAGCTGAATGAGTTTCAGGAAAATGATTGCAGCCAACAGAGTTAACATTGCAATTCTTAATTCATTGAGAGAGCCACTGTAATCAAATAAAGAGATGGTTTCTTACTTGTATGGACTTCTGACCAGAGGTGAAGGCCAACAGTAGGATAAACAGAAGAAAATAAGGTAGATTGAAAAGCCATGTAGCAAAATACATTTTCAGGATTAAACGCTGAGGTTCTTTACTTTGTGAAATCAGTTCACTATCATATACTTTGCTAATCCTTCGGCCTAAAACACGTAAGTGAATTTGTAGGTCAATTAGAACAAAACTGATTTAATTTCCTGGTTTTCTAATGACTTTCATTGTTTTTATTATTAGGTTTAAGTTTCTGAAGTAAATGTTGTCTTAGTTCTTTTCCACGTGAACAGATCAAGATTTTTACCATTGCAATAAATCATTTTTCCCTAACTTCTAAAGTGATGACAAATCAGAAATCAGAATGATTAATATTTGTTTTTCCTACTTCTCATTTCAAATAACTTCTAGATAATGCTCTATAATCACTTGTACTTTTTATCTGTTCTCTACAATGTAAAAAGAAAATTCCCTGGTAGAGTACCAGCAATGTTCCAGAACTTTGAAGAACACTGAAATAGGGTTTTAGACAATTTATCACAAAGAAGATGACAATGACTAAAAGAAGAATTAGAGATACTGTGATATCTTAAAAAAATTAGAGATTCTTAAACATTGTTGTGAAGGTATAAGAGAGTAGTGATGTGTCAGTTAAAAAAAAGTCTTGATTAAAGCGTGATTATCATTTATTGGACAGAAAAAGAAATATTTATTCAACTGCAGTGCTCTGTCTGGACAGGTGTCTGGTGTTAGGAACTGGTACCTATACACAGAGATAAGTTAAGAGAGTGGCTTTATGAATGATCCCGTCATTGTGAACAGCTTTCAAAGCTGCCACTAAAAGCTAACAGCTGTTTCATGGCTATCTTCATATAATTTATTGCATGAAGTATGTTTAAAGAGTTGCTTAAATTATAATTGTGTATGCAACAATGTAGATGAAGCTTTGAAATCCACCAGGGTAATCTGCCCAATAAAATTTTATCTATGAAGTGTCTATTCTGTCTCTTTTGCTTTGTCTCATCCTGATGATAGTTTGGAACACAAATATTGAGAATAATCCAAGCCGGTTTCTCCAGGAAATCTGTGACAAAATGCCTACTATCTACAGAAACCCACTGATATTTTTGTCTCATTGTGGTCCCATTTCTCTCTTAACCAACTTGCCTTCTACTGCAAACAACATGCCAATTGAGGAATACCCATAGGAATTTAAATGCACTGCAAGCTGCATTTGGAGGAAATGAAGAGTTCCCTCCCCTTCTCAACCCCTACCCCGAGTTCTTCAGAAGGAAAATCTGGAGTCAACAGCAGGAAATCACACTGAAAGGACAGGAGGAGAAAGTAGCTTAAGAGTATTTATCAGTAACCCTCATTCCACGTTAAGATCTTTTCCAATATAAAAACCTCCTACTTGCTTCCAATAAACGATCTGATCAGCTATTTTCTGATGTACTGCACTTCTTTCATTTTGCTTGAAGTGTGTCATGTCAGACTTCCTGTGTTTTCTGAGAAGCAGTGTTACACCATCCTCCATGTTATTGTTTTACTGGTCATCTGGACAATTCAACTGATGCTCCAACAATATAACAAGGTACTCTATACCAGAGGGTAAATCTAGATTTTATTCATTAAGTGGTTATTTTGTGACATTCTGGTTGAGTTTTGAAATCAAACTTGTTGCTAGAAGTTTGAGTTTTGTGAGTTCCAACCTTCCCCTCCATCCAGTAATCTATCTATCTCTCTATGGCTATGGTTGGACTTGATGATCTAAAGGGTGTTTTCCATCGTAGGTGATTCTGTGATTTGATAATCTACCCATCCATCCACCCACCTGTACATCATATACTTATATATTTTTATATATTAAATTGCAAGCAAGGCTGTTTTTCTGTGACTGAGAGCAGCAACCTCATTTTGTCAAATCTCACATAAGACAAATCAGTGAAGTGATGAGGACTCAGTTTAGGACAATTGCTTATATTTAAGCTGCAAGTGAACTCTTTTCATGTAACTTACCCAAGCTGATGGCAAATCAAATCCCTTAATGATTTAATTTTGCTATTACATCTTCCAAATAAACTTGAAGAAAAGTATTAAAGGGGGTTCTGTTTGGGTTTTTCTCACTCTTTTGGCTTTCCCTCTACAGGTCACTACTTACATTACCTATGTGGTAAATATTACGAGAAAAGTCAAGATCCTTTAACTTTGCAGTGTCTGATAGCTAGATTGACTATTGTTTGGGAATAATATAATTTTGTTTTAATTTAGACAGGGGGCCAGACCAACTAGTGTTATTTTTGTCTTCTTATACTTTAACATGTACAAATGACATGCTTCTTATAAGACAAGCAGACATGCAGTAAGGACATCTTCCAGAATGCTGTAAAAAATAATTATATTTTTTGCCAATCGAAACTAAATGTATCAATATGACAGAAAGAAAACAGGAGAGGTAGTTTAAAAATCTATAGCAAAACTTTATCATCCTTTAAGATACCAAAAACTTTCTTATAAAATGAGGAAGTTACTGAAATGTTATTCTCCAACATAAATTTCATTTGTCTTAGTTTGAAGAAATTTTAAGTCCTATGTGTATGTTAATTAGATTGTACATCTAGGACCTGATCATAGTACAGATATTTTGTTCGTTGATTTTCTCTAGGGATCTAGTTAATATTCAGCCATGTCCAATTATTAACTCTTTGTCTTCTGGTAGACATCCAGACATTGGACATTTACAAATAGTGTCATACTAAGATATCTGACATGTTCTCCTTGACTTTATTTTTTTTTTAACTTCTTTCCAGCACTGGAAAAACTAACCCTCTGTTCTGCAAATTGGAATATTTGTGAGGATCTCAAACTATCTGAAAGATGAGAACACTGTGATCTGCAGATTCTCTCACATGATGTATTTAGATTTTGCTGATATCTTTTAATTTCCACTGTAAACATTTTTTTTGTATGAAAGTCCCTTAGTGTTTTGCTGCCCATTTCAATCCAGCATTCTCTGGTTGTCTAAGTATTCTTGTTCATTTCTTGCCAATTTAAACAAACATTTTCTTCAGTTGTTTACTTTGTCCCAATCCTACACATTTCTCCTCACACTTCGATGATCACTCATTCTTCAGTTTCTTTTCCCATTTTGTTCTCAGTTTTCTTCACATCCGTTCCACTGAACTTGTACCAACAGGTTTGTTCCTTCTCTACCTGCATTTTTTTTATACTAGTGGCAAATTGATGAATAACTGCATCCAATTTTGTTGAAACCATTCATATTCTAGCTCTTTTTCCATGGTCTTCTAATTCCTAGCCGAACTTCTAATGCTGCAGCCGAACGATGATGAAACACTTTTACTGCTAATGAATAAGCTCAGCCTCTAAACTTTAAATGTATGTGTTACACTCTTGGCATGATTAGGTTTGGGTATGAGGGCTAGAACACAGAATTAGCAACATAGTAATGTAATGTGCTTGTAGTTCCTTATGAAGCTTAGACAAAGAACGAAAGTCTGAAATTGAGCTGTACAGCTCTTTGCACACCACTGAGAGTCCAGAAAAAAGCAATTCAGTGGTTTACCAGTAACACATACTGAGTGTTGAAACCTTCTCATGGTACAGAGAAGTAGAATCCTTTTCTGAATCCAGATCTTTCAGAAGAAAAAAAATAATGTGTGCATTAATACTTTTATATAGCTTGTTTCTACCTCGCATCAAGTAAACGGCCACGTTAAATGTAATCAGTAAATGTCTTCCCTTTTTCAGTAGCTGAAGTTATCATCTTCCTAATGGTGAAGGGATATATGGACATTCACCACACGGGCAGTGTGAAATCAGCTGCAAGCCAGTCCTCTTCTTAAAATTTCTGTATGGCTTTTAGACTGTACCCTAGCCAGGGACTCACTGAGTAGGGCATCACATTAGGCAGATCTGTGTCTCTGATCCATCTTGACAGAGATATTTCAAGGCAGGGAGGCAGACCAGGGTAGTGGAGAGCCATCATGCTAGCTCCCTAAAGGCAGAGATGCTATTAATTATACAATATTAGTGCCACAATCATCAACATCTATGGCAAAGACTGAGATTTACACATTTTCTGTACAACCTTTTGTAGTAAAGGAAATGCTTGTCCCTGTGGTACCAGGTGCTGAATCATCCTATGTCCAAAAGTTCAGTTTGGTATCTAACTGTTTTGTGTAAAGATTTGTTTTCCTTACATATTTTATCAGCCATAACCTGCTAGGGTTTATGCTGCTAGCCCATAGCTCTGTTACTTATCAAAGGCCTGTGCCAGAAAAAACAGTATCAGGTTTATCATTGTGCTTGGAGGAGAAAAATATCTGCACATACTGAAACTGCCAACCACTGATCAGTAGCATCTCTGAGGTCAGGATAACTAATTCTCAACAGCTGTTGAAACATTCCCCACATGTGTACAATGCCAAACCACCAAACATCATGCATGAATGCCAATAAACAAGGTTACCTGTCAGCTTTTCAATTTTCATGTATATTCTGGCCTTTCTTCTCTTTTTCATACTACTGACATTCCAGTCAGGTGTTTATTCTCAACATAACATATGTGAGGCTTGACTCAAGAAGCAATTTGTAAATTTTCCATGTTTGCTATAAAAGGCTAATAATGTGGTATAACTTCAGGTTATTTAACATGAAATTATGACACGTGTAGCTGGGTGTTATGGTGATCAGAGAGTCATAATGTCTGAACTTTCTAACATCTTTTTTTTCCAGCAGGGATTCTGAAAGGTTTAATGCTGTTTCAGAGAGACAAATTCTGTCTGTCTTCATAAGATTTAATATTTGAGAACATATGCAAGTTTGTTGCCTGAGGTTGTCAAAACATGTCTGGGTTCTGAAAATCCAGGAATTTTTAATAGCAATTTTTTTTTTTTTTTTCTAAAGGCTGGTATATATTCCAGATCAATTTATATATATATATATATTTTAAAGTTGATTTTAAGGCCAAAATGTTAAACAGTAAAATCCTAATTTGGGAAATTACTTCAATCTTGTGGAGTTCTTTGGCTTCTTTCTTCTTTAGAACTTTAAAAAAGTTCCTGGCCATTAGGTTTGTTTTGGCCTGTATAGAAACACAGTAAAATTCAAAGGATAATAAGCATGAAAGAGAAAACAGATAAATGAAGAGTTATTGAGAGCAAACCAACAAAAAAAATTGCCGTCAGACAAAAGTTGAGAGCTAGAAGACCTTACAGAAAGAAGAATATAATTTGTTTTTTTATCCAAACCACGTAACTGAAAGCAGAACATTTAAAAAGTACATTGATTTCCAAGCAAGCAGGATGAATAGTGACAGATAATTATGCTTTAACAGTCCTGGGTGTAACTGAAAATATTCTCCCTGCGGAAAACTCTTCCATTAAAAAGAAAGAGTTAAAAGAAAAAGCCAGTGTGTATATAATGCTACATTTTCAATTCTACTTTTAACCAGCTACAAACTTATTCATTAACATGATACCAAAAATTAATTTAAAAAGCAACAACAACAACAAAAAAAAAAAAAACACACCACAAAAAATCCCAAACTTGTAAAGGAAAATAGAAGAAAAATAGATATTGCTTTACCTCAGGCCAGGTTATATATGATTGCTACCATTTCAAAGGAACATTATTATTATCTAAATTGGAACGTCTAGTCATCTATGAAAAAAAAAAGTAAGCTGTATGAAATATTGTAGCAACAGCTTTGTAACAGAGCCTTAAAAATGAAGTATACTTGATAATTTCATACATGACTTGTAGCCCTCCCTAACTGTGGCAGAAAAAGAAAAATAGCATTCAGATACGTGTTTTCCTCTTCTAAAGATCCTAAAGAAGTTTTTGTGTTTAGGCAGCCTTGAAAGTTAACTCTTTCCTCTTCCTACTCTCTATGCTTTGTTTCTCATAACTTGTTTCTTGGCTTTGTCCTCTAAATTATTTTTATTCCCTTACTGGCTCTCTTCTTTACCGAACTCTGCATTGCAAACTGTCATGACTTAGAACTGGATCATGTGGCTATAAAAAATACCTGTTTCTCAGTACTACTTCTTTTACTTGTGTGTCATCTGTGGCATCCCATCTGAACCAGTTTTGTTGAGTCTTTTCAGGGATGTTTGTTTTCTGAGGCTTACAAATGTTGAGGCACAAACCTTGCATGCTTGAGTTGAAAATCATTTTGGGGGGCCAAAAGAATAGACTTTGCTATACTAGACTGCTTGGGGATAGTGTTCTGTAAGACTTGTAGCAAAATACAGGGCTTTTTTTCCCTTACTAGAAATTTATTACATAAAACAAAGGTGTAAAATCTCAGCATGAATATGCAGCAGAATTATTTAAAAAAAAAAAAAACCAAACAAGCTTAAGTCCAGGCAGAGAACAGACATATCAGGAACAAATTTTTCCACTCCACTCTTTTTGATCTGGATAAATGCATTTATTTGTTAATGATACATAATATTTGGTTAATCTTTCAGAGATCCACAAGCATTTTAATCTCTATGCTCTTACTATATACTGACCTTTAAAGCCACAAAAACTGTAGCTCAACTGGAACAGAGAAGACAGAAGACAGGCACTGTCTTCAGGGAGTCAGTGACGAACACTTTATCAGAGTTTAATTAGATTTTCCTCTTTGCATGTGAGGATTCAATATGCCTTTCACATCACACAGCATTGAAGGACTTGGCTTACATGATCTCAAAAGACTTTTTAGGGCAAGAGAAAATCAGTGAAAATACTCTGAAACACAGTAATACAAAGACAGATATTTTAAACAAGTAATTAAACATTTGATATATTGAATTCCACTGTTATTCTTGAGGTTGGGATGCTGACGCCACAGCTAACCTTATTTCTCAATTAGTTTATCTCACAGGGCTGTTTAAAGTTATGTCAGCAATGCAGGAAAAGATAAAGAAGAATAATGCTAAGTAGTATCTCTTTTGTCACTACTAGAATCAAACAAAATCACCATGATCAAGCTCTCATATCTCTAAAGTATAAGAAATTATACCCTCACAAGAATACCACAACACGCTTAGTGTGGTATCTACCTGTGGGTGATATTCTATTTGGCCTGATTTTATTCTAAAGAACAGTGACAGATTGGAGCTATAATGGAACTAATTCAAAGACAGATATTCTTTAGACATCACTTTCTTACATAAACAGTGCACTTTAAAGAATCCCAGGTGTCTTTGCAACTTTATCCTATGCATGAAATACTTATCAATAAGATTTATTGCTCTAAATGTCCTTACTACAATAAGGTCTGCTCAGTAGATCACAGTCACTGGTATTCTGGGTACACGTACATTATGTTTTATGTACTACAACCCTTGTCACTGTTGTAGTCTCTGCAGCCCTGTCTTTTTTATTAACTGAGTTCTGGTACTACAGTATTATGGCTCTCTTCTTTTCTTACAGTCTGGCAACTGCCTCCTTGAATCAAAGTTCAACTAAAGGTGGATGAGTCACCAGAAAAATTTAAATTCAAGCATTATCATTCAGACCTAGAGAAATATGCCGAAGATCATTTAGACTAAATGGAAAAAAATCCCAAAGGGCTTTGACTATATTGAATTAAAAGCTTAATTGTAAGTGAAATGAGTACACCCAAAGAGGTTTTAGTTCACTAAGGATCTAGGGAGTGAACAAATATGTCGGTGGCAAAGTCTGTCTTTATTAGTGCTATTATCTGTTCCTAGTGGTCCTCAGTACATTGTGGTGAATCTGCTTTTCTATCATTTAAATTAATAATTCCTTAGATATAATAAAATTCTGATGTCTGGCAGGACATTGTCAAAAAATATGACACCTTGTCTTGACTTATTACAGTACCTATATCACATGAAGGTAACGGAACCAAGGATGTAAACAGATTCAACACAAAAGAAAATATCTTTCCATGTCAGAAAGCAAGGTGAAAAAAGATTCTTGCCAAAGGGTATGTGAACAAAGTTTCCAGGAAAACCCAGGCAAGTTCAAGGTATAAAAATCCAATGGTGCTTACTAAGGTAAGAGAAGTAATGTTAGGCTCATGTATCCTATGAGATGAAAGTAGCTATAGATTGGGAGAGAACGAGAGAGTGGAGAGACTACCAGCTCCTGGGTGTTTTCCACTGGTAGATGGATATGTCCATTTAGGAGACCTTGCAGACCTTTGCTTCTGTATGGATCATAAGGAAAACATTACCATGATTTTTCACTTAAGTAGAATTATCTGGCTGATACTTTGGAAACATGAACATCAACTATCAGAAGCCAACATAAATCATGAGTACTAAATGAAAAATGTTACATTTTTGACAGATGAAAGTTTTCATCAAAATATCTTGTCATTTAAAGGTGGAAAATCAACTCTGGACTCTTATACTGCAATGAGATTCAATAGAAAGTACAATCTACTATGATTAAGCCTCTACCATGTAAATCAGAACTGGTGTAGAATAATCAGAATTTAGAAATAGTTGCAACAGCTTAAGGGAAGAGAGATTTTGAGTTCTGAATCAGATGAACAGCAATGCTGTATAATGAATTACAATATTGTAGGGAACAATATCAAGGAAGATTGTAATATAGTATGAACCACAGTTTCCAACACAAACTGCATATAAAATAAAGACATGACCCTTACTGACATTCTTTATTTTACCACTATTTTTTATAATCTTTTCTTTCTTATCTCATTTAATGCAGAGAGCTAGGTGTCTTTGTAGGATTAAAAATTAAATTAATAGGAAAAGAAAACTTCTGTGATGTTTGTTTAATTCACAACTATTTGTAGTCAGTAATTGGGTATTTTTTCCTTAAAATAGCCTAAAAAGTAGCCACTTTGGTCTTCCAGTTCTTTGGCCATATAAATAAATTTAAAAATGACTTAAAACCTAAAGATATCCTTTAAATTAAGCTAGAGGTCAACACCATAGGAAGAGTTTATTTCTAGAGGAAGGCAGATAAGGAGAATCAGAGAATCATAGAATCATTGAGATTGGAAGGGACCTCGAGAGATCATCGGGTCCAACCCCCCCTGCCAAAGCAGCTCCCTAGCTCATATTGCACAGATAGGTATCCAGAAGGGTCTTGAATATCTCCAGAGAAGGAGACTCCACCACCTCCCTGGGCAGCCTGTCCAAGGGCTCTGTCACCCTCACTGGGAAAATGTTCTTCCACATGTTGGTGCGGAACTTCCTGTGCTCCAACTTGAAGCCATTGCCCCTTGTCCTGTCCCCACAGACTACTGAAAAGGGGCTGGCTAATTCCCTCTGCATCCCATATTTCAGATATTCATAAACATTAATATGGTCCCCCCATAGCCTTCGCTTCTCAAGACTGAACAGTCCCAGCTCACTCAGCCTTTCCTCATAGGGGAGATGCTCCAGGCCCTTAATCATCTTTGTAGCCCTTCTCTGGACTCTCCCCAGGACATCCCTGTCTTTTTCATACCAGGGAGCCCAGAACTGGACACAATACTTCAGGTGGGGCCTGACCAGGGCAGAGTAGATGGGGAGGATCTCCTCCTTTGACCTGCTGGCCACACTCCTCCTGATGCACCCCAGGATCCCATTGGCCCTCTTAGCCCCCAGGGCACACTGCTGGCTCATGGCCAACCTGTCATCTACCAGGACCCAGGTCCTTCTCCATAGATCTCTTCTCCAGTAGCTCATCCCCCAGCGTGTACTGATTCAAACGGTTATTCCTTCCCAGGTGCAAGACTCTACACTTATTTTTATTGAACCTCATTTGGTTTCTCCCTGCCCAGCTCTCCATCCTGTCCAGGTCTCTCTGGATGGCAGCGCAGTGTTCCTGCGTGTCAGCCACTCCTCCCAGCTTTGTATCATCGGGTACTTGCTGAGGGTGGATGCTATTCCCTCATCAAGGCCCAGCCTTGTTGGTTAAAGCAAGGTCTAGTACCTGCCCTCTCCTTGTAGGCTCCTGCACCATCTGTAGCAGGAAATTGTCTCCTACACACTGCAGAAATTGTCTAGACTGCATACAACTGGCCCTGTTGCTTGCCCAGCAAATATCTGGATAATTGAAGTCCCCCATAAGGACCAGCGCCTGGGATCTCGAGGCTACTTCTAGCTGCTCGTAGAATGCACTAGCAACCCATTCCTCTTGATCAGGGGGCCTGTAGTACACACCCACAAAAGTGTCACTCACACTTGCCTGCCCCTTGATTCTTACCCACAAGCACTCAACTGATGGATCATCCTCCCGCATGTCGAGTTCAATACATTCTAGCTGCTCTCTCACATAAAAAGCAACTCCTCCCCCTCGTCTCCCTAGCCTAGCTAGGCTAGAAGGAAATAAGTTTTGAAGAGAGAATTACAAAAAGTCCAAACTTTAGCTTTTTGTATCAATTTATAAACTTTTATCTGGTACCTGTCATTAATTTGTTCTATGTCTATTGGACTGTGATATTCTGAGCCCTCTGCAGAAATATAAAAATCCCAAACAGTATTCCCAAAGAATGCTGCTCCAGCCTTCAAGAAGAGGTAGCATACAAGTTTCAGTACACATTCTTCAAACAATATGCAAGGGAACCTTGACTGGACAGGCACTGAAAAGTGGTGAAAGATAAAGCTCACTGTAACACTTGACATCCTTGCCTCTGAATTGCAGACATATACTTGAACCACTTGGTGTTTAAAGAACTGGAGGGATGGTCATTTTCAAATAGTTGCTGTCAACAGCTCAGTGTCTAAGGAGAGTCCAGGGATGACTGGCATTCCTCAGGGGGAAGTTTTGGGACCAGTGTTTAATATCTTTGTTAGGGATGTGGACAGTTGTATCAAGTGCACCCTCAGCAAGTTTACTGTCACCAAGATTGTGCTGTGGTTGACACACTGGAGGGAAGTGATGCCATCCAGAGAGATCTTGACAGGCTTGATTGGTGAGGCCCCAGCAAATTGCATGGAATTCTACATAGCCAAGTGCAAGGTCCTGCACATGGGTCAGTGCAATCCCAAGCACAAATATAGGCTGAGAATGGATTGAGAACAGCCCTGAGAAGGGTGTTTTTGGATGAGAAGCTCAACATGAGTCCATTGTATTCTCGTCTGTAACAAAAGCAGCACGACCAGCAAGTCAAGGGACGAGATTGTCCCCATCTATGACCTCTCATGAGACCCCATCTGAAGTAGTGCATTGAGCTCTAGGACTACAAAGATGACCAAAAGAAGGAATACCTCTCCTACGTGTTCAGGTCCAGGCTGGTTTAGGCTATGAGAAACTTGGTCTAGTGGAAGGTGTCTTTGGCAGGGGTGTGGAAGTACAGAGTTTGTAGCTCTGTAGGTTAGACCTGCAGTTATAGCCATAAATGCTTATGACTGACACTACATTTAGATGTTTTCACTGTGATCTATTAGGTATCTATAGGTGTGCCATTTAAGTGCAAATGTCTGTGTTCAAACAGCTATGCAGATCTAATAATTTTGGGATGAATTTCACTACATGTTTTATAATTGTCCCCATTTCATTTGACCCTTTAATTTTATGGGCATTATCATTTGAGTCTTTAATAATTTATACATTATTTATACATTATTTTATTATCAGTGAGTATCAGTTTAGTGTGTACATTGATATGGGTAAGTATGGTAATTACAGTAACATTTATTTATTACAGTAGCATTTGGCTTCAATATCTTCTTTATTGGCCTACAGTCACTTTGGTACAATATTGAAATCAGGTTTTCTAATTGTTTTAGAAAGAACTCAATTTCCTCCTCAAACTGTGAAACTTTTATAAAATTATGTTCTGTTGCTATCAAACTACAAATCAGTACTGAAATAATTTAAGCAATGTATGTAGTAAAACTAAAGTTTTGAAATAAAATCTAATCTTAACAAGATGGAAAATACTTCTGAGCTGAAGCTTCCAAAAAATATCTATATGTTGTCTGTCTGTCTATATATACTTTTACGCTGGGAATTCCATTTAATCCATATGATGCTATGAAGGATAATCACTGTTACCCAGATTAATTTTTTATCTTAATAACCAGCCCCTGTTTTTATTAATTACGATTGGTTTAACAGAAGTATCAAGATAAGGCCTTCTTCATTTACATAGATCTTTGTCTTCTAGACAGCTCATATCACCTGTAATTTCCAACAAATTTTGCAACAGCCAAGTTAATTCTCTGGATCTACCATTTTGGGATATTATTTGCAGCATTTTTCCTAGCAGAAAGAGCATCAAACCTGATATAATTTTCACTTTTATATAAGCTATTATGGTTTTGAAAAAAAAATTGAAATTAAAATTAGCTTTTTCTTATTTTTTAATTTATTGTCTCCTAGTTTACAATGCCTCAGTTTTAATGTCCTACTTCCCAGTGAACTTACACTTCCAAACCCATTCATGTAGCAATATGAAAGCAGACATACTCTAAAAGCATACATTTGTTATTAACGGTCTTACTCTTTCCTGACCTTGAAATGTATTCATGTTGTTTGATGAGCACAGGGGCTTTAACCTCTTAATTACCTGAGAAGTAATGTTCCCATTCTCTTTGTAGGTAGATGAATTTGAAATTATTAACTTGTCAGAGGATCAACTGGCACAGTAAATATTTCCTGTTATTTGCACTGGGTAGGATTGCTTTTTAATTAAAAAGACAGTTATGGTGCTACTCATTAGAAAGTGAAGTGAAATACAGTCACCTCTGAGGGTTTTTTGTGATGTTGACAGTTTAATAACCATTTGTTGCTAAATGTTTTCTAATACTCTGACATTTCTGAGCAGCTCTATTATTTTAAGGCATTCATTCAGTCACTGCTATATAAGGATATGATAAAGAATTCATCTGACTATTTGTGATTATGGCAAAGTGCTAATATGTGGATTAGGTTTAAAATGTGTAAAAGAAGGATGAGGGAAGAAAGGATTTATGTTTTCTTATTCAATTTATTATTTAGAAGCACTTTTTGAGGCACTCGTATCTATAAAACCTGAGTGTCAAAGTTACCATATTTTTATACATATCAGAATAAGAAAGTGATTGTTGTGGTTTTGCATGGATAGGTTCTGGTCGAAGAGGGGGGCTGCAGGGAGACCTTCTGCAAGGAGCACACAGAGGATTTCTGTAGGCCTGAGAGAGTAAACACCATCCGACTCAAGGCCAGAGTTGCTGTTGACCAAGGTCAAGCCAATCAGAAACGGTCATATTTAGGAGAAAAAAACCCAAAAGCAGACACTTTATGCCACCAAAGAAGGGAGTGAGAAGATGTAAGGAACTGTGCAGACACAAAGGTCAGTGAAGAGGGTGAAGCACTGCAAATGCCCGAAGAGAGATTCCCCTGCAGCCCATGGAGTGACTATGGTAGAGCAGGTTGTCCATGGATGATGACAGGGAGCAGAAATCCTGTCTACAGCCTGTAGAGGACCCAACGCCAGAGTGGGTAGAGACACCTGAAGAATGCTGTGACCCCATGGGATGCCCGTACTGGAGCATCCCAGTCCTGGCAGGACCTGCAGCCCATGGACAAAATGACCCATGCACTAGTAGGTTTGCTGGGGGGACTTGTGACTCTGTGAAGCACCAGGCTGGAACAGTCTGGACCTGAAGATTGTCACCCCATGGAAAGGATCCATGGCAGTTGGTGAGGAGCTGAAGCCCTGTGGGAAAAAAATCATGTTCAAGAAGTTCCTGGAAGACTGTCTCTCATGGGTGGGACCCAAAGATGCAGCAGGAAAAGAGCAGTAAGGAGTGCCCCAGGTCCTTCTCCACTGAGCTCTTCTCCAGCAGTTCATCCCCTAGCCTGTATTGAAATGAACAGTTGTTCCTTCCCAGGTGCAAGACTCTACACTTGCTGTTGTTGAACCTCATTTGGTTTCTCCCTGCCCAGATCTCCAGCCTGTCCAGGTCTCTCTGGATGGCAGCGCAGTGTTCCTGTGTGTCAGCCACTCCTCCCAGCTTTGTATCATCGGGTACTTGCTGAGGGTGGATGCTATTCCCTCATCAAGGTCGTTGATGAAGATATTAAACAGGACTGGACCCAACACTGAGCGCTGGGGAACACTGTTAGCCACAGGTCTCCAGTCAGATTCTGCTCCACTGATCACCACCCTGTGGGCTCGGTCCGACAGCCAATTCTCAACCCACCTCACTGTCCACTCATCTATCCCATGCTCTCTCAGCTTTGCTATCAGGATGCCATGGGAGACAATATCAAAAGCCTTGCTGAAGTCAAGGTAGATGACAGCCACTGCTCTCTCTCCATCTGCCCAGACGGTGATGACATCACAGAAGGCTATGAGATTGGTCGAGCACGATCTCCCCTTGGTGAATCCATGCTGACTACTCCTCATGACCTTCTTCTCTTCCAATTGCTTGGAGATGGCATCCAGAACAAGCTGTTCCAACACCTTTCCAGGGACAGAAGTGAGGCTGACTGGCCTATAGTTGCTGGGATCCTCCGTCTTGCCCTTTTTAATGACCGGAGTGACATTGGCTATCCTCCAGTCCTCAGGCACTTCTCCTGTTCTTCAAGACCTATTGAAGATGATAGAGAGCGGCTCAGCAATCACTTCCGCCAGCTCCCTCAGCACACATGGGTGCATCCCATCCGGGCCCATGGATTTATGTGTGTTAATCCCTTTGAGACGCTCCTGGACCACCCCCACCTCAACCAGAGGGAAGCTCTTCATTTCCCAAACTCTATTACTTTCTTCCAGTGTCTGGGGGTCCCGAGGGATCTTTGAAGTGAAGACCAAAGCAAAGGCGGCATTCAGTATCTCCACCTTCTCAGCATCTCCCTTACCAGGACACCTGACTCGTTCAGCCAGGGACCCACATTATCCCTGGTCATCCTCTTACTGTTCACATATCTAAAAAAACCCATTTTGTTATCCTTTATGTCCCTTGCCAGCTTCACTTCCAAGTGGGCTTTGGACTTCCTAGTCGAGTCCCTACAGGCCCTGACAACATTCTTCTATTCTTCCCAGGTGCTCAGACCCTTTTTCCACAGCTCATAGACCTTCTGCTTCCCTTTGAGTTTACTCATTAGCTCCCTGCTCATCCACGCAGGTCTTCTGCCTCTCTTTCCCAATTTCTTGCTCAAAGAGATGCACTGGTCCTGTGCTTGGAAGAAGCGCTCTTTGAATGCTACCCGGCTCTCACAGGCTCCCATTCCTTCTAAGAGCGTAGACCATAGGATAGCTCCTATTAGGTTGTGGAAGAGATCAAAGTTTGCCTTTCTAAATTTCAGGGTATCTATCCTGCTTTTTGGCTTGCTTCTTCCCCTCAGGATCTTGAACTCAACCATTTCATGGTCGCTTTGTTCTAAGCTGCCCCTGACCTTCATTTCCCTAATGAGCCCATCCTTGTTAGTGAAAGCAAGGTCCAGCACCCGCCCTCCCATCGTAGGCTCCTGCACCATCTGTAGCAGGAAATTGTCCCCTACACACTGCAGAAATTACTGGGAAATCTCTGAAATCAGTTGAAATTCATTCATATGTGTGAATAGATTTTGTTGTACTAAATTTCCCAGGTAGCTCAATCAATAGATGTTATTTTTCCATTAGTTTTTCTTCTTTTGCAGACTTATGCCAGCTCAAGTAAAGCAGAAATCAGCAGTGGCAGTGAAAATAAATGAAGTATGTGTCTCTAATGTAAGCTTTCACTGTGCAACAATTTTCAGAAAAGAACACAGAACACCTCTGTTTCATAAACACTCATACTTGGTCTCAGGGAAACATCTTCAAATTTAGTGTGTTCAGACTTCATAATAACATACTTTTATCCTGTTTGAACAACAAAGAAATTGATGCTTATCTTCGCAAGTTCCAATAGCATCTTTTGAAGACTGTCAGGAGAGGAAGTACATATATTTTTACAACAAATTTTCTTTACTTTCTCTGAACATACTAAAAGTGTTGATATTTCAATACTCCAGTCACTGTAAAGTTCCTAATAATTCAGAGGGGAAAACGGGTATCATCTGTATTTTCAGTATACAAGCCTACTCTTAGCTTTATTTACGGAGATGGTAAAAAAAATGTTAAGGTATCTACAAATGTGTCACAGTAATGACATTTGGAGAGGTAGTCTTGGATAAACAAGCAACATCAAAAATTAACCAAATTATTTTAGAAAACTGCTTGAGAGTTGTAGGCTGACCTTCATAGACAAGAAAGAGTGAGTGTGCTACAGTCTGAAGAATAAACAAAGTATGAAATTCTGAATGTGCTCAAAAGAAACATGCCAAGAATTATCTTGTCTCTGTTACAAAATAACCTGTATTAAAAGTACAAGAACTCTCAATTCCCATGTGAAAAAATCAGGCAGGGGCAGCAGAAGACCAGTATGGCTGAGTAAGGACCTTCTGGTCTAACTAAAGTGTAAGAAGAAGATGCTTGGGCAGTAGAACCAAGGATATGTATCCTGGGAAGGATTTGGGAACATTGCATGAATGTCTAAGACTGAGACCAGGAAAGCTAAAACACAGTTGGTGTTGAATTTGGAAAGGAATGTGAAGAATAATAAATGCTTCAACAGGTTTATGGGTCAAAAAAGGATAATTAAAGAAAAGGTACTCTCCCAATAAATAAAATATAATAAGTGAGAATTGACATGGAGAAGGCTGAGGTACTCAAGAAGTTTTTGGCCCACTTTTCACTGGCAAGCACCCTTCCCACATCTTTCAAGTCAAAAAAAACCTCAAGGCAGGGATAGGGAGAAAGAAGTCTTTCCAACAGTACACAAGCGTCTAGTCTGAAACCGAAATACCTGAACATACATAAGTCTATGGGACCCAAAAAGACTACATCAGTGGACAAGGGAAGGGCAATAGATGTCTTCTATCTGGACTTCTGGTAGGCCTTTGACACGGTCCCCCACAATTTCTTTTTCTCTAAATTGAAGAAATAAGGATTTTATGGGTGGATCATCCAGTGAATAAGAAATTGGGTGATCACATCCAGAGCATGGTGGTCAACAGCTTGATGTTGAGATGGAGAAGCATGGAAAACTGTGTCCCTCAAGGATCTGTTGTGGATCCGGGCACCCTCAGCAAGTTTGTGGATGACACCAAGCTGAGTTGTACAATCAATGCACCAGAGGGACAGGTTGTCATAATAGGTACCTGGACAAATTGGAAAGGTGAGCCCATGCAAAACTCATGAAGTTCAGTAAGGAAAAGTGCAAAATGTGACTTCACTTGGATCAAGACAATCCTCGTTATCAATACAAGCTGGGTGTGGTGGTTTGACACTGACTAAAGGCCAGATGCTCACCAAAGCTACTCTATCACTCCCCTTCTGATCTGGACAGGGGAAAAAAATATATATGAGAGGCTTAGGAGTCAAGATAAGAACAGGGAGAGATCATTCCACAATTAGCATCACAGGTAAACCAGACTCAACACAGAATAAAGGAAAGAAACTCTCTCATTTATTACACTACACTACATACACAGTGAAACCAGAGTCAGGTACTAGGAAGTGCGACCAGATCTTAAGCACCTCCCCCCATTCCTCCCTTCTTAGCAGACTTCACTTTAGTCATGATTTCACTCCCTTTTTGCCCTGCCATGTGTGACACTGGAAGACCGGGGATGGGGATTTTGGTCAGGTTGTTTTGGGTATTTTTTTGTGGGGAGGGCATTCCTTACAGTATTCCCATTCTCCACCATGAGTCTTTTCACATGGTGCTTCATCTCCTCAACTGCCCCAGCATGGATCCCTTCCATGGGGTGATGACCTTCAGGCCTAGACTGTTCCAGCTTTATCCTCCACAGAGTCACAAGTCTCCCCAACAAACCTGCTAGGGCATGGTTTGTCTCTCCATGGTCCGCAGGTCCTGCCAGGAGCTTGCTCCAATGCGGGTCACACCTGCTCCAGTGTGGGGTCCTCAATGAACTGCAGGTAGGATCTCTGCTCCCAGTCACCATCCATGGGCTGCAGGAGGACAACTTGTTCCACCATGGTCTTCACCATGGGCTGCAGGAGAATCTTTCTATCCAGCACCTGGTACACCTTCTCCCCTTCTTCACTGACCTTGGTGTCTTCACAGTTTCTTACAGCTTCTCACTTCTTTCTCTGACAGAAAAAAGCAGCTGTTTGCTTATTATTTTTCCTCTGAAATGTGATTCAGAGAGGCTCTATGACTGTTGCAGATTGGGTCAGCCTTGATCAGAGGTGGGTCCGTCATTGAGACAGTTGGTATTTACACTCTTGGACCTAGGGAGAAGCTTCAGCAGATTCATGGAGAAGCCACCCCTGCAGCCCCACCCTCTTCTACCAGAATGCCATGCAAAACAACAACACTGGGCAATGAATGCTGTGATAGATGCCTTTTGGGAAAGGACTTGGTGGTACGATGGATGAAAAGCTGGATATGAGCCAACAATGTGCACTTGCAGCCTAGAAAGCCAATTGCATCCTGGATTGCATCAAAAGAAGAGTGGCCAGCAGATCAAGAAAGTGGATTCTTCCTCTCTACTCTGCTCTGGTGAGACCCAACCTGGAGTGCATCATCCAGCTCTGGAGCCCTTAGCACAAGAAGAACATGGATCAGGGTCAAAGAAGGGCCACAAGGATGGTCATAGGGCTGGAGTACTTCTATGAAGACAAACTGAGAGTGTTGAGCTTGTTCAGCCTGGAGAACAGAAAGCTCAGGAGAAATATTATAGTGGTCTTCCAGTACCTGAAGGGACCTACAGGAAAGCTAAGGAAGGACTTTTTTCAAGGCCACGTAGCTATAGAATGAGGGCAATGGATTTAAACTAGAACAAAGGAGGTTTAGATTAGGCATTAGGAAGAAGTTTTTCACTATAAGGGTGATGAAACACTGGAATAAGTTGCCGAGAGAGGTGTGGAGGCCCCCATCCCTGGAGGCATTCAAGGTCAGGCTTGATGAAGCTCTGAGAAACCTGATCTAGTTAAAGGAGTCCCTGCTTACTTCAGGGAGGCATTGTAATAGATGACCTTAGCACATTCTGCTTCTATTGTTCTGTGATTCATCTCAGGATCGTGATGGAATCATATAACCATAGAATAGTTTAGATTGGAAGGTTTTAAAGATCATCTAGTCCAATCCCCTGCCTGGACAGGTATACCCTCCACTAGACTAGGCTGCTCACCAACCAGACATCTAGCACTACCAGAGAAGGGGAATCCACAACTTCTTTGGGGAACCTATTCCAGAACCTCACCACCCTCAATGAAGAATTCTTTCCCTAATGTGTATTCGAAATCTGTCCTCTTTCAGTTTAAACTAATTACCACTTGTCTTATCACTACAGTCCCTGATAAAGAGTCCCTTTCTCTCTTTCCTGTAGGCCTTCCTCAGGTACTGGAAGGCTGCAATAAGGTCTTCCTGGAGTCTTCTTTTCTCAAGCCTGAACAAGCCCACATCTGTCAGTCTGTCTTCGTAGGACATGTACCCCAGCCCTCGAATCATCTTTGTGGGCCTCCTCTGGACTCACTCCAACAGCTTCCACAGGAACTGGTAGACAGATTTGCTAAGTCACTCTCCACCATATTTGAAAAGTCATGGAGTCAGGCAAAGTCCCCAGTGACTGGAGAAAAGGAGATAATATCACACATGTTTCTAAAAGGCTTGTAAGGATGACTCTATGGATTACTGACCAGTCAGTCTCATCTTAGTGCCCGGTAAGATCTTGGAACAGATCCTCCTGAAAATTATGTTGAGGTATGTGGAAAACAGGGAGGTGTTTAGAGGCAGGCAACATGGCTTCAACCAGGTAAATCATGCCAGACTAATGTAGGGACCTTCTATGTTGGAGTGACTTTATCAATGGACAAGAACTACATTGTCTTTTGCAAGACCTTTAAAACATTCCCCCACAACATTCTTACCTTTAAACTGGAGAGATAGGGATTTGGTGGATGGGCCACTTGGTGGATAAGGAATTCATTGAGTGGTTGTGTACAAAATGTTACAGTCAATTGCTCAAAGTTCAAGTGGAAATGGAACGATTGGTGTACCTCAAGGGTCTGCACTGGGACCAAAATTATTTAACGTCTTCCTCAATGACATAGATAGTGGGACTGGTTGCACTGTCAGCAAGGTTGCTAACATACCAAGCTATGTGTTTTGGTCAGTGCCATGGAGGGAAGAGATGCTATCCAGAGGGATCTTGAAAGGCTTAAGGAGTGGGCCCATGTGAACTTCATGAAGTTCAACAAGGTCAAGTGTAAGGTCTTACACCTGTTTCAGGGAATACCCTAGTATCAATACAGGCTGGAGGATGACCTAGTTGAGGGAAACACTGCAGAGAACTTGGGGATACTGCTATATGTAAAACAGGACATGATCCAGCAATGTGTGCTTGCAGCACAGAAAGTCAATCCTATCCTGCATAAAAAAAGCATTGCTAGCCAGTCGAGGGAGGTGATTCTGACCCTGTGCTGCACTCTGCTCTGCTCTGCTCTGCTCTTGTGAAGACTGTAGAGAGATCTTATTCTGAGGCTTCTAAAAAAAATGATCTTGTAAAAAATAAACATGATCTTATAAAGGGGGCTTATAAGAAAAATTGAGACATTTTGCTGAGGACTGTAGTGACAGGACAAGGCACAGTGGTTTTAGACTAAAAGAGGGTCAATTTTCATTGGATATAAAGAAGAATTTTTTGGGTTTTTTTTTGGGGGGGGGAGGAGGGTGTGTTTGTAAAGTGGGTTTTGGCACTGAAATAGGCTTCCCAGAGAAGTTGCAGATCAGTTAGGTTGTATGGGTCTTTGAGTGATGTGTTCTTGTGAAAGAAGTCCTTGCCCAAAGCTGCAGGGTTGAACTAAATTTTAAAGGTCCCATCCAGCTCAAAACATTTTATGTTTCTCTGAAAAACATTTACAAAGCTTTAAGAAACAGGAATTGGCAGATAGTAACATTGGAGGTCTTTGGGTTACCAGGGCTTTTAAACCTAGGGCACCAAATGAAAGCAGTTTTCACCTGTATGATAGTCTGTAAATTGAGCTGGTAATGTCCCTCTCACTTTTAACACAGAAGTGTCCACTTCACAAGCACAATTTATCAGACAGCTTTTGTAAGTGTCAGCCTCATTAAAAATATCAAAGACTGAGTGGACTTGAAAGTGATCCAAAAGTTAATTCCTCCAAGCCTTGCTTTATACTTGCTGCTAAAGTAATTCCATGTCCTCCCCATTTCACTGACAAATCAATACACACAGTCTCTTCTTCAACCTATCCAGCAAATTTCATGAACATTTTCCTTTCATCTTTTGGAAAAATAAAATTAATTTTGTCCTGCACCAAGCTATACATATTCTTGCTCAATCTGTTAGAAACATGTGAAACAAAAGCTTTTTTATGCAAAAAACCCACCAAATGTAAAAAATAAGTCCACTAAAACCTTCCATGATTGCATATAAACTGTCCTAAGCATAGTACAGTTTTATCTGCAGCTAACTATGTAATAATTTTTTTCCTCTTTCTATCTAATACAGATTTAAAATAACTATTTCTCTACCTAAAACAGTCCTCAAGTTTCCCAAATTTAATATCACAGAATCATAGAATATATACTGAGTTGGAAGGGATCCATAAGGATCATCAAGTCCACATTCTGGCTCCACACAGGGCCAGCCAAGTCACAGCACGTGACTGAGCCCACCATCCAGGTGCCTCCTGAACTCAGTCAAGCTTGGGGCTGTGACCCCTTCCCTGGGGAACCTGTTCCAGTGCCCGACCACCCTGTCAGTAAAGAATCTCTTCTTAACATCCAACCTAAACCTCCCTGGTCACAACTTCATGCCATTCCCTTGGGTTTTATCTCTGGTCACCAGAGAGGAAATCGGTGCCTGGCCCTTTGCTCCCCCTCATCAGGAAGCCATAGACCGCCAAGAGGTCTTCCCCTCCAGCCAACAAGCCAAGGAACTTCACCCTCTTCTCACAAGACTCCCCCTCCAGACCCTTCACCATCCCTGTTACCCTCCTCTGGATGCTCTCCAATGTTTCTGCGTCCCTCCTGTGCTGTGGCGCCCAAAACTGCACACGGCACTCAAGGCGAGGCCGCAGCAGCGCAGTGCAGAGCGGGAAAATCCCCTCCCTGTACAGGCTGATGATACCCCACTTGATGCACCCCAGGATACGGTTGGCCCTCCTGGCTGCCTGGGCACACTGCCAGATCATTTTTAACTTGCTGTTGACCAAGAACTCCAAATACTCTCAGTATGGCTGGCCTCCAGCACCTCACCCTCCCGGTCTGTATGTGTAGCCACATACATATTCCTTCTTCCAATATTTTCAGAATGCAGTAGCAACTGATCTTATTTCCTCCCTCTTTTGTATGAGTTTTGGGCTTATCAAAACCTGACCTCAACTCACATGGCCACAATTCTACTGTTTCATAATATGTATATATCTGAATGTCTATGAATTTTCCAAATCCTATGCATCTACTTTCTGGAACTTCATCTCCAAATTTCTGCTGCATCTCCCTGCCTCTGCTTCGCCATTGGCAAGTAGTCCTGCTATTGTTTTAAAGAGGAAAAGTGTAAGGCAAATTGTATGATATATGGTGCATCTCAACTCCTGAGAGATGTGCAAACTATAGAGATAACCAGTCATGGAAGAAATTTAAAGTGAGAAAAAAAGTCCATTTTCTGTCTATAAGCAGAACTGCAGTGCCCTGACTCAAAATCAAATGTTATTATATCTGTGACTACATTCAGTGACACAATATTCAGGAAACAAAACCTTATCATACTTTGCTCACTTGAAAACTAGTTATAATTCCTTTTTTCTCTCTTTATCCTTTTCCTCTCTATTAATCTCTTTTCCAATTTCCATGTCTCTGACAAAGCCATGAACATCATCAGGAACCCTGTTTTCCCTATTTCATGTTTTCTCAGTATGCGGCTTCTCCAAACTGCAGGACCAGTGCATCCCTTTGAGCAAGAAATTGGGAAAGAGAGGCAGAAGACGAGCAAGGAGCTAATGAGTAAACTCAAAGGGAAGCAGAAGGTCTATGAGCTGTGGAAAAAGGGTCTGAGCACCTGGGAAGAATAGAAGAATGTTGTCAGGGCCTGTAGGGACTCGACTAGGAAGTCCAAAGCCCACTTGGAAGTGAAGCTGGCAAGGGACATAAAGGATAACAAAATGGGTTTTTTTAGATATGTGAATAGTAAGAGGATGACCAGGGATAATGTGGGTCACCTGCTGAATGAGGGGGGTGTCCTCGTAACGGGGGATGCTGAGAAGGTGGAGATACTGAATGCCGCCTTTGCTTTGGTCTTCACTTCAAAGGCCCCTCAAGATCCACGGACACTGGAAGAAAGTAATAGAGTTTGGGAAATGAAGAGCTTCCCTCTGGTTGAGGTGGGGGTGGTCCAGGAGTGTCTCAAAGGGATTATGTACACAAATCCATGGGCCCGGATGGGATGCACCCATGTGTGCTGAGGGAGCTGGCGGAAGTGATTGCTGAGCCGCTCTCTGTCATCTTCAATAGGTCTTGGAGAACAGGAGAAGTGCCTGAGGACTGGAGGATAGCCAATGTCACTCCGGTCTTTAAAAAGGAGTAGCTGACACGCAGGAACACTGCGCTGCCATCCAGAGAGACCTGGACAGGCTGGAGATCTGGGCAGGGAGAAACCAGATGAGGTTCAATAAAAGCAAGTGTAAAGTCTTGCACCTGGGAAGGAACAACCATTCGTATCAGTATAGGCTGGGGGATGACCTGGTAGAGGACAGCTCTATGGAGAAGGACCTGGGGGGTCCTGGTAGATGACAGGGTTGGCCATGAGCCAGCAGTGTGCCCTGGTGGCTAGGAAAGCCAATGGGATCCTGGGGTGCATCAGGAGGAGTGTGGCCAGCAGGTCAAAGGAGGTGATCCTCCCCATCTACTCTGCCCTGGTCAGGCCCCACCTGGAGTATTGTGTCCAATTCTGGGCTCCCTGGTATAAAAAGGACAGGGATCTCCTGGAGAGAGTCCAAAGAAGGGCTACAAAGATGATTAAGGGCCTGGAGCATCTCCCCTATGAGGAAAGGCTGAGTGAGCTGGGACTGTTCAGTCTTGAGAAGCGAAGGCTACGGGTGGACCTAATTAATGTTTATAAATATCTTAAGCATGGAATGCAGGGGGAATTGGCCAGCCCCTTTTCAGTGGTCTTTGGAGACAGGACAAGGGGCAATGGCTGCAAGTTGGAGCACAGGAAGTTCCGCACCAACATGCAGAAGAACATTTTCCCAGTGAGGGTGACAGAGCACTGGAATAGGCTGCCCAGGGAGGTGGTGGAGTCTCCTTCTCTGGAGATATTCAAGACCCGTCTGGACACCTGTCTGTGCAATATGAGCTAGGGAGCTGCTTCGGCAGGGGGGTTGGACCTGATGATCTCTCAAGCTCCATTCCAACCCCTACAATTTTATGGTTCTATGATTCTATGATCTGAATGTGAGAGTTTTCCCCCACAAGATAAAACTATGAATTCTAACAGACAATCTTAAAGAGTCTGAAGGCTAGAAGAAACAACAATGGGCAAAAATAGGCTCTATCTGCAAACAGGGAAGAAATAGTGATATTATTTTCAGAAAATATGAAGACTAAAGGAACCCAACATTGCTAACAGATGTAAATCAAACATAATCTTCAATTTATATTTGAAGTTGTAGTATTAATGTTTTTTGAAAAGTCTAAATCTAATCTCCAATTTTGCCAAGATATCAAAGTGAAATGTATATGTCACTTACTGGCATCACTTAAATGCTGTGAATAATCCTTAAGATTATTTCCTGCTTTTGTATCAAAGAAAGAGAGGGAATGATCAGATTTCCAGGCTTTGCTAGAATTGTCCTCTCCAACAGGATTAACAGTAATTTAGGAATATATAATAGGAATTATAGAAATATAGAAATTTTTCACTGGCACAAAATAATTAAAAGTAAAGTCCAGATGTTTAAAACCCAAGGAAACTTGAAGTCAAAGCAGAGATTAGAAGGGAAGAATAGGGATTGCTTATAAAGTAAGTGAAGCATATAAACACAAAACAGATTTCTGCCTTCATTTTAGCACTGAAATGTAACATTTCATTTTCCATCTAACTTCCTGTACATTTATTTATTTAATAAATAGTGTCTTTCACAGAGAAGTAATAAAATGCTCCACAGATGTGTTAGTATGCAAACCATACTTAAATCATATAAATCCAGGTCTGTAGGATATATATCAGCATACCATCATCAATAAATGCTGTAAAGTATATACAGAAAGGAGAAGAGAGGGTAAAATCTTTGGAGATTTATTGAGCAGGTAAACCTGGGAGATTTGAGGAATAGACTATGAAAAGCAAATGTAAGGAGGATAGAGTTTTGCAAATGTATGTATGCAGGCACAAACTCTACTGCAAATTGTCTGTCTGGCTTTAAATCATGAACCACTGAGTGATTTTAGGCAGGCGAGGAAAACAAATGCAAATACATTGTAGGAATTCTGCTTGAATGTTGACTGCCTGCTTGCATTGTTTGGTGTTTTAATTGATCAGAGAAGCTTGATTATAGCCTCAAGTATTGAACAAATGATGATGCACAGCTATTCTTATTTTATAAGACTCATGTTGCTAGTACAATCATTTTAAGTTTTCACATCTTCTCACTGTATGTTTAAGAATTCAGTGACCATATATTCTGATTTGAGGGGCAAAAGTACAACATCAAGCTTCAATAAATTCTCTGAAAATTTGTTATATTTATGCTTAAGCAATTTGGAAGAAATGTTACCTGAGATGACTGATTAATGCCTTGATCTCAAAGCATTCTCTCCCTGTTGTGGATTTAACACTGAGGGACTATTGCCTGACTTTAAAATATGAACTGCAAAGCAATTCTTTGAAGGACAAAATAACAAATGTAAAAACACTACCAGAATACTACTACAATGTTGACTCCCTGATTGTGTTGTTCAACATTTTAACTGATCTCAAAATATTGATTACACTCTCAAGTCCTGAAAAAAATGTTAAAACTAGCTACTGATGTTTTCTTGAATCCCACCATTTACAGTAGCATTTTCAAAATTTCTCATTTAGTCTAGGTTTTAGAAGTGGGATAGAGATTTATACTGCCTGCTTTAGGTGTCCTGCCCAAGTTTTGCTAATGTCTGTAAGAAGATGGTCCCAGTGGTATTCTTTGGTGTCCTATACAACCACTGGAAACTTTTAAGTCCTTCAGGAAATTAACTCTACGTATCTGCTCAAAATGAGCTAATCAAGAGACTGACTAATGTATCACCTTGCTACCAATTTTTGTATCTATGTACAATAAACTTTTTAAGTTCTGTCAAGGTTTCTTTCTATAAATATGTCTGGACACAGGAATGAGTTTCTTGAAAGATGGTATGTGGGCACTTAACCATAGACCAGGGAAACAAAGAAAAATAGTTCGTTCTGTATGGACTATGTCTGCACTAGAGCAACTAGAGCATGTCAGGCCTGTCAGGTCCCTTAAGGATCAAAACTGAGTCCTCTTCTGAGTGACATCATAGTTGTCTTGAAACAGAGCCTCTAAAAAGGCTGAATTCCACAGCTAATTCTACCTGTTGCATGTGAGAAAGCTCATCTACATGATTGGAAACCTAGGGCTAGGTGTGATAGGAAACCCAACCTAAGAGATTCAACTCACTGCCTAAGAAAAAGCACTATGTAGCAGATCAAATGAAGGAAGGGAAAATATTTTGCTGTCATTCTGCACTATAAAAACAGAACTAATGGACTCATTAACAAGGGACTGCCTGTTGCATCTGAAATTTTAAAGGAAGGCAAGTGTTCTGCTTTCCCATTTCTGCTCTAGAGATAGAGTTTTGGGGTTTGTTGCTGAAGTGTTAATGTTTTAATAACCATGGTTTAGTGGTTAGGATTCCCGGTTTTCACCCAGGCAGCCTGGGTTCAACTCCTGGTGTGGGAACCAAGGTGGAAGAGGAAAACAGCTCATGAAGAAATGACCGAGAACCCCATTTCCCCTTTCCCTGCCCCCACCCCGTGCCACAGTGGGAGGGAAGAACGGAGCAAAATCATGACTAAAGGCAAGTCTGCTGAGAAGGGAGGTGGGGGGGGAAAGGTGGTTTAAGATCTGGTCGCACTTCTCATTATCTGATTCAGGTTTCACTGGCTGTGCAGTGTAGTGTCATGAATGAGAGAGTTTTCTTTCCTTCACTCTGTCTTGGGTCTGTTTTGCCCGTGACGCTGATTGTGGAATGATCTCTCCCTGTCCTTATCTTGACTCTTAGGAATCTCAATAGATATTTTCTCCCCAGTCCAACTGAAAAGGGGAGTGATAGGCTGACTGTAGTGGGTGTCTTGCCTCCAGCCAGACCTAAACGACAACAGTCCTTCAAACTGGAATAAAACAAAAGAAAAAATCAAAACAAAACAAACCAAAACAAACAAAAAATAAAACCTCAAAACACTCAAGGTAAACAGAAGAACTCAACCAAAACTGCACAGCTACATGGTCCCTAGATCTGAGATCACTGGCAAAAGCATGAATGTGACAAAGGAATGTAGGTAAGGACAGGCCAACAAAGCTGATTTGTGAACACCTTAACACCATTCCATTTTTTTCATCCACAGTAAGGCAGCAAGAGCTTCATAGGATGAAAGAGTAAGACCATAGAAACAAAACAGGGAACAAAAGTAAATTTCCCAGAAACACAGACTGCAGAAGAATCAAGATGGAAAAAATATAAAACAAATTTCAGAATGGACAATAAGGTAATTAGCCTCAATATCCCAAATCTTGTCTTAAGCATGTATACAATTGGGTTTTATAATACAGAAAAATGCTGATATAAGATTAAAAGTACAGTTGGAACGGAAGAGTTATATAGGTCACAATTCTATTTTTTGGTAAATAAGAAGGAAATATTTTTGTAATATCAGTTTTGGTCTTTCTAACTCCCCAGACTTCCTTTCACACCTATGATAGAATATGATATCCTAAGAGACAATATAAATATTTGTTTCAAACACAAGGAGAGAAGGAAATTATATATGAGGATATAGGAAGTATTAATAAAATCTGATTTTATAACCTAAAAATGTGGTCAAATGACTTTAATTTCATCTGCTAATATATGATTCATATTTCCTTTTTTTTGTTATTTAGAGTTATAACATCATTGCCTCAATTTCTGGGAATCAGTTTATGCATTTACACTTTAATGTTTATGGGTCAATAAAAATGAAAGGGATTTTCATCAATATTACTTTCACTTTATTTGATTGAATTACTTCAGCAGCACCTTACAATTTGTAACTTAACAGGCTGAGCAATAAAACAGCCTGCTCTAAAGTGCTGGTAGTGCCATAAGTCTTTAAATCATAGAATCTTTTCGGTGAGAAAACAGTCTTTAAGATCATCAAGTCTTACCATTAGTTCAACCATCTTGACTCTATTCATTTGTACATGTGTGGTGGTTTACTTTGGCCACTCTGCAACTCTGAGAACATCAAATCTCATAAGTCTAAGAGTCAAGTCATTACCAGCTGGCCAACCTCATGATAGTAATTTAAATTTACAGTTTCATGCATCCCAAATACAGTCAGTAAACAAGCCTGCCATTTACATGTCATATACCTGCAGGCTTCCAATTAGTTAGAAAAGTGACACTATAAAACCATCCATGTATTTGCAGTTGTAGCAGGTCTTATCACTTATTCTGGTTTTCTCTACTTCATCACTTATCAGAAACAAAATCTATGTTAAACTGCATTCTAGATTCTGTATTTTGAAAATGGTGATCCAGGGGAGAGAGACTTGTGAAGAAATAAATACTTGTGTCTAAGGTGTCATTTTATGCTTGGGTGACAGATAATGCCATTCCAGATTGGAGGGGAGTGGGCTGGTTACTACTGAGCCACCTACTTTAATGTTCACTATTATATGACGGTTCTCATGCAGAGCAATGAGCTATAAAATTACCAAAGGTACACCACAATTAGCTTTTCCTGCTGATGATCTGCTGGATATTTAAGAAAATATATTTCCTTTTGCCAGTTTTATTCAAACTCAAAGCTTCCTACAACACAAAAATTTATCAAACCATCTACTCCTTCACTCTTCCAAGGTGAAACTGTTTCCCACTGTCCCAATAGACATATAGTTTGGTCTTTTTTTAAATATTCTGAGGGAAGTTATTCCTTGGCCTAATAGATCTCATTGTCAGGAAGCTTTTAGGTGAAATTCAGCTTGAGTTTTGCGTTTCTTAATCTTACCCCATTACTCAAGAGTGAGGCACCCTAAACTAATGTAAATATTTCTTCTCTTACCCAGCAGTTAAACTCGCTCCAGGAGTTGTGGGCTGTCATCATGTTTCTTTATTAGTTATTATTCACACACACTACAGAGGTAGCCTTGAAGTCTGGCATTTTATCATAGGAGAAGATATTAAAAGTACTAGCCAAGGTTCCATTCCAACTGCAGATTGTAACTACTGTTATCCATACTGCTAATAAATGCTCCAAGTGTATACATTCAGTTTTCATCTCTTACTATACTTATAATCCCACAGAATACATTCCTTCAATTTTCCCTTCATCCTTTATTATTATTAAATTTTTTTCCACAATATGTGCAGTGAAGTACAAGCTAAAAAGCAAACTGGCATAGTTATTGCTTCAAAGATATTATAAACTGAAAAGATAAGTGACATACGAAAGAAGTTATATACTGAAAGACCATTTACTGTACAATTTATATGCTAAAGTCATGTAGTATAAACTGGCAAATAACTCCCAGCTTCACCTTTTAGCACATTAACTTCTTCCCAATTTCATGAGTGAAGTGGAAATGAAGCAGTTGGGCATGAAGGGGCCAGGAAAGATTTGTCATGTGTTTAGGAGTGACTGTAGAACTGGTCACCATGGCTAGTAATACTGATCTTGACTTTTGTACTGAAAGGCAGAGTTAGGACAAGCTTTGAAGGCAAGGAGGAGATCTCTGTCTAAGATGATAAAATTGAAGAACAGACTGAAAAGGTACAAGCTCTGGAAATGAACTCTCATTTTTCTTAAACATCGAAGGAAGGTTTACACTTGAGAGTATCAAAGAAAGGGTATCCACAGCAATCAGACAGGAGGTGATGAGACCTGTTGTAAAGGGTTTTGCATAAAATAAAAATTCATGCAGGTCAAACTCCAATTCAGAAAGAAAACACTCCCACTGCGCTTGACAAAGCAATCTTTGAGAAAGTGAACAGGGTTCATGAAGTTTGCTTCATTAAATGTTAGTGGCAAATAGAGAAAAAATGTTTCTTGTTTTCAGTAAACAAAGTGGTGACCTGGTTTTGCTTAAGTGGCTGAAATCTTTGACTCCCTACCTGCAATAAACCTTTACAGACTCATATCCAGTTCCATTACATACCTGTTTTCCAATATTAGTGTTATGTGTCTTCAAAATTACTGTTTACTTTCCTATCAGTACTTTTAGATTAATTTACCCAGGAAACTTAAAAAACTTCTTTTATTTCTGTTGTGGTTTTATGTGACAAGGTTCTGGTGAAGAAGTGGGGGGGGGGGGGGGAGGGGGGGGCTGCAGGGGTGACTTCTGCAAGAAGAATCTAGAAGCTTCCCCTAGGCCTTAAAAAGTAAACACCAGCTGAACTCAAGGCCGGACCTGCTGCTAAGATTGAACCTATCAGTGATGGTCATTTCATCTCTGGGAATCACATTTAGGAGGACGAAAATGCAAGCAGCTGTTTTTGCCACCAGAGAAGGGAGTGAGATGTAGGAAACTCTGCAGACAGCAGGGTCAGTGAAGGAGGTGGAGGGGAGGGCACTCCAGGTACCAGAAAGTGAGATTCCCCTGCAGCTGATGGAGAAGACCATGGTGGACCAGGTTGTCCCCCTGCAGCTTGTAGAAGATGACAGGGAGCAGACACCACAGTAGAGACACCTGCATTATGCTTTGATCCTGTGGGAAGCCCATGTTGGGGTAAGCTCCTGGCAGCAGAACCTGCAGCCTGTGGAGAGACCAACCCACATCAGAGCAGGTGTGCTGGGGCAGAGGGGAGTCAGGGGGACTTGTGACTTCATGGAGGACCAGGCTGGAGCAGTCTGGGACTGAAGGTTGGCACCCCTTGGAAGAGATCCACACTGGACAATTGGTGAGGAGCTGAATCCCTGTGGGAATGTACTTACGTCAGAGAAGTTTGTGGAGGACTGTCTTCCATGGGTGGGACCCCACGCTGGAGCAGCAGAAGAGTGTGAACAATGCCCCCCACCGGGTCCCCTCGCCTCCCTGGCTAAGAAGGAAATCAGCTCGGAAGGAACTGACCAAAACCCCCATTCCCCCATTTCCAGCCCCTCCCCGTGCCACAGTGGGCGGGAACAAGGGAGCAAAATCATGACTAAAGGGAAGTCTGCTAAGAAGGGAGGGGTGAGGTATCTGGTCAAGCTTCTCATTATCCAACTTTGGTTTTACTGGGTGTAATAAATAAATGAGAGAGTTTCTTTCCTTTATTCTGTGTTGAGTCTGTTTTGCCCGTGATGCTAATTGTGGAATGATCTCTCCCTGTCCTTATCTTGACTCCTAAGCCTCTCAATATCTTTTTTCTCCCCTGTCCAGCTGAGAAGGAGAGTGATAGAGAGACTTTGGTGGGCATCTGGCCTCCAGTCAGGGTCAAACCACCACAATTTCTCAGCTAAATTTCTTTCACTGCATGTTTCTAAGCATTCTGTTGCCTTAGGTTTCCAATGGATACTAGTAAGTCACTCTAACCGAATTTGTGGTGATTAGTAAGATGTTCTTTACTCTCTCATTTAGATCATAAATTAAAACATAGACAATGACTAAATGTTACACCATTCAAATAGGCTGCTCTTAAACGTGTAACTATTAAGGGGTTTTGTCGGGGTTTTTCTTTATACAGCTTTTCCTTATGCAAGCTATATGTCAACCATACATGCCAGCATATTTTCTACATCTATCTTCACTATAATTCAAAATGGATGTAGGTATGAACCTATTATGAACATGCATTGCTGTGCACCTATTTTGGGGGGGAGCGGTGTTTAACATGTTTTCCTCCTCTATTCTTATCAGTTCTGTGGGTTTTGTAGTTATAGGTTTGTTTTGTTCTTGTTTTTAACTGCTGATTGTTCTGTGTGCAACAGCCTTCACTTCCCTTTGCACAGTGTAAACGGTTACAAGAGTTTAAAGTGACACCTCAGATTAAGAGAAATAGTTCATTTACTCCGTATAAAGTGGATTGTGGCCAATATACTTGTAACTTTAGCTGTAGGCAGAAAACCTGCATTAGAGCAAGAGATGTAGATGGACTTTCAGACCATATAGTGTTGCTGTGCTCATTCCTTTTTTAATTGACTTCCTGCATCCTTCAATCCTCTTCTAATTTATCAGAAAACAGCATTGATATCTTTAGATTAAAACTGAAGGAACTGAACTCTTTGGCAAAAATCTGTTTTCTCTGTTTCTTGTTGAGCTTAATTGGTGCATACATCCTTCTCAGAATGGTAACGAAAGATTTGCAGGAGGGCAAATTATATGAGGAGTGGCTGAGGGAGCTGGGGATTTTTAGTCCTGAGGAGGCTGAGGGGAGACCTTATCACCACCTATTACGGTCTCTTCAGCCAGGTGACAGGTGATAGGACAAGGAAAAGTGACTTAAACTGCACCAGGGCAGGTTCAGATCAGATGTTAGGAAAAAAGTTCTCACTGAATAAGTTGTCAGGGCCTGGAACAAGCTACCCAGGGAGGTGGTTGGGTCACCATCCCTGGGTGTGTTTAAAAGACGGGCAGATGAAGTACTTAGGGATATGGTTTAGCATAGGACAGGAACAGTTGGACTCGGTGATCTTAAAGGTCTTTTCCAATCTTGTTGATTCTGTGACTCTGATTCTGTGACACTCTGCCAATGATATTTTTCCACCAGTTACCTGACAGAAAAGAACTAAAAAGGACAGAGATATCTTTGGTATTTTTTCTCTGGAAAAGGATGTGAAATTCAAGACTAAAAATGAATGAATTCTCATAAAATCATTTCTCTTATTCCACAGTAGAAATCACTGCCCACAGCTGCATTAGGTACTGGAAGTTACAGGAAGTACCTTGTTGGGATTTATTAACTCACAGTAATCATTTTGCAGCTGTACATAAACCACCACTTCTGATGAAAGAAAGGAAATGAAGGAAAATGAAAATACTTATGACGTGCCTAAATTCTCCTTTGTGACTTGATTAGAAGTGCAGAGGTTGAACATATGGTGACCTCAGAAGACCATGAAATCTGCACAGAGATGCAATACATCTAGTATTCTATGTACAAACTCCTTTTCAACCTTGCACATTTATTCAAGACTTCTCTTATCTCCTTTTTATTATCTAATTACAAGAAAACAATTCAAGGGCAGAAGTTGAAGAATTACTACTAAGCTGAATCGTACTGTTCCTATAATCTCTACATGCTCAAATACGTATCCTCTTAATTGCCAGACATTGCTATTTAGAACACACAGGCTTTCACTGCAAAGTACATGCAACTCCTCCAGTGAGACAACATAACATTTCTGTTCTGTCCTTAGTATATACTGTATTGCAGTGTCTCTGTGACTGACCTCCAGTAATAGCTTACCTGCCAATGGAAAAAAATACTACTTCTGAAATGAAATATCTCTTGTGCTTAAAGCAGAGTACATTGTAGGACTGTCTAAAGCCTTCTCGGATCCTAGCACCTTCACAGGCTGCTTCACTGTTCACACAATCTGTCTCCAGTCTAAACTACAAATATTTTGATGACTGTCCTGGTTTTTGCTTCAATAGAATGAGTTTTCTTTCTAGTAGCTGGTATAGTGTTGTGTTTAGGATTTAGGATACGAAAGATGTTAATAGCACAACAATGTTTTTAGTTGTTGATAGGAAGTGTCAGTGTCTACACCAAGTCAAAGAAGTTTTAACATGTCAAGAAGCTGGAAGGTTGCATCCAGGACAGGTGACCCAGACTGGCCAAAGGGATGTGTACTACCATATAATGCCATGCTCTGCATATAAACTGGGGAAGCTGGCCAGGAGGTGTGATCACTTCTCAGAAACAGACTAAGCATCTGGTTGTTGTTTTATTCCTTGTCCATGTGGTGAGTAATTACATTTGTGTATCACTTGTTCTATTATTATGATTGCTATCTTTGTTCTCGTTGCTATTGTCACAATTTGTTATCCTCTTAAACTGTCTTTATCTCAACTTGGAAGTTTGTGGATTTTTTTTGCATTTTCCTGGCCTTCTCTTTATGTGGGGGACATAATAGATGAATGAGCAGCTGCATGGTGCTTAGTTACTGGCTGAGGTCAACGATTCATTCAGTCTAAGAAACACAAAGAACACTTTAAAACATCTATACAGGAGATCTAAAGTAAATTGTTATTTATTGCATAAGAGCTGTATTTTCAAGGGGTAGTGAGATTATTTTTGACAAGGGAAAAAAATAAAAGAAAAATAACCCAACTAAATTGATATGACATTATCCTGGATTTTGCTAGGACAGGGTTAATTTCCATCACAAGTTGGGATGAAACACAGCCGTGACCGGTGATCCAAATTAACCAAAAGGGGTATTTCATACCATGACATCATGCTCAGTGTAATCAGGGAGGGGCAGTACAACTCCAGGATGTGCAGCTCTGGACTGTGAGGTTTTGTGACAAGTCTCAGGGATGTGACCTGGGTCATGTGTTTTTTTGGTGAGAAATTACATTGTGTATCACCAGTTTAGTATATTTGGTTACAAGTCCTGTTGTTAATAATCCTCACTCCTTGTCTGTCACAACAAACTGTCCTCATACGAACCCACAAGGTTTGCCTTTGTCTTCGCATTCCCTCTCCATCCCACTGGGGGAAGAGGTAAATGAATGGCTATATGGTGCTCAGTGGCTGGCTGGGGCTAAACTAGTCCAGACAAAGTATGATTATTTACACAGAGTTTGCCTTTTGTACATCTGACAAACAGTGGGAATAAGAAATTGTTACAACAAAATGCCATTTCAACTGGGAAATTCCACTCCTCCAGTGGGATAACCATAATTACACATTAATGCATAGGACCGTTTGCAATCATCTATCATGTTGCTCAGTAGCAGGTCATGTTAAAAACTGGCATATTAACTCATAGACTCTAACATCCTTAAACAAGTCCTTATGAGCTGTACTTTAAATATTCCTTTGTTCACAGTTTATGGGCATGACCACTCACCATTCCTACTTTTTCCTAAGTTTCATTATCAGAGTTGATAGGTTATTGCCTTAAAAGAAATCATATTTTTTTCATTTTAACCTTGGAGGCTATCTGCCACCTAACAAGCAGCCAAATAACCCACACAAAATCAGAAGCTAAGAAAAACACCTGTGCATGTGTAATAATGGCTTAGTAGCAGTAATAAGAATAGAAATAGGACAAATAAAAGCATTTATTATGATATTAATAACATGATTTCTTAAAGTGAGCACACACATAGAGTTCAGTGGGTATTACAATAAATAATACTTGGAAAAGAATCATTAATAACAAGTGAGTGCTACAGAAAAAAATAGAATTCATTTCCTAACAAATGCCATTATTGACTGAGAACACTAGATAAAACCAAAATATTTGCTCCACAATTCAGACTAATAGGCAAGGAAAAACCCTTACTCCCATGAGGGAAGCACTGCAATACAATTTAGGCAACATAATATTTATTTTGTAGGCAGATATACTTCTCTTTTTTTGACTACAAATACAAGTATAGCTTTATGTATGCTGATATACACCTAATGTGAACTTCATATCCATTTCTCTATCATGTTGACAATTTTCCAGTTGATATCAGGGCCATTATTTCAATCCTGTTTCTTCCTCTCCAACTATTAATCGTATTTATTAAAATGGAAAATAAGGCTTTTCCCATTCAATTTCTCATGAAACGGAGAACTTAGGCTGGGTGAGATGAGATACCTTTTAGAATTATCCTATTGCTCTTACTTTGAATAAGCTTGGATAACTATCTGGCCAAACATCTATAACACGTAGATGGCTAAATTATGTGCAGTGGATTCCATCTTAATGAATGCACATTTTTAAAAAAAAAAACCTTTTAAATTTTAGCAGTCATAGAATAGTTTGCTTTGGAAAGGACCTTTAAAGATGTTCTAGTCCAAGCCCCCACAGTCATGAGCAGGGACATTTTTAACTAAATCAGGTTTCACTAGTAGAATTTGACTCGTGAAAATTTAATATTCCCAGAGAGTATACTGTATTTAATATTTTTAAAGCCCGGGTTTTTGGCTGAACATAGAAGATTCAATTTCATTGTGTCTAACCAATTCTTGATGCTTAGGATCTGGCAATGAAAAGCAGTTATTCTTCAAGAAATACCTCAGTATAGGATGTGTATGGAGTCTTAGGTAGGTTGAAGCTGAAACTGCTGCCATGAATAATGATTTCCACATTGCAAAGTATCATGGTAGTTAGCCCACACTACAATTACAATCATACAGATTTAAACTACATTTATGAACTTAGAAATTGAAAAAAGACATTTCTTTAAAAAACTTAATTTTTATTTGATTAGCTATATTACATCAATTTACCCGAAGACTTTTTCTATATAACCACTACAAGCTTCAAAAATGCAGCAGTACACCAGTCAGTCACATGTACCCATAAGTTCATTTTGCAATGTAAATTTTTATGTATTGAGGTGAAGTTTAATTTCATATTAAGTTTTTCATTGCTGTAGAAGAGAACTCAATATATCATGGAACATGGATTTAGATGGACATGAAGACACATTGCCAGAAATCACAATTAACTTCTCAGCACTCTCATTTGACTCTTACTACCTTACCAAGAACAAAAAAACAAGAGGATTTTGCTGCAGTCTGTGCCAGCCACTGATGTCATGCAGACATTTGAGATACCGTGCAATTTCTGTTCTTTCCAGCAGTGAGACTATAAATATAACTGTAATTTGTCAGACCAGACCAGGAGCCTGACTTTAAGATTCCTCTCAAGAGAACGCCTGAGGAAAGGTAAAAAACAGGACAAGCATATGCATTACTTTCCCCAGCACTCCTGAGCAAAATGTAGCTTTTATTTATATGTCAACACTGAGTGGATGTGTCTTCCATGAATCTCTGCAGTCTCCCTTTAAATTTGTTTAAACTTTTAGCATCCACAATCTTCTTTGGCAGGGAGCTCCACAGTTGCAGCACCCACTGCACGAGACAGTACCTTCTGTATTTATCTGAGTTGTTTACAAACATGAATTATCTCACAAAAATCACTGAAACAGCATGTTTTGAATGCTTCATCTTGAGGGGAAAAAAAGATCACTTCTCCTTTCTTTTTTTTTTTCTTTTTCCAAAACTAGAATCTAGAATTTCTACTCACACTTGCCAGAAACTGTTTAATATACAAGGTAGCTTAAGGAAAACTCTCTCCCAAGACAGAAATTAATCAAATGGAAGGACCGCTGCATTAAGACAGGATGCTATTCAAATCAAGGAAATAGGCAAGCAGGCATGAAAGGAAGTATTTTAGAGTTTTTCTAATAATTCAATGAGAACAAAAATAAATATGCCCATCAGATATAATTACTGGTCTTGATCTCTGAAACTGTGTTTAGAAAGTATAGGCAGCTGACTGTATGACTGAAAAGGACAGTTTGGCATGTACTCCATGTTTTCTGGTGCATCCAGTGACTAGAGGGCAGTACACAGAGTATTGTAATTCCAGACATTTCTCCTGTGAATATAAACCTGAAAATTAAATTGCATACCTATATGAATCTCTGACATATCCCAGTAAACTTCTCCAGTATAATTCACATAGTCAGTAGACCACAGTGTTTACTGTTTTCCTTCAAAGACTTTACTGTTTACACCAGTTCTGTCCACTCCAAACAAGCAATCAGTTTGGATTTTTTTTTCTTTTCTGTTTTCTTTTCTTTTTTTTTTTTTTTTTCCTGCATTAAGTAAATCTGCTTCTGAAAAAAACAGAACCCAAATAAGATCTGCCTGTTTTTCAGGTCTGCCATCTTACCTTGTGCAGTCCAGGACAGACTCTTCAGTGCTTAAAAAAAAACCCAAACAAGCTGAAATATTATTTAAAGAGATGTGCTATATATGCATAACAGAATATACAGAATACATATGTATTTAGTGCAATGGTCAGCTTAATAATATAAGTACATATATATTTTAAAAGAATAAAAATCCATATATAGAACACACATATAAAATTTAGCAGTCTGTTTTGGATGCTAGACTGTCAAAATTAAATGCAATATACTTTACAAGAATTTAATAATATTAATAACATTGAACACCAACAGATTTAATCAGTTTTCATGCTTGGAACAGATTTCTTTCTACTTTCATACAGAAAACAGAGATAGTGAAATCCCACCCCTGAGTCATGTATGTCTAGGCTGTATACTGAGTCATACTGATGGAACAGAAAGTTCTTTTTCTTATTTCTTCCATCAATTTCACACATTCCTACATTTCACTCATGAATTACAGTGATGAGGAAGAATGCAAAATTCTGTTGTTTCATGCTGAGTTAGTTGGCTATTTTGGTTAGTCCTTAAGTGAGATGTGTCTGTATATACTAAAATATTATGATGCACATCTTATTAACAATCTACAAATTTTTACATTCTAAACATGTAAAAAATAATTGCCATAAAAAATAATGTACTCTGACTTAGAGTTTCTTGGGACATTCTAAGTTTTTAAGACCTAGCACACAATGAGACATTAAGGAGTGAATTTTCTCTTGTAACACAATTAGTCAAGAAAACCTCTGCTGATTGTGCCACTAAAGTTATAATCCATGTGAAATGAGATCAGCATTGCAGTCTAACCAAAAGAAGGCTTTTGACACACAGAGAATAGGTTGTGAGAAACCAGGGGTGTCTTTTTTCCTCGATCATTAAATAGACCTTTAGAAAACCTTACTGTCAACCTTAATTTTATCCACAACCATTTTTGCTCACTTAAAAATATTAGCTTTTGTTTTAGAAATGTAGATGTAGAAGTGTGGAACAGTTATTAAAGTAATTCTTAACAAGAAAATGTTAGAAGATGCAATTTCAGAGCAGCAGTTTTAAGCCCAGACACATACTTTCATCACAGGAGTCATCCCAGTTTGGTAACACAAGAAGAAAGTTCACTGCTTAGAAACCTAAAGGTTTCATTTCTCATCTTCAATAAAAATTACAACATGAAGCCCAAAACTTACTACGTGTTGCTTTTTTGTTTAGTGCTAAAGGACTTTTTCTCTATCTTTCTAATATGCGTGGTTAACATGCATTTTTAATTGAATGATTTGAATGTTTCAGCAGAAGTGGGATGTAGACATTTGTGGTTCACCTTTGCTACTATATAATGGTACTGATATGGTTGTTTTAATCATCTGCTTAGATTTTTTTCTATTCATTTCAGTCATCTGTTGCCACACATTTTTCCAATATTTTTCTTAATCTTTCTTATTCTACCCCCTTCCCCCAATAATGGAAGATAAGGTTTGTGACCATCTAAGGAACCTGAACATACACAGTCCATGGGACCTGATGAGATGCATCCCAGCATTCTAAAGGAATTAACTGATGTAGTTGCCAAGCTACTCTCCATTGTATTGGAAAAGCCACAGTTGTCAGGTGTAGTCCCTAGTGACTGGAAAAGAGGAAACATCACAGCCATGTTTAGGAAGGAAGGACCCTGGGAATGACAGACCTGTCAGCCTCACCTCTGTGCCTGGGAAGATCACAGAACAGAACAGATCCTCCTAGAAGCTGTACTGAGGCACATGGAAGACAGGGAGGTGATTCGAGACAGCAGCATGGCTTTACTTGGGATAAATCCTTCCTGACCAATCTAGTGGCTTTTCTACAATGGAATAACGACATCAGTGGACAAGGGAAGAGCTATGGATGTCATCTATCTGGATTTTTGCATGGCCTTTGACACAGTCCCCAACAATCAGTCCCCAGTCCCCATCCAACTCAGTTGGAGAGATATGGATTTGATGGGTGGACTGTTCAGTGGATAAGGAATTGGCTGGATGGTTGCATCCAGAGGGTGGTGGTCAATGGCTCCAAGTCCAGATGGAAGATGGTAACAAGCAAAATTCCTCGAGGTTCTGTGCTTGGACTGGTGCTGTTAAATATCTTTATTAATGATACTGACAGTGGGGTTCAGTGCACCCTCAGCAAATTTGCTGATGACACTAAGCTGAGTGGTGAGGTTAATGTGCTGGGGGGATGGGACACTATCCAGAGGGACCTCAACAAGCTGGAGAAGCAGCGCTAGGTGAACCTCATGAGATTCAAAAAAGCAGGGTCCTGCACCCAGGTTGGGACAGTGCCCGTTGTCCATACAGGTTAGGAGGTAATGTTCTGGAAAAAATCCCTGAGGAAAATGACTTAGGAGTACTTATGGATGAGAAGCTGGACATAAGCCACCATCTGCAGCCCAGAAGGCTGACCACATCCTGGGCTGCAACAACAGAATTGTGGCCAGTAGATCAAGAGAGGTGATTCTGCCACTCTGCTCTGGTGAGACCTCACATGGAGTACTGTGTCCAGCTTTGACCCTCAGCACAAGAACGACATGGACCTGTTGGAGCACGTCCGTAGGAGGACCACAAAAATTATCAAAGGGCTGAAGCACCTCTCCTATGAAGGTAGGCTATAGTTCTGTACCGACGTTAAAACTGTGTTCCTTGTTGGGGTACAGTTGCTTAAACACTTCTTGGAAACCTGCATTCATCTTTCAGAGAGTCTCTGCTTTTGCTCCATACTATGCATCTCTGACAGCCACGCTCTCTTCTTCATCCAAAGTTTTGCAAGGGGAAAGACCAACAAAATTCAACAAGAAGGGAATAAATAGGAATTCTCAGTGCTGGCAGTATTTTGGTCTTTGTAATATTCTTTTCTTTGCCCTCATGAATATTGATACTGTGTAATTATTCTTTCTGTTGAAGTGAAGCATAGCAATGCTGCGTTGCATTTTCTTATTTACATTAACACACATTTCCTCAGAAGTTGTTTGTATTATAATTTGATACAAAGACATACAATTTACTATATCACTGGAGAAGAGAAAGAAATGTCTTGTTTTGGAAAAATTTCTAAAGAGAACAAAACACATACAAATCTTTTCATCTACATGTCGACATCGTAAGGATGAAAATGCAGACTGTGAGACATCCTGTAATTAGTGAAAATTATGAAGCTATAAAATAAAACAAACAAGCAAAGATGTGTTAAACCTAACAAACTCGGGGATTGAAACATCTTTGTAAGGCGATCTCATTCTTTCAATCTTCCATTCACTTGAATGAGTAAATTTTCCTGCTGTCATCATATTCATTTCTCCTCCTTAAAACTTGCAAGAAGTCAAAAGTAATCCCAGACATAGTTCTAAAGTCAATTAAAAAAAATCCTGGTGTGTTATGAAACATTTCAATTTCACGTCACACACACAGAATCACACAAAAGCCCAAGGTTAGAAAAGACCCTTAATATCATCAAGTCCAACCATCCCCATCCTAAGCTAAACCATATCCCTAAGTACCTCATCTACCCTTTTTTTTGAACACATCCAGGGAAGGTGACTCAACCACCTGCCTGGGCAGCCTGTTCCAGGCCCTGACAACACTTTCAGTAAAAATATTTTTTCTACTATTTAATCTGAACCTGCCCTGGCAAAGCTTCATGCCATTTCCCTTTGTCCTAACTCCTGTCACTCGGCTGAAGAAACTGTTGCCAACCTTTCCACAACCTCCCTTCAGGTAGTCGTAGGTAGGGATAAGGACTCCCCTCAGCCTCCTCTTCTCCAGGCTAAACATCCCCAGCTCCCTCAGCCATTCCTCATAGGATTTGCCCTCTAGCCCCTTCACCAGCCTGGTTGCCCTTCTCTGGACTCACTTGAGGACATCAATGTCCATCTTATGTTCTTGAGCCCAGAACTGGACACAGTACTAAAGGTATGGCCTCACCAATGCTGACTACAGGGGCACAATCATTTCCCTAAATCTACTGGCCACACGAGGATGACATTGGCTTTCCTGACCCCCTAGGCACACTGCTGATTCGTATTCAGCCTGCAATCAGCCAAAACCCCCGGTACTTCTCTGCCTGACAGCTCTCATGCCAGTCTCCCCCAAGCCTGTAGCGCTGCATGGGGTTCTTATGTCCCATGTGCAGCACTCTACACTTGGCCATGTTAAACTTCATCCCATTGGTCTCAGCCCATGGGGCCAGTCTGTTCAGATCCCTCTGAAGAGCCTCCCTACCTCAGGCAGATCAACACTTCCTCCCAGCTTAGTGTCATCTGCAAACTTACTGAGGGAACACTCAATCCAGTCATTGAGGTCACTGATAAAGATGTTGAACACGACTGGACCCAGGACTGAGCCCTGAGGGACTCCAATCGTGACCGACCTCCAGCTGGATTTTGTTCCATTTCACCCTTCCGGCCTGGCCATCCAGCCAGTTTTTAACACAGCTGAGGGTCCACCTGTCCAGGTCAGTGGCAGCCAGTTACTCAATCAGAATGCTGTGAGAAACCGTGTCAAAGGCTTTACTGAAGTCCAGATCGACCACATCCACAGCCTTCCCCTTGTCCATTAAGCGGGTCACCTTGTCATAGAAGGTGATCAGGTTAGTTTGAAAGGATCTACCTTTTGTAAACCCATGTTTACATAAGGGCTGGAGATTCTCCTTGACCCTCCTTTTACTGTTAATGTATCTATAGAACAACTTTTTATTACCTTTTACAGAACTGGCCAGTCTGAGTTCCAGTTCAGCTTTAGCCCTTCTGATTTTCTCCCTACATGATCTCACTACATTCCCATAGCCATCCCAAGACACGTGCCCCTTCTTTCCCTCTTTTTCTGAATATCTTCCTGGATCTCTCTATTCAGCCAAACTGGCTTCCTTTCTCACCAACTCCTCTTCTGACAGACTGGGACAACCTGTTCTTGAGCTGCCAAGATTTCCTTCTTGAGAAGTATCCAACCCTCTTGGGCTCCTTTGCCCTCAAGGGTTGCCTCCTCTGGAATCTTACCAAGCAGCTTTCTGAACAGTCCAAAGTTAGCCCTAATGAAGTCTAAGGTGGCTGTTTTGCTGTCTCACTTCCTTACTTCCCCTAGTACTAAGAATTCTATCAGCTCATGATCACTATGCCCCAGGCGTCCTCCAAAGGGTGAAGGTTGGAGGGCGCCTTCACTTATCAAAGCTTGTTCAGCTCCCTTCACTAGCACACCTTAAATCTGTCAGCATTTGCTGCTATCACCACAATATATCCTGTGCCTTCTAAAATATTATCACCGCTTGTCAAAGCTGGCATGAAATAGCTTGCAAGGTTTTTATGTTGATTTTAAGGAATTAGAAGCATTGGCCACATTATTTATTCAGAGCTTATGTACAGCAAAATATATGTTTTCCAGCAACTCCAGAGTGCTTCCTGAGTAGTTTTGAAGATGTGTAGATGGGATACTACAGTGTCATCAGGATTAAAGTTGTCTATACTATCCATCAAAAAGAACCTTAGTTAACTAAGCCTACTGTAGAGTGTATTAAATTCAGTCAATTAAGACAGACAGAATCACCATGATCATTTGTGATGGCAAGTTTCATTCCCTAATAGTATATTTGTCAGCTTCTCATTTCTTTGAAATAAAAAATTTGCAAAATTTTACCTAGCATTTTGTTTTGCCGTGACCAATCCGAATTTGTGTCTTCTCCCTCTTTGAATACTCATTGCCTAAAGGACCAGGAGGAAACTTCATCAATGGGTACGCTATACTAACATGTTGAAATTTCATTTCAGTTGCACTGCATTGCAGTTCCTCAGTATTTGACCACTGCAGAGCATAATGAGACAATAATTCACTATAGAGCTTGAGGAAGATATGACTGTCCACATTACAGAAAATTAACTTCACCACAGATGCACCACAGGCTTGTCACTTCTGGCAGGCTAATAGAGAAGATGAGACTTGGACAAATGCAGAACTGCATTGTTTTCCTGTGAAGTGGTTACTACTCCGTGTCAACTGTATGGTTTTGTTTCTTCTTCATTTCCATCTCATGCTGCATTTCCTTGTATCATTTGCAAAGCCAGAACCAAGGGGAGATGCTAGAGAAGAATAGCTCTATTCTACTTTTTACAAGCTATGTGTGAAAGTAATTTTAGAACAATATTGTCTGATACACAGTGAACAGTTCAAAAGATACTCAAAGTCTCAAAAAAACCCTCAAGTTAAAAATATTCAAGACAAATAGAAGTATAAAATGATGGCTACTTAGTAATTTCTAGATTTTTTGATTAAATGCCTTCTTCAGCCATAGACTTCTAGTTGCTCACAGGTTCCACAAATCAGAAAAACCCACTTTCTCTTTACCATGTCAATAGTTTCAAATGCCTTAGCAAATGACTGTGGAGTGGAGGGTTATTGGAAGTTGGTCTGAATTCTACTCCATTGTAGAACACCCAAATAATCAGGAACCATTGATTCTGTCAATTTTATTGGGTATTTTTTTGTGTTCTTGTAGTAAGATTTTATTTGCTTCCAACAATTTTAAGAAAGATATGGCACCTCACAGCTCGTTCTCACTACTGAGAGAAGAGAGAAGTAACTTCATGTTTGCAGGACAGGTAGGAGAATTACCTTCTGCCTTTGTTGACTCTTCAAACAGAAGAGAAAGTGTGATGCTAACAACACTACTACTGCTGATGCATTTACTGCCCCAGTTGCTCTGACCCCTACTACTCCTTCACCCCTACTACTCCTTCACCATCCAGTGGATAAGAAACTGGTTAACAGACTGTAGCCAAAGGGTGGTGGTCAATGGGTCTATGTCCAGGTGGAGGCTGGTGACAAGCGGGGTCACCCAGGGGTCTGTCTTGGGACCGGTGCTCTTTAACATCTTTATCAATGACATGGATGATGGAATTGAGTGCACCCTCAGCAAGTTTGCGGATGACACCAAGCTGAGTGGTGTGGTTGACACCCCAGAAGGAAAGGAAGCCATCCAGAGGGATCTTGACAGGCTGGAAAGATGGGCCCGGGGAAACCTAATGAGGTTCAACACTGCCAAGTGTAAGGTGTTGCACTTGGGACGGAAGAATCCCAGACACAGATACAGACTGGGAGAAATGCTCCTGGAGAGTAGCCCTGCTGAGAAGGACTTGGAGATTGTGGTGGATGAGAAACTTCACATGAGCCAGCAGTGTGCTCTTGCAGCTTGCAAGGCCAATGGTGTCCTGGGCTCCATCAGAAGAGGGGTGGCCAGCAGGGACAGGGAGGTGATTGTCCCTCTCTACTCTGCCCGCGTGAGGCCCCATCTGGAGTACTGTGTCCAGGTCTGGGGGCCCCAATACAAGAAAGATGTAGAACTGTTGGAGAGGGTTCAGAGGAGGGCTACAAGGATGATTAGAGGGCTGGAGCACCTGCCCTACAAAGAGAGGCTGAGGGAACTGGGCTTGTTCAGCCTGGAGAAGAGAAGGCTGCGGGGGGACCTCATTGCAGCCTTCCAGTACCTGAAGGGAGCTTATAAACAGAAGGGGAATCAACTTTTTAAAAGAGCAGATGATGGCAGGACAAGGGGGAATGGACTAAAGCTAAAGGAGGGAAGGTTTAGATTAGATATTAGGGGGCAGTTTTTTACAGAGTGGTGAGGTGCTGGAACAGGCTGCCCAGAGAAGTGGTGGTTGCCCCATCCCTGGAGGTGTTCAAGGCCAGGTTGGATGGGGCCCTGTGCAGCCTTGTGTAGATCCAGGCATGGAGGTTGGTGTCCCTGCCTGTGGCAGGGGGGTTGGAGCTCTATGATCCTTGGGGTCCCTTCCAACCCAGATCATTCTATGATTCTATGATTCTATGATTCTATGATTCACCTACATCTAATGCCTGAACTGAAACTTATATTAAAAAAACCCAGAATTACACAGAATCACAGAATTATAGGGGTTGGAAGGGACCTCAAGAGATCATTGGGTCCAACCCCCCTGCCAAAGCAGCTCCCTAGGACATATCACTCAGATAGGCGTCCAGCCGGGTCTTGAATATCTCCAGAGGAGACTCCACCACCTCCCTGGGCAGCCTATTCCAGGGCTCTGTCACCCTCACTGTGAAAAAGTTCTTCCGCATGCTGGTGCAGAACTTCCTATGACTTGTTTAAGTCAGTGAAGACTTTGTACATCAGCTACCAAAGGCTTTGAAGTCCAGACCATTTCTGCAATAACAGCAGCAACATATCTCTATTTTTCCCTTCTGGTTTACAACCCTTAGCTGACATATTATTTTGAGTTATTTTCTTTCTTTCTAAGTATACAGTTGTAGGGTTTTTTCCCCCATCTGTTACATTACAATTGTTTCTTTTCTATTCCTGAATATTTTATGTCAGGGAGATGAATACACTTCTTCATGATTCCACTTTGTTCTGGTTTTGGCTTGGATAGAGTTAACTTTCTTCATGGCAGTTAGCATAGGGCTATATTTTGGATTTGTGCTGAAAACAGTGTTGATCATATAGGAATGTTTTTGTTACTGCTGAGCTGCTCTTATGCAATCAAGGCCCTCACACCACCATCTGTAGAGGACGTTGGGGTGCACAACAAGTGTGGAGGGAACACAGTCAGAACAGCTGGCCCCAACTGATGCAAAAGGGTATTCTATACCATATGATGCCATACTTAACATATAAAGTGAGGTGAGAAGGCGGAAGGGTGGGATGTTCAGAGAGATGGCATTTGTCTTCCCAAGTAACTGTTATGCATGATGGAGCCCTGCATTCCTGGAGATGGGTGAACACCTGCCTGTCATCGGAAGTGGTCAATTAGTTTCCTGTTTTGCCTTGCTAGCATAATCTGCTTTAGCTTTATTTATCAAACTGTCTTCATCTCAGTCTATGAGTTTTCTCACTTTCATTCTTCTGATTATCTCTCCCATCCACCTGTTGGAGAGTCAGCAAGCTGCTGTGCTGTGGTCAGCTGATGGCTGGAGTTAAACCATGATAAACCTCCAAACAAAATTATATAGGTGCTCATAATAGTTCTTACAGTTTCCTTTGACTACCAAAAAAAAAAAAAAAAAAAAGGGAAGAAAATGGTCAGAATTGTTGACTAAGCAAGGTCATCTGCAGTGTTTTTCCCACTTAGTATTTTTGTGGAGATCTTTGTTTACTTGACATCTGTTAGACTAAAGCTAATTGTTCAGATGTGTATCTGTCCAAGCCATATTACATCTGTTAGCCTTGTTCCACTGTCTCACTCTGAAACACAATTCAAAAATCCCTTATTTAAAACCAGGTCACCTGGTGACTACAGAAGAGTAGCTCATAGACTAGCTGTGGTGGCCGAACAATATATGGACATATATCTTGTCCATACCTTAAATATTTCTATCTGTAAGTCCAGCATGATCACACGAATATTGTCCCATACTGATCTGAGGTGACCAAGACGCTTGTTCAGGGTTTATTTTAGTAATTCTCTAAAGGATTTCTCACTAGCTGGACTGATGAACTGGCTTATGGCCAGCTGCCCTCAGTCCTGCCCTGAGATAAGAAAATTGTACCTATATAGAAAAGAGATATTATTTTTTTTCTGAAAGAACTCCCTTTTATGTATTTCATAAACCAGTTTTCTGTGTTGTCAAATGAGAAGGAAGCTATTTTCCTAAATGTATCCAAAAATAAACATCTCTTGTACATCCCAAAATTCTGTGTCTCCTTTCCTTCAGTGAAGGACATCCTCACAGTTGCATGAAACTTCACTGCAGATTTGCAGCTCTTCCACGTAATAATTTCCCACATTGTAAGTTTATATTCAGCGTCTCTCAAAAGCATATGAGGTTTTGCTCTGTTTTGAATGCCATAGTGTCAGAGACATCAATCAAAAAAGATAGCATCGATCATGCAGCTGCAAAGCAGTTGGATGGCATCTGCCATAATGCCGTACAATGCTACAGTAATGTACCAGGTTTTTGATGAATAAGGATGCTAGTTTTCTCAATAACAATTAATCATGACATCTCTTAATGCATCATGTTTTTAAAGGCATAATATAAAGCTAATATACAGGTTAGCTTCTATTCTTCATTCAGATGAAGTCAACAAAAGTATTCTGAATGCAAAATGCCATAAGGGAGAAGATAAACCAGATTATTTGAATTCTGCTTTACGAATGGAATGAATTTCATTAGGATAGTTTATTTTTAACATAATGCTGTTCGCATTGTCAATAACACTATTAACTTCCAGATTCCACAGAAAGCATGATTAGTAGGGAAAAAAGGAAACCTTTTTTTTAAATAAAAACTTACTCCTCAGGACTGAATTTGTCCAGCAGATGTAAAACCAGGTTATATTTGTTTCTGAAATTAGAAAGATGTAAGCAAATATTGAGGCTTCTCTCTGTTACAAACTTGGCTACTGAGTCAGTCAAATAGATTCTATATTTCAATCACCATATAATAAACTTATTAAATTAATTGGCATGCAGGATTCACATGTTTCTCTATAACATTAAGTACTTTAATGGGTTAAAAAATGCTGGTCTATCTATGTATCTTCTTAAAAAAATAAACATTTTAGAAAGCTATGAAGAATATAAAAATTTTATGCTTGTAAAATAATAGCCATGTCTGTGATATCTGCATGGCCTGAAATTACCATGATATTGGTATGTATATGTGCTGTTCCCAATAGAAATACAACTTGCATGTATACTTGGCAGTATTGTGCTTTTTTCCTTTTTGATTTTGAGGTAATTTGTTCTGCTGGTAGCCATTAAAGTTTCTTTATACCTACGTCAGATACATTCTTTACTCATCTAACTATATCCCTATATTGGTCATATATCTGATCATCATACAGAAATAAAATACTAGATTAATTTGTCATTCAAAAAAATTCAATACTTTTATTTTACTATAAAATGCAACTAATAGAAATCTGTTTTCGAATATTCAGAAAAAAACAGAAACTTCAATGACAGTAATAATTATGACACTAAAAAATCTCACATTAAAGAAAAATCTATAGAGAAAAAAAGAAAAGGTAGTGGCTAGCAATATTTTTCAGGTTTTGCTGGCAACCTCAGAGCCCAGATGCTAAGCACTGGAAAATATTTATTTCACCAGCAGCATCTGGTATTTTGGCAGACTCCATAAGCAATTTTGTTTTACGGTTTTAAAGTTGCTTCTGGGTCTATTACATGGTTAATCTGATGGGCTGACTTGTTCTCCCCTATGCCATATGCCAGAAGCTAGAGATGCAGTGAACAGTTTGTCCAATATACTTGCATTAAAAAGGCAGACTAAAATTCTGATGAGAACAGTGCATTTTACTACAGCTCACCAACTACCTTTATGACGATGAGTGACTTGCCTTAAAATACTGTCAAAGAGCTGGTAGGAAATAGCAAAGAGCATCAATCATCAAGGCTGGCAGAGGCAATACCAGACAGGTAATGTTACAAATTGCTTCACTGGGTACTTAACAGATTCTGCACATGTGAGTTGGTTTTGAATGTTTTTTTTTCCCTTTTGTATGCATGGAGGTAGCTTCAGATAGACAAGGAAATGTATGAAAGGGAACAGAAAAAAATAAGATATCTGTATTCCTTACTTTTTAGAATAATTCTAGGGGCTAAGTGTGGACCTACAAGGGAATTGTGTGCTGAGCCCTTTAAAATCAGAACATAAGCTGTGAAAGCCAAGCAGCAGAAAGACATGTAAAAATATTGGTCAAGATTTTCAGTGTATACTGAAAATACTTAATCTTCCAGTAAAAATTAGTGTATCAGTTTTTGAAAAATAAACAAAATAAGATCATAAATGCAGCAAATTACTGTATATCCACCTTAAGGAATAAATTTTTTTAACAATCTATTTACATGAAACTGGGATATAAGGTAGATATAAAATTTGTATCCTAAATAACCCAGACAGTGCAAATAAGTAGCATACTGATGCAAGAAGGGTTAGATGAGGTTGTGTAGGTTTTTGATCTGCATGGGTGTGTTTTCACAGGGAGAAATTACATTTCTTTTGCACCATCACCAGTTTTCAGATATAATTTTTGAAAAGAAAGTCTCATACAATGTGGATTACTTATGCATTCCTAGCACTAATATCTCCTGTGCATCTAACTCCTTCCATCAGTCAATAAAAGAGAAAAGTGAAACTCCCAAAGAGAAAGAACTACAGTGGAAGCCATTACTACTGTATTCTGTGTCTACATATTGTAGAGTTGGAAGCACTTCATGCCATTACAGGAAGCTAGATATTAGACTAAGCCAATTAATATTTTCAGAACTATGCTGGAAAATGTCTGAATCAGTCAAATATGTCTGTAATTGAAAGGGAAAAAAAAAAAGAAAAAAGAGAGAACTGCTTAAGCCTCGAAAAAGCCAGTTATTCTGAAAGGCTGTGGAACTAGTTCCATGACTACTAACACCAAAAAGAAATCTATATTTGTCCACTAATAGACAAAATTCTATTTCATGCATTCTTAATTCAGTATTTCTTTCATATGAGAAAACATTTTCCCTTAATCAGTTACAGCCAGACGTTCTGATCTTACTACTCTCCAAATAATTTTTCACAACAAATTAAGACTTTTATTTAGCTGTGTCTTGTATAAGGTTTCTGAAAAGAAACTGTAGCGCTGTCTGACTGTTCCTCATAACCTTAAACTACTGAAGGTTTACCTATTCCTAACTGAGCACAAGGCACTGCACCGTGACATCAAAATTGTTCTCAGCTGTAGTCAGATTATCAGACCATTTACCACCACATGTTCATTACACTGGGCATTTCCCACTGCAAAGCTTTACAATTACATTAACTTGAAGCATTTTAGCTAGTTATTTTAGATTATGAGCCAAACTATAATAATCAGCAGCAAAGGTGAAAGTTGACCATCATTCATTTATAATAAAAATTGCAAAAGAATTTTTTTTTTCAGAAGGAGGTTTGTGTTACTAAGAAGTTATGAAGCATGTTTCCTCCACCTTCAAAGTTCTTCCTATGGTTGGACTCTAGGATTTTGTTCTGTTAAGGGTTCCTGAATAAGACAGCTGAGTTTAGATTTCATTTTTTAGCTCAGCAATAGAACTAATAGGATTTCTACAACCTAAATTTCTGTTTTCACAGAATTTGAAGTATCACACTACTTTTGAGGATCTCTGTGGTGAATTTGACTGCAATTAACCAACCAAACCAAAAGTAGAAAATCTCAAACATATGGGCAACAACACTTTTCTTCTTCACAGACATGCATTAAATGTAAAGGATGTGCAAAAATGACCATCCACAATATTTGTTTTGATCAATTTCTCATTCTTTGGATGCAACTGAATTTGAATTAGAAACCTGATCCTTCTAGAATCATTTATAAACTTGCAGTTTAGATAAAATACCCAAAATTAATAAATAAGATGCTTAGATAAATGCCTCAGCAGCTGCAAAAACCTCATGGAATCAGAGGGAAAGGGAAGCAAAGGTTACAGTGAGGGAAATTTCCATTACATGTCTCAGATCATGCACCACAACAGATGTTGCTAATGGAGAATAGCTGTAGCTAGACAGGAACAGCAAGCCTCCTAGTCACCCCATGCTAAACAAGTTCATTGTCTCCTTTATAGTTTCTGCAAGTCTTTGTTTCACCAGACACAGAATGTTTGCATTCACATAGCCCCAGCATACACATAATTTTCAGCTCAAGACTACTTATGAAATACGATCATAAACTTAATTTTACCCAGATGAAATAGATGAGGTATGTATCACCTTTCACTGTTCCAGGGCTGCATGTTTATGAGACAGCAGTGACATTACACAAGAAATTTACTTTATTCTAAAGGGTCTTACAAAAATAAAAAGTTCAGAAGTCATGTAAATTATAGATTTAATGACACTCCTGTCTCAAATGTGTTAAAGCTGTAATGCTAAAGAAGACGAGATTTTCCTCTTTTGTCTTTATTTTATTCGAAGTGGATTTTGAATAGTGACTGTAGTGACATAAATAGCTCCTTGGATTCTCCTTTTCGGGTTTACCACTCAATTGAGTGAGTAAATACACTGGTTCTGAAGATTACAGCATTTTGTTAAGTCCTGGTTAAAGATCGCATTATTTCCCACCTTGTTGACTTAAAATGTATAAAACATCAAGACAGCAAATCGTTTCCTTCATGACAAACTGCAGTGATAGAAGAAAATGTAACTCAGGAAAGCTCTAGTGTGCTAAGCTTGAAACAAATAAAATGTTGAATCACCACTGAGAAAGGGAATCAGTACAATGTTAAACTTTTTAGGCAGTAGAATAAGACAGATAGCCACAGAGCACAGACCAACATAAATATTTTTTAAAATGTGTTGGCAAATTCACAGAATCACACAGAATCACAGAATCACCAGGTTGGAAGAAACCTTTGAAGATCATCAAGTCCAACCATTCCCATCCCTAAGTATCTCATCTACCCTTTCTTTGAACACATCCAGGGAAGGTGACTCAACCACCTCCCTGGGCAGCCTGTGCCAGGCCCTGACAATTCTTTAAGGAAAAAAAAAATTTTCTAATATCCAATCTAAACCTGCCCTGGCACAGCTTTGTGACATTTCCCTGTCCTGGTTTTGGTCAGGATGGAGTTAATTTCATTTGTGGCAGCGGATGAATGCTGTGTTTGAGGGTGGGATGGGAGTAGTGCTGATAACACCCTGTTTCTAGTTGCTGTCAGACAGTCAAGGACTTTCTCAGCTCTTCATGAGAAAGGAGGGGCGAAGCCAGGACAGGTGACCGAGCTGACCAAAGAGAGTATTCCACGCCAGTTACGTCCTGCCCAGGATATTGGGGGCTGACGGGAGGAAGGCCTGGGGCGGCTCCGGGACGCACGGTTCTTGGGGGGACGGTCGGGTTCTGGGACGGCTCTGGGTGGCACGGCCTGAGTTGTGTGGTTTGGTGAGAAACTGCATTGTGTATCAACAGCTTCATATATTTTGCTTTGAAGTCCTGTTAGCATTGTTACATTGTATCTTTCTGTTATCTTAGTAAACTATCCTTATCCCAACCCACGGGCCTCTTAATTTCTTGATCTTGGGGTTATTTGCCCCTTTCTCTTCCTTTTCCCTTCCCTTACTTCTCACCCCCCTCCCCTTCCCTTTAACCTGCTCTTTTCCTTTAAGGAGCAGGCAGCTGCGTGGATCTTGGCCCTCAGCCGGGTGAAACCACGACATTCCCCTAGTTCTATCTTCTGTCACCTGGCTGAAGAGACCATCGCCCACCTTTCCACAACATCCCTTCAAGTAGTTGTAGGTGGTGATAAGGTCTCCCCTCAGCCTCCTCTTCTCCAGGCTAAACATCCCCAGCTCCCTCAGCCATTCCTCATAGGATTTGCCCTCTAACCCCTTCACCAGCTTGGTTGCCCTTCTCTGCACTTGCTCAAGGACCTCTATGTCCTTCTTATAGTGGGGAGCCCAGAACTGAACACAGTACTCAAGGTGTCGCCTCACCAATGCCAACTACAGGGGCACAATCATTTCCCTAAATCTACTGGCCACAAAAGGATGTCATTGGCTTTCCTGACCCCCTAGGCACACTGCTTATTCATATTCAGACTGCAGTCAACAAACAGCCCCAGGTCCTTCTCTGCCTGACAGCTCTCATGCCAGTCTCCCCCAAGCCTGTAGCACTGCATGGGGTTGTTATGTCCCATGTGCAGCACTCTACACTTGGCCTTGTTAAACTTCATCCCACTGGTCTCAGTCCATGGGGCCAGTCTGTTCAGATCCCTCTGAAGAGCCTTCCTACCTCAGGCAGATCAACACTTCCTCCCAGCTTAGTGTCATCTGCAAACATACTGAGGGAACATTCAATCCCTTCATCGAGCTCATTGATATAGATGCTGAAAAAGACTGGACCCAGGTCTGAGCCCTGGGGGACACCACTCGTGACCGGCCTCCAGCTGGATTTGGTTCCATTCACCACCACCCTTTGGGCCCGGCCATCCAGCCAGTTTTTAACCCAGCTGAGGGTCCACCTGTCGAGGCCATTGACAGCCAGTTTGGGACTTTCATTTCTTGATTAAGTAGGAAGGGAGGCTGGAAGAGGAGTACATTAGGGGGTTTTATGCATCTCTGTTCAACAGAATTACAAATAATATTTAAAGGTTTGATGTAGTGATTTATATTCTAAATAACATCTCTGTCCTGTATTGGAAGCATGACTATTATATGAACACTCAATACACAGAACTCTATAGTTTTGAGGAAAACCAGAAGTGACATCATACAGGAGTTATCCTTTTCCTTGACTTGATAGCAATAACCTTAAAAAAAACCCCAAAAAAATCCCCCATTTAATGTAACTTTGCATAATTTATATTACTCACCAGCATTAGTAATTCTAAGCAAACTCCTTCTCACTTTTAACCTGCAGTCATCTAACATATCAAGAGTAATTATAAATGGTATAAAATGCTCTCAAGCAGACAAGGGAAACCCTTGGCTTTTTACTGCACCTGATGTTATCTTTCCAAGTTTCTCATAATATATTTTTAGTTTTAGTTAAGATATTTTTGTGATATATCAGTGGGGGATGAGGGGTGGGAGGGTTCTTTTGTAAGCGATATGACTTAATAAATGACAGTGCCATGGTAGCATTGCTTTTTGCTTGTGTATGTTAACCACGTGGCTATTGTCCATTGAAAACAAGTCACTTGAATCAGTCCTAAATGAATCAGAAAAAGTGAACATGGTTGAATAGAAGAATCTACCAATCAGAGAACCATGGCTGAAGACACTCAGGACATTAGTGGTAATGATACTGTTGAGTTACCCTGTAAAACACACGGAAACGTATTGGCTGAGTCATGCACAGTGATAACACTACTGCCATTGACACAGCTAGAATAATTCACTACTTTGGATTTTTTAAATCAATATGAAATTATTTAGTCTAGTTGAATACATTTCTAAAACTTTTAAGTGGCATTCTATTCTGATACAACATCTCAGCTGAGAGGGAATGAGACACAGTTCTAGTTTTCCTTTCAAACATATTACAATTATTACTTGTTTCATCCATATCTAAATATGGAAATTTTTTCACTGGTATCCAGATACATGAAAGTAAAATTGTCTCCTTCTCTTAGGTTACAATGAATCCAGAAACTAACCCTGATGTAAATATCTATATTTTAAGTGTCTGGAGTTAATCCAAATCTCATGCACCAAGGCTGTACTACCCTGTCTTTTAACATCCTTTGACATCACATGACTAATCCTGAGATCCAGCAGTGGCTTCATGAGGGTCATCATCTCATAAAGGTTGGAGCTTGCCACCACGTTTCTGGAGAAATGGTTCCTCAAAGCTTCTCACTGTCTCTAAATGTAATAGGAAATCCTACATAAAGTTGTGAACAGAAGGTCCTATTTTCCCTCTGTATCCGTAAGCCAATCTATATTTGCTTTATATCTTCTCATTCTGTTCAGAGATAAAAAGTAAGTTTAAAGAAAGTGTGGGGGGTTTTGTTCCTAGATAAATAAACCATATTTACTAATATTTCACATCATTCCCCCCTCTGCTTTTTGATTCTACCCGTCTTCAGCACCGCATGTCGCATGTCTTTATTAGCTACTCAGAGCGCCTGTCATCATCAGGAAATGGGTCCTTCTGTCACAACTCAAAAGCACCATGGATAAGTAAACATCTTAGTGAAATTCAAATAAAACACATGAACCCACACATTAATATTCTATGGATGACAATATTTACCAGCAAAAATCTCATTTCAAGCTCAACCTTTCATTTATCTACTCATATGAATACACATATATATATATACAGACAAATATTCACTGAATCTTTTCCTCCAATTCCTGAAATCGTCTACAGGAGCATAAATAAAATTGCTAAAGGATATCTTACTTTTCAAAACAGTTGCTGTGTTTTAATATTTTTATAGGATCAATTTAAATGAAATTTAATTTTCAATTCTTTTCTAGTTCAGACTTTTTTTTCTATTTACATTCTTTAACTTATAGTTTAAACATGGCTTTGATGATTTACTCTTCAAAAATAACACAGAGGTTAGAGGGAAGATATCCATAAGTTTCAGCTAAACTTTTAAATGTACTAGAAATATTGTGATAGGCATTTATTTTTCCGTAACAGAATTCTAAGGTCAACTGAGGACAAGCAGAAAGAAATAGTAACTAGGTTTGAAGTTAACTTTTATAGATAAATGCTACATTCATGCCTGCAGACTATAAGGTATATATCATGCAGGCTGGTTTTGTTTAGTTTGGGTTTTGGTTTGTTTTTTTTTTCCCTGAAGACTGTCATTAAGAGCTAAAGTTTTGGGTTAAATTGCTAATATTATGAATATGACATATTCAAGGCTGCCAGTGACCATTTCTTGGGTCATTGCATCTTGTGGTTTGTCTTAAAAGCAGCCAATAGCCATTTTTCCTTAGTATTTCATTCCCAGATGAGTAGTCCCAGTTGAAAGATCTTGTGCATTGGTTCACATAGACAGAAATCTGGAGCTACTAAACAAAAATATCATACTCACTATTAAGTGTCCATAAAGCTGGACCATATTATTTCAAAATTACAAATGATAAAAAGCCAGGCTTGGAGAAATGAGCAGAAATTGACTGTTGGAAGGTACTGTTTCCCAATCCTTTCTCTGATAATGATTTTCTAGGAAGCTCTCAGCAAGTCATTTCACTCTTCTGCCTTTGTTTCTCTATCTAGAGAGCTGCAATAATAATCCTTCCCCATCAACTGGGGTGTCCAATATATTTGCCAGATAATATTTCTATGAAGTTTATGTTGAATGCATAAAGACATGGTGAAAAAGCAAAATGCATTTGAATTGGTTTGTGCTTTCAAAGCAAAGAAGAACATGTCTCTATTCACTATTCACATCATACCTGTTTGTTTTCAAAGCCAGTTTATGACAGGCATGATCTGGGGACTTAACATTCTTGTAGAGATCCATACATTTTTGAATTGTATTCTCAGCACTAAAGTTCCTCAGCCACCATATAATAGTACAGAATTAGATTACCAGCTGTACTTTTCCAAAAAAGTATGTGGAGATTTAGCAGCATGGCTGTCATTGGCATTAATGTTTCAAATATATATTCCTTACATTGCATATTCATCACTCCCCTTGACCAGCTGGCCACATTCATTTTGATGCAGCCCAGGATAAATAGGATTGGCCTTCTGGGCTGCAAACGCACATTGTCAAGCTTCTGTTAATGTCAAGCTTCTTATCTACCATCATCCCCAAGTCCTTCTCTGCAGAGCTGCTCTCTATCACTTCATCTCCCAGACTGTATTGATGAAGAGGACTGCCCCGACCCAGGTGCAGGACCTTGCACTTGACCTTGTTGAACCTCATGAGATTCACATGAGCCAACTTCTCCGTCATCAGAATTACTTTAAATGTTCCTACTGTTGGTTGCCTGTTAAAATTCAAGTGCACCTGTGGTTAAGCATCTATAGGTGAGATTAAAAGACACATAAATAACTTAATTTTTCCTGTTGCTGTGGATTCAAGATCCATTTGGACTCCTATCCGTGCAATATGAGCTAGGAAGCCTCCTTTGGCAGAGGGGTTGGACCCAATGATCTCTCAAAGACCCTTCGGTTCTATGATTCTGTGATTCAGTGGAAAAAAAAAACCTAACAAGTCATTCTGGTTTCTAATTACAGAACTTAGTTTTAGAAATTTAAATTTGGCGAGCATGTTCTTGTGGTTCCTGCTTACTTCTTCATACAGCAACAACAAATGCAATAGCAGAACACAGAGCACAAACCACCATACTTTCACAGCATCAGGAAAAAAACAGCTTTCCTCAGACTTTTCAACATGCCCAGTATACGTCTCTCATGCTTCCACATACCTTTGTGCAATAAATTCTCTCTAGATTTACAGGAGCCCTTCTGTAAGAACTTGTTCTGGACCTGTCCGTAAGCCGATTCCTCTCCACATCTACTGGAAGTCATGTTTTGTGAGGTTTCCTTGACAAAAGGACACTTTCAAAACTATCACGGCTGAAAACTGTAGCTGAGTCAAAAGCAGGTCTACTGCCATCCATTCATATGTACCATTCAAAACCCAAAAACAGTAGGCTCTACTTTGTTCCAAACTTAGGGAGATTTAGAAAAAGCAAAACAAAACAAGCCCCCAACTTGGATACTTCTGCCAGAGTACATTGAGAGATTTTAATTTAATTCTTTCATACTATAACATTGTTGACAGTTGTACTACAGGGACTCAGTAATAAACCTCAAAATATCTTTCCTTTTCCTGTTTCATGTTGTGTTATAGTCTTTATGACTATAAAAGGGAAAAAAGATTTTGCTAGTTTGAGAAGGAGATCTACAATCTTTATCAGTTCACCATTATTTCTATTAATTATGACTAAAAATGTAGGCTAACTTTATGGAAAATCTCTGATGTACTAAAAGTTAAGACACAGATATTTGAAAAAAGAATATGAAGAATAACAGAAATATTTTTCAGAATCATCTCCTGTGTAGTCTTTATATTAAGGTCAAACAAAAGCATATGAAGTTACTACAAAAGTCTGAAATTATGACACATGCTTCAGTACCATACTGCAGTGAGCATGAACTTGTACTCTGAACATATTTGACTGATTTACAGTGTGTCATTTTTCTTCCACTAAAGAAAGAATATTGCTTAGCCCACCACAAGACAAAGACATTTCTTAGTGTCATTGCCAATGAAATTTTTGAGCAGGTTGTATGTGAAGAGACTAGTATATATCAAAAGACTCCCACAGGCTGTGAAACTGTAAGACCTTAATGTCCTTGGCCTGCTTATGACTTACAGGAGGCATAAATATGGCTTGGGGATTAGGTACAGCGGCATAGCATGTGCAAATCTTAAATTGTCAATTAGACAGCATCATTGAATCAGTAGCAGAAACTCCAAGGGCATATTTGTCTGCAAAAGAAAGAATTAAAATAGACAGTCCCTACTGACTAACCCCTAAGATATACAGTATATCTGTGATTTGTGACACTTGAGTAACCACATCTAAAAACTTTGATCATACCAAGTCCAGTCTTTATGTTTAAGTGTTTCAGACAAATACTGCCCAGAAAGCACCTTGTTAATAAACTGGTATTTGTAATGACATTTACTTCCTCTTCTTTGATGGAACTGAACTGTGTATCACTAACCACAGGGAGAATGTGAAGCTCCCACAACCTGCCTATCAATCATTGTTGGCTGCCTTTGAGGTAACCTTTCCAGTTTCCATGTACCACACAGATTTTGCACACATGTAGAAATTTTATCAAGGAAAAAGGTTTAAAACTGCTCTGGAAATCAGTAAATATTTCTCAATTCACATATATTTTTTAGTCCATAATGTAAGCCAGTGGGGTTTTTTTTTATTAGCATTATCAAGTGAAAGACTTCTGCAAAGAAAAAAACCCCTGGATTTCCAGTTGATGTAGCAATTGTTGGTATCAGAGAGTAATCTAGCACCATTGTTGCATTTTGAGTCTATCTTTTATTATTGCAGTAGTAAAGATGATCAACAAATTTATTTGCCAAAATAAACTGAAGGATGGTTTTCACTGATAAGGATTCGCTGTGTTAAAAAATAACACTTCTCTAATTTAAGTTAAAGGTGGCACGAGATAGTCCTTTAAAATCATTGTAATTAATCTAGTATTGTTTTTTACTTGATTTTCTCTTTTTATTTATGGGATTGAATTGCTTTAGTCCAGGAGAGACAGTTATGCATGAGCAACCGTTCTATGATGAATTATATACCTTAAAGTGAAGCATCTTTCTTGAATAGCAGCAATGCAATACAATGATTTATAGTCCTTCTCAGGGAAATAAAGGTGCAAAGATTAATGAAGGGGTTTTGAGTTCAACAAAATTTAAAACATATTTGAATGGTTCCTCATATAAATTCAACCTCAGAAAGTTACATGAGGTTTTCCACAAGAACAAAAGCCAAGGTCAGTTAGACTACGATTGTTTCAAGTTGCTTTGTATTCAATTTCCACTTCATTCTAACTAGGATTAGCAATGTCAATATTAAAAACAAACAAACAAAAACCCCAAAACAAACAAACAAAACCCAGAAACCACCACTACCCAAACCAACCAAACAACAGAACACATATGATAGAAGTATGATAAATATGGTAGAAATGTATTACAGGCTTTTTTTTTTTTTTAAACTAGCTTTAATAATGCTAATTCAAAAATGCATTAGGAATGTCAGAGAGCTTTTTGGTGGACAAACATATGGATACATTCTGTACTTCCAGTGAGTCCATATAATCTAAATCACAGACTGCATTATAAAGGCAGAGTAAAAAAAATCATGTATGGGCTTTAGTAAACACTCCTGTAAAACATCTGCCAAGATGATAAGGACAGTGATTTAGACAAAGAAGCATACCACAATGAACATAAGTTGAAGCAAAAGTTGGGGTGACCAAAAAAAAAAAAACAACAAACCCCCCCCCCTGGAAATACATGCGAGTGAAGAAGAGGAAGATAGTTTAATGTTAAGATGTTCATCAAATGCTGTGTTTCATATGTAATCACAGATTAAGATTAAAATTAATTTTGCTTTCAAATATCATATCATATTTACACAGTTCTGCAGTTTCCCAATTTTGGGGTTTTATTTTGTTTTAGAGTGGTAGTTTGACCGTGGCTGGAGGCCAGAGACACACCAAAGTTGCTCTATCGCTCCCCTTTTCAGCTGGACAGGGCAACAAATACATATTGAGAGGCTTAGGAGTTGAGATAAGGACAGGGAGAGATCATTCCACAATCAGCATCATGAGCAAAACAGGCTCAACACAGCATAAAGGAAAGAAAACTCTTATTTATTACACTACACACACACACACACAGTGACACCAGTCAGATAATGAGAAGTGCGACCAGATCTTAAAGCACCTCCACCACCCCTCCCTTCGTAGTGGACTTCACTTTAGTCATGATTTTGTTCCCTTCTTTCCCATCATTGTGGCACAGAATGAGCAGGGAATGGGGGTTTCAGTCAGTTCCAGTTGTTTTCCTTCTTTGTTGGAGGGGGCATTCTTCAACCTCTTCTCCTGCTCCCACCCACAGGAGACAGTCCTCCACAAACTTCTCTAACATGAGTCTTTTTTTTTTTGCAGAATACAGAATGGTAGGGGTTGGAAGGGACCTCTGGAGATCATCTAGTCCAACCCATTGCTAAAGCAGCATCACCTAGAGCATATTGCACAGGATTGTATTCAGGTAGGTTTTGAATACCTCCAGAGGAGAGTCCATAACCTCATTAGAATATTTCATTTCATTGGAATTGAGAGGACATTTAAAGATTATCAAGTCAAAACCTCGTGCTATAACTAGATCAAATCACTCAAAGTCCCATACAACCCAACTTTAGACTCTGCCAGTGATGGAGCACCCAGAGCTTCTCTGCACAGCATGTTCCACTTTCTCACCACAAATACTATAAAAACTGTTTTAGTTTACTGTGCTTTCCCCTTGTCTGTCTACTTTGGTAAAAAGTGTCCCTTTTATGTACTGGAAGGATGCAATAAGGTGTTCCCAGAGACCTTCTCTTTTCCAGGGTGAACAAGCCCACCTCTCTCAACCCGACTTCATAGGAGAGGTTCTCCAGCCCTCTGACCATTTTAATGGTCCTTCTCTGGGCCCACTCTAATAGTTCTATGTTTTTATTGCACAGTAGACCCTGGAGATGCATGCAGTTCTCCAAGTTGGGTCTCATGAGAGTAAAGAGAAGAATGAACTATCTCAACATTCTGGTCATGCCTATTTCTGGGCTGCAAGTGCACATTGCCAGCTCATACCCAGTTTTTCATCTTCCAGTATCTCAATCTATTCATTCCCCAGTCTGTATTGATATTGAGGATTGCCTTGATCCAGGTGAGGGACCTTGAGTTGGCCTTGTTGAAATTCATTATGTTAATGTTGATCCAGAGACAAAAAGAAATGATAAATGTTTTCTTTTATAATTTATAGAATTTAAGTAAGCACTCGGTCTCATGGAAAGTAAATTCTAACTCAATGCCAGTAAGATCTGCATGGGTATTATCAGAGGCGAAAAAATTCCAAAAATGAACAGAAAAATTGTGTTTGTTGACATAATGAACATCATCTATAAGCAAGAAATTCGTATGAGTGTGTGTGTGTCTGTCCATCTATATGTGTACATGAGTACATATATGAATGTTTTATATGTACATCATACACAGGGAGAAACCTAATGAAATTCAACAAAAGCAAGTGTAAAGTCTTGCACCTGGGAAGGAATAACCTCTTGAATCAGTACAAGCTGGGGGATGACCTGCTGGAGAAGAGCTCTGTGGAGAAGGACCTGGGGGTCCTGGTTGATGACATGTTGGCCATGAGCCAGCAGTGTGCCCTGGTGGCTAAGAGAGCCAATGGGATCCTGGGGTGCATCAGGAAGAGTGTGGCCAGCAGGTTGAAGGAGGTGATCCTCCCCGTCTACTGTGCCCTGGTCAGGCCCCACCTGGAGTATTGTGTCCAGTTCTGGGCTCCTTGGTATAAAGAAGACAGGGATGTCCTGGGGAGAGTCCAGAGAAGGGCTACAAAGATGATTAAGGGCCTGGAGCATCTCCCCTATGAGGAGAGGCTAAATAAGCTGGGGCTGTTCAGTCTAGAGAAAAGAAGACTAAGGGGGGATCTAATTAATGTTTATAAGTATCTTAAGCATGGAATGCAGGGGGAATTGGTCAGCCCCTTTTCAGTGGTCTGTGGAGACAAGACAAGGGGCAATGGCTGCAAGTTGGAGCACAGGAAGTTCTGCACCAACATGCGGAAAGGACTTTTTCCCAGTGCGGGTGACAGAGCCCTGGAATAGGCTGCCCAGGGGGGTTGTGCAGTCTTCATCTCTGCAAATATTCAAGACCCGTCTGGATGCCTATCTGTGCAATATGAGCTGGGGAGCTGCTTTGGCAGGGGGGTTGGACACGATGATCTCTTGAGGTCCCTTCCAATCCCTACGATTCTGTGATTCTCTTATTCTGTGATTCTGTGATCTCTACCAATATACAGAGTGGTATATGTTCTTTCATTCAGTAGGATATCCTATCTTCATTCACAGACTCTAATATTGGGCCTTTTTTTATAGGTATAAATCTCATAGTCTGGATTTAAACCCAGGAACTTTATAGCAAGAAACAGTAGTGATATTTCCTTTGGTTTCATGTACATCATCTCAGTCCCAAACAGCACTCTTCTTATTTGACTAAAAGGAGAGCAAAACCTGCATTATGTTACCTTTCTCCCTATATTATGTCTCTTACAGCAGTCCATCCTTCACCAAAGTTAGGAGAAAGCCTGTAGATGTGTTTCAATTATATGTGTACTTTGATTGCCACAAAAGAGTAACTTACCTTTTAAAAACTTTTGGCAGGAATATATCCCAAATCAACATGCCCCTGTGACTCGCGGGTCACCTATATGCAAAAATCTTTTACATGTAGACCCTAACAAATTAAACCTTGTACACTCAGATTGTCTCAGATTTGGTAATCTCCCAGTGCAGCAGACAGTCCCTGGAATGATATGATGATATACAGACCGGCGTATCAATCTGAATCCTAGACAAGAGCTTGTTTGCTTATATTTCATATCGTAAAAGTTTTGTAGTGGAGAGCAGGAAAATTATTTTGGCATGTTAAAAAAAAAATGCATGATTTCTGTAAGAAGGAGTCAGTTTTAATCTACCAATGAGAATGTGTGTCCCATGTATATGTGAATGCTGCTCCTGGCTGAAGGGGTTAACTGCTTCATCTACAGATGGGTAGCTTTACCCTTCCCCAGGTGAGGGGCTGTGTCAGGCTAATGAACCAGTAGAAAATGGAAGATGCAGGGCATAAGGAGTGGTAGTCATCCCTGGACAGAGCCTTAGGTCTAAGAAAGTGTCGAGTTCAGACCCAGAAACAGTAGGTAAATCATGAGCATAAGGCACAAATAAAACTGTGCCCCATTGATATTTGTGTGGAGAGATTAGGCAGCATGAAAGTGTAGGAGAACTACATGAAAGCATGGAGAACTGAAACAGCCTTCCAGGAAGGACTGTCAGGTGGACTCTTGCTTTCACATACTACAACATTTTTGAAGCAGCACTTTCAGCATGTTTTGGAGGAAGTGGGTAAGCTGGTATATCTCTGCATTGTAGGTGGTTTCCTGAAGGAGGAGACTGAGATCATACCATATAAAGAGGGATTTTCTCACATGAGAAGCAGGATACTGACTTGCAAAATAATTTTAGCATCAGATGACCACATGGGACACCCACATGACTGTGTGATCTTCTTGAAGGAGCAGGCAGAGTTGTTTTGTGGAGAGAAAATAAAGGGAAATCACCAAAGGAAGGAGGAGGACAAACAAAGTGAAGCTGTAGCATCTATCTGGTGCTATCAGTGAGTTTAGAAACATACCCCAAGGAACAGCAAATAGATGTTTCACATGAAATCAGCAATTGCATTGTCATGTTCTCTGCTTGTCATTAAAAGTGGCTTACACAGGCCCTGCAGCTTACCTACTCTGCAGAACTTGCTGGGGATGCAGGCTTGCTTCACATTATTCCAATTTCTATACTGTGTGGTCAGGTCTGGTGGACTCTGGGTTGCTTTAAAATGGTCATTCACACTGCAGGACACTTCAAGAATGAACTAAGCACATAGTTAAGAAAAGCTCTGACCACAAGCCTACTCAGTATCCTGCAGCTTCTCTCCTACCCTTCTTTCTTTCAGTTTGATGAGAACTGTTATTGCAAATAATTTTTCTAACAAACATTATCACTCTTTTTCCTATGAAAAATTTCTCAGTGAATGGAATTAAAAAAGGTTCAATTTGTGGTCAAGAAAGTGGCAATTTCTACAGCTGAATCAAAATTTTCCTGAAAATATCTGAACCTAGAGTTGTCTGCTCTTATGGAGAAACAATGGACTTGAATATGTTCTTGTGTGACCTAGTCTAGGTGATCCTGCTTTGGCAGGGGGGTTGTGATTCTGTCAAAACAACAGACAGATCATGGGAAACAGTGGAGCAACTGGCTTGAATATAAGCAATATATTGTTTTGTTCAGAATTTTTATTTCTGCTTGAAAATGTACGGTATTCATTACATCTTCATTCTGACTCCATCAACAATTCTGTGTAGGATGCTGTTGAAACATCAAGTGCTTAAAAATTTGACACTTAAAAAGTCCCACTTACATAAAATGAAAGTTCTTCACCAAGTCAGTGAGACTCTACCAGCAGGCAAGATACACTGAATTGGGCAGTGTTAGTAGCAGATGAAGAAAATTCATCAGTATTCAGGAATGAAATCTGGCTAACTACATCCATTCTGTAGATATTTTTGTGCAGTTTTGAATTGTATTAGAAGATGGTGCTTGAGTGATTAGGTATGTTAGAACCCTTACATTTAGACATAATTTTTTAAAAATCTGGGTTAAAATTGCAGATAGAAAATTGAAGCATAACTGAATGTAGTAATTGTCCTTTAAGTCCTACAAGCCATTAACATGTATAATTATATGATTTAATGATTTATGCATGGAATCATTGTTCTGGTGCATGTATCATTGTTCTGTGCATGCACCATTGTTCTGTGCATGCACAGGCTGATGTGTAAAGAGTTGTACATAATTATTCTAATGGGAGATACAAAATCTTAAAGTTTTAATATACCTTCTCAAAAGACAGACATTTGCATTTTAAGATGCCATTTCCTTCACATAGAATGATATTTTACAAATCAGACTTAACACATGATAAATATTATATATGTTAATTTAAACTCAAATTTTTCATACTCTAATGTTTAGAATCAGATGCATCCAAATGAGCCATGTAATTTTTAGATGTCAGATGTCAGTATAACCAAAGATATTCGGAATCTCCTAAAATCATGGTCTCTGCCACCACATCAGATTTTACAGAAAACAGATCAAATTAATAGAGAGCATTTGTTAAATAAATAAAAGTGCAGTATATAACTTTATGACTGCTTTGCAGTACCTGAAAGCTGACCTAGCCAAAGTATTCCTGAGCAATGGTCACTAGCTGCACCAAGATTATCATTATCCTGTGAATCACGAAGCACAAGTAGGAAAGATGGATAATGAGGAAAAAAGGCCTGGAGGTTCAGTTCCATAAAATAAAAGATGTCATCTTTGTTATGTATTTTCAGACATGTAATTCAGTACAATAGTTTCTTGCAACTTACACCATCTTTCATAAAATGAGAGTCCAATGATGGCCTACTGTTTCTCTGTTTCAATCTTGTTATGTAAATGATATTACCATTTCAAATGCTACTGAGTGATGAGATCATATTATTTAGGTTCCTGGACGAATATATACTCTAAACAGGAAATTACTTTTCTGAAAGCATGTATAGTCTCTGTAATTGAGTGTATACATGGAAATAATAGTTTTTTTAAATATATTTGTGTACATTTTTGCATAATTTTGTATGCACACACTGGAAAGCCACAGGCTAAAATGAATCCTAGAAGGTCTGTTGTGCATACAGGTGTCTGATTTGTATGTGGAAATATTAACAAAGAGCTACAAATGCAACAATAAGGCAAAAAACAAACAAACAAAAAAACCACAATAAATTGTTGTGGTATCTTTCCAAGGTCCTGGGATTCTTACGGTTTGTGGGTTTTTTTGTATTTTCCTGTGCATTCATTTATATGCTTAAATGCTTACACACCTTTGGCTTTTTCTACTGAAGAATTTGACAAGTACATCATCATACATATGTTGCCTTGTCTTTGTAAAATTGCACTAAATCAGTATGTCATGTTTTACAGAGGGTAATTAAACTGAATAATCTCTTAAAAGCCTTCCAATAAGGCAATATTTGTGAATATTGATAATATAATGAAACTTTAATTACTTCAAACTACTTAAACAGTTTTGAACCACTCTTTGCCAAATCATTAATACCATATAAATTTAATGAAAAGTATGTCTTACATACAGGTCGACAAGGATGGAGCCTAATCCCATCTAAGGTTTTATGGCAAAGACCTCTGTATATTTAGTCTTTTTTTAATGATAAATTTATATGTCTTGGACAAGAACATAATAACTGAAACTTGCTTGCATTTACTGTTCCATATTAGGATCTCTGGAAGAAAATTTCCTTAAACTACCTGGATTAGTACTTCATTTGGTAAGTATGCTTTCATGTTCTCACATATTATTTGCTTTCATGATGAAAAAAACAGTAAGACAATATTTGTGTTAAGGGTTTTAAAAATAAATAAATATATATATACACATTAAAAAATTCTTACTAACATTATATTTCAGATTTTTATTAAACTTTAAGCATGGATAAATTTGACCTGACAAAACCCCTATAAATTCTTAGCTATCATAATCTGTAGAGTAATAGATTTTCTTTAGAGCTGTGACCCTTTAGTCTCAGCAGTAGCACTCAGACATTGCTTATCTTGGTTAACTTCAGTTCCAAAGTGTTAACTTGATTTCACTAAAAGAACCAGGATAAGAAAAATATTTCTTAGTTGCTATAATCTCATTTCAATGCATTTCTTATCTTTCCAATGATATTTCAATATATTTATCTGATTTATTTTTTAAAGAAGAAATAAAGTAGGATTCCCTCCACTAGAAAAAACTAAAATTACAAAAAGGAAAACTGGTCAGTGTTCTGTTCACTGGCTTGATACTAATTAATCAATATAGTATGTAACCTAAATTCCTTCAACTTCAGCTTCTTAGCTACTGGTAAGCAGGTTTACCTATTTATTCTTCACAATCGTTTTCCATTTTTCATTGCTTAACATTTTGTAACACCTTCCAAAAACGTTCATCAGTCCAATACCTCAAATATTACGAATTTACAATTTCTTTTTCTGGATACCTCAGCACCAGACCATATTTTTTCAATGCACCTATCTATCCCATATTTTACTTTTTTATTTTACTTTTTTCTATTTACTACTAAGTTACAGTGTTCATGAGTCAACATCATTTCTATCTAATCTGAAATATTATTTCAATTAATTATTGTTATAATCATCCTCACTATTTTTGAGGAAAAGTACGTCTATTTGGTGTTTGATATAAGTAACTTCTATTCAATATAATTAATGATAAAAAGTAATTTCACTGAGTTGACCAAAAACATCCTTCTTAAATTCTGGGATATTGTTGTGGTTTTGCATAGCTGGGATCCAGTGGAGCAGGTGTGGCTTCTGCAAGAAGCAGCTAGAACTTTCCCCTAGGCTTGACAGATTAAATGCCAGCTGGGCTTAAGTTTGGGCCTGCCACTGACAAAAGCCAAGCCCATCAGCCAGAGTTATAGCACCTCTGCAAATCACATTTAGGAGAAAAAGAAACACAAGCAGACTCTTTTTGCCACCAGAGAAGGGAGTGAGAAGATGTACAGAACAGTATTCTGGATTTCACAAGGGAGAAAAGGCACTAAATGATGTTGTACAATACAATTTTGGAAAATGCAAACCAACCCAGTTTAAAATAGTTGAAAATATAGCCTCTTTCCCTTTTCTTTTTTCTAATGCTTATTCACCACTCAGGTGAAGGGCTCTTGAGCAGAGAATCACAATGGCAGTCCTTCCTTGAGCGGTTAAACCTGTGGTTAAGACAGCAGCAAAAGACCCCCAAAAGCTCAGGAAGAGAAAGGGTTTCCAATCTTACCCTACCCCCGCCCCAGGCAGCTCTGACTCAGCAGGGGTGGAGACTAGAGCAAAGGCAGCCAAACCCCCTCCCATGAAAGAGCAGCCCCAGGGAGGGGAAGCAGCCAGGAGTGCAGTGAACAGGGATGACAAACAGGCCGTGGTGTGTCAGAAGGGCATGAAGCAGCAGTTTGCGTGGAAGCATGTACAGGGAGGGTACCGGCAGCTCACCTAATGGTCATCACTGGCCCAGAAGAACCAGGATTAGATATGGTCTCCACTCGGCAGAAAGCTGTCACCAGAAAGAACATGGTGACCCAAACAGCACCTGCAGAAACATGCAGCAGTCCCAGTCTCTGGCTGTGGACAGTGCCTGAGCCTGTCACTGCTGCTGGAGGGTAGCTGTGTGTGGTGAGAGGTGGATGATTTGATCAGCATGCTAAAGAAGTTTAGGGAGAAGGTGGAATGACTAAGGAGCGTCAGGAAGTGTGAAAGGGAAATAGACATTTCTTAAGCTTTCTCAGCACTGAGGTGGACTATGCAGCCATATGTACTGATGTAGTCTATTTTCCACAACATTTTGTTTTCCATTCATGTCTATGCCAATCACACTAGTCTCTAATGCTAACTTGTAAAAATTAAGATTAATTAATTCTTTACTACAAATTTAATCACCTCTACTTTCCAAGAGAAAAAGATAGATTTATACCACTTATGTGGGGGATACAAATTGCACAATAAAATTTAATTGTTCTTTCAGAGTGTAAGAGTAATATGGATGTCTAAAAAGGTACCAGAAAGTTCACTGAGCTCAAAAGAAAAAAAAAAATCTCAAGCAATAGGTCTTCTACCATAGTGAATTTAGCTGTAACTGTTTCTTATTCTTAATGATTCAGGATCATTTACCATGTCACCTTTAGGATCACATATATCACAACTTGTCACGAAGATTTTAATTTCTCCTTGACCTAACCTGCCCTTCCCACTATACTGTCCATAAATTGGTAAGCACATTGAACCTTTGAGCAGGCAATGTGCTTCATCTTGTGTATAATTTTAGGCACCTGAATAATTCTGTAGATTGCTGGATCCAGGCCACATATGACTCACCAGAAAACTCTATAGAGATCAAGACACTGAATAATGAACAGGTAGTAGAGTCATAGAACCCCCTTTGACACATTTCTCCTACATGACTTTCAGTGAATTAATTGAGCTATGCCTTAAATTTCTCCTGAAAACATCAAAAATTTTGTTAAATATGTTGTGAGAATATGGTCTTTGAAGTTTATGAGACAGTGAAATACCAATAATAAGGTCCACAAAGAAACTAGTTATAAAACTGAACATTTCAATCAGGGTTAAATTAGACCTTACGTTGTGAAGAACAAGTGTTTAAAACTTGTAGAATGCCGGAAAGAAATGAGTTAGGAGATTAGCCTGGTCTCCAGAGAAAAGGTATTTATGCTTAAAAATGATGAAGAGAAATAAACATTCCTACCTGGAACTGGCTTAATGTAAGAATGGTTGTGCAACATGAGCCACTATTAAAGCATGCCACTGCAGCAGAGATATAGGCAAACACTGGATATTTCCAGCATGTCCAAAGAGCGCAGTGAAGCTAAGGAAGGGTCTAAAGCAGAAGTCTGAAAGAACTGGGATTCTTTACTGTGGACAAGACAAGGCTGAGGGGAGACTCAGTTCTTTACAACTTCCTCAAGGAGGCTGTAGTGAGGTGGGGATGGATCACTTCTCCCAAGTAACAAGCAAAAGGATAAGGGAGAAATGGGTTTAAGTTGCTTCAAGGGCAAGTTAGATTGGATACAGGAAAAGTGTCTTCACCAAAAAGGTTTTGAAGCACTGGAACAGGCTGCCCAGGGAAGTGGTTGAGTCACCATGAGGTGGAGGTATTTAAAAGACAAATAGATGTGGTGCTTCGGGACATGGCTTAGTAGTTGGACTTTGCAGCACAAGGTTAATGCGTGAACCTGATGATCTTAAAGGTCTTTTCCAACCAAAATAATTATATGAGTCTATGATTCCAAAAGTATATCCCTTCTTTTGTGTGGCAGTAATTTTACTGTGATGGCAGTTTTACTGTGGAGTACCATAGCCAATGAACTTCTCACAGTTTTGTGTGGATGGGTTCTGGTGGAGAATGGGGGGCTGCAGAGATGGCTCCTGCAAGAAGCAGCCAGTTCTCTGCAGGCCCCAGAGAGTAAACATTGGCCAATTCAAGGCCTTGCTGACCAAGGCCAAGCCAATCAGTGATGGTCACAGTGCCTCTGAGAATCATATTTAGGAGAAAAAAACCCCTCTAGCAGGCACATTTTGCCACCAGAGTAGGAAGTGAGAAGATGTAAGAAACTGTGCAGACCCCAAGGACAATGAGGAGGAAGAGCAGAGAGGGGGGCCAGGGTTGCAGGGTAGGGGGGGTTGGCAGAGAGGCACTGCGGGTGGTGGAGCATTGTGAAGCAGGCCATCCCCCTGAGACCATCCCCCTGAGACCCATGGATAATGATAGGAAGCAGAGATTCCATCTACAGCCTGTGAAGAGATTGACCCATGCCACAGCAGGTTTGCTGGGGGACTTGTGGCTCTGTGGGGGACCAGGCTGGAGCAGTCTGGCCTGAAGGTCAGCACCCCATGGGAGTGCTGTGCTGAGGCAAGTGGTGAGAAGATGACACCCCAGTAGAAGGGACTCACCTTGGCGAAGTTCATGGAGGACTGTCTCCTGTGGGTAGAACCCCATGGTGTAGCAGGAGAAGGGTGTGTGAAATGCCTCTCCCAGCTAAGAAGGAAATCAACTCCAAAGGAATTGATCAAACCCCCCATTCTCCCATTCTCTGTTCCTCCCTGTGCCACAGTTGGGGAGGGGAAGAATGGAGGGAAATAATGACTAAAGTGAACTCTGCTAAGAAGGGAGGAGTTGGGGAAGGTGTTTTAAGATCTGGCAGCACTTCCCATTATCAGACTCTGGTTTCAATGTGTGTGTAGTGTAGTGTAATAAATTAGAAGTTTCTTACCTTGATTCTGTGTTGAGCCTGTTTTGCCCATGACACTAATTGCAGAATGAACTCTCCCTGTCCTTATCTTGAATCCTAAACCTCTCAATAGATATTTTCTCCCCTTTTCATCTGAAAAGGGGAGTGATAGAGCAACCTTGGTGGGTACCTGGCCTGTAGCCAGGGTCAAGCCCCCACAAAACTGTAGTGGCAAAGGATTAAAAACAATCAACAAATAGCTCATCTTTCTCTCAATATATAAAGATGTACAAGATATAGAGATGTACAAGCAGATATAGGTCTGCATTTGCAAACATATTTATATAGTCATTTAGATATAAGTTTCTTAGTATATGTAGATGTATACAGGCCTTTGTTTCCGAATACTTTGCCCCACCCCTCTAGATTTAACTTTCTGAAATGTTCTTAATTACAGAATTGTTCTTAGATTTCTACTTTCCATGGAAAATATGCATGCACGTTTTTACAGGGAAGAACAATAGAAAGAGTTTGCTGAACACACATATGGACAAGAATATAATCCTTCTGTCCAAATACATCACAAGCCCCATGTAGGAATGGATTTTTTTCTGCTACAAAGCAGCTGGGGCAGCAGTATCCACTTTTCATGATGAAACAATGTCACAAAATATAATGGAAAATTTAATCTGATCTAGGTGATTGTAAGGTACTGGAAATATGCCTTACCAATTGCCAACAGAACCGTCCCCCCTCTTTTTCCCTCTCACCTAACCAAACCTCATTCCTAGCACACTATATCACCACCACCAGCTCCGACTTCCAAGGACCTAATAACTATTCGATGAGCCACCCAAAAGATACAGGGAGAGACATGAGGAGCCAGTCACACATATGACATTCCATCATCCACCCTGAAGCATTCCCACAAGCCAGGTGGAAGCTTGTGGTGATACCAAGGATGGCTACAAAATGGGAGCATTCGGCCATGGAAAGGAACCAAGCAAAATGGAGGAAGGGGAAGGAATAGAGACCAAACACATCGAGGGACAAACGAGGGAATGTTCTCCCCCTCCATCAGACCCGGACACACTGGAGAATACTCTGCCATGGGACGGAATGCTATAGCCTCCTGGTGGTAGATATATCCCCCCCCCCCCACATCCCGTCTCTCTTTCTCTTCCTCTTTACCACTCTCTCTACCTCTCTTTTCCACCCTTTTCTCTTTCTTCCCCCCTTTCCCTGCATGTTTGTTGTGGGCCAAATAAAGCAACCTTAACATTGACTCCGTTTCGAGTGTTAATTCTGTTCTCCGAGAACTGAATTGAGAACTTATCACGATAAAACACCTAGTAATTGGACATCACTCAGGGGTTAAGCCCAGCCAACCCCAGCCAAATTAAGTATTGTCTAGGTAAATTAGCTACAAAAACATACTAAATACTGCTTTTTTTCTATGTAATTCTATACAATAAGTATCAGTTTTACTTTTGAAACCATGGACATTAAAGCTAATAAAAATTTGGTAACCAATCTAGTGATACAATTTGTATCACTAGAATTAACATTCGTTTTTAATAGTATCCATTTTAATAGTATACTTTTTTATAATGGTCAGTTTTAATTTTGTGCAGGATATTCTAAAATAAAAGAACTCAGCTTTGCCGTAAGACATTTAAATGTTTTGTTCCCTGCTTCATTGAAATTTTAATCTTTTCTTGGCTTAATACCACCGTTTGGCCCACTAAACCACTAAATCTTAGTTAAAAAACTGAAACAATTATCCCTTGCTGCAGCAGCTCTTTTCCTCTTTGAATGCTGAAGAATCATTGATGTGTAACAGGGCAGGGACTGGTGATGTGTGGAGAGGACCTCATGGTAAATGCAAAGGTACCTGAAATCTGAGGGCCATGACCTGCATATTAGACTGAGCCTGTGATTTTGTGATCATGGGCAAGAAGGACAGGGGTAATTTTTAATTTTTTTCCAAATTTGGGTGGAAAAGGAGCTTCAAGAGCTGATAAGGTGGTTCTTGACTCATCACACAGCATAAAGTCACTGCTCCAGGGAATGGACTGGACTGGATAGAGACAGGAAGCAGGCTGTATATGTCAGATTTACAGGCAGCTCCTGGTGAGATTTCAGTCTTGTCAGTCAGTCTAAAGTAAAGGAAGGAAATAAAGGGTTGTATCTTCCCCTCCCTACCAACAAGTCATGTCAGACTTTCCATTTCCACTGCACCCATTTAAGCTGTCTTTTGTAATACAGACATGATTTTTTTTTCCTTACACTTCATTCACTCTATAAAAAAATAAGTTTTCCTTTCAAAGAACTGATGGCTATCAGGAGAAGGAAGTTGTTGATGAGGGGTGGGAAAAAGACTCCTAAATAACTGTTTGCAAGCATTAATGTTCAAGAAAGCAACTGGTTTTTCGTTGACAACTCTAAAACTCTTTGCAGTAGTTTTTTCCAAAGTGTAAATTGCAAAATATATCAATGATTTATTTTTTTTTCTCCAAGAAAGTTCACATGTGATGAGAGTTTCCAAGCTGTTTTCACACAGTTTTCCTATGGCATTTCTTAACAGAAATCGTCTCAGTTGATTCTCTAGTAATGTCTTTCATTTTCTTTTTCCTCTTTACCAATTTTCCATTATGATTTACATGACTGATCACATGAGCCAGCAATGTACCCTTGCAGTAAAGAAGGCTAATGCTGTCCTGGGCTGCTCTAGGAGGACTGTTGCCAGCAGGTTAAGGGAAGGGACCCTTCCCATCTACTAAGCCCTGGCATGGTTGCTCCTGGAGTATGTTCTCTGGTTCTGGGCTCCCCAGTACAAGAGGGATATGGACATACTGGATAGGGTGTCATGGTTCAGCCCCAGCTGGCAGCTGAGCACCAGGCAGCTGCTCGCTCACCATTTCCTGGTGGGATGGGGATGAGAAAAGGGAGACAAAGGCAAACCTCATGGGTTGGGATAAGGACAATTTGCTGGGACAACACAGGGGGAGGAAAATAACAACAGAACTTGAAACAGAATACACACAGCTGGTGACACTAAATGCAGTTTATCACCAACAACCGTACACAACTCAGACCATATGCTCAGACATGTCTCAAAGCCAGACTGGCAACAAGTTGAACATACTGGAGTCTAGTCCCCTCCCTGAATAACCCCTTTTTATGCTGATAATGACGTCATATGGTATGGAATACCCCTTTGTCTAGTTTGGGTCACCTACCCTGGCTGTGTCCCATCCACACTTATGGTGAAAATTAACTGTATCCTAGACAAACCCAGGACAAAGAGCTACAAAGATGATGAGTAGACTGGAGTTTTTCTTCTAAGAGGACAGGCTGAGAGACTTGGGATCATTCTGCTTGGAGAAGAGGACTCTCAGATGTAACTTATAAATGTATGTGAAGGGAGTGTGCAAAGAGGATGGAGCTACTCTCCTCCATGGTGCCCAGTGACAGGACTAGAGTCAATGGGCACAAAATTAAATACAGGAGGTTGCCTCTAAACACCAGAAAACACTTTTTCATAGTGAGGGTGCTGGAGCACTGGGACAAGTTGCCCAGATAGATGCTGGAATCCCCACCCTTGGAGATTCTGAAGAACTGTCTGGACATGGTCCTGGCTGTATTGGACCAGATGAAGTCCAGGGGTCACTTCCACTGTCAGCCATTTCGTCATCACATCATAAAAAAACAAAAATATGGGTGGCATGCAGACTTTTAAAATAAAGTATAGCAATGAAACATAACTACGTGAAATTTTAGTAGATTTTTTCTAAATAATGAAGTCTCCTAAAAGTTGAAGCCTACTTACAGAACATACAAAAAGAGTAAGTGCAAACATAATTTCTTATATTCCTTGTTTTAAACAATTTAGCTCTCTATATGTTTAGCAGAAGTATAAAGCATGACCAAAGATATTTTCCTGTACCTTGTGGAAGGCTTTCAGACCTCATGAAAGACTTCAGAAGGTGAGGTCACTGATCTGCTTCTAGGATCAATTCAAAATCAGTGCTACTCTCTTCTGTGAGAATGACTCAAAGTCCTTCTGTCTTGTATATTGAGTCAGTGATCATATATCTCAATTAAGCAGAAAAACTTGTATCTGAATGCAGAACTTCCTTACAAAATATTCTTGGGAATGGTGTATATTTGGCTAAGATAGACATTGTTTGACGCACCCTGTAGGAAACTCTTAAACCTAACATTGGAATTGTTAAGTGCAACAGGTTTCTTAAGATCTTAGTTTGCATTAATATTATGTTATCCATAGGCTTTTCAGAAATTTAAGCATGGCTTGTTTTTCTGCATGTTCCTTTCTAGACATAGTTAAAATACTGGATAAAGATGCTATTTCTTGAAAGATAAAAAATAGCAAGCTGCTGAGTGATTTTTTAAGTTCAAGTTCCCTCCAAGAAAAAAATGTTAAGCAAAGCAAAACTTCCAGAAATTTAAACTATTACTTTAAAATAGGGTTTTTATACTATCAGAAAGATGAGATATTTTATTTTGAAAAAGGATTGTAGAAAAATAACTTTGAACATTTGGGCAGTGGAAGTATAATGTTGCTTTTATCTTATCAGTGAACTGACAATCTTGATGAGTGGTGAAAAAAATTTAAATACTGTTTTAGGCATATCCTTTTGTCTTGGGGTTGCATAGCAAGGTTAGGGGGTTGGGGTTGGGGGGGGACCCACTGCAGTGGTGGTTTCTGCAAGAAGCTGCTGGAAGCTTCCCCTAGGTCTGAGAGACCAAATACCACCAGGGCTCAAGGACGGATCCACCACTGACCAAAGATGAGCCAATCAGCAGTGGTCATAGACCCTTCATGATTTAAGAAGGAAAAAACCCAACCTAGCAGCAGTTTTTTGCCACCAGAGGAAGGAGTGAAAAGTTATAAGAAACACTGCAGACACCAAGAAGGAGGTGGAGCTCTAGGTGCTGGAGCAGAGATTACCCTGCAGCCTGTGCAGAAGACCATGGTGAGTAAGACTGTTTCCCTGCAGCCCTTGGAAGATGGTGGGAAGTAGAGGACCCCACAGTGGAGCAGGTGGAGGCACCTAAAGGAGGCTGGGATGTGGTGGGAAGCTGGCTCTGCATCAAGCTCCTGGCAGGACAAAGGAGCTCACACTGGCACAGGTTTGCCTGGGGAACTTCTGAACCCATGGGGGACTGCTGGAGCAGTCTGGTTCTGAGGGTCTGCACCCCATGGAAAACTCACATGCCGGGACAGTTCATGAAGAACTGCAGTCAGTGGGTAGGACTCACATTGGAGAACAGTCTCCAATGAGTGGGACCCCATGCTGGAGAGAGCGAGGAGATGCCTCCCTGAGGATGAAGGAGTGGCAGAGAAAACATGAAGTGAGATGGCTGCAACCCCCATTCTTCATCCCCCTGTACCTCTTGGGGGGAGGAGGGACAGAAATCATGAATTGAGCACAGGATGTGGGGGGGAAGGTGTTTGAAGATTTGGTTTTTTTTCTCATTATTGTATGTTATTTTGATTGGGTAATAAATTACATGCATTTTGTTCTGTGTTGAGTGTTTTGTCTATAATGGCAATCGCTGAATGATCTCTTCCTACCTTTATCTCCAGCCAGGGTCAACCCACCACACCTTTTGGTAGGGATTTCCCTTTAATCATTATAAAGAGTCCAAAAGGATAATTTACTTAATCTAAAATTCAATGGCAGCAGCAAGTATGTCCTTGTGAGTATTCCAACTAATGGCAAAGCAATTCTTAATTCAAAGTTGCAGGTCACAAGGAACAGGACTAATAGTAGTTCTGATACTCTCATTCTCCAAGTTTTGCATCTGTGCCATCTATCTGAAAGAATCTGTCTCTTGCCTACTTGGTCAAATTTGAAAAATGTGCTCTGACTTAAGTTGAGATTTGCATTGGTCTAACTGAAACAACAAAAGTAGCTTTTTACAATTAATAGTGTCTGACAGAAAGGTGGGATATTTTCTAGTTTATACAGGCAACATGCTGCTTGTTGTAATTTTTCCAAAATGTAAATAAACCCTCCAATCAATAAAATATGTCCAATGCATATTTTCCTTTGGCTCGGTATCTTTATCAGTCACATAAGATAAAACCATGACTCAGAAAGCACTGATCACCAATGACCGTTTAAATCAAATTGTTCTGAAATTGGCTATACCAAACCATACAAATGAAAATCTGGATCAGTCAGGCGATAAGTTATTACTTATAACCTCATTTGTTTGTTTACAATCCTGAATAGAAACACAGTAACCTCCAGAGTGTAAAAACTCAGAGCTATTTCCAAAGCAGACTGAAAAAGTGGTCATGAATCTAATGGAATTAACCCTTTAAATAAAGGTTGTCATTATTAATAGTGAAGAAAAAAAATCCTTTGATGTACTTCTCTAATTAACCTCCAGATAATCCTGAGTGACACTTTAACAGTTTTATGGGTCAATCAAATATCACTATCTGGTTAGAGTGTGGACTTGTTTTTGGAAGGAAAGTGTTTTACTAACAGACCAAACATTTGCATAATCAGTTTGACAGAGGATGGAGGTCAAAGACATTTTGTACTTCTTACTACCACTCTTAAAGGCATGGATATTCTTCACAGTGAAGAAGGAACATTCTTTCTTAATCCAGCTCCTGATTTAATTGACTAGTGGACCTTGAATTTTTGGTTCAGAATATTAACTAGAATTCATCTAGACTGCACAAGAAATTCTAATTTGAAGTTGACCCGGATGTCAAAAGTGTTAGCAGAGAGGAGCTGACAAAAGACAAACAAGCTGTATCAGTGGTGTGGTAGTTCCTGACATCAAGCTGTCCAGAGTTTTTAGAGCTGGGTCAGAATTTTGATACCAAAGTTTTGCTTAGCACAACTGCAGGGCAAAACTGTACAGATGAATGAGAAGGGAAAGTCTTTTTTAGCTTGCCTGTTTTCAGCAATCCTTGACACTCAAATCTAGTGGTTACCTCAAGGACTTCTCCCACTATCACTGGTGTGTACTTGCTCTTTAAATTGACAAATATCATGTTATTATATAATGGGAAGAGCATAGAAGGAATTTTGCAATGTGGGTTTGGGGGTTTTTTTAGTCTATGAAAAGAAATTTTCCAAGTACACTGAAGACTAGTTTTGCCCTCCATATACAAACCGAAAATAATCCTTTTAGTCATGTTCATGGCGGACAATAGCTGGCAGTTGTTGCAAATACAGTAATAGCACCCTTGTGTAAACACACAACAATACACTCTTTAATTTCATAATTACATACTAGTTTTCCAGTGTTCAATGCTCACTTAATGAAACCCTATTGCAATGATTTTTTTATCATCTTCATTCAGTATATGGCCCTGGGCATATTTACTGCACTACTGTGTTATTATATTGAATTATTGATTTCCTCAGAAGTTTTTTTCTCTAAAATTCACTGCTAAAGTATGAGAGTGCAGGTATTATTAGGAAAAAATAATTATTTTATCTTCACAACTCCTGATGTACTTGCTGTTTTATGTGCAGGCTACATCGACATTGTTTAGTCTAGGAGCAATCAAAGGCTCATATATGACATTGCCACACTGTGCTATCTAGGAAGTCTGCAGCTGAGATGTATACATATCCAATAGTGCTTTAGCTTGTTAAGTCTCTTTGTAAAAAGTCTCCACTGATTTGCTTACCTTCCACTGAATATTGCTGGAATACATTCTGGGATATACAGGAACAGCTTTTATGGTATGTAGACATATCTATGATCATTCTTGTGCATTTACAAGCTGTTAGTCGTCTAACATTTGGACTTAGCATAAAGGGCAGCCTTTGGAGATTTCATATTGTATAATACCTTATATCATCAGATCTTTGTACTACTGACATCAGCTGCTGAAAGCACTCGGGTTCTCTTGCAAATTACAGACCTTCAGCTTAGGAACCCATAAAATGAAAAACATATGACTTGTGGCCACCTATGAAAAGGTTGAGCTTAAATGAAATGCCAGATGTCACAAGAAAACTCTAGGCAACAGGAAAACAGTGTCCAGAGCAATGCTTCATGTCTAAATATAACTCTTGTGTTTCCTGTAACTCCTGTTACATTGAATGCCTTCAAGTTTTGGGAAGGGGCTATAGTAAAGTTAAAACATTTTAATTCAGAAGAGATGAGGCCAATTATTGTTTTTTCAAGACCTATTGATAGTCATAAATGCTGAAGAATATTTTAATAAGCAGTACACATATCAGTCTAAATTAGAATAACATATCTAAGTAACTCCAATGGTTTCCTTTAACAGCATGTTAGTCACAGGTACATATGCAATCTTTAGCAGTGATAACTGTGTATATATTGCTGCAGTTATATCTCTGTAAGCTTCAGAAAGCTGTGGAAACTATGCAGAGTAGTTTATGACATCACAAATAGGTCAACAGTTGCACATGTGTAAACCACCTGTGAAGCACGTGGACAACAGATCCAATGCTTCTCTTGTGACAATCGGTCTGCTAGCCACAGCTTCGTTATGAAAGCATTTAGAGAATGTAATCTCCTCACATCCTCCCTCCAGCATGATAATATTGATAATGAACTATTTAAGTATACATTTCTTCTCACTAGTCTAATAATACTAAACTGATTTTTGCTTTGTAGTAGGATACAGCTTGGAGAATTCTGCAACTGAGGCTGTAATTATTTGTAATGTAGGACACAAATTTCCAAAACACAAAAATTTTACCAAGAGTTTTGTTTCCATCTTAATGTTTTATTTTGCTTAAAATACATATTTTGAACACTTAATGCGGGTTTATGTAACTGAAGTCCTTCTGCTTCTCACATAAGTATTTTCTGTTTTTTCTATGCAGCATATTGCTGTCCATAGGAAAAAGTACTCTGCTCTCTGTCCTTGTCTGATTATTATTTTGGAGCTTATAGTAAATTTTTCCTTATTTGTGAATTGAAAGATAATCCATACATGTCCTGGAGAACACTTTCTCTGTTGTCAGTACAACATTAATTTTCTATCCGAGTTGCTTAGTGCCTTTTCGTATTTTCTGAGGTGACAGGGAGGAAAACAGAAGTGTACTTCCCTCTCAGTTTTGTTTCCACCTGCTTAAAAAGCAAAAAAAAATATGGGAGCGGTCTCTCTGTCCACTTCAAATTTCTTTTGTCACTCCGCTTCTGGAGCTTTGCATTTGCTTTTCAGATTCCTTTACCTGTCATGGAAAAAAGATGAACAGAGGAATATTTCAAGAAATACCTTCTTAACAAATACCTTCTTAACATACCAAAAATCATCAGTAAAAAAGCAACTACCAACCTTTATGACCCTCTAAGTTAGATTTCAACATTTTCTTTCTGTAGAAAGTCACTGGATAAATTCACATTCCTCAAAGATCAAAGAGAATGCCTGTTTGCATAGGGTTTGGGTGGAAGGAAAGGAGGGCATGACAGTACCTTCATGACCTGTTCAGAAACAGAACTCACGCCGTAGGGATATGGATTTTATTTGCATGAAAAGCAGTCTTAATACACTGGTGACTGTGTGGCTTAAGTCCACTGGGCTTGCTATTCACATGACAGGAAATGACCTTGAGAAAATATTATATATTAGCCCCACTGAAAGTGGCAATTTTCATACTTCTTTGCATGAGCTTAAGGTCTTACAACTTGTCTCCCTCACTTTACTGATAGTGTCTCAAATCCAACATCTGGTGAAAATCAGAGGAGAGGTAGTGTAATTAGATCCTGAAAGCTTGTGTATATTACTTGCATCCTGTTAATATAAAAAAGCACTTATCTTCAACCTTTTGTCACAGATTTATTCCTAATACATAAAACTAAAGGCTTCCAGAGTGATAAATTATGAAAAAAAACCAACCCAAAATATAGCTCATAAATTGAGCTTTCATGCAAAGCTGCTTACAAATAGGATAGTCAAACTATCCCAAATTAAACCACACTTTCTATTATGTGATTGTATTGGCTATTACTTTAAAGTAAAAGTAAAGTAATTACAGGAAAGAAAGTAGAAAACTTCTCATATTATTACCATTATTTTCTATAAGGGGAAAAAACAACCTTAAACTGCAGACTATGAAATCTGGATTTTCAAAATAATTATTTGAATGCTGCCTTTGGTGGGAAGAAAAGGTAGGATTCAGTGTGGTTTTCAATTCTTGATTCTTACATGTCTCAGTTTGGGTTTGCAATTTTTCTTCTCTTTTTTGTTTTTCTTTTCTTTCTTTCTCCTTTATCAAACACGAGCTCTTTTAAAACGATTCATTATTAAGCATATCATTACCATGACCTTTTTACTATAAACATTTGGACAAAGATCTCCTACAAATGGATTAGAAGGAGATAAATCACTCTCCTTGGTACTTCCCATGGTTTGCCAACTTTCCTAGCCAGTTTCGGCAGATGCCCTTCCTGGCAGCAAAACCCATGAACTCACAGGATGCAAAAAAAATGCCAGAAGGTGGATTTTGGTTGTTTTGTTTTGTTGTTGTTGTTGTTTCATGGGGGTGGGGTTTTTTTTGTTTTTTTTTTTCTCTATAAGAACCCTGTGTGCTTTGATAAATGCCACTGTGCTGAATCAGCAACTTTGTGACCTTCTTGAAGTTGACAGTTTCCCCCATAGACTGTCTCTGACACAGCCTGTAACACAGACTGTCAGAACTACTAAAGTAAAAAAGAGTTGTATTTATTTTACTGTTAAGTCATCCTTCCTCTGTGCAGATTTCATGTGTCTTGGCATTCTCCTGGACAATTTGATATACTTTATTGTTTCCATCAGCTGTGGGCAGGGTTATTTTATTTGAAGGAGTGCATTCTTTGCACAGCCCCATTCTGTCGCCCTGACATTTCACATGTGCTTTTAGTGTCTGCAACCAGTTTCTGGAAACTATTCAGAATAATTCTGTACTCTCTTCTAGTCTAAACACTGCTGCTGTTACATCTTCTATATTTGGAAACACAAGAGCAGCTTTCATTTTCTGTACTTTTTTCAGAGGAGCATTATTCACATTAAAAAAGATAAAAGAAAAATGCAATCTACCTGCATTTAGGAAAAAAACAAAAAACAAAAAACAAGACCAAAAAACCCTGTTACATTGAGAAACCCCCAACACTAAACCAAACCAACCTTCTCTTACTGCTGCAGATGCAGCTTCTGAGGACTAATTTTAGAAGGCTTTAAAATCTCACATATAGGTTTCTAAGCTTGAAAGCAGTCTCACAGCTTCTCAGCAGGGCTGGTACAATCAAATCCTCACTTGAGGATGAGGACAAAATCCTTAGGACAACAGCATGCTATTTTTTTGAGACAAAGAGGTTTACAGAAGGCTGTGGTTATTTAAAACAAGTGTATTTTTTATCCTTCACTTTACAGTCTCTGATGCATTCTGACTCCTTTCTCACTAGCAAAATCAGAGGGGTGTTCAGGGTATTTTTGCATAACATTGCTCTGTGTTTCTGCAAGCATTGGCACAACAGACATTTTGCTGCCCCTGGCAGCCTTCTGAATTAAACAGTTGCCTGCTTTCTACTGCCTAAGGCCAGCCCTAAGACATCCTGTTTTCTTCAGTCTGCTACTGTTCCTAGAGTTATCAGATAGTGGCATATGAAATAGTGCACAGAGATCATCTGAGCTGCAAAGATGGTAAAAATTTGAAGCAGTATGTTCTCATCACTGTCACTGTCTGAAGCAGTGGATTACCAGAATGAAACCACCAGACTTGCCATAAAGGTGAACATAGTTTTACAGTTTTATTATCTCATTAGAAAATACAGCAAATGCTTTTCAGGATAAATGAAAATGTATTTAAAAACTTTTCATTTATTGTTTTTGGTGATTCTTATCCCAAATCAGAGAACAAGGTCAAATTTATTATACGATGTGTCAGTATGCTCCTCTACTCCTTTCTCCTTACAGCCGGGTAGAGATCGCCATGTTCAACTTTGGATTGAATGCCAAGAAAGCAGATAACACCATAGCCAAGGGCTACACAACTTGCTCTACAGCTGAGGGCTAACTGAGCATCTGATAACCAAACACACATTTGCTATGTACATATGTAAATCAATTACCTTACTCCATAAATAGTGGACAGCCCAAGAGCCAATTTCACTCTCCTCCATGGCAGTGGTCTGCACACTGGGATCTCCCCTTGAGCAGGGACATCTCTCAAGGTTACTCTTCCATGTTGAGAGAATCCTTATTGCACTAGATACTCAGTAAGTGAATTGTGAAACTCTTAAGAGTCTTAGTTAAATGACATAAAGGGTTGATCATGTATGTGTGTATATATATGTGTATATATTTATAGATATGTAAATCCCTTAAACATAAACCATTGACTAAGTCCGGGACTATGTTTGAATACAGACACCCATAGACTACTCTCAGAGAAGGAGTTTAGAACACATCTGACTCTCTCCTTTAGGCAGAAAATAACCAAGTGTACCTTGTCACTGAATCTAGTTAAATCAATGTAACATTTACCATCAGACTTTTTAAACTATTTTTTATCAATAAATACATCAGTACTTCCATGTAACCAGTGGAGTGCATTCATTTCTTAATCTATCCATGACATAGGATATAAGGACTGTAAACAAACCAGGCGAGATAGCTATAGCAGAGATTATCCTGTGTTCAACCTCTTCAGGCACCAGCCCTACAAGGATAGTTTCTGTTGTCTATAGAGTACTGATCAGGACACTACTAATAAGAAAATGAATATTTAAGAATCAGAGGTCTTGGAATTGCAGAATCGTTGAAATGATACTCATAATCAGATGCCATTTAGCATTTTCTGTCCAATATATTACGGCATGAAGGAGAACAGCTGTTTGAAGTCACAGTATGAAGCATGTTATGGCATGTGGAAAGGTGTAATGGTAGTCTCAGGCAAAATGGGACAGCAAAGAGATGAAACTAGGAAAGAAACAGAGCATCCTTACACTGTCATTTATTGTCTCACTAAGCCCAGACAGTGCAGCATATTATGATCTTGTCTAGCAATGCAGGATTTTCCTTGGCTGCTCATAGCTTGGACAGACATAGTCTTCACTGGGTAAAAAATTGGCTGCATGGTTGGGCCCAAAGAATTGCGTAAATGGAGTTAACTCCAGCTGGTGTCCAGTCACAACTGGTGTTTACACGACTGTTGAGGGCAGAAAGGCTCTACAGAGGGATCTGGACAGTCTGGATTGATGGGTCAAGGCCAACTGTATGAGGTTCAAGTGCCTGGTCCTGCACTTGGATCATAACAGACCCATTTAATGGTAACAGCTTGAGGAATAGTGGCTGGAAATCTTCCTGACAGAAAAGAACTTGGGGATGTTGTTTGACAGACAGCTGGATAAGAGCCAGAAGTGTGCCCAAATGACTAAGGCCAACAGCATCCTGGATTGTATCAGAAATAATGTGGCCAGCAGGACGAAGAAGTCTGTTTGTACTCAGCACTGCTGAGGCTGCACCTCAAGTCTTGTGTTCGGTTTTGGGCCCCTCACTCCAAGAAGGATATTGAGGTGCTAGACCATGTCTGAAGAAGGGCTGGTGAAAGATCTAGAACTAAAGTCTTACGAGAAGCAGTTGAGGGAATTGGGCTCGTTTAGCTTAGAGTAGATAAGGCAGAGTGAAAACCTTATTAATCTCTACAACCACTTGAAAGGAGGTTGTACCAAGGTGGGTGTTGATCTCTTTTCTCCCTAGTGACAAGTGATAGTACAAGAACACAAGATGTGCCAGAGCTTTAGATTGGATATTAGGAAAATTTCTTCACCAAAAGGCTTGTCAAGCACTGAAACAGGTTGTTGATGACAGGGTGGTTGTATCACCATCCCTGAAAACAGATATAGTGCTAAGACATCATGGTTTACTGGTTGGACTTGGCAATGCTAGGTTAATGGTTGGACTTGATTTTAAAGGTCTTCTGCAGCCTAAAGGATTCTGTGATTCCAAGACTGTGGTTAAACTTTAAACATCCTCATTTGTTCTCATCATTCTTACATGTATATGGAGAGAAGATGTAGAAAAATATGTATAAAGAATAACAACTTTGAAACTTTCCTCCTATTACTATTAAAATGGTGAAATATCTTCAGTAGGATTTCTTGTTCTTCATTTTTGTGACTTTTGTATGTTTTCTCACAGAGTTTCTTGTAACAATATACACTATACGCCTACTGCCAATAGGTGGGCAGAGAGCATGATTTGAGTATTTTCCTATAGCTTAGTGTTCAGTTCTGTGAGATAAGAACACTGAAAACTTCCTTCAGACACTGAGTATTAATGAAGCTCTTTACCATATAGGTGGTACATTATACCTCTCAAGAAGACATTTTTTCTCACTACTTCTCTAAAATTAAGGAAAAATGTCTATTGTGCTGCGGAAGTACAGTAGGTTCACACAATAAAAATGGGGTCCAGGGTATCTAATGTGGGAAAAATCTTGTTTTCCCAACCATTTTTTCTTTGTACTGAATTATTGGTTGTTTTTTGGTTGTGTTTTTTTGGTTTGGATTGGTTTGTTTTTATTACAGGGACTAATGTTTTTATTTTCTGGAGAGAGCAGTGCAGGATTTTTTCTTCCCCTTTTCCCCCCTTCTCAGGTCTGTGAGCCTTCAGGTGCAGTCACCATTTTCAAAGACAGTATCAGTGTATTACTTGGCAGAGAATCTTTGCAAAGTACTTAGATCAGATACTTTATTCTCATTCGCCTCACAGTTCTGATTCTTGTAAATATCAAAATTATTCAGGGTATAATAATTAGATGAAGTTTTTTCCATACATGAAGATGACAGATTCACAGATTCACAGAACTGTAGGGGTTGGAAGGGACCTCAAGAGATCATCAAATTCAACATCCCTGCCAAAGGAGATTTCCTAGGACAGATCACACAGGTAGGCATCCAGATGGGTCTTGAGTATGTCCAGAGAAGAAGACTCCACAAACCCCCTGGGCAGCCTGTCCCAGGGCCCTGTCACCCTTACAGTGGAAAAGTTCTTCTGCATGTTGGTGCAGAAATTCCTGTGCTCCAACATGCGGCCATTGCCTCTTGTCCTGTCCCCACAGACAACTGAAAAGAGGCTGGCCATTTCCCTCTGCGTCCCATACTTAAGACACTTATAAACATTAATGAGATCCCCTCAGTCTTCTTTTCTCAAGGCTGAACAGCCCAGTTCTTTCAGCCTTTCCTCATAAGGGAGATACTTCAGGCCCTTAATCATCTTTGTAGCCCTCCTCTGGACTCTCTCCAGGACATCCCTGTCTTTTTTATACCAGGGAGCCCAGAACTAGACACAATACTCCAGGTGGGGCCTGACCAGGGCAGAGTAGAGAGGGAGGATCACCTCCTTTGACCTGCAGACAACACTCCTCTTGATGCACCCCAGGATCCCATTGGCTCTCTTAGCCACCAGGGCACACTGCTGGCTCATGGCTAACCTGTCATCTACCAGGACCCCCAGGTCCTTCTCTGCAGAGCTCTTCTCCAGCAGGTCATTCCCCAGCCGGTATTGATTCAAGCGGTTATTCCTTCCCAGGTGCAAGACTTACACTTGCTTTTATTAAACCTCATGACATGAGCCATCAGTGTGCCCTTGCAACCCAGAATGCCAAATGTATCCTGGGCTGCATGAAAAACAGCATGACAGCAGGTCAAGGGAGATGACTCTGCCCCTTTGCTCTGGTGGGAATTTACAGGGCGTAAAGCATCTAGCTCTCGTGTCCTCAGTACAGGAAAGACATGGATATCACAGAATCACAGAATTGTCGGGGTTGGAAGGGACCTTGAGAGATCATCAGGTCCAATCCCCCTGCCAGAGCAGCTCCCCAGCACATATTGCACAGGTAAGCGTCCAGACGGGTCTTGAATATCTCCAGAGAAGATATTTTTTTCACCTCCCTGGGCAGCCTGTCCCAGGGCTCTGTCACCCTCACTGTGAAAAAGTTCTTTCGCATGTTGGTGCGGAACTTCCTGTGCTCCAACTTGCAGCCATTGGCCCTTGTCCTGTCTCCACAGACCATTGGAAAAGGGCTGGCTAATTTCCCCTGCCTTCCATACTTAAGATACTTACAGACATTAATTAGATCCCCCCTTAGTCTTCTCTTCTCAAGACTGAACAGCCCCAGCTTATTCAGCCTCTCCTCATAGGGGGAGATGCTCCAGGCCCTTAATCATCTTCGTAGCTCTTCTTAAAGGAGATCCCTGTCCTTTTCATACCAGGGAGCCCAGAACTGGACACAATACTCCATATGGGACCAATAGTGTAGTTCTAGAGGAGGGCCACAAAAATGACCAGAGGGCTGGAGCACCTCTCTCTGAAGACAGGCTGCAAGAGTTGGGCTTGTTCAGCCTGAAGAAGTGAGGCTCCTGGGAGACCGAACTGCAGCTTTTCTGTACCTAAAGGCGCCCTACAGGAAAGCTGGAGAGGGACTTTTCACCAGGGAGTGTAGTGATAGGACAAGGGCTAATGGATGAAAACTGAAGGAGGATAGGATAGATGAGATTAGATAGATTAGGTTAGATATTATGAAGAACTGTAATGTGAGGGTGCTGAAGCACTGGCACAGGTTGTCCAGAGATACTGTGGATGTCCCCTCCCTGGAAGTGTTTAAGGCCAGGTTGGATGGGGCTTTCAGCAACCTGGTCTAGTAGAGAATGTCCCTTCCCATGACAGGGGAATTAGAACTGGATGATATTTGAAGGTCCATCCAACCCAAACCACTCTATGATTCCACAATTCTATACATACATAGTAGTTGAACAGAGATACATTTGCTGAAGAACCAAAATTAGTTATAACATCAGCTATTTCTTTTCTAGGCATCACATGTAGAGACATTCTGATTTGGGACTTATCTTCTCCAGAAATATTCCTATGCAGTGTTACAAAATGTTATTAAATAACAGATATGTGCATTTAAAGACATTTGAAGATTTGCAGATAGTCACTTTGAGAAGAAATATATTTTTGCTTTAGAAGACACTTGGTACAGTGATGATTCTCTTCACAGATGCTCATTCCAGGTATTTAACCTGACTTCCATTGGTTCTGGGTGGAAATATGTTTATATTTGTGACTTGAGACAATAGATAGAATATGGAATCAAGAAGATGCTGTATTGAAAGAACCTGAGTGTTAATTATTAGCTTGTTCAAATACTGGTTTCAGAAAGCAGGAAATGGGGTACTTAAGAATCATACTTGAGGAGAATATAAGAGTGATTCAGAACATACTAGATCAAGTGTGTTATGTGTAAGTCATTTAGAATTCAATATGTCAAAATACAGAGACCCTGTGGCTTTTAAAGAGTGTACCAGAGTAAATTTGCATTCTATTATTTCCATATTATGTCCCCTAGGCCTTAGTAATGACTACAGAAAGCACTTCCAGATGAGTTATGCTTGTGAAAACATGCATACGTGGCTGCTACTCACAGCAACAGCCGTATACCTGTCCAGCTAAACTACAGTGACACATACCAAGTACTTCAACATGATATTAAATTGTTTATGTCTCTAAAAAATGTCAAAAAATGAACGCTATCAGACTGAAACACTGGACTTCGTTTTCATAGAGACCTGATACGACAAACATCACTGAGATCCCATTAAGCTCTACTATTGAATAAAGAGTCGCACTTAATCTTGTCCACAGACAGAGCAGACAAATGTAGGCCTAGAGATGCACAGTGTGCTGCTGCTGCCCCCTTAAGACAAGCAAACATAAATAATTGTATGTGTGCTGTAGTTTGTCTACATTTTCTCAAAGGTCTTTCTCTATGAGCTATTAAAGAGCGATTATAATAAGAGGCTTGCCTAGTGTAAGCTGACACAACAATAAATCCAGTCTATTACAAGACCTAAGAAAAAATAAGGTTTAGTTTAAAGACCTCAGAGAATATGACAAGATTTTTTTGCTTTTGTTAATTCTTATTAGAAGCTTTAATACAGCAAGGCACAAACTGTGAAAACAAATAAGTAGTTAATGCTACTAAAACTCCAAAAGGACTATCAACAGGGAGAAAAAAAGGTTCATACCTTACCCACACACTTTAGGATAACATACAGCTCAGTAACCTGGGTAGGCCATAAGATGATTATGTGAAAACCATAGCAAGGATGAGTTATTATCACTTTCAATTCCTCTAACCATTGTCCAAAGATATGATTAATGTTTGGTCATCTGTGTCTCTCTTTAAATTTTGTCAAAGACTCAGATATTAGAATTTTAATGGCTGCTTATAGATGTCCTTTGAAACTGAATTGCATAGGGTAATATTTTGACCTAGACTGATGTTCTCCATTTTCACTTGGCTCTTCACCTCTGCATCTTTGAATAGAGTTCAGCCAGACATAGCAGGGAAAGCAGAAAAGTTAACTCACTAAGTATAATAGGATGAGGTTTTGTCTTCTTGCACTGTATTAAAAAACTTAATATCTCAGGACACAGAGGCACAGTGGGGTCTAAATAGCTGTAATTACTGAACTTATAAAAACTGTAATGCCTGCTGCTTTTAATAGTTTCTGGTGACTTCTAAATTATAGAACAAAATATGTATTCCAATTAAAAAATGAGTAGAGCCAATTGAAAAATACTACCCTGTTGCAGGGTAGCACGGTACTAGCTTCCCATACATATGTTTGAAGATGTTTCCAGATGCGAGTCCTTTTGCATCATCCCTTAATTGTGTATGCAGGTGTCACTCTAAGGAAGACAATCTACCCCGATCATGAAAGCATTCAAGTATTAATGCATATTTTTAAGTAGGGGCAGAGAATATGAGAACATATTAGAAAGAAAGACAGAGTGTGGTACAGCCCTGAATATTGTACATAAAAAGATTCTGTTTAAGGCAAAATAGCACTGGCAATTAAACCTACTTACTGTTGCTGGGTATGGCATGTCAAGGACACTGTAAATTCAGACTACAAAGGAAAATCAATTCTGTTGCTGATTGTCCTCTAGCAACTTATTAAAATAAATGAAAGACTGTTGTTCCTTTTCCTATGGTGTGGCAGAAATACAAGACTTCTGGAGAGTTTTTTGTTAAAATAAAATAGTCGTAAAAAGTATGGCTAAATGTTTCCCAACTTCTTGTTCAGACAAGTAAAGTAACTGAAATCTACTGTGTGTTTCCTGGACACAAATTAAGAAAAGGAGAATATTCATGTGAATAATTGTTGAGTCAAGTACCAGAATGGCCAAATCAACACCAGTATTTTCTAGAAAAATAACCAGAAAATGCTATGAAATTTATCTGAAAGCTCACCTCTGTTTCTGCCTGAAATGTGGCTGTTTAATAAAGATAATCTCCATTCTGCCTTTATGCATCAATCTTTAGATTATTGCAAGACTGGTATTGCCCTGATTATGAAAAGCTTCTAATGAAAGAGTAAATTCAAAACCACATGAGTTGTTTGTCTATTGAGAAAAAAAAAAAGTATTTGTTTGTTTATTTAATAATAATGTCTTAACATTTGTTGTAATTGTTAGAGGCAATTATAATTCCAAATGCATCCCTGTAGCCAGAGTAGAATTCTTCATGTCCTGAAGTATTTTAAATATATTTACTGGAGTAAAACCACAGCACATAAATTAGCTATTAAGTACCCAAAGTATATAAAAATACTACAAGCTGAAAATATTTGTACCAGTCCATGAAAGATTTTGAATTATTATTTAGGAAACTATTAAAAAAATACAGCAATGACGGTTTCCAGAATTTTAAAATACAGCTGTGAACGAATCAAAAGTGGGGAGAAGGCAAAAAAGTTAATATCACTTCGTTCAGAAATATTAACGGATTTCTGACTTTTGCCTGAGTGAGCTGGGAGAACCACATGTGAGAGGCAGAACATGCTGAGGGCTTGTCACTAAGCAGTGCTCGGAATGGCTGCTGCATTTTCGTAAATAAACCTTTCTAAACCAAAACAATGTGATGTGCTTTATATTGCTTTTGTCAGACAGCATGTACCCTTCTTAAAAAGAAGTAAAAATACATTTGGAAGACCAGATAAAATATTTTTCTTTCTCTCAGCATGTTTTTCATCTCATTGTTAATGTTCATTTGTTTTTGATGTTTCTTTCTACTTGTCCAGTTAATGTGCCTAAGGTAGTATTTATAAAATTCTGTGTATTTATAAAATTCTGTAGATTATGAGCAGGTTTATTTATCACAGTGAAGAATTCAATTGCCTTTGAGTTTACTTTTTGGGCTGGGCATATTTTCAATGCTTTCTTCGATACTATATAGCCCTGCAGTTGATGGCATTTCCAAAGCACTCTCTAACGCAACATCTCCTCTAGCTTCTCTTGTGCTGCCAGTAATAATTTATGCAGAAAAATCTCCTATGATGCTTCTTTTAAAAACTAAGCAAACTTCTCATATTCTGCTACTTAAATATCATAAAAAATTTTAGTGTGCATGTCATGTTCAGCTGGTGAAATTTTGGACTTTAAACTATTACAAGCGTCTTTGGATTTTAACATATTTTAACAAAGTATTGATTTTTATCATGACACATTGGTTCTGTTAAATTTTATGTATGTGAGTACTTAAAACCACTGGTTCAAAACCACAAAGCAAGAGCTTTACTGTATCAGAATCTTGCTAAGAATATGAATCAGATTTCCACAACCGTATAGCATAAGTAACTGCTTTCAACACATCCAACTGGCACAGCTTCATGGCATGTGTACAGTTTCAGTGTCTGGGCAAAGTATAGGTCAATGGAGGATCTGTGCTTTTATTACTTCATCCTGATTCTGATCTTCCTACCTTTATTACAAATAAATTGAAATTAACCAAGCAATTGTAGCATAAAACCAATACATGTTTCATGAATCAGAATCTGGTTTACTTCCATGACAGGGTGGCACTATCCTTTGCAGACTGTTTCATATCATTTGCTTCAAAGGCTTGGGCTAGTCATTTCTCATGTGCTCTCCAGTCTTGCACTTCAGTGTAATCTTCGTTCTTCCCTTAACCTGTCATATTAGATATTTTTTCCTATTTATCTGTACAATGGAAAATCAGCTAGACTATATGCTGTGACTATTTCTTAACAGGCAAAAATAAATCAGTGCCTTCCTGGCTTTTGAACTCACACAAGCAGAGATATCCAACTTACTGCACTTAAAACATCACACAAGCTCATTTCCTGACTTATTGGAATTCTTACAGTGTATTATTAATTTCAGTCAAATGAGGGCTTCCCTTCTACTGTTTAATTTTGAGGGGCTTTTTAAATTTTATATTCATCTTCATTATGCATTCAGAAGTACAAAAGCACTAGGCAGTCAGAGGAAATAAAATTTTGCAAGCTCCTTGAAGATTTATATGTATCTCAGACTTTTATCAAGTCAAAATATTGCACAGCTAGATATTGATTTTGATATTATATTTGTAGAGTGTGTTTCAGTCTGCCCATTATAAGATACCACTTTTGCTGATGCAAATAATTCCAAGAGCAATTTAGATAATTTGACATAAAAGTATCCTATTAATTTGGAAAAACATCTATCTGGATGTCAAATAAGCAAATGTGTACATTGGTTATTTAAGCTCCTAAATTTAAGCTGAAAAGAAAGAGATCACTCGCATAATACTGTCACCATTACACCTAGGTTGATTTTGTGTTTGCTTCTAATCAGTCTTCCATTGTCATGTTTCCATTTGCAAGCATTTGTTCTACATCTCCTTGCTAGCTGGTCTACTGTTACAAATCAGTGCTATTTCCCAGTTGGCTTTACTAAAATCCTTGGGGTTTGATTGGAATTTCTAGTGTCATTGTGGAGGCTGACCGACTGACGCAAGGGTTAAACAGTACCATAGTGTTCTAGCAACAAACAGAAAATAGAAATGGGGGGTTGGCAGGACTGGGAGAAGGGGGTGAGAAAGCCTTCAGCGTTCTATTGACTGTTAGAAGAAAAATATTTGTACTCAAGGTATAGCAGCATGGTAAAATAGCATACAGACTACACACTGTGACTATTTCTTAGCAGGAAAAATAAATCAGTTCCTTCCTAGCTTAGGTAACACCCATATTAATACATTAGGCAGGGGTGTCTGGAGAGTGAATTCAAGCCCTTAGCATCTGATCATGCATATGAATTCAGTTAGCTTACTCCCTGGCACAGTTTAGGTCCATGTCAGCTAGCACTTCTGGGAGACAGACAATGCAAAGCTGGGAGGAGTGACTGGTGGGCAAGATGGTTGTGCTGTTATTCAGAGGAACCATGAAAGGCTGAAAAAGCAGGCTGACAGGAAGCCTATGAAATTTACAAAAGGGAAGCACCAAGTCTGGCACCCGTGGAAGAACAACCTCTAGAAGCACTAGCACATGCTGGGGGCTGATGACCTGTTCATTGCAGGGTTACAAAGAAAGCCCTGCGAATCCTAGTGGTCAAGAAGTTGCCTATGAGACAGCAAAATGTTCTCATGGCAAAGATGGCCAGAAGCATGCTGTGCTGGTGCATCATCAGCCATCTGAGGAAAGAGATCTTTCCTCTCTACCCAGCAGAGGAAGCACAGAATCTCTAGAATGCTGCAGCCAGTTCTAGACTTCCCAGAATGAGGGAGCAACTCCAGCAAAGGAACATAAAGCTGATTAATAGATAAAAGCATACCTCATGAGGAAAAAACTGAGAGAGATGGAACTTTCTGGCCTAGAGACAAGGCATGTCAGACGATCTTATCAATGCCTGAAGGGAGAGTGCAAAGAAGATGGTTCCAGCTGACTTCTCTTCCCTAACAAGAGAACAGGCATTAAGGACAAATCAAAACACCAGGAAATTCCATTTGAACACAAGAAAACACATTTATTTTTAAAATGATTTGTATTTTGAGGGTTGTCAAACACTGGCACAACTTGTCCAGAGAAGTTGGAGTCTCAGTCCTTGAAGACACTCAAAATGACCAGTCACAGTCCTGGGCAACTTTCTTTTGTTGTCCCTGGTTGAGCAGGGTGGCTGATTTAGACAGTGTCTTAAGAGAGCCACTTCCAAGCTGAGTTCTTAGAAGTACAATTTAGTGAGATAAAACAGATCCTTCCAACAGGCAGTGTGTATGAAACTGCAGCACGTTACGCTCCTTTAGCTCTCTGCAGTCCTTCAACAGTATACCTTTGCTCTTTCCAATACTCCCCTATGCAAAAGAATGCAACACCTCAGTGCAGGAAATTAATGCCATGAAATGATCACCCTGGTGTGCAATGGCGCAATAAAAAAGACTATTATTCACCTCTACAGAATCTCAGAAATTATGCTAAAATGATATGACATTCACGTTCACATCATTTCAAGTATTCAGGATCTTAAAAAAAAAAAAATTAAAGAAAATGTGACTGTGCCTTAGAACCATTATATGAGGCTCAAGAGAAACCAAAAGCCAATTACTAATTAGCATGGATACAGACAGGCTGTTGCACTTATCCAGAACATTACTCGCCCCTGTTTTGTTTAGCAGTAGTGATGTCTTTAGACATCTTCAAGATTTGGAGGTATATCTTGGGCATTGTGTCTCGTGTTCAAATTTGCAGCCTACTAAACTTTAAAATGACAGGAAAAAACTCACATATTTAAGAATCACCCAAAAATTTTAAATTATTTTTGCCTAGATAATAAATTCACTAAAAAAAATCTCAGCTGTCACTAAGACTAAACAAGATGTCGGTCTGATTTTAGTAGGTACATTCCCTCATAAAATGCACTTTCTCCAATGTTATAGATAGAAAGGACCAAAAAGAGGACACTAAGCTTTATATGATTTTTCTAAGTATTATCAATATGTCAGTGCCACTGAAGCCCTCTACAACTATCTGAGGATAAACGCTGGTGTACACCACTGTCTAACTACATAGGTCTGGTCGTATCCTTTAGCAGTTTGTCTCCTTATCTCTACTCAGTGCATGTAGACCACATTCTGGGTTATGATCTTCTCAACCTATGAAAAAAATATGAACCAGTTTGGAAAACAGTAAATAATTTATCAACTGTTTTCATTTGAGAAAATATTTCCACTTTTCTTCATCATCAATATTAACAATTAGAGTATCTTGACCACATTCAGTGATAAGTAAGCAAGATTCAGATAATTTTTGTCATAAGTGGAAACAAAAAATAATTAGAAAATAAATAATAGAAGAAATCTGAAATAAAACTCTACTTTGACTGTACTTGAACATATACAGAGGTTAAGTACCCCTAATGAATCTAGATTGAAAGATTTTTAGTTCAGATAGCATATTCACTGCCAAAAAAATTCTACATGCATTTTATGATGTTCTCCTGTTGCACACTGACTTATTCAAAAGAGAATATAGTCATTTATGGGGTTTGTGTTATTTACTCCAGCTTTTCATTTGATCACTAACAACTCATTAGTTGTTATTATTATAACTACCTTTGTACTTTGGAATACAGAGAAAATCAAAGACCTATGTAAAGACCATATTTTCAGATTATCTCCTTGATATGAATGTTTGTTTGTTCCATGTTTTTACTGTTTGCTTGAAAAACATTCATTTTTGTCTAATTTTTTCTTTTGTAAATGTTGACACAGCTAAACTTGAAATTTCATTTCTTGGTTTAGATTTATTCAGATATACAATTATGTCATCATTTCATAAATTCCTTATCTAATCCTGCAGACTTTTATTTATGTTTGTCACTCTCATTCTTCCATACATTTGTTCCAATCTGCTTTATTCTGTAACTAAGAGACATGCGAGATAACACTTTCTCTGAAAAACAAATAGCAGTAATGCTACAGCAGTGGAAGATGGCTTTGTTTTTTAGCACCTTCCTGCATACTATATTTGTGTGTTCTCAGATTTTAACCCACAACCCAGAGATTCATCTTTGCTTTTCAAACATAATCATAAGCCACACAGGTAATTTGCACAGTACTTGAGGTAGCAAGTTGTGTGTTATTATATCAGTATGAGTTCTTGATGCCATTAATTTACTGCTGTGACACTGTAAAAATAGCTGGAGCTTCACATCCTAAACATTTCCACCTGTCTCTGATAATTAATGCATTCCATAAGGAGGTGCACTTAAGATTTGTGAAATCAGGCTGGTGTGCCCAAATAATGCTACTACCATGAATCTTTTCTTTTAGAGGAAATAAAGACATATGTTTTGCATTGTCGTGAAGTTACTAGGTTTTCCTTACTCTTAAGGCACATATTTTCTGCTGAATCATTTCAGCAGTGATAAACAGGCACCTGCCTTTCTCATACAGCCAATTAAAATTTCTCTTGTAGTGGACTAGGAGAACTCTATTCTCTTGAAGAACTTAAAGTTTGTTCCACCAAAAACATACTAAGAGAGCAGAATACTTGTGATTATTATTTAATTAGCCCCAGACATGCTAGGCATTTTCCTAACACAGATGTTTCTGGAGGTCAAAGACACAATCCCTTTCAAACAGTGAAAAATATGCAATATAAAACATCTATAGAAACTGCAGTTCTGTGAGATGTGTTAACATAACAATGATATTGTATGAAAGAATTGCTACTGTCTGAGCACCAGTCCTTCCTGCAGTCCCCTTCTAAGTTTCTGGGTATAAGTAAGGAAACAAAACAGGTACACAAATATTGATTATACATTACAAGAAGGATATTGTGGTCCTCCAGCATGTGCAGAGAAGGGCAACGAGGCTAGTGAAGGGTCTGGAGGGCAAATCATATGAGGAGCAGCTGGCAGAACTGGGAATATTTAGCCTGGAGAAGAAGAGGCTGAGAGAAGACCTTATCACCACCTACAACTATTTTAAAGGAAGTTATAGAGAGATGTGTGTTGGTCTCTTCACCCAAGCAACAGGTGATAGGATGAGGGGGAATGGCCTCAAGCTGTGCCAGGGCAGGTTCAGTTTAGACATTAGGAAAAAATTCTTCACAGGCTTATTGGGCATTGGAACAGGCCGCCCAGGGAGGTGGTTGAGTCACCAGCCCTGGATGTATTTAAAAGATGGGTAGATGAGGTGCTTAGGAATATGGTTTTGTAGAGGACATGTATTGTTGGACTCGATGATCTTGAAGGTCTTTTCAACCTAGTGATTCTGTGATTACAATTTTTAAAAAAAGGCAATAATTAGAGGTAATGAGAGGGGTGGAAGAGGAAAAAATGTATAAATTAGTATCACTTTTTCCCCTAACCTTTCTGCTCTTGATAGATTTTCCATTTTTCACATAATCACAGAATGGTTTGGGTTGGAGGGGGCCTTTCACCCCTCATCTACTTTCACCCCTCTAACATGGGCAAGGAAGGCTTGTTGATTTGTTATTAATTTATGAATGGATGCTAATTGATATTGATCTTTGTGCCTTGTTTATTATCATCTAGTGGAGAGCAAATTATTCTAAGGTGATATGAATTGTGGTCCTGAAGGCAGAATCAATATGCATAGGGCAGTCTGAAGAAACAGTTCTGTTTTGAAGCACACTGTAGTTAAGAAAGAATAATTTGAAGGCACCTACAAAGAGATGGTAGTGATAAGAGGTCTGACAGATATTAGTAAAGAACAAGAGAAGGTTGATGACACTACAGATGGAAATATTTGCAAGTCAGCTTCCGTCCCTCCCTATCTGGAGTGCTGGACCTGTCGAGGAAATTCTTCCTTGCTTGTTTTGTAGCTTTGCAACTACATAGCAAAAGCAAGACATTTAAGAAAAAGGTACAGTAGGCAAAGCTGCATTTTACACCGCAACAGATAAAACTCTCTATATTAAAGAGTGTATACAGATTCTTTGTTCAAGGATATCCAGCAAAAATGCATGAGCCTTTCAGCTATTCTGCTTTACTGCATCTTTCCCTCCAGGGTGCTGGGTTAAAGCCTGGCCTTACTAAGGACTTAGAGCAAAACAGAGGAGCAAATAAATGGCAGTCTCAGTGTTGGCTGAGATCAGCTACTTCAATCTTCAGTTTCAAAGACTTAACACAGATGCTGCCTTAACACTTTAATGTGTCCCCCTGCACCCACCACTGCCCTGAACCCATGACTTTTGACCAATTAGCCTCTTTCTTTTTTTTTTTTTTTTTACGAAACCGACAACACCTCATTGACTCTGAACAGTACCATTTAATATCGATTATTTTATCCATTTTAAATTGTAGCTAGGGGGGGAACAACAGGACGTCATTTAATTTTTGCTGATTTCTCTTCTACAGCCTACTTGTTTCCTAGGACGAAAGATACAACATAGGGGAGGGAATGAAAATAATATTTTGATCAACGTGGCACAAAAAATGTCATTGGACAGGAAGGAGACTTTGACTACATACAGAATTTTACAGTAGGGTGAATTTTCTTTTCTACACATTGTCTTCCTCAGTCTCCAGCAGTCTTGCCATCCAGTCAACTAGTACAAAACAGAATAAATCAAAACCATAGATCTGCTGATCTAGAACATTTTTCTGCATATTTCCAGCCAAAAAGGAAATTAATTTCATGTTCTTAAGTTACTCCCCAAATATACACTTAGTATCGTGGCATTGGTTTTAGCATTCGTTTATCAAAGACTCAAATGTTTCTCTTTGCTACCTGAAGGAGAATTGTAGATGCTGACCTACACTTTCAGGGCATGGATGAGGCTTGAGTGGCTGTTGGTGCACAGCACAGAACATTCTAGATTCAATATGTTAAATATTTTGCTAAATATAATGAAAACTTTTTGAAAACTGAACACTGTATAAATGCTCTGAAGACTTTCTTGTCTAATCATACTGAGAAGAAAGTACAGTCTGAGCACGTCATAGACATTTATACAAATTAAAATTAGGGAAGTTTGATAATTATAGCAAGTTGACTAACTTGCTTATTAGAAATACAGTTATATGTTTGTTATCTTGACCACATGTATGAGTGCTAGGACTGGGTGGTAAGAGAAGTACCGTGAGTTGTGTCCCTGCAATGTCACTGTGCATGTCAGAGGTGCTTACATAGAAAGCTACTTACTTTGTGGATAGACAGCTTCTGGAGTAGACTGCTCCTACACCAGATCAGACCACTGTAATTAAAGCAAGTCCTTCTTTGGAGAGTGGTAAATATAATGGAAAATGAAGTAATATATTTACTGAGGAATAATAGAATGTTTTCTAATAACATTCAGTTTGAAGTATTGCCAAGTCTTTCCTAAGGAGTAATGGAAATGCTACGTCAGTATGAATAAGAAAAGATTATTTTCTCTAGCAATACAATGAATGATAGAATAGTTTATTACTGTTGCCAGAAAATTTATACTGACAAGTATATCCATATAATTCATTGCATGACAAAGAACATTGTATTGTCTTGTCAAAGAAAAGCATAATTTTAATTTAAGATGAATTGTACTGTACTAGCTGGTACAGACTTCATAGATCATAGATCTGAGTAATGAAACTGATTTAAAGAAAACAGCTAAGACATTACTTTAACAATTACCTGATTAGAACAATTACCTGATTAGCCCTTGATCAGGGTTGCTAGCATTTTGAAGAAGATATTATGCATGAACTGATTCATTTTACAAAATTAAAACGTATTCCAATATATATCAAGCTTTAAAGTTTAAGTATACCTTAAGGTATGCAAGTTGCTTCACGTACAGAAAGGGAAAATAAATTCTGTCATCCTCTGCTCTGTAAGAATTTTTGAGAAAATTATAGTCCTCCTGGAGATGTTTTAATCACTCATTCAATTTGACTCATCCAAAGCATGTTATTAATAACTCCTCAAAGGGTCTCACTTTGTTAAGTAGAACACGGCTGAGTCGGTGCAGTACACATTAGAGTAATGACATGATATGTAAAAATGGAACTCTCTTAATCTCTTTCATCCAGGAGAAAACATAGTGTGAAATCATCTCCACAGAAGACAAACAGCACCATGCAAGTCATCTGTTTTGAAATTTAGGAATGGTTTTGTTCTCAGCTAGGCTGAAGTGCTCCCAGTGCACACTGTTCTGGCAGAACCGAGAATGAGATAATTTCAGAGCTTGCTCTTTGTCCAGAGGAAGAGTGGCAAGTATAGGGGAAGAACTTTGAGAAGAAAACTAACAACAAAACCAAATAAAAAAAATTAAAAAAACAACAACAAAAGAAAATAACTGTCACAAACAAAAGTCTTAAAAGGATGTTTTAATTTCCCTGAGATCTCTTCTGCTAGCTCCATGATTACACTGAGAAAAAGATTTAAGAGATCAGATGCTCAGTGAACAGATTTAAAAGACTGACCAGAGTGCCTACTTCTCTCTTTTTCTTGGTAACTTTTCCTTATGAAATCCAAAAACTTTTCTTTTGCACAGTGTCAGAAAACAATACTCATAATCCTTAAATGTCCAAATCACATTAAGTGCAAAATAGTTTAGACTAGGATTTTTAATGTTATCTATTACAATAATGTGAAAATATATGAAAAAAGTGGAAACAGGTAGTTCTGTTACACTAAACAAGTAAGACATATAAATATTACATTAGTTCAAGCTCACTGAAAGTTGTTGAGTCTGGGAACTAATTTTTAATACAATACAATTCTTGTTGTATTTGAAATATATGTTGCATTCTTTTTGCATCTTTTTTCCCCTGCTGAAATTAATAATCTTTACAATTGCAATAATAATTGTACCATTTATTATGTTGTTATGAAAATTGGAGTATTTCCTCTAAGGAAAGACAAGCTGCTGCTTAGTTATATGATCAGATATCTGTTATCAGAATATGTCCCTGGATTATGATAAACAAAACCTGCTAGTGCTAAAGTGTACTTCCACTGATGTGCTTTCAGAGAGTACAAAAGCAGTCTGAATTCACTAATGAGAGAACAATGTATTTTATACCATTGGAAGTTACTACAGAAACCAAATGTAGAGTTCCATCATTTCAAGAGACCCATAAAAGCGAGGTAGAAGAAGCAGGATGGGAAACAAATATGAAGTTTCTCCTAATTTTTTCAGTAAATATTAAATTCTCTAACGTATCATGCATATAAGTATTTAAATCCTGAGTTTATTTTATCTTTATTATATTTCCTCAGTCTTCTAGCCAGCTGTTTTCTATCAACTGGAGAAAGGTCAAATCAGTTTCTGTGGGATGCTCAAGAGCTGTAACAGTTTCACGGCAATAGCCAAAAGACTTATCTGCAAACCACTATGGGGCTGATCATGTTTTTTCTATTTCTCAGAGACTACTGAATGTGTGTTAGGTTTTATGACTAGACAATATTTATTGTGAGGAAAAGAATGGAGCAAAGGAAAAAAAGTTGATGTAATCTATTCTGTAACTATAAGTTCATTTTCATTGTCTAACAGTGAAACACCACTTACTACCAGAGACTTTAATTCTAGTGATGCCACGTTGCACTTATTTTACCTGAAGTCACATTAAATTAGACAGAAATGTTTAAGTAGTTAGAAATTTTCTTCCCATTACACCTAACACTAAGAGAGAAAAAAGAAACACTGAAGTAGACAGTTACATAAAAAACCTGCCCGGTGGTGAACAAATTAATTCAAAGAGGCAGCACTTTGGTTTTGAATTCTGCTCAGTGGAAAAGGAGAATGTAGGATGCCAGGTATTAAAAGTTGTATTCCTAATAGGTCATTTATTTTAGGGAGACACGGTTCCAGGGCAAATAACAGACCGGTGTTTATGCAAACAGATCAGATCCTTAGCTCGTAAAAACAGCAATTATAGCAAAAGCATTAGAAGTAGTAACTGTAGTAGCACTTTATACAGACAAGGGTATCTGAGACAAGATTATCAAAGGGCAAGGATCTCCCATAAAAACACAGAACATCAATACAAAAAGGAACAACTGACCAGTGTGAATGCTTTTCTTGCTTGGAGGAGCCTACAAGGCAAACAGTAAGGAAAAAGTAAAATATTAGAGGAATTTGAGGAAACAATAAGCCTGAACTGATTGCTGTGACAGGCAGCAGAGACCATGCATGAGTGCTTCAGCCATCATATGCCTTCGTAGGCACTGCTCCAAAAAAAGGATTTTTGAGGAAAGGAAGCAAATAATAAAGGCATTACAAAGGTATTGAAAGTGTTGTACTTGGATGGGGTTTGCTAGGGTGGAGAATTGAAGCTGTACTCATTTGAATAAACTGGTATTTCTTCATATCAGAAGAGTCTCTGACATTAGAATATAAATGCTGACAAAATTGCTTACAAAATCAGTGTTTGAGTCTTTTGAAATTCCAGAATATAGTCAGCTACCATAGAATCATAGAGCGGTTTGTGTTGGATGGATCTTCATAGACCATTTCTACTAGACCAGATTGTTGAAAGCCCCATCCAACCTGGCCTTAAACACTTCCAGGGAGGGGACATCCACAGCATCTCTGGACAACCTGTGCCAGTGCTTCAGCACCCTCACAGTACAGTTCTTCCTAATATCTAATCTATCCTATCCTATCCTCCTTCAGTTTACAGTCATTAGCCCTTGTCCTATCACTACACTCCCTGGTGAAAAGTCCCTCTCCAGCTTTCCTGTAGGGCCCTTTTAGGTATAGGAAAGCTGCAGTTAAGTCTCTCAGGAGCCTCATTTCTTCAGGCTGAACAAGCCCAACTCTTGCAGCCTGTCTTCAGAGAGAGGTGCTCCAGCCCTCTGGTCACTTTTGTGGCCCTCCTCTAGAACTACACTATCATATCCATGTCTTTCCTGTACTGAGGACTCCAGATGCTTTACGCCCTGTAGATTCTCACCAGAGCAAAGGGGCAGAGTCATCTTCCTTGACCTGCTGTCATGCTGTCTTTCATGCAGCCCAGGATACATTTGGCTCTCTGGGCTGCAAGGGCACACTCATGTTGTGCTTGTCATCAGTCAGCACCCCTAAGGCTTTGTCCCCATGGCTGCTCTCAACCCACTCTACGCCCAGCCTGTATATGTGCTTGGGGTTGCACCAACTCATGTGCAGGACCTTGCCCTTGGCCTTACTGAAATTCATGAGGTCTGTATGGGCTCACCTTAGCAGCCTGTCAAGGTCCCTCTAGATTGCATCCCTTCCTCCAGTGTGTCAACGGTACCACACAGCTTGGTCTCGTCTACAGACTTGCTGAGGGTGTGCTGAGGGTGCACTCAATCCCATTCTCCATGTCTACAGCAAAGATAGACATTAATTGTCCCTTATGAACCCTTGAGGAAGGTTACTCATCACTGATCTCTCCAGTCTAGAGATAAAGGTGTTATGAGATACAGTATCAAATGCTTTCTCAAGTGCAGGTAAATGATCTTTCCCTTATTTGCAGAACTGCAACCCCATTGTATAATGCCACCTTTTTTTTGTCCTTAGTGAAGCCATGTTGGGTGTCACTAATTGCTTCTGTAAAGGACTGAACTCTGAAATACTTTTCTCAAAAATTGCCTTCCCTCAAGTACAAGGTCGTGGAGATCCCTAGCTTGTGAAAAACATCCTGCCAAGCCATGCGCCATCATATCACGGAACAGTCATATGAAGGAGGGGGTTGGAGCCACATGAAACTCGTTTTGCTACCTGAGACAACTGCTTCCACACTTTGTATAAACGTTTTTGAACTTTAGTTGCATGAGACCTCTCAGAAAAGTACAGGGGCAGGCTTGTGCTGTGTGGAACCTGCATGCTGCCTTCCTGAGATGATGTCCACCCTCCCCAAGGAAAGATGACTGAAGATAAAGCCATTCTGATGGCAAAAGAAATGTTGTTTGATTTCCTAGAAAAACACTAAGTATGACCCTCTGTGCCCAGGGTAAATTGGGCTCAGGAAAATTGGCACAATTTACCGAGTGTAGTGGACCAAATGAGCACCCTGCAAAAGGATGTGAGATTGAAAGCAGGGAAAGGGAAAGCTATTATTTGCACCACTCTGGGCCCCAGTTTAGCCACTGCAGCAGAATCTAGATTGCTGCTGTGACACAGAGTCCCTGACTATTGAATCCCTCCAACAACTTGTTCAGTCTCTTCAGGGGCAAGTGTCAGAATTAAAAGAACAACTTAAAGAAGAAAAGTACCAAGTGAAACAACTGCAGACTGCTCTTAAGTAGCAGCTCCTTGAGGATACTGTGTACAAGTAAATTTTCCCTAAATCAGAAACTGGATACCCCTTTGACAACCTGCAGGCAGTGAAAGAAAGGGTAGAGAAATCAGAACTGCTTTTGTTGCACCCACTAATCAAAAGCAAATAAACTTACAATGAACAGGATCAGTTTCTCCAAGTTCCCTAAGGAAGTCCCCTATACTGCCACTGAGTGAGCAAAAATAAAAAAAAGGACTATGGACAACCTCCTAAGGATCCTGAGATGGAAATGGTGTGGAGGATATCACTGTCTGGGGAGGGACCAGATTCTGCTAAGTGAAAGGAGGTGGAGGGGTATGGGGGCTGGAAGTGTTTTTAACCGTGGGGAGGTGGACCAAATGATCTCTTGAGGTCTCTTCCAGCCCCTACAATTCTGTGATTCTGTGAATCACCACAATCACTGTTCTTTAACGGGCAGCCTATTGGGTGGGAGGTTTGAATGCCTTGGAGATGGGGGATCACCTTGGGATTACAGGATCTGTGGATCAGTTGGTAGAAAGTGTGCACAAGGCAGCCTGTCTGCAAATGAGGTATGAAAGAAAGTTAGAGCCTAGATAGAAATCTTTGATGGTGCCTATATATCCTGAACAAATGAGTCCCCTCATAAGGGGACTCCCAAGTCTTTAAAACCAGTTGACATGCACTTACAGGGAAGAATACAGGCAGTGCTCCAAAGTGACAGGGCTGAAGCTGCTTTACAAGGATTTACACTGCAATGCTAGCCCTTGGACAGGAAAGTGTGGACCTGGGGGAAGGTGACCAAAAAAGGGATAAACTACAGGCACAGGTATGGCCCTGTTAACCCTCCAGTCACCAAAATGATTCCCAGGGCTTAAGGCAGAGGGAAGTAAAAGTATTTCCACCCCCTGCAAGTGGTAGGAGAACGCCCCTACCACACCACCAAGTGAGAGGGACATCTCAAACAGATGCAATAAACTGTGGGGGGAGAAACTGCAGAAAGGGATCGATCCCATATGATCTGATGCACAGGCTGCCAACCAATAAACTAGGGAAACTCATAGCAGGAATACCCTCCATGCACCCTCCTTAATTGATCTATCCAAACTAAATACCCCCCAAAAGCTGACGGAAAACTAAGTTTTTTATCCTCTAATGGTAAGCAGAGGGTGGATAGAACATTGGATACATTTATCAGACAGCTCACCGAGAACAACTAATTACAGGGATCGAAACAGGTCCTGATCACCTCTTGATAGATAGGGGGGCTAAAATTTCAGCGATTAAAGTGAAAGATGCCATTAATTGTGGAGTCACACCCTCTAAAATGCTATTTGGGGCATATGCCTTTGGCAGTGTTCAAAAGCAAGCATTAGCAATGGTCAGCCTGCATTTATGGGGGGAAGATGAATCTTCTGCAGCAGCCATGCTAGTGGGAGAGGTTCCATTCAACCTTTGGGACTTGATGTCCTAAAAGGGAAGCTTTGGATCAATAATAACAGGAGACGGTTGTCATTTGGCTCCCCCACAATAGATATTGGGCTGCCACAGACTGTACCATCACTCCTCTGCCTTAAAGTTTGCATATGTTAAACCTTACCTGGTACCCCTGAGGACTAGGGAAGGAATAGCACCGGTACTAGAGGACTTAAAGAGACAGGGTATCATAATTCCTATCCACTCTCCTTTAACTCCCCCTTAATGTGGCAAAACCCCAGTGGCACATGGAGACTGACTATTGATTATCAATTAAAGCAGTCTGAATGCAAATACTGGTCTGCTGACAGCTGTGGTACTGCCCACTGCTGAACTTATAGCCACTATCCAGGTACAAGCACACCTGATTATGGCAAGAACAGTCAATGAGGACATATTTTTACAGTTCCTCTGCAACTGGAGGACCAAGATCTTTTCACTTTTACATGGGAATTTCAGCAGTTTACCTGACTCCCACAGGAATATAAGTGTTCTCCTGCATTAGCCCATCATGTATTAGCACAGGACCTACAAGTTGTCCTGATAAAGAAAGACATGTGCTTACCAATATATTGATTGCATCCTTGTGGGAGGGTTCAAGACTGAAAAGACTCAGATAACCCAGGATAATATAATTTGACACTTGGGGCTGAAAATTCCACCAGAGAAAATATAAACATCCTCAAGCAAAGTAAAGTCCTTAGGAATTTAATGGAGGGGAGAGATGACATCTATTCCCCCTGACACCCTCTCCTCACTTAATCAGATTAAAATGTCAAAGAAAGATCTGCAGCTTGTATTAGGATTATTAGGTTTTTTGAGAAAACACATTTCTGATTTCTCAATTACTGCAAGACCCCTGTATAACTCTCTTTGGAAAGGAGGGAAGTGGGAATGGGCTGAGGTCCGTGATCACAGAATCCCAGAATCACAAGGCTGGAAGAGACCTTTGAAGATCATCAAGTCCAACCATTCCCATCCTATGCTAAACCATATCCCTAAGTACCTCATCAACCCTTTTTTTGAACACATCCAGGGAAGGTGACTCAACCACCCCCCTGAGCAGCCTGTTCCAGACCCCAACAATTCTTTCAGGAATTTTTTTTTTCTAATATCCAATCTAAATCTGCCCTGGCACAGCTTCATGCCATCTCCCCTTGTCATCTGGCTGAAGAGACCATTGCCCACCACTCTACAACCTCCCTTCACGTAGTTGTAGGTAGTGATAAGGTCTCCCCTCAGCCTCCTCTTCTCCAGGCTCAACAGCCCCAGCTCCCTCAGCCACTCTTCATAGTGTTTGCCCTCTAGCCCCTTCACCAGCCTGGTTGCCCTTCTCTGCACTTGCTCAAGGACCTCAATGTCCTTCTTATGGTGGGGAGCCCAGAACTGGACACAGCACTCGAGGTGTGGCCTCACCAATGCTGAGTGCAGGGGCACAATTACCTCCCTAGACCTGCTGGCCACACTGTTTTTGATACAAGCCAAGATGCCATTGGCCTTCTTGGCTGCCCAAGCACACTGCTGGCTCATATTCAGCCTGCAGTCAACCAACACCCCCAGGTCCTTCTCTGCCTGACAGCTCACCAGCCAGTCTCCCCCAAGCCTGTAGAGCTGCATGGGGTTGTTACGTCCCATGTGCAGCTCTCTGCACTTGGCCTTGTTAAACTTCATCCCACTGGTCTCAGCCCATGGGGCCAGTCTGTTCAGATCCCTCTGAAGAGCCTCCCTACCCTCAGGCAGATCAACACTTCCTCCCAGCTTAGTGTCATCTGCAGACTTACTGAGGGAGCATTCACTCCCTTCATCAAGGTCACTGATAAAGATGTTGAACAAGACTGGACCCAGGGCTGAGCCCTGGGGGACGCCACTTGTGACCGGCCTCCAGCTGGATTTTGTTCCATTCACCACCACCCTTTGGGCCCGGCCATCCAGACAGTTTTTAACCCAGCTGAGGGTCCACCCGTCCAGGCCAGTGGCAGCCAGTTTCTCAGTCAGAGTGCTGTGAGAAACTATGTCAAAGCTTTACTGAAGTCCAGGCAGACCACATCCACAGCCTTCCCCTTGTCCATTAAGCGGGTCACCTTGTCATAGAAGGTGATCAGGTTAGTTTGACATGATGAGGCATTGCAGTTACTAGTGTTTGAAGCAGCTGCCCACCAAGCCCTTGGTCCCATCCAGTCCACTGACCCCGTCCATGTTGAATGGGGATTTGCCAAAACCAGATTGTAAATACATTTGGGGCAAAAGGGTCCTGAGGAATCCACTTGGCCAACTGGGTTTTACTCACACAGTTTTGAAGATGCTGAAAAAACAGTTGGGGAAAGGGTTTGTTTGTAGTGAGTTTAGTCTTAAGAGAGGCTGGATGGACTATTTGACAGCAACCAATATTGTTCTGAGGCCCATTTAAAGCAATCAAAACAGTTCTATCAGGGACTCCACCCCCTGATGGGGTATCTCAGAGAGCCTCTGTGTGGAAAAGGTATGCCCAGATACAACATTATTGTGACATTCTTACAGTATCTGAAGGAACTGCAAATATGTTAACTGTTCATGAAGAGATATGCCCACTTAAGGTACTGCCTGAACTCCCCCATAATTTTAGTAGCACTCCCCATTTTCTGAGCAGCTGTAGAATGTTTGGTTTATTGATGCATCCTCTAAGCGAGAAGGAAAAACTTGGAAATACTGGGCCGTATCAGTCTGCATATACACAGATAAACAAATAATTACTGAAGGGGATGGTAGCACTCAGGTAGGGGCATTAGTTGCAGTACAGAGTGTTTTCACACATGGAGCTGGCTCTACCTTCCCTTCAGAACACCCAAAGAGCAGAGGACCAGAAGCAACTTTTAGAAAGGTTGCATGTAAAGAGGAAACTTTCAGGGGTCAAAGATCATGTCTGTGAGGCCCAGGGTTGAGGTTGGCCAGTTACCAGGGAAGAAGGCCAGACCTGTGTGTCTGCTTGTGAACTATGCCTCACCCTCTGAGAAAGACATGCCCAAGAAGACAACCCCCTACACCTGAGGGAGGGAAGGGGCTGTGGGAAGCCTGGCAAGTGGATTACTTTGGTCCCTTCCAAAAATCCAAAGGGAAGCTTTATGTGTTAGTTAGAGTGGAGATGATATCAGGGTTATTTCAGGCAGAGGTATTTGCCAGACCTACTGGGGAAAACATGTTGAAAGCTTTAAGATGGTGGTTCAGTATCTTCCTCAAACCACAGTCATTTCAGTCAGACAACTGTTCCCATTTCACTGCTAAAATAGTTCGAGATTGGGAACCTCAGGAAGGAATTTCATGGCTATACCATACTCCATATTACCCACAAGCAAACAGAATTGTAGAAAGAACAAATGGCCTACTGAAGTGTTTCCTGAAGCCACATAAGTCAGGGTGGACTAAATGATTATGGGATGCAGTAACTAGTGCTAATAGTCATTGGCAAGTAAACAGGTGCCCAAAAATTACAGTATTCTGCCCAAAGACCCCAACTATTGTACAAGTCCCATATGGCCCGGACCACTTCAGAAATTCCTCACACCTTCTAGAACAACCAGTCCTAGTTAAACTCCTCACAGTGGGAGCCATACCTCTGATACTAGAAACTCCCACAAACTTGGAAAGTAAAGGATGCTGACGGAAAAGAATGTAATATCAGTACCAGATGGATTGTTCCTTACTTCTAACAGCAACTTAATATGAATAAAGTTGGTTCTTCTGTTCGTTTTCAGGCGAAGACCCTGGGACTCACCCAAAGACACACATGAAGGTGCTGATTGCCCATATAATGTTGTTGGAAATGGCTTTGTTAATTTTTATAGGATGTGTAGTTTGGCATCACAGACACTGTTTTCGTCGCCTCTGGTCACTGCCATTAAAACCTGAGGAATAGTTGTCCTCTCTATTCAGGCGGTAGTCAGAAAAAGGGTTGACAGGCTTCGAGACTTGTCAGATTCATTTTTAGAAGTGGATGATTTACACATCACCACGTTTTCTGGTAACTGATGAGGTACACTTGTCTCAAGGTGGAAAAAAGAATCCTGGGACAAGAGTTAGCAGGGCTCATAGAAAGAGATTTAAACTAGATACGAAGGGGAAGGGGGTACAACTATACTCACTAGTGATAAACCTGTCAGTGAAGTACTGACATTTATGGGACAGTCAAGCTTGAGAGGGACAAGCTTGAGAGCTTTCCCCATAAGGCTGTTCAGCAGGCACATAGCATCCTTCTTTGCCTATACACAAAGACATTGCACTTCAGTTGTGTTCTGTAGATTAAATGTCACTTTTCCCTTTACCACAGACTTTTTTTGCCTTGCTTACCCCACCTACAGCTTCTTCAGTTAAAGAATCTGTTCCTCCTTAGTCATTTGAAACTTAATGGTCTCCCTCCCCAGTTTCTTAGCAGCAATACCAGGCTATTGGCAAAGATAACTTTATCCCACATAGTCAGCTGGATTCCATCTCTTCTAGGTAGCTGCTGACCTCAGAGAAGGTCCCAAAAGTGCTTCTGTTCCCTTTATTTTCAGCTTGAAATATTATACATCAATTCCACCTGCTCAGAGACTATTCTGAATACTTCATGTTGTTTTCAGACAATTCAGGGTGTTTGGTTGGTTCATTAAATTTCCAAGAGGTGTGTGCTTCTCATCATGTTTCTCATGCAGTATAACTATTTTTGGTATAAAATATTAATCAGTACAACTTTTAGTTTTAAAGGAGATATTGATTCTACAATTACCTCCGCTCCCTTGGTAAACATTCTGGAGATCTCGAGTATTCTTTCACAAACACATTGTTTCCACTGTGAAAAGATGGTATGCAATTACTACATGCAAAGTAAGACTCTCTGGGTAAATCATTACAACTGCAAACTAGACAAGACATTTGATTTAATACCTTGTCTTCATATGAAGTGATCGTTAAGATTACAGAATTTCTATAGCCAAACTTAAATAAAGACATGAAACTCCACATACTGTTTTATTCACACTCAGATTTCTCCTGCAGATTAGGTGCAAATAAAACTAAGCTTATAGTTTTGATCCATATAGCTACCTATGCTTTTCCCATCAGAAATAATTCTAGGTAAGCTGGTGAAAGGATTAGTTTTCCTAACATGCCACTTTCCTTCTCTTTTATCTTTATTACAACTGTGATTCTAGTTCCAATAAAGTCAACTGGATTTTCACTAGTATTCTATATATAGAGAAACAGATTCAGATCAATTACTTCAGTAGCCCTCCTAACCTTCCTAAAATGCAGCTGAGCACAGAGTGGGGAGGTTAGATGTGGAGAACTGGGCCTTTACAAGACTGAGGTTACCTGGAGCAGAGTGATGCTGTACAGAGCATATTGCACAAGTGTTGGGCAGTCAGAGCCCTAAGAAAGCTCACCTCTCCTACACATTTGGGCTTGATAAGCCTGTAAGCAAAGACAGCTTTGGATGGGGGTGGTTGGACTATATGATCTTGGAGGTCTTTTACAACCTTAATGATTCTATCATTCTATATGGCAGACCAATCTGAAAAATAGTCAGCTCAAGGGACAAAGAGTGGCTGTAGCAAAAGCCCCTGTCATCGGGCTACCATTACTGTCAGCTCTGCAGGCTCCAGAGCCATCTTTGAAAGGAATGAGGGTATGCAAGCACTGTTACATATCAGATAAAGAAAATACACCTTCCAATTGAGATGTCGTAGAAATAAAACTTTTTTTTTTTAGAAATTTATGCTACCTGGCCATTCGAGTTTCCACTAAGACTGGATCCAAGAATCTCAATAACTTTATGAAAACGGGTTGTATTTTTTTCAAAAGCAAAGTGTTTGTGAGTGTTTTAAAAAAATAAACTTGCATAATTCAATTTGAACTGGGTGCTCTTCATCAAATAGCTGATTTCCTGATAGAATTTATCTAACTTTTAAAAAGGAGGAGACTGTTGCTCCTGAAAATACACTATAGAATTTGTTATAGGTGCTTGTTTAGCCTGGAACTTACGTTTTTTTCTTACGCATCTAGTGCCACTTCTTCCAATCACTGGCAGGGAACACCAGAAACTCTGGCTACCAGCAGAAAAGTTAATGATCAAGAATTCATATATACCTGCAAATCAGATAGTCATCTTCTGCTTCCCTGTATCATTTTCCTTCTCTCCCCCACTTTTCTCATCTGTACTAATCATGTCTGCTTGATAGATGAGTACCAAGTATTGATTTTCAAGGTAAGTTTTTAATAGAGTGGAAGATTAAACTTTTAAGATTCAGTCAAACCTAATTCTTTATGCATGTCTTCTCTAATATGGCGCATAGCAATAGCTACTGGCACCCAAGCAGAAATCATGTCCATGTAGGGTTTGCATTTACTGAATTTTTTGGTGACATTTGCCAGCAGGTGCAGGAACCAGCTGAACTTTGGATAGAAGGAGCACCCTGCTTTTAAGCAAACTAACTTATTTAAATGTAAAGAGGTCAGCATGCTAAGGGATGCCTAGAAGCCAAACAGGGCTGCTTAGTGTACTTAAGAAAATTAACGCAGAATGACTGAACATACAATTCTGTAGGAAGTCTCTATTTCTATGTCAATCTCCTATTCTAGCTAGACACCATAGGTGTGCTTAAATAGGTAGGAAGTATCATTGTAATGATGGCAAATAAGCCATTCCCATATGTAAGCCACTCTCTCTCATGTATGATTTCAGTTTCACCCTGCATAAGTTGTTACAGAAAGATTTGCCATTGCCTGGAGGCTAGAAAACTTGAAACAACCAAAGGTTTATATTAAGTATGGCACATCCTTATACCCAGTGGTTTGCAAAGTTACTTTGCACAACCTTCAGAAAAGTGCCTCTAGCACTTGAAATTATGGCCAGATTTGCTTTTTCTCACACCGTGGGGGTCAGGTTTCTCTTCAAGTTCTCTATTAAGGAGAGGTTTTGGTTTTCTTTCTTTCCGACCAACTTAAATATGAGTTGTTTCCCTTTATTTCCCCTATTTATTCTTAATTTTCTGTGCATGAACTGTACGGAAATTCGCTCAACTGCTAAGGGATCTTGTTCAGCAGTGATTTAAACAGCAGTATTACATATTCCTAGTTACTCAGTTCCTATTTTTAGTCTGAGAACTTTGCTTACAAACTTTGTTGCTGTATATTAGGAACTTTAAATTCTGATGTCTGCTTGCAGCTTAGGGACTTTGCCTAAGCCAGATTTTTTCCTCCAGTTCCTAGGCAATTGCTCTAGCTGTCAGCACATTGCCAGGTAGCTAGGGCAGCAGCTAGCATCTCAGGCAGCTTCTTAATGAAAGACCCATGCTGATCCTTCTATTTATGCATTAGATCATTGACTGATCTAGGACTCACCCTGGACCTGCAAGGTACAACAGTCTTGTTTTAATCAGCTGGAGCTCCCAGCAATGAGCAGATAGCATTCACAGTGCAAAAGCCCTCTGACATGCTGCACACTGCACCACTTTCTCCAAATATTCACCATAGTGCTCGAAATGATGTTTATAAATGAAGACTTCTGAAGAAGGTTATTAAAACAAATATAACCTTTCAGCAGAACCACGCTACCCACTTAAGAATGTGCAGCGAACATACGGGAATGTGGGCATAAAAAAGGTATTGTTAAATCCCAGTAGTTTCTCCCAAAATAGGGTAAAATCTGGCTCTAAAGACATACCTTCAAACCAATATTATTCTACTCCCCCCTCAAAACCCCCCCCCCACACTTACATCTATCCTTGTATTTTCCTGATGAGGCTAAGATGTGCTTGATTGCTAGATGATTACAATGCCTCTTGGCACAAGAAGGGTCCCTGCAACTGCGTATTTCTCTCAACATGAGCACAGGGGGATGACTGTGGCAGAGTGCTGAATGTACAACATATTTATACAGCTTCCTTCAAATCAAAATGTCTTTTTTGGTTTTTTTCTTTCCATAATGGATATAGGCTGCTACTAATGCAAAAGGGAAAGATTTTTCTACAAACATATGCAAAATCTCTGTCTTTCAAATCAACATTCATTTGTGAGTTTGTTATATTTTGATGTTTCAGTTGTGAATGTATATCATACATGCATAATATGCACCTGTGTACTTTCTGTCTTCGTCACTTCATATCTACTTTTGGAGAAAGACTTTTTCAATTTTTTGCAACTGTGCTCATCCTTTACCAAGCTTGTCCCAACCCTGTATGTTAGTTCCCCTTTATGCTTTATATACCACAATTGTGTAAGGAACTGTACTAGAGTTTAAGGTTTTTTTCTGCTTTTACAGTGATTTCATGTAAATATGGTTAATGTTTAGCCTCATTAATATCTGTGTTGGCTCCTGTACTATTCTGTATCTGAACTGAAACTCCCAAATGCTTTTATTCACACAGTTTTTTAAATGCTGGAGCTCAAATTCACATCTCAATTGTAAACATTTATATCTTCACCTGAGGTTGAAACTGAAGTGCTGAGCTAACAATGTTTTATGGCATCAGAAAAGCTCTAAGGGGGTATTAAATATTTCCATGTGGCTCAGGAAGTGTAAAAATTACACTATATTCAAAAGAGGAACCTATGCTTGTTTGAGCTAGAACTTTTGCATTGGCTAAAACAGCCAGCAGACGAGAACTCATACCTTAAGAATCAGTTTTAAGATTATTGCTCATAGCAATATTCAGATTTGTAGTGTAATATATAAATATATATTTAAATATGTATGTTTATGTATGTAAAACCACAAGTATATGTGAGTACAGGTGTGATGGGCTGTCCACATCTGGCAGTCAAGAACCAGACAATTCCTTGTTACCCCTACTCTATCAAGACACAAGTGTGGGGAGGCAATGGGAAAAATGAGACAGGCAAGACTAACAGGTCAAAATAATCACAGACCAGTTGCTCTCATGGGCAAAACAGATGTGACTTAGGCATTTTAACTAAATTCATAGGCTACTGAAATTACTTTATAAGTACCAATTAAGGTACTATGAAAGACAACCAGAAAAGAACAAACATTTACACACTTAGTCAGAGCACTGTTCTTTCCTCTTGCACACCTTCAGACTCCCATTGCTATCAAGGCAGGTTACACTCAATCCCTTTGTTAAAGGACATATGAGCAGCCGCCTCTTCTAGCTGCTTTAGCCCCAGATCTTTCCAGTGTGGCTGATGGCGCCCAGACTAGTGTCCAGGGACCCAGGGTCTCTGCTCAGGATAAGGGAGGCAGCTTCAACTAGTAAAGAAACTGAGCACTTGTCTCAGAGACTTACACATACTCAGAGGACACCTGACATGGGCAGCCACTTGCACTGCCACAGAGGAGGCACAGCCTCTTACAGCACCCTCTAGAGAACTGGCTTAAACCCAGGGGCAGGCAGCCCAGCGCCTTCCTCCCCCTCAGATGATGGACACAGGTTCACAAGCACACACATGTTCAAGGATCCCTGAGTACTGGCACGGCTCCTCTGCTTGTCTGGCACTCCTGTCCCAATCTGGGGTCTCCTACTGAGATTTGCTGGTGACTCCACACACACACACCGGGTTTGGAAAGAATACAGGCACTAACTCCTCTTCCAGCTGCTGGTGCTGAGCCTCTCACTCATGGTGGAGCCCTCCAAGTACCTGGCTTTGGGAACACACCCCATGCCTGTGCCATGGCTGGAGGTTAAAGACCTCACCTGCTCCAATAGCTCATGCTGGGATCTCCCACTTGCTCCATCTCTGATGCCACAGGTCAGGGGTCCCCACAGCATCTGGTACCAAGACATTGCAGCATTCACATGCACAGGACAGAGTTTGAGGTTGCACAGCACAGTGGCTCAGAGAAGTTTTAATAAGATGTAAGAAGATAGAATGGACTGTGGAATTCAGGTGTGGGGGTAATCCAGAAGAGTGTACTGACCAGCCTTGTTTTACACACAACTGGACCCGTTTCTGTCTGCCCTCTTTTTTCCTCCCTGTTGCACCTTTCTTGCCCATCCTTGCCAGCTCTATCAGTTCCCACATTCTTCACAGCCCAGGAGTTCTGGGTTTGCAGACTTATCAGTTGCAAGGTCCAGGTGGATCTTCCTCAAAGAGGCAGATGGAGTTTTGCAATAGCTCATCGATTAACATGACCATTGAGATTTGTTCCGTCTCCTTTGGTTATACTGGTTCTCTGTTTATGTATATTTTGTTTCTGTCTTTTCCCTTTTCCTCTTAGTTTCCCAACTGACCATGTTCTCAATCAGATAACCTCATTAGAATAAACATTCCTACGCTCTTACCAATTAGTGTGGCAGACCAGGTTTTTATGGTCGTTGCTTCCTTTATCATTTGTCTGTCAGATTTGTATGTCTCTCTATGTGTTCTCATTTTTTCCTTCCTCCTTTTCTCAATATCCCAGGTCCTTCATCAGATATCCATAAAGGAGCAGACAGTCTCCTTCCATGTACACTTAGACCCCTCAGTGAGGCAACAAGTGGCACAAGGGAGTTGCAGTCAGGATGGTCTGGTTTCTCTCTGCAGATCCATTCTTCTCACTTTTTTCTCTTTTCCTGCATGGGTCCTCAAAATGCTGCATTCCCAACAGGGATGTGTCTGCTTTGGCACTACACAGCACCTCCTCCACCTCCTCTTACCTCACTGCTCTGTTGCACTGTGCAACTCCTCCAAGTCCACTTTAAACCATAACCCCTCCTGTGAGTCATGATGGCTGCATGTGCTGGACTTGGTGGCATGGATGACAGAATGGTAGGCAAGGGCTGTCTGGAACAGTGATCCAGAAATCTTGCTGGTATGCAAATATGACCATAAGTCAAACATGTTACTCTATAATATTGGATAGACCCACAGCTTATTGCTCTCTTCTGCACGGCCGTGGGCTGCATGTCAGGATCTCTGTTTCAGAGGGACACACATCTGAAGGTTACTCCTTGAGGCTGAGAAATTCCATGCCACAGCAGACCCCTGGCAAGTGACTACTGGCATGCTAAACTTTGAAATCTTAGCTAAGTAGTATAAAGAATTGATTGCTCATATATAATCCTCTAGACATAAAGCACTGATCAAGTCTAGGTCTAGAATTTGATCCAGTTGCACCAAGATTCCTCTCTGACGAATTTAGAAAGCAAGGCACAGGGCAGCTTAGGCTTCTCCTTTCATCACAGAGGGGTCCTGCAGCCACTCCATTGCCAGCACCTTGGTCTGCACCCAATGTAATAAGCTGGAAAGTTAAGAAATAATACTGATTTAAGATATGACAAGAATTTTGCAATTTTATTTATTTTGAAAGAATGAGTGTGTAGCAGCACTGGAGTCATTGAGATAGGATTGGTTGTTTATTTTTTTCTTTCCAGCAGCTGGTATAGTGATGTGGTTTGGATTTAGGATGGGAATACTGCTGATAAAACTTTGATATTTTAGTTGTTGCCGAGTAGTGAAGGACTTCTCGGCTTGTCACACTGCCCTGCCAACAAGAAGGTGGGTTGCCTAAGAAGCTTGGAGGGGAGACAGCCAGGACAGCTGATCCAAACTGGCCAAAGGGATACTCTGTGACATATACATCATGGTATGTATGTAACTGGGGGGTGAGGCAGGAGACAGGTCAGCAGAGAATTGACTTTGGATGGTGAGAAATTGTGCTGTTCATGAACAACTATTCTTATTCTTATTCTTACTACTACTACCACCACTACTCTTTTTTACTTTTCTATTTTCAATTCTCTCCTCCCCATGCCACTGCGGGGGTGGGGGAGAGTGAGTGAATGGTTGTGTGGTTATTGTAGCTGCCAGTCTGTTTAAACTATAGCAATAGCATGCATTTTTTTCTCATATTACGGTACAAGTATTTTTTTGCACTTCTCCCAGATTTTTTATTTCCTGTCTTTGTAGGGCACAGATTGTTGGGGGGTTTGTCTGTGTTTCCTTAACATCTAATACGAAGGAGTTTTAGCAGGTGACCTGTAGCAGCTTCTGCAGTGCAAAAACACTTTCCTCATACTAGTAACATGAGATGTTTCCAGTTCCTAAGGCTCATCAGATTTCTTCCCATGCTTGACCACACGTAAACTAAAATAAATTTCACCTGAGAAGTAGCTTTTGTGAGTAAGTGGAGGAATAAAGCTTTGCGTGAAGGGTTCTTTTAGCTGCTATGTGTATGGCCAACCATAAATGTAAGTGTAGAGCCCCCTAGGTCATTTCAATGTAGAAAGGAAAAAGAAGCAGGAGGGGCAAGGAATGGAAAAAAAAAAAAAAAAGTGCTGTAGCCTTGCTGGCATTCAGATGATAAATGTTCAATATAGGACTCCTTAGATGATATATGTTCAATATAGGAACATAAAATAGATTTATTTTTTAATATAAAACCCAAACCAACAAAAAGCTAAAACAGAAAAATAGAAAGCAACCTGCCAACAATGTCCTCAATTGGTTTAAAATTCCGATGCCATCTCTTCTCAAGAACAAAGGTGTGATTACCACGAGTCACCCAAATCCCAGTGAAGTCAATTCATAAATGTGCATGTACAAATATGTTAAGTGTGGTGCATTATAAACAAAATTATTTTACCTAATCAACATGGACATTCAAGTAGTTTTCCAGGAAGAAGTCCCCAGTGACTGTTGTTATTTAATTAGTACCCTCTCCCCAGTGTTTCTTTTATGAATCAGAAACTAATCACCTGCACTATTTCATTTGCTAGCAGTACTTACTTGAGTCACTTTCAATTGTTCCAACTCCTTCCTTGATTCCTTGATTTTTTTTCTTTCCTTCTTGAAACACACAAAAAATGACCAATTATTTTCACATTCTGCAGGAAAAAAAAATAGAATTTGAGAACCTCTATGCCATCTGCCTGAAGCAAATTTGCACTGTTGAGTTATATCAGAGGATTTTAAACTTGAAGTAATGGCATACCCTTGACCACAGCAGCATGAACAGCTCTGCTAGAATTGCAAATGATTTTATGTATGTTGGCAGTAAGACACCATTGATATCATAGTGTAAAAATACGAATATAAAGTAGTGACTCACTTGTTGCTACTGTCAATCAAGGTTGTTTGTGGGTTACAATGAAGACAGAATTTGAATATGTAATACTGCTCTGAAAATGCAATGTGGAGTATAAAATACTAGGCAGAAATGGAAAGTGATCAATAAGAAATATTGCCCAAAACCATTAAACAAACATCAGGAAACATGAGGAAATCTGTACGGATAAAATGACAAATCACTTTCATCACAGTTTTTAGTTAGTATTTATGGATTCAGATACAATGATAGGTAAAGTACTAGATTTATGTAATGCCATTTATCTCCTGCGCAACATTACTACAATATGTCATATTTCACAATAGTTATTTTACACTCTCAGGTTTTTATTTAAAACAACACCACAAGTTGTAACTTAATTATAAATCCATGAATGATGACATGCAATACTTTTAAAGGATCCCTTTAGCACAGAAAGTCTAATAGAGGATCTACAGATCATCTGACACATTTTGTGTTGTGGACTGTCACTACTATGATATTAAAGGAGACAAGTCATGCCTGACCTACTGTTGATATAACCATAGACTGGTAAAAAATTCTTGAAGTGTCTCACAACCTTCCATCATTCAAGAAGAGTTGAGGACAGATGTTTTCCATCAGGCTGACAGTATTTTCACACTGCTTTCATTAAACTGTCATTTTAAAAACTGCTTCAATTTCATCCCCCTTTCTGCTTTGTTAGTTTTAATGTATCTCTCTGTACCTTCTATGACAGGAGAGGTTGCCTTTGTTCTTGTTGTGTATAAATTTGCCAGAAATTAGGGCACACTCACACAGACAGTAACACACACCAAATCTGAATGTGATCATACAGTAGCAAACAGGTTCAGGACAAGAACAGTCTTAAGAATTTATACTTATGTTTTACTCTAAAAAGTTTTATTGTGTACTAAGGCACTGCAAATCGAAACACATGTGCAACTTTGGTCAGAAAGAATTAGTAACTGCAGAATATACTGTTCACTGAACACAGAAAACAAATGTTTCAGCTTGTCCTCAATTTACGTAAAATAAGATTCAAAAGCAACAGTGATACAGCATGTACAGCAAATAAAATGTGTATAATTGAACCAAATGATCCTTTAGAAAGGCATAAAGTCTTGGGTCACAACATTGGCAAAAGCTGTAGATGTAATTTTTTTCTTCTGGAAATTCCATTCTTGTTTTTCTTGGCTTCAGACATTTTCTGTTCTTGTAAAATACTGCCCTGAGGAGCTATGAACTTACAAGGACAATAAAATAGCATGCTTCATAAGAAAAGAAAAGGTCTTCAGAAGTTATCCTGCAACGCAAGAGATGGGAAGTTGGGTCATATACGTTCAGCACAAAAAATATTAATATTAATAAAATATATCTTATTTCACTTTCATGAAAACATGGACTGTTTTGAAGTGAATCCTGAGGTCTTGTCAGGTTTAGAAGTGTCTTTTTATGTTCTCCTGATCTCAGGGTCTAGCGTAAAAGTTTAGTCCCTCGGTGGAAGTCAGACCACTGCCCACCTGTGCATACATATATGTAAACAAAGATGAGAAGAATGTAGTTCAGGTGTACAGTTGTTCTCCTTACAAACACACTGAAGTAGGGCTGATGAAGAAGCAAAGCTGGCTGGCCCCTCTCCAGATCTGCTTCCAGCAAAGAGCTGCATGTATCTGACATCTGTATCTACATCCTGATGCTACCAGGTCACACACTGCAGCAAATACCTAATCTGCACAGACGCAGGCAGCCTTAGTCCAACAAGAGCAACAGCAAAGTGCCAAGGACTAAGCAGACCTCCAATATGCATCAGTCTACTTCTATGCATGAATCTGTTTATAAAACAAGCTATGGACAGCTAGAGAAAGAAAGAAAGGGGAGGCGAGGGGAAGAGAAAAAAGGAAAGACAAATTTAAAAGGAAACATTACCCCACATGTCTGATTTCTGTTCCTATCAAATAGAAGAATCAAGCCTACTCCCAATTAACTTTCTAAGTGTTCTTTTTGTGTTAAGAAGGCTGATGACAACACTTTTCTGCCTCATAGGGATGTTCTGAGTATGTATGGATTTTCAGAAGTGCTCAGATACTCCAATAATGAGGAATCAAAAGGTAAAAGATAAAATTCAGGCTGGTGATAAGAACAGTTACCAAACATGATCTTTTCATTTTCACTGGAAGTATAGAATTGTATATAGAGGATAGACCTGCTTTTGCTTGTTTGCAGGAACTAGAAACCTAATAGATAACAAAAAAATGTAACTGCTTGTTTTGTTTAATTTTTTCTCTGAAGCATTTGATACTTTTCAGGATTATACTGTAATTGTCTCTGATATGAGAGTAATCACATGTATGGACAGCTGATTAAAGGACTATAGCTCACTTCTATTATTAACTGTCCGCTGTTCCACTAGGTTACTTCCCTCCCTGTTTGCCACAGATTGAAAGAAGACTTGAGAACATACTTACAACATATGTCCTGGGTAGAGTTAATTTTCACAAAGAGTGAGGGCGGGTGACCCAAACTTCCTAAGGGAGTGTTCCATACCATGCTCACCATAAAAGTAGAATAGTCAGGGAGGCCAGGATAGGCATAGCTCTGGTAAGGTCTGAGTGTGGACTGAGTGTCCAGTCAGTCATTGGGTCAGTAGATTGCCTTGAGTTATCACCTACTGTGTATATGCTAAGTACTGCTTTTACTTCCCTCTCCCTTTGCTGTCACAGTAATCCCAGCCCACAAGGTTTGTCTTCATCTCCCCATTCTCCTCACCCATCTTGGTGGAGGGGAGGGGTGAAGAAGCAGTGCATGGTGCCCAGCTGCAGGCTGGGGCTGAACCACAACAGTAATTTTTGGTCAATTGTGGAACACCAAAAGTGCTGTTAAAGGGTGAGTGGGTTCTGCTGATCACTCAGGCACTTCAGTTGACAGCTCATGTTATGGATGGAAATCAAGCATGAGAATCAGTGTTATTGATTGTCCTCTCTTTCAGGAATGCTTTAGTTTGATTTTTAATATATATTTCTATTTTGAACTTAATTTTTTTCTTTTTTTCTCCTTTTGTTTAAGGTAAAATCTTTTCATACAGTTTAACTTTACAAGAAGTTTTCTCATTCTGTCTTTAGTCCCACTGCCGCTTTTTTATCAACATTTATAGCCATTCTTTGAATACTTTCAATTACACTATATGGGGCTTACCTAATACCAGATCCTTCATGCTGCAATGGAGACACTTAAATACGTGAGGTTCTAAAGCTTAATAATTTACTTTATACAGTATTTCTTTCATTCCACACAACATAAGTTTCACTGATGGCCATAATTTTAAAACTAACTTCTTGTCTCCATTCTTAACATCCACAATTATTTCAGAGTTTTGCAACATTGCATTCCATGATTTGGATCAAATGAACCAATATTCATTCCTCACCCTACAGTTCACCCAGACACAATGATACCTACCCTGATAGTTGCGCCAGCTGTAAGCATCTGAAATAACAAAAACATGCTTCTCACTTTATAATTTTCGCTTGTCTTCTCCAGGAACTTTGAAAACCTGTCCACAATACTCACTTTCTTTGTGTGAACCGTTTTTATGACTGTTGTTTGAGCTAACCCATCATCAGGACATAGGTAACTGCAGCTTCTGCATTGCAGAAAAAAGAGGTGAGATATATGTGTTCAAATTTGTCTGATTATGAGTGATCATTCTCACCCTTTTTGACATAGATGTCTTAGAAAAAGTTAGGAATTGGTTTCATACACATGCAAATAAAAATGGTCTGAGTTATTCAGTTTGTAGTATAAGTAGAATAAAGGTCTTACTTTGCTGAGGTGAGCTGTGAAGAAGAAGGTGCTGAGAAAACAGGTCTAAGACATTTCCTGAATGGCTGAGAAGTATGCATTTCTCTCATCACATTAGTTACTGTCAGTCTTTGCTCAGAGCAAAACTGCACAGGACACAATGTGGGAAGGCGTCTTGCCAGCATCTCAAGGCAACACACTTACTACCCATTTACTGCTGTCTGATGACAATGCCATATTGCTGCTGCCATCCAAGCTTTGCATGGCATGTTCATGTCTCAGTTCCACCTTTAAAAATGATTCAGAAGGAAACAAGGCTCCATGTCCCACAGACACTTTTATGCCCCCCCCCCCTCCCCCCCAGTATGTTACAGGAAAATCAGCCTGGTTGGAAAGTTAAAGAGAAGACTGTAGCCAGGTAAAGATTTGTAGTACTGGCAGACAATGCTTGTGAGCCACACAGATGAAGAGATAGATTTTGGACCAAATATCCTGTAAAGAGTAGACAGAAACATGTACTTTTTGAAATGCTGACACTATTTCTTTCAGTCTTGTCCCTGTAATGCTAGAAAGAATACTAGGTAAGGCATTTTGAATTAAAGTAGCAATATATCTAAATATAATAAAATATATAACTCAGTAGGAAGTACAAGCTTTGTTGCAAAAAAAAAATAAGGTAAAATTTAAGATGGGACAAACTGAGACTTGGCTTGCAACTTCTAGCCAAGACTTAAATGCTTAATAAGATTGTATATTTTGTATATTCCTTTGTTTTCCAATAGACTTAAATTTGAATGAACTGCCAAATTTCACTTCTCATTTATAAGTCTCTCTTAATAGGATTCCGTAATTAATTGATTGAAATTTTGGAGTAAATAAATGAAAGATGATTTGAGATACATGCAAATTCCCATTTTTCTTTTACTTAACACCATGGTTCTTTTTTGTATTATTTTTCTGTTAATACTGCTTTTGTGTCTGTCATCTCAAAGAGCTCCATCCTAGTTGCATACGTCCCTGTAATTAACTGGGTGCTTCTTTTCTAGTTTTAAATGGTTTGAAGGAAATATTTCCTGTGCATATTGTTTATCATATGAAAGTTTTCCTTTCTTAGCAGCTCCGCCTAACTGAAATGGATTAAAGTTTTCAATCAACTATGTATTTATAAAGTCAGTTGTCAGTATTCAGGTATATAGCACTCTTTTATGTAAAGCCTGACAAGTGCTACCTGAGTTAAAATCTGCATTAAATATTACCCTTTTTTTAACTGTTCCCTATCACTTTGCTCTTTTATTTTGTAGTCTGGCTGACATTCCTATAGCAGCCATAGAATGTAAAGGATTTGTCTATTTATCATTTCATTACCCTAAGGACAAAATAATAGAAAACAATAAAGCAGATCTGTGAATACCAGCATGAACAGGTAGATTTAAACATAACTAATTGGGTGAGAAAGGGGGTTCTGATCATGGTAGCACTGCCAAGAAGACAAGCCAGGTGTCACAAGGTACACCTGATATGTTTCCCTCAGTGAGCCTCTATGTCTGGGACACTGCCTCCTCCTTTCTTAACTGTAATAGAACTCCAGAACTGAAATACAGACAGACTTGCTCCCATAAATCCAACTGAGGATCTGAGCCAAATTTTACATTTCTACCCTCTCTGAAAAAAAAAACAACCCCACAAAACCCAAGAAAAAAACCCACCAGCACCACAACAACACAATAGCTTAGTATGGTGTCTTAATGCAGTAATTCTAAGCCTTTTCAATACTGTTAGTTGCTGTTGCATGAGAGAGAAAAAAAATCTTCAGTCTTGCCATCCAGAAAGCAAGTGTTATTATGACCTTCAGGTTAGCAATCCATATGGCAGTGCTATTTTTAACTTAACTTCCAAGGGTTTTGCAGAGAACATAATTAAACGCACAGCCATTAAAAATCAAATCCTTGCTGATGGTTACTTCAGACTGTCACATGTAGTGCAGGAGTCCTAGCTGTGGGCTAGCTATAGGAACCAGATGATTTGTGGGTAGGTGGACATTTTAGATCATGCTAAGAGCCTTAAAGGCTGACTCCCAGTACCAATGCCAATACAAACCATGCTATGATTCTATGATACTATGATTGATTGACAGAATATAACCATAGAAAACTGATCACTTTTATTTAATCTTATAGTAATTTAAGATTATTCTATGCATTGCTTAGACTAAAACTAAGACTCCAGGAGGTCCTTAACAATTCAGCCATATTTCATTTTGCTGGCACCTCTTTTCCTACCTGTGCAGCTGAAATGTTTGGGTAAAACACAATCCCAAGTGAAAAGAAAATGTAAATGGGTCAAATCAGGATAAAGACATCAAATAAAACTACATTACTTAAAGATTGTTATGATCAAAAAACAATTTTACAAAGATCTAAGGATCTAATTTTTACCTTATTTATTCTCATGTAAACAGATTCAAAGGAGAAACATTTATAAGTACCCAATTTACATCCAAAACAAGGTGAGTGCAGAGATAACTTGTCCCCAGCCACCACCCACACCCTTTCCCCACCCCCAAACACCACCACCCCAGCCATGGGCTGGGGAGGAGAATCAAAAGAAAACAGTAAAATTCATAGTTTGGGATTACATTTTACTGGGATAGCAAAGAAAGTGGAAGCTAACAACAACAACAATACATAGAATATAAAAAGCAGGGGATACTCAATGCAATTTGCTTACCTTATTTGATGGCCAGCCCACCACTGAGCAGTATCCTCTCCTCACTGGCTGTCCCCCTTTATATGCTGAGCATTAAATCACATGGTATAGAATACCCCTTTTCTTGGTTTGGGTCTTGGTTGTGCCCCTACCAGCTTCTTGTGAAAATTGACTCTAACCTAGCCAAAAGCTAGGACAGGTATATGACCTATGACCAGGAGAAATTAATGAGAAGAAAGATTACCTTTTTTTCCCCTTCTATTTTAGGTAACAATCTTCTTTGAATCATTGGAAACTGGGAGATTGCCTGACAGATGAGAATCTGTTTTTCAAAGGCTTCTTCAAAGGTCCCAGATATCTTGCTATCAGCATCAGAGCTAAATCACTCTAAATAAATAACTTTAAAAGACAGTGTTGCTGTGTCCATCAGATTCTAATACTGAGAATGAAGGGCAGTTATGCCTCAGTGCATGAGGCCATGTAGTGCCCTTCTACATGCAGTCTTCCCCTTTGTGCACTAGTCCTTTTTCTAGTGTCAAGGTTAAAAGATATGTGATCTTTCATAGGTTATGCACTCTGCATCTTCTTCAATAAATTAAGAGCACCAAAGGATGTATTCAAAGCAATAAACAATTATGCAGTAGACAGAATCAGCTGGCCAAACTGTAATTTTCAATTTAACACTAACATGTACATAGATATAAACAGAAGGATACAAAATTCAATTCATTGCAGGTGTCTCTGTAGGAAACCAATTTATTCATAAAAGCACATTTTAAATAGCTATTTGATGGATAAGATGATCTTTGACTAGCTGAGGCAAATAATAGGATTACGGTTTTATGCAAACCTGAATTCTGGATATGAATATTGCTAGGCTTTAGGGAAGTTCATTCTGAAGCTGAAACTTCACAGCTACTTGTTTGACAAGAGACCTGGACCCACAAGTTTGGGAATGTAACTTTTATTTGATACTGACATCAGATCTTTGAAGCTTCCATGTCCTCTCCCCACTTACTCTCAGCAAACCGGAAAGCAGACCAATAACGGCAGAGCAAGCAACTGTTATTTCCTCTTACCAGTCTGCTAGATGTAGCAACCAATAAATAGGAGTTAACATAAAATAATTTTTTGCAGAACTGTTTGTCTGCTTACCAAATTAGAAAGTCTAGGGTTTATTCCAATATTAAAAGCCACAGAAAACAGTGAACTGGGTATTGGCCTACAAGCTGTGGCATAAGAACCAGCTTGCCGTCTGTTGAAGTTACTAGCTTTGGGAGAAGGGAAGGAGGTTTCTCCTTCTCCCTGTGCTGACCCATTGCAGATGGTGCTGTCCTTCTCAGACTGTGAAAGACTGTCTTCTAAGACTCTGTTGGTGGGACAGGGGAGAGCAAGTGACCTGCCCCAGAGCCAGATGTTTAACCAGTTGGGCACACCTCAGTAGTGCATCATAGGTAACACAAGCACAGCTTTTTATTCCCTGGTATGGTTAGAGGATGCTGGAAAGCAACAGGCACAGCACTGAGCTTCAGTTATATGCTCTGCTGAGAGCAAAGCCAGGTAAACAGGTTCAGCCATAGGTGCAGTACTCCTAAGTGGGTTTTATCCTGGTTTCTTGGCACCTGGAACACACAGAAAGCAAGTTTGGACTGGACAGTGGAATACTGCATGACAGCCCTAATGAAAGGAGGAAGAAGTCTGGAAGCCTTACTCTTGTTCTTCTCTCCCTTATAGAACAGACATGGGCATATCAGAATGCTACTCTATCCTAGAACAGTTCACGAAGCACATGCTCGCTGACAGCGCAACACAAACCATGTCTTCAGAGGAGGGATTTCTTTTCTCCACACCTAGCATGACTTCGCATTTTTAGAAAGCTGGACAAAGAATTATGAACATCAGTTCTCCCTGGCAATAAATGTATGGAACTGGAAAAGAATTTTTGTATCCTTGAAAAAGACTTCTATACTTACTTCCAAACCAGAAGTGCATGCAACACATGAAAGCAGCCAAACTGAGCTATCCACTGAACCTTTTCACGATCGTTTTGTGCTATATCCTGCCTCTTTTGGTAAAGCATACATGGTTTTGACAGAAAAAACATTTATTTTGTGGGAATTTTCCAACTGCAATAATAGTTATTAGAGCTCATACCCTTTTCAGGCACTTCAGTTAAAGAGTTTGGTGGTTAGTGTCCTAGAGGAAATTGTCACATCATTCTTCATTTGAGAAGAGGAGATGCTGAGAGAGCTATTTTTTTTCTTGACCAATAGAAGTCTCCAGGGATCTTACTAGCCTATGCAAATATCTGGTGAGAGGGAATGCAGACAATAAAGCCAGGCTCTCTACAGTAGTGTCCATTAAAATGACAGGAGGCAATGGATACAGACTGAAACACACAAGGTTCCTTCTGAATATCATCCCTGGTTGCCAGGGATGCTGTGGAGTCTCCATCTGTAGAGATACAAAATTTGACTGGACATGGTCCTGGACAAACTCCTTGAGCAAAGACCAGCTGCTCTCAAGACATCCCTAACAACCTAAATGGTTTTGTAACTGTGTGACAAGCCAACTTCAAGACAATACATCTCAAATATATATGAAAAAATACTTGTGCTGTGCAACTATTTTTATGTGTAAATTCTGGCTATTTCAGATTTATTCCACTTCCACATACCAGTGTGCATTCTGAGTAAACTGCATTAACTGCATGTGTTCTTGGATAATACAGACCTGCAATACAAATTAGGACATTCAAAATGGACTGTGCACTTTTTTCTTCTGATAACTAAATGACATACTGAGTTTGTTGCCCAACTTTAGGAAATAACATTTTTCCTATTTTGTTGAAATCTTGAGAAAAAATTCTCACTTAGTGGGACAGCAAGTGATCTCCTTAGTATACAAAAAAATCTTAATTATATAAATTATTTATTTTGTGCACTTGTATTGTTCATCAAGGTTTGGCTCCCCCTGTGTGTTAAAGTTTTTGCTGCTTAGTAGAGCTTCAGAATTTCTGCTGTACTTCAGCTTTTAAACCAGAAAGTCAGGTTGGAGGAGTGGGGGGGTGGGGAGAAAAAAAAAATAAATTCTTGGAAAAGATGCCAAGATCATTACTTTAAATATAGAAAGAACACTGATATTTACACAATTATTGAGCTTATCTAATTTATTTGTCTTTCCAAACACTCCAGTAGCATTTTGAGTATGGAATAGAGTGCAAATATTATATGTTTCATTACTGCCCGGCATTTTCTTTTTTTTAAAAAAAATATTTGCATGCACTGCTTGGCAACTGCATTGCTTATGGCAGTCCCTGCCTACCCTTAGTCTTTTTTTTCTCTGCTAAAGGGGAAACTTAATTCTGTACCCTTTATAATCTTATCTAGTCATAAATAAGTCATGAACTGTCTAAAGTCAAATTAATTTTACTTTTTACACCAAATCAGTGCTGATTGGCTGACAGACAGAAGTTCTACAGCTCTTCAAAATTCAAAAACAGTCTTTTCCCCACATATAAGAATATATCTGGGCCAACTGCTTATGAAGAAATGATGATAAAGTATGAGAATAAAACCAGAAGTTGTACTTGTCTGTTTCATAAGGATTTGTAAAGTGAAATTGCAAACAACATCCCAAAATATACCTATATCAACTACGTAGTGTACATATATACATGGAAAAAGCTAACACCAAATTACTTTGCTTAGCAAGCTTCCAATTCCGTGTACATTATCCTCTTGGTATTATATCCATATGACATGAAAGGAATCCCTAAGATACACATCTCAAAGAGGCCATTATAATTTGCTAGTGAATTAATTGTACGTAAAGTATTTAACATTCATCATCATATGGTGAGTAGGATTTCTTCAGTAGGAAAACACCCCACTGCAGAAATTTCCCTTTACAGGGGCAAGCACAAACTGAAGATATATAGAGCTGTAATAACCACTGGTCACTTTTAGGTAACATAACCCTTCAAATCCTTACAGGAACATATTTCTGAACTGAACTTCAGCCTTTTTATTCTCATTCACCTTCTCGACCAAATGTTAGGAATGCAGTTTATTGGAAATGATGATTCAGCAGCAAATGGAAGTTTTGAGGTACTTACAGCTTTTAGACCTTGGGGGTGAAAGAACAGCTAGAAAATACTATTGTTTGAGACCTGCTAAAAAGTGAGAGCTTCTGAAAAATAAGCCCATGTCTTAGCACCTGTACATGGTACTTCAGAGAGATAAAGCAAGCAGTGTCCACCCCAGTAAGCTTACGTTTAAGGTAAGGGAAGACAAGGTATATAGAAGGTTTTTCAGTGATGTTATTGGACAATGGGTTTTGACCTGAATAGACAAGAAGGAGTAAGAAAGGCTAAGACAAATGTTTCATTTCATTCAATAAAACATTTTGGGAAATGCATAGGAATATTTTTCAAAATTCAGCTAGAACTGTGAATGCTCATAATTGGGTTTTGCAAATTTTAGCCTATGCCCTCCCTCCCCAAAAACAAAACCCAAAAAAACCCAAAAACAAAACCAAAAAATCAACCAAACAACTGAATGGAAAAAAAGGATGACACAAAGAATTACTAAAATTTATGTTGCTCTCTTTGCATATTACTACTCTCATTTACATCTGTTAATGAATAAAGTACTATTTATGTTATGGGGCATATAAGTTTGAACAAGAATAGTTAGCTTTCATTTACACTACATAATTATATAAGCAGTACTGTACAGGATTAAAATTCCTGGGAGTTAAAAGATAGGAAATCTTCTGTGGTTACAGTTTTCAGAAGGCAGTATAAGAACAGCAGTTAGTAAAAATTCCCAACTGTAATGGTACATGTTTATAGTGGTAAAAATAAAAGTCTGTCTAACTCTCTTGGACAGATCAATACTCAGAGAACAAGAGAAGACAGATTAACAGCTTGGTAAAAAGAGTGCACCCTATCAAACACAGTGGATAGGAGTCAAAAAAAAGTAAGTCATTTCATTCATGAGGTCATAGAAAGACAATTACTTTCAAGAAAATCATAAAGAATTATGTTGGGTATTTTTTTAATCAGTGTAGATTACTAAAATCTTGTAAAACATGGGAAGTACTTTCATCTGAATGCAGTATAATTAATGATAAAAGTTTTTCTTTAATGTTTAAAGCATGCTTATGTCACTAACAGGAGTGTTTGGCAAATTCTGATTTCTTGATCAGCATACAAGCTAAGTGGCCCCAAGAGACATGGACTCCACAGTATTAAATGTTGCCCTATTTTACTCATCACATCATCTTGTCAGCAGCATCTACCAACCTGAATATGCACAAAAAGGGAGATAGCTCAGCACCTGGGGACAGAATCTATCATAAGCAGACTGCTGCTGTGGAAGGTGATCAGAGTGAAAAGTAGCAGGAGTCCTCAAATTCCCTAGAGATGATCAAGACTGTCAAGGTAAAACCTGGGTACATCACATCTTCAAGCATAGCCTAAACTACCAAAGGACTTAGAAAACCAATACTAAAATCTCCCTCCCAGTACCTCCAGGTTTCAGGAAGGGATGGCTGAGGGGAGGTTTGTAGGTTAGGGCCTTTAACTGACAAACAATTCAACGGTTATGGAGGACTTTTGTACTGTAATCCTTTGTGAATGAAACCCCACATATATAAGGAATGAGAGGTGTTAAAGTGTTTATATAAAATTGGATGGGCATACACTTCACTGGGTGAAACACTGTCTGGATGGTCAGGCACAAAGTGGTGTGGTAATTGGAGTTAAATCTAGCTGGAGGCCAGTCACCGGTGGTGTTCTCCAGAGCTCAGTACTAAGGCCAGTTCTGTTTGCTGTCTTTATCAATTACATGAATGAAGGAGTTGAGTGCATCCTCAGTAAATTTGCCAATGATATAAGATTGGCAGGAGTGGTGATCTGCTGGAGGGTAGACAGGCTCTACAGAGGGACCTGGAAAGGCTGGATCAATAGGGCAAGGCCAATTGCATGAGGTTCAACAAGGCCAAGTGTCACGTCCTGCACGTTGGTCACAACAAACTCAAGCAAAGCTACAGGTTTGGAGAGGAGTGGATAAGAGCTGTCTGGAGGACAGAGACGTAGGGGTGTTGATCATCAGCTGGCTGAATATGAGCCTGCAGTGTGCCCAGATAGCCAAGAAGGCCAAAGGCATCCTGGCCTGCATCAGGAACAGCATGGACAGCAGGAGCAGGGAAGTGTTCCTTCCCCTGTACTTGCCGCTGGTGAGGTTACATCTATTTTCAGTTTTGGGCCCCTCACTACAAGAAGGACATCAAGATGCTTAAGCGTGTCCAGAGAAGGGCTACAAAGCTGCTGAAGGATTTGGAAAACAAATTTTATGAGGAGTGGCTGAGGGAGCTGGAGTAGGTTAGGCTGGAGAAAAGGCAACAGAGGCACTGCCCTCTACAACTACCTAAAAGGTGGTTGTAGTGAGGTGGGGGTTGGTCTCTTCTGACTTGTAGTAAGTGACAAGACAAGGGGAAACACTCTTAAATTGCATCAGGGGAAGTTTAGGTTGGATATTAAGAAAAAAATTTTCCTGAAAGGATTGTTAGATACTGGAGCAGGCTGCACAGGAGAGGTGGTTGAATCACCATCCCTAAAGGTGTTTAAAAGAAGAGCAGATGTTGTACTTGGTGACATGGTCTAGTGTTGGAATTAGTAGCGCTGGATAGATGGTTGGACTCAATGATTCTGAAAGTCTTTTCCAACCAAAACCATTTTATTCTATGATAAACTGAAAGAAAAGTCTCGAGGACAGACACCTGCTTAAATATTTGTTCAAATTTGTTAATACAAATATGAGTTTTCATTTAGGCACGTTATACTTAAGTAGATTAAATTTTATTAGTGTAACTTACAGAAATTGTTTCCAAACATGATCTGAAATTTTGAATTCAAGGTCTGAGCGACACAAACTATATGCACTATCTGTATAGATACCAGTCTCAAGCTTTTTTAGGGTACTTTAAAGTGGCTATAGATCTACACATAGGATTTGCACACAACCATAGAGTTGTGGTTTTGTTTTTACAACAAGAATGGATAAGTTTGGTACAATGTTCATTTCAAGCAAGAGCCTTTGTCTTGGGGGCCAGTTAATCTTGTATCTTTTCCTACCCTGGTACAATTTTAAGATTGTCACAAGAAGGATAAATTTCATGTCATTTTCTGTTCTTATTACAATCTTCACATGGTTATGCGAATGGATTAATTTTGTTCCATTTTCTGTCCTCATTACAGTCTGTTATGAGAATGGATTAATTTTATGACATTTTCTTCTCTCATTATAATCTGTTATGGGAATGAGAATATGTGATGAGAATGAGACCGTATTAAAGGTCTGTGAGAACTCATGACAGAGACTGTAACAAGAAGAGAAAATGACACCAAATCCATTGTTGTGACAATGTTAAGACTGTAAAGAGAACTCAGGGTAAAATTATATCTGTCCATTCATAAAACAAAGATTGGTGAGAAAATGAGAATTGGGACAAATCGATCCATTTTTGTGGCATTCTGGACATTGTATCCAACCTCACAGTATGCTTTCAGAAGTATAGTACATTAATGAAAAGAGACACAGTAAGACTGTCCAAATGGTCCTGTAGAAGAACATACTGTTTTCTAGACTTTGGTAGATATAGTCAGTCTGATCTGAGTCATAACTGCACAGTATACCATCCAGATGTCATTAACTAAAAATGGGATTCACAGAGAGCTTCAGTGGAAATCTTTGCATAGGTTTCAATACATCCAGGATTTAATCTCAAATCCTGTTTTTCATATTCATTCAGAAAATAAGAGACTTTCTTACATGAATAGTACAGGTCTTTCTCAGGATCTAAACTGTTAAAACAAACGTAATGAAAACCAGTGTTAAAACTCCTAAATGTTGTATTTCCAAGAGCCACAACTAGTTTTGTTTACTATCTTAGTACTTACTTACATGTAACATAAATCAGAAATGAAAACAGTAGAATTTTAGATCAAGAATGGCATCCCCCCACCAGTAATTTAAAACTATATATGACTACCAACACATTCCAGATTTTGGACTAGATGTAGAAGCACAACTGAAAGAGATGAGCTGTATAGATTAAATTAAGACTTTTGGAATCACTGGAGATGTACAAATTGAAAAATCTAATTTTATTGTAATGATTGTCTAAATAGCTTGTACCAGTTGGAAAGCAAGTAATGGATATGAAATTTGGCAGTTTTCTAAAAGCTGCTAAAAGCTTGCTCTCCTAAGGTGTCTGATGTCAGATGTAAAATAGGCAGAGGGCTTTGAAGACAGATGGACAAGAAAGACTACAAAAAAACCAAAGCAAATAGAAAAAAAGTGTATTCTGGTTTTGTGTTAAAAATATCAGTGATGTATCCAAATATAGATATGGCTGAAAAAGAAGGGTTAATACTAACACTCAAATATCATGCAAATAGTAGCACTCCAATACCGTGGCCATCTGGGATTTAAACTGATCGGTAAGACTGCTTAGTGATGTTACTTCAAATACAACAGATACCTAGGTCTCAGACTTGATCACAGCTGCTGTCCTGGTATGTCCTGGGGAAATTTTATTCCTGCATCCCTTACATCTGTTAAAAATTAGCCACCTTCTACAACAGAAAAGCTACCAGAAGTGTTGTCATCCAAGCTGTGCAAGTTTTAAAACCAACACACTTGACAGTTGTTTTACAGACTTGAAAAAAATTGGAGGCTGTTTTACTGACACCGTAATCAATGATAGTTTCAAATCAAAGTAACAGCAACAGAAATAGTAGAAAATCAGCTTACTCTAAAACAAATTGTGAGCAAAACAGAAGACAAGCAGAAAAATTCAGTAGGAAATTGTGGGGAAAAATGATATAAGGAAGAATAAATCTCATTAAAAGAGAGATATTTGGTAACAGTGCAAAAACCATGCAGAGAAAAACACCATCCTCTCAGCTGAACAGCAATGAAGCTTGACACGTTTTCTGTTCAACTTGTACTTTTAACTACTTTTAACTTTTACACAATTATTTGAAATCTATTCTTCTCCATCCTACAGGATTAATTACAAGATGACCACAGGGTATGAGATCACGCTGAACTTAACATTTTGGCAGTGATAGTTCACAGCACATGCATCACTAGATATGAAAATTAATGTAGAGAAAAATACCTTTAATTACTATTTATTCAGCTTCATGAGTTAGTGGGAAATTATACAGGACCTTTTTGATTAATAAAGTCACAGTCTGAGTTCATGACATGGGTCAATATTTTTTTACTCTGAGTAAGTATTAACTGGGTATGTCTACACTGGTTATGTTACTCCAGAGAAATAAAATCAATTATCTGCTACTTGTTGCTCTATAAGATATCCAAATCCAATGCTTTTGGATGTTCTTTTCCTTGCATTAATGTATGAATTTCACTCAAATCCTCAAAGATATTTAAACACTTAAGTCCTCCTGATTTCAGTGTGAGTTAGGTGCCAAAATATCTGGTTTTTAATACTCCTGGATACACCTCATTTAAAGTCTGAATTCTATTCCTGCAGCATTACAAAAAATGTTGCAGCACCACTTACAGATGTGCTTAAGAAGCAATAACATAATACAAAAGTCTAAGCACTTTCAAAAAGCTAATCTCTGAGTCTTGCAGTCTTTCATGGCATATCATCACTGTTGGAAGATGGGTTCAACCTCTGTTGTCTTGGTGAGACTTCTTTGGGAAAATAATACCCCACTATCCTTTCTTCCTCCACTTTGGAGTGCAAAAGTGTAATTTTTTTCACCATAGCTAGCATATAATTTCACATAAATCCCTGCTATCACCTCTCCTCAATGCGGCGATCTGGGAGAATTGAGCTTCTTGCTTATGCGTCCAATTAGCATTCGTGTTTCCAAAAATGTTTTAAAAGAAACCTATTACCTTGGTATTTAGTATCACCAACTCCTAGTCACTATTATGTCATGCGCATATCACAGTATCATATTACCATATATTACAATTATTTTTTGAACTTTCACCATGCAAAGTAATCTTCATGTTTGAATTTGTTCCTGAGGCAAAATGGAGGATCTCAGTTCCATTTAATATTAAAGTACACCTAATTGTGTTATTATCAAAGAAGTGTATTCAGTTTTTTAGGTAAGACATATAATCAGTTGCTTAGCTTTGCTAAAGTAATGGTACCTCCAGGCGGCTTTGAATCTTCTGTTGTTTCACGTATATTCAAATTATCACACACTAACCCTTTCTTTTCTATTTTATTTTTTGATTAAAAATACATTCTTGTTTTCTTCCCATGAAGCAGCTCAAGAGCCTAATACAACACAAACAGCTGCACAAAGAAATTAAATACCTGAATCAGATATGGAATGTATACACTGTTTTATAATGACACTATTCAGAACCCTGCTGATAAATAAGAGTGAAGAGAAATAGCTGGCAGCTGCCATGTCACCAATAATTTCCCCATTATAGATAGTAGTAAATGTTTTAGCTTTATATATTTATGCAGGTACGTGATGTTTACAGTTAAGTAACATTTATCATGCATTTTCTTCAATAATGATGAACAGTTGTATTGGTACTCTGTTCTTTTACTCATCCAGTGATAGCCACAGGAGGGGAAAAAATCTCAAAAAACAACTACCAAAAAAACTCACACCACCGAAACAAACTCCAAAAACAAACAAAGAAACACCCATACAAATGAAAAACTACCAGCAACGAAACAGACTATGTTCATTTCTTCCGTTAGCAACTCTCTGTAGCAGTTGGAATTCTAAGGCCAATGCTCAAACAACACACATGCTTATTTAATCATGTTTTTATTCAGCTGAAAGCTTCCTTAACTTTCTCAAGCTTCTACTCCATTACTCTAGTGCCCATTCCTTCCTATTAATGCATCAGACCAAGATTTGACATACATTTGACATATAACTCAATATTTGATATTTTTCTCTCCATAATGCTGTAAGAATACAACTCAAGTATGTAATTTTCTCACATTTCTTATATACATGGTCCTTTAAAAGTTATAAGTTCAACACTGCCAGCCGAAATTTTACTTAGTTTTCATTCTACATCTTTTTGGCAGAGGGGCAATCTTTAATTTATAACGCCAGTCCAGTCACTCCAACTTCATATTTTTTCATGCATATATATTAAATTTGTCTTCCTTGGGATTTCTGAGCTGGGTTTGCACTTTGGCACATTGTGATCATATGAAGAAATCTGAGCACTTTGCAAAATCAATTTAATGTCACATGGAAGCTCATCCAAAGTGATGCCATCTGCAGCTCTTACCCTCCCCCTCCCCAAAATAAAGATAAAAAAATTCAGCTATATTATTTACAAGAACATTTGCAGTTTGTTATTTTCCTTTTTCACTGATCCTGGTTTTGATTATCAGACCTTTCTGTATCAAATCTCTTTTCCAGTGTTTTTATTTGCTGTAACGTTCAGAGACTTGTCAACATCCAGTAAGCTTCCATGGGGAGTGAGATCCTCTTTCACTTGGCAAATTTCCACTAAACTGGTGAGGCCTTTTTGTCCCGCATCTCCTTCACTCTGAATTTTTTTGCTCTACACTTCTTATCAAGGATTGAAAAATCAAGAAAATGGGGTTTGGGGCTCAGATAATTAAGAACTCTTGTACATATCCCCCCGCCTCTTTATATAAATCTGTCATTTAATTTCTTCTTTGATGTAAGATGGTACTCACAAAAACAGAGCATGGATTCATAGTTATCTCCCTTTGCTAAGATCTACTTCAAATTATTAAAAACATTAGTTACTTCAGCACTGGTTTTATTAAAACATACGTCTATTGATAATACATTTTCATTCATGCCTTTTGCTTTTAGAAACAGAACAAAGCACCATTTTTAACTTTGTTATTTATCTACCAAATCTGTGAGGCTATTCAGCTTCGGAGAGCTTTAATTGCCCAGTTCTTTCATCTGTAAGTATTCTCTGAACAGTGCTCCCTGAGCACACAGTTCAGAAGATGCTCAGAGCAGAAAAGAGGGTTGGTTCTGTGTCTAAATTCCTGCTGACTGGAATTGTATAAACTGTCTGTAATGTCACAGCCAGTCCCAAGTAGTTCCTGCCATTTTAGAGTTAATGGTACAGGGCCCCTTTTATCTTTGAGATTATTGACTTTTTTTTTTTTCCCCTACAAAACCAGATCCTTTAACTCTCCCCTTCTGATGCTTTCTCCCTCATCAGCTGCCCAGTGGTACCAGCACATTTCTTAACAAAATTGCTCATGTGGCTGCAAAGCTAAGGAGTACTAGCTCAGCTGAAATGCATGCAGGTAGCAAACCATGGGCCCACTTGCCGCAAGGAAAGGACAGCCACATCACTAGTGGAAGAACAGAATGACTGCTGGTACTGATGCTGCACTTTTTCTAGATCTTCTGAGATAACCTGACATGAGTAGCTTCACCAGTTTTAATTAAGTAGGAAATAAGCTTTTTCCTCTTTTCATCTTCTTCTCTTTTTGTAGAGCACACAAAAAGAAGAACTAATTTCACAAGATATGTAGCCATGCATGCATTTGTTGTGTCAGTGTTAATTTAGGTCTTAAAAATCTTAAAGTCATGGATATGTCTGTGGTGTCTTAGAAAACGTTCTTTATCTATAGTGTGTAAAAATTAATGGGGAATATTGGGATTATTCTCACTGCACCAAGCATTCTTTTGCTCAAATCAATACTTCAGCAATGTTTTTGAAACATGCATATCTCCCACAGGTCTTTTTTAGTCTCAAAATTACTTCACACTATACAAATCTTCAAAATATATTGTTCCTTCTGTTATATTCTGTTTTACTGTGGCAAAAGGTTTTATTATTGTTGTTGGTTGTGTTTTTGTTGTTATTTTTATTCTTGGTACTTGTACTGTGAACAGAAGAACATATTTTGATCCATTCTTATATCGTCTTTTAGGGGGGAGCATTTCTTGAGTTTTTTAAGGTTGCTGTAAACGCTTCATATTGGCAATACAGTTCTGGTTTAAATTTTATTTTCATTATGAAAAAGTGAAGCACATCATTTAAAGCAAGAATTTCAATAAGACTGCACAAAATGAAAAAAAATTCAGTTCAATATGGATATTTGTGAAGTTTTTAATCCTTTTGTTTAACTTGCTTATCCACTGTCTACCTATCAATTTTCCTTCAGTACCAAATGCCAATCCTAGCTAATGAAAGGCAAATTGTCATTTGGAAATTTTATTTGCAGTCATAATTTCTAGATTGTCTCTCATGTTTGACAGTAGGCCCTCTAAATATTTGTAAAATTACTCCTTTTTTTCAGTTATAACCTCTTCTAAGACAATCTAATAGAATGTTGAAATTTACATTTGACAAAATTGGGGCATTTTTTAAAAGAAAAATGTAGGTAGAGGACAAACCTGAGTTCCAACTCAGGCATCCAGAGAATAATATCATTGTTCTTTTTCATGGAAGTGTTGCTGCATTACACTTTAGAATCTGATCCATTTCACCGCTTGAACGAGTTAAGTTGTTCAGTCATCTATTTCTGGGTCTACTGTGTCTCAGACAAGTGTAGGCACTGCTCCTGGTACTCTGGGAGCACTTTTGTCTGAAACCTTTCTTTCAATGAATTATCTGTCCTTTTCACTCTGGAAAATTGTGTATCAACTTCCTAAAGTGCCTCACTACCCTTTCTTACAAATTCTTACTCCTTACAAATATGTTTGCAGATTTCTGATGATACTTGACTTCTTGTTACCCACCTCAAATTAGATCTATAAGTCACCTGAAGTCCTTTAGTTATTTTCGTTGAGACAGATTTCCTCTTATGCCAACATGTTTCTGTTTAAGGCTTGGGTTCTGTGTGGCAGCATGAATTCAACTGAACCAGTAAGGTATGTGGGCAGCAACCTCAAGAATACATATTAATGTTTCTTCTTCTGTCAAGCTACACTTGTAGTCTTTGTTAGTTTTTATGTTGTTATAATAAAGGGCCACCTCATTTATAAGGTCCTCCTTGAAGAGCTTTTATTATTTATCACGTAAGAATATTACAGTTTCTACTTCCTCTGTCTCCATTACATTTTTCTTTCATGTGAGAGACCTAGATTTCCATAGGGGATAAGCAAACTTTCCTGAATAAAATATGCATTACTTCTGCCATGTCCCTCATGATATACCAATCTCATAGCCTTCTACGATCTTATCACTGGCTGGGTAGATGGAGGAAGAACAGTATATGTCATCTACCTTGACTTCAGCAAGGCTTTCAATACTGTCTCCCATGACATCCTGATAGCAAAGCTGAGAGAGCATGGGATAGATGAGTGGACAGTGAGGTGGTTTGAGAACTGACTGTTGGACCGAGCCCAGAGGGCGGTGATCAGTGGAGCAGAGTCTGACTGGAGACCTGTGATTAGTGGTGTTCCCCGGGGCTCAGTGTTGGGTCCAGTCCTGTTTAATACCTTCACTGACAACCTTGATGAGGGAATAGCATCAACCCTCATCAAGTGCCGATGATACAAAGCTGGGAGGAGTGGCTGACACACAGGAACTCTGCGCTGCCATCCAGAGAGTCCTGGACAGGCTGGAGAGCTGGGCAGGGAGAAACCAGATGAGATTCAATAAAAGCAAGTGTAAAGTCTTGCAGCTGGGAAGGAATAACCATCAGTATCAGTACAGGCTGGGGAATGACCTGCTGGAGAATTGCTCAGTGGAGAAGGACCTTGGGGTCCTGGTTGATGACAGGTTGGCCATGAGCCAGCAGTGTGCCCTGGTGGCTAAGAGAGCCAATGGGATCCTGGGGTGTTCAGCTTAAAGAAAAAGAAGGGCAGACCTTATTAATGTTTATAAATGTCTGAAGTATGGGATGCAGAGGGAAATGGCCAGCCCATTTTTAGTGGTCTGTGGATACAGGACAAGGTGCAATGGGTGCAAGTTGGAGCACAGGAAGTTCCGCACCAACATGTGGAAGAACTTTTACACAGTGAGGGTGACAGAGCACTGGGACAGGCTGCCCAGGGAGGTGAAAAGATATTCAAGACCCTTCTGGACACCTATCTGTGCAATATGAGCTAGGGAGCTGCTTTGGCAGGGGGGTTGGACCCGATGATCTCTCAAGGTCCCTTCGAACCCCTATGATTCTACGATTCTATGAGTCTATGATACTCAGAGACCAGTCACCTCCGTGATAAGACTACTGACCTGTCAATCCAGGCTAACTGTTGAGATGCAATCCCACAAGTTTCTTTCTGGATCCCCAAGGTTATTCACCAGATACTTCAAAAAGCAGGATTTACCAACCTAGTGCTGAGAAGGAAACAAAGTCTGTCTGGCACGCTGAGCACAACTTTTGCCAGGAGTCAGGCCAGCAATAAAGAACTGACCTTGTTTTAAGGGAGTATAAGAATGAACTGTGATTTAATAGCTGGGATCTACAGTACTGGACAGAAATTCTGAAATAGACTTATAAATTTAACTCCACAAAGATATAAAACCTAGACCACACAGCAAAAGATGGAGCTTCTAACTCATGATGGAAGTTACTATACATAATGGAATTTGGAGTGTGACTCTTGAATTTTCCACTGTTTTTCAAAACCTCAGAACACAGTGTGTCTACTTTTCTCCTTTTCAGAAATATCCTGATTTTTTTGTCATACTGTAGAAAAAATAGAGAGAAAGAAATAAAAGTGTCCAGGCTTTATTACTCTTTCAATCTACAACTTTAGTTTTCTTATTAGTGTGCTAAATTTTCCTCTCCAGACTTGGTAATATGTGATACACTCTGAAGTTTCACACAACTAATAACCTCGATTGTGTTAAGGAGGCAGTACTTCTATAAATCCTGTGCATAGTGCCTTCACTATATTTAGTCCTTTATTCAAATTTTTGCAATAATTTAAAGGGAGTTGATATAGATTTTCTAAAATTTGTTAATCTAGGTAATGCAAAAAGTTACTTTAAAATTTAAAAAAATAATATTTGGACTTATTTTATTTTACAAATAACTTATAATAAAATTACATTCCAGCTTTTTCTTCAATCCAAAAGACCAGTCAAACAGTTGAAAACATTAAAGCATACACAGCAGTTTTAAAGATGAAAACTATAATTTCTCATGAGGGAATGGTGTGAGACTACAAAATTCAGTTGTAGGAAGGTTTAACAGAGGTGAAAAGCCAAGTACTAGATCCACCAACTCATCATGTCTTTTTGCATTGTGTGACGTTGATGGACCACTGGAAAGCTATCAAAATTATTATGCACCCTTTACACAGCAGAACTTCTAAGTCCACCTTTAATATAAGAGTCCCTAGACAAATGTTGCTTTTTTTAATTTTTTTTCTTCACCTCATTTGATGTGTACTGTATAATGTTGAAAAATTGGGAGGGGAAGGCGGGAAACAACACATACACATACACGCTTGCTTGAGGGGGTTGTAAGTGATAATGAGAAAAAATATCACACTTTATCTTGCGTTCCCCACAGACTATGACGAAAAAAATGTTTCTACACTTCCCCACCATAGCTTGTCATTAGTACACAGAAGACTGTTTTCACAATGCTGAGCAGCTCTGCTTTACACCTGCTTTGTTTCAGAATTAGCATTCTCACAGCTACAGATTTCTTGGCATAAGTTCTTCAGTCTAAATAGTCAATAATCTTGCTTTGTAAGCATTCAAATTTGTGCATTTTCATTAATTTTGAAGGAGTTTAAGAAAATTTCTATACAATAGCCTTACTACCTACAGCAGTTTAAAAGTTTTAATGTTTGGGGTTTTTTTTCTTTTATCTTTTTTTTTTCCCTTCCCTGCCTTTCTGAAGGAGATAGCAATCATTTCTCTCAGCAAGACATTTTTCTTGAAGAACAGTAAGCAGATAGAGATGACACCAGTGGTTGTTTAAGCTGATCCAGCCTATTTGTCAATAGCGAGACAGGGCAGAAGGTGATACAGATTCCATTTAATTTTCTTACAGTGCAAGAATTTTTACCCTCCTAATATATTGAAGGTATTTTTCCACATTTGTATCACAAAAATCCCTTGTCAATTGACTTTCTTAGGAACAGATAAGATAGTGTGTCTCTCCTTCATCCAAAGGTAGAGATAAATCTGTGTACAAGTGCAGGTGGCAAGCATGGGAAGTCTGAGCTATTATTTACTCACCACTTGACAAAGACAGAAACTGAAGAATTATTTAACATCTTTTAATCGTGAAAGGTCACAGATGCTCAATCACACTAAGCCAGACCTATTTACAGAAAAAACATTTAGGTCTCAGAACTCATCCGATAGAGATCCTTCAGTATCTCCAAAGAAGAGGCATAGATACCTATTACAGGATGCTTCTTTCAGTTTGAGAGCAGAGTGCTTACAAATTTCCAATCTATATTAGCATCTCTACTGCAGGACTCGATGAAAGATAAATAATGAGAGTTCATTTTGCATCTTTGTTTTCCTCTACTGCCTAAATCTGTATCATTCAAGAAGTTTTCTATCTACTGCAGCTGAATTTGATGTTCAGTGAAGCTCTAGTAAAGTCCAAAGGTAGTTTGAAATGTTAGCAAAAGCAGTAGAGTTGTTGAAATAAACCCTGGACTTGTTTTCTACATTTGTATTTTTTGGTTAAATTACTGAAGACACATTCAGGCACTACTATCAGCAAACTACAGTATGAATATATGGTTTGGGACTATCAAAAGACTGTAAAGAAAGAGAAAATAAAGTTTATAAACATAACTGGTAAAGAAATTGTGATTTTACACATTTGGCAGGTTCCCAACTCATAAAAGCAGATCACCTCATATTCACTTTAACCAAATGCAGAGGCGTAAGTAAGAGCTGTAGTGAATTTCACTTGTGTTCTTACAGACCTCTGAGAATCAAAACTAACCCATACCCCCTGTCCTCCAGTTCTCATATCCAAACATCCTCTGATATAGTATAGCTGTATTCAGCTTCTGGCAGAAACTGTAGAACTGAAGTAGTGATATCTGCTCTTGTATACACAGGGAATCAGAGAATACAGCAGTAATTCCAGAACAGATCTGCACTGCTTTCATCCTGGAGCTGGCCCCAGAACTAAGTGACACAGATGCCTTAAAAGAGACATCCTGGCATTGAACTCATTATTTTTATTTCTCCTTGCCCTGGATTACAATTTCTCCAGAAAATACCAGAGAAATAGTTTTCCAGCTGATCAGAGTTTACAGCTTGTTCTAAACAGAACTACTCATTCACACTGACTGTGTGCGAGTGCACGTGGAAACATTTTTAAAAAGAAGAAAAAGGAATACTGAGGGAACTATAGGCCAGTCAGGCTCAACTCTCTGCCTTGCAATGTCATGGTGCAGATCCTCCTGAATAATACACTCAGGAACATGGAGAATAGGGAGGTTGTTTGGGACAGCTAACATGGCTTCACTAAGGGCAAATTGTGCTGAACAAGAGTGGTGGCCTTCTATGATAGAGTAACAAAGATGGTAGACAAGGGAAGGATGGTGGCCATCATTTTCCTGGACTTATGCAAGGCATTTGACACTGTCCAGCACAACATCTTTGTCTCTAAATTGGAGAGACATGGATTCAACAGAGGGACCACTCAGTGGATAAAGAACTGGCTGGATAGTCGCAGTTAAAGAGTTGTGGTCAGCAACTCAATGTTCACATGGAGGTCTGTGATGAGTGGTGTTCCTCATGGATCAGTACAGGGACCAGCACTGTTCAACATCTTTGTTGGTGACATGGACAGTGGGATCAAGTGCACCCTCAGCAAATTTGCTGATGACACCAAGCTGTGTGCTGGGGTTGACACGCTGCAGTAAAGAGACACCATCCAGAGGGATATTAACAGGCTGTAGAGAGGGGCCCATGCAAACTTCATGAAGTTCAACAAGGCCAAGAGAAAGGTTCTGCATGTGGGTTGGCACAATCCCAAACACAATTACAGGCTGGGTGGAGAATGGATTGAGAACAGCACTGAGGGGTAGGATTTAGGGATGCTGATCAATGATAACCTCAACATAAGCCAGCAGTGTACTTGAGCAGCTCAGAAGGCCAGCCATGTCCTAGGCTGCATCAACAGCACTGCCAGCAGGTTGAGGGAGGTGATTCTGTCTCTCTACTCTGTTCTCATGAGACCCTAGCTGGAGTACCACATCCAGCTCTAGGGTCCCCAGTACAGGAAAGACATGTAGCTGCTGGAGCAAGTCCTGAGGAGACCCACAAAGATGATCATAGGGCTGGAGCACCTCTCCTATGAAGACAGACTGCAAGGGCCGCGCTTGTTCAGCCCGGAGAAGAGAAGGCTCCTGGGAGACCTAATTGCAGCCTACCAATACTTAAAGGGGTTCTACAGGAAAATGGAGGAAGGACCGTTTACCAGGGAGAGTAGTGATAGGACAAGGGGCAATGGCTTGAAGCTGAAAGAGGGTAGGTTTAAATTAGACGTTAGGAAGAAATTCTGAGTGGTGAGACACTGAAACAGGTTGCTCAGAAAGGTTGTGGAAGCCCTGTCTCCAGAGTGTTTAAGGCCAGGTTAGATAGGGCTTTAGGCAACCTGGATTAATGAAGAGTGTCCCTGCCCATGGAAGGGGTTTGGAACTAGTTGGTCCCTTCCAACCCAAACCATTCAATGATTCTATGATTCCCTAGGAAAACAAACCAATGTACTCTCTTTAGACCAGCATCTGCAAATCAGTGGTGAAAATTTTTGCCTTGTAGTGTGACTGATATAGAAGTCCACTACTCCACATACCTATACACAGTTTTAATACAAACAATTGGATTTGCCTTTCAGGAAAAAAAAGGGAAAAAAAATCAATATATTGACAGAAGCCTGAGCTAAGTCGTAAATCACAGATAAACCGTCTGTTGCTTGTATTTATTTTCATCCTCTCCTATTTCTATTTTCCATATAATTATTTATTTTAAAACTGAACAAAGAAAACAAACTCGGAAGAATGTTTTTTTCATTTTAAATAGCTGAATTGTTCTTTAAAAGCATGTTCAAACTACTGGAATAAACCCTATATTCTGTCATCCAATTTGAAGAAGCATTTCTGTACTGTAGAGATAGCATTTGCATTATATAATGAAAGGAATGGGATAACAATTACTTTCCTTTTTTGAATAGGTAAATAAATTGAGCTTGAAAATCCCCATAAATAGTAAGTGTGGAAGTTAGATCTTCCCATGGGAGGCTTAACCTAAACATCAGTCTTTTTCTTTGAAAAAAAAAATCCAATCATTTTTATTTTAATAAATGTGGATTGTGTATTTTAGTTGGAACTAAGAGACTTTCTCCCTCCAGACTATCAGCTTTCTTTGACTTACTGGCCCCAGAAATAAATTCTGTAATCATGAAGCCTCTATTTATATGAATACGAGATGAAAGATGAACAGTAAAAGCATGAGCTTAAGATATTTTATTTAGTTTTGACCTGTTCTGCAAAGTAAAATAGTAAAATCAGTACAAATGGGACATAAATAGTGACTAAATTCAAATACTGTATTTCTTTCAAAGATCCTATGCAAAACGATTTCCAGAAAGTGATATGAGTGAATGTCATATGTGAGTGCCAAGGGTGAGGATTTAGTCTCTGTTTAAAGACAATTCTCATTTTCAGGTTGTAAAATACAGTAGAATTACCAATTTTAGCAATAGCTTTACATAAAAAAATTACTTGTTTTGTGTTTATATAAGTTATTTAAATGGCTCTCCACTTCCACGTTTTCTGCCTCCTATTAAAAAAAAAAGTGTGAGCCACCATGTCAACTTTAAATATATGTCCTCAATATCAAAATTATTTGAAAAGCCATTCTGTAGAAATACCAAATTTTGGTTAGTGCGACTTATTTAGTTAAGTCTTGCTAGCTTATTTTTGGAACAAGACCGTTGAAATTTCTATATAATAGATGAAGTTTAGCTTAATGCATTAGATTCAGGAAACAGGGCCTATTTTTTCTCTCTGATATGAATTCTAGTGAATTTAGGCTGAATATATAATTTTGCAGCATCTCAATTTCAAACTGTATAAAAGCAAAGTGTACTGATTCCCAGAAAAACTACCAGGGTTAGAAATCCAAGAGTTGAGAAATCTCTATGTATCTGATGTACAGAAGGAGAAATGAGTGAAAGCATTCACTCAAACTCGTTCATTTTGCATTTCGTGTTCTCATCGTACTTATGGTTTGCCATATTTTATGGGCATGTTTTCACTGTGGGCAATTCTTGGCAAGTTAATTGTGGTAAAAATGTGCCTGGGATGACTAAATTTCCAGTATGATAACCTGATGCTTTAGCATGCAAAAGTTTCCAGCCAACAGAAGTTGAAAACAGTTTTCTGTCACTAAAGAGTTGGAGGTGGGCATACGACTTGTGGTATTCCTTCTGAAGATTGAAAGCTCTTGAAGAAGCCGAAAGGCCACTGGAAAAGAAAAGTTGATATAGGAAATGACTAACATGTGAAGCCTTGCTGAGTAGACAATACAGCTGCAGTATTTCGTGATGAAGGAAAAACCGTAAGCACTAGAAAGCAACCAGCAGACTAATCAGTCCTCTCTCAGATACAAGAATGTAGTGCTTGAAATTATCATTGGTTTTCTTTGGGAAAAGAGTAGCTACTTGTCTCATGTTATGCTGTTTGTCTTCTTTCTCTCATTTTCATTCCTCTCTCCCCTATCATGCTGTTATTAAGGACATTTGATTTATCAGTTTGTGGAGATGAACAGTTTGTTGAACACTCATTCAGTTTCATGTAATTTTCCCAATTTTTCCATGAGTTTTTCAACATTATTTAAAAATGATAAGTAGAAATTAAACCCAGCCCTTGATGCTGACAGTCAAGGGATAGTTATCATCCACAGTGATCCTTTATTTAGGTCAATAATGTTTCTAAAGGCATAGTACTGAATGAGACAAATACTTATTTTGTAGGCATATAGCTGGTATGTGTCAAAAAAAGACCTAGCAGGGCATCCAAAGCTAGCTGATCCAAAGTTAAGCTAGCTGGGGGAACTACACACAAACCCAGATCATCTCAGTCACAAAGATTTAAAAGCAGAATGTAAAGGAAATTGCAGTGAAGTTTTTGGTATGTTCTGCTAACACTAATCTGTCTTCTTTAATGGAAGGAATGGAATTAGTCAGCTTCTTTACACAGGTCTCACAGGGCCTCGGACAAAAAGATAAATGCCAACTAGAGAAAATACAAGCTTAGTTAAATTGAAATGGAAGGAAAAACAGAAAGATAAATGTTTGATCTGCTTTCTTTCATTGTTTATTTTCTGTATATATTACTCATTGAAGTACTCTAGATGATAGTATTAAAAGCAAGTTTACAGAATTTGCCCATTCCATTGAAATGGTAATAATAATAATAAACTTTATAGAAGAGTGTGGCCATATATAGATTCATTTCTTCCTGGACTTTTCTCTAAGGATAATGTTTTTCAATTAAGATTTTGAAATAAAACCTCCAGTGACACAAGCAATGTTGTTTACTATGGAGCTCTCTGTTAACAATAGTCTAAGGAAAGAAAATAGTCATTGTAAAACTTGATTGAAATGCATCATTTTGGAAAGGCTGCATTTAAAAATGGAGACTACAACTTTCTGATGGAACATTCTTGCAGAACAGTTGCTAAGCTATTTATATTGCATCATACAGGAAAAGTTTTGTTCTTCCCTGGAGCAGAGGAAATTAAGGCCTGTCAGCCTTTTTAAGAAATTGCAAAATATGAGACATTTTTACTGCTATTAGGTAAAAAAATGTATTGCCACAGTGAATTCTGCTTGGTTTTCCACACACTTTAAAAAAGAAAACCAAAACAATCAATTAAGAGAAATTAAGATGAGTAGCAATTTGAAGTTATTTAACAAGAAATAAACAAACAAAACAAAAATTGGGCAGCCTGTATCTATGACTAACAGCAATAACAAGAAGATATTTGTCACACTGTGGAAGAAAAGCTGCCTTGCTCACTAAAGTTGCACGGAAAGAGTAAATCAGATGGACAAGAAAGACAGTTTGGTGAAATAAAGGAAGACTACAGATGCATTCTCTTGAGAAGTGTACACCCAAGTTGCCTAATACAATATTGATGGGAACATCACAGAGTAAATAAAACAAAATCAGACATCAAAGACAAATATTGTGAAGAAATTTATGGATGGTCCTGTTCTTACTGGAGATGACCTGACTTTTTTATGACTAGCTTTAGGTTTTCAAAATCGCAAAGTGCATGGATTCAGATAAACTTCTGGATCAAAGAACACAAATCATGGAAGTCTGGGATGGGAAGAAGACAAGAAAATCTACATCCCAATCATATAATTCATACTATATGATCCTATACTAATAAATTCACTGCAGTCAAAAGGATTGCTCATATGAGCAGGTAATTCAAAAAAGCATTTAAATATGCTGAAACAGTTCCAAGTTGACCAATTATGAATAGTCAAAGTACATGACACATAATTTAAAGGCTTCAAGCTATCTCAAAGCGTCTTTAATACTATTTTTACCTTTGGCTGTTCTTTGACCTGCCTTTCTAAGTGCATAGCTAGGCTATGGTAAGAATCATACCAAGGAGTGTTAGAGTTGATCCTTTTAAATCAGTCTCACCTCTTAAATTAGGGCCCCTTTCTCTGAACAACTCTTTTAAACTGTAATAAAGCAGTTGGTTCCTGTACTCCTCGTGTTTTACTTCACATGACTGTGGGATACGTCTTAACCTCAAGGAAAGGACTGGCTAAATTTTTCCAACATTCAAAAGTACATTTCCAGAAGTTAAGCTTGTTAAAGAATGTCAGGGTGTGAGAGAAAAAAAATTGTGTGAAAAGTTTGTTTGCATCCCTAGATGAAACTTTCTTAGAGTTGGCCTGAATAATTTCAGATCAAATCACAGTGAAAGAACAAGATTTCTGTCTCTCTGTCTCTTTGTCTTCCTCTCTCTCTCCCCACCCACTACACATATATTCCACATCATATCATCCCATGGCAGAAAGCTTCAGCCAATAATGTAATCCTTCTCTGCTCTCAGCTCTGAGTCACTTTTCCTTCCAACTAGTTTGACCTCCTAATATTTTATTTAATTAAATATGTTTTTCAAACCACTTTTCCCAGATACCTTCACAAATGCTGTGAATCTGATATCACAGAATCATAGAATCACAGAATCACAAGGTTGGAAAAGACCTTTAAGATCATCAAGTCCAACCGTTCCCGTCCTATGCTAAACCATATCCCTAAGTACCTCATCTACCTTTTTTTTAAACACATCCAGGGATGGTGACTCAACCACCCCCCTGAGCAGCCTGTTCCAGACCCCAACAACTCTTTCAGTAAAAGTTGTTTTTCTAACATCTAATCTGACCCTGCCCTGGCACAGCTTCGTGTCATTTCCCATTGTCCTATCTACTGTTACTTGGGTGAAGAGACCATCGCCCACCTCTCTACAACCTCCCTTCACGTAGTTGTAGGTGGTGATAAGGTCCCACCTCAGCCTTCTCTGCTCCAGGCTAAACATCCCCAGCTCCCTCAGCCGCTCTTCATAGGGTTTACTCTCCAGCCTCTTCACCAGCCTGGTTGCCATTCTCTGCACTCGCTCAAGGACCTCAATGTCTTTCTTATGGTGGGGAGCCCAGAACTGCACACAGCACTTGAGGTGTGGTCCCACCAATGTACAGGGGCACAATCACCTCCCTAGACCTACTGGCCACACAATTTTTGATACAAACCAGGATGCCATTGGCCTTCTTGGCTGCCCAAGCACACTGCTGGCTCATATTCAGCCTGCAGTCAACCAACACCCCCAGGTCCTTCTTTGCCTGACAGCTCTCCAGCCAGTCTCCCCCAAGCCTGTAGCGCTGCATGGGGTTCTTATGTCCCATGTGCAGCTCTCTGCACTTGGCCTTGTTAAATTTCATCCCACTGGTCTCAGCCCATGGGGCCAGTCTGTTCAGATCCCTCTGAAGAGCCTCCCCACCCTCAGGCAGATCAACACTTCCTCCTAGTTTAGTGTAATCTGCAAATTTACTGAGGGAACATTCAATCCCTTCATCAAGGTCATTGATAAAGATGTTGAACAAGACTGGACCCAGGTCTGAGCCGTGGGGAATGCCACTTGTGACTGGCCTCCAGCTGGATTTTGTTCCATCTACTACCACCATTTGGGCCTGTCCATCCAGCCAGTTTTTAACCCAGCTGAGGGTCCACCCGTCCAGGCCAGTGGCAGCCAGTTTCTCAATCAGAATGCTGTGAGAAACTGTGTCAAAGGCTTTCCTGAAGTCCAGGTAGAACACATCCACAGCCCTCCCCTCTTCAATTAAGCGGGTCACCTTGCCATAGAAGGTGATCCGGTGAGTTTGACAGGATCTACCTTTTGTAAACCCATGTTGACTAGGCCTGATCCCCTGGCCATCATGCATGTGCTGCATGACAGTACCCAAGATGACCCTCTCCATGATCTTCCCCAGGACTGAGGTCAGACTGACAGGCCTGTAGTTCCCTGGATCCTCCTTCCGACCTTTCTTGTATATGTCTCTAGTTTTTTGAAAGTTGGTCTAGCCGAGGTCTACAACATGGCCAGTTAAGTGTTTAATAACTTTTTATAGGTTTTGTTTCAAGTACTTAATGACTATTAATAGCAGCTGTGTTCTAAAGATTCTTCTGATCAATTAAATGATTTCTTTAAGGGACTGTCTTGTTTCTTTGGCTGGGATAGAGTTAATTTTCAAAAGAATCTGTGCAGGGAACCAGCCAAAATAGCTAACCCAAACTAGCCAAAGGAATATCTCATACCATAGGATGTCATGCTTAGTATATAAGGGGGATAGCTGACTGAGGATGAGGGATCACTGCTCAGGGCTGGGATTGGCATCAGGTTCCAGGTGATGAGAAAATTACATTGTGCATCACACACTTTGTATATTCTCTTACAAGAATAGTTGTTGCTATTGTCCTCTGCCTTTCCTGTCCTAGTAAGCTGTTCTTATTCCAACCCACAAGTTTCCTGGTTTTCTTCTGATTCCTCTCTCTGTCCCACTGTTCGAAGGAGTGAGTGAGCAGCTGGGTGGTGCTCAGCTGCCATCTGGGGCCATGACAAAGACCTGTGTGTTGTTTACTGAGGAAAGTATATAAGCAGTTTTCTACTTCGTGCATTTTTCTAAACTCGAAGCTTGCCATCTTTACATTCTTTGGCAATAAAAGGTTAATTAAATTACATGCAAATTAAATGCAGCAATAGTCTGTCAAAACAATCGTTATACTATGCCTACATATTCATTCATATGGGAGTAGAATATAGTGATTTTTTTTCACCCTTTTCTGTAAACCATGCCTATCATCAGAACATTTTTCCTCTTGCAGCCTTTCTTTTTGCTTTGTTTGTGGTCTAGAGCACGCTAGGAGATGGCACCATCAATGCACCAACAAGCACAGCTCCTCCAAGGCTAAATCTGAACTCCTCGGCAGCAAAACTTTGCGTGGCACAGTCTCGATTCACCTTAAAAGCCATTGTGGAAAGTTCAATTGGTTTCAAAGTGTTAGGAAGGAAAAGAAAAATTCTTAGTCTCCTACATTTACAAAAGTCTTTTATATTATTGCTACTTTTGTTTTTTTTCTAATAATTTCATGTTTTTATGCTGTTTTCCATGCAACAAATGACCCAGGTCATCTAATATTGAAACTTTCTGATAAAGGAAAAATTATGATTATCTGTAGACCTATCTCCTCCATTCTTCCTACTGAAGGTTTCTTACTCAGGAGAGTGACAAAACAAATTTCTTCAAATATTTGTGCTAAGATCTAGGTTATAATTTTTTTTACTCTCAGGTAATTAATCACTTAATCAGTCACTCTGCAATCTCTATCATTAACAACTTCATTATGTGGTTTCCTTCACCAATTATTGAAGGTCAAGTACAGTCCTGTGCATTTACTAATACGACATGTGAGTGCTTGGACCATTACTATTGCTTCTCCTTACCATACTGCAGTTAGGATCAGTGAATGTATTGATTTTAACATTACCAGAACTGGGCAATGCTTTTTTATGAAACTGAAAGAAATGTGTAATTCGCTCATTTAAAGATAGATAGATAGATAGATAGATAGATAGATAGATAGATAGATAGATTGATATTCCCTATTATTTTCTAGCTCTTGCCATGTCATCAAGTTTTATAGTGTAATTTCTAAAAAAAAGAAATTTAAATATCACTATTCTTTTTTATGGTGGTGTTTTCTCAAATCAAATCTAAATTTGTTCCAGTGACCATTTTAACACGGGGTTTTAAAAATGGAAAGCATTAAGGTTTATTATGTGATATATAAGGGTCCTTTTCAAATCTGCGATGGACAAGATTCAAAGTTTCCATACATGTGTCCCCACCCCTAAATATAAATTGAAGATCTCATGCCTCAAAAAGCTGGAATAAAAACTCAATAGCCTTGGTGACTATTAATCAGGTATCCTTTATTGCAACACTGGGCACACAGGGGATCGCTCCTCTGAATGTCTACCCCAATTAAAGCCAAATTTCTCATATTTATACAGATTAACTATACATATTTGTTTTAATTTCTAAGAAAAGGAAGGGTTATGCAAACTATGTCTAGGAAGTCATTCACATTAACTCCTCCCAGATAGAGCATGGTCAGTGACACTCAGGGGGTCTTTTCGTGGCCTTCAGGGATGAAGGCTGGATGTCTTCTTCTCTCTCAGTGCATGCTCTTTAAGTTTTTTCTCCATAGTTACCAAAATACATTCCTGAGCTCAAAACCACATTCCTGCACAAACCAGTTAGGAACCCCTTTTAGCTGAGAACAAGGTACATTGTCTTTTAATTGGTCGTTGGTCTCATTATTTATGACTCCCCTATCTTCACTTTCTTTATCTTCAAGGCTGTTACACTGTTATGACTAAATTTTGTAGCTGCTTTCATGAAACAGCTCACACGGTTAAAGCCATATTCTACTAAAATCCAAACCAAATCTATTCTTAAAACATGAAAATTCTTATATTAAAGTTATATTAATTGTCTCTTAAGCTATACCTACTTCAATCTACTCAGCATCATTACATTTCATTGAATCAGATCTCACTTTCAGACTACTCTGCAGTGATGCTAGAAATTCTACAACAGAGACAAAAATTACTTTACAATGGCAACAGCTGTTTTTTTCAGGGAACCTGTCAGCTGCTCTGATATGTAGAAATAGATACTTCAGTTAAATGTTTTAGAAGATGTTCTAAAAGGGATTTAAACTTTTTTTTCTTCATTTTTTTCAACACACCTAATCCCATTCTAATGTCACATATCTTAAAGGTTTTTAGTATTTTTTTTCCCACTATCTCTATTTCAATCATCATAGGATTGAATACATTATGCAAACTCCTTGGGTACCTTGGTAGACCCTAGAAAAGTTATTTATGAAATCTGTGACATATTGAGCATGGTATTATGACCCCTCTAGTTTAAAATGGTATTGTCTTAAAATTTCCCATTTTACTGCCTTTTTTCTATTAGATAGCATTGACAGCCTCTTTTCATAAGACCACCAGGCATTTTTCAGTTTCTGGTGCCATAGGTTTCAACTTGGTTGAACAAGAGCATCACACCTCCTAAGTTGATTGAGATGGATGAAAAGAAGTAAAATTTTACCTTTGGGTGGTGGGTTAGCAGTTTCTTGGAGAGATGGATTTTTCCTAATTTTTTTTTTTTTTTCTTAAAGCAGATGCAGAAATGGGATGCTAGGATTTTTGAGGGAGAGAAAATGCTTTTTATAAGAAGAAACAAGAAAATTATACTTTCACAGTCCAGCCATAAAAAGGTATGATCTGAGTTCTTCCTATAAACTAATCTCCAAAACCATATAAATATTATCCATAAATCACTCTCTCAGCTGCTATAAGAATGGATGCATGTAATTGATACTAAAGAAAAAAACTGTTATCAGAACATTTAAATTTCAAAGAATCTCGCCTCCATACATAAAATAGCTAGTATCTAAGAGAAATCTAGATAATTTTCAGATGGAGCTGAAGAAATATTGTAAAAGTGCCTTAAATTTCCTTGTTTCATGGCAAAAATAGAACATACTGAACCTTCAGGTACCATCTTTTAATGACATTTATCTTCCTTTCTCTGCTCAAACTAAAACAGGAACTTTTGCTGGTTGATCATGTTTTTTGGGACAATTGTTATCCCATGTTTAAGTCCCAATGTTGAAAAAAGTGTTGTAGTATTAGCATATGATAGTTCTGTTCATACATATGTTACTATCTAATAAGAAAAATACAGTTTTCATCTGCAATTGTGCTTTATAATTTTTCATAAACTAAATACAATATCAGTTCAGAGATACTTTTTTTTTTCCCTTTAAAAATCAAAGCATGAAATATGTGGAAAATTCTAGGAAAAGCAAAATCTGCAGTTTTCCAGCACGGTATCTGTGGCCATAGCAACAGCATACAACAGCTGCCATAATCAGCACTAAAGATCAATAGGAGACTGGTCGCCTTAGAGAGATGCAGTAAGAAGAGGATGTGCAATTCAAGATGGTGGATGGCCAGCGTAATGCCCTCTCCTGTGAGAGGGGATTGCTTTCCTTTGATAATATTTTGGGATGATGAGAGGAGTAATGATTTTAACATGCACTATTCTGTATCATGAAATGTGTGGAAAGCCATATCCTCACTGTGACATCATGGCAAGAACATCCTAGCAATATTTCTTCACTGAATGCTTAAGGACTCTATAGGCTACTAACACAAACAGCATCTGCCTCCAGGTCATCTTCTTTTTCTAATGGTCTCCAATAGAGACGAGTCAGTTGCTTAAGATATGTTGTTCCTTTTTGCTTACCAACAATGGACTATACATTCTGAAACTTTATATTCCTCTGGCAGTATAGTCCTTTCTGAGCTCATTGCCAGTTAGTAAAGGTATGCCATTTCTGTGCATGTTTGTGCACCTAGGAGTGTAATTTGTGTGATAAATTATTTGCATATAATTAATTACCCTTCACATTATACATTACAGAGAGATACCTGGGCAATTGTGAATGGTCTTTTGGTTACAGTTTTATTTATTAGGCACGCAGAATCAGTATTGCTATTTCCAATGTAAGAATGTGCTTGCCATAGAAAAGGGACATTGCAAACAAAGGTGGACACTACATGGAATGGGCATGCTCAAAGTATGAAACAGAAAAAGAATAAAAAACAGAAATTAAAAGTAGAAAGGGAAATGAAGGAAAATGTACTTGTGGCATCTCACATGCTAATACAAAAAAATAAATTCTATCCCTATTACACCCAGGCAACTTAATTTGTTCTGGAAGTCAGTTGCCTGTAAAACTGTAAAGGTTGTAATAGTACAAATTATGGGATAGGTGTTCGTATAGACTTTTCTCCACTGAAGTCAGCAGTCAGACCTAGCAGTTCTAGAGGGAACATAATGTTGAGAACTAGTTGAAAACAGCTGTACTGCTAAAAGATAGATTCTTAACTTTTCTTTTTTTCATTAATTTTAAAAAGTGTCACATAATGTATTTAATATAGTAATTCCATCTTTTGCTTCTATTTCCACATAGGGTCTGTGACAGAGATTTGCTGCCAGGTCAACAGCTAAAGGTGAGAGTGTTGTTTAACATAGGGATCATTATTTTTATTGATATTCCCATTAACATCTTTGTCTGGGAGAATTTTATTTATTTATTTATTTTACTTAATTTCATTAATTGAAGAGCAACTGTTTTAAACAAGCATGAAAAATTCAGTCATACTGTCTTACAAATACTGAGAAAATTTGTGATTTAGTGATATATTTCAAATAGATTTCCCTTAATAAGCATTAATAATTATTAAATTTGCCTGATGAACTGTCTTGCTTTGTTCACTGTATTTATGTATGTATATTTGTATCAATAGACAAGGGAGAAAAAAAACATATTTTCTGCATTTTTCTAAGTTAAAAGCCTATATATGTATATAAAGAATTTAAAAGAAATTTAAAAGGTGATGAAATTGTAATGGGATGAAAATCGTATCTAGATTTGGATTTCAGAAGGCATTGAGCCTTGTCAATTCAACTGTGGTTGATGGAAATTATGAATTTGGGATATGCATAAAACAGCTTTTACCATTGGAAGGCTCTAGTGCAAATTATATCTTTGTACTGCCAAATAGCAGATTTATAACAGGATCACTGAGAGTGTGTGTGTCTTCAAGCATGTGTGTGTGGATGGAGGAGGGAGACAGGGAGGAATCAGAAATATTTCAGTGTCTGTAGCCACGTAGCTTCACTTTTTTTTATGTAGCTGTATTCATTTCAGTGCTTTATTATGACGTATCATACATCAACATTACAAGCTGGCAAGCAGAGATAAATAGTGGCAAAGCTCTTTTTATGCTATTTTGTGCTGCTGAATACTTTGGAATCTCATTTTTGACAGCTTAAGGCTGAAGTATCATATATTACCAACAACTTTATTTGAATACACAGATGAATGGTACAGAACACACTCTTAAAAATGAAAGGACCTTATCATCAACATCCGCACACATCCACGCGTGTGCACATGCCTGCACACACACATGCACATGAATTAAACCCAGCAGCTTTCTGTTCTGTTCTGTTCTGTCTTTTATTGGAAGAGATAACGGCTGTTTCTCCTCACAGAAAACATCAAGGAAGCAGCTACGGAAAAAAGCTGCAACTATGGCCTGATTTAATAGACTAATATTTTCTGGAAAAATATGTATTTATGAGGGGTTTTTTTGACTTTGTTTCCACGTTCCTAAGCCTCCACATACCTTTTTTTTTACATGTTTTATGTTTAACAACAATAAACCAAACAAGCAGAGTTAGTCCTTTTGCTCTGAAAGCACAATGTTATAATAACAGGAATACAAACAATCATCAGAGAAATAAGAATAGGAACAAGAATACTGGACGTGCAGGCAACATCCTGTCATCCTTACACCATCCAGAAATGCCTCAAAGTACAGAAAAAAAAATAGATGCGGCAATTTATAATGCAACAGCTAATAAATACAGAATATAGCCTGGATGTCTGGGTTTCCTTCAGATCAATGTAAAAAGTGAATTCTGTACATGAATTCAGTTTACATCAGACAACTATTCATCCTGCAGAATTGGGAGCTTTTATTTCCCCCCATCATCTCTTCCTGTTAGCACCAGTCTAGCTTATGCTCTGGTGAAATTGCCACATTTGCACATCTGCCTCGTCAGAGAAAAGCTTCTCAAGTGTTGCAGTTTTGCATAGCTGGGTGCTGGTAGAGAAGGGCGAGATGCAGAGATGGCTCCTGCAAGAAGCAGCTAGAAGCTCTCTGCAAGCCCCAGAAGGTCAACATCAGCTGATTGAAGGCCACTCGTGGCTGACCAGGACTGAGCTGATCAGCAATGGTCACGGGGCCTCTGTGAATCAATTAGGAGAAAAAAACCTGCAGGCAGCTGCATTTTGCCACCAGAGAAGGTAGTAAGAAGATGTAAGAAGCCGATGCAGACATCAAGGCCAGGGAAGAAGGAAGGAGGGGAAGAATGAGGTGCTCCAGCTTCCAGAGAGAGAGAGAGATTCCTCTGCAGCCTGTGGAGAAGACCATGGTGAAGTAGGCTGTTCCCCTGCAGCCTGTAGATAAGGACAGAGAGCAGATACCATCTACGGCCTGTGGAGGGACCGACCCATGCTACAGCAGGTTTGTTGGAGGATTTATGACTCTGGGAGGGACCAGGCTGTAGCAGTCTGTGCCCGAAGGTCAGCATCCCATGGAAGCCATGCTGAGACAATTGATGTGGAGATGATACCCCGATAGAAATGTTTGAGAAGTTCGTGTAGGACTGTCTCCCGTGGGTGGGACCCCATGGGGCAGCAGGAGAAGGGTGTGTGTGGAATGTGCCGCCCCATGAGCTAAGAAGGAAAACAACTCGGGAGGAACTGACTGAAAACCCCCACACCCCATTCCCTGCCACCCCCCATGCTGCAATGGGGGGTGAAGAAGGAAGTGAAATTATGACTAAACTCTGTGAAGAAGGGAGGGGTGGGGGGGAAGTAGATGGGTTAAGATCTGGAGAAGGAAAGTAGCTTGTGAGGAACTGACCAAAACCCCATTTCCCCATTCCTTGCCTTTCCATGTGCCATGATGCGGGGGGAAGAAGGGAGAAAAATCACAAATTCGGTGAAGTCTGCTAAGAAGGGAAGGGTGAGGGGAAGGTGCTTTAAGACCTGGCTACATTTCTCATTACCCGACTATGGTTTCACTGGGTGTGTAGTGTAGTGTAATAAACTCGAAAGTTTTCTTTCCTTTATTCTGTGTTGAGTCTGTTTTGCCCATGACACTAATTGCAGAATGATCTCTCCCTGTCCTTATCTTGAAGCCTCCTAATTTATATTTTTTCCCCTTTCCGGCTGAAAAAGGGAGTGATAGAGCAGCTTTGGTGGGCACTTGGCCTGTAGTCAGGGCCAAACCACCTCATCAAGAAATGACCCTTTCTTTTGTTCTTTTTCCCACAAAAAGGGGAGTGCGACGGAAATCCTAGTCCTCTTACTGAACAAAAGCAAAAGCCTCACTTCATCCCAATTAAAGCCACAGGATAACATGAAGAATAAATTAAATGCACTAGCGGAACTAGGAAAATAATTTTTTCCCCTATTTGTCTTTCCTAGGTGTCTGAGGCTGAAGCTGGTATGGGTCAACAGTAAGGGAAACATTTTGCTTGTGGCATCTTCAGGACTCTGAAAGTCACTTTCGTAGATTTTTCATTTAACTCATCATGGTAGAAAGTTACTCCCAAAATAAAATGACCATTTTATGAGCTTCCTAAGGCATGGGGTTGGGTAAAAGCTGTCTAATAGTGCTTCCCTTGTACAACAATGTGAAGGTACATTTAAAGAAGAGAGATGGTTGTATTATTTTAACATATCTTGTAGTAGCCTACATGTCAGAAAATTATTTCTCTGAAGAAATTAGAATAATAAAGAATCACTAAGAGTTGATAATCAAACAGTCTTTGCCTGATAGTCAAGGACAGTGAAAATACCTTTATCTTTACTGACTGGATATGAACTTCTATTTTCAGTCTTTGAGCTTACTTTTGTGATTGGCCCTATGATTTGGATAAAATCTGATAATAATGACAAGGAAATTGTATAAAAGAGTCACCTAGTTCTATGCTAATGAGTAACTATGCTTCGTTGAGAAAAAGCTGAGAGATTTAAACACCATTGGTTCCTGCTAAATACAAAATAACTTAGTACAAGATATGGCATGTTTTACAGGGTTTGAATTTTGGTGCATTCTGAAATAAAGTGCTTAATAACTAGACTCATTAATGCTAATGGTAAATCAGTGAGATTAAATATTTCTATAAATCATTTTATTAATAAAGCAGAGGGCTTATTAAAGAACTATTGAACTGCTAAGCTGCAATATTTCAGTATCAGCATTTTATAAACATTTCAATTAGCACAGGTTGACAACATAGAAGGGGAGATGTAAAACAGTCTAACCACTATTTAAGGGACAGACTGCCCACTCAGCTGGTAGAGAAATAAAGGATAATGTTTCAGTGGGATCATAACTGCATAGCAAATTCTACATTTTAAAAAATAAATATATAAAGCATCTCTAATTTGTGCTTTTCAAGGACCTTCTGAAGGACTGTGTGCTACTACTGTTCACTATATCATTTTACTATTATCCTTAGAAGGATGACTGCCAACCTGAAAGGAATTTGAACAGCTGAGGACAAAAAAGTGCATACTTAAACACCAAAAGAATAATGATAGCTTAGTAGAACAAAGTGAAGAATAAAGTGCCCTCAGTAAGAATGTTTAACATATGCAAGTAGTGAAAAATGATAGCTAGAAGTCTGCATTTCAAATGTGCTACAACAGATCTGGAAGCAGAAAATGACCACAGAGCAAGTGTTGGGAGAACGTCAGACAATACAGTGTCCTGGTTCTTTTGAAATTCTTCATGTCAAACCTTAACTTAACTCTTTTCCCTGTAATTGTCACATGTGTACTGTGGGGAAAAAAAAAGGCACGTGCATGAGGTATTAAATAGAGGGGAAAAAAATCACTTCAGTAATCTGATTTTACCCTCAAGGTGTTCTTTATTCTCCACTTCTAATCTGAAAAGGAGTTGATGTTGGCTAAAGTAAGGAAGAGAGAGAATCTAATGGAAGGTATATTTTCAGATGCTCGAAATCCTTTACCATAGGAAGCAAATTGTTCCATTCTAGTCTTCAATTTCTTGAATTGTAGTTTCTGGAGGGACAAAAGCTGTTTATTTCGAGCTTAGTGTATCAAGAAAATAATGCAAGATATCTTCTTATTCTCTTCAGTATTCAATAATGTATATTATTATCTAGTATGGGAAGGAACTTCTTTTTCATCCAATTTTGTTGGCATTGTCATGAACCTGTTTCTCTGAGTGCCAGTAGATGTTCAATCCACGAGGACGAATTCATCATCTATGTAAATGGTGTTAATCTGAAGTTAAAAGGACAGCAAAATGTTACTCAAATGTATGAGTAAAACGATATAAACATAGCATCAGTGAAACTCTTTTTCAAAGCTTTTTTGCAAGGTACTCAGTGAAAGGGCAGGTTGTTCATGATATGGTCATCTCCCACAGTTGGTTCTTATTGTGGGAGCATGAAGGCGACATGATCTCTCTTAACTGGTAAGACATTGTTAATGCTTAAGTAGCACAAGGATTACAGAAACTTGATTTTTTTTTTAATTATTTCAATATCTTTTACTCACATAGATATATTGCTTAAAATTTCATTAACTTTAAAATTACAGAATCATAGAATCACAGAATCGTTGAAGTTGGAAGGGACCTTCAGAGATCATCAGGTCCAACCCCCCTGACAGAGCAGGTTCTTTGGGAAATACCACACAGGTAGGCGTCCAGACGTGTCTTTAATATCTCCAGAGAAGGAGACTCCACAACCCCGCTAGGCAGCCTGTTTCAGTGCTCTGTCACCCTTACAGAGGAAAAGTTCTTCTCCATATTGGTGCAGAACTTCCTGTGCTCCAACTTGAGGCCGTTGCCCCTTGTCCTGTCTCCACAGACCACTGAAAAGAGGCTGGCCATTTCCCCCTGTGTCCCACACTTGAGAGATTTATAAACATTAATAAGATACCATCATATACCATATAATTTTATGAATAGAAAAAAAAATGTGCTAAACCACTTTCAGAATCAAACAGTCAGGAAGAATCTTTTATTTGGAAACATTATAGAAGCATATAACTGATTTTAAAAGAAACTTTAACAACCTTAAATATAATATAAAGAACAGTCTTTGATACCTTGATGTTTAGCTTTGGTATATAACATAACATAATATTTTGTAAAAGACAAAATAAGTTTTACATATGTAACCTAAGACACCAAAGTCTTGATAATACAGGAAATTTTAGCTTAATTTATATCAAAACCAGAAATGAGACTTTTTCCACTTTGGTATCTACTAGCAAACAAAATCCAAAGGTTTTGGCTGATCTGTTGGAACGTCTCCCCAGTCATATTGAAAATAGGTGAAGTTTGTTGTGATATATTTTCCTTGCCTGGTTTTAAAAGCTTAGCAGAGTATCTGGAATATCTAAATTACTTTCATTTACATATACATGTGATATACATGAGGAAATTTTGATTAATGTTTACATTATTTATCTTACGGAGTACTTAAATCTAATGAGCACTTACACTAATCACTTCTGCATCAGGAATAAGGGAATAAACTTGAAATGACTGCATAACAAAAAGGTTCAAGAAATTAACAAGGTCAAAAAATACTCATTAAAACGTAGAATAGATCCCTAATGATACAGGTAGAGATGAATGAAAACTTTAACTGAAAAAAATAGTGATAAATAGCTAAACTACTTCATATTTATAATAGAATAATGGAATAACAGAATATTTTGCAATGATCACCTAGCGTGACCTCCCTGCTATGTGCAGGGACATTTTTCACTAGGTCACAGATTGCTCAAAGCCCTCCCATCCAACCTGACTTTGAATACTGCCAATGATGGAGTAGAATTTGCAACCTGTTACAGTGTCTCACCACATTCATAAAATAAAAATAAAATAAAATTATTCCTTATATACAATCCTAACTCTCCCTCCTTTAGTTTAAAACCATTTCCCATTTTTCTATCACTACAGACCACTTTAAGTATAGAAAGTCTGTAACAAGCTCTCTCTGGAGGCCCTCCCCACTCCAAGCCTAACAAACACTACTCTCTCAGCCTTTCTTTCATCTTCCATCACTGTGATGATTTTCATGGAAGTCCACTGTACCCATTCAAACAGGTCCATGTCTTTTTTGCACTGTGGAACCCAGAGCTGGACACAGTACCCAGGTGGGGTCATGTGGAGGTTTGGCCCTGGCTGGAGGCCAGATGCACACCAAAGTCTTGCTATCACTCCCCTTGTCAGCAGGGGAGAAAATACATATTGAGAGGCGTAGGAGTCAAGATAAGGACAGGGAGAGATCATTCCACAATCAGCAAAAAAGACTTACCACGGAATAAAGGAAAGAAAACTATCCAATTTATTACACTACACTACATACACAGTGACACCAGAGAAGGGGGGTGGCAGGCATTCCTCACAGTTTTCCCCTGCTCCAGCGTGGGATCTTACAACCGAGAGACAGTCTCCCATGGCCTTTCCAACAGTCCTTTCTCATGAGGCTTCAGCTCTTTACCAGTTGCCCCAGCGTGGGTTACTTCTATGGGGTGAAATCATAAAATGTATCTCAGTGTCTCAGACCCAGACTACTCCAGCCTGGTGGAGTCACAACTGTCCCCAACAGACCTGCTCCAGCATGGGTCTCTCTCTCTGTCTCTCTCCAATAGGCTGCAGATCCTGCCAGGATCTTTCTCCAGCACAAGTCACAGTGTGTGCCATATGTGTCCACTTGCTGCAACGTGGGATATCTCCATGGGTGCATCTCTGCTCCATCAGAACCCCACTACACAAAACCACAACAGGCCTTAAGAGAACAGAGTAGAGGAGCATAACCTCTCTCAACATGCTAGGCACACTTTTTATGCAGCCCAGGATACAGTTGGCTTTCTGGGCTCTAAGCACATATTACCAGCTCATGTCAATATCGAGAAGTATCCCAAGACCTTTTCCACATTTCCACATTTCCACATTTCCAATTTCCTCAGACAATTAGTATTCCACTCTGTATAGATGTTGGGAATTTCCCCAGCGCAGGTGGAAGACCTTGCACCTAGCTTTGATGAATTCTATGAAATTCACATGGGCTCACTCTTCAAACATGTCAGGTTGCCACTGGCTGGCATCCCTTTCTTCTACCAAATCAACCACACCACTCAGCTTGGTGTCATCTGTGAACTTGTGGAGGGTGAACTCAATCCCACCGTCTATGTCCAAGCTGTGTCCCCTCCCAGCTCTTTGTGCGTGCCCAGCCTCCTATCCTGTGGGGTGGTGTGAGAATCAGGAAAGTCCCTGGCTCTGTGTATGCACTGCTCAGCAATAAAAAAACATCCTTGTCAACACTGTTTTCAGCACAAATCTGAAACACAGGCCCATGCTAGCTACTATGAAGAAAATTAACTGTACCCTAGCTAAAACCAGCACAATCTGTGAAACCTCGATATCTCAAATTTAGCAGCAAGAATGTTTTAGGAGACCATATTAAAAGCCTCAGACAAATCTAGGTACATGGCAGCTATAGCTCTTCTTTTGTCAACTCATAAAGTCACTCCATCATAGAAGACAAAGCGACTAGTCAGGCATAATTTACCCTTGTTGAAGCCATATTGCCTGCTTCTAATCATCTCCTTTTCCTCCATGTTTTCACATGTCTTCCAGAAGGATCTGCTCCATTATTTTACTGGACACAGAGATGAGGCTGCCTGATCAATAATCTCCAGGGTCCTCCATCTTATAGTTTTTTTAAATGGCATGGTGTTTCTCTTCTTCCAGTTACTAGGGGCTTTGCCTGAACTTCTGCCATAACTTTTTGAATATGGCGAATGGCTTGGTAACTATACCAGCTAATTCATTCCAGACCATGGGATGCATCTACTCTATTTTACATGCAGTTACTTTTATTTGTGGAGCTCAAAATCTTTTACAGCAGTTGGGTCCTTAGTTTTCATAGAATACATAATTGCACTATTAGGAATTTACGATCATTATTTCATATTTGAGTTTGTGATGAAACTCTATGTTACTTGCCTTAGCAGGAAAGAAGAGTGAGCAAAAGTATTGCATTTGATTGTGACAAAAAAAATACATTGATTCCTTGCCAAACATGAAATGTGGCCAAGATGTGTAGTCTAATGTGGTCATCCACTTTATGAAATGTGCCATTTCCTATTATACTAGTAAAGACACATCTGTTTTCTTTCTCCAGGGAAGACATCTTCAGAAACCTATGTTTCAAAGTTTTGAATCAAAGGAAAGAGTGACACCTATTGAATCGTCATTTCCAACAATCTATGCTGAGAAATCATCACTGATGGTTGATCAAAAGAAAAATAATTTTATCTGCTAAAAAAGACATTTCAGGAAGAACTAATTGTTATGGATTATTGGATCCTTAAAGGTGAATGAATTGTAATACCAAGATCACTGACTTCAGAAATGGCACTTAACATCTTTGGGACAGAGGAAAGTAGAGACCTGTGAAGTAAACATGCAAAAATAGCTAACTGTCCCATATCACCAAATGGCAACCCGTATGAACAATATCCTCATCCCACAAACCTTCAGAAAAGATATGAGGGTCCAAAGAAATGATCACATACATTTCCATAGTGAATAATGAACATTAAGATTGTAATGTAGTATTATAATCCCCAGGATTCTGATGGTTTTGGCTGGAGTAAATGGGAAGCTAAATCGTGTCTAGTAAAAAATACATGTGTATCATTTTCTGGCATAGAATCATTGTGTATCTGGTAGTAAACAATATTTTCTTTTATTATACACAGGTTTTGACACCATAAAAAATTAGAATGTTTAAATCATAAACAATTTAGTGCCTGCTATCACATCATTTAAATGAAACTGTTAAGGCACTATGAAAAAATTTGGGAAATTTGCATTTAAAGAAATTCTCCAGGTTTATAACACGAAGTGCTGTCCTTTTTTTAATAAAGACAGGAGGAAACACAATTTGGACCCTAAAGAAAAAGCAAAACATATAAAAGCATTAGGAAGATAATTCCAATCTTACCATTTTTGCTTTGGGGTTGATTTTCTTTGGATTTTTTTTCCTGAACTCAGTCATCAGAATACAAAAGCCTTTTGAGTCACCCTGACTATTAGAAGAGTTCTTGCAGAATCTATGGAGAAACCAAAGATCACTTACTGTCATGTTGGCTGTGTAGCAATAAGAAACTGACTGTTATTAACTGTAGCACATTTCATAAAGGGCATTAATAGCAACAGCTAAATTGATTTATTGTCCATCTGTATTTTTCACTAGTCAATGGGCAGCTAGAGCTGCCAATACAGCAAACAAAAATGAAGATTCAGCTATCATAATAAATGTTTTTGAGCCCCATATTGTACATATGCATATTATGAAAAGTTTTTAGCCCACTTCTTCTGGAAAAGTCTAAGCTTCTCAAAAAGCATAAGCACATTGAACTATGTTTATAACTAAGAAAAATAATACTGATATATCTGGATGATCTCTGAGGACCGTAAGTGCTAGACTAAATCAATACAGCAGTTTTCAGTGTGACATACAAGCAAGTTTGCTAAACAATATTTTGGGCAGGGTTGTTTGTGTGTTTGTTCTCACATTAACATTGTGACTACCCAAACTATGCATTTCCACAGTCCAGAACATAACTATGGGAAAATACATGATATGGGACATGATTAGGACTGCAGCTTGAAGTTTGTTATCACCAATTAAATAAAAGATGGCCTGGCTTTGCTAATGCAGAAACCAGTTGATTTGTGAAAAGTTCCCAAGGTGAGACTACCAAGCCATCAGCCAGACAGCTTTGACTTAGTCGGGTTGCTGAACTAGTTACCATTTGGAGGACAGCATTTCAATGACTCTGGTATTTTGAAGGCCACATAGCTTTTTCCTACTTTGTTGCTATGATTGTCCACCTCACAACTATTCAGTCACTGGTTTTTCTTACAGTAGCCTTAGTGAAGAAAGAACAAAATATAACAGTGTTTTTTCAGCTGGTGATTTTTTTTTGTGCTAAAGCAGAGAAAAACAAACTGAAGAGGTTGATTCTGTGGAAAAGTATCAAGTCAATTTAAAAAAAAAAAAAATCTGAATATTGTGGTTTAAACCTCTGTGCCTTCATACATGCCATCAGACATCATACAAGCAAATTGCCCTGACTAAAGCAAAATCTATTTTTCTAAATATGGGCTTAAACAGGTTTACTATGGAAATGTGCCATCTACTAATCTGGGAAGTGATCCAAAAGGAAGTGAGCAAATATATCTATGTGCATAATGGGCACGCAACACCACTCAAAAGACAGGAACCTTATTCAGCACCAGAGAAGTACTTTGACAACTTAGATCACGCTAAAGTGTTAAGATACTCTGAATCAAAATCCCAGACTTAAAAATTAAAATTTAACAAGAATGAACACTTATTAATATTAACATTTAATAAAAAAATTAACATTAACATGTAAAGAAATAGTGAGAATTCCTTATATACAGGATGATAATAATGGGATTGCAAAATATAGCTCAGGCTAGATTTTGATTAAAACACCCTTCCCTTTTCAAACAAAGATAGATGATATCTTTTAGAACTAAGGAATTGTTAACATTTGAATTTTAGCTAACCAGGTCTTCTGCCTCTGGCAATGATCAAAGTGTGATGTGCAGTGGGAGGCTAAAGGCTTCAACAATTTATGTATGCATTTTGGCAGAGAAGATACTCATGACGAGGAAAAAACTTTTTTTCTTTCTGAAGATCAGATTAAAGCACAAAAAAAATGAAAATTCATATGAAACAATTCCATGGTTACATTATATTATCATACTATATACGTATGTAATAAAATTAGGAGTATGTCTTCACTTGTTAATATTTCATAGAATCACAGAATAGTTTAGGTTGGAAGGGACCTTAGAGATCATCTTACTCCAATCCCCCTGCCATGGGAATTGACACCTCCCATCAGACCAGGTTGCTCCAAGCCCCATCCAACGTGGCCTTGTGTCATGACTGATGGGTGGACTGTCCAGTGGATAAGGAATTGGCTGATGGCCACATCCAGAGGGTGGTGGTCAACAGCACAATGTCCAGATGCAAAGGGATGAAAAGTAGTAACCCTCAGGGATTTATACTGAGACCAGTGTTGTTCAAGATCTTCATCAATGACATAGACAGCAGAATCAAGTGTACCCTCAACAAGTTTGCAGATGAGACCAGCTGAGTGGTGCAGTCAACACACCAGAGGGACAAGTTGCCATCCAGAGGGACCTGGATCAGCTAGAGAGGTGGGCCCCTGCCAATCTCTTGAAGTTCAGTGAGGACACGTGCAAGGTCCTGCACCTGGGTTGGGACAATTCTTGTTGTCAATACAGGCTGGGGGATGATGTAATAGAGAATAGCCCTGCGGAAAAAGACTTGGGGGTATTGATGGATGAAAAGATGTACATGAACCAACAGTGTGGACTTGCAGCCCAAAAGGGGTATCCTGAGTTGCATCAAAAGATGTATGGCCTGTAGGTCGACAGACATGATGCTGCCCCTCTACTCTACTCTGGTGAGACTCCAGCTGAAGTACTGTGTTCAACTCGGGAGCCCAGGAGCAGGTCCAGAGAAAGGCCACGAGGATGATCAGAGGTCTGGAGCACCTCTCATATGAGGACAGGTTGAGACAGTTGGGGTTGTTCAGCCTGAAGAAAAGAAGCTTCAGGGGAGACCTTATAGTGGCCTTTCAGTACCTGAAGGGACCTACAGGAAGGCTAGGGAAGGACTGTTTGTAAAGGCATGTTGTGATAGGACAAGAGGTAATGGTTTTAAACTAGATCAGGGTATGTTTAGATTAGAGATTAGGAAGAAGTTCTTCACCCTGAGCATGGTGAGACACTGGAACAGGTTGCCCAGAGAGGTGGTGGAGGCCCCATCCCTGGAAACATTCAAAGACAGCCTTGATGAAGCTCTGAGCAACCTGATCTAGTTCAAGGTGTCCCTGCTTACTGCACGGGGGTTGGACTTGATGACCTTTAAAGGTCCCTTCCAACCTAACATATCCTATGATTCATTCTATGATAAATTATGTCCACATCCAGTTTACAGTTGGAATATCTTTGATACCAGTATTTGTGTGTGAACCAACACTGGGAATCACAACTGGATTAAATCATGCTAACCATTAAAATAAAGTGTAACAACACGTAACAGCTGCAGTTCTATATTATGATAATGAACTTAACCACATTTCATACATCAGGGTTTCATTTAATAATATATAGAGGTCAGGAAAGATTTGTCTTTGATGGACAGTTTGATCTCTGGGATTGGATTTTTTCCATGGTTTCCTCTGAAGCACATATCAGCCTTGGCCATGTCTGTGCTCTGAGATGATAGATAGATTCTACCAACTGCAGTTATGTTCAGACATACCTTGCTCCCCTGCTTAAGAAAGGAATTTTCCACTCTTTTAGATTGGCAGAACCCTTTAAGAGACTTATACCTTCTGATGTGTGAAGCATGATTGACTTGCTGAGATAACTGGAACATATTGCTTCCTTGCCAAATATTGAATGCTTCCTTCATCTCTCCTGCAATTACGTTTCCAGAAATATTTAACCTAATATCTGATTTTCTTATTATATACCTGTCTAATATCTCAATAACCTATTAACTGTCTTTCTAAAGTCTTTAAAATGGGTTTATCGTGGCATATGGTCCTATAAAGTCTCACTTGGAACTAAAATTAAGATACCCTATCTTTAGTGAAATGTAGGGTTGGTAGGGACCTCAAGAGGTCACAAAGTCCTATCTATGACAGAGTAACAATTTGTTCAGTTTTGGGATTTTTCTAATGGCGCAAGACAAAAGTCTGTAGCAGAGGCAAATTATGTTTCATCTCTATTAATACTAATGTATTCTAATAATCTCCTCCTGATTAATTTTAATAACTGCTGCTACTGTTTTGGCTAGCAGAACTAGACTGAAGACAAGTCATTGTTCTGCATCTCCTGCATAGGATACTTTTAGTAGGACCAATTAAGGAATGACCTTTCCACAAAAATACCTTTTTTGTGACTTGCATGTAGTATGTGAACTACATGATATTTGCTGATGGCTGCCTACCAAGATATTTCCTATTTTATTGTTTCAGGGTGTTTTGGGGTAGGGTTTTGTCTGTTTGTTTGTTTTCAACTTGTTAACTTTAGACCTATTTTTCATTACCATTTTGATTTCTGAATTTGTCTGCCAGAAAAATTGGTGCTATTGGAATGAATTTATCAAGCACTGAACTTCATGTAAACAAGAGGCATCTTCTCAGCAGCTATCATTTGTTCATGTATTTGGCAAATGTAGTTACCAGACAATAAATAAGGCATATCTCTTACTGGTGTCTCAGCATTGCCAGCTAGATGGGGAAGGAAAAAAAAGTGTAGGACAAAATCCAAAAGCAAAAATTATTATTGATTTTACTGAGAGATCATCTTCATCTCTCTGTGTGTATCTGAGGATCTACACCTTTTATTTATACAGTAAGAAATGTCCATGCCTCATTGCTATGTACCCACCCCTGGAGAAGAACATCCACTTTTTTGTAGTAATGTTAAATCTAACCATTTAGAAATTTACACTTAGCAAGTACCTTCCTCAGTGATTTCAAACCATAAAACATTTCTCCTTCATTCGTGGTACTGCTGCACCATGATGTGTGAGGGATGTAACTTTACTCCCTCAACCCAGCTAATGCAAAGTAAACAAAGCACAAGCAGTCAGGGATATATGAGTTTTATGGAACATAAGAGTTCCAACACATGCAGGATACAGAGGAAATGTGGGTCTCTGGTTTCATTCACAAATATTTTAACCACTAACGAGAAAGGAACTTTAAACTTCCCTTTCAGCTGTGAATGCTCTTCCAAAAAGGGGTAGCTACAAATCCATTGTCTACACTCCCCTATTCTTCATTTGCATTAGTTTTCAGTAAGTTGCTTGATAGAATCTACCTGGGGAAATACCCAGTCTGGGGATCCAGATCAGGCTGGATCCATGCATTGCACTGCACTGCTCCTGTACAAGAGAAAAAACACATCTAGGTGCCTAGAGCACTAAAGTACAGGTATTCCCAGGGTGAAGAGGCAGCTGACCAACAGCGTTCAATATCAGAAAGCCCACTTGAAGTGTCTAAATTCTTCAAAGCAATAAGTGCCTTTTAGCCCTCCACAACCCTATGCAATGAGATAAAAGAAAATTAGGTAATTATCCAGTCTGCTGCTTCTGTTATTAGCCTTGTAACTAGAGGTTATTACCAGAATCCTGATCCTGCTCCATTCAGATGCTATACAAACAAGGAGGAAGTTTCTGTACTAAAATAAACCAATGTATTTGCTACTTGCACTCTTCGCAAACTCCAAATTTCACGTGTCCGAAAGCACACCCTGTCTCTCTCCTTCTTATAAGTCTAGGGATATGTGTGAAAAGTTCTGTTGAAAGTGAGTTGCATTTCCATTGAAATTACCATCAGTTTATGATTTGCAGTAAAATGAGGCTGTTAGGGTTTGTTGGGTTCTTTCTTTTTCAGAAACCAGGAGGTGTGAAATTTCTCTTGCAACTAAATCTATTGGAAGCTTTTGTCAAAGCACTTTCAACCTTTATTGTGTTTGTTTGTACAAAGGTGTGTCATCACCTTCCCCTCTCCTTGCAGAAGGGGGTATTATGAGAAAGTTTCATGAGCTACAGTGTTTTTCTATTCTTTGAATAACGTAATTCTTACAAACAATAGTGTCTAGAAGCAGCTCAGCCAAAGATACATCAAGCCAAACTTTCACCATGCCAATAACAGGAAGTTAATATAAAAAATAGTTAAACTAAGTGGCACAACCCTGAAATTATAGGATTTATTAAGTGATGAAATAATGTATTTTCTGATAATGAATGATTTGGCATAAACCCTGTGAAAATGTTTCCAGTTATAAATAAGTTGGGGGAAAAAGATCTCAGACAGGAAGGCTGGCACTGTGGGCATCAGTGTAGCTTGATATTCCCACGCTCAATAAGGTACCTAGTATGTAAGTCCTGTGTTGCTTTCTCATTACATCTCAAAGTTATCAGGGTGGGAAAATACTACTATATAATATCTCTCATTGGCTAAATAGCAATAATTGTCATAAAATAGGAAAGGAAAAATTGCCAGGCAACAATGCTGAGAAACGATATTTAATTTAGAATACATTCTTTCAGTAGATAAAACTATTTCTATTTAATGTTGTAAGCTGTAGTGGCTACTTATCAGGCCCAGGCACAGACACTCCTCAGTTAAAATAATTACTCAAAATAGATACAGGAATATAAAGGCCTCGATCTTTTTTTAAGGGGGTGTTCCTGTTTCTATATTGTGTCATTCAAGTGCTACATAAGAGACTGAGATCATTATTCTTTTCTGCTCATGAAGTCTCTCATAATCAAGTTGCACTAATATATTATATATCTACTTAGGCTTTCTAACATTGATTTCCCAGTCTTCCTTTGGAAAATACCTCACATCCCACAGATGTGCTACTGTAGAAACTTCCAGAATGTGACGTTGTCGGTATTAATGTATTTAAAATCAATCCTGTTGAACTTGAAAGGTCATTTCAAAGTTAACAGCCTGAAGTGGAGCCAAAACTTTTATTGCTTTTAAATAAGTTGTTAATTGTTCAAAAATCTAAGTATTTCAATTTTACCACTTGTAGAGATGTAGCCAGATGCCTAAATCTGATCCATGTAATTGAAAATACTGCTGACACAAGTTATATGTACTACTTTGGAGCTTAAGTTCTATGTCTGGTTTCATCTAGACCACATGCACATGGTTATTGTAGATGCAGGCTATTTCCTGCAATATTGTAATGAGAAGGAGAAATCTGAATTCTCATCACAATAAAAAGAATATGGAAGAATCAGAGCAGATGCAGGCTTAGATTCCTTTGTTCAATGAAATTATTTAAAGAAAATAAGTGTGCACTCCTGTTATATGCCCACATATTTTTAGACAATGCCTCTGCCACAGCTCAACCCTTTTCTCAACTTTAGAGCCAAACTGCCATGTTCTTTTTGTGGTTTTTTTTGTCTTCTTTTTTTCCCCCTTTTTTTTTTTGGTATTATCACTGAGACTGCAGATTTCTATCAATGCATGCAGCATTTATGGGTTAAAAAGACACAAAAGGAGAGTGTGTAGGCTGCAAGGATTCTTTTCTTCATAAAACAAAATGGCGACAACTGTGAGAAGTTTCAAGATTAATAAAAGTCTCTTCTATCTTCTGAATTCACACTCCCTTACCACATGAAACACTGGACAAAGTCATCATAAGTAATTACTGAGTACTAAATGAGGGAAATCTTGGCAAAGCTCATATGGCTATGGAGGTCATCTGGACCCCAAACAGCTGGTGAATCAAGCGACAGTGCCCAGGATAGCCAATCCTGGCAACGGGTGCCTGCATGGAACAGCCCTGTCTGCTGCAGCCAGGAGCTTTGGCATCAGCTACCAAGGTCAGCAGGGATCTTGCATGAATGAGCTTTCTCTTGCACCATGAATTTCATCTTACCTCTCCCCCTAGATGATGTCTTCTAAGTTATTCAAGGAAAGAATCAATGTGAAAATGGACAGTAAGTAAAAAAATCCCAAACCAACTAGCCAAACAATAAAACAAATTCTGTACTTCCACGTGCTTTTAAAGTTCTCTGTGTATACTGTACAATTGTCTGAGTATTTCAGCTTCTATGAAAATGCCTTATTTTCTTGATATGTGAAGCAAAATAGCGTTGATAATGGGACCGGTTCTTCTTAATCAATCTTAAACTGATTAAGAAGAATTCCTCTGTAGCTGATCTGTCATTTTACCTTGGAGATTTCCATTGAGCTTCTGGATGTTGCAAGACATGACTCTGAAAGAGGGAAGCACCCATACTTAAACTTAGAAGAGTTAGTTAGGATAACTGAACATGGCAATTTTATTTTCAAAAATATTTTTTTTCTTTACCACGAATTAATGACTATGAGACAAGATACATGGTACTTAGAAGAAATGTAGAAATTAACTTAAAAGATCAAATTTGGAAGCATCTGAAGTAGCAAAACCCGTGTCTACCATACATATTTGGCTGAACGCGTACCTTGGAAATGAATGATGCCAGAGCTTACACAGAAAGAAAAATAAAAAGTAACCTGTCCCCATTTGTATCAGGCCTTCTGAAAGGGCCAGAAGCTATTCAACAATAGACAAAAATAGAGAAAAGTGGAAGAAACTGACAATACAAGAGAAAGTGTGCAGAGAAGATACACATTAGCTGGAAATAAATTTGGCTGCACTTCTCAGGTTGTCCAAGCAGCTAATCACAGACTCACTGAGAATCCTACCAGCTTTTCATCCAACTCTAATGTCTAGAAGCAATCCTGAAAAAGTGTGCTCTTGTGGAATTTTAGTTTCAATTGCAAACTTTTCATTAATTGTTTTGCTCCCGCTCTTGGTTTTCATTTATATAATGTCCTCTTGGTCAATAATTGCATATTCCTGTCGCAGTTTTGTGAGGCTGTGCTGCTGAGACGTTTTTTTTAAGCAGCAGTTAGAGTTTTCTGCCAGCCTAAACTATAAACAACGAGCAATTCAAGGCCAAAGTCGCGTCCCGAGAGGTAGTCATAGCGCCTCTGAGAATCACATATGGGAGAAAACAACCCGGAAGCAGCTGCATTTTGCCAGCAGGGCAGGAGGAGGAGGCGGCCCAGGTGCCGGAGAGAAAGATGCCCCTGCAGCCTGTGGAGAAACCCATGGAAAAGGCTGAGACCCCACCTGCAGCCCCTGGAGGGGCTCCATGCAGGATGGAGCAGTTGGAGATACAGAGAAGATGCTGTGCCTCTACATTGGAACAAGCTGCTGCCAGCACTAGTAGCCATGAGGAGAAACAGATGCAGAGATGAGTGAGAGAGAGATTTGCACCAGAACAGGTTTGCTTGGGGGAGGCTGGTGACCCCACAGAGGACTGGGACTGAGAGACATTGTGATTTATGACTGCCCACCATAGCAGTGACCCACGCCAGGGCAGCTGGTGAATAGATAGAGCCCTGGGGAAAGGATTCAATTTGAGAATTTTTTGGAGGACTCTGTCTTGTGGGTGAGACCCCACGATGCAGCAGGGGGAGGGTGTGGAATGAATGGCCCCCCACCCAACCCCCAGCTGAAAAGGAAACCAACTTGCAAGGGACTGACCGAAGCTCCCCGTCTCCCAGTCCCTGCCCCCCTGTGCTGCGATCGGGGGGAAGAAGGGAGTGAAATCATGACTAGAGTGAAGTCTGCTAAAAAGGGAGCAGGGAGGGAGGTTAGAGGTGTCTTAAGATCTGAAAGAGGAAAAACAGCTCATGAAGAAGTAACCCAGAACCTCATTTTTTCCCAGTCCCTGCCCCCCCTGTACTGCAAGCATGAGGGAAGAAGGGAGCAAGGTCATGGCTAAAGTCTTCTTAGAAGGGAGTGGTGGGGGGAAAGTGTTTTAAGATCTGGTTACGTTTGTTTTAAGATCTGGTCATGCTCTCAACTCCGGTTTCTTCACTGTTCTTTGTAGTTGTATTGTAGTGTAATAAAGTAGAGTAGTTTTTCTCCTCTACACTTTGTGTTGAGTCTGTTTTGCCCACGTCATTGACAGAGTGATCTCTCCCTGTCCTTATTTTGACTCCTGAGCTCCTTAATATATAATTTCTCCCCTGTCGAACTAAGACTGACTTTGGTGGGCATCTGGCCTCCAGCCAGGGCTAAACCACAACACTGTCAAAGGCCAGCTTTTTCTCCATATTTGTGGAAAAGCTGTACTTTTTTTCCCTTCTATGTTTTATGAACCAGTTTACATTCCATTGCTCCTATAACCCTCTTTCAGATTGCTTCTTATTGTTCTTTCATCTTCTTTTTTCTGGAAAGTAGAAACCCAAAATGAGGTTTTCAGTATCACATCAATGAATTGGATACTCATTTCTTTTCCTGATTTAATAAAAGACTGGCTTATGTTTTCTTCTCAATGACTTCTCAGTGCCCCATGAATTAGGGGCAAGTAAACAAAATGTCTAAAACATTGTGTCTGTTTCATTCATAGGAGAATTTTTGGGTTAATGCAGTCACTTGCTTTAGCTGGGATACATAAAGCAGCAGAAACTCATTCAAGTAGATCTGTGGAGGACAGGGTACAGATCTGTTTTCCTTAGCACACTGTAAATTATTAAGTCTTCTCAAAGGAGGGTTCACTCTGCTAGAACAGGCAGTGTATATTCTGAGGAGCGTAAGTATAATTTATGACGCGTAAATTAGTCTTACTACACTCCCATTGAGAAAGATATTTGTGAAAGAATTTAAACAACAAACTACTCCAGCCACTGTCAAATTTTAGATGACATAATCCACATTATCTTCATTCTTCTAATGCTATGTAACAGCTGTAAATATCAGCTGCAAAAAAAAACCCCTAACCTAGCCAAAGTTGTGGTCTATTATACGTATAAGAATTAATCTAGCAGTTTAGCTGCATCTCTAGGATATATTTACCAGGAAAAGAATGTTGTAATAGCACTTGTTCGTTTCTAGATCATAGAGAATAAAAGAAAAATAGGAATTATAGTGGGGTATGATCTAGTTGCAGGAGCAGATAATTTTATTTTCTGTCATTTGGATCCACTACTTTGAAAACAGGAGTAGCATTACATAAAGGAGTGTGTTTTCCCTTGACATGGGTGTAAGCGGTCTCAAATGTCTCCACTGCTATTAAGAGAGTGACCCCCACTGGAGTACATTATAGAGTGGCTGTTGATGCTTTGATATGACTAATACTCATGTTTTAACAAACACTGCTTCAGGAAATCATTCTTCTTTCCCCTTACTTTAGTATTTCCAGGACTGTTTTTATTTTTGTAAAGCATTTACTCAAAAATGGAATAAAAGCAGTTCTGGTAAGTGGATGAAGTAAAATCACAAGTGACTGATTAGAAGCCAAAACCAAGAAACTTGGTGATTAGTCCTCTAATAATGCATCAGCCCCAGAAATTAATTATTACTGCAAGATTCACATCTATGTTGTTGTTTTGCCTTGGAAATGGAAGTTTCCACAGAATTATTGCTTATTTCATCTTTCAAAATGTAATATGACCCTGAACATGGTTTCTTTCCCCTCTACTTAATGTAACTGTTCCAGACATTATTTTGCTAAATGTCTCAAATTAAACATTCTCTGTCAATTACAGATGATAGAGATCTGCTAAGATAATGAGTACTACTACAATGCCTGGTTTAATTGCTACATTATAATCTCCAGACCTGAAAAACTCCGGAGACCTCTAATACATAAAATGCCTTTCAGCTGTGCAGGTGTGGAATTCATTACAAGTTGTTTCTCTCTCACACACATACCCCATTACAAACTCTCTTTCCTCTCTTTTTTTAAAGGGGGAGAAGTCCTAAATGCCTTGAAAGTGTGCCAGTGCCTTGGGGTTTTGCAGTAAGTTGGAATACCTTTTGAAGTTAAAGCACAAGGCTGCTTTGAAAGCTCAGCAGAACAGCAGAAAGAAGCAGGAAAGCATGACCAGGAGGCCTGTTCAAAGAACAACCAAATAGTGGCATTTCTGCAAATGTACCACGGCCATATTTTTCTTTAAGGAGAAACAATTGGCTTCAAAATGATTTTTGGCATCTCCCTGAAAGGACACCTGACAGGCAGCAGCTGAGTGGCTTTTTCCTTCTGTGGTTTTTTACCTTAGCAAAGCAGAAACATGCTGGACAAGAATACATTTCTTTGAATATACTTTTCTTCCTGAAAGACAATCCTTTTGTAACAGTTTAGAGTTGGTGACTGTTGTGGTTTAACCCCAACCAGTAACTAAGCACCACACAGCTGTTCTCTCACTCCACACATCCACACATGGTGGGATGGGGAGAGAATTGGAAGAGTAAAAATCAAAAAACCCATGGGTTGAGCTAAAGACAGTTTAATAAGTAAATCAAAAGATGCACATGCAAACAAGGCAAAATAAGGAATTAATTCACCACTTACCATGGGCAGGCAGCTATCCCCAGCAAAGCAGGGCTCCATCATTCCTAACGCTTTCTTGGGAAGACAAACACCATCATTCCAATTATTCCCCCCTCCTCCTTCTTATTCCCCAAGATTTATATGCTGAGCAGGACCTTTTATGGTATGGAATATCCTTTTGGTTAGTTGTGGTCAGCCATCGTAACTGTGTCTCCCCTGAGCTTCTTGGGTATCCCCAGCCTCCTTGCTGGTGTGAGAAGCAGGAAAGGCCCTGGTTCTGTGTAAGCACTGCTCAGCGGTAACAAAAGCATCCCTGTGTTATGAATAATGTTTTCAGCACAAATCTAAAACACAGCCCCATACTAGCTGCTATGAAGAAAATTAACTCTCTCCCAGCCAAAACCAGCATGGTGACTGATTCAATTATTCCAGAGGTTAACTCATCCGTTTGTTCTTGTATCCAAGAGTTTATAAAAGAGTAAGAAAGACATCCAGAGTCACTGTAGAGACCTGAAATGGTGTAGAGTTGTAATATGCAAAGTACAGGCTTTGCTAGGGTCATATTTTAGAATGGGGAGCATGAATGGGAAACGATTCAAAGGTATTTCTTTCTAGTTTCACTGAAAAAGCCATTACAACTAATCCGAATTACATTGCAGCAGACACGTAGGACATCTCAAATCTATCCTTAATCAACCATTTCCATGTACACTTCTCTGTCTTTGTGCCATCACGGGATCTCACTGGGAGCAAAAGAATCTTCAATCATTTTTTACAGATAATTTTCTGACTACTTTCTTGTTACTTTCCCCTGGTGTTCCTCAAGGTTGTTATTGGGACCAGTGCTACTTAGAGTCGTAGAATTACCAAGTACAACGTCTGCTCTTCTTTTAAATGCCTTCAGGGATGGTGACTCAACCACCTTCATGGGCAGCCTGTTCCAATATCTAACAATCCTTTCAGTGAAGAAATTTTTCCTAATATCCAACCTAAGCTTCCCCTGATGCAATTTAAGACCGTTTCCCCTTGTCTTGTCGCTAGCTACCAGGGAGAAGAGACCAACTCCCACCTCACCACAACCACCTTTAGGTAGCTGTAGAGAGCGATGAGGTCTCCCCTCAGTCTCCTTTTCTCTAGACTAAACAGTCCCAGCTCCCTCAGCCACTCGTCATTTGTCTTCCAAACCCTTCATCAGCCTTTTAGCCCTTCTCTGGACACACTCAAGCATTTCAATGTCCTTCTTCTAGTGAGGGGCCCAAAACTGAACACTTAACATCTGTCCTGGTATTTGCTGAGAGAGTTTATTTTCGTTCTGGTAGCTGCTGTGGTATGGTGTTTTTGATTTAGGATGAGAATCATGTTGATAACACACTGATGGTTTTAGTTGTTGCCAAGTAGTCATGGATTTTCAGCTTTTCATATTATCCGGCTAAGGAGAAGGTGGGGGCACCCAGGAAGCTGGGAGAGCACACAGCCAGGATGGCTATTCCATACTGGCCAAAGGGATGTTCCCTGCCATAAGACATCATGCTTCATATATAACTGAAGGGTAGGTGAGGACACATTTTGGCTTGAGTATTATCCAGGCATTGGTTTCAGGTGGTGAGAACTTGTGTTGTGCATCATATATTTTGTTGGTATTATTATTATTATTATTATTGTGGTGGTGGTTATATAACATTCCTTTTCTGTCGTAATAAATTTTCTTTCTCTAAACCCACAGGTTTTATCCTTTTTTTTTTTTTTTTTTTTTGCTTTTTGGTTCTCTTCCGGTAGTACTGGGACAGGAGAGTGAGCAAACAGTTGTAAACTTGTTTCAGCTGTCTGCCAAGTTAAACCACAATAACATCTTTATCAGTGACAGGGACAGTGGCCAAGCTCTGTGGTATAGTTGACATGCTGAAGAGAAGGGGTGTCATCCAGAGGAACTTTGACAGGTATGAGTGGTGAGCCCATGTTAAACTGATGAAGTTCAAGAAGGCTAAGTGCAAGGTCATGCACATGGATTGGTGTAGTCCCAAGCACAACTACAGGCTGTGGGGAGACTCCCTGAGGAGATGGACTTGAGGGTGTTGGTGGACAGGAAGCTCACCATGATGTGGCAATGTATGCTTACATTCTAGACAAGCAAGTGTATCTTGGGCTGCATCAAAAGAAGTGTGACCAGAAGATCAAGTGAGGCAATTCTTTCCTTCTAATCTGCTTTTGTGAGACCACACCTGGAGTACTGTATCCAGCTCTGGGCTTCTCAGTACAAGAAGTATAGGAGGACCAAAAAGTTGATCAGAAGGTTGGAACACCTTTCCTATGATGACAGGCAGAAAGTGGACCTAGTTCATCCTGGAGAAGATTCAAGGGAGACCTTGCAGCCTTTCAGTACCTGAAGGGGGCCTACAGGAAAGCTGCAGAGGGACTCTTTAGAAAGGTGTGTAGTCATAGGACAAGGGTAATGTGTTTAAACTGAAAGATGGTAGATTTATATAAGACATTGGGAAGAAATTATTTTCTGTGGAGGTGATGAAGCACTGGAACAGGTTTCCCAGAAAAGCTGCAAATGCCCCTTCCTTGACAATGTTCAAGGCCAGGTTGGACAGGGCTTTGGGCAACCAGCTGTAGTGGAAGGTGTCCCTATTCATAGTAGGGAGGTTGGAATTAGATGATCTTTGAGGTCTCTTCGGATACAAATCATTGTATGATTTTATGATTATGTGGGAAAAAAAGCACAGAGAGACAAGAAGAGTAGCTGATGTTTCTACCCAGAATCAATATTGCAGTAATTATCCCATAAAATTATGATGTAGAAGGAAAGAGCAGAATGGAAGCCATTATGTAAAGGAACACACAAAATTATATGTCCCCAGTGATGGAGACATACTTTATTCATCTGCGTGTTGTGGGTTTAAGTGACAGGGTCCTGGTGCAGAAACGGGGGCGGCAGGGATGGCTTCTGCAAGAAGCCCTGGAAGATCCCCGAGACCTGACAAAGTAAATAAGAGCTGGGCTCAAGGAAGGACCCACTGCTGACCAAGGCAGAGCCCATCAGTGATGGTCATAGTGCCTCTGAGAATCACAATTAGAAGGAAAAAAAATTAGCAGCTGCTCTTTGCCACCAGAGAAGGGAGTGAGAAGATGTAAGAAACTTACACACTGGCCTGCACATTGCAGCAGGGGATGGGTGTGAGGAATGTACCCACACACACACCCCCGCTAAGAAGGAAAACAACTCATCAGGAACTGACCAAACCCCACATTCCCACATTCCCTGCCCCTCCTTGTACCACAATGCAGGCCTGGAGTGGGGGGGGCGGGGGGGTGTGGTGTGGAAATGGAAAAGGGAGCAAAATCACAACTAAAGCAAAGTCTGCTAAGAATGGAGGGGCAGAGGAGATGGTTTAAGATCTGGTCACGCTTCTCATTACTCAACTCTGGTGTCACTATGTGTGTGTGTGTGTATGTGTACTGTAATAACTGAGTTTTCTTTCCTTCACTCTGTGATGAGTCTTTTTTTTGCCCGTGACGCCAGTTTTGGAATGATATATCTGTGTCCATATCTCGACTCCTAAGCCTCTCAGTATGTATTTTCTCCCCATTCAGTTGAGAAAGGGAGTGATACAGAGACTTTGGTGGGCATCTGGTTTCCAGCCAGGGTCAAACCACCACACTGTGTCTGAAACACCTATGTATGACATCAGACCTAGACCTAAGTTTCAATTTCTTCTGTAACTTTTAAAAAATCCTAGTCCTGCATTGCAAGATCCACTTCTGTACCAAAAGCATGGGGACTGTACTTATGCCACTTGAGGGACTAATGGAACTTCACTTTTTTTGTGTTTGCTTGTTTCACTAGTTTGTTTTAATAAAAAATCATTTTACTGAGAAAAACTTCTGTTTACACATATAATTTACACTAAAACATTTTAAACACTTCAAGGGATCATATGAAGTAACATTTAACTGTAGGTAGCGCAATAATTCTTGTAACTGAACTTATTAATACAAACAGGAAAACAATGGCATGTATGAAAACACTCATCACCCATGCTCACAATACATTAACCTCTAGTGAGAGGAAAGGTTGCTAAACAGTTTATTATGGTGATATTTTAGCTTAGTCTCATACTCGGTGTCACGAGGTGGGGCTTCCTAGTGACAGTGTCTTTCAAGTTCCACTTTCTAAATTATGTAACCAGTGCCAAACCCATTAGTCCCTTCCCAAGTAAAACTATGAGATCAGTGGGAACTTTGTTTAAATAAAGTCTTCAGGATTTGTCCCAACCCCAGTGCAGAACCTGATACAATAATTCAGTTGACCTATCTGTTGAACTTCATGTAAAGTTGTTTTGTGAAAAGTTGACACTGGAAATTTAAAAACTGTAAAAAATCAGCTATTACAGTTCAAATAATCCAGAGTAAAAGAAAAAAAAAATTATTAATTTAAAAGAGCTAAGTCAGCTGTCAATATAATAGGCATTGATTTTAAAACTAAGAAAGTCCTTATTCATCAGATCTTGATACATCACTGACTTCAGGACATGCAATTTATTTCCCCAGTTTTTGGATGGTGGCAGAGGTCACTTCGCTTTCAGGCAACACATTTCCTGAAGATTGCCAAAGATGTGATGGCTGAAGGTCTGAGAGAGGCTGCATTCAATAGGTTCCTGCACATGGGAATGCAAATCATTTTTGGATTGATGTGAATCATTGGAACACAGGAGTAACCTAAAATCTGTACCTAGCTGGTAAGTATAAGATAGATCTGTATCCTGGTCTATCACAAGGATCAGATTCAGACAGCCTACAGAAGCCATCTGTCCCTGAAGCATGAAACAATTGATTGTACCCAACGAACAATCATTAGCTTGCCCAATATAGAAATCTCTATAGCATAATCCAGTAGTTTCATCTTGAAATTGATCTAAAGACTTCTTGATAACATTTGTTCTTCATCTCATGTATTGGAATGTATTAAATATGCAGCATTTGCAAGTTGCATAACATGCTACTTGTAGGTCCAGTTTATTCCAGAAATTACCAAAGTAAGCCTTTAAAGGCAAGAAACCTGTGATTTCCCTGTGATTTCCTTGACCACCCAAAAAGGATTTAAATGATGTATTGAGAAATATAAACAGGTTTTATTCATTGAGATTTCAAGTTCTTTATGGAAAAACAATGGGGAAAGTAACTTTCACTGTCTTAAATACAGGGTTAGAATCTAGACAGCTAAGATCAGCAGATATCTGACAATGCTGGGGACTTTAGAGGACCTGGTTTACTTTTTGTAAAGAAAACTGTAAGAAATCTAGAGATTTGCACACACGAACACTGAATTCAGCCACTCAAGTTCAAATTTCATTTAATTATCCTTGTAGACCCAGCCACAGAGCAAGGCAGCTGAAACAGGCTTTGCTTCATGCAGCTTTTACCTCAGTTATGTTTCTTGTTATAACAGTTAGCAGACACTCCAGAGAGCCCACACTCTGGAAAAGTCATGTAGCCATGGAGTACAACATGCTAACAACAAACTGATATGATTTTTGTTCAAAACATTCCAGTGCTGGCTGCATCCACTGCAGTCTCCATTTTTGATGCCTCTCAACTGCCATCTCACCTGAGTTTGACAAGAGAAATGTACAAACATATACATTTTCCTTCACTTGAATAATTTGGTAAATGTAATCTAACAATGTTTAAGTCACTTTCTGTGTTTTGTAAATTTCAGGTTTTCAACAATACAATAGAGACTTTAGAAGCCAGACCTTCTTAGTATTAAAAAGGATTATGAGAGGTAAAAAAGGAGAAAAGAACACTGCCAAAAAACAAGCGGCTTGTATTAATTTCTTTTTCTCCCAAATGTTTGTTCCTTTTATACTTTGAAAAGAAGCATAGGTAAATAAATGTGTTTGGAGGCTGTGAAGGGCTTATACAGGTGTCTTTTTTCAAACTAAGAATCGAGTGGAAGCTTCATTTTAACACAAAAGCAATGTAGGTCACTGATCTAATGAAAATACTGATTAACAGTAAGTAGATAGGTAGAGGATATTTGCCTCATTAAGAGGACAAATATGTGTCTACTTCACAAATTTCTCAGTACATTTGACACCAACAGGAAACCTTTTCACTGTTCAGAGAAAGGCATGAAACTAGATGAACAAATCTCCTGATCTGTTTTCTACAGATGGACCTATCACCTGGAGCTGTAACATGCCCACACTGGATGGAGCAGGTGGAGACATAGAGGAGGTGCTGTGACTCATATTGAAGCAAGCCCCTGCCACACTTGCAGCCCATGCAGAGAGACAGAGACACAGAGATGAGCAAGAGAGACATTTGTGCTGGAACAAGTTTGCTGAGGGGAGGCTTGTAACCCCGTGGAAGACTGGGACTGAGAAATACTGTGATTTATGACTGACCACCATAGCAGTAACCCACACCAGGGCAGCTGGTGAAGAGCTGAAGCCCTGTGGGAAAGGACTCACATTGGAGAAGTTTGTGAAGGACTGTCTCCTGTGGGTGGGACCCCACAGTGCAGCAGGGGGAGTGTGTGGAATGAATGCCCCCCCCCAAGCCAAGAAGGAAACCAACTTGCAAGGAACTGACCAAAGCCCCCATTTTCCCATTCCCTGCCCCTCCCTGTGCCACAATGGGGGGGAAGAAGGGAACGAAGTCATGACTAAAGTGAAGTCTGCTAAGAATGGAGGGTTGGGGTGGAAGGTGTTACCAAGAACCCCATTTCCCCAGTCCCTGCCCCCCCATGCCAAAATGGGGGGGAAGAAGGGAGCAAAATCCTGACTAAAGTCGTCTACGAAGGGAGGGGTGGGGGGAAAGTGCTTTAAGATCTGGTCACATTGTTTTACGATCTGGTTGTGCTTCTCATTACCCAACTGGTTTCTCTCTGTGTGCAGCGTAATGTAATAATTAGATAGTTTTCTTTCCTTCATTCTGTGTTGAGTTTGTTTTGCCTATGTCATTGATTACAGGATGATCTCTCCCTGTCCTTATCTTGACTCCTGAGCCTCTCAATATATATTTTCTACCTGTCCAACTAAAAAGGGGAGTGACAGATTGACTTTGGTGGGTATCTGGCCACCAGCCAGGGCTAAACCACCACACAGGCTCATGCACTTCGCAGTTTGTAAATACAGTCATGACAGCTGTTGTTACATTTCACCAATTATTTGCTGCCTTCCATGAAGGTGTTAGATTCTCAGCATTGAAGACTTACCCCTCCTGTTTTCCTCAAGTCCATTTAAACATTTAAAATTAAATTTTGCAAGTTATTTATTAACTGCAAAATTTACTTTAATATAGTGCTTGCTCATCATTACACACCGTTCAAATCCAGGTCAGGCATTCTGTCAGTGAAAAGAAAACATGTGAGCCAAAAAAGGGCAGTTTTGTGGATTTGTGGAGGTCATTGTTGTCACTCCAATAGGAGTTTTATAAAATGGGAAGGGGAAGGGTGGTAGGATTGAGAAAGAGGATGAGAACAAAACCAGAGACACCTAGGGAAGTACAGAAAAGGCATGACACGACCACTCCAAAACTAAACATAGGGAGCTAATTTGCTGTATGATTTTTTTAACTGCCAGTTCAGAAAACCAGCTGTGATTTCAACAGTGCTTCTTCCAAACTGACTGAGGTACCCTCATAATAGTATCAGAGGTAAAAAGGAAATCCTAGAAGAATTTGTGGAGGTTTTTTAATTTCTTGGAACCATTTAGACTTTCTGTTCCCTCTCTTGCCCTTTCATTTTAACCTCATAAACTCATGTAAATCTATTTCATGGACCTTTATTATAACTGCTAGTGGCAAAGTATGAAGTGATTTGGTGGCCTTTGAATGCCAAGACTTTTTCAAGATCACACAGAGGTGACATTGTTCCCTGTTCAGCTCAAACTATATTGTTGGTGTTTGTGTTGAGCAAAAAGTGTTTGAGCAAAAGACCTACTTTTGATCATGGATTACATGTTCAGAGAACCAGTAAATGAACTTATAACCAAGCATACTGAGCTCAGTGAATGATATAGTGATCATCTCATTTTCAATTCTTGCTTTTATTTGTTTAGTAGCAATAAAACCTTCATTCTATAATAATGTCTTGTCATGCCAAGACATCTCTCTTTCTGCATTAGCATCTTCAGCTTTGGGAATGGTGTTATTAGTTAATTGAGATAATAAAATTGGCAGAAAGAGAAAGCACAAAATTATATGGTGTGTCTTTGAACAATATCATCTATTTCTCTGTAAGGAGGAACAGTTATAAAACCAGATGATGCATATACTTAATAATAAAATTACTAACAAAAATATAATGCATAGAATAACAGAATAATAACAGTGCAATGCACAGGATACCAGGCACAGTAAACTGCTGATAATCTGTAAATCTTTTTCTATTCTGTAGTAGCATAAACTGTGTACACCATCATATCACTTGAGGCCAGCATCATCAGCACTGTTTAGCAGCATATTTTCTTTAAGAATAATCTATAGACTTACTCTGGCTCCTGAGAAGCCTTCAGGGAGTTCCTTGGAGAAAGGACTGGACTCTGTCATATTTAAATACAATACCACTGTGTATAGCCAAGGCAGTTACCTTAGTTGTGACTGAAAGGGAACTTAACACCTTTTCTTCACTTCATTCCTGTCCAGCTGTGACCTGGGCTCTGATGCCCGTTTGACTTCACAGTAACACACTACCCTAAACAGCAAGAAACTTCCTCCCTGCCATGATTTTTATGTTAGCTATTAGGTCACTTTTGCTATAACTTGGTAAGTATTTTGATTCTCAAATCGCTGGATATGCAGGTTCACCGTGTAAGTCCAACTGGCTGCTCAGAATTCCCAGAAAGACTTAACATTTTCACTGGTCTGCAAATATAAAGCCACATTCACATTTAGCATGCTCAAATTGCTGTGTGACTAATAAGCTGCCCAGGCAACATTTCTGAAAGTCCTGTAAAGACTGTCTAGTTAGACGTCTCCAGCAAGACCAAACATTCAGGCATGATCACCTAAGAAGCCTAAAGCAAACACAACCTACAGGAAAAGCAGGTGTGCACATATTAATGGAACTCCACTCTCAGATAAATGGTATGAACAACAGGCCAGGTCTTTCTTAATCTCTCCTGTCGGAGTACTTCCATTTTGCACAAATATTTATTAGAGTGGGTAGTTAAACTGACAGCTCCCATCTGTCAGGTGAACTCACTAATAACAAGAGTATGGAATCAATCATTCTCCCTTCCTCTATCTCTCCTTAGTTTAATGGATATTTATTCCTGCAACCAGAAAGAACTATGATGGGATCAAGAAAATGGCACTTCTGGCTCATGGTCAACTTAGTGTCCACCTGGAAGACTGCCAGGTCCTTTTTTGCCAAATTACTTTCGAACTGGGTGGCCTCTAGCATGTACTGGTGCAAGGGGTTTTTCCTCCCCAGGTACAGAACTTTGCACTTCTCCTTGTTGATCTGCATGAGGTTGCTGTCAGTCAACTTCTCTAACCTGTCCAGGTCCCTCTGGATAGCAACAGAACCCTCTGGTGGATCAGGGTTTTTGTCATCAGAAAACTTGATGAGGTTACACTATGCCTCATCGTCTGTCTTTCCATTTGCAAATACAGCAAACATAGTCAAGTCTTACGGCTTACATCAAATGCCTGACCTCAGCAGAAGTGTTAGTAGTATCCCCAGGTCCTCCCCCGGATGGAGCTCTCACTTGACAGATCCATGGCTGCAACAATACATCCCTGACTCTCTTCTGTGTTTCTTAATGCAAAAATATGGCCTCTGAGAAGATTTCACTGAACTCTAGTAGTTTTTCATTTCTAGCAATTTTTCATTCTGGAGTCTTACATGGTCTCTTACATATAATAGTGTCTCCATTACTATCCAGATAACTTAAAATATAAGCATATATATTGCTCCATTTCATATGCCTCATCCTTATTTCCACAATTTTGTTTCTCATTAGCAATTCCAAATAGTTCCTTTGACATTAACCCTGCACTACTAAACGCTTCCTACTTGCCTGAGCACAAGACACAAGGGAAGCAACTTCTATAGGTGCTATGTAGGTCAAAAAGATTTTATAGGTTCCTGGGGAACATTGAGAGCTGGACACAATTAGAACAGTTTGAGTCCTAATTTTAGAACAGGCATTGGACAGATCTATACTTACAGTAACTTGGAGGGTTTTTTTAAAAAGCATCATTTTACCTCTGTGATCAGTAGTATGAAGCAGAGTAGAGATGACCCCAAAGATATGCTCCTTTTCCCCCTTGTTCATGATCTAGAGAACAATCTTCAGTAGTCTGTTACAGGTCTGAGATAGACTAAACATACGCTAGTACAAAACAGTGTAATGTTATGATGCCTAGTTAAATCATGACATATTATTTTATTTTAACTGTAACTATAACAAAAGTTTAGCCTGCCCAAAATAGTTGGATAGGTCCAGTTTTGATAAAAAAAATTTAAAAAAGAAAATAATTTTGACATATGACTACAGAACAGAAAAGGGGAATAGTTATTCTGCATTATATATGATTTTAGCTCATTTTTTCTTTTATAAAAATAGCTTGTTTCACATTTCTTGCTCCCAAAATATACAGCTCATGCCTTGATTTAAAAATGCTACCAATGGGAAGTAATTCATGTTCTGTGTTTATATAGGAATAACAAATCAAAACCAGGCAAGGGTTTCAACTTCAAAAGCCTGGTTTTGCTGTTGTATAACTGCTCAACTTCTGAAATACTGAAGCTTTACTAGCCTGTGGTTTGTACTTATATTTAGAAGAGTTATCAGGTTCAGATCCTCTGTCAAAGTGCTGCCTGGCATTCCCATCACACAATTGTTCTTTCTACCTGTTTATATTTCTTCTCTTTCCTACCCTCCACAATGACAAAAAGTGTAAACAAGCAATCTAAAAACTTTCCCCTACTGTATACATGCTGAGAAAAGCTATAACTGAAAAAAAGGAATTAAAACTGTACATGTCTGATTAATAGTAATGCAGTAAAAAGAATTATTAGGATTTTCTTCGCCTTTTTTTTTCTATTAAAATTTGCATGTATTCATTTTTTATGTTTCCCTTTAATAGGGCTAGTGAAAGCTGTGTGGAAAATGCAGATTCAAAGAACTGACAAGCTTTACATAAAATTTTAAAGTGAAATTCAAAGCTTTTGTTAGAAGATTCCATGTGTGTAATACTTTAAAATTGCAACTAGATTTACATTATTACACAAAATGTTTGAAAATAATTTGCTCCTTCATTGCTTGCCAAGTGTTGGATTCAGTTCTTTTTGCCAAACTGATGTTTCCACAGTGACTGAAACTGAACCTACACATTCTGACTCCCAGAATTGAACCTCTGTCAGCAAATAAGAAAAGTACAAAAGAAAAAAGTCTGGTGTGGGATAGATATAGAGATGGGGAAGACAGAAATTAATCGGAACACCAAGGACAGAAGGGTCTGGAAGGCAACACCCTTCCCTGAAGTTAAAATGAAACCAAAAATGATGAACATCCCATATTTTTCTTCTGACACAAGTGTCCATGAAACTTACTAAGGATATAATTTGTCATTCTGCTGTAATATCTTGTTTATATAAAAAACATTGTATATAGAAAACATAGTATAAAAACTAGAATTTCTGTCTTCTTCCATTTGTGGAAAACGAGGCACAGAAAAGACATTAGTGCTGGAAAATTAATTCCTGAAACTCAGGAAATGCCTGTAATAACAATACCAAGCAACCCTCAACCCGTTCTTCAGCTCACCTTTCTTTAGATAGAGTAGGGCAAATTCTTTGTTTTCTAGACTGTCTTTTTCTTCAACATAGACTCTCATATTTTTGCTCTCTTTCCTCTTACTACACATTTCTTATTTTTGGGGGATATTCCATTAACATTGTCCCAGAAAAGGTCAGTAAAGACTACCAGTGCTTTATAATTTACACTTCTGGACTGATACAACAGGTCAAACCACAAGGGAGAGAAGCATCCTGAAAGGAGAGAGAAAACTTCTATTTTCAGACACAGAACAATACCACCATTTTAGGAGACAGGTACCTAAAAGGAAAATATAACGGGGCCAGCTTTCCATTTAAGTAACAGTACTCCTGGCTATCCACATTCCTGAATGTGCAGGAACAACCCACTCCTTGCCTATTTTCAGAGGCTGTCACACCAGAGACAGCTGCTTAGGTAACAGACATCTGGGGTATTCCTACATGGTACAGTGCAGTGTTTATTTGCAAGCGCATGAATGGAATTAAACACTGGCAGAAGTACATCCACAGCTGTAGCATGCTCATCTCAGGACACACCACCTGAGCATCTGTGGTGGGGGTCTTTAGCCTGGGTGCAGCTCTGAGCTGGCATGGCTGTATTGATTTCTGAATATGAAGGAAGTGGCGGTTAATAGGACTTTCAGCTAATTATCCTAACAAATTCAATCCCGTGAATGCTAAAAAAGACTTCACTGGACCTTAAATTATTAGGAATAAACTTGAAGTAGGTGTCTTCTCTGCAGAAAGTGCTTTGTACTTATTTGAATGGAAGGTAAGGAATCATAGACCCACTTATGTCAATGAACTCAGTGAATGGGCCTCTCAATACCTGTACTAAATGATACACTCTCCTCATGTAATGTGTTCAGTTGGCCAGGAGGAACAGATTTTTTACATTTTCATTCATTTCATTCAGCCTGTCTACATTTGCACCTCTTCATATTTTTCACTGTTTTACTACCACACTGACAAAACACCTTCTGTCACTTTGAGCAGGAAAACATTTCTATTTTTGTTTAAATATGAATGCACTTAATAAACTCAAGCCTGCTTCATATAGTGACCCTGAACATTCATCTCTGAAGAGTCAGTTACTTTACTGTTTTTCAGCCATCAGGGTTTGGTCATGGAAACAAAGGTGAAAGATGGGGTATGAAATGCATGTGAAAATTTAATGGAGGGTAGAAATGTCAGAGTCACTTTTTTTTTTACTTTTTTTTCTTGTTTTCTTTCTTTTTTTAATGTGGACCATTTCCTGATGTGGTGCCAGCTACATAGCTTGCTCTCATATGGTTGAATTTATAAATCTAATTTAGAAATGGACCCTGTTGGTCTCCCATTTGCTGTGTTTTTGTAATGCTGTCATCCATCAGGATTGACTCTTGGTGGCATTTATATTGCTATAAAGTAGGGATCGGCAAAGTCCATTTTTTAAATTAGTTTTGTCATCTAAACTTATAATTCTGATGTGAGCATCTCATCCAAAGATGCCTAATTTTATCAATTTCATTCAATGCTCTCATCAGAGTTTTACACAGACCAGTAAATTTGGCAGAGAGATTAGCCCAACTATAATTGAAATATATTGCATTTCCTTCATTCAATGGGATTCAAAATGAGAAACATTTGGCTGTATCAAAGAAGTCAATGAGAAAGCAAAAACTTTAAAATGAAAGACTCTTTTCTACTTTTACACAGGAGACTTAAAGAAGAAAATAGCATGTGAAAAGGTTGGGAAGCATTAGGTTTAGCCCTGCACATGCCAGGTTCATTTGGTTTATGTTTTCCTTAGAAGAATAAGTGGTGTTAAATCACCTATTTCACAGAAAAAAAAAATCCAACATCTGTTAACATAACTTCTCTAAATATGAGATAATTACATATTTTTTTTTTAGCAGGGCTTCACAGCAAAAGATGTGTGTTAATATATCTTCAAATGTTTCCATTCTTTGAGTTTTTCTGTTTCTGCAGTCAAGTCATATCATTATGATTGTGTTGTTTAATTAGCAAATTGGCTGTCTATCACAGTATTTCAAGACAGGTATTTTATTTGGCTGATAACAGTTACTTTATTTGGCTAGTTAGTTTGGCTTGCTTCTATCAGATTGTACATTACTGTTATCATTACTCTTGGGTTTTATTCTGCATAGTTACCTCCAGTTCCTATATGGAAGATTCATATTTGGTGAGGTTATACCTCCAGGGATATTTTACTAATATCTTTTCTCATAGCTTTTTTCCTAAAGCTAGATATAAAAAATTAATAATTTAATAAGAATTGTGTAGATGCCCTAAGAAAAACAGGTGGATTTACAGTTAATATCTGATGTTGCTATGCATGCATGGTTGACCTGTTTAATTTTAGGAGTAATTTGATTTCAGCTTTCCTTAAAATGATTGTAAAAGATATTTGGCTTTACGAGGTCTTGATTTTTTAAAAAATCAATTCTACATAAATAACTAAAATCTTCTTTAAAGATTTTAAAGTCTCTCTGAGACTGAGAGCCTTTAACAGCAGATGTTCACACAACATTTTGCTTAGGATCTCCTAGTATGTAGATAAATGCTTGCTTTCAGGAACATACATATTGTCTGGAGAATCTCCATGTTAATGTCACTACATCTTGTAGTCACACACATTTTCCTACAAGATGAAATTAATACAGGAATTTGTTATTGTGTTGGGTCTGGTTGGGATAGAGTTATGCTATAGTAACTGTCCAGGCTAACACACCATTTACGTACTAATACTCATTTACATCCACTTAATTAGGATAATTAATTAAATCAGAAAATTTCAGTATTAAATTATAAACCTTTTCTACATATTGTCTTAACCATGCTAGGTAATGGGTATAATTTTTTATTAAACTCAATCCAGATTGAACCTATGTCATCATTTCTTTCGGACTAAGGATAAGGCAGTTATTAGGGGAGGATTATGTACAACAGTAAATGTCCTTAGCATGAGTTTCCTTTCCAAGTGGATCCCTCAGAGTGTATCTGCTCTATGTACCTCTTCTAAAATTTTATGTGTCACCAAATTAGCTTTTATCAGTCCCGAAAATGTGACTACTTAAAGAAATGTTCCCAGAAATTGCAATGTAAAAAATGAAAATAACAAGCACGTAAATGCACAGAGGTTACAGTGATACTGGGTCAAATTTGCCACCGATGCAACCTCAGTAGAGTCAGTAGAATCAAGACAATGCCACACTTAAGTATTCTTTACTGGAATACTCAAGTCCAGGCAAACAACCTTCAACTGGTTCTTATTCAGGGAAGATACTTTTTAAACCACTCCAAGACCTTCATTAGGTCTAGAAAGTTTTGAGGACTTCTACATCTCTATGAAGCTATGGAATCTTAAATTTATGGTAGTTCTTAGAGTACTTGATGTTATTGCTCTGACAGCTGAAGGGGTTTTAATGTGGGAGAAGTAATTGAAAGTATATTGACTGAAAGACAAGTATGTAAGAAGTCATACACGACTGCAATCATAGTGATGGATTATGTATCCCTACACAGAATTGGACTGCAAGGAAAAAAACCTAAATAATGCCCACATGGTGTACCTCATTCTTACATGTAAATCCTACTTTTGGAACATCTCCTGTCTTTTCTAAACCTTGACTACATCCATGCACTCAACATATATTCCTATTTATACGTATCTAGGAAAAGTGGCTTGTCATGTGATTTGCAATTCAAATGCTAAAGATAAATTAATAGGAGACTTCAAAATGAGAGATAATGAGACAATTTTGCATGTAGGTGTATGGATAATTTTAAGTATATCCAGTATAGAAAATCATGTCCCATGTAATGAATCATACATTATCTTCTCAACAAAACAAGGTTTCTCAGGAGGAAAGGTGACTTTAATACAAGCAAATATGAAGATAAAATAGATAGAACTTTTCAGAATAATGATCTGTTGACTTTTTTTTTTCTTAATATGGCTTAAGGAAAAGCCAAAAAGATCAGATGAATGGGAAATTGACAATAGTGGGAGATGTCCATTCAGCTATAACCCAAATTTTAATTAATCCAAGATTTACGCCAAGCACCTAGCTTGTGATATGACCCCTGGAAATATCTACAGCTGTTGCTGCAATCAAGAACATGTTCACTATTTGCTAAGTCTCCACAGGAAAAAATAAAAAGGAGATAAATCATAGTTATGGCTACAACAAGGACGTCTTGGAAATATGACCTGGGAAACTAGTAACCACATCTATATGTGCATGCGGCAACACACACACACATATTTCCATTGAATTGCAGTAAATACTAAGACTGGTGCTAGCTATAGTGCTTTATTTGGGGAGCCATAATTTCCAGATTATTAACCTAATCATTTAAAAAGAACTTTTCACAGCATTGATCCCATTTAAATTTAAGATGGAAACATTCAGAAGAGGAAAAGCTCTATTAGCTGCACAATGTGAAGCAAATGGGAACACAGAATGCAGCTGTTAAAATCAGAAAGAAAGTTGAACTTTCTATGGGTATTAGTTAGGCCATAAGTATCAAGAAAAGCAGCAGTTTACTTCGTGGTCTTCCTTGCCAATACACGCAGCATGATCTAAGATTGAAGTCAATGTCTATATTTAATGAAATGGCATAGAAATCAGCTGAAGATGCACAACATTAAAATTATTCTGAGGATGTATGCTAAAATATGTCATTTCAGAAAAATAGGGTCAAGTCCTCATACCCTATCTTAGAGATCTAATTGCATTAAAGTAGCAGAACTCCTACAGAATAAACCAGTACATGACATACATCCATACGCATAAGTACAATAGTGGATATATATCATATATTAACAGTATAAATGTAAAAGGAAGCATAAAGTCTATGTAATAAGCTTGATTTTTATACTTACTAGTCTTTAAATAACTGATTTTGTATTTTAATGTTTTGTGCAATTGTATTGTATCTTGCTGGGTTGGAGTTAATTTTCTTTGTAGCATCCCATGTGACACTGCATTTTGAACTGTAACCCGAGCAGTTTGGTAACAAACCAGTATTGTAGCTGCTGTTGAACTGTGCTTGTACAGAATCAAGGCCTTCTCTGTTTTTCAAGCTGCCCCTCAAGAGTAGGCTTGGAGGAGATACAGCTGAGACAGCTCACTTGAACTGACCAAAGAACTATTCTGTACTGTATGACAGGGGACTATAATAAAAAGCTCAGGAAAAGCAGAATGAAGTAGCGACATTTGTGGTTATGACATTTGTCTCCCCAAGAAAATGGCACCTGGACTGAGGCCCTGCGTTCCTGGACGTGCCTAAATGCCTGCCTGATGAAGGGGAGTGTGGCATTAACATCTTTTGCTTGCAGAGTTTTGCTTTATTTTATCTCAAGCCATGAGTTTCTCTCACTTTTGTTCTTTCGATCACCTCCCTCATCTGAGTGGGGGGGATGGGCAACTGACTGGATGAGGCCTTAGCTATTGGCCAAGGTCAGCTCACTGCAATGATTTAGCCTATTTGTTTAAATATAATGCATGAAAGTAGGGACTCCACAAAATAAGCTACTTTGTCCTATCTCCACTATTTCTGAGCTGGATAAGGAAAAGCCTTCACATGCTACATCATCATAAATTAGAGCAGATGTGCTCATGCATGAGAAGCTAGAGCCACTCTGTTTAAGCTTGTAGCACACTCAAGTTTCCATATATGTATGTTAGGATGTACACATGGGAAAATTTGTCATGTCAATATGTTCCCGAGTGACACTGAAAATATAATCAACTTCACCTTTCAACCTCAAGTTTTGTGTTTTACTACTAGTTTCCTATTTTAAACTTAATAAAATAAATTTTAACAGAATATTATCAATTCATCTCACTCCCAATCTACTGAGATAGTTTACTCAGATTCATCTCTATATGTACAGGACAACAGTAAATATGCATAAAATAGTTCTTTGAATATACAGAGAGAAAAAACATATTTTGTTTTCTGTTCTACAAGTTTCAACAAGAGTCTGAAACTGCAAAACTTATAAAGTCATAACTTAGTTGATTTTTAAAAACAAGGAATCACATTTCCTTAATTATCTTCATTCAGGTTTTAAATGTGTCTATCCTAGGAAGGAATAGAAACACTCTAGTTCAGATTTTTTTTTCAGAAGCAGTTTTGAATTATCTAAGAACATATTTTAAATTGTAATGATATTCAAATCACTGTAATATTTTTTTTAAGGTTAATGGCCTGAAATGAAGGAAAGAAAACATAGGACAAATGTGAAATGCAATATCAATTATATAAAACAGGCCAGAAATATTTTGAAAGAACCAGGAATTATGAATGTGGATGATTACCACTTTAGAATAGTGAAAGGAATGTAGAAATATGAATATTTAACATATTTTTTTAATGATCTGAGTAAATCAGAAAGCAGGTATCCTAGTGAAATCTGCATGATGAGTCTAAATAGCGAGTGTTATAAATGTTTCTGTGGAGAGCAATGAGATATAAAAATCTGACAAGAATAGAAAAGTGAATTAAAAGAACAAAATAAGATTCAATTTGAAAAGATGCTGGAAAGTATGTCTACAAAAAAAAAAAAAAAAGTAAACCTAAAAACCTGATAAAAGCAAGCAGACAGGAACAGAAAAACACACAGCAATAGAGTCAGTAAAGACCTGAGGGTGATAACAGACAGAAATTTAGACATGATTTTACATAATATTGTAATGAAAGGACTAAAGGATTTCTGGGATGCTCTGTAGAGGCAATGCAATAACAGGTCTTATCTATACTTATCCATTATGACCACATGTAGGATATTAAGTTCATTTCTTCAAAACTCACTATGAGGAAGACATTAACAGGAGCTCAGAGGGCAGACTAAAAGGAATAGAAGGCTGAAAGGGTGGTCTATAAGAAGACTGAAGGAACTAAACAAATGTACATAACAAGACCGGGTGATAGCCAGAACATCATAGAAGTCTGCACATACTGAAAGAGTATGGAATCTTGAAGAGAATTACTTGAAGGCATGTTAGAGGTATAGATAGTTCACCACATGAAAACTCAAACCAGAGTATTTCTGTTAGCTAAAACTTTTTATATAGTACTCTGTGGAAGAGTATCTGAAGTACAGAAGGGGAAAGACATCTTTTAAAATATCCAAAATTCAATTAGAGAAGAATTATCCAATTGCCAGATTATCCAATGTCTTTTTCTTCAAAGGTTCTCATAGCTTATTCAATGTCTCTTTCTAAGGCTGAAATGCCATCAGTCATCCTCTGCATTTCTGTTATACAACACATGGAGCATTTTATTTGATTCCTTATACAATGAGTCTTGAAAAGCTTCACAGTTTTCACTGTTCTTTTGTCTGTACCCTTGCTTTTGCAACTACTATTACTAGAACCCCCTGCAAATTAGGAAAAGCAGTTCCCATGGTTTGAACTGCTTAATGGAATTAGGAATTAGAAATGAAAAGGATATGAACGCTAGAACAGTGAAGTGACTTTACAGCAGGCTTTTGTTTTGGGTTTTTTTTTTTTTTAATCTTCACAGTGTTTTTAAAAAAAAAAGTTTAATAGAACTATTTCTTTCTTCATTGTATCATCACTCACTAGATACATAAAATATATTATTAGCATAAAATATTTTACTTTCTTTATACTAATGCCGGGCCTCTCTCACTAACTTTGAGAAGTGTCCTTAAGGTAAGTGTAAAATGGCCTTACTGTGACAAAAAGCAAGCTCACAAAAATAGGAACCAACAAGCAAAAATTATTTTCAAGTAAGTAAAATATTGCAAGTCATACTGTCATTTCAAGAGTAAGCAGAAAGAGTAAAATAGGTCGAAGGAGCCATTCAACCTAACAAGTTATGAATGGATAAACCCTATTACCAAACTTGAAAACCTTGTATCCAACTTCTTTGTCATAATCTTTGCTAATTTTTTGGTTTAGTTTTAATAATTTTGGGTGGAAACATTAGTAAAGCACAATTTTATCATGTACTGTAACCACAAGTGCCACAATAGATTAGACATTTTCCTTTCAAAGTACAAGTTTACTCAGCTTCAGTTGTTCCACTTTGGTATGCCTCACTTCCAAGCTGAAAAATGCAAGATGCCCCCGCTCCAGGTCAAAGGATCTTTGTTGTCCACATTGAACATCCACTGTTAGCCCTTCCTACACCCTTTCAATAGGTACAGGATGATTTTTCCATTTGAGAAGAGACACTGCCAGCAGTTTGAAAACGACTTAAAAACACACAGGGATTCCCTAATGGATAGAGCATAGAACAGGTGACTAGGAGTAGAGAAAAACAACACTGAGCAGTAATATCCCTACTAAGAAACCACCTGATGAGTATTTCCTGGCCTGGCAGCCATGAGACAGATAAGGGAAGGACAGCAACAACTTTACTCCTTGTGACAGTGTTGCAGAGTTGCCATCTTCCAATTTCCTGGGTTTTTTTACCCTGTTATTTTATATCATTTGACAGGAGTGCTTTTCTTTATGAATCCTTGGGCTGCCAACTACCCCTATCTGAACAATCTTAGCTCTGCTGTGATGTTTCCTGTTTTATCGTACATGGCCCTACTCTGTGCACTTCCTCACAGCTTGGCAATTTCCTCAGCAGCCTGAGCCAAGGTTACACAGCTGAGCCACGTCAAAACTCACCTTCAATGACAGACAGCCAAAGCCCTAGCAGGGAGGTTAATGTACCCTGTTGCTTCTACAAAATGGGCTTAGCCTATAACACACACAACTCATGAGGATTCTCACCTCATAATTCTTTCCACAGCTTGCTTTTGGACTCATCTTAAAAGGTGTTCCTAAAGATTGCTGCTATTTTCTGAAGTCGCCTCTGTTGTCTATATATATTGTTTTTAAAGTAATCAGTGATAATATCTGGGGTGGGGGGCAGAGTGTAACAGCATAGCTGACTTGCTTCAGCCTGATTGTATCCTTTCTGCTCTTTTTCAACCAGAGTGCTTAGACCCAAAGCTCTGTGTTTGACTGAAACTTGGTAATTGTTTGTCATCAACTCGTTTGAAAGCTATAATTGTTTCTAACAAGACCAAAAATACACATGCAGAAAATACACCACAATCCATAAGAGATACATAAATAACAATTCAGAAAACATTCTGGCAATGACTGATCACTTTTCCCATCCTTTCCCATCACAATATGTTCATGATCTCTCCAAATATACTTATGTGCAATTTACAATGCAGGTCATTAGAAACAGCTATTTCCAAGTATTTAAAGGAACAGAGTAAGAAGAAAACCTCTGGCAGTATCCTATATGGAATACCACCCCTAGGAACACAAAACCCCCTGAGGACACATGGTATATGGCTTCTACGGTCCTGGGACATAAAAGTGACTCATTTAAGTTCTATGGGCTCAGTGTTGGGTCTAGTCCTGTTTAGTATCTTCACTGACGACCTTGATGAGGGAATAGCATCCACCCTCAGCAAGTACCCGATGATACAAAGCTGGGAGGAGTGGCTGACACGCAGGAACACTGCGCTGCCATCCAGAGAGACCTGGACAGGCTGGAAAGCTGGGCAGGGAGAAAACAGATGAGGTTCAATAAAAGCAAGTGTAGAGTCTTGCATCTGGGAAGGAATAATTGCTTGAATCAGTACAGGCTGGGGGATGACCTGCTGGAGAAGAGCTCAGTGGAGAAGGACCTGGGGGTCCTGGTTGATGACAGGTTGGCCATGAGGCAGCAGTGTGCCCTGGTGGCTAAGAGAGCCAATGGGATCCTGGGGTGCATCAAGAGGAGTGTGGCCAGCAGGTCAAAGGAGGTGACCCTCCCCCTCTACTCTGCCCTGGTCAGGCCCCACCTGGAGTATTGTGTCCAGTTCTGGGCTCCCTGGTATGAAAAAGACAGGGATCTCCTGGAGATAGTCCAGAGGAGGGCTACAAAGATGATTAAGGGCCTGGAGCATCTCCCCTATGAGGAAAGGCTGAGTGAGCTGGGACTGTTCAGTCTTGAGAAAAGAAGACTAAGGGGGGACCTTATTAATTTTTATAATTATCTGAAGCAGGGGATGCAGGGGGAATCAGCCAGCCCCTTTTCAGTGGTCTGTGGGGATAGGACAAGGGGCAATGGCTGCAAGTTGGAACATAGGAAGTTCCACACCAACATGCAGAAGAACTTTTACCCAGTGAGGGTGACAGAGCCCTGGGACAGGCTGCCCATGGAGGTGGTGGAGTCTCCTTCTCTGGAGATATTCAAGAGCCATCTGGATGCCTATCTGAGCAATATGAGCTAGCGAGCCCACTTTGGCAGGAGGTTTGGATCTGATGATCTCTTGAGGTCCCTTCCAACCCCTATGATTCTATGATTCTGTGTGCCATAGTGTTTGTTGATCATTAGTGATATTCTTTCGCTATTCCATCTGCCAATATTTTGTGCTGAAGAGAATGTTCTTTTGCAGTTGGAAAATCCAAAACCATAAGAAGAAAAAAGCAGGTTTAACACCTTGGATTCAGATTAATACATTAGTGAAACAAAAGGACTTAAGGAGAAAAACGGGTGCAGTATTCACATCTTCATGAACTTTCATACTTCCAATTTTTTCCAACATTCCTGCCTGAATTTCTTTAGCTCCACTCTTGTCTAGGACGAGGGTGCCTACTGTCTTAAATTGTCTCACAAAGAGTGACATAAAATGCAATAGATTGTCTGAAGAGGTCAGTCACAGCTGTTACACAAAATGTCTGGTGAGGATTTTAACTTCTGAAGCAAGAACTTTTTGCTTCTGAAACATATTACAATGTATTTCTACCTACTCTTGGTCTTGTATGTATACATTTGAGACGTTATGGTGTTGTAAATCTGAAAATTTCTATTTGTAATATTGAACTCATGCTACTTATTATCCGATTTTAACAGTGTGAAAGGCTAAAGAAACAGACAAACACAAAAACCCGCAAAATTGCCAAAGCAAACACACATTGACTTGTGTTAATATTTTTTATTATAAAACTTAAATTCTCATATTTTTGCTGGAAACAGCAAAAGGCAGGAGCATAAAAAAATTATAAATTTGGAAGCTTGTAACTGTAATATCGAAATATTGCAATGCTTAGAAACTTAAGAGCAAAAAGTAGTGGATATAAGAAGATTTTTTTTTAACATAAAACATATATACAAAATAAAGTTAAGGAAGTCATTCAGCTTTTATAACAAAAAAAAAGAAAAAAAACAAAACAAAACAAAACAAAACCCTCACCCTACAATATCGATATCACTTCTATCTTTCTTGTCATTCAGTTCCACCACGTTCAACTTATGGCATAGTTTAATCTACTTTTTTAATAAAAATAAAAAGAAAGCATTCAAGCAATTTTACTTCTTAGGTCTACAATTTTTTTTTATATGTAAGTGATCCTGAGATAAAGGCGTTACATGATTTTGGGGATTTTTGTTTGTGTGGTTAGGTTGGTTTGGGGGGGGGGGGGGTGCGTTGAGGGGGTGATAATATTGTTATAGTTCTTTTTTTTTAATTTATTTTTTATTTTTAGATTTATGAGGTTTCTTTATTGATTGAATTTCAGAATATCATGTCAGATCATGTATAACTTGCAGGGCTGTCCATTAATCTTAGAAGCTTTATAAGCAAGCAATCTACATACCTGTCAAGAAGACACATCATTTTTCAGTATGATCATACTGTATTTTCTAGACCTTTCAGGTCTCAAAAGTAATGACCATTCAAAAATTGTATGTGCAAGTTCTATTTGAATCACTAATTAAATGCCTATGTAAGAGTCATAAAGTAAACTTACTCTGGAAAGTATTTCACTGTTTTTCATTTAAAAAAATATTCAGAATTTTGGACTGAACAGAGAACTGGTATCACATTCATCAGGGTCATAGCAATGCACCAAAAAAAGTTGTCACAGTGTTATCTTGTTATTTAAATATTCTCACAGGTATGCATTTCTATTTGTTTAGAAAGTTAAATCACTTCAGATATTCGCAAAGCTTTGTTCAAACTTTCTGCACAGGAATTAGTGCATTAAAACATATTTTCTGACTACTCAGAATCACGGAGAAGAGATTATATCTTCTTTTTGTTAATAGTTCACACTAATAATATTCTCCAAAATTTTCTTATTCTAATTATAAAAATAAACTCAAGCACTCACACAGTATGCTATGGGTCATTTTTGCTTGATGAGCTTTGTAGTGATGTTTAATGTAAATGTCTCTACTACAGAAAAAATATTAGAATTTATGGTGGATATTCTGACTGTAAAAGTTACGAACTTTATTTAGTCTATTTTTTCCTTCAGCATTTTTGAACATAAGAAAGCTTTTCATGCCACAGTATTTCTGCCACATGGGAACAAGGGAGAGACAATGTTACTAAATGTTGCAATGCTTGTGAAGCTCTGTCACAGTTTTGCGTAGCTGGGTGCTGAGAGAGAGACCGGGGGCTGCAGAAAATGGCTGCTGGAATGCCCTGCTGTGCCCCAAAAAATGTAAACATCAGGCAATTCAAGGCCAAAGTCATGGCTAGAGATAATCATAGCGCCTCTGAGAATCACACATGGGAGAAAACAATCCAGAAGTAGCTGCATTTTGCCACTGGAGAAGGGAGTGAGAAGATGTAACGAGCTGGGCAGACACCAAGGCCGGAGAGGGGCGGGGGAGGAGGTGGCCCAGGTGCCGGAGAGAAAGATGCCCCTGCAGCCCGTGGAGAAACCCATGGGAAAGGCCGAGACCCCACATGCAGCCCCTGGAGGGGCTCCACGCTGGATGGAGCACATGGAGACATAGAGAAGACGCGGTGACCCTACATTGCAACAAGCCCCTGCCAGCACTTGCAGCCATGAGGAGAATCAGAGACACTGAGATGAGAGAGAAATATTTGTGTTGGAACAGGTTTGCTGGGGGGATGCTTGGAATCCCGTGGAGGACTGGGACTGAGAGACACTGTGATAAAGAGATAAAGCCCTGTGGGAAAGGATTCACGTTGGAGAAGTTCATGGAGGACTGTCTCCTGTGCGTGAGACCCCACGGTGCAGCAGGGGGAGGGTGTGGAATGAATGCCCCCCCACCCACCCCCCAGCCGAGAAGGAAACCAACTTGCAAAGGACTGACCGAAGGCCCCATCTCCCAGTCCCTGCCCCCCTGTTCTGCAATCAGAGGGAAGAAGGGAGTGAAATCATGACTAGAGTGAGGTCTGCTAAGAAGGGAGATGGGGGGAGGTTAGAGATGTTTTAAGATCTGGAAAAGGAAAACAGCTCATGAAGAAGTAACCAAGAAACCCATTTTTTCCCAGTCCCTGCCCCCCTGTACTGCAAACAGGGGGGAAGAAGGGAGCAAGATCATGGCTAAAGGGAAGTCTGCTTAGAATGGAGGGGTGGGGGGAAAGTGTTTTAAGATCTGCTTGCATTTGTTTTAAGATCTGGTCACGCTCCTAACACCGGTTTTACTGTTCTTTGTAGAGTAGTGTATTGTAATAAATTAGGTTTCTCACTTCTTCACTTTGTGTTGAGTCTGTTTTGCCTATGTCATTGCTGACAGAATGATCTCTCCCTGTCCTTATTTTGTCTCCTGAGCCTCTTAATATATATTTTCTCCCCTATCCAACTAAGAAGGGGAGTAATAGTTGACTTTGGTGGGTGTCTGGCCTCCAGCCAGGGCTAAACCACCACAAGCTCCTGTTAAGCTCTTATTTCTGTTTTGTAAGGCCTTAAATACCATTGAAATATGTCCTAAGACCACTTTTGAAAAAAATGTATCTCATCACTCTAAAATGGTCACATTTTGTAAATGTGTTCCTTCTAGCTTTATCATTGTAACCATGATCCATTTTTTCTTATGATGGCAACATAAAAAGTGGTCATAAATAAAAAAATTTCTGTTGAATGGAAATGATCCATTTCATAAGACTGTCCTCTCTTTTGCAGATGCTGGCTTTTCACATAAATTTTGCAACTTGGTTATTGTACTCTCAGTTTGTGTTCCTGCTGATATCTGTGAACATAGTCAACAATTCTGAGTATTTAGAGTCAAAAATAATTTAATAGGTATAAAAAATTTATATTACAGACAAACCTTGTTTCATGACTTCTGACCACAGAACATCAGGTCTTAGTCTTAGTTCCTTCTCATACACACTCTCAAAATCCAAACCCCATTTTCTACAGTCCTACTTTGATTAATACACTAACTACCCATCTACGCAGTCAGATTTTCTAGCCGATTAATGTGCTGTCACACACCATGTACAGCTATCCTATTCACGTAGCTCTGTAGTTTGCTTAGTTAATTTTCTACCATTATTTTCAGACTTGATACAAAATTTCCACGTGAGCCAAAAACCAGTGATTAACTTAACAGAAGGCCATGTGAAATGCTTGCTTGTCTATCTTAGCTGCATATTAGCTGAGGTCTTTCCAGTCTTCTACTTTCAAAAGAAATAAAAGAAAAAGGCATTTGAGTTCCACCTCCAGCCCATTGTTTATTTGGCAACTGCAGGAGCAAAGATCAGCCCACAGTGGAGCAAGTCAAACTGTATTTATTGCTGGGGTCCTATAAACTGAGTCATAATTGGAACTATGAACCTGTGGAGACCCTTGTTAGAATTTAATGGACTGGCAAGGTCAGCATGGCTTTCATAGTGAAAATGAAAGTGCTGTCTAGGAGTTTAATGAGCACAATGACATTTCTGTATGCCCCCAAAAATTCCTGAGAACATCTGGAGCTAGTTTGACTTGTTGCAACATTGATTTTTATTTTTCTTTTTGTTTCACTCCCAAGTTTTTTCTTTCTGAGGGCAAGCTTGTTTGTATATTTCTTAAGTGGGATGATTTCTTAGGAGGAAAGAGAGAGTCTTTTTCTAGAGAAATGGTTTTATAGCTAGCCTCAGTACTTCCCTCTGGAGAAAACTTAAATCCATAGCCACCTTTCAGCTCTCTGTACCATTCATTGGAAGAGAAAGACAATGACCAGCATAATTTGCACAATGTTTAGAGTGATCACAGTGTCACTGTGATGTTACAAAAGTTGGATCATTGCTAGTAATGCTGTTCAAAATAAAGTGACTGTATTTTCCATCATTAAATATCTGTAAATAATATTCCTTTTCCTATCCATTAATAAAAGTTGAGCTCACCAGCCATGCTATAAATCCAGACCAACAAGGCTACAAGCAGATACATTTTTAATAGAATAATAATAAAATATAGTAATGAGGGGAGGAGGGAGAATCTTCTTGCCATCTAGAGTAACTGATTCCCTGGAATGGCTCCTATCTTTATATCTCATTAACCAATCTATTCAGAATCGTTAGGGCTGGAGGGCTAATGAAGACTTCTCTGAGTCTAACAATACCTATTAAATCAGTCGACAAATCTTTAATGTTGTGTAACTTCCAATTAATTTTTTAAGGTCAGTCCCGTCACAGTCCAATCGGGAGTACAACCACTGTGTACAATTCCATGGATAAGAATTTTAAGGTATTAACTCTGCAACTATTTCCCCTTTTGTGGAAAATAAAAAGAGAGATTAATCTGTTCCTTGGTAATAAGTATTTCTTAGTACTACATAATAGAGTAGGAGCAAGAATATGTCAAGAACAATTGAACATATGAAGAGTTCCTCACGACTAGAGAGGTGTATGTGGGAGTTCGCAAGGCACGGCAGAGCAGAAATGTCATCTTAAAAGACAGGGAGAAATGCTTTTTATTGCATCTTTTCTTCATTGCTTAATCTACCACTATTCCATACTGAGCCCCAAGGGGGCTTTTCCCTTCTGGTACAATGACTTGGCCAGAAAAAGCTCCACTCCCCAGTGTGTCGATATGGTGTTATTACACACTATGCTATTTCAGTACTTCCAGTGCAGGATAAGGTATCTTACCAGAAAACTAAAACTATTAAAATAATTGACTTCATAGGTAAAAGGTTTAGTTGGAAAAGAAATTTAAAAATTTGGAGAAACCTGAACTGAGGTAGTAATCCTTTTTAGCTTATTGCAAATATTAAAAAGCTTAGTGCTTATTAATGATGGAAGGAAAATTTTATTTTCCTCAAAACTGTTGCAATTTCTTTCTAAAGAGGCCCATGATTTCTCAAAAGAAATATTCTTCCAGAGTGACTGCTGTCAGAGACCCACTACCAAAAGGCATGTGGCTTTTTGCAGTGATTAATGACAGAAATATTCCATAATACAATGTATTTATTTAATCTATGGAGTACTATTCTAGTATGGAATGCTTTTCTTCTGAGGGACAAGATGTCCATTCTTAAAAATACACTGGTACCAGTCACCATGTGCATCTCTGTTCCCTGCTGCTGTTGTCCTTTGATGGCCTTTGATAGGTAATCCCTCATTGGTGGCAGTGATCACTTCTACCTATTTTCCTGCACATTCAGACAGGGAGCAACTCCAGGACATTCTTTACTTTAAACACAAATCATAAATTTCTGCAAGACTTCAAAGTGGAAGATGTTTTTAAATGTGACTATACTACTACAAAAAACTCTACAGGTCAGGGGCAAAAATGCTATGCAAACACCACGAAGCCACATAGAAGGTCTTATGCAGCATGCCAGTGTGTTTCTCATACTTAGGTTCATGACAGAATTACCAGATACTCGGTATGAATTCCAGCCAGCCTCTAACATTCAGTTGGAAGAAATAAGGTACAAGCCCAGTACATGTGAATGCACTGCCCATTACCAGCGCCCAGCATGAAAGCCATATGGTTATTAGCTGATAGAGACATTCTCCAGATGCGGAAGTTCTGATATCTATTTTCAAGGCCACATGACCACCTTGTGATCAAGAATGTGAAAGTCTGACGCTTATATGTTTCCTTGACACTTTAATCTGTTGCTAGTTTCAAAGTCTTTTGTATATACTTAAACTTAAAAAGTCACGGAGAACGAAGTGGTATTTGTTTTTTTAATTCAGGTTACATCTGCGATAAACTGAAGAAGTGCAGGAAGGATTTATTAATGCTGTTTCACTCTAACTGCAATGGAGATCTTCTTGTGAAACCTTATTTTAAGTGTTTTTCCTGTAACAGTAACTAAAGTAGTGCATAAAAATATAATAACTATGCAGTACTGGTGCAGTTGAGGGAATAAACTACAAAATCTGCCTTGCCTTAGTTAATGTATACTCTTCTGACTATTTCTCTGGCAGCACTTAGTAATTCAAAGTGATTAAATTAAATTGTTTTTATATCTTTGTAATAAAGATAGAGTATACAGCCCTGTTCTCTCAGTATAGGTTGTGATTTTATTACTTAGCTTGATTCTCACTTATAATTGGCCTTTTTGGTTCTCAATGAGCTGTGAATAAAATCTGAGATGTTTCAGATTATGTTAAGGAGGATGCACTTACGAGTGAAATGCATTCAATTTTATGAGAAAATGATGAAGATTATGATTTCACTGTATTTGAAGTGCAAAATAAAGCCTTACATGGATAATCAGGATTCCTCTGTGTTCTATGTTAACGAGTATTGGCAGCTTCCAGCCTTATTATTACAATTCATCAGGGGGGATTTTTGGTGGGTTTTTTTTCTTTTTTTTAAGATAGAGCTCTGGGACATTAACTAAGCATTTCTTGAAGATGGCTGGATGTAAAGCATCAACATGTGAGCTCAAGAGTTTTATTTCACCATATGGATGTGTAGGAATGGCCAGGAAGAATTAAGAGATAGCGGGAGGTATTTCTTTTGTCTCATTATGCTTTTCTTATACATGGTAATTTCTCTACATGAATCATAGTATATTTTAGTATGTAATTTACAATATATCATTTTGGTGGAGTTTGTATGCTTGTAATGCAATTTTTCTGTTCTAGAAAGTTTCATATTAGAAGGGTGGTTTGTATTTTCAGCTACTTAACAACTTTCTCTTGTGCTATACATTACATATTCTTGTTATATGTGGTGGCTTTATTAAGCTGGATTCTGTAAAAATAGAATAGAATTACAACCTCTGCCAGAACTTCACAGTATAAAAGATAAGATGGTAAATGAAAAATCAGACTGGCATAGAAGAGCTAGGCAACAATAGGATTTTTAACATAGTCTAACAATTTATCTGTATGTATAATTCATTACAGCATTTATTTACACAAGGCAGTGCCAACAAGATTATTTACATGAGCATGAATTGTTTATATAAATAAGGCTTATATGAATGGACTTATACTTTGTGTAAATCATGCAAAAATATTTTAAGTAATGTGTATAGGTTCCATAAAATTACTTTTCACCTCTGGAGACCTTTACTGAGAACTGGATGATATCACTATATGTAATAATGTTGCATGTTGTTTAGACTTGCTTTAACTTTACAGGTCATTTATCCGTATCTGAAAATCACCACATAACATATAAATTGGCACAATTGTCCCAGTGCACACAAGGGAGGCCTTAATAACAGCTGGTGTTGCCTTGGCAAACTTGTGTGGAAAAGCTTCTGTGAGCACTAAAGTTCACTGAGTTTGAAAATGTATATGTTTATATTCCCCAAATTGCCTTTTAAGAAAGACTATTCAGACAGTGCAAGTCAAAAGTGGACTCATATAACATGGGTAATGAAGTGTACCCTTCTCTCTTTCACTGACGTAAATTGGAAAAGGCTTGGTTTAATATAGTCTCTTTCTCTCTTCCTGGAAATTTTATTCCAAAAAGAAGCAATCTAGGTCAGCCTCCTACTGGTATACCAATTAACAGGATATGTCCATTATATTTATTATCCCTCTGCAAGGTGTCAGACTTCAACTGAAGAACTAGCAAAAACAGTATGACCTCAATTTACAGAAAATTGTGGAGTGTGAATGTTCTTTATTTTTTCCAGTAACTTGCTCCTCGCTTTCTTGTACAACATATTTAAGTATTGCTGAATATAAAATGTCCCACTTTTGCCATTTCCAGTACATTTGGATACCCCCATTTTGCATTTTCAGTGACTATCACAGTAGATTAATGTTCTAATAAGTACTGAATGCCTTTGTAGTAAGGAAGTTGCCATATTGAACACTCCAGTAGAAATACGATTTGCCAGTTTTTCCTTCTTTTACCCTTACTCTAAATGATAGAAATCATACACTTCAAAGATATAATTTGAAAGAAAAAAGAATCATTGAGGATCTTGATGTTAATGAGGGTAATATGAATGTCTCAGTTGAAAAGTACACTACATAAAGTTGAAAACACACTGTAAGAGCCAAGAGTTTCCATAGTACCAAGAGACCCAATGGGATCCTGGGGTGCATCAGGAGGAGTGGGGCCAGCAGGTTGAAGGAGGTGATCCTCCCCCTTTACTCTGCCCTGGTCAGGCCCCACCTGGAGTATTTTGTCCAGTTCTGGGCTCCCTGGTATAAAAAGGACAAGGATCTCCTGGAGAGAGTCCAGAGGAGGGCTACAAAAATGATTAAGGGCCTGGAGCATCTCCCCTATGAGGAAAGGCTGAGTAAGTTGGGACTGTTCAGTCTAGAGAAGACTAAGGGGGGACCTAATTAATGTTTATAAATATCTGAAGTATGGGATGCAGGGGAAAATGGCCAGCCCCTTTTCAGTGGTCTGTGGAGACAGGACAAGGGGCAATGGCTGCAAGTTGGAGCACAGGAAGTTCCGCACCAACCTGCGGAAGAACTTTTTCCCAGTGAGAGTGACAGAGCCCTGGAATAGGCTGCCCAGGGAGGTCCCTTCCAACTCCTATGATAAAAAAAAACCCCAAAACACTCCAGTGCCTTTATTTCATTGAGAGTGTGAGAAGGAAGGGAAACAATCTTAAACATGCATATTATTTGAGAAACATACCAGAACCCATGAAAGTTGGCATTATTCTTTCAACACATACATTTATAGAGAGCCTTTTTAATGTGAAGGAAAGATGAACACAGCATAATCAGTGCCCTGGATTAGCTCTTTAACCTCTTTTCTTTTATCTTCTGAGCAGAATGACATACTGTCTTGTCTGAAAGGACTGAGAGAATGACGAATTTCTGAATCTCTGGGAACTGTCTATATTCAACATTCATGGGTATCAAACAAATGTTTTCTTATAAACATCACAAAAAATACTGCACAGTAGGAAACATGGTTAAAAAAGAAAAGAACTGCAAGAGAATTCTCAGTGTGCTTAGACTAACTTCTTCATAATTTTGTGAAGAAAAACACCTCAGATTTTACCAGAAAAAAAATAACAATGTTTTTCTTCTAATGATCATTCTAGTAAAAGTTTGATTGTTCCAGGAGTGACAAAACTTGTTAAACAAAGCAGAAGAGTAATTTGGGAATACACAAGAAAATAAAAAAATTCTGTCACCTCATTATGAGAAATACAGAACACCTATGTTGGTCTATGTGGGCAATGCTCTCCACTGAAACTTGTTATACTGCACAGTGCTGTAGGTCTTCTGTCCAAATTAGGTTTTACATGCTATTGATGTACATCTAAGAGTGCTACTGCTATGTAATGAAGACCTTGCCTGCACTATACATTCTAATTCTGAGGGTAACCAGAGGCTAGCATAAGTAGAAAAAATTTGTAAAAAACTTAATACAAATATTTAAACATGGAAATACATCAATATAAATACTAAAACACCAAAAGGAATGGTCTTCTGCACTCTGATGCAATTTTCACAAGGCAAAAATCACTCCAGTATTATAATTTTGGATAATTCAGCCCTGATCAACATTGCTATAATAATGGCTAAAGCATCAGCTAGTGACAGCCTTCCATTTCTCCAACTTTTCTATCAGCAGTAGCTCCCTTTAGCTCTACAATATTAGCTTTGCATATGTTCAAGCTTGTACTGGAAACAGCAGTACATCTGTGACCTGTGATAGCTGCAGGAAGACCTTGCTTCACATCTCTTGCCTTCATACAAGTCTTAAGCTTCATCATTTACATAATTTTTAAGCAGAGTCAATTAACTAAGCAAACACCAGCTGAACATGCAGCTAGGTTTTTCTCATGAGGACCTGTGGGAGTCATGCGCTATATTTCTTGTGAGATCCCAGGAAGTTGTGACAATTTCCACTTTTCAAAGAGCTACTGTTTCCACCTCTCTTCCAGGAACAAAACTGAAATTGAAATTCCTTTCTTTTAGCTGCCTGAGAGACCCTTTCCAAGCTATTAATAGATCTATTTGAACTTATAATTACCTGCAAGGATGTGGTAGAGAGGTGGGCAATGGTGTCTTCAGCCAGGTGACAGGTGATAGGACAAGGGCAAATGGCACAAAGCTGTGCCAGGGCAGGTTAGATGTTAGGAAAAAAAATTTTACTGAAAGAGTCAGGGCCTGGAACAGGCTGCCTAAGGAGGTGGTTGAGTCACCATCCCTGGCTGTGTTTAAAAAAAGGTAGATCAGTTGCTTAGGGATATGGTTTAGTATAGGACTGGAACAGTTGGACTTGATGTCCTTAAAGGTCTTTTCCAACCTTGTAATTCTGTGTGATTCAGTGATTAAGGTATGTTTTCTGACAGTATATATGCAGAAGTGCAGGTACAAGTAACACTGTGTGCAAACTCAGTCTGACCTCCGTAGTTTATTCTTTTTACAGTTAGGAACTGATTTCTAATTTTTTTTGTGTTTTCCTTCCCCAATCATTTGAAGAGTTTCCCTGCAGCTTGTTTGAAAAACACATTAATTTTAAGGGCTGTTTCAGCAATGTCATTTAGAATTTCCCACCTGATGGGTCATCACTGCAATACGTCATGCCTTGTTACTTCTGTCCAATACTATTATGTGACATTGCTGATGGTATCGCATCAATCCAATGGAATCAAGAAACAAATGGATTACTGAGCACTGCAGTCAACAGTTTGGAACAAACAAATCTCTGTTCGACCTCTACCTGCTCAGAGGAACTAAACACCAGCTACAGTTTCTTAAGTGGTGGGCAGGTTTTTTTCTAGAATCTGTGAGTAGCAGGAACTGTCAAGTACGACAGGTTAATATTAACTCTAGGTAGAAAAGTTGTAAAGGAGGCAATGTATTTAGGTGAAGTAAAATTAACCAAAAATGCTGTTTGATGAATAGTAGTCATCTGTCACTTAACAAGCTATAAAGTGTACCATTAGACTGATCTATTGTTAAAGTTTTATTATTTTGCTTTAGTCCTGCATATAGGGCTAGCTGAAAATTATATGCTGAAACTACTTTTCAAAGGATTTATCCTAAATTAAATTTTCCTCCAAAGGCATTATGCTTTCGACAACAACAACAACAACAACAACAACAAAAGTCATTGAAAAGCTTAAAACAGAAAAGATGACCCCAAGCGAAATACTTTCTATGATTTGGAAAAGCTATGCCAAACTCATCTTCCAACAAGTTCTAGGCAAGTGTCACCATAATATAACCCAGAAACTAAGGGTGAATATGGGCAAGTCAAAGCCTCCATTCTTAGACTAGGCAGCTAACCCCATTAAGATCTGCAAGAACATTTCAATTCTACAAGAACTAGCAGTCTAGGTCCAAAATATGCAGCTGTAATAAATGCCTTGTAATTACCTGCCAAGTCAGAAAGCTCATTTCTAAAACCAGGGCATAGAAATCCAGTAGAGGCATGATTTTTGAATGATTAGGGAAAAGTTTTCCAGTTGAAAACTACAGTGAGCATTTATCATCCATAAAGGCTAAGGAAAAGTAAAAATTTGCCCCTTTCTGGGTTATATATCAGAAATGTATTAATGATTCAATGGGGAATACTTTCTAAATGAATGAATTAGTCTTTTCCTTTTAATCTTGAATAATCAAAGAGAACAGCGCACTGAGTTAATAAATTTGTTCACTGTCATATAAATTATGTTAGTGCCCTTGAAAATCTCATTCCCTCTTTTCTAATGGTGATAAACCACTAATTAGTAATAAGTATCAAGAGACCATGTTTATGGTGCTGATAGGTAGAATAAACTGATATTGAATGGGAAGGCAAGACTGCACAAGTTTTACCAATAGACTGAATCATTAGAGTGAAGAGACTAAAAATTCAAATATGTCACTTTCAAGTGTTACTTCACTATAGGAGATATACATGAGTAACTAGAGAAGCAAGAGAGCAAAGCACTGGGACAAAGAAGAAAGACTTAAGAACCCAGTTTGATTACTTACATAATTTTACAGTAATCATTTTTATGTCTTTCAGAATGGTTCAAGGTACCTTACATAAAATGTAGCAGAAGAAACTGAACATTGAAAATATAATTGTGGGTTACATGAACTAATTGGGTACAACCTGGAAAAAAAATCTTTGGAAAACATTTTTTTCAGCAATCAGTGTTAAAAAAAGAGAGGGTACCTCTGATATCCCTTTAAAATCAGCACATGAACAGGAATCCTTTTTCAGTAACAGCAGAACTCAGTCTCCCCTTTCAGCTTAATAAAGAAAAGAAGGATGTAAAGAAACAGAATCACAGTGAAATATGTAGCACATTTCTCACTTAATGTTAACAAGGCAGATGTATTGAAACTCCCTCACAATTTTTTCTTTCTAATAGATCTTTTGACTGACAGTAAATTCACTCGATATACATGAACTTTTGATTAGCGTTGAGTGCATCAGATATTTATTTTTTCTTTCCATGCAATATAGCTGTAAAAAGAAAAAAAGTATTTGGATTTTGTTCCAGAGCAATGCAACTTTTCCACTGTATGGAGATTTATAGTAATTGAAATGCGTGACAAATGCAGTGTAAATAATGTCTAATATAGGCTGGGAAGGCATTTACTCATGTTGTACATCAGAATGAAAGACAGTAAGAACCAGGTTTTTGTTTTCAGCACGGTTTATATGAATAAAAAGTGTTCTGTTGGAGTTAAATATTGGCTCAAGGAGGATTATTGGATAGTGCTAATTGAATTTATTAAAATGAAAAATCTGTTTTCTAATGAAAAAATAACATGTATGCCTGCAAAAAAGAAAGGGAGAGAAACAAGATGGCTTTCTATGAAGAAAGTTGGCTCATGTTTCATTTTATTAAAAACAACTTCTGAAAACAAAATATTTCATCCAAAAGCTGTCTTCAAATTGGTCTGTACCACCTGCAGGAAAGCCTCATGGTTACTCTGCCCTCCAGTGGGAATACCTCTCTTAGTAGGTAGGTATGGCTGTCCCTGAACTCCCCTGCAGACAATGGTGAAGAAGAGCATGAGAGAACTAGACTACAGCTACCACTGAGGTAGGTACCACTGCTGAAATATTTAAGGTTTGTCGAAAGACTTCTTATGTTTGTCCAAAAGTTTTCAGCTGCTTTTTTTTTTTTTGATGGGAATATATTTTTTTCTAGGAAGAAAAAAACCCTCATTTTCTGATCACTGTTTTTCTATCCTCATTAAACAAATTATGAGGCTTCATGTATCAATGGATTTAGAGATGTGCTTGGTACCTGTAGATCTGCATAGAATCCTGGAGGCTTCTGATCACAAGAGAGAAGGTTTTTGATGGGGCTACAAATATGGCACTGATGATAATTTGGAGACAGTTCTTCTGGAAAGTATGTTAAAGTTACTTTACAGTGTGCATATGAGCTTATCAAAAATTTAACAGCTATAAATTTACTGATAATGGTTGAAATTTTTTAAACAAAAAGTTAATTTCTATAAAAATCAAAGCCTTATAAGCAAAAGTTGCTAAGTCTCTTACTTGGTGGGCTGAAAGCAGTTCAACAGTGAAGAATCTCTGAGGATGTTCATTAGAATAGCTGATATGTAGCATTCCATTATTTACTTAGTCATATTGCCAGAGAAAAAATGTAGTTTAAAAAAAATAAAAATAGATTGGTAACATTAACCAGAGTTGAGTACTGGTTTTAGTTTGGTTTGGTTTGGTTTTATTTAATAGTTTAGATTGGAAAACAAACCAGGATAATTTTAAATTTAAAAGCAGCTTATATGGTATATTATGAAAATATTGAAAACAAAATGAACACAGCACTTAAAAATGTTATTTTTCATAAAAATACATAAGCATCATGTGGTAGAATAGATGGGCTTCTAAAAAGGTCACTGTCAATTAGTGCACTGCTTTGGTGGTGCTGAAGGGCAGTGAAGTCTATGTCAGCATTAGAGTACGTAGAGTCATTAGAGTGTAACGACTATTCAGCAGTGTGAAAGCCTAGGGCATTGCCTAGGATACAAAGCTGTCATAATGTGGCCTCTGGAAACTGGTGCACTTTGCATCATCTGAAAAATAAAAATTCTTTCCTTCAGAAGTTTCAAAGTCAGCAAAACATCATGGCAGTACTATAGATACGCAGTAAACTAGACAGAAAGCATATAGTGACAAGAAGCTGATAGAAGAAGACTGCAAAACTAACATACTAGACATTCAAGTAAAAAATACTGACCTTTGTTTCCAAAATATGTTGTATGTCTTAGTTGCCTAAATAGTCCAGTTGTTTCCAAAATACAGAAATCGTCCTATAAAAGATACCAAGATTTCATCTTTAGCATCTATCAACTTTCTGTCCTCTGAACATCATTGTATTTCCATTCACCTTTAGTCATTGCCTAACTACTACTTTACCATAACATTTATTTTGATACCATTGTTCTATCAGTACTAAAGGTCCCTTTAACCAAGTTTTAGTCTTGTGTCAAAGTGTAGAGTTAAATTTTCTTTACAACAGTGGGTGCAGACTGGGGTAGAGGTATTTGATATTAAGCCACTTTTAGCTGAAGGTTAGGTGTGAAATTTTAGCAACACTGAAGAAGTTAAATAAGGGCAACTATAATTCCATCCAGCTTCATTGACCATTTTCTTTCTGCGCATATACGAATGCCTCTTCATTGAAGGTGTGATACAAACCTACCTGATACAAACTGAGAAACTCTGCTCCCCTCTGAGATATATATAAAAGAGCTCTCAGATTTTAGATACAGTGATTATTTTATACTCTGTACAAGGAAAATACCACACAATTCATTACATTGTAGCTTAAAATTGTTTTGTTATCTTACTATAGAAAGTAATGATATAGTATATGTGCACTGTAGTTTAAGATAAAACCTATCATGTGACACTTACCTGTTATTTGTCAATGGCATACACTTGAATTATTTTAACATCTTTTTCTGTTAATTACTAGCTAGTAATAGGAATTCCACACTCCAACTATTTGATACAAAATAGGACCGCTGCAAAAACTCAGAGTGGAGGGGACTTGGGGGGATAGATGTTGTGGAAAAGTGACTACCAAAAAAGAACTCAAGTCATACAAGCTTAAAAGAATCTAACATAACCTAGTAAATAGACTACAGGACAGGAACTGTAGTCCTGGTTCTGCCTCTGATCTGCTCAGACACCTTCTGTCTTTCACTTTATCCAGCTGGTAAATGGAATAATGATGCTGAACTCTTTGTAAAAGATGTGAACATCCTTAGATGAAGGAAAGATACAAGGTATTGTTACTGTTACTTTTTTAATATTATATCCCTTGCATTCATGTCATCGTAAGTCCAGAAAAAATACTCTTGTTGTGACCATATGTATTCTGAAGACGTTATTACCCTACTTCACAGCCCCACTCCCATTCTTATACTGTCCCATACTGTATATAAGCAGCAAGGAATGAAATCGTAATTTGACTTTATGGCATAAAATATATCAGCACAGACTTTTCAGTGAACTTATGTTATGTGACAGACCCTTGCAAATCAGAATAATGCTACTCAATATTACAGTAAGCCATTGCACTGCATACACCTAAGTAGGAAAACACAGAAGCACCAACCCCTGCAAAGAAAAGCCAGGAAAAATGTAGAACTCAGGGTGCAATTCTTTTGTGTTTGTTCTTTGTGAAAAGAATGAATACAAGATAATACTTCTACTGAAGAATGATACATGCTCAAATGTTTCTAACCAAACAACTATTCTAGCTTTCAAGATGATCGAAAAAATCTAGGAATCAGTTATCTGAGAACTTCATTTGCTCTTCTCTTTCACTTTACAACCTGAGTATGTGCAGAGTGATGCTTATTCCAGTTTATGGCTGAATGATAGAGAAACTATCACTGGTCATAGTGGAATTTCTGTTCCTTTCCACAATTCACTGCATCAGAAGTTAGACAATAGACACTTGCAAACTTTTATTTCTATAAAGTATTTACCATACTTTTGGATACTATTAAGTAAGGCAACATAGTAAAGACCCAAACTGAAACTTTCTAGGGACATTTTCCAAGATACTCAACCAGGAAAATGCTCACAGAAATCCCATCCTGACAACAACTTCCAAGAAAAGGGTCTAGCTGGGAGTCAGTGAGAATGAATATTATATAACAGTGTCATTGCTGTGACTTCTTGTTAGACTAAACCATTGGAAAATCACTGCTACAGTTCACATTGAGACAAATTGTCGAAACGGTTTTCTTGTGGACTGAGGTCAGCATTTCCACTACTTTAAACAAAGCAAATGACACTGATATGTGCTTTATCTGCTGGAACTTGTCACTTGCATTAAGTAAATAAGTTGAAGGCAAAATAATTGCATCCTTTTCAACCTTTATGCTTAAATAGCTGTAAAAGAAATCACAAAGGTATATAAAGCAAATGCAAGGTGTTGCCTATGAGAATACTTGTCTAATCAGCTTAAATTGCCACTATATTCAAACTGTACAGCAGCTATGGAAATACTATTCACTACTCCATGTTTTTTCATGTTCATCTTTACCACTATCTGGCATGTTTGGGCATTATTAATTATGAAGTAAGGAGCATTTTTTTTTTTTAAGATTAGCAAGCAGTTCACACTTGGCTACCTCAGCTAACTTTTTACATGAATTTAATATACTTTGAGACAATCTGTGGGGCTGTAAGTGCCACATCATTCTGACAGGTACGTTCACATGTAAAGTTTTAGACTTAGGCAGTTCAGAGGGCCATAGCAATGCTGCTGTTGTCTACACATATAACTTTCCAAAGTTTTATGATCATCTATTTTAGAGTTCCTATACAAATTAACATTAATTCTTACATAAAACAGCCTACACTACAGATTATTGCTGGGTTTCAAGTCTGTCCAGAGAGTAAAACATGTTTTAATCTAGTCCACTCTGTATCATGACGTTTAACTAAATCTAGTATTATGTCCTCTCTATTTCATATACATGCAATAACGAAAGATCTTATTGGTACACTGTTTAGTCACCACAGAAAATGCATTTGAGGTTCAGTTCTATTTGCTCAAGCTAGGAGTTTGAGTCAGAGATCCAACATATGCAGAGAAGCAATCAATTATTGTATATTATTAATCTCACATAATGGTCAGTCCCAGTTGATGTCGAGTTAAAATATGGCAACATTGAATTCTGGTGGATCCTAGGAAGTTACTGGCTGGAAAACATTGTCTCAAGAGTCAATGCTGTTAGCTAGTAAAAAGTTAATGACAAAATAAAATGGTAATATTTGGTTTACAGGAAAACAGAATAAAATAGCACAAGGAAATTAAACATCTAATTGCAGCAAATTAATTATATTTTTTCTTTCTCTTTTTCTTTCACTTTTTTCTTTTTCCTTTTTCTCCTTTTCTCTTTTTTCCCTTGGCTTTTCCTCTTTCTTCTGCTTTTCTTCTTCTTGTTCTTTTCTAACTTGGTAGCAAAATTTTCATACATTTCATGACTAGCCATGAGTTTGATCATTGTCTTCAGCTGTTCGCAAGAACATGCTCTAACCTACAGTATGCTCTTGTGTGGCTTCTGTTGTACTAAATATTTATTATTCATTGCACTAACATAAAACAAGTTAAATATGCTTTCCATGCTCTTCTGAGAAATAGAGTACATCAGGGTCTAGTTATAACTTCCTGATTCTGGGTCATATTGTGTGCATAAACAATCAACATTTAAAAAAGCACAGGTGGTATTTTAAACTATGCCAACATGCAGCAGCTTCTGGAGAGTCCTTTCTCAGTTGGCAAGAGCAGCATGTACTGGCAGAGCTTGCAGCAACAGCAGGATCTGAAGATGAGAATGGTATAGCAGCTGGCTACATGAATTCTATACATTTTGAGAGTTCTACATTGGTAAAATACAGCTGATTTTTATTTTCTTTATTTGCATCAGCAATTCAACACAAATAGAAGTAGAATAAGATTGAGGGACATGTAATTTCTTCTGTCTTCTTACTAGGTGACCTACACCAATAGGAGACTGTTTGTAAGACATCAATTAATATTTTGAAAACTTAGAAAAATATTTTGAAAAAAAGCTTTGAAAATGGCTGCGTATTTTCATAGCAGATACTCCTATGGCTATTAATCTATATGGTGATATATGGAGTTTTATAAATACAAAAATGTTTTTGTAATACAAGAAGAGTAACAAAAATTGTTGTAGCTGACATAAACCAAAGCATTCTTATAAATGGTTTTAGTCTAAATAGTGTTTACTTTAACAGTGTTTACCTTAATTTGCTATCAAAGCAAGCATGACATCTTTTTAACTTCAGGGTTTCAAAGCAAAGCAACTGTGTACACTACAGAGACTTATTTCAGAATGTTGCCTTAATTTTCTAAATGCAGAAGAGAAAAAATCTAAAGAAAAAACAATATCTAGACCACTAACAAATAAAACTATCAAAGAGTTTTAAAGTTATTTTTGCAAAATATCTAAAAGGAAGACGATATATTGCTCAGTATTGGTAAAATGTGTTGCTTTCATGCTGTTTGATTCATGGTTTCACTCTCTTTTGAATCTAGACTTGCAAATGTTTCAAACAAACATAAGTCTTGTAACTTGAAGTTAGAAAATGTAGTAAATTTATGAACATTATATATTATTTTAAAACTATAAGAAATCAGACAAAAGCTCCAGAGACAAAAGATTTTTTTAAGCATGTCAACTAGTGAGTTCAAAGTAATGGCTGTGATTGGTTTGTATTTACATCACTTTATCCTATAGGAAGGTATCAGAAAACCTGTCAAGAAAATGTAAATATTCTTTCTACGATATATGGATAGTATGAGTACTAATCATTCAAACTTTCACACTGTGTAGCCCTATTCTCAGTCAATTTACTATGCAGAAAACTTCTCTACTACTATTTTGATTTCCATTTTATTATCTTTCTGAATTGTCTACTGAGTTACAAAATATAGTCATTAGTTTAAACATGCTGCTCTTAGAATCACCAAAGGATGCTGGCATCTAATAATAACTTTAGTTACCTGTATCCAGAAAAAAAAATTACTAAGATGTTATTTAGTGCTCTCCATCTACAGCAGGTTGTGTGCTTCTCAGAATCAACAATTTTGCTGAATTATCTCCTATAGTATCTGGATTTCTGTTACTTGTTTCAGACCATGATAGCCTTTTAAGCACTTGCACAAAGTTGCTAGTTCAAGTACAGTTGAATATTAAGCAAAGATGTGCATATGATATTTCAATCTGGAATGCATAATGAATGAATTGTTCACACTAGTTTCTCCCACTACCAATACTATCTTGCTAGAAAAATCTGGTCAGGTGAGAGAATACATGGCTAAAACAGGTTGTTCCAATGAAATACTGCTTCATGTATTACAAAAACATACAATATTATTTTTGTTCACCAAAGGTCATGTTTAAAAATACTTGAAAGTTCAAACTGTGCTGTGTAGTGTTCTCACCTGATCTGCCACTTGATTTTTCAGTGTATCACCACAGAAAGTCATGCTTACTCTTTCCAGTCTTTCAGATAGTTTATCACTGACAGTTGCTGGAAAACTTCCTTGGAGCAATCTCTTTTTCCCCATTTAAGGATGGAAATTGTTATTTGCTGTGGATATCAGTCTTGATTCATCTGTGGAATCTATGCACAGAAATAAGTATTCATTCTCAAGTTTTTACTAGACCTCAACAGCATTAGTGTGGGATATGAATAAAAAATACCATTACTAGATAATCAGGCTAGAATATCACTCTTTGAGGGCAGGGTCAGATCAGATGTTGGGAAAAAGTTCTTCTCTGAAAGAGTTGTGGGGATGTGGAGCAGGCTGCCCAGGGAGGGCATTGAATCACTGACCCTGTGTGTATTTAACAGATGGGTAAATCGGGTACTTAGAGATACGGGTTAGCATAGGACAGGAATGGTTGGACTCAATGATCTTAAAGGTCTTTTCCAACCGTGTGATTCTGTGTATGTAAAGATGTTAAAAGCTTTTAACTATTAGCTTTTGCCATCAAATCCTCCACAAATATTTTGCTGGCACAAATGTAATTCCATACTGTGTTTAAGAAACTGATCGAAAAAACACAGAATTTTTTTCTTTGTGCACTCCTATTGAACTTGAGAACACACAGGTATGCCCAAATTCTTACTGTGTGTTTTAAGAAATAGTCATTCTGAATTTTTTTACCTAGAAGCAAACACATTTCAGTTCAAGCAGGATGTGTATCAGACAAGAGAAAAATGGCATATTTTTGTGTGTAAATCTTATTCTTTATAGTTTTCCAGTTTGATATATCTGATTATATATCTGATTATATTCCAGTTCAATGATTCTGTTGTTTACAAAAGAAAGATTAATTTTGTGTTTAGTTTAATATAGGCTTTTTGAAAGACATTGAGATCTGATTTTTTTGTTCAATCTTCTGTGAAAGTATGGGGGTTTTTCCCATTACCCTAAGAATCATGTAACAATAATTGTGAATACATAAGTGATCACACATCTTCCCTTTTTGTGTTCTTCCAAAGAGAACATATTTATTGAGGGAGGGGAAAAAAAGAGATGCAAAATGCATACCCTACATAGAATATACAAAATGTCATTTTCAGAATTTGTGAAACACAGCTGTATAGAAAACAGACAAAGCCATAGAGTCTTTCTATGTCCAAGCCACAAATCTTACTCAGGCTGAGGGAAATTTTCTCTCTTACCTGGTTGTTCAGTATGGTAAAATTGAGGGTGTTAAGTGAGCTTTTGGTCCCAGTAATCTCTTTCTAGCAGACAAGCACTCAGTGGCTCTGAATTGCTTTCCCCATCCAGAAGGGATTCCCTTTAATTTGTCATAATCATTGGTGACTAGACATTGGCAAAAGTCGGTGATAGCCACAAAGTTATACAAGAAAAATACTGGTTCAGAATACCTATCATGTGTCTGTTTCACCAATCTTTTATACACTCAAACAGATTACATTTCCCTAAATTTGATCTTTTTACTATCAAGGACTAGTATGAGCACAGTTTAGACCTCCTTTCCATAGCCATTTTGGCCTAGTCACATAGTAATAATGGAGTCAGGATATGGAGAAAATTCAGCAAATTGCTGAGCGGTAAAATTACTTTTCCAGAGTGTCCCTTTTGTTGCTTATCCTTGTCTCAGTCTGAGAAGCAGTCACACTTTATAGCAAGTTTTTCTGTATGCTCACTAACATGATGACAGTGAAAGGCTTCAATTAACAATTTATCTTAAATAGTCTATTTTATTTATTGTTTCTGTATATCAAAGCTAAAATTTCTACGATTGCATTTCTTTACTCCCTTGTCCATTCATATGCTAGAAATGCATATATGAAGATAATCATCAGAAGAGGTTTGTACTCTTGACAAGATATTCAACCACCCAAGAGACTGCATGGAAAATAACTCAGGACATCAGAAATAGGCCACACATGGAAAACAATGTTTTTGACTAAGTAGTACAGAGACATTATCAAGGATTGGTTCTTCTAGGTCACGTGATCTGCCTACTGCTTGGATGAACCTTTCTAAGGAAAACTTAGAGCCTTACTCAGTCAAAACATTACTGCATTCCAGAGATACAAAAAAGGTAGTTGCAATTTAGGATCAAAAAAGACACAAGCTACATGGATTTGTTCAGCTCAGTGACTTTGATTACCTTAAACTGTCACAAAACCACATTTTCAGGCCTGGTGTTCCAAAATATTTTTTGTATGTCAGAAAAATAGTGGATAATGACACAGTTTTATTTACACTTTAAAAAAAACCCAAAAAACCCAAAACAAACAAACAAAAATGTTTGCAAAGAACTATTATACATGTTAGGAGACGTGAGGTGAGCTATAAAGCACTTCTATGGATTAGTAAGCTGCTAGCAACTCACAAACTGACAAGACCAATAATTAAGCAGTTTTCAGCTTCAGAAGAAGCTCATGGTGGTCTGGTCCAGCATTCCTAAAATGATAAGGTTTGCTGATGTAAAAATAGTTTCCTAAAACAAAAATGTTGGCTGAGACTTAGCAAAATCTGCAGATGACTAAAGGTCGGGGGGACTCTTTCTCAGACCAAAGAGATTTTAATATCTTCTGTTTCTTCTGCAATTATTAAAAAATCAGGCAAACAATATTGAGAATAATATTCATCGATATTAATAGACCATTTAGGCCAGAAAAGGACATTGTGGGCCTACTGAAGTTAACAGGAATTTTGACACTGGATCTAGCAGGAACGCAATTTTAGCTTAGACTTTTTTATTCCTTCTGTTTGAATACTGGTAGCCCTGGAGGCACTTTAATGTTGTGGATTTTGCTGAGGCAGTTCATATATAGAAAACATAAATATCTTTTTTTCTTTTTTGAGTTTTGTAGTTTGAGAGGGGTAAGAATAGAGATAAGACTGCATTTTGTTAATTAAGTTATGTTTATCATCAAAAAGATGCTTTAATTTCTTATTATTTCATATATTTAATAGATAGGTTTGTGTTCTGCTATGAAAGCTGACTCTAGTAAATCACACAGTAAGACTTTCTACTATAGGAAAATATTAGATCAAGCACTCACAACAAATTGCTGAAATTTTTTTCAGATGCTTATACAGTATATCTCACAAGTCAAATGAGGTATGCAAAAAGAAATCAGCATACCAATCTCAGTCTCCACAAAACTATGAAATATGATTCATCTTTTTGTCACTACACAGTAGATAAGCAAGGATCTACTGTAAGGATGAAACAATATCTGCTGTATCACAACACCCTAGAATGGTGAAAAACTATTCATCAAGGAAATAAACAGAATAGAAACAGAAAACAGAGTTGAATTTCTACATTTACAGCACAAAGTAAAATAGAGTAGCACAGTCATTTTTGTTTTGGGGACATAACAAGGAAGAAAAGAAGCAAAATCACGATTTGATTGTTTGTTTATTTGTTTTCACAGAGGTATTGTTGCCTTCATTTATAGACTAGAAGTAAGCTATACCTTTACTTGGATGAATAAGTTTAAATCTTCCTGAAACTATATTCAATGCATAACATAAATTAAAAGTAAGGTTGAGATTTAATAAGTAGTAATTTGGATTTCTTATTTCTTGATTGTCTAGAGATAGCTGAAATGAATTTACCTGTTTTCTTCACAGAGAATAATTCCATAGCTGCAGTGTCAGGCAGAGAGGCCACATCATAAAAACTATTCCAAACATGGTATGTTCACATTCAGTAGCTGAACCAGTTTTGTGATCTAACACACACCAAAACCATTTTGTGGTCATATGCAAAGGCAATTGGCCACAATCCATGGACCACGAAGTCTTCAGCTGTTCAGAGCATGATCTTCAAACTACAGGCTAATCCCACACCTAACTAATCCTGATCCTAACCCCTTACCTCTTATGGTGGGTTGACCTTGCCCACCAAAGCTACATTATCAGTCAGCGAGAAAAGCAAATCTTAAAACATCTTATCCTCATTCCTTTCTTATTTCTAGGCTTAACTTTACTCAGTTTTCCAAATTTCTTCCACTTCAAGCTGTGTAGGGGCATAGGGAATCAAGTTTGATGTCAGTTCACCACACACTGTCTCTTCCACTCCTTCCTCCTCAGACTCTTCCCCTGCTCCAGTGTGGGGTATCACCAGTTCTCCACCAACTATCAAGACAGTCCTCAACTGTCAAGACAGTCCTCCACATCCAACATGGGTATTTCCCATGGTTTATAGTTCTTCATTAACTGCTCTATTATGGATCCCTTCATGGGACGCAGTCCTTCAGGAATGAACTGTTCCAGTATGGATACCCCCAGGGGGTCAAAATCCTGCTAGAAAATATGCTCTTGTTTGGGCTAGTCTCCACAAGGCCATAGGTCCTGCCAGGATCTTGCTCCAACAGGAGATCTTCACAGGATCACAGCCTCCTTTGGGCCATCCACCTGTTCCAGTGTGGAGTTCTCCACAAGCTGCAAGTTGGATATCTGCTCTACTGTGAAGCTCTATGGGCTGCAGGGGGACAACCAGTTTGACCATCACCTAGAGGGGAATCTCTGGTCCAGTCCTGAATCACGTCCTCCCCCTCCTTCTTCACTGACTTTGGTGTCTGCAGAGTTTTCTCTCACATATTCTTGTCCCTCTCTCTGGCTGTTTTTGTGCTGTTGTGCACCCCTTCTTAAATATGTTATCCCAGAGGCACAACAGATGTCACCGGTTGGCTCAAGTTTAGCCAGCAGTGGATCAGTCTGGAACTGAGTCTATTAAACATGGCGGAAGCTTCTTGTATCTTCTAACAGAATGCCCCATCCCTCACCTCCCCACCCCCTGCCCCATTGCAGCAACTCAACTACAAAAACCTTGCCATGCAAACCTCAAGTCCTTGACAAATGTACTTACTTTCTCCCTGCTTGCACCCATCCAAAATGTTTCTGCAATGATCATTTTCCAAGCCTGTTACATTGATCATGAAATATTTCTATTTCAGTCTTCTATTGTTCTGTTTTCTCTATCACATCAAGTGGATGCTTATTTCCTTCCGTCTCTATCTTTCCTCTATATTTGAATGATATCTAGTACAATAGGGTCTGTTCCTTTACTACACTGAGCACTACACATATAATTGCAGATACAGCATCACGACAAGTTACATCTGTCAAAACTAGTAGTTCCAATGATATGCATTATTCTTGATTTTTTTAAAGTTGGAAGGAGATAGCCATGTTACCATGAAAATACAAAGTTGGAATAATCTTGCAAACCAATAATGTGAAGGACTGCACCTTTCTGCTTATGTTGAAAGCTCAGCCTATTGTGAAAAAGACACAAGTCATACACAAGTGCTACAAGCATTGCTACTAGCTATTACACTATCTATGATAACTATTTACTATTCTTGCTAGAAAGACTTTTTACAATTAAATATGAAGGGCATTGGTAAAGCATGCTGGAAAATGCCACCTTTTATCCTTGTTCTGAGGAGAGAAGTTGCAAACATACCTCTGTCCTACATAGTTCAATGGGAAGAGACATGCCTGCTCCGTTATATATTAATATGATGTAAGACTTTCTTCCTCCTTCCTTTCTTCCCTTTTTATATGTTTACAGCTTGTATGTTTCAGTATTAAATCAAAGACAGCTCTAAGTTAGCACTGAAAGCAATCACACAGAAAGGTAAAATTCCTGGTATAGATCATCAACACTGTCTCAGTTATTCAGTTTTACAGCTGAAGAACTCCTTCACCATATCCTTGGTGACAAAGGCCTGTGAAGGAGGGAATCAAAACGCAGAATGTCTATAAAGGGGAGGAGGTAAGAATGTATAAGTTCAAGTAAAGATAGCTAAAGATACCTTCAGTGACCAAGTTGATTCACAAGTAAAAGTCAAGTCCATGGAAGATTTTAATAATTGCAGGATTCCATTTCAATTTCTTCCTTTGCCCAAAATGGGTTAGATGACCTCCAGATGTACCTTTCAAACCATGTTATCCTGTTCTGTAACTTATGGATGGAAGAACAAATAAGATATTGCTATGAGACTTTACTTCTTAGTCACCTGGATCATCACACAGTCACCAGAAGGGAGCCATGCTTGGTACCCAGTGGGCTATGATGAGTCACAGAGTGGGAGAAAGACATGACATGTAGAGATCCATTCTGAGAGCTGGGACATATGTGGATCCATTGCACAAAGCTCTAAAAAGTGTCAGCAAGCACAGACATTGTAGTCACTGCAACACCATATAGAATAGTCATTACCAAGCTGCAAGGCTTTCGTCTTTTCCAATCTCTTATCCTGCACCAAGTACTAGATCAGAGATGTGGAGCTATTATGCACTCTGCAGAGCAGAACTGTGATATTTTTATACTTACTTTTCAAAATGTGTCTTCTTATTAAGTCAAAATAAACTGGTGGAAAACATTCAATTGCTAAAGTACATGACACTCTTTGTTTCTTTTGAGAGGAAAAAAGGAATTTACCTGATCTTATTCCTTTGGCCCTGTATTAAAATTGTATTCCTCTGTTTTGGATATCACTTACCTGCTATGGACATAATTATTAAGAAAGTGATGAATCTTTACAAACAAGTAAACAGCCAGGAAAAACAACAGAGGAAGCAGTTTAGACTATATCATTCTTGTCACTCTTGATTTGGTTTTACACATCTTTTCTCATACAACATAGGTGGACATTAAATACTTATTAGCTTATATGAATTAAATATATCAGCCTATCCACATCTTTTATATTTTATTAAAAATGCATTTTTCTGTTTTGGGAAAGAGGGAAAGGAGTGAATGACTCCAGACAAGAATATAATTCCACTGTATTGTTGCTAAACTTTTCTATGTGTTTTAACACTCAGATGGGTTGCTATTGTCCAGGGGTAGAAATAGGACAAAGGATAAGTTGTTTCTAGATGTAATTATATATAGTCTTTCTTCCCAAAGCTAAAAACATGTTGTTCTAGAAGCATACTTTGGCATTTGAATCAGCCTCACTGGCTCTATTTTTTTAACTTTGTGAATTTCTTACAATGTTTCATCTTGGCAGAAAGCTTTAGGGGGAAAATAATAATGAGGAATTGGGGAAAAACAGAGCAAAAGAAAGTTAAAAGAAAGAAATAAAATATAGAGTACTGTGGCAGGAGAGAAAATACAGTTGTAAGAGGTTATTTGTAAGTGATCTTTTGAGTAGTTAGTTTGGAGATACAGTATATTTTCCCTATCTTTATGCCATTTTGGTTGTTTTGTTATTGTATGTGTTATGTAACAGTCACAGGTAATCTGCATTAGCAGAATAGTCATTTTGACTGTAGAGGCACCAAGGAATGCAGGACAAATAGGAAAGGTATCACAGAAAGACTGAAACAAAACAGACTTTTTTCTTCTTAATTAAAATAATAACTCTTAGTAATTTCGTCTTGGATTTTGTTTGCTTGTTTTGTCTCTAAGCAAGCAGATGTTTCAATTTAGCAAAACAAAGGGACTTGACAAAATACAATCACCCAAAAATTATCCCCTTGTCTGACTTTCCATATTTATGTTTTCAACTCTTTTTGTTTCTTTGGTTTCTGAGCTACTGCAAGTATAATTAGTGCTGCTTTTTATTCTGATTTTGTTCTGTTGAAACTGGTGTAATTTTTGGTCAGTCCAATATGACTTCCTATAGACAGCCACAGAATGTGAGTAAAGTTACAAACTGAAAATTGAAATGTCACCTTTCTGAAATGTAAGGTTCTGAGCATATCACAATGATCTTCAGAAATCCCACAAGATTACTTCTTTCTTAACATTTCATCTATGAGACAGTTCGTATCAAAACAGAGGGAAATACATACTCTGTATCAGTATGATTGCATTGATTTTCCCTGCATATCAAAAATATAGACCTATTATGATCAAAAAGATAATTTCAGTCAGAGCCTTTAGAAATAAAATAAAATTTAAAAAATAAAACTAAATTAAAAATAAAACAAAAAAACGTACAACACAATAAACCCCCAAAACCATAAACATCTCCAAAGGCCCAAAATTGGGTTTTTTTAAGGTTATATTAGATTCTACTGACCTTTTTTCTCCTCATCTATTTCTCATTTCAAATTATTTCACTGAGTTTACTCTCTCATAGTATGTTTTATGACAATGTAGTGTTATATTTTCTACAATACAGTAACAATTTGCAATTAAAATATTTGTTACTATTTTCTTAAATAATGAGAACATAATTTAGTTCCCTTTTCTGATGAAAAACTAAGGGCATCATGAATGACTTGGGATTCAAGAAGTATTCTGTTTACAGATGAGGGAAACGTGACTGTAACAGAACTTAGTCAAATATTTTTTAAAATCAAAATATTTTTCAAACTGAGGATTGTGTGGTATTAATTTCCTTCATGAGAATTACAGTATTTCCTGGGCATAGATTATTTCAACAAACACAGTTCAGGACAGTCAAGTCCTCATTCATTATGGCATTCTTAGAAAAACCACTCAAGAAGATGCATGAGTTCTCTCTACTAAACACCATTACATTAATGGTGACATGCTATGATTGGAGCGTCACTTTCTCTTACAAACTATTGGGGCTAGAAAGTGTAAAATGGGGAAATACTTGAAGTATTTAAGAATTTAAAATAGGGGGAAATATTGGTAAGGTATGTTGGATAGTTAGCTTTGAGTTTGTACAGAAATACTTGATTGGAATCCTAGGCTTCCAGATACAAATGATAACAGAACAGGAATAACTGACTACCTTTAGAAGTGCCTGACTGGTTACCAGTCAACAGTCTCCGAGAAAAGTATTATTTCTTTTAGAAATAAAAACTAAAATGGAATTAGATTTAAAAATCACATTTTACCCACAGATAGACATGTTTATTAAAAAGATGTCTTTTGCAAAGTAAAATACAGCAACAAAACCTTTTGGGAATACAGAAATTAAACACATGTTGAGTTCAAACACAAGTTAAGATTTTTACCCCTTTGGACTCACTGAGTCTTGGATTGGATAGCGTTGCATTTTATTGAGAAATGGGCACTGAATTTCTCCTAGCTTCCCTGTGCCTTGGCAAACTGCAGCCCAGATTCCTGATCACAACCTGTAATACATAGATCTGTGAAGCTATTGTGTTTCAAGGTAACTTAAGTCAAAACTAAGTAATTGGCTGGTTGGAAGAGGATTATTTACCAAAACTAACTGTAGCCCAGCTTCCTTTCTACTCACTGGGCAAGGTTTCTTAAAGATCTCACTTTAAAGGATGAGTTTCCCATTCTGTGTCCTTTCTCTGGCTCTTCAGGAGCTGTACAGTGACATTTCAACTAGGATAATGTATCCTTTTTGAACATTCCCCTCATCTCCCCTTCTGTGAACATGGAAAATTTGAACTCTGGTTCTTGGACTTATCAAACAAATATGTCTAACTTTCTTTTTTCCAGCATACCATAATGTACATAACTAAATTTTCTTTCGGCTATAACTCTTATGCCTAAGGAAAACAAAGCCTATCTTGGCAGCAGTTTTCCATTCTTTGAGCAATATGTTTTCTTTGGCTAAATGCTTATTAGCAAATTAGCTTTATGATTAGTATTGCCACGCAATTTTTTTAAAGTGATTTATCTACCCAATAAAGAAGAGTTGACTTAGAAGAAAGTGGGAAAGGGTGTTTTTAATTTTTTTGAAATCTTAGATATTCAGCTTATTTTGCAAAGAAATCTCCACATTTAATAATGACAGATCTGTGCTGAGTATTGCTAACTAAGAATCTGCTTCATGTTGAAAAAGCCTCCAGGGAAGTAACCTACCTTGTGCTACTTATATGGAAGATAAATTAAAGATTCCCTTCCTCAACTCACAGAAAATAGAGAAAAGCCAGTGTTTACAGAAGTCTTGTGTTTCCAGACCTGAATCCAGGTTTTTGGATGATCACAGCTACCAGTCCAAACAGTGGTGCATGGATGCACATTCATAATGCCAGCACAATCTCAGGAATTGTAAGAGAGCACCAGAAATGGACAGTAGTATAACTGTATGAGAAATACCTCTTTCATGCTGAGCAGAGCTCCATTGTCCTGCTAAAAGAAAAGTATAATGAAACCTGTTTGAGAGAGACCATCAATTAGCAATGATAACACCTTCCACTTGGAAAGCTACATGACCTCTGTAGTACAAGCTCTACCGCAACACCAAACCATGCCATAAGAACATACTTGATGGATTTATCAGGTTGCTCAAAAAAACAAAATGATGTTGTTGCACTGTATGATGTCAAGGTATCTTGGCCAGGTTTTCAAAGTTTCTGGAAACTGACAGCTGTCACCAGGGACAGCAGTGCTGAGAACAATCTTCCCTTTTCCTGTAAGTGCTTAAAAGCTCCTTCTGAAGCCCTTAACTTGAGACACTAGGATCAATAGCGTTTGCAGTAGCAAGCGTTACTTCATCCATGACAATTATGCATAAAAATGAGGCAAGGTCTGTAGAGAAAGGAAATTTAAAACTACTGGTGCAGTGGGAAAAAGTTTTCAGGAACATGATCCTTCAAGTCTATTTACTCAGTAATACAGATGCATTTAGAAAGTGGCAATCTATGGAACTGCTTCCAGATTAAAGTACATGGTTTACATTTTTCAGAGGTAAGGAAAAGAAAAGAAAGAAGATGGGAAAAAAACTAAAAAGAAGAAAATTTAACACTAAATCCTTTACCTGAGACCAATTTTCTGAGAAAATGAATGAAGTTGTTATGTCTATGACAGTATGAGATGGAACATACTGTTCTTATAGCCAGGTCAGGAGCCTGCTTTCTCCCACAATAAGGCACAGGCTTGTTGTAGATAGTTGCAGATTTTAGATCTGTGTAAAGAGTTACATGGGTTTATTCTTAGCTTCCTTAAGAGGTGTGGAAACACTAGACAAAAATTTCCTGTTCATTCGATACCATGAATACTAAACTGCATCACTGACACAAGACAAAAGTTCTCTTAACTCTCCTTGCACCCCAATTTTAGCTCATTGATACTTTTTGAGTCAGCCTAACATAGCATTTACTGATCTAATGAACAAAGCAGAAAGTTATACAGAAGAGAAAAAAAAAAAACAAAAAAAAACCCAAACCTTGGGTGTGGTCATAATAGGCAAAAGACCAAGCAATACTATAAAAAGAGGTATGGTGTCAGAAGATACACACCCATCTTGATCTTTTTATTTCAAAAGGTGTCAGAGAAAAGTGGACCCATCCTCAGTTATAGCAGATATTTACTCTGTTAAACTGGTCTTTATAACAGAGGAAAAATGCAATGGGGTAAAGTCTTCCTACTGCTTTCACTGTCATTATGTTACATTGCATCTAAAGCAGCACCAGCAGGAATCTTAACAAAAGATGAAAGATGAATGGCACCAAGACTACTATGAAAGAAAGAAACAAGGGTAGACTCATATTATTTGCTGCTTAACCAAGTGAGGAAATGTACTTGGGGATCTTATTTTTAAGAAAATTCCAGCACTTCATGCATTATTTATGTGATTCCCCTAAGTAATTTACACACCTGTTATCTGTACTCATCAACAGACAGTATTTGCTCTCTCACAGAAGAGATCATTTCCCACATCCATAGTGGTACAAATTCAGTTGTATGTTATGCTTTTTTTTTTTCCTTTGACCACAATGGCCCATAATGAGTTTAGACAACACATTGTGGCAGCATAGGGAAACTAGAACTAGTAATAATGCAAATCAATAAACTCCTGTTAACTTGCAAATATCACATTATGTCTGATTGTATATGTTATCAGCTTAATGGCAGCTCGTTTCTGAGATTACAGATTGTTTGTAATCCACCAAACAGGTGGATATTATGGCATTTCTATATCCCTTCAGTAAGCTTCTATTAAAATGGAAAGAGAAAAAGAATTAGTGAAAGCTTGTTGAAAATAAGTCTTCCTGTGGCAAACTATATTGTGCCATATAATTATATAGAGTACAGCAATGTAACTTTCTAATAGATCAATATTTTAGATTCCCAGCACAATTCTTTCTTTGCCTTTTCTGATGTAAATGAAGTTTTTGTGTTGAATTAAGTCAGTTAGGGTAGAATGCCTCATGTCAAGATTTAGACAAAGTGGTTAAATTTTTACAGTGTTCAAAAATAAGAGAAAAATCATGGAAGGAGGGAAGGAGTCACTTAAACAACTGCTTAGTCATAATATGAAATGAAGCAAAAACATTCAGAGGATTTAGAAAAAACGTTACAATACCTATAAAACACACAATAATACTTTGTTAGATCAAAATTTCTTAATTTTTGTAAGCAAAATTATATAGGTTTATGTCAGGATTTTTTCAAATAATGCTTCTGCAAAAGGTATGCAAGAAGTCCACTCTGCTCAACAGGCCTTTGTCTCTGCCTTTACCCTGCTGTTCTTGGTTCCACGTTTCCTGAAATATATGGCTAGCTTTCAAGAAATAACCACATAGCAAATTTTATATGGAAAAACATTCCAGGAACAAAATCTTACTCTTAAAAATGCAGTGCAGTCTATTTTAGTTTTATATTGTGTGTAATTTGGAAGTTAGTAACCATCTGGGAGACAACTCTGAACTCCTCAACTTACTTGGAGATGTAACTTGACTCATAGCTTGGAGATGCCATTAACAATAGAGCTTGTCCTGACTGCTGTAACAAGCTATGTGTGAGAGAGCTGCAGGTTCTTTATGTTCACAGATTTACTGTAGTAATGGCAACCACAGAGTAACTGTGTGATAGCACTTAGCATATATTCCTTTGAAATTACTATCACACCATGTATGTGGTTAATACCATATGACCTACTAAAACTAATCCCATTTTATGTCAATAAACCAGTTACAGTTTTAGACAGTTACCAAAGCACTGGGGGATATTACCTTAAATTGTTATTTTATTTTTTTTAACTTAAAAAAAAAAAAGAAAAATGTTTTATAAGCAATTTGGGTTTACTATGGCTGGTTATGCTTTAAAAAGAGATGTAATTATCACATATATTATGTGTGCATTAATATATATACAGAAGGTATCCCTTCATTGTGACTTGTCACATGATCATGTTCTTTGCTTCATTTGGATTACTTAGATATTATTTTCAACTAATTTCATCTAAGTTTACAAGGCTGAGGTATTTGAGGATAAAATGGATCCGTCTCTTGAAAATTAACCTGAAATAACACAGGTATGGCAAGCAACAAGGCAAATCTAAGGATAAGGGGCTGGGATGAAAAAGAAGACAAGAATTGTAACCTAAACCAATAGTTTTCCTACCTTTAGTTCCATGTATCTCAAGAATGTCCTATATATATATATATATATATATATATATATATATATATATATATATAAAACCGAAATGCTACATTGTAAATCCTTACACTGCATGTGAAAATGTTGCAGTTAAATGATCATGAGGGAAAAGTCCAACAGACTTTTAGTTACAGTTTTCTGCTGTAAGGTTGAGTAAATCCAGTACTTTATGTTAGAGCTAAAAAAACGTGGTAGAATCTGGACCTAGGAAAGCAATCTTCATTTCTAAGAAATATAATGAGTTTCTTCCAAAGATGTCAACATAGGATGAAAGTAGGAACTGTAAAATCATAATAATGAAACAATAGTCAATTTTATCTCAAAGTATTTTAATTAAGCTAAAATATTATTTTTTCTGCAGCTGTGGCCCACCCATTGTGCTATGTCAATGACTCATTATTTAAAAACATAGTACACAGACCAAAATGCACTCAGGAAAACAAAATTTCATTCCAGGCTACACTATTCCGGTTGGATTTGTGGCTGCTGTTGTAAGAAGTCACAACTGGATTCAAGTATGTGTCTGCAGCACTGAGACCATAAACCATTGCCTCCTAGAACAAAACAGAACAATCCAGAAGAAATGTAATTTATTACTATCTTCACATCCAAACATGCTGTGGAGCAGCAGTTAATAGTGGCAGCATCCCAAGGCATTAAAGTATCCAGGAAGCACATCAGTTCAGGAGGAGAAATGTAGAACGTGTATTCTGATAAATGATAGTTTGAGGCCTGTTTCCAGCTCAGAGTCTGTCCACAGACTGTGTGAACTACCATGAGCAATGGATGGTGTACAGTTTTACAGACTTGGATTCGAAGACTAAAGGCTTGCTTTCTTATCTTTTCTGTTTTTCTAGGTTACTCAGATGAAGAGATATTTCTAATTCAGCATATGCCATTTACAGCAGCTGTGTTAGTCCCTGTTTTAGAATTTTTTCCTCCATCACATGTAACAGTTAAGATTACAAGCCCCATAACTCTAAATCTTGCCCCTTCATCTTTCTCCAGGACACTCCCCCATAGCCTTTGTTGCTGACCACAATGACATATGGCATAGCAGCTTCCTGAATACCCCGGCAAGGGCATAGCCTCTCCATGTTGCATAAATTTAGTAGCATTTGACAGGTGAGATGAAGGTGTTGTGGTTACTTTACGCCATTAAGAGAAAATCAGAAATAAAGTCACTGAGGTCAGCTGAATCAAAATTATATAAAAATGACAGGCATAGGTGTTGCCAGGGCAACGGCAGGGGAATTAAATGGTTAAAAACCGGAAGTAGAACTTAGTCCATTAGGTCAACTCTGAGCCGGCACAGCCAGAGCCGCAGCAACAGATCTTGCGGTGCAGCGGGGTCTCATGTGAGAGTGGTCTGGCAGCACACGGTAGCTCTCTCGCGAGAGAGGCTGACCAGGCACAAAAGTCCAGGTGTACTTCCTTTAGTTCATCAAAAAGCTTTTCCAGAATGTTTTAAATATAACAGAATCCCTATACCGGGCATCTCCCACAGGCTACTTAATCAAATCCATTCAAAGTCAAAAATGTCAAGGAGAACATCAAGTCATGAAGAAATTAGGGTATGACTAGCTTAGAGAAAGTGTAACATTGCATGGCATTTCATATTTTACCCTAAGTAATTTATATTCAGCTAGTGAGAAGTTTGGCACATTAATATTTTCCTCCATAATGCTCAAATTGTAAGACTACCGTTTCCTATATGTAGTAATATAAGTCAGAGAAAGATTGAAATACATGAGTAGTATAGTTCTACAGCAAATTTCACTTAAGTGATTTGGAATATATAATTATTTTTTTTAATGGTTTTTCATGAATAATATGGTAGAGGTTACATTGTAGAGGGTCAACATTTTGGCATCCATTGACTCGATATCTACAGACTAGTTTAAGTCCAGCTCCTGAGAGGTCCCAATTATTAAGAGTCCTCAATATGAATTCAGTACCATTCTAGGACCTGGCCCATCAGGAATAAACAAAATAAAATAAAATCCTACATATTTTAAGATATATACAATCATACTTACCACACACATTAAAATTATAATCTTAGTATGAACTTCCTTTACCACACTGTAGGAAAATTAAATTCCATACTTAATACCTTTCATCTTTTAACATACGGTAAGATACATAATAAATCTGATCGAAGTGTTTCCAGCAGCATGTATTTAAGTTGAAACACATTATTTTAGGAAAGATGAAACACTCTACAGAGCCTTATCTGTTTTAAAAATGTTTATAGCTAGATAGTTTTTGAAAACTAGGGAACTGTGGAAAAATAGCAGACAGACATTGCAATAGTATGAAGAGAAGTTAAGAGAATGGCAGGGAAAATTCACACATTCTATTTTAATTTCTACTCAGAAGTTACAGTAAATGAGTATTTTTATCTTCTACATGCCTAATTTTTAATGTGCTTTAACTGTGGACTGTGTTCGTAGAAGAAACATTATTAGTTAGTTGAAAACTATCACTGAACTTTGAGAGCTTCATTCCTACTTCTTATTTTCATATGCAAACCACATGTTTTTGTTTGCAAATTGATCAAAACAGTTTTCAGATTTGTGAACTTCAAATCCACATGCCAGTCTGAAGTATAAACATCCATGTGACAAGAAACTTACTTGGCCTTTATGTGATATTTAGAGCAAAACCTGTCTCTCTCATCAATTTCTATTACCAAAGGTCTGAGGGTTGTTAGTCCTAAACTGTTAGGACTAAATAAACTAAACTTTGAAATTATGTCTACCTACATGTACAGCAAAATAAGACTTGATATCATAGAACTGTGTAAATTTAGAACAATTCTAACAATTTGTATAGATGCATCAGAAAGCAGAATTTAATTTTTGAATGTATAATCTGAATTACATTCACTGAGTCTTAATTTTTAAATCCTTTATTTCTAACTATGTAATTTTATTTTAGCTTTAGGCTGAAACATCCCTAAATATTTTTAAAGCTTTAAAGAGTGAACCCCACAGGAACAATCTAATAAAAATATATAATAATATAAAAATATAATAATATAATCAAAACCATGCCTAGTATATTAGTTAGCTCTTTAATCTTACAGAACAAGCAAGCTGGGACTGAGAGTGTGATGAAAAATAAATTTGAAAATTTAGCTATGATTCAGGTGGATGTAGGTGCATTGATTTCTCAGATACAATCAAGCTGCAATTAACTTCAAGTAGCAAGAAGTCTTTTCTGGTAAGGTTCACAGAGTTTTGTCAGAAAAATTATAATAACCTTACAAATGAAATAAGAAACTAATTACTGCTATATTAATTACTTTATTATTGGGGATTTATATTAAAATGATGGATACACTAATCATTAATTGCATTTTATATGTAATTTATATGGTGATTAGTATTAGTATTACTATTATTACCAGCACAATGTGAGTCTCTTGGTCAAGTTGCTACAGTGTTATGTGAGACTTTGTGTATTGTTTTTATTATTACTGTATGCAATTCTCTGCCACCGGAAATTCCAGCATGTGAACATAAAATTTCAACAAGTTCTACAGAAAGCAGAATGAATTTTCTTCCATCTCTCTTCCCACATGATTAAAGTGGCCATGCAGCACACAGCATTATGACATGACTCAGCATGATATATGTCTGTTCTACATCTACATTGCTAAAAACACACAGGAAGTGCAGCCCTGCTTCAGGAGATGGTATCCACAAGACCATTTGTAGAAGGCAGTACGAACATGACAGCATCAGCATTGGCTGCTCCTGCTCCCTTCCTGCAGAGCTCTCAGGCTGTCTGTCAGCAGGCTCTGTATCTTGAGACAGCTGTCTTTCTTCATGCCACACCTCTAGCCACACAATACAACCTTCAGTTCATTGCTATGCAAACATGACTTCTGTTGGTTGGCAAAAAAAATCACTTTAATTCAATCACTTTAAAATGAAAGAAGTGCACACTAGAAACAACTTACTACCTTTTCTTACAAGAGCACCACACACAAACTTGAAGAAGACACAGGTTATGTAAAATGGCCTGAGCATGCTGCCACATGTCACAAGAAAAAGCTGTTTTATTAAGGAGTGTAGACACACTGTAAGCATGCCCACAGGCCTCAGGACCGTCACTGCAGCTGATCAGCGTAACATAGCTGTTCTTGGCACATCAGGCTGCGAATGGGATGATATGCTCCATCTCAGCACTGCATGCCAGTGATATCCAAAGAAGCTGGTGAGGAAGGTTCTGACAGCAAATCTCAATGCTCAGTGAGTAAGATTTGAAAAAAAACGATTGCATACATTGTCATCTAGTAAATTCTCAAAGTCCTGCATATTTCTCTCAGGCAGGAAATCACAGGATATTACAGCCGTGCAGAATGTAGAAAAAGCAATAATATTTTCAATCTGATATTTTATCATCTCTTTTAGAAAAAATTCAATACTTCTAATCTACAAAAGCTAATTAAAACAGCATCAATCAAAATACTTCATATATCTGTGCAATATTGATTGAAAAGAACCAGTTCCTAATCTGGGCTGTCGGTCGAAAAGCGCTGGTATTTTTTAACATTTCTCTAGATCATTTTCATAGTAGTAAAAAAACCCCAACATACTTAGATTAACAATTGAACTGTTCTTTTGTTTTACATATACTTCTTTTTCACCATTTATATTGCAGTGGATAAAATAATCACAAGTTTTAAATCTAGATATTTGTTGAGAAGTGAGTTGCTTCCTGTGTTTCCTAAATTCTCCTGGGTGGTACTTTGGGAAAAAGCAGATGATCAGCAGATACAGAGTTGGAATAACTGGGCAACTGGCAGCATAAAAAAGAAGAATATTAGAGAGCTTCTGAGTTTCTGAGACAATTTATCTATACTGAGAATCTGAGCAGTGGCATTTCTTGTTACTTAAAGCCCATGAAAGGCACTTGCTTGGTGACTTAGAAAGAGGAAATTACAGTAGTGTAGAAAAAGGGTATATAAGGCAAACTATGTAGACATCCATCCAGTCAAACCACTTAATTCTTAAAGAATAAAAGCAGGGAGAGATTTTGTGATGAATGCTATAAGAAGCAATATATGTCAGGAGAACTGATTGTAGCTGCCTTTCACAAGAAGATAAAACACAGAGCTTATTGTTGTCCCTTGAGCTGACTTTGGCCCAGCATACAAGTCCTCATATTTGTATTGTTGTGTTAATGAGTACTAGCTGTTTCTTATGTACAAGTGGATTTATAACAGCAGGGCCATTTATAATTTATAATGCCATTTCAGCAGCCTGCAAATGACTTTTGTCACAGGAAGAAATTGCTGTCCGTCCACAATTGCCACCTCCCAAATTGAATCAATAGGCTGTTCCTTCTAGTGACAGCATTCAGTGAATCAACTAATTTGTGGGTTTTAAATACTCCAACAAGTAACACTACCCCACATATAGAGAGAATCGTTAAGTGCTGTCTAGCCAACATGAGCATTACTCACTGGTCCATCTCTATCGTTGTTCATATAAGCAGTGAGTGCCACTAACCAACAGTGGAAAGCTATTAGAGTTCAATCAATTTCCTGTAAGCCTCTTTCGACTGTGTTCAATGTCCGTGTGTTTAAATTTCTTCGCACAGCATGGTGCTCCACTGCTGAGTACAGACCATGTGTCATAGTTTCATAACCAGTGACTTAGTCAGCAGTGACCTAAACATTTCACTTCAAATTCTCTGGAAATAGATTTTTTCCCCACAAAAAAATGCTTACATTTAGTCATAATGCATTTCTTCTGTTTAATAAGAGTATCACAAAGACTATTCAGCCTGTATAGATTTCCCCCACACCCTACTCTATCTCTGTCCTCTTGCCTTTCACTGACAAGTTTGTCCATTCTTTTTCTGAGCTACTTTATTAATCAATATTCTGACTTACGGCATCTGTCACTGAGAGTGATGCTGCATAGTGGCACAATATGAGATTTCTCAGGATTAAAGCACTTGTTTACATATACTTGCACTTTTGATTTTGTATTAATTGCTTATTTCATAGTAAGCATAGCTCTCTCACTAAATCTGTTTATCTGGCACATGCCAGCTGACAATGGAAAATTCACTTAACCTTGGGAGCAGGAGTATGGTCTGAAAACTTCAAATGTCAATCAGAGCCACAATATGCAATTTCTCACACTCCTTCATGCATCTAAATTTCTGATCAAAGAACTAGTAACAACAAACACTGACTTTTGAACTGCAATATAATGTACAAATGTGTCAGGTAATAAATTCTTGCCCTCTTGCCTTCTTTATAGTTACTTCTCATGCCTTGAATATCTTTCAGATCGAGTGAGACTGAATCTATTGTCATTCTTTCCACAACTGGATTGACCTCCTTCACACAGGACCTTCACAGGGGACACCAACTTCCTTTATAAAAAAATCTTATGATAAGAAATTTGCTTCAAATCTTTTCTCAGAATACAGCTAACAATAAGACTTGGTAGTTAAAGAAAAAATATTTTTAGCAGACCTCACAGAATGCCCACTGTAAACATCTTTATATTGAGCTAATCTCAGGGGGATTTTTTCCCCTGCACACTCTGGCATAAAAATAGAGAACCTTTAGGCTGATTTTCTGCAATAAATCTCAGCTACATCTCCAATTTAGATGCTTCACATCTGTGCAAATGCTTCTACAGTTATGTCCATGGACTGTCTACTAGAAAGGCTGAAGGACCACTAATTCTCTGGTTTGTTGTTTCATTTTTGGTTTGTTTCCCCCTTATTCCAAATATACAAAATGCAGAATGGTTTGTTTCATAGTGAAGGTTTGATCTTTTTCAGATTTTGGTAAAGAGGAAAAATAATTTCAGTTTGGATCAGCATAAAGCAATGCACAAGAGAGCACTACCCCAGTGAGTTCTCACTCCATACATATATATAGAGCAATGAATTGGAGCTGACCTTTACTGCTCAAGAATAAGACCATGCAGTATGAAAATATTACCATAGTGCCAGTAGTAATCAAAAAATAATCATATTGCTAGAGAAAAAAAAAAAGCCAAAAAAAAGAATATGATATTGTCAGTATAAGTCCTTGGCTCACCAACACCCTGAAAAAGTTAAGAGAGGGGATAATGGGGATAATCACAAATTTCATGAACAGAGCAGAAGCAGTCCAGCAATTTATCAGCCCTTCCACTACAAAATCTTATGATGCTAAATGAAACAAGGATGTGAGTCCTCATGTAGTAGGTAGTAGGGATATGGAAGCCATTGTCTTTGGAAATTTTTAATGCTCACTGCTTCTGTTGCCTCTCTGTGTTTTTAAAAGAGCAGAACCATTGGAGAACATATTTTAGTAGCAACCTCCAATGTTCTGGCCTATCATTTGCTCCACTCTAAAGCTAAAACAGTAGCAATAATAGGAAGACTCATTTGACCCAATAGACCACAGCATCACACAGAATCACAAGGTTGGAAAAGACCTTTGAAGATCATCATGTCCAACCATTCCCATCCTATGCTAAACCATATCCTTAAGTACCTCATCGACCCTTTTTTTGAACACATCCAGGAAAGGTCACTCAACCACCTCCCTGGGCAGCCTGTTCCAGGCCCTGACAACTCTTTCAGTAAAAAATTTTTTTCTAATGCCCAATCTAAACCTGCCCTGGCACAGCTTTGTGCCATTTCCCCTTGTCCTATCTCCTGTCATCTGGCTGAAGAGACCATCACCCACCCGTCTACAACCTCCCTTCAGGTAGTTGTAGGTGGTGATAAGGTCTCCCCTCAGCCTCCTCTGCTCCAAGCTAAACATGATTAGCTCCCTCAGCTGCTCCTCATAGGATTTGCACTCCAGCCCTTTTGCCAGCCTGGTTGCCCTTCTCTGGACTTGCTCAAGGGCCATAATGTCCTTTTTATGGTGGGGAGCCCTGAACTGGACACAGTACTTGAGGTGTGGCCTCAACAATGCCAAGTACAGGGGCATAATCACTTCCCTAAACCTACTGGCCACACTGGTTTTGATACAAGCCAAGATGCTATAGGCCTTTCTGGCCACCTGGGCACACTGCTGGCTCATATTCAGCCTGCAGTCAACCAACACCTCCAGGTCCTTCTCTTCCTGACAGCCCTCCAGCCAGTCTCCCCCAAGCCTGTAGAGCTGCATGGGGTTGTTATGTCCCATGTGCAGCTCTCTGCACTTGGCCTTGTTAAACTTCATCCCATTGGTCTCAGCCCATGGGGCCAGTCTGTTCAGATCCCTCTGAAGAGCCTCCCTACCCTCAGGCAGATCAACACTTCCTCCCAGTTTAGTGTCATCTGCAAACTTACTGAGGGAGCATTCAATCCCTTCATTGAAGTCATTGATAAAGATTTGAGGCCTGAGGGATGCCACTTGTGACCAGCCTCCAGCTGCATTCTGTTCCATTCACCACCACCCTTTGGGCCCGGCCATCCAGCCAGTTTTTAACCCAGCTGAGGGTCCACCTGTCCAGACCAGTGGCAGCCAGTTTCTCAGTCAGAATGCTGTGAGAAACCGTGTCAAAGTTTTACTGAAGTCCAGGTAGAACACATCCATAGCCTTCCTCTCAGACATTAAGCGGGTCACCTTGTCATAGAAGGTGATCAGGTTTGTTTGACAGGATCTACCTTTTGTAAACCCATGTTGACTGGGCCTGATCCCCTGGACATCATGCATGTGCTGCATGATAGCTCCCAAGATGAACCTCTCCATGATCTTCCCCAGGACTGAAGCCTGTAGTGCCCTGGATCCTGGAATAGTGTGGTGAGTAGGACTAGGGGAGTAATTGTCCCCCTATACTCAGCACTGATTAGGCCCCAGCTTGAGTACTCCACTCAGCTTTGGGCCTCTCAGTACAGAAAAGACATCGAAGTGATGGAGTGTGTCCAGAGAAGGGCAACAAGGGACTGGAGAATAAATGTTCCAAGGAGCAGTGGAGGGAAATTGGGTCATTTAGTCTGGAGAAAACAAGGCTGAGGTGGGATCTAATTGCTCTCTACAACTACTTGAAAGGGGGGGGGGGGCTGACCTTTTCTCTTTAGTGATAAGTGATAGAACAAGAGGAAATTTAGTTATGCCACAGGAGGTTTAAATTAGATATTAGGAAAAACTTCACAGAGAGGGTTGTTAGCCATTGGAATGGACTGCTCAGGGAAGTGGTGGAGTCTCCATGCCTGGAGGTATTGAGGGACATAGTTCAGTAGTGAATGGCAGGTTAGGGTGATGGTTGGACTTTATGATCTATAGGGTCTCTTCCAACCAAGACAATTCTATGATTCTATGTTCTTTCACTAGAATTGGGTTTTGTGGCCATTACAATAAATGACAGCTAGACATTTGTCCTGGTTTTGGCAAGGACGGGGTTAATTTTCATAAGGAACCAGCACAGGTAAGATGTCCAAGGGTATTTTCCATACCACATGATATCACACCTCCCATAAAAGGGGGCTGGTGAGGGATGGGAGGGTCCACCCAGCTCCTGAACAGGCTGAGTGTGGGCATATTGGTATTCTGTCACAAGTCCTGTTATTGTTCCCCTCTCACAGTGCTGTCTCAGTAACTGTCTTTATCCTAGCCCACTGGGGCTTTGTCCAGTTCTCCTCCTGTGGGAGGGGTGAGCAAGTGGCACATGGTGCTCAGTTGCTCCCTGGGGTTGAACCATGACAGCATTAGGCAAAAATTTACTACTGCCCACCATCTTCCTTTTTGCTGGAATCCTGTTCTGTCATTACATTTAGAACAAAAAATAGTCTACAGAAAATATTCACAGAGGTGACTCTTGAAAGGTAGTACTCCAGGTCTGTCTACTGAAATAGTTTCTGCAACGTATGCATCTGAGCCAAAATCCAGACAGCTGAGTGCTGGACAACTCAGCCATAGATCATGTATTTTCAGACCATGCATGAATTTGTTTTCAGACAGGGGTCATAAGGTAGATGAAAAGGTTCAGACCACTTCTGCTCCCTGCAGAGAATGTGTAAGGATGGGGCTGGTGATGGCACAGGGGACGTGATGGCATAACATAACATGAATAAACTCCGAAGAAAAAAGGGGAAAAGATGAGTCAGAAGTGCTAGTCAGAATGCTACATTTGCATTCTCACTTACTTGCTACTTGAAAGAAACCTTGTACATGAATGTTTGTCTGGTTCAGTAGATAGAATGAGTTTTCACAAAAGGAAAGGAGTAAGGCAAATTACTATAGTCAGCATATGGATTTTCTTACTAGACTGCTTACACATTTTCTCTGAGGTTAATAGAATAGAGATCTCTCAGGTTTACTGTTAACATTCAGGCTTAAGTAAACACATCAGAAAATAAAATGCTGCTAGAACTCTTGCATTTCATCCATTCTGAAGAGTATTATACAAAATTTTGATTTCTATGTCTCTATCTAAAACCAGGTATGTATGAACGGTCACAGGTGGCTGTAACCACTGTCATTCTACTAACTAGGTGAAGATGAGAAGTTCTTTCAGTGAGGAATGATATGAATTTTAAATTTGTAATGAAAATTAAAAGAAAGAAAATCCCTTTGTAAATTATAACTGGATCAATGTGCAGATTGCCCATGACATTTTAATCTGGTGAAAGTGGATTTTATAGCTCATTTAGATTTATTATGTCTAGACCAAATATAAACTTAATTTTGGTTAGAAAAAATTAAAGGCAAGCATTCAATCAAGGCAAGAATGATAGTTTTAAATTTTTTTAAACCCACTATGGGAAAAACCTAGCAGAAGAGAAATATTCTCTTTATATCTAGAGCATGTTTACAGGTTGCTGAGCATCAGAGAGGCACAAGATGAAGTAGAAATGGATCTCTGTGATTAAGTTATATCTAAAGACTATGATACAGAAACTCATTTAATTGGAGCTATGATTATTTACTCAGTCATTGCCCTGTATGCACATATCGTTTCACTTTCAGTTCAAGAATTGTAGGAAGAGAAGAGCAAAGAAATTTGGGGTTGGAAAAACAGTATGTAAAATACACTGAAATAAATGCTTTTATAATACTGTCATTACACACTTTACCTGACAGTTTTCATTAGTCTCAAAAACCCTGCTTATCAAAGGGTATACTATACAAGTATGCTGGCCTCGTCAGAGGATAGGATGTGTTTTCATTGGAAAGAGTAAAAGGGACAATTACTCTGTAAGGTTTAAATAACTGAAAAATATTAATTTGTATTGCTGTTGATGACAACAACGTACAGCTGGAAGTTTCCTTTATTGAACACTATAGTGGTTTATGAGCATTGTACGTCAACTTTTACCTGAAAAACAGAACTACAGATATAACCATTTTTTAGTCCATTTTTTCATCAGCCAACTTAGCTGTAGGTAATGGTAGTACTGTGTGTGTAGCTTGGTGAGGGAGAATATATATTCACTGAGAAAAAAAAGAGAAAAAAAGATTTCTTGGGTCCAAAGAGCCTCCAAGCCCTTCTTTCCTATGCTTATCGATAAGTTTTCTGGGACATGGCCTTGCAAAAGCAGAGAAAATCAATCTATCACTTCCTAATAAGATTTCGTTTTGTATTTTTGAGGAACAGCTCATGTTTTTCAAACAATTGGATTTTTAATTGTATTCAGTGGGCATGAATTGATGGCAACTGAGATGAGATTAAGCAGGTTTTAGACACCTGCTTGCATCTCTTGCATTAGCATAGTCTATAGCACATGCTTTTCTGTATGAGGTCAAATGGCAGCAGGTAGGGCTAAATTCCATGTTAGAAATCTCACCACAACCTCCAAAAATAATAAATTTATTACTTGTTTCTGAAATTTGAGCTATACAAGACACTATTGAACATCTCCTATTTCACTATCTATGCTTAAGGGCAAGTGGCAATTTGTTCTTTTGAGTCTTTGTATAACATACATATTTCTTTAGATAGGTTAATATCAGCTCTAAGGTGGAGCAATATTAGCACAAGCCCTGCTAAAATTAGCAAGTTATATATCCAAATGGGTTTTGGTGACCAATCCAAGAAAATTAAGGTAGGAGCCCAGACACACCAATTTCTTTTTAGTGAAAAGTTTCCTGTTCATAAAATGTTTGGAAAGAATATAATTGTGAAAGTAGTTACAATTTCAATGCAAAACAGGGTAGAAAATGAGAAGAATATCAGTACTGTCAGCCTACAAAGATCTTCCAAGAGAATCTTCTCTTAGATATTTGTTCTCCTTCCTCTTGCTACAGTAAGAAAAAATAAAAGATGAAAAAAAATTAGATGTGCCTTTAAGAATAGTTACGACTCCATTTTTAATTTTTTCATTTTTTTCTCTTTCCTTTTCAAAATTGTTGACCCTACTACTATTGAGCACTAATGCATAAAATTTAAATACAATCTTTATAATTCTTTCTTAGTAAAAACACTACTGTGAGAGAAAATTATTACCCTACACACTTTGTCACGTGTTTTTTCTTTCTTCATATAAGTGGTAGTTTAATCCACATTGATTTTCTTATGGATTATTTAGGAAGTGAGGACAAAAAAAGAATTAGAATGTGTCACTTTCATTAAGACATTTTTAAAACATAATTCTGCCTTGAAAACACTGAAAAGCAAAGAGTTTAAAAGAAGCTAAGACACAGTGGGAGTTTTGTTGCAAAAGAAGAAATAAGTCAGTCTGTTCTATTAAGGCATATTAATCCGATGATCATTCAGTAAATTAATTTCCTTCCACAAAAAATGATGGGCTGGGTTTCAGCAGACATTTGCCCCGTTAGCATTTAGATCTCATTAAGAAGCAAATCACAGGAGAGTATATGGAAGGGGAGCACTGGCTAGCCACTCTCTTCCTTTGTGATAAACAGCTCTCTCTAAAAATAATGGCATCTTTCTCACAGTCTGGAATTTCAAACGTATATGGTACCCCCTGGGATGTAAGCATGAGAATGCTGTTAAGGCTTAATAGACTGACTGCAGCAGGACATAGTCAAGAGATTACGTGTCTGTATTATCTACCTACTTCTCTATAGAATAAAACTGAGGACATAGTGCTTCCCTAGGACAGTGCAAGGACCCAACTTTGGGCTCTTTTGGCCCAGACTTTTTTAACATTGTGGAACAATTCGTACACACCTTCATGTGTTTAAGGTAGCTGGGTTTCTGCTGCAAGTTCTGAAAAGTTGCATACCTCTCACACTGTGGGCATCTTACTACATAGTAAATTTCTTTACATAAAGTTGACGTTTTTCCTAGAATTTTTCTGTCCATGAAGAGAATATTTTCTTGCATATATGTAATATCTTGTTCCTTTTATTGCTTTAAAGATACTTTACATAAAATTCACAGCCTTGCCAGAGGCAGTTCAAGTAGATGTTTGAACTGCTGTTCTTACATTGTCTGAGTAATGCCTTATGGTCTTTCTTCAGTCATACTTCTTGCTCTAATACAGAATTATAAAATCATTTTGGTTGGAAAAGACTTTTAAGATCATCAAGTCCAGCCATAATCTAGCTGGTAAGAAGTAGCTGTAAAATACAATATCTGCATGGAAAAATCAAGGGTAGAATATGGACTTCAGTGCCTTCAGAAAACCTCTATTACTATACAATAGTATTACTTCCAAAATTTAAACTCTCTGTCCTTGTGAAGCACTGATGGTTACGAAGAAGGAAGTCATTGCAAGACTAGGAGCTTCTCATACCTACTATTTTCTATAGAAATTGTAGATTTGTTGTGATTTGGCTTTGGAAGTCTTGGGGACTGCTTTTCTTTGGTGCATTCTTTTAATATGAACAAATTCCGTCATTTGGCTCCCAAGTTCCTCATAATTCACAGTCCCCCTTCTAAGTGATAGGAACTCTGCTGAATCTATCTATAAAGTTATAAAACATGAAGATGAGAATAATTCATCTACTTGAACATGTTGTGTCAGATACTGATTGTACATCGCTGCTGCTTTCTCAAAACTGGCTTTAAAATGTATCTCCATTTCCATTTTCTTTTGATTTACATTCTTTCCATCATTTCAGCTGTTCTCCAGGCTTATAATTTATTTAACTCAAAGTCCCAATATATCATTATACCTACATTTTTACCACTTACATCTGTAGTGATATCTCCTATTTTGTTAAATGATTGCTCTTTTGAACAAAAGACACAATCCTTTAAGGATAGTAGTGCCCCACTCAGCTGCTGCTTAGCAGTTACAAATGAGAGGTATAAAAATAGATATGAAGATACCAGGTTTCTTAGGCAATTTAACTCTCTTACTATGATTCCAATCAGACTCAAAATGAACTAAATAATCATGTCCTAATCATTACAGCCCAATAACATGGTTGCTGCAGAAACCAGTATGTGGACAGTCCAAGGTTCATCACAGTTCCTATTGTAAAGGTTCTTTTGCTTCAGAGCAAACACCAGAGCTTCTGGATGTGGAGGAATTAATAGACTATTTTTCTTGTCTTTTGGATCAATTTAACAACGGAGATGTCAGAGTATGTGCTTAAGAGTACAAAGCAATCCTTTTTGTAACCACTGGTGGGAAAGCAGTTTGCCAGAGGGGAGAGAAATGTTGCAATCACACATTAATCAAGCAGAGTTTGACCAATAGATCACAGATAACTCTACAGCATATGGCTATGAGTTTCCCTGTTTAAAATGGAAAAAAAAAATTAAAAATGGACAGTTCTGGGAAGTGAGACAGGAGATTTTTCAAAATGTGGTTTCTACTCTGCTCTAGTGACTAAAGTCAGTCACAAGCAAATTCAAAACCAATTTGGAGAATGGACTGCAGCTACATCTATGAAGATTGCTCTTTGCAACACAGGCTAATAGGGAATATTCCTATGTGAATTATTGCCAGACATGTATGTTTACCTTAAGGCTTCAGCAGATGGTAAATGGCATTCTAAAAGTTTGGTACTAAAATTAAGCTGAGTTGTAAGTTGATACCACTAGCAGTAACAGTTCTAATATCCCTAGACGAGTCAAAACAAAGCAGAAATAGAATAACAACTTCAGGGACAGCAACTAGAAGCAGAAATTTTACTCAGTCATAATATTTATCTGAAAAGCTTTTGTAGTGAAACTACAGCTGTTTACAAGACTAGAAGTCCAAATGGTATGATTTAGCTCATGTCTCACAGCAAATGTAAAAGCAGCTGGACCTCAACTCAATGTTCACTGCAAGGTTCCAATTTTTGGAAAAAAAAAGTATTTAAATAAAAGAGACAAAGTTTATTGTGCTTCATGGCCGCAATCCAGAGAAAAAATTGACCTTAAATCCTACAACAACTCTACAATCTATTTAATTTTATTTTAATGGATGACTCTAGAGGTGGTTGAAACTTATATAATCAAATAAATACATAATTTCAGACATGAGCCTTACATTTTTAAAGTGTACCTGTGTTTGTTATGATTTTCTTTTCAGTTTACTGAACCTTTACTTTTTTATCAATTTGTTGTTTCTTAGATTACAATTTTCTTTTCAGATAATGCAGACTGTTACACAGGAAAGAAAGAGTGCATGCTCTCCTATGAATATTTCTTCTTTTTTGGTTTTATTGCTCTCAGCATGTGAAATAAAAGATCTGTTTGACTACAAGTCAATGGTTAATTTTTGGCCAACACTGCAAGAACACTAGCCAAATCTTTTTCAGATAGAAGAAAGTTATACCAAGCTTAAGTTTACAAATGGAAGGAAAGCCAAAACCATTCATTAGTAGACCATGAAGAAGCTGTTCTTCAGGAGACCTGAACCCAAGTAATACACAGTGGGCTTTAAGAAAGCAAATCACAAGCCTATTTGAAATGGTTTCAGATTTTATTTTAAAAAAAAAAGTAAAATCCTCCATAAAACACAAAGAAAAAAAAAAACAAAACCGAAGTGTGACTATTTGTTTAATGACCACAATTCCTAAGTCTTCCTGATACTGATGAACCACTCCTTTTCTGATGAAATCAACACTTTTCACTGAAGAAAAGAAAAAAAGTTTATGCCTATGTTAAAAAAGATCCAGCTGGTGACATTCCAAATTATCTGCTGCCTTAATATTTCCTAGAGAAGGCTGACCACTCAAAGTACTACTTTAACCTTTTCCCTACTTTTTGTGTGTATTCTTCATACTATTTGTGTTTCCCCTCACTCACAAAGAGCAGTTTGTCTTTTCAGCTAACTGCTTCCTGGTCAGCACACAGAAATGAAACATCTCCCAAGTGGAGTTTAAAATGTCGAGAAAGTCAGAAAAAGCATGTTTTCTTCTGTAAGCTGAAAAATACATTTTGCTACAGTTTGTTTTTGGTGTTGTTGGGGTTTTTTATTCCTTGTTTATCTTTGTCAAAATAAATACTGTTTTTATTAATAGCATCTGGTGATGAAATGTTCTAATACAACCAGAACCAAAAATTGCTATTGCCATAAATGGATTAATGAAATAAAAATATATTGGCTAGGAATAATAGGTAGCTTTAAAAATACACAAGGGCATTGTATTAATGAGTACAGTTTACTTTAGCTTTCACCATAGTAACATTTTTGACTGAACCTGAAGTTCCCAAGATAATAATCATAAGCTGTATTTTGACACTGAAGCATGGAATGACTAAATGACAAAGCACAGCAGCAGCACAAAAGAAAATGAAAGCCAAATTTCCTGAGTCACTGTCACTTTATGTCACTTAGTACAAATGTTGTCACCTTTGCAAGACCCTTTGAAGCCACATCACAGTTTCTGGATTAACTTGAATTTCTCCTCTTTCTGCTCACCAATGGAAAGCAGCAAAAAAAGGAGAAAATGTCTTCCACAGTGTCTGAAAGACAGGTATCTAAAATACAAAAAGACATCTAGCAAGCTTTTGAAAAGTGTTTTAGGCCAAATACCTTCATGTCTGGACAGTCAAATATGTGGCATTAGCTTTAATTACTCTAAAAAAGAGTGAAGAAGCCCTAGCATGGGCTAGCAATCTCATGTGTATTCTTAAACATCCTGTTCTGAAAACCATGCAGTTACTAGAAGAATTCTTCAGCCTGGTTAGAGTCAGGTTAAAATTAATACAATTCCATGTTCCAACATCACACTACCATCTGGCTGGAGAGAGCTCCAGCCGACTATACCAGCACTGAGTAACAGCAAACTGGTTCTGTGCTCTCACACAGGAACTTGGTTTTCAGATAGCATTAAACAGCAGTGGTCTCCCGAACTCAACACCACCAGAAGAACTGAGAAACCCCAGTCTCTGAACAAAGACATCTGCACTGATCCAAGAGCCGTGAAGGAAGCTACTGAGAGCACTATCCAATGAGAGAAAAGACTCCCCTCTTTCCAGAGCCATACTCATGCTTCAGATCACGTGTTTTCTTCGTGAAGTTTCTACCAGTTCAGATGACTTCATGGTTAGGGTAAGAAGACAGGAAAACAACAGCAGGGTAAGCAGTAAAAGAACAGATGGGAAGAAAATGTGTTTTATTCATTCACCCTAGTGACTGAAAGAACTCTAGATAACTTTGTGTCATTAACACAGGCATTCAAAATTCCAGTGTCCACAAATGAACCCATTAACAACTAAAATTTTAATTCATTGCAGACTCTAATCCACTTCCTACTTTAAATTTGAAGGTGAATGTGTACTAATGCCTTCTGCTTGTTTCATCATGTGTATTCCATGGGCTCCTTGTTGTCCCTTTTTTAATTATTTGCTGGTACTTGTTCTTGGATTTGGTTCTTATTAATGTAAAATTTATTACTTTTTTCATCCTATGAAAAACTTTCAGCCTTATTCTAAGGAACTTCACCAAAAATTACCTTATACTGTTTTGAATAACTCTGCTTCATGTCAGTTTTTGTTTCCTCATAACTCTTACTCCTACCTAAAATAGATTCAGCATGCATGGAATGGGCAAGATTCCTTTAGCCTTAGAAAATCAAAATGCAGGATTTTGGTGAAGATAGCTCTTCCATTGATCCACAAAGCCACTTTCATATATTTATTGATTTTATAATATTAAGCTTTCATATAATAGCAACAGTGACAGTGGAATTAAACTTTGTGACTGGAAAATGGTCTCCTGCTTTGAAAATAAATGTCTCGGTCTCACCGAAGCATTTATTTTATATAGCTTCACTTACAGTGGCTCAACATTTAACTTGCTATGGGACATCATTATCCATTCACAGAGTTCAATTCCATTTGACATCAGCCAATCAGGCAGCTTGAGGTTGAACTGTCTTTTACTGGTTTTTTTACAGCTGATGATGAATAAGTAAATAGCTATTTTAGTTACAAAAGTGCTGCCAGTGTTTCTTGACTGAAACATGAAATAATCTTTCCTCTTCCAAAATAATCTAGCTTTGGGGAGAGGGGGAAAAAAAGGAAAAAAATGGACAATTACTACTGCATCAATATCTATCAAAAAGGTGACAGTGTTTACATTAATCTTTGCAAAAAGCAAGATGAAAACACTGCAAATAAAATCTTCACACAGAAAACAATCTGCCCTAGCATTTACCCTAACATTTCTTGTGACAATGATATTTTTGGTTGTGATTATTTTTTTTCACCTGTTCACTACTTTTCACCCAATCCATATTTTTTGTGTAACTCTTAATAAAAGAGAAAACAGTTTCAAGATGCTGAAGCTCAGGAGCTTATTCTATTCCATTTGTGTAATTATTAAATGCTTTAGGTGCCAGAAACTGTTTATAACATTGATTTAAAATCTGGAATTGTGGTTATATTTTCCTAGTCTGAAAACTCATATTTATCAAACAATATTATCAAACATAATTGTAGGTGCTATAGCTAGCTATTTAACTGTCCAAATTGAAAAATCTTTGTGATAGCTAGTGCCTATGGATGTAGGAATTATCTGATCTTATGTGACTATTTGAGTATATTTCTTTGACTTCCATGTGCATTTGATATCTTTTCATTACTGCATTCTGAGGACATGTATACAAGAGGCATCAGTTAAATTGGTCTTTGCCCACATATTATTGCTGTATTTAAGGAGTGGAAGCAATGTCTTGTGAGGAGCAGCTAAAAACTTTTGTATAGTCTAGTATGAAGAACAGGAAGATGAGGAGTAACCTCATTCCTCTCTACGGCTTTTTGGCGAGGGAAGTGGAGAGGAGGGTGTGAAGCTCTTCTTCCCTCAAGCCTGTCAGTCTTTAAGACGCAATTGGACAACACCCTTCATAAAATACTTTAAGTTTTGTTCAGCTTTGGTCAGGCAGTTGGACCAGAAATCCTTGTAGATTCCTTCCAGCTGAAATTTCTATTCTGTTCTGTTCCATTCAATTCAATTTTGTTATTTTTATAATTTTATTATGTCCATTCCTAGTTATGCCTTCTGATGACACGGGGTCAAATTCCAAAAAAAAAGGGGCTTCGGAAACTAGAACAGTGTCTAAAACTTCCAAAGTAAATAACTAAAAATCCCCTGTGCAGATGCTGCCTGAGTCTAGTGACAGACAGTGGAGTTATTTGTTTTTCAAAGAGTCCTTCCCTGAACGTATACAAAAGAATATATGTTTAGACAGTGCAGAACAATAGTATGAGTACCTACTCTATACATAAGTACAGTTAAAAGCCAAGGAACGGACATTACTCTCAGTGGAATCCCCTATGCCCTCTAACCCAGACCTATGAGAAAAGACTCAAGGACGTTTAAGCACATCTGTGTTTAGAAGCAGTAAAAAGAGAACAAAAATTACCTTATCTTCTGCCTGTAATATCATTGGACATATCATGTGGACACCTATTTATCCAGCTACTGGATCTATGTTGTTATTTTTTTAATGAACAAATAATTAATTATTTTAAGCAGATTAGCATAGTCCATGCATTCTCCAGCCCAAGAGAGAAGACAGGAGTCGAACCATACAATCATAGAATCATAAAATCACAGGGGCTGGAAGGGACCTTGAGAGATTGTCGGGTGCAACCCCCCTGCCAAACCAGCTCCCTAGAACATATCACTCAGATAGGCGTCCAGACGGGTCTTGAATATCTCCAGAGAAGGAGACTCCACCACCTCCCTGGGCAGCCTGTCCCAGGGCTCTGTCACCCTCACTGGGAAAAAGTTCTTCCCCACGTTGGTGCAGAACTTCCTGTGCTCCAACTTGCAGCCATTGCCCCTTGTCCTGTCTCCAAAGACCACTGAAAAGGGGGTGGCTGATTCCCCCTGCATCCCATACTTCAGATATTTATAAATATTAATAAGGTTCCCCCTTAGTCTTCTTTTCTCTAGACTGACCAGTCCCAGCTCACTCAGCCTTTCCACACAGGGGAGATGCTCCAGGCCCTTAATCATCTTTGTAGCCCTTCTCTGGACTCTCTCCAGGAGACCCCTGTCTTTTTTATGCCAGGGAGCCAAGAACTGGACACAATACTCCAGGTGGGGCCTGACCAGAGCAGAGTAGAGGGGGAGGATCACCTCCTTCGACCTGCTGGCCACACTCCCCCTGATGCACCCCAGGATCCCATTGGCTCTCTTAGCCACCAGGGCACACTGCTGGCTCATGGCCAACCTGTCATCAACCAGGACCCCCAGGTCCTTCTCCACTGAGCTCTTCTCCAGCAGGTCATCCCCCAGCCTGTACCGATTCAAGCAGTTATTCCTTCCCAGGTGCAAGACTCTACACTTGCTTTTGTTGAATCTCATCTGGTTTCTCCCTGCCCAGCTCTCCAGCCTGTCCAGGTCTCTCTGGATGGCAGCGCAGTGTTCCTGCGTGTCAGCCACTCCTCCCAGCTTTGTATTATCGGTGTACTTGCTGAGGGTGGATGCTATTCCCTCATCAAGGTCGTCAATGAAGATATTAAACAGGACTGGACCCAACACTGAGCCCTGGGGAACACCACTAGTCACAGGTCTCCAGTCAGACTCTGCTCCATTGATCACCACCCTCTGGGCTCGGTCTGACAGCCAATTCTCAACCCACCTCACTGTCCACTCACCTATCCCATGCTCTCTCAGCTTTGCTATCAGGATGTCATGGGAGACAGTATCAAAAGCCTTGCTGAAGCCAAGGTAGATGACATCCACTGCTCTCCCTCGCTCTGCCCAGCCGGTGATGAGATCATAGAAGGCTATGAGATTGGTCAAGCACGATCTCCCCTTGGTGAATCCATGCTGACTACTCCTTAGTTGTACCTTCTTCTCATCCAATTGCTTGGAGATGGTACCCAGGACAAGTTGTTCCATCACCTTTCCATGGACAGTGGTGAGACTGACTGCCCTGTAGTTGCCCAGATCCTCCTTCTTGACCTTTTTAAAGACCGGGGTGACATTGGCTATCCTCCAGTCCTCAGGCACTTCTCCTGTCCTCCAAGACCTGTCGAAGATGATAGAGAGCGGCTCAGCAATCACTTCTGCCAGCTCCCTCAGCACATGTAGATGCATCCTATCTGCGCCCATGGTTTTATGTGCTTTAACCCCTTTGAGATGCTCCTGGACCACCCCTACCTCAACCAGAGGGAAGCTCTTCATTTCCCAAACTCTATTACTTTCTTCCAGTGTCTGTGGGTCCCGGGGGGCCTTTGAAACGAAGACTGAAGCAAAGCCGGCATTCAGTATCTCCACCTTCTCAGCATTCCCTGTTACCAGGACACCCGACTCATTCAGCAGGGGACCCACATTATCCCTGGTCATCCTCTTACTATTCACATATCTAAAAAACCAGATTTTTATTATCCTTAAGACAAGAAGATCCTTAAGGAAGACAATCTAAGCATAAAAATTCTTCACTGGAGCCCTTGCTTAGACTTTGCTCTAAAAAATTGTGTCATTTACAATCCCTCCCAGAGGATGGAGCTTATATAGAGTTGTAAAACTGAAGATTTGGGTAATATTTGTAAAGAATGAAGAGATACAATTTAAAATTAATGAACATTTTCAGTGCTTACAGCAATTCTGATCCAGCAAGCAAAACACAGGTTTTGTTAGATTCTCTGGCAATTATAACACTTCTTTTGTTAAGAACATGAAGGTCCCCAAACATAACACAGAAACACTTTAAATTCTCAGATATTAATTTTAGCTCTATTTTTTTCTGTCTATTTTGTTAGATTGTTCAAAAAGAACTAAGGATGGTAAAGAATGATATCTGAAGCCCAGGTGCCCCCATTTGTATTGCGGATGCAGTTCTTGTACTTGGACATTATTCTTTTACTGCCTCCTGATACTGCATTGCAAGACCATGAAACTTTCATGTAATAGGAAGGTAGTTATTTATCCTTTATTTATCCTTCTTCACACTAGGCCTAGACTTGTATTATAAAGCAAAGTCTGCCAAAACAACCTATGCATGAGAATTCCATAATGAGGGCATTGCTGGACTAAGAATACAAAGATGACATTTAAGTTTATTCCACCTGCAGCCTTTTCCAGCCATCTGAAACAAATCAGAAAAATTTTAAATCAATAATGATTTGTGAGAGAGTTTAACATCTCCCAAAATATGGCAACCCCTGCTACAGTTGTATATAAATCCTCTGTTTAAATTTACCAAACACAGGGAAGCCTATTAAAAAGGATAAAAGATGCAAATTCTATTACAATATTCTTCTTGGACTCATAACAGGATAACATAAACTTCTTTTTTCTTGCTTTTAATCCAATGTTTTACAGCTTCATTATTTTCCTCTTATTTGAAATCAGTGTTCATATAATTTATTTTATAAAACTGTATTGTGACTACAGGCCAGATTCTTAGAGTAAAGTGGTGCATGTGGGAAGCTTTCAAGTTTTTTAAAATTAATAACAATGTAGTTCATGGTGAAGAACTGAGGTAAGTCCTCATTCACCTGTGCTTGCTAGGTCTTTTTGTAACATTCAGTTGACCTATTTTTAAGTTACATATTGAGTGTAAGTTTGACCTGAAGAGTAGTTTGCAAGTTTGAGCTGCTTGCTTTATCCCTAAAAATGAATATTGAACCTACTATTAGATTTCTTCATACTTATTTTCTCTTTTAGTTTATATCTCCAAAGGAATCATTTTGAAAGATTTGCTAAATAAGTGACACAGGCAGAACAGTGGTTTCTCAACTGTTACTGAAACTATGGGACGAATGCTACTACACTGAAGAAAGGATAAATTAGTCCCATCTGTGTCAAATTTTCAATTACTAGCTTCCCAAAATGAAATCCAAATACAGGAATGTAAAGTTTCAGAGTAATAGCACAAATACCTAACCTTCAAACCCCATCCATTTGAACTTTAACCATCAGAAACCTTGCTGGATCTAAAGCTCAGAACATGTTCAGAGAAGTCAGAAAACATTATTTCAAAAGCTGAAGGAAAGATGACACAGAACTACAGAAAACACACATCTTTCATACAATGCAAAGAGGAAAACAGGCTGTCAAATGCCTAGCTTCAAGTCATTCACAGAATCACACAGAATCACAAGGTTGGAAGAGACCTTTGAAGATCGAGTCCAACCATTCCCATCCTATGCTAAACCATATCCTTAAGTACCTCATCGACCCTTTTTTTGAACACATCCAGGAAAGGTCACTCAACCACCTCCCTGGGCAGCCTGTTCCAGGCCCTGACAACTCTTTCAGTAAAAAATTTTTTTCTAATGCCCAATCTAAACCTGCCCTGGCACAGCTTCCCCTTGTCTTATCACCTGTCTCCTGGCTGAAGAGACCATCGCCCACCGCTCTACAACCTCCCTTCAGGTAGTTGTAGGTGGTGATAAGGTCTCCCCTCAGCCTCCTCTGCTCCAAGCTAAACATCCCCAGCTCCCTCAGCTGCTCCTCATATGATTTGCCCTCCAGCCCTTTTGCCAGCCTGGTTGCCCTTCTCTGGACTTGGTCAAGGACCTCAATGTCCTTCTTATGGTTAGGAGCCCGGAACTGGACACAGTACTCGAGGTGTGGCCTCAACAATGCCTTCCCTAAACCTACTGACCACACTGGTTTTGATACAAGCCAAGATGCCATTGGCTGCCTTGGCCGCCCAAGCACACTGCTGGCTCATATTCAGCCTGCTGTCAACCAACAGCCCCAGGTCTTTCTCTGCCTGACAGCTCTTCAGCCAGTCTCCCCCAAGCCTGTAGAGCTGCATGGGATTGTTATGTCCCATGTGCAGCACTGTACACTTGGCCTTGTTAAACTTCATCCCATTGGTCTCAGCCCATGGGTCCAGTCTGTTCAGATCCCTCTGAGGAGCCTCCCTACCCTCAGGCAGATCAACACTTCCTCCCAGTTTAGTGTCATCTGCAGACTTACTGAGGGAGCATTCAATCCCTTCATCGAGGTCATTGATAAAGATGTTGAACAAAACTGGACCCAGGACTGAGCCCTGGGGGATGCCACTTGTGACCAGCCTCCAGCTGGATTTGGTTCCATTCACCACCACCCTTTGGGCCCGGCCATCCAGCCAGTTTTTAACCCAGCTGAGGGTCCACCTGTCCAGACCAGTGGCAGCCAGTTTCTCAGTCAGAATGCTGTGAGAAACCGTGTCAAAGTTTTACTGAAGTCCAGGCAGACCACATCCACAGCCTTCCTCTCAGACATTAAGTGGGTCACCTTCTCATAGAAGTTGATCAGGTTTGTTTGACAGGATCTACCTTTTGTAAACTCATGTTGACTGGGCCTGATCCCCTGGACATCAGGCATGTGCTGCATGATAGCTCCCAAGATGACGCTCTCCATGATCTTCTCCGGGACTGAGGTCAGACTGACAGGCCTGTGGTTCCCTGGATCCTCCTTCTGACCCTTCTTGTACATGGGTGTCACATCTGCCAGCCTCCAGTCGAGTGGAACTTCCCCAGTCTGCCAGGATTGCTGATGGATGATGGAAAGGGGTTTGGCAAGCACATCTGACTGTTCTCTCAGCACCCTTGGGTGAATCCCGTCTGGCCCCATTGACTTGTGGGTATCGACCTGGCCAAGTAGGTCACTAATCATTTCGTCATTAACCATGGGAACTTTGTTATTCTTCCCCTCCCTGTCAGCCAGTTCCTGAGGATGAGTACTCAGGGCAGTATTCCTCTGAGAGGAAGGAATTAAACCTGTGTTTCTCAGTACAGAGCAGTGCTTGCAAGAAAAGTAGAGACTTTAAGGAAGAATATACTTTACTGTTTCAGGGAATATTGGGCACCAGCAGAAAGGAGTGAAATATTCATGTGGTTAGTGACATCCTGACTGCAGTCTCTCAGCCAGCCCTACAGCAGACAGTACAAAACCCTAGGTCTAGCTGAATAAGGTTTAGGTTTTTTCAGGTGAAGTTTGGAATAAGGTGCCTAAACACAGTCCTGGATCCACACCTTCTCCTTTGCAACTAAAACTGTATTTCCATGTAGTTAAATTCAATTAATTTTAACAAGAACACTGTGCTCCTAAGTAATTGGCAGATGTGTGAGCAGAAATCAATTTTCCTTATGGCTATTTAGCTTTTCACTCATTGACACACCTGATGTTGTAAGACTACAAGGTTTTTTTTATTCAAAATATGCATGATCTTAATTTAAATGTAAAACAACAAAGAATTGTTTTTCATAAATGTAGTTTCATTGCTTTATATATCATAAAGCAGAAAAATAAAACATGTCTAGCTTTGTTGTTAAGTAATGGGGAAGACTGTGGAAAAACTGTTGCCAGTATACTGAGAATCATTTTGGGATCTGTGGCATTGTTTTGGACAGGCCCAAGGAGTCAGTTCATTTGAGGAGTTTTGATATGGTGCTGGTGTTAGGATGTATTACCTTAAGGAATCTCAATCAATATAAAATTTCCTCTGCAATGTTTAATAATTCTTGGGGTTATGTATATTTGAAAGATGGTGTTAAATGTATTTCAAAGATCAGAGTGCTGTGGTAGCACTAAATCCCCAGGCCAGCACATACCATAATTAAAGTTGCACAAAGACTGCTGTAAATTTAGTGTTGGAATATATTTAAACCTTCTTTTTTTTTTTAATAAACAAGCAGAACTACAAAAACAAAAAACAAAACCCCACCAAACAAACATTACATTAACTAGTGATTGTGCTGATTTTGGGTAGGATAGAGTTAATTTTCTTCATACTAGCTAGTATGGTGCTGTGGTTTGGACCTGTGCTGAAAAATGTATTTTTAACACAGGGATGTTTTCATTGTCACCAAGCAGTGCTGACACAGAGCCAGGGCCTTTTCTGCTTATCACACCACTCCACCAGCAGGATGGCTGGGGGTGCACAACTAGTTGGGAGGGGACACAGCTGAGACAGGTAACTCTAACTGACCTAAAGGATATTCCATACCTGAAGATGTCATGCTCAGCATATAAATCTGGGGAAAGAAGGAGGTGGAGAGATGTTTGGAGTGACGGTGTTGGTCTTCCCTAGTCACCATAATGTCTGATGGAGCACTGCTCTCCTGGAGATGGTTGAATCCCTGCCTGCCCATGGGAAGGGGTGAATGAATTCCTTGTTTTGCTCTACTGGTGTGCTCAGCTTTTGCTTTACCTATGAGGCTGTCTTTATCTCAACCACAGGATTTCTCACTTTTACCCCTCTAATTCTCTCCCCTATCCCAGAACAGGGAAGTGAGAAAGAAGCTGTGTAGGCTTAACTACCAGCTGGGGTTAAACCACAACATAGGTATAAGCGCATCATTTTCTGATTATCCATCCAAGCCCCTCCATCTTAAGGAGAAGTGGAGCATCAGGCCTGATATACAATCTCTTAGAAGATGCATTTGAATTGTTTCCTTGGATTAAATACCTTATAGTTGGTTTTTCCATGCCAAATAGGTTACTGTATGCAGTGCTGCTTTGAAATCAGAGCATTACTTTTGCTCATTACCTATTGTTTTATTTAAAAAAAAAAAAAGTGACATAGGCATTTTTTCCTCAGAAGATAGGAATAGAAATTTCTATACAGCTCAGAGAGGGGCAATTGAGTGGAAATGGTTTTGGCATATCTGTAGCATTCTTTAATGTCATTTCAGGCAGTGCACTACTGAGCATACATGACATTATGAATCCTGTTCTGGGAAGCCTTTTTTTCTTGTATATGAAGTTTAATGTAGAAATATAGATTTCAGTATTAATTCCAATGTTTAAAAATTGAATTGTATTGCTTAGTCTTGAAAATTTTATCTCTTGAAAGATCTTAAACTTACTTTCATTACAGCTCAAAACTTTAAGTACAAATAATAGCATAAAAGTATCACTCAAGATTTTGTCAGAAAGATAGACACAAATAACTGAAGCAGGATGAAGCTTCACAAGATTCTGAAGCTTCTGATGGAAAATGTGCTTAATTTTGTCTTACAAAATACACTAGCAAATAAGTATTTTTGCTTATTTAGTTCCTTTGAATCTATTTGGAAAGATTTTCTAAACAAGCTGCCAGGCAATGAAGCTGTATGGTGCAGACAGTTTCATAACAGTCAAAAAAGAAAAAAAAAGAGCTTAAAATTAAAGAAACAACACCATTTAATCATTAATAATGTGAACTGAACCATTTTGACTAGAAAAAAGGCTCTTAAAGTTTCTCTGTTGCCATCTATTAAGTCAATATCTGCAGGGTATAACACTTTCAAAGAATAATGGTCTCCAGGTAAAACCAAGATACTTGTTTTCATAGGAGCCAATTTTTCTTCTGGCAGAATTATTTGCCATTAAATTAACTTTTCTTACACAGAATTGCTATTACTTTGGGTAGTTAATTCACTCTGGCAACTGTTAGCTTACTGATCTTTTTACTGAACTCTCTAATCATGTAGCTAATGTTATCAGAGACATGTAAACTACATAAACACACAAACACATGAAATGATAGACAACCTATTCTCTGCTGCTTGATACATAGCTTACATAGCTACTTGAAACTAAACAAAGTGAGTGTAAAGTATACATGAAGCACTACCAACTTCTGCTCACACTGGAATGTTCTTCATCTCTTGTTTAATCATATTGCACAGGGTGTTGCAGAGATTTGTACACAAATTTTCAGTATTTCAATGAGACTTTAAATGATTATTCTGAACATTAAAGAAATGGTTTTCAAGGCTTATGAATTTGCCTTTGTATCATTAGCCAATATTTCCTTCATGCTTGCTGTTTCATCTTTTTCATACCTATCATTCTGTCACAAGCAAGGACATTTATGATCAATGTCTTGCATAAGACTGGAATCAAAAAAGACAGTCAAAGTAAAGGTCTGGAAACGGAGCTGTCAAATGGAAAGTATCTTGCATTTTAAAGAGGCAGTGCAGGTGTATAGTTTGATATTTGGGCATGGGTAAAGTTTACACAGCAACATACAGTGTGGAATAAGTGGCAACTGAGATCCAGATGTGCACAAAGACTTGGGATACCTGCAACTAACATATATGTAAATAAAAGTAACTGTGAAATTCCATTGCAGATTAGAGGTCAGGACAAACCTCCTCTCTGTTTCATATCCCTGTCCAGTGAGGCATATGTATAATCCTTTTGTAGAGAAGCTTATTTGGACCTCATCGACAAAAGGAGACAGCTCACAGACACTCATTTTGCTGGCAGCCCATGTAAAACCTTGGGAAGACTGTAATAAGGGTGACAGTCAGAGATCATAGTGCTTATAGCCACTTAATCCTCAGCCCCCATCCCACCCACCCCCCATCCCTCACAATTAACTCAGAAAAAAATCAGGGAAATGAGGACACACAGCTGTCTGTCTACCTAGCTGCCCATGGGAGTTTAAGAAGAACAGCTGGGAGAGCAAGTCTTCATGCTGAAGTTTCTGAAGCTGTAGTGTACAGTTCTTGCACACCCTTCAGCAGCTTCATGGCCCTTCCTTGGACATGCTCTAGCACCTCGATGTCCTTCTTGTACTGAGGGGACCAAAACTGAACACAAGGTGCAGCCTCGCCAGTGTCAAGTACAGGAGGACACTCACACAGCTAAGTCGTGCTGGTCACACTATTTCTGATACAGGCCAGGATGCTGTTGGCCTTCATGGCCACCTGGGCACAGTGTTGGCTCATGTTTAGGTAGCAATCAATCAATAATCTTAGGTCCTTTTCTACTGAGCACCTTGCAAATAGAGGTGAGAGACTGTTTGTATTAGTTGCACGTAGGGTCTTGGACAGTAGAAATGTATTTTCTTTACAGTCTCCAAATGGATACAAGAAATGTGAAGCAGTTATTTCTATGACAGGAATAAGCCTTTAGTGGTACCTGGAGTAACTATATTTAGGGGATAGTCTAGTAGCTTGAAACCATTGCAGGAAAGTCCAATGTTATACACACAGTTTAAAAAGGGCCTTAATGTGGATGACACAGCATAGACAGAAAAACTTTCCAGTTGTGTAGTCCTTCAGCACTGAAATAAGTTTTATTGAAAAAGAAAACAATGTCTTCCACTGATGTTTATATTAAAGCTTTTCCCTACTTCAAGACACTAATTGCATCAATGCAGCCACAGGAATGCAAATACCAGTGCAGAACATGGTTTGCTAATGTGATTTCATGCTAGGAAAAATCTGCATAAAATCTGTTGAACTTTCATAGAATGATAGAATCACAGAATTCACAGAATTCCAACAGTTGAGTTGGAAGGGACCCATAAGGATCATCGAGTCCAACTCCTGGCTCCACACAGGGCCAGCCAAGTCACAGCACGTGACCGAGCCCACCATCCAGGTGCCTCTTGAACTCAGTCAAGCTTGGGGCTGTGACCCCTTCCCTGGGGAGCCTGTTCCAGTGCCCGACCACCCTATCAGTAAAGAACCTCCTCCTAACATCCAACCTAAACCTCCCTTGTCTCAGCTTCCCTGAAAAGTATGTTCATATTATGGGAGAGGATATAAATTGTTGTTCTGCATGAAAACTGCCACGTTGAATGTTGTCAAATCTACAACAGCTTACAGTTACAAACTATTTTTTGTGTCTTTGCTAACAGGTCAAATTCTTTATGAAATTGATTTTAAGTTTAATTTTCTACTGAAGTATAATGTGCCTAATTGGATTCTTCTCCACCCAAAACAAGGGACCTTGTTTTCCTTCCTATCAGAGGGAGATTGGACCAGCATTGTTGGTTTTACTGGAGTCATTTTATTCTTTTTTTCATTTTTTTTTTTACTTAATAAATAAGAAACAGGAGCCAAGCATTTATCAGCCTTATTGGTCCACAACAGTTTTATCTAGCAAAATGAGTAAAACAAGAGGGTTTCCATTGCTTCATCTTTCAATGGACTGACATTTGGCAGTGAACAGCATTTCTAAAGTTCAGGCACTGCATTAAAAAGATGATTATAAAGGGCATCATTAGAATTGAGGAGGGAAACTGTAACTCAGCATTTCAATTGCTGAGCTACATGAGTGGCAGTAAGAAATAATAGACACAAATGAGTACTATTGAATGTTCCTAAATATCTATTCAGCAGCCTTGAAAAGTGATTTGTGTTTGGATATGGTAATAAATTTAGAAACATTCAAATAAGCTCACTGTTCTGTCTCTACTTTCTCAAAATCCAGTTTCCAAAGAATTTTGTCAATGCAAAATTATGGACCTTGAATGTTCTCCTTATTAGTCTGATTGCACCCCTATTAGCATTTTTCTGCACTTTTTTCCCTGCTGTGGGCATGTATAATTTATTGAAAGCATTCTCACAATTTACAATCCAACAAAATAAACAGCAAGGCACCTTCCATAAAATTTGATATTTTTAATTAGCCTACAGAGATTGTGAGTACTGAATGCTGTATATACTCCAATAAATCACTTACGGCATCCCATTAGTGAATATGCCTTATAGTATACATAAAATGATTGCCATGTGGTCATTATTATAAGAAAAGCAAAGTCCACATGAAACAAATATGGTGAGTTCTACAGATGCTGAAAAACCTGGATGGGATTTTTATCTTAATGTCGTAAGTGAATAATGTTTATCCTCCTTCCTCTATCTGTTATAAATAATGTCATAAAAAAGCTATATTTTCCTCTCTGACTAAAGTATTAACTTAAAGAATATGTTGGGATATTATAACGATAAAAATGTGCTTATCATTGATTGAACTGTTGGAGGCAGAAGGGAAAATACAAACCATTTTTTAGGCCAGGCTTTTCCTCTTGTTTTCTATGGTCTGACATCCTTAGAATAAAGCAAAACAAAACCAAAGACCAAAACCCTCAACAAACCAAACCACATCTTTGCAGCCAAGTTGCATTTATCATGGTAACAGAGATACTGCTGTGTGGATTTCAGCAGTATTCAGCTGTCACATTTACTCATATGAACAGATAAATCTGTAATGGCTGAAAGACAGAAATTGATTTATGAGTTTGTTGGAATGGATTGGAAACATTGAAAATGTCTGTAATAAAAAATCTGCAATTTTTCACAAGGACTTGTTTGCCTTAATAAATGTGAGAATAAGTTTGTTTTCACTCAGAACTAATGTAGTTTGAAATTGAAATGAGTTTCACTTCCTGCATCTAGAAGATCTGCTGACATGTTTAGTGTAACATGTAAGCCTATAGGAAAAAACATGAAACTGAAAGTGGAAAATAAGATAAATTTTCCATAATTGTCACAATTAATATATCTGGTGAGGTCAAAATTTTAATTTGGTACAGAACTAAGCTATATATTTTCCAAAATCAATAGCCACTATCATTACTGTAGCTGAAGAAATCTGAGTATCATATTGATTAAGATGTAATATTCTTATATATATTTCCCCTTTACCCCATTCTCACCAACCCACATTGCAAATGGCAAGACATCCTCTGTAAGATAGGAAAATATTATGCTAAAAAAGTAACACAAGTAAAAAGATCATAAAGACAGAAATTCTTTCAAGAGAGAAATAATATCTAATCATAGTATGACAGGTTTCTGCCTGGACAACAAGTCTGGCTGACCAGGCAGAACTGTACGTAAAATGAGATACTTATACACCATTTTAAAACAGTGCACATTTCTAGTAAAAAATGTTTCCTGAAGAGAATAAATTATTTCTTCTTTAGCCAAAATGTCATACTTTTTGCTTACTAGAATGAAGAAAAGTAATTTTTTTCCTTATTTTTATATAATGCAGCCCTACTTTCCTCAGTATTGATGTAGCAATATTTTTCAGAATACAAACATTAAACATTGTATAGTGGAAGAAAAAAATCTTCTTGTACTACAAACAACGTACAGTGATGTCCATCTTGCCTTTGAGGAACAGTCAGGAAAACATTTCTTTTGTCCACTGAGTTGAGTTGGTTGGAACAGGAAGAAAACAGACATAGCAGAATCTTGCCATGTCAAATATCTCTGTTCTTTCTGTTTCACTTCCCATTCCAACAGTTCTCACAACTATTCCAATGCAAGAGCAGTAAGGGAAAAAAAAGTGCCAAGATTCACCACATTCACACCAAAAAAACCCCTTAAAATCCCAAAACAAAAACTAGGGAGAGTAGGAGGGGAATTTGATATATCAGCTTAGACTCATACATACTCTAGAACTCAAAACCAGATAAACAATATGATAATTTTTAAAATAAATTATACAACATCTCTTCAAGTGATAGCTTCCCATAAATATTGGATATAAGTCTATGCTTATATTGCAGCAAAAATCTGATTTTGAGTAAAGCAGTGGCATAAAGCACTTCCAATTTTTGCAGCACATTGTAAGTGGCCCAAAGCCAGTTAAAAAAAAGAAGTTTGACTCCCACAGTCAAGGTATCTATTCTGTACTTATTTATTTTCTTTAGCAGATGCTGTGCTGACATTTTAACTGTCTGACTTGTCACCAACAGAGACTGTGTAATCTGTCCCCAAGGAGGACCAGAAAGCACAAAAAGAAGACATAGAATCAGTGAAAGGTAAACATAGAATAATCTTGCTGTTTAAACAAAACTTTACCCATATTGAAAAAAAATAAAACAAGAAAAATAACAGGTAAGACTGAAACAGTCCATTAAAAAGCAGAGGGGTATAATGTCAGTTCATGTTGGTGTAGGAGATAAGATATACTTTTGCCTAGGGTACTAAAATGAGAACTGTGATGAATCAACAGGCAGTGTAGAATTGCAAATGAGGAAGATTGCATCTGCTTGCAAATTAATTCAGTGTAAAAAAGTGTCATTGATTAGGAGAAAACTATTTAGAAAAAATATGTTGGGTAGTATTCATGGTCTCTGATAAACAAGACTGCAGAATTTATTAATTTGGGGGCCAAATTGTCATTCAAAGGTTTAATGTAGGTAAACCTTGAAAATGTGACAAAACATGAAACGTTAAATTGCATTAAATTTCAATTCTTTAAGCCTTATAAAAAACTACATGTTGGTTGAAAGACTCTTATTTGTGGTAGGTTGACCATGGTTGGAGACTCCTCACAGTTGCTTCTCCAGCATAGGGTCCCACCCATGGGATACAGTCCTCCACCAACTTCTCCAATATGAGTCCTTCCCATGGGGGCTTTAGTTCTTCATGAACTGCCCCAGTGTGTCTTCCATGAGTTAAGGACCTTCAGGAACAGACTGCTCTAGCACAGTACCCCAAAGGGTCACAAGTCCCCTGAGGAAAGCTGCTCCAGCATGGGCTTCCCATCAGATCACAGCATGCTTCAATTGTCTCCACCTACTCCACCATGAAGTGCTCCACAGTCTACAGGTAGAATCTCTACTCCCCATCATCTCTGATGGGCTGCAGGGGGACAGCCTGCTTCACCAGGGTCTTCTTCATGGGCTGCAAGGGAATTTCTCCTCAGGTGCCTGAAGCCCCACCTTCTTCTCCTTCACCAACCTTGGTCATCTTCTTATTCCTTTCTCTTGCAGCAAAAAGCTCTTGCTTGCATTTTTTTTCCTTCTTAAATATGATATTAGAGAGGTGTTACCACCATGGCCAGCAGCAGATACATCTTGGAGCTGGCTGGTATTGCCTCTGTTAGAGGCTTCTAACAGATTCTTGGAAAGAAGCAGAAGGCCTTCCACCACTACCAAAACTTTGCCACACAAACCCAAAACTTCAGTGTCACTTATGGTAGGGCTTTGCTTGCTGTGTTAGCTTTTCTAAAAAACCTTGCTATGATGAATGTGTCATGGTTTTACCCCAGCTGAGAGCCGAGATCCACGCAGCTGCCTGCTCTTTAAAGGAAAAGAGCAGGGGAGGGGGGCAGGGAGAGGAGGGGTGAGGCAAGGGAAGGGAACAGGAAGGGGCAAATAACAACCCCAAAACCAAGAAACTAAAAGGCCCGTGGGTTGGGATAAGGATAGTTTACTAAAATAGCAGAAAGATAAAATATAACAATGCTAACAGGACTTTAGAGCAAAAATATATGAAGCTGTTGTTACACTATGCAGTTTCTCACCAAACCACACAACTCAGGCCGTGCCACCCAGAGCCGTCCCAGAACCCGACCATCCCCCAAAAACCGGGCATCCCGCAGCCGCCCCTCTCCTTCTCCCATCAGTCCCCCCGATATCCTGGGCAGAACGTAATTGGCATGGAATACTCTCTTTGGTCAGTTGGGTCACCTGTCCTGGCTTCGTCCCCTCCTTACTCATGAATAGAGAAATAAGAAGAACTGAGAAAGTCCTTGACTGTCTGACAGCAACTAAAAACATCAGGGTGTTATCAGCACTGCTTTCATTTTAACTCTCAAACACAGCATTCCATCCGCTGCTACAAATGAAGTTAACTCCATCCTAACCAAAACCAGAACATTATGTCTGGACAAGAAAAAATCCTGTTCAAAGTTCACTTCTTCTGGATGGTAACTGCCAGCCAGGGAGAAAATTTCTTCCACACAGAGAGAGATTTTCTGGTTTACCACAAGCAAACATCAATGCTGAAAAGTCCTCCTCTGACAGACCTATCTTCTGTATCCATACCCTAAAGACAACCAGGAGAGTTTCTCAGTAGACTCATTTAAGCTTGTGTTGTGGTTTAACCCGAGCCAGTAACTAAGCGCCATGCAGCTGCTCCCCTTTCAGCCCCCATGAAGGGATGGGAGAATGGAAAAAAACACATGAATTGAGATAAAGACAGTTTAATAGGATTGCCAATTCTACCCTGGGGTGCGGGGTGCATTAGGCAGGGCGTTGCCAGCCTGTCCAGGGAGGGGATTCTCTCACTCTGCACCATGCTGCTGCGGCCTAGCCTTGAGTGCCATATGCAGTTTTTGGGTTCCCACAGGAAGTACACAAGGAGACATAGGAGAGTGTCCAGAGGAGGGCAACAAGGATGGTGAAGGCTCTGGAGGGGAAGACACAACAACTACCTAGATAGGACCGAAAACATCAGTGTGGTTTCAGCACTAATATTAAATGCAAATAACAGCATTATACCAGCTACCAAAGAAAATTAATTTTACCTCAGCCAAAACCAGAACAGCTTGAGAGGTGTATTCAACACACATAAGTATACATAGGGACTTACATGGACAGAACAGAGAATCAACAAAACCTAGAAAGTATTGTCATGAGTAACATGCAGAAGACTGGAGGATAGTCAATGTCACTCCGGTCTTTAAAAAGGGCAAGATGGAGGATCCCAGCAACTATAGGCAAGTCAACCTCACTTCTGTCCCCGGAAAGGTGATGGAACAGCTTGTTCTGGATGCCATCTCCAAGCAATTAGAAGAGAAGAAGGTCATGAGAAGTAGTCAGCATGGATTCACCAAGGGGAGATTGTGCTCGACCAATCTCATAGCTTTCTATGATCTCATCACCGGCTGGGCAGAGCGAGGGAGAGCAGTGGATGTCATCTACCTTGACTTCAGCAAGGCTTTTGACACTGTCTCCCATGACATCCTGATAGCAAAGCTGAGAGAGCATGGGATAGATGAGTGGACAGTGAGGTGGGTTGAGAATTGGCTGTCGGACCGAGCCCAGAGGGTGGTGATCAGTCGAGCAGAGTCAGACTGGAGACCTGTGACTAGTGGTGTTCCCCAGGGCTCGGTGTTGGGTCCAGTCCTGTTTAATATCTTCATTGACAACCTTGGTGAGGGAATAGCATCCACCCTCAGCAAGAACCCGATGATACAAAGCTGGAAGGAGTGGCTGACATGCAGGAACACTGCGCTGCCATCCAGAGAGACCTGGACAGGCTGGAGAGCTGGGCAGGGAGAAACCAGAGGAGATTCAACAAAAGCAAGTGTAGAGTCTTGCACCTGGGAAGGAATAACCGCTTGAATCGGTACAGGCTGGGGGATGACCTGCTGGAGAAGAGCTCAGTGGAGAAGGACCTGGGGGTCCTGGTTGATGACAGGTTGGCCATGAGCCAGCAGTGTGCCCTGGTGGCTAAGAGAGCCAATGGGATCCTGGGGTGCATCAGGAGGAGTGTGGCCAGCAGGTCGAAGGAGGTGATCCTCCCCCTCTACTCTGCTCTGGTCAGGCCCCACCTGGAGTATTGTGTCCAGTTCTTGGCTCCCTGGCATAAAAAAGACAGGGGTCTCCTGGAGAGAGTCCAGAGAAGGGCTACAAAGATGATTAAGGGCCTGGAGCATCTCCCCTATGAGGAAAGGCTGAGTGAGCTGGGACCGTTCAGCCTAGAGAAGAGAAGACTAAGGGGGGAACCTTATTAATATTTATAAATATCTGAAGTATGGGATGCAGGGGGAATCAGCCACCCCCTTTTCAGTGGTCTTTGGAGACAGGACAAGGGGCAATGGCTGCAAGTTGGAGCACAGGAAGTTCTGCACCAACGTGGGGAAGAACTTTTTCCCAGTGAGGGTGACAGAGCCCTGGGACAGGCTGCCCAGGGAGGTGGTGGAGTCTCCTTCTCTGGAGATATTCAAGACCCGTCTGGACGCCTATCTGAGTGATATGAGCTAGGGAGCTGCTTTGGCAGGGGGGTTGGACCCAATAATCTTTTGAGGTCCCTTCCAACCCCTATGATGCTATGTTCTATAACGCAACAGGACAGCAATGTAATCTCTTCTTTGTGCTGAGATCTGTTTTCAGTACAATGTGGGTTAAATGTCTGTAGGGAGCAGAGCTTTCATTTTCATACTGTAGTGAAAAAAACTCAAATGTCAGAATAACCTCTCACTTTATCTGTCTTCATATGGATACTTTCGGGTCAAGATGTGAATAAGAGGTCTTCTATAATTTTTTTTTTTTCATTTTTAAAAATGAATTTAAAAGTTATATATTTAAATTATGATAGTATATGAAATAGTATTTCAATAAACCTTTCTATATTAAAGCTATTTGTTTTAAAGTTTTTCTCTTTAACAGTGTGTTGCACTTCATTAGTTAATATATAGACTGTGAATCTGCTATTGAAAATTACCGTGTGTTCCTTGACATTTACTCTAAACCCTTTCTGAGAGGGGGTACTTAGATTTTCTGGCATGATTGCTCAGTGCAAAATCACAGGACTGGAGGAGACTTCCTAGGTCATCCTTTTAATCCTTTGATATCAGAAGCAATCACAATCAATATATCACTATAATTAATATTTTTTTACAGAAGTTTTGTGTCTCATTCTCAATACTTTTCCTGAAAGATCACTTCAGAATCTCATTCCACTGAGGGTTAAAAAAGTCCCAGTTTCAATTTATTCATAGTGTATTTATCCCTCCCACTATATTCATAAACATCTGTTACATCCCGGTTTTTAGCCTTTGTTTTACTAGCCTAAACAAACCGTGCTCTTTTACTTTCCAAGTAGGTTCTCTTTCCCCTCATCAACTGAGATTGAATTAATCTTTTCTTGGATATAGTATTTAAAATTATGTGTCCCCAGTACTTTGTAGAACGGCTTTCATACTTCTGCATCTTTGCTAGAAATATCTTATGTGAGACAGCTTAGGACTGCATTTGCCATTTTCTTATCAGCACTTCAATCATTCTGCACTTGATTAATGTAGCTTTCTTCTCTGATATTTTTAACTGATGAGCTTCCAGCTTCTGTAATAATTTTTTATTAGTCACAAAGAATGGAACTTTGCATTCTGTATTGCTTAATTTCATCTTGTTTCTACTTCTGTTGTCTGTTGCCTCCTTCCAGTCTTTCTTTATCATCCTAGGCCCCACAGAGAATTCAGGCTGTTTCCATGTTGAAATCTTGACAATTCACTAGGACACTTCAACTCAGCATCTATTAAAATAGTAAATGAAAGAAGTCCAATGACCAACTTCTTTATTAACACAACTAACTGCATCTCAAACCCATGTCTTAGCAGATCCTTAATTAATATACAGTTTTTCTAGAATTATTCCTCATTTTCACTGTATTAATTAATAAATTTTGGAAGTACATGCTTTCCCAATTGACAGGTCAGGTTAATTTAATTTTCCTCACCTAAAACATAGATTATCAACACATTGCATGATACATCTATGAAAAATACAGTATCTTATTTTAAATTTATCTGTATGTATTTAATTAGAAATTAAAATTTTTGCTGAGTTCAGACTAATGAAACTGTACTTACCAGCAAAGCAATAAAAGAATACAATATTTTTCTTACTTTCGCTAGAAGTCAGAGACATTTCTTTCATTGATTTTAGGAAGGTCAAGCCTAAATTACCTCACTTTTTTGAAATGAGGTGTTAAATTTGTTTTTCTCATATCTCCATCCCATACTTTCTCACAAACAGTTTTATCAGTAATATTGTTGCTTCAATAATAATCCCACAATTCAAAGCCAGATATTAGACAGATTCATTTTTCTCTGTTACATTATTACTAACATGGTGCTCTGTTGTAATAAATTGCTTTTGCTAAACAGCTGGCTCTGGGCTCAGAAGTTTTAGAAGATAGCATTGATACTGTAGTTACTGTGGAAAAACATAATCAAAATATTTGATAACTATTTCACAAGAGGTTTCAAGAAAAATCATCTTAGTTTCCATTTCTAATAGTACACATAATCTTTTAGAAGATACAATGGTTCTGCAATTTAAAAAAAAAAAAGTCCAAGACTGGTGTGTAATGGGTTGGAGTTTCTTTTTTATGTTGTACTTTTTCAGCAATTTAGATGTCATGAAGATATCATACTCGTGTCTAAAGTCTGAAGGATTTTAAGTATTTGTAGGTAAGACAAATGACATTCCCTTGTTCAAATTTTATGATACTTGTAAGTCAAAATTATATGAAAGCAGATGTACCCTCTTCTTTTCTCTTCTTAAAAAAACCCGAACACCCATACAAACAAACAGAAAAAGAGGAAAAAAAAATCCTCACGGCTTAAAATTAAGACGGAAATTCCTTTAGATATAAAAGTATAAATATAACATAGTATCACATGTGATACCCTATTTTTTTTCAGCTTCCTGTAGCATGTGAAGGGTGTGTTTCTTTTTTTGTTGTTTTGTCAGGGAGTGTGAGGAATTAGTTTCTTTGGGACTTTTTTCATTCCTCCCTTCTGGAGTTCATGCACTGTTACAGAATAAATATCAATCAAGTGACGAACTGTGCTGGGAATGAAAATGAGCAAGATGTCCCAAATTATGAACGTTGTTTCCACATATGTCCCTGGGCAAAACAATTGCCATTTTGCAGAGAGGATTGAGGTGTCTTTTAAAATCACATCAAGCCTACTCCGTCTCTTAGATGCCAAGCATCTTTTCTTCCCATTGTATATGCAATATAATGCAAAGTTGATTTTATTCTTAATCTCTTTTTAATGTTGAATCAGGAGACATGATGAATTAATCTTTAAAAAAAACCCTAGAAATATATGTAGCTTCAAACGGCAAGATGTCTAACTGTATCTAATTACATTGCTTTCATAATCCTATGCAAACCTCAGTTGCACGGCAATGTGTGGATTTGGCTGAAGATTAAATTAATCCCTATTTACACATATCACGTAATTCTATCTCCTTTCCTGAGGGAGAGCACGGAGAATTTCAGAGGCATGAGCAAGCATGCTAATTTTGACAGCAATGAGGCATATTTAGTTAATAAATGCTCTGTGTAACAATAATACTGAGAGAAAGGGCTTCAAGTACCACTCAGAGATCACCTTTTCCTAACGCCAGACAAGCAGTTCATCTGAGTGTCTTTGCTTCAGACACTCTTCTGGGATTTAAATTAATCTACATAGCCATGTATTTCACTCCATATGCACACAAAGGAAGCACTCTGTTTGCAGCATCACTTCCAGTAGCGCCAGCGAACTCGCTGCTGCCCCCTTTTCAAGCAGCTAGTGCTGCTAACAGGTGGCAACATCTGGAAGCAGAATGCCCATTCATGTATACTCCTCACTCTTGCCATGCCAAATACCTGCTAAGCTCTAAGAGAAATTGTGAACACTGTTTTTATTCCTACCTATTTGGTTTATTCACCTGAGTTCCAGCTATTTAAAACCTCAAATCTGTGTCTCTCTAAAATTAAAAAAAAAAAAAGCTCAGATTTTTGGAGTAAATAAGTAAACAGTAGTTTCATTCTTCTCCAAAATTTTACAAGCCTGGGGAATGCAGATGTTGACATGAGGCTATGGAAATCCTTAGATGAATTAAAGCCTTCATTCAGTCTATAGTGATTCCATAGAATAATGACAAAATTCTCATTAAAGCATAATGTCATTTGTGTTTCTGTACGAAATTAAACTGGACTTTAATACAAAATTACAATGTTTTTCTCCATGAGGGCAACAATTATGAAAAAGGATTTAGCCTGTGTATGACCTATTTCAGGGCTGTCTTTTAGAGTCTGTAAACAGACTAAGACAACGTTGCTGAGATCGCACTTTCTGTGGTTAGCTGGCATTCAGAAGCTGGCAGGGAAGAGATTAACATTTCATGGATGAACAGCTTCAGTTGCAAAGGAACCTGCACAAAAGAGAATTATCCTGGTCTCAGCCATGGTGAATGAGGTATCGCTTCTCCAGGGTAGAAAGAGGATAAACAGAATGAAGTATGTTAGTTAAAGGTTAGTTCCTCTTTGAAAGAGATAACCTCCTTTCAATAAAGTCAGGATTTAGAAGTGTTAAACAGTCTTCCTGGCAAATCTAATTTAGAAGTCAAAGTGGAGGAACCTTTTGGATTAGCATCTAATTTAAGTTACAGAAATTCTGTTTGACTGGTTTGCACAGACTGAAAACGTTGATGATATATTTCTGTTAGCAACATACAGTGTAACACAGCATTAAATGAAAGACTAAATTAAAATTATATAGAAATGAATTTTTTAAATGTGGTATCTCCTTAAGGAAAAAACAATGTGTCAAACTCATATAGTATATACCATCTCAGTATAGCATTCAAAAACTATGCATTATTTTTTCAAGATGGCTGTTAATGTTTTCGGATTCTTGACAGGCAGTGACTGAAGGAAGCTAAAGAATGTGTGGGTCAGGGAAATTAGGTACAGGACATAATGAAACACATATAGATCAGAGTTCTGCATTTGTGGTAACTACTACTTCTAGGGCTGAAAAATTGACCTCTGGTGTACAATAACAGCCACAGATCCAGACAGTGAATCTGTTGGCAACTGTTTCAGTTCCCTTATCATAGAATCATAGAATTGTAGGGGTTGGAAGGGACCTCAAGAGATCATCGGGTCCAACCCCCCTGCCAAAGCAGCTCCCTAGGACATATCACTCAGATAAGCGTCCAGACGGGTCTTGAGTATCTCCAGAGAAGGAGACTCCACCACCTCCCTGGGCAGCCTGTCCCAGGGCTCTGTCACCCTCACTGGGAAAAAGTTCTTCCGCATGTTGGTGCGGAACTTCCTATATTCCAACTTGCAGCCATTGCCCCTTGTCCTATCCCCACAGACCACTGAAAAGGGGCTGGCTGATTCCTCCTGCATCCCCTGCTTCAGATAATTATAAACTTTAATTAGGTCCCCCCTTATTCTTCTCTTCTCAAGGCTGAAGAGTCCCAACTTAGCCTATCCTCATAGGGGAGATGTTCCAGGCCCCAAGTCATCTTCGTGCCCCCTTATGATGTCCTTTACTACATACGAATTAAGCCATGCATCATTCCATAGCTCAACAGGGCTGTTTATAAATTTGACAAGGACAGAATAATAACCAATAGGATCAATAAGCACATCAGTATAATTTTCACAGAATCACAGAATCTTAGGGGTTGGAAGGGACCTCAAGAGATCATCGGGTCCAACCCCCCTGCCAAAGCAGGCTCGCTATCTCATATTACACAGATAGGCATCCAGACGAGACTTGAATATCTCCAGAGAAGGAGACTCAACCACCTCCCTGGGCAGCCTATTCCACTGCTCCGTCACCCTCACTGTGAAAAAGTTCTTCCGCATGTTGGTGTGGAACTTCCTATGCTCCAGCTTACAGCCATTGCCCCTAGTCCTGTCCCCACAGACCACTGAAAAGGGGCTGGCCAAATCCCCCTGCGTCCCAAGTCTAAGATATTTATAAACACTAATTAGGTCTCCCCTAAGCCTTCTTTTCTCAAGGCTGAACAGACCCAGCTTACTCAGCCTTTCCTCATAAGGGAGATGTTCCAGGCCCCTAATCATCTTCGTGGCCCTTCTCTGGACTCTCTCCAGGAGATCCCTGTCTTTTTTATACCATGGAGCCCAGAACTGGACACAGTACTCCAGGTGAGGCCTGACCAACGCAGAGTAGAGGGGGAGGATCACTTCCTTCGACCTGCTGGACATACTCTTCCTGATGCATCCCAGGATCCCATTGGCTCTCTTCGCCACCAGTGCGGACTGCTGGCTCATAGCCAACCTGTCATCAACCAGGACCCCCAGGTCCTTCTCCACAGAGCTCCTTTCCAGCAGGTCATCCCCCAGCCTGTACTGATACAGTCGGTTGTTCCTCCCCAGGTGCAAGACTTTACACTTGCTCTTGTTGAACCTCATCTGGTTTCTCCCAGCCCAGCTCTCCAGCCTGTCAAGGTCTCGCTGGATGGCAGCGCAGTGTTCCTGCGTGTCAGCCACTCCTCCCAGCTTTGTATCATCGGCGTACTTGCTGAGGGTGGATGCTATTTCCTCATCAAGATCGTCAATGAAGATATTAAACAGGACTGGACCCAACACCGAGCCCTGGGGAACACCGCTAGTCACAGGCCTCCATTCAGATTCTACTCCACTGATCACGACCCTCTGAGCCCGGTCCGACAGCCAGTTCTCGACCCACCTCACTGTCCACTCATCTAACCCTTGTTCCCTCAGCTTCTCTATCAGGATGTCGTGGGAGACAGTATCGAAAGCTTTGCTAAAGTCAAGGTAGACGACATCCACTGCTCTCCCTCCATCCACCCAGTTGGTGATGACATCATAGAAGGCTATGAGATTGGTCGAGCACGATTTCCCCTTGGTGAATCCATGCTGACTACTCCTCATGACCTTCTTCTCTTCCAGTTGTTTGGAGATGGCATCCAAAACAAACTGTTCCATCACCTTTCCAGGGACAGAAGTGAGGCTGACTGGCCTGTAGTTACTGGGATCCTCCTTCTTGCCTTTTTTAAAGACTGGAGTCACATTGGCTATTCTCCAATCTTCAGGCACTTCTCCTGTAGTCCAGGACCTATTGAAGATGATAGAGAGTGGCTCCGCAATCACCTCCGCCAGTTCTCTCAGCACACGTGGGTGTATCCCATCTGGACCCATGGATTTGTGTGCATCCAGTCCTTTGAGTCGCTCCTGGACTACCCCTACCTCAACTAGAGGTGAGCCGTTCATTCCCCAACCACTGCTACTTTCGTCTGGTATCTGTGGGTCCCGAGAAGCCTTCGGAGTAAAGACCGAGGCAAAGAAGGCATTCAGTATCTAATTTTGTTAATACACTTAAGAGATACAACATGGCCTAATGATTCACATGAATCCAGCAGGAGCTCTGACACACCCATCACCTAAAATCTTCCACATGCTGTACTCTGCCTGAGTTTTTTGCTCTCTTTGCTGTGGGCTCCCATCTTCTAAAGCTCTCTTTCATCTTGACTATTTCCTTCCAGCACTTGTTTCCTTCTTTGTCTTAGACCTTATACTGTACTGTGCAGGCTGGATGTGTAAATCTGACCTAGGTTTCCTCCTTTAAAGAGGAAGGTAGAGAAGACAGGAAGGTGAAGAGCAGATAGGTTGTTGATAATTCAGAAACTTAGTTCACAATATCCATACCACATGCCTAGTCCCTGTACTGGGCATACATGCCAAAGCACTGGCAGTGAGGGACTGTAGTGGTAGCTTCTGTGAAGCACGGTCAGGGCTGGCTCATGCCAGACACAGCTGGTCTCAGCCAGCTCCAACCTCCCCACTGCAAAACACGTCTGAGCCCCTTAGCCAGGGGCCACCTCTTGTCTCCTCTACCTGGAAACATATTTATGGGCAAAAACACTGCACATCAGAGAAAGGAGTGAGGTGCAAGAAACAATCCTGGGAACCCCAAGGTCAGTGAAGGAGGGGGAAGAGGTTCTCCAGGTGCTGAAGTAGAGATACACATACAACCTGTGGAGATGAGCATGCAGAGCAGTGACCCATCATTGCAACCAGTGGAGAACCCCCTCAGGAGCAGGTTTATATTGAAGAACAATAGCTTGTGGAAAGGGCAAAGCATGAGAAGCAAGGAGCAGCAGAAAGGAGCAGTTATAGACTCACCCCAATCCCCATCCCCCTGCACCAGGTATGAGGTGGATAAGTGGGTTGAGTGAAGGAGTGAAGTTGAGCCTGGGTAGAAGGGAAGGGGTGGAAGGTGGTTTAGGTTTTTATCATTTTGTCTCACCATCCCACTCTATGCTAATTACCAATAAAGTCCATCAATTTTCTTCAAGTCTGTTTTTCCCATGAAAGTAACTGGCAAGTGATGTCATTGTTTTTATCTTGAGACAAGCTTTTTCATCTTGTTTTCTTGCCCTGTCCTGTTGAAGTAGAGGAATGAGAGTGGCTGGGGTGTGTGACTGGCTAGCAGACAGCCAAGGTCAGGTAACCACAGACCCTTAACTCCTAAACCTCTGTCATGTATCATGACATGTTATCAATATCAGTAAGAAAATTTATTATTTAGATGACTAAAATTCCTAGATTATAGAAACCAAAATAGCAGCTCCCCATATTTGGATATTTTGTCTTTCAAGAATCCAAACACCATGAATTCCAGCTAGCTGAATTTTGCCACAGTTACATTTCCCCAACAGTTCTGTTAAAAAGTCAAAGTTAAAAAAAGCATTCTGGCATTCTTGATTAAGTGAATGTAACAGCTAGAGGATAAATATGCTGTCTTTTGCATGCTGTTTGCTGTTAAATTTAGGGAGGTTTACTAGGCATAAAATTATTTTTCTCTTCCAAACCTGTGTTTTAAAATTAAAGTTGCAGGGAAGTACAGACGAAAAGATTACTTCACTACTGAACTCAAGACATCATTTTCTAGATTCAGAGGTATTCTAGAGTCCAAAGTGGCTTTTACTTGCCATTAGTAAAGGAATATCTCAGGTTGACAACAGGAAAATTGCCTCTAGCTGAAGTTTCACAGGGGAAAGAAATATTCCTGTTTCCTTCTCATTGAGAATTTGTGAATCAAACTGTCTTCTCCTAAATGTCCTTGCCTTCCAGCTCTATACCTCTCAAAGTTGTTTTCCAGGCAGATTAGGTCTTAAACACTCATTTCAGACAGTTTGCTGATAAAATTATGTGGTGATAATGATAAATACAAATCCTTGCTAAGAATAGCAGCTATATACAATGTGGTACTTTCCTCAGGAAAACACAGGAACTAAATTTTGGGCATAATTTTCACAAACCTTCAGGAGAATAAAATACTATGTTAACAAACTCAAAAGCAGGAACAGTCATTACATGTAATTATTTGCAGGCATCTTTATCCTTAAGATGGCAATAATCTTTGTAAAATCCTTCTGTGTAATTTACTGGTACCTTATTATAAACATATCTAATGATTTTGTAAGAGCTTCTATCTGAAACCAAAATAGCGCAGTTATAGATTGGTAAGAAGTAAACTTGACTGCCTTGCATCCAATTGCACAGTTTCTGTGGACTGAAGAACTCTTGGGCTAAAAATCAGATTTTATACTGTAAATATGTTCCAATTACTACAAATTCAATCAGAAAACATGCTGTAGTAATCAAACCCATTTAAATTAAATTAAAACTTTACCTTTCCTTTTACTTATAAGAAAGACATTTGGCTCCTTTATAGTTACTGTTTTTGCCATGACTTGTATGTATCACAACAGAAAATCACCTATAAATTATGCTGGTCTCAAATCATGTATACATAATATATATAAGGCTGTGTTACACAAATAAAGGTGCATAGTTTTTTGGACTAAGCATAATTCTGCACTGCCAAAACAGTAAATTTAATTTAAAGTATGGTTTAATAATCAAAATTAAAGAACTGACTTTAATAATAAAAATAAAAGAACCACTTACTAGAACAGATAATAATGGAAAAATGATATATTTGGCTGGTGGTGGTTTTAATTTTGTTGGCATAAGGTATTTCCTATTCCATAAGGTACTTCCTACAACAGACACTCATATATGAACATGGTCTCAAAGATGGATACAGTCACAGAGATTTCTGCCTCATATTAAATATGAGAATTCAACTATCCCTTAAGCTAAAATGAGATAACTTTTACCTGAGAAGCCTGAGGATTAATAAAACAATTTATTCCATTAATTTTTTACTGGCTGTCCATCAAAAGAGATTCCTGGTGGTTTGTTCCTTAACAAATACTATGATCACATGAAGGTTTCCTCTCAGAAAACAAAAAAAAAAAAAAAAGGAAGAATAAAACAAGTGTTCATCCAAGAGGATTTAGCGTTTTTAACATTAAGAATAAGGATGAGTTATTTTCCCAGTGAGGGTAATTTATTTACACTTAGCCAGGAGCCCTTTGGAATATCCATCTAGCCCGAAGGCTCTTGTGGAGCAGGATCTCCCCTGGCCTTAGTGCACACGCAGGAGAAGCAGGATCAGCTGAGCACGGGGACCTGAGTCTAGGAAGCACTCATGGGTCACAGCTCAAATACAGGCCAGTGACCTCCTCTGAAGCAACTAGTCCATCCAAATCAGCTATTGTGGTCAAAACAAGGGTGTAAGATCAAAAGCTTGAAGTAATAGAAGCAATAAATGTTTTGACTTAGCAAGTATTCTTCTAAGCAAAGATGTTAGTGTAGGCTTTTCCTACCTGTTTCAAATACCCATATGGTACATATTTTATGTGTCTTGTGTCATGTGATTTGGCCTCATTATTTCAGCTTTGCCACACCAATCACCTGGGCTATCCTGTAATATTTATGGTGAGGCCATACAGAACATTTCCATGTCTAGGTGGAGAAAGTCTGATTTTGTATGCTTTCAGAAAAACTTTCTGAGATTAAATTACCACATTTCCTGTTTACTCCTCATAGAGAAATCTGTCTTCTATTCACTCATTTCTCTTTTCCTAAGATTAAGATATTGACATGGAAAATCAAAGCAACAGGAAGTGTCTGGGAAGCTACATTATGTCAGAAGAAATGAGAGGCTGAGAATTTAGCTTAATGCATTCTTAGTGACATTATATTTGAGATTCCTTAATACAGTCTTTATTAACTAACCTGCTATTTAAATGAGAAAATATCAATATTAAAAACCATTATCTGGGTTACAAGCAAATACATGTCCAGAAATTGAACTTCGATAATGTCACTCCTGAATTAACATTCATCTTTTGAAAAGAATTGCTTGCTGTATGTACTGAAGCCTGTTCTTTTGCTTGTAGGACAGTGAAAGGCCTAGACTATTCATTTACAAAAGACAGAAGTAGCCATACTAGGACGGCAGAGAACCATGGAAATAGGAGTGTAGGATCTTCCAGTTACTTCACAGTACAGCACGGTACGATCTGCACTCAAGAATAACCCTTATTAATAAAGCAATGACTGTAATGGGTTAAATCTGTATCCTGATCTATTCTCAGAGATCATCAGAAGCATCTATTCTATGATTTGAATCAAGACATCTAGCGAGAGATGTTTAAATATTCTGAAGGCCTTATGATCAGCCAAATACATATTGCCACTGACCAGAATTGCGCAAGATCTTAGGAAAACATATAGTGGCGCTAACAAAGAATTAATAAACTCAGCAGACTCCAAGGTTTAAAATTCTCAGATCGACCTACCACATTGAATTTCACATATGCCTTAAATTCAGAGCACAAAACCCATGATCATCAATAAAAAATAGGTCATGATTTTCCACTTCTACAATCCACTCATTGATGGGACTTCAAATTGTATTTGAATGTTATTGATAATAATTCACCTCTGAAGCAACTTTCATAGAAAGGATATTCTACACAAGGCTCTAAACCAAAGTAATAATAAAAAATCCTGAGCTACAAGGGACCCATAAGGACATTTACAAATGAAATCGTAAAAATCTTATATTTATGAGCTAAATAGAAAGGACAATCTTGTGTTTATGTAAGTTACCTCGCGGAAACTGTATGGAATACGCAGGATTTTGCAACATAAATTCTCCGTTATCTCACCAATCCGTCGGAGCGCCCGTGGGGTGGGGGAGCGATCCTCAGGGCTGCCCAGCGCTGCAATAAGGAATACCTGCTTAACAGGTACACTGCACTCGGGCTGTTGACTGGCTTACCACCTCTCTCCTTTGCCTGTGTGGCTGTTAGCAAGGTGACCGTTCTCATCGCATAACGGACCGGTGTTCTCGCTGGCCATCCTCTTGCTGTTAACAGACTTGAAAAACCCCTTTTCACTGTCTGCCAGTGTCTCGGCCAGCCTCAGCTCCAAGTGAGCTTTGGCCGCACAAGTTCCATCCCTACAAAGGCCAACGGTGTTGCTGTAATCCTCCCACCTTGCCTGACCTTGCTTCCCTTGGCTGTACGCTGCCTTTTTCCACCTAAGCTCTACAAGAAGATCCCTGGTTGGCCAAGCCGGCCTTCTGCCCAGCCCGCCTGACTTCCGGCGTTTCGGGAATTAGCTGCTCCTGCGCTTTTAGAAGGCGGTACTCCAAAAGTGACCAGCAAGGATGGGCCCCTATGCCTTCAAAAGCAGTTTCCCAGGGGACCTTACCAGCTAGTTTGCTGAGCAGCCCAAAGTCTGCGTTCCCCGTAGACAGTGTTGAAATGTTGGAGGGAGTTTCCCTCCTCTCACCAGAGATTCTCAATTCCACTACTTCATGGCCACTGTGGACAAGATGGCCACCTACCTACATCTGCCTTCCTTTTGATACTTAGAAGATTCAAAGACGATTTTGCACTATGTTAATTCTGTCAGCACAACAAATTTTACTAAATGTTACAGTTTATGAGATAGTCAAACACCTGACTTGGAGAGGAAACCTGCTACCCGTAAAGTGTGTCTTCTTTTAAAGTTACTGTGAGCCTGATAGCGCATCCTCTGCGGCTGCAGCAGGATTCCCTGAGGCCCTGGGGCTCCAGGGGCCCGTGGCCGTGCCCCTCAGCAGGCTGGTGCCATTACAGTGGGGTGCGAGACACATTGGGAGAAGGGGAGAAGGCCACAACCAGAGACGGGGTCAGGAAGAAAACAGAAAACTAGGGTTTATTTCTATTCCTTCCAACGGGAAGATGAAGCCCTGCTATGGTCCCTGGGAGCGCGGCCTCTTGTGGGGCTGGGGAGAGGCCTGTGGGAAGGAGGCCCTCCTCTTCCGAGCGCGCCAGCGTCTGGACCTCCTGGGGAACCATTCCCTGCCCAGGGCAGGGGGAGCGGAGGCACTGCGTCTTCGGCCCAGGCCTGAGGGACCTGCTGCGGCCGCAGCCTCTGATGTGCTGGCTTCCTCCTGCTGGGATCTGGCCAAGAGTCTGGAGAAGGCTGCGTGCGGGGAGGGCATCCTCTGCCGGGAGCTGGGGGGGCTGGCTGCAGGGTTGTTCTCCTCCTCGTCCTCCTCCTCGTCCTCCTCGTCCTCCTCGTCCTCCTCGTCCTCGTCCTCGTCCTCCTCCTCGTCCTCCTCCTCCTCGTCCTCCTCCTCCTCGTCCTCCTCCTCCTCCTCCTCCTCCTCCTCCTCCTCTTCATCTGTAATGAACTGCAGCAGCCTTTGGGCCTCCTCACCGCAGAGGCGCCCGATGGTGTCAATGAGGCCATGGACCAGCGGTGCTGCATGTTCCTCCAGCACAGGCTGCAGCATCTGGACCATGACCTCCGCACGAGGCCCACAGACACAGAGGACATGCAGGATGCTGTTCTGCACATACTCTGCCAGCCGCCACCACGCCCCACAGATTGCCTCCAGCTCCTGGTGCAGCCAGGGCAGCACGGAGTCAAGGAGATGACGAAATCTTTGGAAAAGTCCTGCCCAGACTTCGGGCAGGAGGCCACCCACAGCCTCTGGCCCTGCAGCACCCCGCTCAGCTGGAGACAGCGTCCCCTGAGGAAGAGGTGGAAGGGAAGCCACAGGGCGAGGAGGACTGTTTTCGGCCAGGCAGCCAGGAGCACTTCCTGAGGGGCTGCTGGCATCTGGCGACTCCTTCTTGGGAGAGAAGACAAACGTGATCTCATTGTCTTCCCGCGCCGAAAATCTTATCTCCTCTACTGGTACTGTGCAGCATGGGCACTCTGGTGCCTTCTGTGCCCACTGCACCATGCAGCCCAGGCAGAACAGGTGGCCACAGGGCATCGCAGAGCCAGTGTCATCTTCAGCACTGGAGCAGATGGAGCAGGTCTGCTTATCCTCCGTGGCCACGTCTGGGCTCTCATGTGGCTCTGGGCTCTCATGTGGCTCTGTGCCCGTCGGTGGGTCTGGGCTCTCATGTGGCTCTGGACTTTCCGGTGGGTCTGGGCTCTCTGGTGGGTTGCGGGGAGCCGAGGATGAGAAAAAGTTCCCCATCGCAGACACTGGTGCCACCAAAGGGTGTCGGGCACTGCAAAATGGAGAGGGGCCACGGTCACTTGCTGTGCCACGCAGAGCAACGCAGGAAGAGATGCCCAGCCCCCTCAAGAAGGACACCCTCCCGGCTCCCCAAGCCCCGGCTCCCACCCCACGGCCATCCCTGGGGAACCAACCTTTCCCCACACGGCTCACCTGCCCTGCTGCAAGCTCACCCCACGGTGCCCGGCTGCCTGAACCAGGCAGGGCCGGGGAAACACAGAAGATTCGGTTCCGGGACAAACACCAAGAGCTGCCGGTGGCAGCCCTCAAAGCACCTCCCAGCACCTCACAGTCACTGTGCTCAGCAGTGAGCCAAGCTCGAGACAGTGTGGGTCAGCCTCTGCCGGCGCCCAGCTTTCAGCAGCGAGGGAGATGATGTCACAGTGCTTTGCCTGGTGACGTCAGAGCCCACCGACCAGTTAGAATCAGAGAATCTCCTGAGGTGGAAGGGACCCGTAAGGATCATTGAGGCCAACTCCTGGCTCCACACAGGGCCAGCCACCATCCAGGTGCCTCTTGAACTCAGTCAAGCTTGGGGCTGTGACCCCTTCCCTGGGGAGCCTGTTCCAGTGCCCAACCACCCTGTCAGTAAAGAACCTCCTCCTAACATCCAACCGAAACCTGCCCGGTCTCAGCTTCACGCTGTTCCCTCGGGTTCTATCTCTGGTCACCAAAGAGAGGAGCTGGGGGCCTGCCCCTTCACTCCCCCTCGTCAGGAAGCCGTAGACCACCAAGAGGTCTCCCCCCAGCCTCCTCTTCTCCAGTCTGAACGAGCCAAGGGATTTCAGCCTCTCCTCGCATGACTCCCCCTCCAGACCCTTCACCATCCTTGTTGCCCTCCTCTGGACGCTCTCCAATGTTTCCGCGTCCCTCCTGTGCTGAGGCACCCAAAACTGCACACGGCACTCAAGGCGAGGCCGCGGCAGCGCAGTGCAGAGCGCGACAATCCCCTCCCTGTACAGGCTGGCGGCACCCTGCTTGATGCACCCCAGGATAGAGTTGGCCGTCCCAGCTGCCTGGGCACACTGCTGGCTCACGTTTGACTCGCTGTCACCCGAGACCCCCAAATCCCCCTCAGCATGGCTGGCCTCCAGCGTCTCAGCCCCCAGTCTGGATGTGCAGCCAGGGCTGCCCCTTCCCAGGTGCCAAATCCGGCACCTGCTCTTGTTAAGCTTCATGCGGTTGGGGATTGCCCAGCTCTCTGATCTGCCCAGGTCTTTCTGCAAGGCTTTTCCACCCTTCACAGAGTCAACAGCTCCTCCCAATTGGGTGTCGTCTGCCCTAGGGAACCCTGCCAGTGACTGGCCGCCAGCCAGAGGTAACCCTGTTCACTATCCCACTCTGGGCCTGACCCGTCAGACAATTGCCCGCCCAGCGCATTACGGTTTTCTTTAGTTCCATGCTGGCCGTTTTGTCCAGCCAAGGTACGGTGAGACACGGCATCGAAAGCCTTACTGAAAGGCAAAAAAATGACATCAACTGGTTTCCCTTGGTCAACCAGCTGGGTGACCTCGTCGTAAAAGGAAATCAGACTGGATAGATGGGACCTTCCCCCCCTGACCCCGTGCTGGCTGTGACCAATGACTGTCCTTCAGGTGGTTTTTCAGCAACTCCCAACACGACTTTCTCTGTAATTTTACCAGGCACCGGGGCGAGACTGACGGGCCTGTAATTACCAGGGTCTCCTTTCTTACCCTTCTTGAAAATCGGCACAAGGTTTGCCAGCTTCCAGTGAACCGGGACCTCTCCAGATTCTCCAGACCCTGAAAAAAGAATTGAAGGAGGTCTGGCAGTGACATCAGCCAGCTCCCTGAGTACCTTGGGGTGCATCCCGTCAGGGCCCATGAACTCCTATGGATCCTGGTGGAGCAGCAAATCACCCACAAGATCGGGGTTCGCTAGGAATGTAGCGTTACCACAGTCATGGTCCCCCAACTCAGGGCACCTGGAGTCACAGAGCCCATCGACTGTGTTGAACACAGAGGCAAAGGCAGCATGAAACGGCTCTGCTTTGAAGGAACTTAAGACTACCGCAGAGGTCAAGTCTATAGCTTGTCCCAAGTCACGTAGATGAGCACCTTAAGAAAAAAGGAGAAGCCGTTGTACACACCTATCTGGCATGTAGTCTAACCATTAGACGCGTTGACGTTTAATGCATAATTGGAGGAAGCCCGTTCCTCAGCTACAAGTGGAAGCCAGCCACCAAGAGCAACCAGTGACAGGGTGGGGCAAGGCGAGGCCTCACCATTGTGTTGCAGAATTGTGAAATACCTTCCCTCCCACTTAGGGATGCACCTTCTGACATGCTGAATCAGTGACTTGCCCTTATTAATTTTCATGTGTTTGTTATTGCCCAGCCTCTCTTTAAGGCTTATTTCACAGGCTTTCCTTTGAGTCTGAAGCATCACTACCACAATCCAATTTATCTTCAGTACGAGATACTGAAGAAAGAAAATACTGCTTTTGTATAGTCTAAAGAAATCCTTCTTATATTAGGAAAAAAACAAAAACTAAAAAATACAATACTAGATTCGTTGCCACTACCCTTCTTATTGTGTAAGACCTGTCAGCTTGCAAGGCAATATAGTGGCCAGTATTGTTTCATGGTTGATAACATTTGTCACAACTGTGTTATAAATTATTGTTGGTCGGATGACCATGTGATTACAAATGGAATAAGGAAATGCATCTTCTCCTTTTTTAGCAATTGTATGAATAGAAGAGAGCCTCTACTCTCTCACATCCATGTTCCTCATGCTGACAGAAATTGAAGTGTTAGTGCAGGCTGAATGAAAAATTATATGTATTTATGAACTTCATTATATTTCAGCACAAAAATGGTTATATAAACAGAGAATAACTCAAGTGACTTACTAATGCTTAATTTTATTTTTAATAGTGAATCCTTTCAAAAGTTCTGCCAATAATTACTATTCTATAATGCTAACTTTAAAAATTTATTAACAATGGTCTGTGTTCTGTTAAAACAAAATTTTAGGGGGGAAAAACTGTTTCATTCGTCTGTTTATGCCTTCTCCATGAAAGACATCGAAATTTAAGTTTTAAGCGCCATAATTTTTCTCTTCATAATGATAATTCAAAAAAAATACTATTGGCACTCATCTGTAGAACTAGCACTTTCAAATAAACACAAGAGCTATGCAAAGACTCATAGATAAAAAGTCACTTTACTCATGAAAACAAAATGTTTTTGAACAATGTTGTGGTTCAGCCCCAGCTGCCAGCGGAGCACCAGGTGTAGCTTGCTCACCCCTCTCCCAGGAGGAGAAACAGACAAGAGCACCCTTGGGTTGGGATAAGGACATTTTGCTGACACAGCACAGTGAGAGGGCAAAAACAGCAACAGAACTCATGACAGAATACACAGATGGTGATAACAGAAAGCGCTTTACCAGCTCCTTGACTGACCAGATGCTCTGCCTGCACTCAGACCTTCCTGGAGCAGTGCAGACCTGCTCCTTTTTGACTAACCTCCTTTTATGGGGAGCATGATGTCAAAACATATGGAAAACAACTTTGGTCAACTCAGCTTGCCTGTGTGGCTCTTTAGGAAAATTAACTCTGTCCTAGCCAAAACCAGAACACAATATTTATAAAATTTTCATTAAGTTCAGTAAGAGATTTCACTATTTACATGGAAACAAATCCATTGCATTCTACCAGCTTGTTCAATCACATCATAGAATCATAGAATAGTTCAGGTTGGAAGGGACTTCAAAGACCATCTATTTCACACCCCACTGCTGGGGGCAGGTACACCCTCCACTAGGTCAGGTTGCCCAAAGGCCCATACAACCTTGCCTTCAACACTTTCAGGAAAAGGGCATCTACAACTACTCTGGGCAAGCTGTTCCAATGTCTCACCACCAAAAAAGTGAAGAATTTCCTCCTTATACCTGATCTAGTCTACTCTCTTTTAGTTTAAACACATTGCTCCTTGTCCTATTACTACACTCCCTGACCAAAAGTCCTTCTCCAGCTTTGCTGTAGTTCTCTTTAGGTATTGGAAGGGTGCATTAAGTTCTCCCCAGAGACTTCTCTAGGCTAAACAAGCCCAACTCTCTCAGCCTGTCTTCATAGCAGAGGTGCTCCAGCTCTCTGATCATCTTCGTGGCCCTTCTCTTAAAAAGGATTGTCAAAAAAATAATATTCTTTTCCTGCAATACAATTTTTTCTATTCTGATTTCAATATTCTTTATGACTGTTTTGAATTAGGGATGTTAACCCTAGTGAGCATTTATAAACCACTACCTGAAATCTGCTTTAGCTATAATTCTTCACTCAGCAACAAAACCTGTTACGAAGATTTCATGGTATTTCTTGGTATTGTGTGACTGCCATCTAGTTACCTATAGATTTTCAGATTTGGCTTTCAATTTTAAGAACCAAAAGTTGGGTTCAAATGGAACCTTATTTTGCTGGATGTAATGAACAGACCTCCTCTTCTTATGTACTACCATGATTTGTTATATCTGCTTTTCTGATGAACAGAAAATTATCAGTCAAAATATCTTATCAGACTATTCAAGAAATTATTGGGAGACAATGGATATATTCATTTTTTTAAAGTTAGGTCATTTTGGTAAGTATCTAAATAGGTGTCCCAAATATCTAACCTGATCCATCCTTTTCTTAAAAGTCTGGCTATTTTATTTCAATGGAAAGGCCTGGTGGTTCATTAGACTCTCAGTAATATGGAAATTGTCAGTGAGTGTGATGAACATCTGACAGAACACCTTGTAGGGCTAGATAGCTAAGCACTGCCAAGGGACAGAGTGGGGGGGAGTAAGAAAGAAACTGAGTGCATGATGGTAGAAAGGGACATATATTGAAGTTATCACAGAGAAGTTGAAATTTTGAAGTCAAAATGCAAAGGCTACTCTGTTGTGTTTATGCTAATAATTCTTAAGATAGACATAGGGAATGATCCATTATCCTAGTTGTATGCAAAAAAAGAGACATTTGTTGTCATGAAAGAGTTAGAGTTCTCTAAAGAACCAGGTACACAAACTGTAGAGGCTCACCTGAATGCTAACAGACTTCCCAATGGAAAGAGCTAAGTTTAACAGCAGGAAACAAAACGGAGAAATATGTTACATAATTTCTCTATTTTCCAAACCTGTCTAGGACTTAATGTTTTGAAGACACATCTGTGTGAAAGTTTGCAATAGTGAAGAGAATTTCAAAACAGGATAAAACCCAAAACCCACTGAAGTCATGTAAATTTTTCCAGCTTGTATGATGATGATGTTAGTATACAAACATTTCCATTCTGGAATATACAGCACCTAGTACTATATGCTGTGTCAGACAATGGCTGCTATTAAGTGAGTGGTATGAAAACCCTGTAGCAGGCTAATTTCCTAGAACCTCCTTCTAAAAATAGTTCCACCCCGAAGCCGAAGAAGCAAAGATTGACTTGCTTCCCTGAGTGTGGAACTTTATTCCACCTAGAATCCCCTTTTTTTAGATCACTTTAATCCTAAAGCATCATTACTTGCTGAATTAAATAATATTAACTAAATATCAGCATTACTAGAAAAGAGTATTCATTCTTTTTTAAATGGTTTCCTTTCAATGATATTACTATCATACTCATATATGATAAAACAGATAGAGAGATCTGATTTCCCTGCTCTTTAGCACCTATTATTTTCAGTGAGTTTTTCGGTCCTTCAGGGTTTGTAATTTTATTCTTGGGAGAAAGAGAATCTCCTCTTTAACTTTTTTTTTTCTAATGTTGTTGCTTCTCCATTACCCTCATGATTTTATCTCGCCTTACTTTTACCACATCTGAAATACTTATTTTCAGTTGAAATTCTATAGACCAGATTCCAGCTAATGATAAGCAATTTATTTACATAATGACATTATTAGAATTTTCAGTATTACTTTTCATTCTATTCCTAATGGATCTTGTACTAACATAAAAGTCCCTGAATATTGATAACAAGAATACATGCATGAATTAAATGTCAATTAATGTGTTATAAGAGACAACCAAAGGAGTATTACTTGCCATAACCAGGAGTGATAAGTCCACATACAATGGACAGTCTGCTTGAAGGATTAGAAATACAAACACCCGCACTGGTACTTTATAATAATGCATCGCGTATAATAGGGAAAATCATGTTCATCATGGCCTTTAGAACCATCAGCAAGATAAATGAGTTTAGTGGGAGAAAAAGCCCAACACAAACCTAAAATAATTATGACTATTATAACCAAAGTAACCAGAACCATTTGGAGTTGCAGATTTGGAATAGCTTCCAACAGAATATTTCATCCATAAAAAAAAATAATATTATTTGTACCATTAATCAAAGGACTGAATGGCAAAAAAACCCAACTAATTTTCTGCTGGTTTTAGACTATATTTTTATAATGTATACTGGTTTCCTACCTATTTTAACTCTGTACTTTCATTTTTTTTCTCTTCTTCCATCTCTTATTACAAATCTTACTTTGTTATTGTCCACTATTAGGTCAGTCAAAAAGGGAGCAAACCCATGCTAGTTATTTCATCATAACTTTAAACAATCTGTTATGTTTTAGGTTTCTATGATAGTTCTTAACCTACATTTTTATCAGGCATATAATTCTGAAAAACTGCACTTTTCGATTTATTTTTTCCTGTTTTCTGTTATCTTGATGTGGCATGCAGCTTGAGAAACAAAGCCTCAAGCACTGCCAGGTTAACAGATAACTGGATGGAGACTTTAGGCCATGAACCTCGGGGAAACTAAACAAGGTGGCAGCATCGTTGCCGGCCCCCTGCTGGGACAGGCTCCAGGAAAAAGTGTCCTCTATTGTTAAGGTGTATCTGCTGTCTGACGAGGGTTTAGAAGGTCTATTAGCGTGATAAGATAGAGATGCTGCTGTGACAGCAAAACGTTGACCAATCAGATGTAGCCCAGGAACACCATATGTTTGAAAGAAAGCAGCCGTCTGCAGAGCATATAAAAAGGAATGATTTTTTACAATAAATCGACTCTTGCTTGCATCAAGCTGTGTCCCCTCTCTCTCCGTCGCGGCATCTTGAAGGTAGTTTTTAGTGGTATTTGCATGAAATCTGTCATTTCTGACTATAATACTTTGGATGCATTTAAGTTGTCAGTATATAAACTATAGTAATTGCAGTTGGCTCTTTTGATAGGGCATTGATCAAGTCCAAAATGTTTGTAAATTTTTGAGGAATTATTTTCCACCGTTGAATCTTACATAATAGCTTGAAAGATGGTGAGATTAGTAGTAGGATAAAAAAAACCCACAAGTCCAGGAAAGTGCATTTGTTGTTTACATGACTAACAACCATACTTGGACAACACAACATGAAAGTCATATTTGGCAAAAATGCCAACATCTGGAAAAGGTATTTAAAAATACCATTCTTTTTTAAGAGGTAAATGCTCTAAAGATATAACTTGTTGTTGAGTGTGCTCAATCTTCTCATGTTTACATGATGCTGCAAGGATCCTGTCCTGGTTTTGGCAGGGACAGTTAACAGACAAAACTAACACTAGAGGCAATGTAGGCCCTCTGCTGAATGACGTGGGTGCCCTGGTGACAGAGTATACTAAGAAGATGAAGTTACTGAATGCCACCTTTTTCTCTGCCTATATTACTGGAGACTGTCCTCAGGAGCCTCAGATCCCTGAGGCACCAGAAGAAGTCAGGATAAACAAGGAGTTTACTTTAGTTGATAAGGACTGGGTTAGGGATCAGTTAAGCAATCTGGGCATCCATAAACCCATGGGCCATGATGGGATGCACTCACCGGTGCTGAGGAAGCTGGCAGAAATCATTGGAAGGCCACTCTCCATCATCTTCTGCAAGTCGTAGGAAATGAGAGATCCTTGAGCGCTCGAGGAGAGCACATGCCACTCTAGTGACAAGGAAGAGGTGGGTAACTACACATTGGTCAGCCTCACCTCCATTCCTGGAAATGTGATGGAACAATTTATCCTCACTGCTGTTTCTAGGCATATCAAGGGTAGAACAGTCATTAGGAACAGTCAACATGGTTTTGCCAGGGGGAAGTCATGTTTGACCAATCTGATAGCCTTTTATGAGGACAAAACCAGGTGGATAGATGGTGGTAGTGCAGTTGGTGTGGTTTACCTTTGTTTCAGTAAAGCATTTGACCACGAGGTTGACTGCTTGGAAGCGGCACAACCAGAGCTGCAGCAATAGATCGTGAACTGCAAGTGTTTGGAGTGATTGCCCTGCCAGGAGAACCCCCTGTGAAGTGGAGACAACCGGCAGGAAGCAGTAGCTCTCTCACGAGAGAGGCTGACGTGGCGTAACATTGCCAGGGCAAAGGCAGCCCCAGCACCAACCATCATTGCCTTGAAAAAGCCTTAGAGAGGCTTAGATGCAGAAAGAGGAGGTCAGCTGGTGTGCAGTGCTGACCCTGTAAGCTCATGTGGCCAGGCAGGTAAATTCTGTCTCTCAACACCCGGGGAACTGTCTCACCTACTGACAGTCTCTGAGACCACAGATTAACATGGCCTCCACCAGGCAGAGGGCTCGCCCCATTAAGAGCATGGGGACCCAGACCGAGGGCCTGCTCAGGAGTCAGGCTGTGCAAGTGTCTGGCTGCAGGGAGTGCCTGAGCCTGCTCCTGATGGCGGATGGTGGCGGCAATGCCACCTGTGTGAGCTGCGAGCAGGTGGAAGATCTGCTCAGCATGGGGGCAGAGCTCTAAGAAGAGATAGAGAGATTGAGAAACACTAGGGAGTATGAGAGGGAGATTGATTGGTGGAGCAACTCGCTGGCATGCCAGAGGGAAAGTCACCAGGGAAATTTTTCCCCCAAAACTGATGGATCCACAGCCCTATCAGGCAGAACGGGGAGAAGTGGGTGACTAGACAGACGGAGAGGGTTGGAAGACAGTCCCGGCTCGGCACCATGGGAAAACCTCCTCCCTGCCTACCTTGGTTCCCCAGGTCCCCCTAAGCAATAGGTTTGAGGTGCTGGGAGTTGAAGAGGAGGCAAATGGGAACATGGGGGACAATCCCCCTAAGAGGAGGCCAAGAGTGAGGAAGTCAACTCCACGCCTCAAGACTGCCTCCACCAGGAAAGACAGAAAGGTGATTTTGGTTGGGGATTCCCTTCTCAAGGGAACAGAGGGCCCCATATGCAGACCAGACCCTACTCGTAGGGAAGTGTGCTGCCTCCCTGGGGCACAGATCAAGGACATAACTAGAAAACTCCTGGATCTGGTTCACCCCTCTGATTACTACCAATTACTCATTGTTCAGGCAGGCAGTGATGAAATCTCTCGAAGAACCCTGAGAAGTATCAAAAGAGACTTCAGGGGTTTAGGCAGGGACAGTTAACAGTGTTTTTTTCTATCCCATTTGGGGCAGCAAAGAACACAAAGTGGCCTAGGAAAGTAGAGGTGTTGAATAGGTGGCTGAGGGGCTGGTGCCACCTCAGGAACTTTGGGTTCATCAATCACAGGGCGGTTTACTCAGCACCTGGCCTGATAGCAGCAGATGGAGGCCACCTGTCTCCAAGGGGGAAATGAATCCTTGTTCAAGAGCTGGCAGGCCTCATTGACAGGGCTTTAAACTAGTTAGGAAGGGGGGAGGGGATATAGTGAGGCTTGCTAGGGTAGAGCAAGTAGCCTCTAGCTTTATACTAGATTCAAAGGATGAAGAGGGTGAAATTCAATAAGATAGAGAAGGGCTTGGGGACACTGTCATTCTACAAGATTCTAGGGAAATACCTCTGAAGTGTCCCATAGGAACTTCTGGGGACTCCTCAGAGGTGGTAGTATTGCTGACCCGTTCCAGAACCTTCTAATGTCCCTCTAGGAAGCAGTGGGGGAAAATTTCAAATTCCTCCCAGAGAGTTGAGGGAGGGCTTCTCAAAAAAGGTAGTGAGTCAGAAAGCCCAGCTGAAGTGTCTTTACACCAACGCAGGCAGCATGGGTAATAAGCAGGAGGAATTGGAAACCATGATGTCACTGGAAAATTATGATCTAGTTGCAATCATGGAAACATGGTGGGATGATTCCCACAACTGGAATACGCCTGTAGAAGGGTATCACCTTTTCAGAAGGGAAGGTAGGTAGGAAGGGTGGTGGAGTTGCCCTCTATGTTAAAAAGTGGGTAGACTGTGAGGAGCTCTCTGGGAAGTGGTCAGGAGCAGGTTGAGAGCTTGTGGGTCAGAAACAGGGATGGGACTAATAAAGAACAGCTGGTGACAGGGGCCTACTACAGGCCACCTGATCAAAGAGAGACTGCTGATGAGGCTTTCCTCCTTCATCAGCAGGAGGCATCACGGTCACAGGCACTCATCCTGATGGGGGACTTTAACCACTCGGACATCTGCTGGGAATATCACATGGCGAGCTGCAAGAGATCCAGAAGACTCCTGGAGTCTGTGGATGACAACTTTCTGGTTCAGGTTTTGGACAGACCAACCAGAGGCGATGCATTGCTGGACCTGGTGCTCACCAATGTGGGGGAGATCATTACATGTGTTAAGGTTGGAGACAGCCTGGGCTGCAGCGACCACGCCCTGGTTGAGTTTGTAATCTCAAGGAATGTGGACCTGGCAAAGAGTGGCATCAGGACCCCGAACTTTAGGAGAGCAAACTTTAGGCTGTTTAAGGACTTGTTGGCCAAGATCTCCTGGGAGGTGGTCCTTAGAGACAGAAATGTTGAGGAAAGTTGGCTACTCTTTAAGGATGCCTTTCTGAGAGCTCAAGGGCTCTCTGTCCCTCTGAATAAGAAAGTGGGCAGGAGGGGCAGGAGACCAGCATGGCTAGGCAAGGACCTGCTGGTCAAACTGTGGGAAAATAAAGGCAAACAGAAGTTCTGGAAATAAGGGTGTGTAGCCTGGAAAGAATACAGGGATGCTGTTCGGACTTGCAGAGATGGGATCAGGAAAGCCAAGGCGCAGATGGAACTGAACTTGGCAAGGGATGTTAAAAACAACAAGAAGGGAATTTACAGGTACGTTGGCCAGAAGAGACAGGCCAAAGAGAATGTACCCCCCTTGGTAAATGAGAAAGGAGAATCGGCTGCAACAGACGTAGAGAAGGCTGAGGTACCGAATGAGTTCTTTCCCTTGGTCTTCTCTGGCAGCCAGGATTCTCATAATTTTCAAATCCCAGAACCTTGCATCCTTGAACCTCTAGGTGGGAACTGGGGGAGTAAATCCCCCACACACTGTAAGGGCAGAGCAAGTCCAAGACTGCCTCATGAGACTGAATGTCTACAAGTCTATGGGGCTGGATGACATGCATCCCAGGGTCCTGAAGGAGCTGCTGATGCGGTTGCCGAGCCACTCTCCATCATATTTGAAAAGTTGTGGCTGTCGGGCGAGGTCCCTGGGGACTGGAAAAAAGGCCACATGACTCCCATTTATAAGAAAGGGAGCAAAGAAGACCCAGGGAATTACAGGCCAGTGAGCCTCACCTCTGTGCCTGAGAAGATCATGGAACAGATCCTCCTGGATGACATGTTGGAGCACGAGAGGGATGAGCGCATGATCCAGGACAGCCAGCACGGCTTCACCATTGGAAGGTCATGTGTTACCAATCTGGTGACCTTCTGTGATGGAGTGACAGCATTGGTAGGTAAAGGGAAGGTGACCGATGTCATCTACCTGGACATGTGCAAGGCCTTTGACAGAGTGCCCCACCACATCCTTATCTCTAAATTGGAGACATGTGGATTTGATGGGTGGACCATCCAGTGGATAAGAAAGTGGTTGACAGAACGTAGACAAAGGGTGGTGGTCAATGGGTCTATGTCCAGGTGGAGGCCGGTGACAAGCGGTGTCCCCCAGGGGTCTGTCTTGGGACCGGTGCTCTTTAACATCTTTATCAATGACAATGAATCCCAGACACAGATACAGACTGGGAGAAGAGCTCCTGGAGAGTAGCCCTGATGAGAAGGACGCGGGGATTCTGGTAGATGAGAAACTTCACATGAGCCAGCAGTGTGCTCTTGCAGCTCGTAGGGCCAATGGTATCCTGGGCTCCATCAGAAGAGGGGTGGCCAGCAGGGACAGGGAGGTGATTGTCCCTCTCTACTCTGCCCTCGTGAGGTCCCACCTGGAGTACTGTATCCAGGTCTGGGGCCCCAATACAAGAAAGATGTGGAACTGTTGGAGAGGATTCAGAGGAGGCCACAAGGATGATTAGAGGGCTGGAGCACCTGCCCTACAAGAAGAGGCTGAGGGAGCTGGGCTTGTTCAGCCTGGAGAAGAGAAGGCTGCGGGGGGACCTCATTGCAGCCTTCCAGTACCTGAAGGGAACATACAAACAGGAGGGGAATCAACTTTTTAAAAGGGTAGACACTGGCAGGAAAAGAGGGAATGGATTAAAACTAAAGGACGGAAGGTTTAAATTGGATATTAGGGGGAAGTTTTTTACAGAGAGAGTGGTGAGGTGCTGGAACAGGCTGACCAGAGAGTTGTTGGATGCCCCATCCCTGGAAGTGTTCAAGGCTAGGTTGGATGGGGCTTTGTGTGGATCCAGGCCTGGAGGTTGGTGTCCCTGCCTGTGGCAGGGGGGTTGGAGCTCTATTATCCTTTGGGTCCCTTCCAACCCATGCCATTCTACGATTCTATGATTTGACACCATCTTCCAAAGCATACTCATGGCTAAACTGAGGAGGTGTGGTCTGGATGATATAGTCCGGTGGACTGTGAACTGGTTGAATGAAAGAAGTCAGAGTTGTTGTCAATGGAACAGAGTCTGGTTGGAAGCCCGTATTGACCTGTATCTAGTGGAATCCCTCAGGGGTTGGTACTTGTACCAGTACTATTTAATATATTCATCAATGACCTAGATGAGGGAACAAGTTTTCTGATGACACAAAACTGGGAGTGGTGGCTGACACAGCAGAAGGCTGTGCTGCCATCCAGCAAGATCTGGACAGGCTGGAGCATTGGGTAAGGAGAAATGTAATGAAACAGAAGGGCAAGTATAGAGTCTGGCACCTGGGGAAGAACAATCTCAGGTACCAGGAGAGGTTGGGAACAGACCTGTTGGAGAGCAGCACAGGAGAAAGGGACCTGGTGGACCTGATAGGCAGCAGGATGGCCATGAGCCAGCAATGTGCCCTGGCAGCCAAGAAGGCCAGTGGCACCTTGGGGTGTATTAGAAGGGGTGTGGTTAGTAGGTCAAGAGAGGCTCTCCTCCCTCTCTATTCTGCTCTAGTGAGACTACATCTGGAATATTGTGTCCAGTTCTGGGCCCTTCAGTTCAAGAAGTACAGAGAACTACTTGAAAGAGTCTGGGACAGGGCCACTAAGTTGGTTAAGGGAGTGGATATCTTCCTTATTAGGACAGGCAGAGGGAGCTGTGTCTGTTTAGCTTGGAGGAGACTGAGGAGTGACCTCATCAATGTCTCTAAGTATGTAAAAGGTGTGTCAGGAGGACAGAGCCAAGCTCCTTTCAGTGTTGTCCAGTGATAGGGCAAGGGACAATATGTGCAAGCTGGAGCATAGGAGATTCCATGTGAACATAAGGAAAAACTTTTTCACTGTGCAGGTGAGAGAGCACTGGAACAGGCTGTCCAGAGATGTTGTGGAGCCTCCTTCTCTAAAGACATTCAAAATCCACCTGGATGTGTTCCTGTGTGACCTACTCTGGGTGATCCTGCTGTGGCAGTGTGGGTTGAACTAGATGGTCTTTCGAGGTCTCTTCCAGCTCCTGTGATTCTGTGTAATTCTTTTGAGTACCTGCTGTGGTGCTGTGTTTTGGATTTAGGATAAGAATCATGTTGGTAACACAGTGGTGGTTTTAGTTGTTGTCAAGCAGTCAAGGACTTTGCAGCTTCTAATACTCCCCTCCTACTGAGATGGTAGGAGGCACCCAAGAAGCTATGAGAGGACACAGCAAAGGCAGCTGACCCAGACTGGCAGAAGACATATTAGATACCCTACAGCGTCATGTTCTGTGTATAACTGGAAGCGGGCTGAGCGGCGCAGCTGGGGGCCTGGTGGGGCAACTAGGGACCTTCCACAACATCACCTTCACAGTGATGGCTGAACCCCTGTTTGCTGGTGGGAAGTGGTGAATGAATTCCTTGGTTTGGATGGTAGGGTTCGTGCAGCATCAACTTTGGTTGAAGAGAAAATGAGCTGTTAATAATTTGTGTATATACCATTAATACATATTCCTTTTTTTCTTTTTTTTTTTGTTTTGTTTTGTTATTAAACTATCTTTACCTCAACTTATGAGTCATTTTCAGTCTTCCAGTTCTCTCCCTTATCCCAACGGGAGGATGAACAAGCAGATCCATGGTGCTTAATTGTTGACTGGGGCTAAGCCACATCAGATCCCCCAAAATTGCTGTCACTATTTCCTGTAGGGTTGTTACTTAACCAGCCTTCCAGGAAATTGGCATGGACTCATCTACCACAAACAATATGTCCCTGGATATTAAGCATAATAGCAGCAAGACTACAACGGAGAACATGTACCTTTAATAAACTAGGAGACAAAGAGATCTAGTGCAGTCTTTCATGCTACACAAAGTTAGAACAGACTTCTAAAGGGAGAAATTCTGTCACATGCTTTTCACTATTAATCATCATTGAACCTTGCTTGGACCAAACTGAAAATAACCTGGGGAAAAAATAGACCATGAGTGAAATGGGGGAAAGTGAAATGGGTCCATTTGAGCTGGCACCCAGTAATGTATGGACAAATGGACAAAACTTCAACAATACTTAGAGAACATTGTCATCTCATGAAGGAAACACTCAACAATACACAGAAGACACTGAATTATCTGAAGCCAAAGATTTAGTGCTGCAATTTTACAATGCTAAGTTGCAGATAAGAAACATAAGACTGTTTTGTATGTAAGACAAAATAGCCCAAGTGTGGCTGCTGGAAAACAGAGAATTAAATTTTGGCAAATGATCCACAATAAGCCATTCAAAGATGTTGTCTCTTCCAAGCTATTGCTTAGGAAGAACAACAACCCTAAAGAACGCAAGTACTACAAGAAAATATATGAGATGCAAAAATCATGCAGTGCTCAGAATCAGAGTTCACAGAATTGCAGTACATCGATCTGCACGTGAATCGCCAGGCAAGACAATGCGGAGTATTTGGAGAAAGATGAAAGAACTACAGTGAAATGTATGATTTTGCTAGCCCCAGTAGAGTACGCACAGCATGGACAAATCAGTTAACAAGAGACCTATTAGTTCAGAGGAACTCTTCAAAAAACCTGCAGGCAGTGTTGAAGCAGAACAAGGAGTGTAGTAAGTTTGGCACAGGTGAATACAGTTATGTTTGTTAACAGCGAATTAGTACTGAAAAAAAAGAAGACAACAAAACTGGGCAGTAGAAAGGAAACAGGTGAAAGTCAAGGCTCAAAGGCTTATCTTTCTGAAGGGAGTTTTGTGTCAAATGCTTGAGGAAGAGCATGTATTCAATTTATAACAGCACTAAGGAAAAAGTACCAATTACTGGATTCAAAATATGTCATGTCCACAGTTTTCACAAGAGGTTGTTCTCACTGGTAGAACTGATTCCTCAACTGTGGACAAGTTCAAAGAGTAATTGCTCTTGGAAAAAAAGGAAACTGTCAATAAAGTATAAAGTAAAGCTAAAGGGGTCCAGCTTTCTGCCCCTATGAAAATTCTTCTGACCTCAAGGAAGGGGATAAAACATAAATTGGATAGGTTCACTTCTCTGGGAATTACAGAGCAAGTAGAAAAAGAAAGGCTTTTATACTAGTTGGTCACTTTAGTGAAAGCAAAGAAAGCAAGCAATGAGGAAAAAAAAGTGAATCTTTGGCTTCTAAAACCTATATTTTGCTAAATATAGGTAGAAAAGACAAAACAATTTTCCACTACCTATGAGTAAAATATTTTTGAAGAAATATTCCAAAGCCAAGTATTTTTTTAAGCTTAATGAATCAGCAGGGTTCTGGACAATGAAATGGAAAACAAAGTTTAACTTTGCAGACTCTCAACATGTGTTTTGAAGAACTGTTTCTTCAGGTAATACCCAAGGTAATTCACATTAAAATATAATAATTTTTTAATTGTATAGAAGGCAACAAACTTCACTGAACTTCCATTTTAACTCTGAGGTGAGAACAGTAGGTATCTAGAAGCAGATAGAGTAGAATTTGGTTGGAAAATATCTTCAAGATCATTGAGTCCATCTATCCAGGCCTACTATTTCCAACACTAGACCATGTCACCAAGTAGAACATCTACTCTTTTTTTAAAGACCTCCAGGGATGGTGACTCAACCACCTCCCTGGACAGCCTGCTCCAATATCTTGAGAACCCTTTCAGTAAAGAATTTTTTTCCTCATATCCAACCTAAACTTCCCCTGACTGTCCTGGTTTGGGCTAGGATAGAGTTTATTTTCTTTCTCGCAGCTGGTAGAATGCTGTGTTTGGGAGTCAGGATGAGAGCAGTGCTAATAACACACTGATGTTTTTAAAAAACATAAGGTTTTCCTTTGGGAGGGGGGGCTTCCCTTTTTTCCTTCCCCTTTCAACATTCTGCCGTTGTCATGTGGGTGTTGTCATCCCCCATTCCACCTCACCAAGAGCGAGTGTCTCTGTGGTGAACTACCAGGGAGAAGAGACAGACCCCCACCTCACATTTTAGGTAGTTGTAGAGAGCGATGAGGTCTCCCTTCAGTCTTCTCCAGACTAAACAATCCCAGCTCCCTCAGCTTCCCCTCATAAGATTTGTCTTCCGAATCCTTCACCAGCTTTGTAGCCCTTCTCTAGACACGCTCAAGCATCTCAAAGTCCTTTTTGTAGTGAGAAGCCCAAAAGTGAACACAGTACTCCAGGTGCGTCTTCAGCAGCACTGAGTACAGGGGAAGGATCACTTCCCTATTCCTGTTGGCCACATTGTTCTGATGCAGGCCAGGATGCCATTGGCCTTCTTTGCCACCTGGGCACATATTCAGCTGGCTGTAGATCAGCATCCCTAGGTCTCTCTACTCCAGCCACCTCTCAAGCCACTCCTCTCCAAGCCTGTAGCTTTGCATGGGTTTCATGTGACCCAAGTGCAGGACACAGCACTTGGCCTTAAACCACATCCTATCGTCCTCAGCCCATCTATCCAGCCTGCCTACCCTCTGGCAAATCAACACTCCTGCCAATCTTAGTACCATCTGCAAATTTACTGATGGCACACTCTACTCCCTCATCCAGGTCATTGATAATGACATTAAACAGAACTGGCCTTAGGTACTGAGCCCTGGGGAACACCACTGGTGACCGACCTCCAGCTGGATTTACCTCCATTTATCATAACCCTGCTAGAAAAAAGCTGGAACTCCTAGAATAATTTTTTCTTAATTGAATTGCAGAATACAGACATACCACAGGTGTCATTTAATACAGCAAGGTCTTATTTAATATAACAAGAAGTTAGTGCAATAAATGAGTACAGGGAATCCAACGCAACACAGAACTTACTAGTTGTGGTGGTTTAGCCCTGGCTGGAGGCCAAACGCTCACCAAAGCTGCTCAATCACTCCCCTTTTTAGTTGGACAGGGGAGAAAGTATCTGTTTAGAGGCTTAGGTTTCAAAATAAGGACAGGGAGAGATCACTCTGCAATTAAGAATCATGGGCAAACAGACTCAACACAGAAGAACGGAAAGAAAACTTTCTCATTTATTACACTACACTATACAACCAGTGACACCAGAGTTGGGTAATGAGAAGTGTGACCAGATCTTAAAGCACCTTCCCCCACCCCTCCATTCTTAGCAGACTTCACTTTAGTCATGATTTCGTTCCCTTTCCCCGCATTGTGACACAGGGAGGGGCAGGGAATGGAGAAGGAGTTCTCAGTCAGTTCCTCACATGCTGCTTTCCTTCTCCAGATCTTAACACACCACTACTTCCCCCCCCCCCTCCTCCCTCTCCCCCCCAGCTTCTTAGCAGACTTTAGTCATGATTTCACTCCCTTCTTCTCCCCTTATCATGGCACACAGAGGGTCAGGGAATGGGGAGTAGATGTTTTTAGTCAGTTCCTCCAGAGTAGTTTTCCTTCTTAGCTGGCTGGGGGTGGGGCATTCCACAACCCCTTCCTCTGCTGCACTGTGAGGTCCCACCCATGGGAGACAGTCCTCCACAAATTTCTCCAGCATGAGTCCTTTCGATCAGGGTATCATTTCCTCATCAATTGCCTCAGCACTGCTCCCTTCCATGGGGTGCTGACCTTCGGGCCCAGACTGCTCCCGCCTGGTCCCCCCCAAAGTCACAAGTCCTCCAGCAAACCTGATGCAGCATGGGTCGGTCTCTCCACAGGCCTTCTCCATGGCCTCTTCTCCCCATCCTTATCCGTGGGCTGCAGGGGAACAGCCTGCTTCACCGTGGTCTTCTCCACAGGCTGCAAGGGAATCTCTCCTTCCAGTATCCGGAGTGCTTCATTCTTTTTCCCCCTCCTTCTTCCCTTGCCTTGTTGTGTGTTGGCACATCTTCTTACATCTTCTCATTCCATTCTCTGGTGGCAAAATGCAGCTGCCTGCAGTTTTTTTTCTCCTAAATGTGATTCCCAGAGGCGCTGTGACCATCGCTGATTGGCTCAGCCTTGGTCAGCAGTGACTCTGGCCTTTAATTGGCCGATGTTGACTCTTTGGGGCCTGCATAGAGCTTCTCGCTGTTTCTTGCAGGAGCCACTTCTGCAGCCCCACTTCTCTACCAGCACCCAGCTACACAAAACTGCAAAAAAACCTTATAATGGAACCCTTCCATCTGTTTTCACTGCTGTAGAGATTGAAAAATCTCATGCCAAATTCCCTCTACTGTGACTCCTACAAATTTCTGTCCTGGTTCCGCCAGGGACAGAGTTACCTTCCCCAAGGAGCCAGCACATGTGAGCTAAGCTGGCCAAGGTTGTTTGCTATAGCATGTGACATCATGCCCACCATGAAAGGGGTTGGTCAAGGAGGGGTGAGTCAGCACAGCCCCAGGACAGTGTGAGTGTGGGCAGAGAATCTGGTCAGTCATGGAGCTGGTAAGTGCTTTGTGTTACCACCATTTGTGTATTCTGTCATGACTCCTGTTGTTTTTTCCCCTCCCTGTGCTATGTCAGCAAACTGTCCTTATCCCTTGCTTTTCTCCTAGACAAAATCAGGACAGTTGCCTTTCTTAGAAAAGGTATTTGAAATACAGACTCAAGTCAAGATTTTACATCATGACATTACAAGAAGCATTAGTAAGTATTAGAAAGTCATCTGGCAACAACATTTCAAAGAGCTGTAAGCAAAAATCTAATACCAGACCAGATACCTGAGATAACTGAGGATACATAATGAGGTTCAAAAGCAAATCAGAAATTGTCACTGTAAGGTAAGATCTCAGGAGCTACCAGTGTTTCTGAATTTTTTTCTGTCTACCTGACAGGAAAGTGTCACCACAGACAGCAGTGGTGACAAGATTGCTTTACCAAGAATAGAATCACAGTGGAAAAAGAAAAGAGGTCACACTGCCTATCTGACATCTTTTCCCACATTGTGGTATGGTTCTGCATGAGAAGTGAGTTTTCCAGACAATAATGTACGGAGTGACTTCCTTTATATTAAACAACACTCACAGGTTGTAGCAACAGGTGGAGTACTCTCTTCCTGCGTTGACATCCATGACCCTGCTGCAGAGTGACATTTCTTCACACTGTTATCACCTCCATGGACATCAACTGGAGAAAGACGTGTAGCACGTTTTTTTTTGTTTATTTGTTTTCAGCAAGGCAGAAATCATACTATACAGTGATAACTTGACCCCCAGGACAACCCCAATAACTAGGCAAAGTATCATCTAGCAGTATAGGTAAAGACAGAGAGAGAAAGGGTGATATGGGTGAAAAGGAGGTTAAGACATCAGCAGAAAGGGAACTCGGGTCAAAAGCAGTGGGAAGGTTAATACAAATAGAAAAGAAAGGAGGGAAAACAGACAGGAAGCCCTGGGGGAAAAAAAAAGGCAGGATCAAAGGTAACAGAGGCAGAAACAGCTGGATGGGAAAGAGAAGCAGAGGGAAAAGTGAAAGAAAATGGCAGGAGGAGCAGGAAGGCTCAGAACATGTGAAAGGCTGGAAGAGAGCCAATGGCTTGTGCATGTCTGCATAATCTTGTAGCACAGAAGTTATTTCTCTCATGATATTGGCAGATTCAGGCCCCAATGCCGGAAGCTTCCTATTAAAAAGTAATTTTATAAATGCAAACTACACCCTAAAGCATTCTCACAAGGAGCCTTTGTTAAGCTTATGCGGATTCTTTTACAGGAATTACCCCGCTCTTGAGTGGTTGACCTTGAAATCTTAACATTTTTCTATGTAATCCATTTTGGATGCTGTGTATACACAACAGAGAAACAGAGAAAGATGTAATTATTTGACTCTGTCAAAATGCAACTACTCCTGTGGTGAACTTGACTTTAACCTTCATATCACATTTGCCAGATGCATTCTAAAGTTATTCGTCATTTTCACACATCAAGTGCACCTTAGTTCCTTTGTTTTAACACTCAAATATAGTGCAGAGCAGCTGGCCAGATTGTTCATTCTGTTTATCCAGAGGTCAGAGGAAATGTGAACATTCAAAATCTTATTAATATGCTTAAAAGGTAAGACAGTCTCAGACTTCCTTCAGTGTAGTCTGCTTTTTTAATAAAACACTTTTCATCTTACTATGAGAAGAGGTGGAGTTCTGGTTTTTTTTAATTGTGACTAGGGATTCAGTATAGATAAAGTTTCATCTCATTTAAAAGTTCATCTGATTCATGCTTGCCTTTCTGAAGGCGAAAGATGCTTTGTACCTTTTCTCTAACCACACTAGGAAGAATTGATCAACCTCGGTAAATAATACATTGGCACTAATTTCTGTGCTCATGGCCAGAGGCAAGATTGCATGATGTCTGCTAATGAAAATAATTGTGAGGAGACAAAGGACAAAATAAAGAGACAGTGAGAAATAATACCAAACTTTTTTAAAAGCCTTTAAATTACAAATCACTGTCTACTGTTCTCTCTTCATCTGTAAAGAAAAAAACAACTGACTAAATTAGAACAGTGAATTATTCATAGCAAATAATTTATTAATTAAATTTCACTTTTTGTGTTTGTGAACTGAGATCAAATTTCTCAAGTATATTTAATATTCAAATCTTTTAGTGTTTTTCTTTATTTAACACATTTTTTTTCTTCTACACAACAATCATAAGCTATATGGTACCAATAGCAAGATGGAAAAGATTTGGTAAATTGGGTTTGATGTTGGGGCTAGACAAATGACTTAACTGGGTACAGAATTCCACCACTTGAATGTGCACAGGCTCTTTTTCAAACCCACAACAGGGTGATGTCTGTCACATAACACAAGCACAGTGTGGTATCTGAATTTTTATTACCTCATTCAAATGTATCATTGAGACCAATACTGTGTCAACATGACAAACATCTCTACTTAAAAAACTTCTGATCAACTCTAGTCACAATAAAAGAATACTGAAAAACACAGACATGTCAAATCAAAAGGAATTTAGCTATTTTCACTAGCAGCTTATACTACTGGAACACCTGGGTTTTTTTCTGGTTTAATCTTACAAATATTTTTAGAGTTAAACTGTATGTATACGATTTAATACTTATTATAACTCCCTGGTCTCTATTTTCTTCATATTCTTTCCTCTTTTCCAATTTTAAATCCAACCAAATTGCTTTCACATGTTAAAGAACTCCTAAATAAGTCACATTGAATTTCATTGTCCTGCAACAAGTCTGACAAAAACTGGGGCCCTCTGAAGTCTTTTAACTTTTTCTTACCTTGTTTTCTCCCCAAAGGTGGGGGACAATGTATCATAGATTTAGTCCCTGTTGACTTCTCTTCTTACCCTTTTCCAGTGTCCCTCTGTGGTGGTTCAGCCCCAACCAGTGGCTGAGCACCACACACCGCTTGCTTACTCTTGGAAGAGAAAGAGATACAGCCTCCATGGGTTGGGATAAAGACAGTCTACTGGCAAAAAGCACTGTGAAAATAGAACAATAACAGCCAATTACACTCACACCCAGTAATAACACAAAGCACCTTATGAAGTTGACAGTTACAGAATGCTGTAGAACACAAGGACCAACCCCTATTCAGACTGCTCTGGAGGCACCCAGACAGTCCACCTTCCTAACCAGCCCCTTCTATGGGGAAGTGATGCCAGGTGGTGTGGAAAACAGCTCCAGATAACTCAGCTCACCTGTGCTGACTGCTTGGGGAGGTTGACTGGTTTGGCCAGAACCAGGACACCTTCTTCATCTTCCATGCCTGACATGGCAGCACAGAGAATTGAGACTCTTGCTGCCCCCATTATCTCAATATTGGTCTGGACCCTTGCAGCTAGAACTGCAACCCATTTTCTGTTTCCATGCTAAGTATGATGCATGAGAAACAAGAAGACATGGCAGGGCATTAACAAGGACTAGGAGGTAGTGCAATGAACACAAAAATTCTGCTTGCCCAAGTGCCCAAGAGAGCTCCCAGCCCTATTGCCATCTGATGTGAGCAACCATAAAGGTGGCCTGGTTAGATGGAGAAAATAAGTGAACAGAAGAAAATGTCTGCTGAGAAATATCAACATACATATTCACTCAGCCTGTGAGCTGTGATCCTGAGAGCTAGGACTAGGAACCAGAAACATCACTGAGTGCATCTAGCCTCTTAGAGTACAGTTTCCATATCTAGAATGCAGAGACATCCTGAACTGCCACGAATAAGCACAAAATCAAGATACAGTAACAGCAATGTATCATGTAAAGAAGTGGAAAAAACCTGAAAAAATAGAATAGGTCTGAAAGAATAGAAAACATCATCATTGGCTGTTGCAGATGAAAAATAGAAATTAATAGCACCTATTGGTGGTTTGAAGCTGCAGTGTCCTATGCCCGCATATCTCTATGATATTGTGGTAGTTTAGCCCTGGCTGGAGGTCAGATGTCCACCAAAGCCGCTCTATCACCCCCCTTTTCAGTTGGACAGGGGAGAAAGTATCTATTAAGAGGCTTAGGATTCGAGATAAGGACAGGGAGAGATCATTCCACAATTAGTGTCATGGGCAAAACAGACTCAATGCAGAAGAAAGGAAAGAAAACTTTCTCATTTATTACACTACACTGCACAGCCAGTGACGCCAGAATCAGGTAATGAGAAGCATGATCAGATCTTAAAGCACTTTCCACCACCCCTCCATTCTTAGCAGACTTCACTTTAGTCATGATTTCGTTCCCTTCTTCCCCTGCATTGTGGCACAGGGAGGGGCAGGGAATGGAGAAATGAAGTTCTTGGTCAGTTCCTCACAAGTTGTTTTCCTTCTTCAGATCTTAAAACACTTCTACCTCCCCTCCACCTCTCCCTTCTTAGCAGACTTCACTTTAGTCATGATTCCACTCTTTTCTTCCCCCCCTCATTGTGGCATGAGGAGGGGCAGGGACTGGGGAAAATGGGGGGTTCAGACAGTTCCTCACAAGCTGCTTTCCTTCTTGGCTGGGGTGGGGGAATTCATTCCACACACCGTTCCCCAGCTGCCCCAGTGTGGGTCAGTGCTATGGCGGGCAGTCATAAACCACAGTATCTCTTAGTCCCAGGCCTCCAGAGGGTCACCAGCCTCGCCCCAGCAAACTTGCTCCAGTGCAAATCTTTCCCTTGCTCATCTCTGTGTCTCTGTCTCTCACTCCACAGGCTGCCAGAGGTTTGCTCCAATGCGGGTCACAGAATCTCCTGTATGTCCCAACCTGCTCCAGTGTGGGGCCGCTCCACAGGCTGCAGCTGGGGTCTCAGCCTTTTCCATGGGCTGCAGGGGGACACCTGCTCCTCCATGGGCTTGTCCACAGGCTGCAGAGGCATCTTTCTCTGTGGCACCTGGGGTGCCTCATTCTCCTCTTCTCCAACCTTGGTGTCTGCACAGTTTCTTACATCTTCTCACTCCATTCTGTGGTGGTAAAATGCAACTGCCTGCCATTTTTTTTCTCCTAAATGTGATTCCCAGAGGCGCTGTGACCATCGCTGATGGGCTCGGCCTTGGTCAGCAGCAACTCTGGCCTTGAATTAGCCAATTTTTACTCTCTGGGGCCTGCAGAGAGCTTCTAGCTGTTTCTTGCAGGAGCCACCTCTGCAGGACCCCCCCCCTCTCTACCAGTACCCAGCTATGCAAAACTGTGACAGATATAAAAGGGATTTAATTTTTATCCAAAATTGAGTCTCTGAGATCTTCCACTGCTGCATGTATTTTTCCTTTCCTAAGCAGGTTAAATCACACTCAAGCTTTCTACAAAGATTGTAGACTCCTCCTGGGAATCCCTGGCTGGCAGTAGACTCCTGACATGACCATTTTTGAGATGAGACTCTACCTATTATTGCTTCCCCCTTTAGACCCACTTTTTGTAACTTTCTCTTCCCGCCTCTTGGATGTTTAGGTCCCCCTCTGATATCGGCTGGTCCTCCCCTCTTTTAGCATTTGTCCCCTTCTGAACTCTGTATAATTCACTTAATGCTGTTATTTATATATATATATATAAATAAATATATATATATATTTATTTATATATATAAATAAATATATATATATATAAATATATATATATATAAATATATATATATATATATCTGTTAAAGGAATCATCAGCCTATCTGGTGTCATATTGTTGATAAGTTTACTCACTAGTTCTAAGTTTGTATTAACCTGTAATAATATATGCCTACGTAGCTGTTGCTGCTACATTGATTGTTGCTATATGACTGCTGCTATCATTCACTGCTACCACACTACTAGTTAGTGGTGTATTATTGATGGCTGATAGCAATTTATAATAGATTTTATATATATATATGTATATATACACACACGTTATTAATCATAAATATACTTGCTAATGGTGATTTTTTTCATAGAATGGTTTGGGTTGGAATGGACCTCACGGTCATCTAGTTCCAACCTCCCTGCCATGAGCAGGGACACCCTCCACTAGATCAGATTGCCTGGATCCTCATCTAACCTGGCCTTGAACAGTTCTGGGGAGGTGGCTTCTAGTCATTTTGTGGTAGTTTACTTGCTAGTGGAAATTTTGGAAGTATTTGTGGTAATCTGTAATAGTGTAGAGAAATGTACAGTGTAAAGCCTCTTTGTCATAGAATTAAAGCATCTTTTAGGTTAAAAATAACCTTTAAGTTCACTGAGTTCAACTGCAACCCTAACACAGCCATGTCCATAACCACACAATGTCCCTAAGCACCACACGGTGTCTTTGTGTATTATGGAAACCTGCAATCATATGATCTCTATGCACCCACAGGCCAGATAACCCTTTAGGTCATGCTACCATCGTTCCATCATCTATCCAAATTATTTTTTGTATCTTGGAGATCCAACAACTCAAGAGCCATTGTCCCTCTTGATCTACCTTCTCATTCCCCTTCAATTCTCTGTCCTTTAGATAATTCTCCCAAGTTTACCAAACACTTTTCTGGCATGTGAACAATTTTCTTCTTCAATCCATCTTCTGCATGTCTGGCCTCCAAATAAATTCCCTCCACAGGACTCTTAATCATTATTTTAGTCTATCACCTATGCAACCTCCAGTGGATCCTATAATTTAACCAGCTCCACAGTCAAACATCTTTTCATCAATTAAATTCTTAGACTATAAATCCTACTATTTTATTGTCATTACTACCATTTATAAAATAAAAATACAAAATTACATAAATAATAAAAACATTTGTCAAAAATCTTTGAAGTCGTACATAAACTCATTTTGCTAGAACTAGAAAAAAATTCTGCACTACAACACAGTATTTTAAATTCATTTGGCACCTATCACAGGAGTGGGTCACATGCCCTGGGACTAAATGAATTCAGGAAACATTCAATATATTCTCACATGCTTTGGCATTTAGGCATTACATCAACTGGCCTCAGGTACATGTAGACAGAGACTTGTGTATCCTGCAGCCACAGGAATCATTTGCTGAGCCGTAGGCCAATAAATCAAGAATTATCTGATGCCATGGACAGTGACAAGAAGTCAGTTTCTGTTATCAATTTTTGGCTAAGTAATTATCATCTGTTTAGCAGCCCTGTTTATCCTTTCACAATCCTCTGTCAAGGACTGAAAGGAGGCCTGAATAACAGCAATAGGAGATAGTCCATTTAAAGATATCTCCCTAAAGAAATGTGTGTCATGGAATAAATCATTTGAGTGTTTGTGTGTGGTTTGGCAAAACCAGCTTTGTACAAATGTCAGAGAAAAAACATTAAAAGCTGCATTTTTCCCCTTGCAACTAAGTTCTCACTAGAGCAGTGTGAGCCTTGTTCTTTCAGTTCTATATACTGGGTTTACAATGAACATAAGTGGCAGTTCTCAAGCAATCAGACCAATGGGAGAGAGGGTCTTGTCTTTGCTTTCACTTTTAAAAGCCTTAAAATATTGAATTCATGGTATATTTTTTTCTATGACCAATAGCTGAAAATCCCATAGAGGGATTAACCAGATAGAGTAGTCTACACAATAGTAACAGGATGAAAGATGATCTAATATGCAGCCTCTCTACTACACTAGGTTTTTTAAATGTTTGAGAATTTCTGGCATATACTATCTAACTTTAACTAGCTACAAAAGAGCATGAAGCATAATGTTAAGATCAAATGAAGTAACAGTGTATACCCACTATCTACTTTTATATTTTACTACTGTAAATGGAACCATTTAGGTTTGGGTTGAGAAGGACTAAAAATATAAATAAATATAGCTGAACACATATACTTGGCTAAATAAGACCTCAACAGAGTATTTTACTGCTTCTCTTATCCACACTGAACAACCATTTTGGGTTGAGAAAGTAACCTGATCACTTAATTACATTTCTCATGAAGACGTTCATATCAGTCTTTTTGCCAAAACTCGTGAGTTTATTCTAACTATATAATACAGAGCTGCCTGACAGTACCTATCTTCAGCTTTATCTTATTCTGAAATAACAGTCTGATAAAAGACTGGCAAGCAGCACTAATTTGCTGGATAATCAGTATACTCAGTTGATCTTCAAAAGTAACAAGATCTGGGAGCTGTCAATCCAAAGGAAAATTGCTTCTGCATTACAGAAAGTATCAAAGCTAAGAAACATCTTAGGTGGAAAAATATATACATGATAAATTCAGATATAGAGCACTGCATTTTGGTTTAGTTCTCAGTTTCAAGTATTCACACCAGCCACTGAAAGAACTGCTAGTTTCACTGAATAGATTCCACAGTGTATTATTATTCATCAGTAAGCATCTATTGTTCTGTAAAGTACAGGATAATTTTTATGTAAAGAAGTAAAGGACCCTAACTGGAATCCAGTGGAAGTAAAAGAGCTTAGCTGGAGCAACTAGTGGTGTACTCCAGGTCTCAATATTGGGTTGAATCTTGTTTAGCATCTTCATTAATGGGTTGGATGATGGGGCAGAGTGAACCTTGTCAGCCTCTCATCTGATGACACCAAACTGGGGAGAGGAACTTGGTCAGAGGGTTGTGCTGCCATCCAGAGGAACCTGAATAGGCTGACAGGAACCTCATGAAGTTCAACAAGGGGAAGTTCAACTGAAGAGGAACAAACACAGCCACCAGTAAAAGCTGGGGGCCACACGGATGAAAAACAATTTAGCAGAAAGTGACCTGGGGCTCCTGGTGGACAACAAACTCACCATGAGCCAGCAGTGCAGCTTTGCTGCTAAGACAGCTAACAGTCTCCTAGCCTGCATTACCCTTTTACTTGTGAGGCCACAACTGGTGTATTGTGTGCAGTGCTGGGCTTCCAAGAACAAGAGACACAGACATGCTGGAAAGAGTCCAACAAAGAGCCAAAAAAACTACGGAAGGACTGGAGTACCTCTCCTGTAAGGAAAGGCTGAGAATGGTGGGACTGCTCAGCCCAGAGAGTGGATGGCTCAGGAGAGATCTCATCAACGTATTAAAAGGTCTGAAGGAAAGCTGCAAAGAGAACAGAGCTAGGATCTTTTCACTCGTGCCAGGACAAGAGGCAATGGGCACAAACGGAAAGACTGGAAGCTCTGTCTGAACATCAGGAAGTACTGTGAGGAAACATTGAGCATTAGAAATCACTATGAGAGTGATTCTGCTCATCCATCATATGCTTGCCTATGAGAATCTTACGTATGACAGTGTTAAAAGCCTCTCTGAAGTTAGGATATACAGTATCCATTGCTGTCCCTTTGTCATCCCATTGTACAAGGTTATCAGGTTGGTCAAACGTGACCTCCATACACAGGTGTTACAAAGGTTTAAATGGTCAAAAGAGATTATTAACTGCCAAAACAAACTAAAAATTCAGTCTCTCTTTACATCTTCAAGAATATTGGGAGAAAAAAAATATTTATCTTTACTGAAGCTGTTTTCCAGCAATTTTTCCTTAGTGACTTTCGCATTAATCTGCAGTTTAAAGAAAGCCAGTCAAAAAAAAAAAAAAAAAAAATAAAAAAAACAAAACTGCAGAAGAAAATGTGGCTTTTAAAAGATATGTTTAAAACAATAGACAGACAAAATTATACGTTAGACTACAGTTTCCTGTTTTGTGCTTCATGTAGACACCATCACTTTTAAAACAAGCACATTTGTATAAGTATTTTTACAATAATTATAAATTATAAGATGTCCATATTTCAAAGCCCGAAGACATAAGTAAAGGTTAAATATGGAACATTATTTGGAAGTTATACATTATTTGGAAGTTTTACATTTGGTTTTGGTAGTCAGGTTTTTAATTGTCACCAATTGTAATTTATGAAAATTCACGTTTTTCCAGAAACTGTGAAATTACATTACTCAAAAGTAAATTTCCAGTTTTGCTATATACATACATTTGAAGCCTAATTCTCCAAGCCTACTAAATCTTTCTCTTCTGCCAAAAAAAAAAAAATCATAACCCTAAAATCAATTTGGGAGACAATATTAATTCTAAGCATGTAATAGCTCTAGAATAAGACACATGAGGCTGCTCACATTTTTTTCTCCAACTCTTTCTTACAGGTACTGTCCAGTATTTCTAGCTTCTCCTGTATATAGAAATCCTGATGAGTGAATCTCTGAAATCAGAGAATGTGAAAGTTCAAAGGCTAAGTGCATCACTGTTATTTTACATTTTTTACTCTTTCAATACATGTGTTTCTTGTTTTTTCAATCAGAAACCTGAAAGTGTGATTTCATCGTGATTGCTGGTTGTAATTCTAGTATTACGTGCAAATACATAACAGGACCTAATTCTGCTATGAAATGTGAATCAAACACATTGTTATCACAGGTTTGATGGTCTAATTGCAATACAAGAAGTACCTCTTGGATTTCGGCACCTAGAATCCTTAACAGGAAGTAGCATGATATAGCAGCAGCTCGCCTCAAAGTCTCTGTCTTCTCTTACAAAAAAAAAATTACACCCTCGAGTATGTGATATACCACACTTGCTACAATTGTCCTCTGCTTCTCAATTTGTTCTTTTTCAGCGCATCAAACTTGCTACTGTCAAAAGCGTATTATTTTCTTGCCACACTTACTGAGTTAGTTCCTCTTTTACAGCCAACTCCTGGTTTTCTTAGCAGGAAAGTTCTAACTTTTTGTCCTCACTTTTAAGGCTTGTCACAATACTGCTTCTTCCCACCTACATTTCAGTTCTTGTGTCCTCCTACACACCTAATGAGATGACAATACTTATTACAATTTCCCAGGTTTATCATGCCTCTTCCTTTTTCTCCTTTTCCATCTTGTAAGAACATAAAAGTGGATCAGAAAATGGTCTAACTAGCCCAATATCTGATTTCTAGCACTGACAATAATTTCCTGCCTCTGGAAGAGTGAAAACAGTTCACATCAGTATAGTTTTCCTAACAAGTACTCTACCCATTTTGAGCTATTTTTATGCTGAGATTCCCAAGGTTTTGTATTTTATATCACATTCATATCTCTCTTCCAAATAGTTGTCCAGTCTCCCTAGGGAGTCATGTAAACATCTAGTAAGAGCAACCTTTTTTTCCCTGTGGCATACAGGTGCTATGTCACTCACCAGGAACAGTCTCTCTGAGTTGGTTTTTTTTTACTTTTATGACATCTACCTCAAATTATCAGAAGTATCAGTTCCTCATACAAAAGTTATCCCTTATTCTTGATCATCCTTTTCTTCTCAGAAGCTTTTCCATTTCTACTCTCTTCAGGTGAGAGAACCTGAACTGTATACAGCTATTCACAACTTTCTTTACATCAGCAATGAGTAAGACACACAAGTTGATGTAGGGCCAGAACCTTGACTTCCAAGCTTTCTGGAGGTCACAAAATATGCCGTTAATGTCCCCTTTTTTCTGCTTTTTCTAAGTTCCTACATCTCAGTGCTTGTCTCAAAGTAAAAGTAAATTGCAAACTGCAAATTGCACTTCCATGCTATCTGTGTTCCTAGAAAACAGAGACTCCTCCATATCCAATTTCATTAAGTCCTCACATTCTTCAAGAATCATATTTCTTCCCACATATCCTTCTGGATTTGGAGTGTGTTTTCCACACTGTGCACTCTGGCAGGTTTCATTGACCACAAGTAATATAGATGTGTAGAATTTCTGGTGTATACTGCACACCTTTGGGGACATTAACTGTATATTCAGCTTTTACAATTTCAATGGTTATGTTCCACACTGAACATTGCAACTTGGAGGAAACCTGCAGAAAAATTCATTAATAGTTCAGATCAACAGTTGGTGTAACACATGAAAATGTTTTACTCATTTGGAATACTGATCTTTGTTGTTCTGATGATTAAAGCTTCATTTACACTTTTTAAGGTAGAATACTTATATTTTTAGAGTGGGCCCATTTAAGTTGATTGACCTACTATGATACATTAACTTTCACAAGACTAAATTTCCCTGCTGGTTTGCATATGATTACACAAATAATAAATCTGTGATACAATTGACCAAGAAAGTATATTAAATTCTGAAACTGTTCGCTCTCTTTTTCTGAAAAAAAAAAAAAAAAAATTCCCATGAAATCAAGAAAATTTTCACATAGTAAAAAAATGAGAGAGAAAGCATGAAGGTATAGAATGAAAAAAAAAATCCAGCATATGAAGAGACAAAGGGTTTCTTAGTTTGATGGGCTGAGCTAATAGGAACCTTCCTTTTAGTCTATAGCTGTCTGAATTTGTTTGTAACTTGTAATTTAGCCATGTATGTGGTCTGGCTCAGATGGAGTTAATTTTCCCTACAGCAGCCTGCACAGTGCTGCACTGTGTGTGGGTAGCGAGCAAGGTGTTAGTAGCACACTGGTGTTTTGATTATTACTAGCAGTGCTGACACACATCATGGCTGGCTATCTTATGCTCCCAAGCTCAGCAGCATTGCTTCCATATCCTTTTGGAATAATCCTTTTGCTTTTGCTGTTTTAAACTTCCTTTATTTTGACCCACAGATTTTGGGTTGTTCTTTCCACCTTATTTTTCTCCCCTCCCTGTCCTGCTGAGGAGTGTAGTAATAGAGTGGCTTTGGAAGGCATCTAGCCTTCAGTCAGGGTCAACTCACCACAGCACTTTCTGGCCCCAAACATTGGCAATTCCAGATAATTGCAGATAATGACAGTAATTGGAAGAGATAATGAGGAAAACAGTAACTGAACATCACTGGGAAGTGGAATAATTGTGGAGAATTTCTGTTGTTCTAATTGTGGTGAAGGGACAAGAGATGTATTAAGTAAGTTATCCACTTTCATTCAGTGTAGGATGATTTTGGTGTGAGAAATTTTTTCTTTATTTTTTCTGTTGATGTGATTGATGTCTGCGAAGAATGCAATTAATGTGATTTTAAAAACAGTTCTTAAATGTGTGATTTACAGAGGCAAGGGGTGGAATCCTTGGGGAATTTATTACAAGGATTTGGTAACATCAGGGAGTTGCAGGACTGGCTTCTGCAGGAAGCTGCTGGAAGCTTCCCCTAGGTCAAACAGCGCCAATACCAGCCAGCTCAAAGATAGACCCACTGCTGGCCAGGGCCAAGCCGATCAGTGATGGTGATAGTGCCCCTGTGATATATAAGTAGCAAAAATAAAAAAAAAAAACCTAGTGGCAGCTTTTACCCACCAAAGAAAGGATTAAGAAGGAACTCTGCAGACACCAAGATGAGTGAAGAAGGGGATGAGGAGGCATTCCAGGCACCAGAGGAGAGATTCCCCTTCAGCCCATGGAGAAAAGTTTGGTGAGACAGTCTGTGCCTCTACAGACCATGGAAGATGATGGATAGTAGAGATTCCACCTGCAGCCCATGGAGGACCCCACAGTGGAGTAGGTGAAGGCATCTGAAGAAGCTGACCCAAAGAGAAGCCTGTGCTGGAACAGGCTCCTGGCAGCACCTGCAGCCTGTGGAGAGAGAAGCTTATGCCAGAGCAGGTTTTCTGGGGGATCCTGTGGGGAACCACACTGGAGCAATCTGTTTCTGAAGGTCAGCACCCCATGGGAGACATCCACACTGGATCAGTTCATAAAGAACCATAGCCTGTAGGAGTGACTTATGTAGAAGTTGTTCATGAAGCACTGTCTCCCATGAGAGGGATCTCATGCTGGAACAGAGGCATAGTGTGAGTCCTCCTCCCCTGAGGAGAAAGCAGTGGTTAACCTGTGATGAGCTGACCCCAACCACCACTCCCTGTCCTCCTATGCTGCTGGTGGGGAGGAGGGAGAGAAATCAGGAATAAAATTGAGTCTGGGAAGAACAGAGGAGTGAGGGAAAGGTTTTAAGGGGGGGTGGGGGGCGGCGTGGTGTATTATTATTTTTTATTAGTCTATGCTGTTTTACTTGGTAATAAATTTTATTAAATTATTCCTAGTTGAGTCTGTTTTGCCTGTGACAATACTTACTGAATGATCCTTCCCTGTCCTTATCTTGACCCAGGAGCCTCTCATTGTATTTTCTCTCCCCTATCCAGCTGAGGAGAAGGAGCGGTAAAGTGGTCTTGAAGGGCATCTGACCTTCAGCCAGGGTCAACCCACCACAGCCCAACAGCTAAAAAAGGAGTGATATAAAAAAAATTACAAAAAAACAGTAATGTAGAAATTAGCTCTGCTAGCATTTCTAAACTTTGGTTTAGATTAAAATTCAGGAAAATTCTTCCGTATGCTCAGAGATGAAGATTTTCCTTTTCCTAAATTATAAACTCAGAATTCACAGAATTATATCCCACAAAACCTACTGAAATTTTCTAGTATAAATATCTTTCCAATCAGTCAGGCTAAAATTAAAATGTTGGGAAAAAAAAACCAGCTGAAAATCTTACTTGAGGGAAGTGTAAAGAGTTTTGCCTTTTGCATAACATTTTAATGTAGTATACCCCATTTATATTCCATTAACTAGATGTTTATGAAGTTGTATCAATATCATTTGAGCCCAAATAACCACTTTTTCTTTTCAGGAAAATTTGTAGTTTACAGGTGGATACAAAATCAGTTTTTAAAAGCTTTTTCTCATGTGCAGTACTAGATGCAATCTTAGAGAATCACTACTTTTAACACAGCATATTTATATGTTTTAATGAGAAAGACAGAAGTCGCGATGTGTTTATATGTTGCACTGATGACAGTAGAGACTACCATACTGCCACGGGCAGGTTATCTTTACTGCTTCAGTACTTCAAAGTCAGAAATTATCTAGAACCTTTGATAACCATGGTAATATGTCTGATGCCACAAATATTAAGACTCGGAAGAATCTTCCCCAGCTCTATTATAATCTTCAAAATTTGACATACACTTTGCCCATTTTTCCAAATTTAAGATATATTTTAAAATACTCTGATTTATTGTATTTGGCTATGCTTAAAGTGACATGGGGAAGTTTTCTGGATAAATCTGAGATTAGCATTTTACATGTTGATGTACTTTGCTCCATTCCAGCAACAAGCTATACCACAATGCAAAAATTAAAGGGAAGGAGAATGGCTTTAATTCGTAACAAATTTATTCTATTTAACTAGTTGTCTGAGACTGGTGACAGTTGCATCTGTATGGAAGTGATAGTATTTCCACATCCTAGAATCCTCCACTTACAACGAGCTCTTTAAGGTCTTACTCACACACTGTAAAGACACAAAAATTGCTGCTCTACAAACACTCTCAGCATATGACTGCTTTTTCGTAATATTTGTGTTTCCATTTTGCTGCTCTTTCCATTTCTTCCATTCCCAAATTGGTTCCCACGTGCCCATCCAGTTTGTAGAATGAGATAGCTGTAAGACACTAACCCTTACAAACTCAAAAAAAGGGTGTTTGAAAGTAAAGAACTTACACATGGGTGTTGAAATAGCACTGCATGGTGGGAAAAGGGAAACAAATAATAGCAGCTGTGTCCCACAAGCAGAACAGCTGTTAAATATTTGTGCCTTAACACCTGTTGGAGTCTGGCAAACACATGTCGTTATTATGTACTCTGCAGAAGGAAAAACAGCTGATGGTGGAAGAAGTTGGAAAAGAACATGGTTCCCCTGTGAAGGAAATCTCCTTCATTAAACTTAGACCTTTTTTTATATTCTTAGTTTTTCTATGTTTTCGGTTTAAATAGCCAGTTATCAGTTCATTATAGTGTTGTATCAACTAATAGACCAATGCTTTGATTTTCACTTTGAATTACATAAAGCAGCAGGTCTTGTATCCTCTTTATCCACCATAAAGAGGCTTGAGATACAAGAGGCAATGCTTGCAAATCAGAATTTTCCATTTTTGTGAATACTTGGATTTAATAAGTATGTATGACATTCAGTCTCTCAGCTCATAATATATCTGTGCAGGCCCCCTGCTGATAATTATCAACTTTGACAGAATTTTATGGTGAATTTTGGAATTTCATTGATTCTCTCAGAGAATAAAGTTAGATGGAGAAGGGAGGGTGTGGTAGCTGCTGTGCAGGTGGGTTTTTTAATGGAAAACGTAAGAATTAAATCATGAATCAAAGGAAGTTTTTTCTTATGAATCCAACACTTTTCAGCTCTAAAGAAGTCAGCTCCATCTCTCTTTTTCTTTTTTCCCAAAATGCTGGTAAATAACTTAGACACCAGGTGCTTCTTGGTAATGCCTTCCCTAGAATCTGACAGCTGTTTGGCAAGAATATAGCATTATATTTGATGTTGTTTATCCAGAAATTAAAAGAATGTAAGAAAGACATCTTACAGTAATCTGTTAGAATAGTGATGATAGTTGATGATAGTAGTAAGGAAGGGAAAAAGTAGTATAAAGAACTGCTCCAGGTCAATCCAAACACTCCCCATGAAACACATCCTTCAGAATTTTTTCCTAAGCACAATTTCTATGTCAGGATATAATTTTTGTTACTGACATTTCTAGATATTGCAGGCATCAAAACAGCAAACACAGTTTTTAGTCATCATGTAGTTCAGTAATCCCCTAATAAACTATAGCTAAGTTATTTAGTAGAGTATCACAATTGACACAGGATAGCAGACCAAATGACAAAATAATTAAATGGTTAACAATGAGAAGGAGCCTGGATTTTATTGTCATGCCTGGACTTATATGTCTTAGACATAGTTCTGTTTTTAGTGAAGATTGATAGTGAAAAGTAGAAATTAGCCTTTTACTTGTTTATGAAGTTGGTCATAAACAAGCTGTTAATGTATTTCATAACACAGAAAATTAATATACACTGTAAGGACTATGTGCAAATGCTAATGACACTGAGCAGGATTATTATTATTATTTCATTAATCACAAAACCTTTATTACTACAACAGTAACTATCACTCTTTTTCTTCAAACTAAGGAGAAATCAGTCAGATATCCCTTCCTAACAAATAGCCCATTCTATGATGAAGTAAAAATTAAGATTTTAAATACTTTTTTCATCGTGCCTTCATGATCATACTCTTTACTATGAGGGGTTACTGCTCACAGATCAAAGGCAGTTATCGCTGAATTAAGGTGTAATCAAATAACCCAAATCCTCCCACTTCACTTTTTCAATGTATGTAGATAGAAAGACAACTACAACTAAGCTTTCCCAACTTAATAGATGAAGATTACCTTCTTGTCTGTGGCAATCGGTTCTACGTGCATTTTAAATGCTCCCTCAGGGTATTAAGGTATATAGCTAGTTTACACTGATCAGCTAAAATGAATGCCCTAATAAGACACACAAGGACACTGGAACTGAAATAAGAAAGCAAGTGGCCTCTTGGGAATACTGTCTCAGGATAAATCTGTTATTGTTATCAGTCTCACAATCTGAAAGTCACATTCAGAACATTATTTATTACATTTTCCTATAGATTTTAACAGCGTATGTAAAAGGTGAACTGAAAGGCTTGTAACCAACCAAATCTTTGTTTTAAACTCTTTTTAACCTTTTACAGTTGAGGATAATTTCTGAAACAGAAACTTCCAAAATTTGGAAGTTCGAAGAAAAATTACATATCGCAAACAAGAGCTCTCTGTAACCTCTGTTTGCATTTCAAAGGACTTCTGTGTCTGTTTGGGGGCAATCTAATCTCCTTCTCTTTCTCTCTGTATACACACACACACACACACACACACACAGAACTATGCAGAGAGGGTAGAAGAGAGCCAGAGAGAATGGTGTCTTTTGGGTAGCATAATTACCTGATAGATGTCAACCATTGTAACAGTTGTTTAAAATTCATTTTCTTGCTAAAGTAGATGGACTAATACAATATCCCACAGAGAAACCAAGTTAGATTCTGCTGTGTTTTCTGTAATAGCGTTGAAAATAACCTGCGGCCAGATCATAAAGATTCAGATGCTTACAGTGGGAATTGAAATACCTGCAAATCAATGATCCTCCTGGCTAACTATAAAGGCCTTGTGAACACCATAAGCAGCTGCATTTTTTTACTTATCTTTCCCAAATGCCTACAGTATCACCTCTTCACATGCTCAGACGTGCCTCTGTCTGGGCAAGATAGTTCCCTCCTGTTGAGGCTCTTCTGCTGGGAAGATTTGTCTGCTTCACACTTCAAGGAAGCAGAATTGGCACCCATCTTCAAGGGTGGATTACTTAGAATGGATGCAGATAGTGGCAGTCATTAACATATACTCAGTATTTCTTATTTGCAATGTCTAGACAGCTCCCTGCTTTGAATGCTAAATTGTTTTAGAGCAGCGTGCTAAAGCTTCTAAACATGCATTGGCTAACAAAGGCATTTAACTTGGGTATTTCACTCTGGGATGTAGACTCCTCTGTGAACAGGAAGCATTTAAGAAGTTAAGCACAGAAGTCATCTATGCCATAGTGTCTAAGACACGTTTTGAAATTTGTTCTTATCACCATGTCTTCTATTAACTAAACCAGTTGTACCAGTTAAGGAGATCTGAGAATGTTTTCAGGCAAGCACTTTCAGCAGCATTTTATTTTATGCTTGCATTTACTACTTTCAGGCCAAAACTGTATTTCAGAGGCACAGCTCTACTACACATCCTTCCACTATGAAATGTAGTTCCTACTGTTTGCACACTTTTAAAATTAACAGTTCGTGCTTATTGATGGGGTTGGCTGCTTTTCCTATCTCAGGCCTACTACATTTTCCTCTCCAAAGAAATGTAAACTGAAACATATTTTGAATCTAAAAGCCATCAGTTTTGTGGTTTATCTAAAAATCTGAGGTAAGAGTGAAAAAAAGAAAAAGCATAGACTGACCTGTAAGGTCAAGCTGACCCTTTGAGGCAAAAGCAGCTCATAATGTATCTTTGTTGTCACCATCGTAATGTCTTCCACTTCAAATTATCATAGAACAAGTAATAACATTTTTAGCTTTCTTTAATGATTCTATTTAAACAAAAGATATTTGTAGTTTTGAATTACAATTTTTAATTGAACATTAAAAAAATAGTCATACAACTCAAAAAAAGCATTCACTTTGTATTATGCTTAGGTAGCATATTAAAATTGTACATACCACAAGTGATATTTGTAGAAATTTTAATTTTAATTAAATAAGCAATCTCTGAGTCCCATTCCCCTCCTTGAAATTAACTGTGAGTGAGCAATTTTAGATTCTATCATCTATTGTCTCAAACAACAGATGGTTCAATATTTCTACATATCTCAAGTTTCCCACTTTGTTTCCAGTGGCGACAATTTACTGAAGGAAAGTAAAGTGCAATCTAAATTGGAAGTCTTGAAATTCTCTGCATAATTACATGCAGATGGGTTAAATGTAACCTTAATTTAACAGATGATGTGGTTCTCGGTACTTTACAGCCCAGATGTTTTATATATTTATGACTTTTTTAATTCCTGTAAATTCATAATAATTCATAATGTGTAAGTCTAAAGGGCAAAATACAAGTCTTAGACATATATTTAAGACCCTTTATCTTTGAAGAAGTCATTTTAAAATCAGGTTTTGTTTTTTTCCATTTCAACATATGCATTTTTTCCGTATACATTTTTTCCATTTCTCATATGCATTAGAAAATAGTTCCAAAACAATCTACTTTAAACCCCTGTCAGAAATCATTGGTGCAAAAACTCTTTCTGTATATTATGCTTTCTTTACGTACAGGTGAAACTGACTCAAAAACTAAGTTGTCTTGACTTTTCCTCTGATCTGAAGTTGCTTAAATAGTAGTTTATCTTGCTCTTTGGGGCATTTAAATTCAGGTAGAATATCTGTGACAAAAGCAGAAGGGGCTGAAAGTAGAGGTTTAGTTTTAAATTGCCTCCTTTAAATTCATGAATAATTTTTATTTCTCGATGTTTCATAATTACTAGATCTATACTTCATGTAATTAAATAGAACAACTGTAAATAGACTACAATCTGATCATTGTTTATGATTTTGTGTTCTCAGATTCTGGTGAGTAAAGCTGAGTTTAAAAAAAAAACAAAACCCTACAAAATAATAGCTGATGCTGTTGTCCAAAAAGCAGAGTCATTACCTGGTGCGCAACAAGCTAATTCTTACTCACAAGGGGGATATATTGATTTTACTCAGGCCAGGATGCTCAGTGAATTTCCACAAATCAATCTCACCTGAACCCATCTCCTTCATTATATTTATACGCAAATGTTACAAGGTAATACACTCCAAGTTAAGTTGATTTGCTAGTCATTTACATGTAATCATAGTAATTGCTGTGTTATCTTCTTCAATCACTGCACATACAATAGAGGATGGGTGTTCACCTAGGCAAGGGTGTTCTTGACCTGTGTGTGTGTTTTCAGTATTATGAAGATGATTCTGTTAGGGATGCATGGACTTAGGTTTTCACTGCCAAACTGACTCTGTGTGTGAGGATACCTTGCTTAGATATTGTTGGTATTCCAGTCCAGTTTACAGGTATTGCTTTAAACAGTTTCCTTTGCCACCTTTCTTAGCAACCACCTAGCAACTCTCTACATTCTTAATTATGGGGTCATTGTAATACAGAGCCATGGTTAACTTTCAAGTTTGATGATAGATATCAATGCTAAATATGAAACCCAAAGAGAATAATAAATTTTACTAAAAGTTATAAATCTTTACGAATAAATAACTACTTCCACAAGTTTCCAGTAAGTGTTCAAGGATCTTTTTTTAAAGAAATGACATAAATTGACAAGCTAGAGTGAATTAAACTAATTGCTTTCCATCTGAATTTTTTTTCATTCTATTCATTTGGGGTGGAAAGTGTGATTTAATAAAAGTAAATAGTCATAGGCATTCTGTACTACATACAATATTTGTTCATGACACGGAGTTAACTGTTCTCTGGACACAGATTTCATAATCTCTTTTATTTAAAATACAATTCAGATGAAGGAATAGAAAATGCAAGGGAACAAATACATGGAAGTACTGAAGAAACAACATGAACAGTGTTAAGCAACAAGTCCATACTACCAAAACATTTTTCAATAAACTGTTTAAATAAGTATGGCATGATATATCATGACACTAGTTTAATCACTGAGTAAATAAATACTCACTTACATTAAGTATGATCCCACTATGCTCAGCAAGACTATTACCTAGTTGGATTCATTTTAAGCCATCTCTTTAACTATTATACTAATTTTTAACTCTTCAGTCTGCCTTGGCACTTAACAGCTTTCCTTAAAAATATGCCAGTCATTTTGCATGAAGAAAAGACTTCAGATGTCTGACATGGAGAGGAAATCTTCCTCAGTATTCTGCAGATCACTCTCTAGTGTTTATGGATTACTTTGTTTACGGATAACTCTTTCCTAGGTATTTCTTTTCATTCTTACAAATTTAAATTTGTATGCATGTTAACTGATACCGAGTAAGATAAACATTGATATGGCTGGTAACAAACTGGATGTATAAAACCCTCCAGCAATATAAGAATGATTCACCAAAATGATAGGGAAGATCATAAATAAAAGAGAAAAAAGAAATCACAAAGAAAAGTTTACATTTATCAAGAATCATGGAAAGGGAAGCAATAACTCTCAAAAGAGAGTTTCCACTAGTAGAAATGGAAATACCTTCACCATGTCCTCAAGAGAAATGGAAAGACGAGTACTTTTGATCTTAAACTGAACACAGTACTTGTACACAGCAAAATTGAAAGTTTGGTCTGGGAAACTTAAAACCATTGTCAGAAAAACTAAACAATAAGTTAGGGAAGTAGCGGCTACAATTCTATGCAGAGTAAATAGTCACGACACCTGTGAAATATGAAAGATGCAGTTAAGTGCAGGAGAATAAACCAGAGAAGAGTTATCTATGCATTTCCCAGAGAGGGAATTTAAATGTAATGAGTGGAGTAGTCGCATTATTCCCTGCTGTCTTCCACCCTGCCACCCCAAGAGATTCCTTTACAGCATTATCTGAACCAAAATCCCAGTGTCAATAAGAGCAGATCTGGAGGAGGTAGTGGCAGTATTCCTATTTACAAGCTATGTTCATATGAGATATAATCTCTAAACAAAACAAGTTCTCACTCCTTCTGCATCTCTTATTTTTTCAGCAAGCCCTTGATAGCAGCAGTAATTTTTCCTTTATAAAAAAAAAAAAAAAAAAAAAAAAAAAACAACCAAAAAAAAAAAACCTGTACCTTCTGGAACCTTAAAGAAGATATCAAATGTACTGTGAATTCATCAGTTCTGTTTAGTAGGCACTACTCCAGTTAAACAAAGACGTGTCTTCACATCATGTCCCTATTGTCACTTTTTATTTTCCTATGAGACTTCTGGCCTAGAAATACAAATTGTAAGTATAAGAGGCTGGTTGGAATGCCTGAAAATATTGGCTTTGCTGATGGTACCTGCACCTTGCAGTTAATGATAAATGAAATGCAATAAAAGATCTGCAAGCTTAGTCAGAATTGCTCATGAAATCTGTCTTTATGACCAATAAGTCAAAAGTAAAAGTTTAGCTACATAAAATGACATCAGATAACCCATCTCTAAAAGGTAAAGCACTGCAGTACTATTGCATTTACTTGCCTAGGCAGCATAAATCTGGTTGCTATATCTGTAAGTGCATAAGGCAAACTCCCATTTTTAGAAGCCCACAGTAATGGACAAGTATCAATATTAAGCAATGTTCTCAGCATACATCTATCTGAATAAATCCAAGTCATAGAAAGTCAACAAATCCATCCACCAGTTAAATTGTTTTCAGTACAGATGCTGGCAGCATGCATGCAGAGTAAAGTGGCCAGAAAAAATAAGTGCTATTGGAAGAATTACTTAAAATTGCACAAATGGCAGACAGACCTGGGTATTTAAGAAAAAAAAAAAAAAAAGAAAAGAAAAAAGAAAGGGTTTGTTTGTGAAAACAGAAGTAAATTGTCTCATGGGGACATTTTGATCCCTTTAAACTTTCTGAACCAACTTTATAGATTATCAGTTTGTGAAATTAAATGGCATTGGCCCAGTATATCTTTGCTTAGTAAAGACAGAAATTTGCCTTAGTGATGTATCCTGTGAAAATTGTCATGACGGTACCGTATAGCTTTCTCATTCTTTTGAATAACTGAATTAGAACAGGCAAAACATTTACATTTCATTCTTATGCATACTAAATATTCATACATATTGGAGAATTGATATTTTTTCTATATAGAAATTTTTAAATATCTACAATACATGCGGTTTTGTTCTCAGCTGTGTAACAGCCTCAAATGCTTCTTCTATTTCTTAGTACCAGGCAGTTGCAATCAAACAACTAGTACCTTTGACTATAGTTTTAGTGCAGAGATGAAAAGCCATTCTGGTGTGAAAATTGTATAATGTACATTACCCATCACTTGTTTAGGGCATTTATTGCAAGTAAAGTTGTGCTATACCTCTTCCATCATTATCCACTGTGAAACGGATAAAATGCAATGAATTTGCAAATTTAGTCCAACTACACATAGCAAAGTAGTATGGGTCATCAAGAACCAATTTAAGGTAAGGTGTTTGAACTAACACTGATAGCCATAACAGAAACCCCAAGGCTAGAACAAAGACAGATAAATATGACTTGGAATAAGAGAACAATCATTTATTTAAACAGTGCAATTATCCACTAGTAAATGGTAGAGTTTCTATCCTTTGTTGTTAAATCCTTTTTTTTTTTCATCTTTGGTTTTTGGGGTTTTTTTTTCCTTCCATAGAAGGTTGTAAGCAATATAGTTGTGAGAGTATTATATTCAAGGCATATGATATACAGTAATCAAGGTAAATTTCCATTAATCTTGCCTGAAATTTAGGTCTAAGTCATATTTATAAATTTATGTTTTCCTTACATAGCCACTATGTTGACCTAGCAGCCAAACTTTGTGCTTTCATATTTTGGTTGTTTCTTCCCCAGGATATGTGTTATTTTCAATGTCACCATGTACTGCATGGTTTATGACATTCCATGTGATGCTTAGATTTCTTGTTGACCATTCTCTCCTTTGTAGTATGGAACAACTGGTATCCCTATGATTTATAAAACATGGGAAGGGAAAATAAGAGAATTTTACCATGTTGGTAAAAAGAAGTCAAGTACAGTATTTGGAAATTACTTTTTTCTTTTTTACGGCTCTAAGGAATAAAATATTTTATCTGCAGATATGAAATAGAAACTTTGTTCAAAAAATTTGCAATATTTCAGTATCAAGACCAGTCATCACAATTTAAAAAAATGGCTGATTCAGAAACCATACTCTCCAAAAAATTATCTTAAAAATATCCTTCTTTCCCTTATCTTTCTTAATACAAAATAATACAAAGTTAAATTGCATCAATCTTCCAAATGTGCCCATTAATCAGTTACAAGTTACATCAAAATAAAACAAATATTTGCTTGAATGTGTTCGGGATTTGCACCACTTGTGCATTTGACTCCTGTAATAGATAGCTTGCACTTGTCATTCAGCTGACACAACAGCAATATCCTTAAAATTGGATTCAAAGGATTGCTTCAAAGCTCTCTGTTCTTGTTTAGTACTTTCAATAGGACATTAGACAGCATAAAATATCTCTGTTAGGTCGATGCGGCTGATCTGATGATTACACTTGCTGTGCACTGCTCAATATATTTGTCTCTCCTGTTTGAAGTTCTGTATTCTGTCTGTTTAGCCTTTCACTTTCCCATCTGCAACACTTATGGCCAAATACTTGAAAAAATTTTGCATTTCAAACACCAATCATACACATAGACACACACACACACACACACACAGAAAGACTGAAATCAATTAGCAGCTTTTTTCAAAGTTTAATCTTATTTTATTTTTTTTATGGGATACATATTAACCTATGTTCTAAATTAGCATCAAATAATCTAGGAACATTTAGAGTAAGGTCATAACATTTGCTTATATGTTTTTAAAGTTCATTCCTTTCCCCACACCAGTTTATTTCAGCCTCTGATTTTACCAGTGCAAACACTGATATTCTCTCTTGAACATGAGAATACCATCAGTTAATGTTCCTCAGACTTCCAGCTTCACCTTCTTGATTTTACACTTAGCACAACAGGAGTGAAGCTGACTAAGAGGAGGTCATCGCTTTCGTGCCCTTGACATAGGAGTCCTGAGGTCCTCTCTATTAAGCAGTGGGAGAGCCCAAATAACAAGAGACAAGAGTGGGAAAGCAGAGATAAAGGGATTAAAAAGATTGGGTCATGTGCCTGTAGTGTGCCAGTCAGTACACTGCTCTACCCAGTGCCTGATCAGCACAGCCTGTCCTGTCTTCTTGTTAAATTGCTTTCTCTTTCCTGGGCTTTTCTGGAACAGAGGGGCTCTGTTCTGTGTCTGCACAGGGCCTCAGTGCAGCCAGGGAGGTCAGACCATAGGTTGAAAAGATCATATGTCAGTGGTGCAGCTACTAGAGTGAGTGCAGATGTATAAATGTGTCAGTAGAGATAAAGCCTGACCTGATAGTGAGCAAAAGAAGTGGCCTGGGAGAAAGGGTCTGAGTAGGTTTCTAAGGGTCAGCTCTGGGCATAAGTCTCTAGGGCTGAAAGCACAACGTGGTCAGATATTGCAACCTGGAAATTCCTTGCCAGCTCTGTCTCTGATGGTCTATACCAGTCACAGAAGTTGCTGAGGCTGCAGCCTCAGGAACTTATCTGTCCAAGTGTCAGCAACAGGGCAGACTGGCATCTTGGGAAAGATACTGGGCAGACTGTCACACCTCAGCTGCTGAATGGATGCACAGTGCACATATCTATATTAGTAGAATTACACAATCAGAAAGATTTGGGTTAGGCGGGACTTTAAAGCCCATCTAGTTACAACCCCTCTGTCATGGGCAGGGATATTCACCACTAAAGCAGGTTGCCCAAGGCCCCATCCAACCTGGCCTTGACCACTGTCAGGGAGGGGACAGCCACAGCTTCTCTGGTCAACCTGTGCCAGGGACTCACCACCCTCAGAGTGAAGAATTTCTTCCTAATGTCTAATTTAAATCTTCCCTCCTTCAGCTTAAGGCCATTGATCCTTTTCCTGTCACCCCATGCGCTTGTAAACAGTTCCTCTCTGACCTTCCTGTAGGCCCCTTTGCATACTGAAAGGATGCTATAAGGTCTGCCCAGAGCCTTCTCTTCTCCAGGCTGAACAAGCCGAACTCTCACAGCCCGTCTTCACAGGACAGGTGCTCCAGTCCTCTGATCATCTCTGTGGTCCTCCTCTGGACCCACTAGAACAGGACCACGCCTTTCTTCTGGTAAGAGCTCCAGAGCTAGATGCAGTAGTCCAGGTGGGGTTTCACAATAGTGGAGTATAGCTGAGAATCATGCTTCCTTTATCTGCTTGCAAGACTTCTTTTGATGCAGCCCAGGATACAGCTGGCTGTCTGGGTTTCAAGTACCTGTTTCCACATCATGTTGAGCTTCTTGTCCACCAAGACCCCCATGTCCTTCTCCTCATGGCTGCTCTCAATCCATTCTCTGTTCAGGCTGTAGTTGTGCTTTCTGGGTTGCAAGCACACATTGCTGGATTATAGTTTTGCATCCACAATATCCCCACGTCCTCCTCTGCATCCTCCAATATCCACCAACATCCTCAGGGCTGCTCTCAATCCCTTCATCCTCTAGCCTGTACCCATGTTTAGGATTCCTCTTGCCAAGGTGCAGGACCTTGCTCTTCACCTTGTTGAACTTCATGAGGTTCAGAGTCTACATCTCTAGCCTGTCATATATATTCTCAGTAGTGCATCCTGCCAGCCAGAGAGGGGAGCAGGATGAGGTCATTGGTGCTGTCTATGTTCGTGGAAGTGCTCTGAATGTCTGTGACCTGTGTGTTCAGTCACATATGTATTTATTGCATGAACATATGTACATACATAGTGTATATGTGTGCTTTGTGTGTGTGTCCCTGCTGGAAATGTAGCATTGGCCTTACAAGAAGCTGACAAGAGGACATAGAGCAGCTGCAGCTTCCCTGTCTCAGACTGTTGGATCCAGCATATTTTCCTTTAGCATTGCTCTATCCAGTAACTCATCTCAAAGGCTGTAGAATTTGTTTTATTGTAAGTAGTAGCATGTGGTGTTACTATGTAGGAATGTACTAGCAAAAGCATTAGGGCTGGTAAAACATGAAGGTGAAAAGATATTCGAGTTGCTTAACACTCACCTATGCATGCTTCTGTAAAACAGCTGAAGTAACTCCCATCAGAGGAGAAAGAAAAAGATCTCATGAGTCACTCCTTTGATTTTCCCCAGGAAGATTGAAGTTCTGCCTCTGTGTCAGGACATTCAGTGGTGGGCTCTCTACCTTTCTAAAAGATTCTGGAGTGGTCTTAGGTGCAGTAGTCTTCTCACCAGTTCCTGTTTTCCAGACCAGAATAAGATGCTTCTCTCAGTTTGTAGTCTAATTTAGCAACTGTAATTCTGCAAACTTCTAAAAATTCTGCAAACTGTAATTCTGCTAATTTTTATTAAGTTTTTGGAGATTGATTAAATCTTTTTTCTTTTTTTTTTCTTTTTTTTTGGGGGGGGGAAGACAGTATGGTGATCCACAATTAGCAATGGTTAATTTGCACAGCAAGGTAGAAGTTTCCAATTAAACTAGTTTCTTTCTTGTCTAACGATGACACTTTAAGTTAAGTTTATTTTTGGCATTATGAAACACTAGCAAACAGTCATAGAACAACAAACATAATTCTGTAATACTGGTAACTGAAGTGATGGAATGACAGTGAAAAAATATTTATTAAGCATAATTATACATATATACAAATATACACTCATACTCTACTCCTAGTATAAGATCCAGCTCTAAAAAAAAAAGCAGTGAAGAATTTGTCATTTTATATCAGGTCTTGTATGTAGTAGTAGATTAGTGATACAGGCAAATTTCTATTAAGTTTTTGGAGATTGATTAAATCTTTTTTTTTTTCTTTTTATTTGTGGGGGCGGAAGAGAGTATGGTGATCCACAATTAGCAATGGATAATTTGCACGGAAGTTATTACAGACAGATATTATGTGTCACCTTATAAATCTTCAATTTGTTCAGCAGAATAGAATAATGCATAGTGATGTGAAGTATTTGCGTTTTGCCTTCTCTTCGTCCCATTTTTCATGCACATATACGCTGTTAGCCAAAGTTCTTCATGTCATTGAGTTTATCCTTTCTTCTACTCTGCAATACCCCACAGTGTTATCTGAAATAACTGTACATATGAATTATATATAGGGGTTTATATTGTTAATATATAGTTATATATCCAATATATGTGAAACAGCTATATATATGAATTTAGTAGTGAAGTAAGTTCCCCTTTTTCTTTTGTTACCCTTCTCAGAAGGCTAAAGGATCAACTTCATTCCTCATACAGAAGGGTGTTTATAGCAGTTGGTTTGGTTGAAGTCTAATGTGTCATCAGGGACTTGGTGTCTGAATGACTGAAAATCAGAGAAAACTGTTTACAGTGGAACTGAAAAGGACTCTGGCAGGGGGAGAAGCTGATATGCCTTTCCACCTGCAAAAACTGATCTTATAGGAACAAGTACTCATGCAACTCTTGTATCCTTTTTCAGCAAAACCATTCTCCTAAAATTTCCTATTATGTTGAAATTTCAGTAATCACAGTGATACAAGAATGTCTTGTACAGCCAGAAACTCAATGATCTCTTATGTTTTTATCTACAGTTTTGCAGGGCATGTTTCTTTTTTAATCTGAAAAATGCATCCATGCTCAGGCACATGTAAAACTGGATGAAAAGAAATTTAGCTCTAAAGGACTTAACATATGCCTGCTGTAGAAGCATTACAAACAAGGGAAGTGTGTAATACATTGTCATCAGAAGACAAGTTTGCTTAATTATTGTTTACATCAAAAACAAAGTTGCCACTTAGATCATATGGTAACTGTGATTGTGCAAATTCCTTACATTCTTTAATCTTTAGCTTGCTAACTCTCGTAATATCCTTCCAAAGATTGAACGTCAATCCCATTATTCCCAGTTTAGAAATGTCATGTTAAGTCCCTGATGACCTAAAAACTGATCCAAAGTGTCCAAGGTACTCTGTCTCCAAGAAGGTGCTGAGACTGTTTCTAGAACTCACGCTAGTGTCCTATCTTAAATGTCCTTTTTTGAGCATAAATAAATGTCTTTTACTGCAGTTTCTCTGATCCACGTACCAGGTAAGGAGGAAAGGCAGAACACATAGAGGTGACCCTGCAGTGGCTGAGAACTGCAGCTGGAGAAAAGTCTACTTGGAATTCCTTCACAACCAACAAATGAGCTGAGGCACGAAAAAATCTGCACATTAAATTAATAGGAACATCCTCTTCCTTGTAAGAATAAACATGTTGAAAGAACAACCTTCATGCTTCAGGCATAGCATTTCTTGGTACATATACTACTATTAAAGCCTTAGGCATTAGTTACTGTGAAATATAGGAAACTACAGTGGTTGAAGAACTCACATGATCTGCAATAGCAGTTCTCAGTTCTCTACATTCCTAACAACCTAACCTCTGATTTTCAAAGATGCTGCCTATTCACCACCAACCTGATACCTAGCCTAAAAGACATGCTTTGGCTTATGAAAGGTTTTAGTTTCCTGATTTCCAGGCCTTTGCATTGAGATGAAAGTCGTGTCTCTTCCTCACTGCAACATTTATTCACTATGGTGTAAAATAATGAGACATCAAACAAAAGCAGTGTCTCTTTTGACCCTTTAAGTCAAATAGAAACACTTAAGAGCATATTTAATGCTGTAATGACTAAATGTTGTACTAAATTCCTAAGCCTATAAGTAAAGTGTAATTGCAGTGGTACTTGGATAATCAACCTTTTTATTGCCAAATAGTTTACCTTTGTTTTTACAGCATAACAGTTATAATCCTTGCAAGGACCATTCACGTCCAAAAGCCACAGACACATCACTACGGGCAGTGAGTAGGAAGGATCTTCTAGAGAATGAATTAGTATTTTTCACAAGGCATAAACAGACTTTTACAGATTACAATACTTCCAATAAAAGTGCTCTCAAAAATGTCTTGGGACTTTAAACACTAGTTTCATAAGTTTATCTTATTTTCCTATGGACCTGTTCTGCTGAATTCAGGCTAAAGACAAGCCTTTTCTATAGGTGTGAGGTATAATAGAGCAGAAAGCAAAGGGGAACAAATAAGGGTAAAAGCAAATACAGATACAACATAGGAGGAACCCAGAGGTACATACATACATACATACAGGCTAGCTTTTAAATGCTGTGCAAAAAATGATGCTTCTGCAGTTTCAGCTACTTAATTATAGTAATTTTAGAAATAAAAGCAAGCTCATTGACCAAAAATCAATCGGATCAAAAACAGTTGAGATACAAAGTTTGGAGTAGTGCTCTATCCAGCTCCAAGGGTGCTCAGAGATTTGACCACAGCTTTGGAGTAAGACAAATTTTTATTCTTATTTAAAGCCTGTAAGTTTTGAGAAATGTGTATTTTTCCCTGCAGTTAACACTTCAGAACAGTCACAGTTGTAAGATTCAGTATTCAGTAGTGTGCTTATTGGGTGATATTTATCCTTAAACCTCTAAATATATTTTACAGACTGTTTGTCAAACAGTTAGATTGTCTTAATTGCCTAAGAGCAGCCATACTGGCAGAGTGCTTGGGGGTTTCTCCCATAACAGGCTGCAAACAAACTCATACAAAGATACAGTCTCTTCATCTAAAAAAATATTGAGCACATGGGTTTTTTTTTACTTTTTACTTTCTCTTTTTTATTTGTTTAACAAGTAAGCATTTCCCAGCTTGGAAAGACTTTTATTTGGTAAGGGATTTGGGAAGTGGATTTCTCCCCTTGAAAGTGAGGCCAAGAAATGCATCAGCCGCTCTTGCTGCTTTATGACAGTTCAAAGCACCAAAGACATTTGATAAACTTCAACCACTGTCACAACTGTAAAGGTCACATATGAGACTGAAAAGCACAAATCAACTACAACAGTGAAACAACTGAGTGAGGGTGAAAAGCATGTGCTTATGTGTGTACATGTTTGCATGTGAGACAATGCGTTTCCCAAAACCATCAAGTAGTAACAGGTTGTTTTTCAGTTTAAAATAGTTGGAAAATACGATGTTCTGAAATGAAGCACTCTCACATTTTTATATAGGGTGGTTTGACATTTGCATTAAATAACATAAATCTTTATAAATGCCATTTGAAAATACAGCAATTATGTCAAAAAAAGTAGAATTAGTAGTTTTCACACTCCCTTTTCACTTGTTCTTCCACACTGGAGAACGAACTACTGACTTAAACTTAGGATTTGAACTTATCCCAGGTTTTTTTAGTTTTATAATTGTAAATAATTTATTTTTAAAAATCAGCATTTCCCACTCCCAAGTTGTTCAAGGCATTTTGGTCTATTAAAATAAGCTGCTTTAAAAGTCTCTGAAAGTTTCCCAAATTCAGAAGCTACACTGTATTTCTTTGCAAAAACTGATGTAATAACTACTCTACTTTAGTGTGCTGCAAACAGAACCACCAGAGAAGACATATGTGTTAATTTTGTCGTTCCCAAGGAATGACAATAGTGTAACTATGAAAAGTATTCTATTCCATTAGTTGTCATGAAGAATAATTCAGTGATGGAAACAGAGCAAGCAGAATGAACTTCCGTATCTATTTTACTAGGAAGCTGCACTGCTACTTCGAGACACTGAAACACAGGCATACTCCCACAAAATCTGCCAGAATGAGAGCTGCAGTGCATTCATATGTGCACATATGTTGTAGTTTCCATCACTCCACAAAGAAAAACCCAAACAAAACCGCAAAAATCCCCACAAAACAAAACCAGAACACACAAGAACAACAAATTCACAAAAAAAACACCACAAAACCCACATACCACCAGAAGTCTATCCAGGTGGTATGTTTCTTGTGACCTGAAGCAGAAAAGGACAGCACCATGGCTGTATATACAAATGATCCTTGAAAACAAGACCCAGCATCTGTCCCAAACCTGTTTCTAACAGGAGGCTGGAATAGTAAGATCCTGAGGCCCATTACAACCTGATTCTTAGGATTCTATGTCCCTAAGTTATTGATAATCTTTCATCTGTAAAATTAATTTCTATCTATTGTGGTTTATTGTTTATTATTATTATTGAAATAATTTTAATAATCTTAGCACCCAATACCTAAGGCTGAATTCTTTTGTACCAATTACTCTAAAAGCAATAAAGTAACACACTGCATAAACAAGAGATGACAACAGACAGATATAGAAATTACAAGGAATGAATAAAACAGTAATAGTCAGGATGACAGGCAATATGCTGAAGCCAACCTGCAGTAAACTGCTGTCATGCATATGTAAAGAACAGAAATAAACTTCTGAAGTACAGCAAATACTCAGCATTCACAAGAACTTGTCATGCAAAATCATGCTCTGTTCTCCTTCCACAAGTCAGTGTGCACTTTCTTTCAAAAACAGTTTCATTCCATTTCTTCAGGAATTAAAGCTATATGCATTAAATCTCAAGTGTTTCTCCACACCAGTCTCCCTAAAGTCTTGGATGCTAAGCAAGGAACGGCTAGCTGTGAGCTATGGTGTTTATATCCAATGCAGTTTCTTAGTATGAAAATGCTCTGCCTATTATTTCAATAACTCAGATTTGACATTAGTATTACAAGCTCCACCTACAAAACATAAAAACCCCAATTCTCAGATCTACTGCACAGCAAGAACATCTTTTTTTCTAAGTAAGATTCTTGAATTCAATGAAGTATTTAAAGGGCTTTGCTTCATTCACTAATGCCCAGATATCATTTAGCAGGTCATATATTATTGTTACAATATGAGTCCTATGTGATTTAAGTCATTTCTATTTACATATTTATTGCTCGGTCAGTAAATTTAGAAAAGTAACTTCAGATTCTGTACTACAATTGTAACAGACCTCATGTCTTCCTTTTCACCTGACTTAATGGTCATTATTATGACTGTTAGAGTTTACAATGTTTGCAGAAATCATATCACAGTTAACAGTGCAGCTCACACAGTAGAAGGACTCTGTAGTACAATCTACAAAGTTCCAGTGGTATCAGAGGGTTGACAATGGGTACAAGTTATCAGCTGTTTCCCTGCCTAGCAGTAGTAACAAAATTTGCTTTGTATTGGTTCATGTAGGAGTAATTTGGCCTCAAACATAAAAGTCCCTGATTTACATGAAGCACATGACATCTGTTGCTACAGGAACTAACCCAGAATATTATTTTTAAAGTACTCTGTAAATCTAGTGTTTTCCCAAAGCAGTTTCTATTTATCTAAGTAAAATAAAGCTTTCTGAGATACTCAGCTCACTCCCTCATCCTCTCTCACACTTAAATATCTCTTATATATACCAGGTTAATTTAAAAAAAAAAAAGAATGTGTTTATATGTTATCTAAAGAGAAACAACATACACACCACACACACATTATTAACAGTAGGGTCAAAAAGAAGAGGATTGAATCCACTGTCATATACTTTCATTTTTTGAGAGACATGATGATTGAAAATTTATCTGCCATGTAGTCAGGATCTGTCTAAAAGATTTTGACTAGGCAGAGAGTCAAGCTCAGCAGTTATAGTCCAGATATCAGAAAGCTTGAAAAGATTATACTGTAAGTTCTCCAAAGTAATTCTATCACTCCTGCTTTCAAATAAGAAAGGATAGATGTACTAGCCCAGCCATACTTAGATTTTCAAAACAAGATGTAACATTCCTCACTAAAAAAAGAAAGGTGTAGAAAGAGCTTTCAACTCTGAGATCATCTGCGACTAAGCACTCCACGTCATTTTTAACTATGGAATAATTTTTAAAACTTTGTTCTTAATTCTCTGAGGTTCTCTTCATTATATGACACATCATTTGGGAGCCTTAAACTTGTAACAAAGCTACCAGGATTTGCAATGTAAAAATACAATTAAATCACAGAATCACAAGGTTGGAAAAGACCTTTAAGATCATCAAGTCCAATCATTCCTGTTCTATGCTAAATGATATCCCTTTCTACCTTTTTTTTAAACACATCCAGGGAAGGTCACTCAATCACCTCCCTGGGCAGCCTGTTCCAGGCCCTGACAACTCTTTCAGTAAAAAATTTTTCCTAACATCTAACCTGACCCTGCCCTGGCACAGCTTTGTGCCATTTCCCCTTGTGCTATATCCTGTCACCTGGCTGAAGAGACCATCACCCACCTCTCTACAACCTCTCTTCAGGTAGTTGTAGGTGGTGATAAGGTCTCCCCTCAGCCTCCTCTTCTCCAGGCTAAACAGCCCCACCTCCCGCAGCCGCTCCTCATAGGATTTGCCCTCCAGCCCCTTCACCAGCCTGGTTGCCCTTCTCTGGACTCGCTCAAGGACCTCAATGTCCTTCTTATGGTGAGGATCCCAGAACTGGACACAGTACTCAAGGTGTGGCCTCACCAATGCCAAGTACAGGGGCACAATTACTGCCCTATACCTACTGGCCACAATGTTTTTGATACAAGTCAGGATGCCATTGGCTTTCCTGGATGCCTGGGCACACTGCTGGCTCATATTCAGCCTGAAGTCAACGAACACCCCCAGGTCCTTCTCTGCCTGACAGCTCTTCAGCCAGTCTCCCCTAAGCCTGTAGCGCTGCATGGGGTTGTTATGTCCCATGTGCAGCACTGTACACTTGGCCATGTTAAACTTCATCCCATTGGTCTCAGCCCATGGGGTTCCAGTCTGTTCAGATCCCTCTGAGGAGCCTCCCTACCCTCAGGCAGATCAGCACTTCCTCCCAGCTTAGTGTCATCTGCAGACTTACTGAGGGAGCATTCAATCAATTCAACAAGGTCATTGGTAAAGATGTTGAACAAAACTGGACTCAGGGCTGAGCCCTGGGGGACGCCACTCGTGACCGGCCTCCAGCTGGATTTTGTTCCATTTACCCTTTAGGCCCAGCCATCCAGCCAGTTTTTAACCCAGCAGAGGGTCCACATGTCTAAATCAGTGGCAGCCAGTTTCTCAGTCAGAATGCTGTGAGAAACCGTGTCAAAGCTGTACTGAAGTCCAGGCAGACCACATCCACAGCCTTCCCCTTGTCCATTAAGTGGGTCACCTTGTCACAGGAGGCGATTAAGTAGTGTGACACTATCTACAACCCATGCTGACTAGGCCTGATTCCCTGGCCATCATGCATGGGCTGCATGATAGCTCCCAAGATGACCCTCTCCATGACCTTCCCCAGGACTGAGGTCAGACTGACAGGCCTGTAATTCCCTGGATCCTCCCTACGACTCTTCTTGTGTATGGGCGTAACATCTGCCAGTCTCAGGTCAAGTGGAACTTCCCCAGTCTGCCGAGATCACTGGTAGATCATGGAAAGGGGGTTGCCCAACACATCTGCCAGTTCTCTCAGTAACCTCAGGTGGATCCCATCTGGCCCCATTGATTTCTAGGGGTCTAACTGGCCAAGTCTGTCATTAATCATTTCCACCTGAATTATGGGAGCTCTGTTATTCTTCCCCTCCCTGTCAGACAGCTTCTGAGGATGAATACTCAGGGAATACCCTGCTTTACTATTAAATTTAGTACCTCAGCCTTGTCCTTATCTCTTGTCACTAATGTCCCCCCTGCATCCAATAAGGACTGGAGATTCTCCTTGACCTTCCCTTTACTGTTAATATATCTATAGAAAGACTTTTTATTATCTTTTATAGAACTGCAAGGTCTAAGTTCCAGTTCAGCTTTAGCCCTTCTGACACTCTCCCTACATGATCTCACTAAATTCCTATAGCCATCACAAGACACCTGCCCCTTCTTCCAAAGTTCATATTTTTCCCTCTTTTTCCTAATATCTTCCCATATCTTGCTACTCAGCCAAGCTGGTTTCTTTCCTCGCCACCTCCTTTTCCAGCACGCAGGAACAGCCTGTTCTTGTGCTGCCAAGATTTCCTTCTTGAGGAGCAACCAACCCTCTTGGGCTCCTTTGCCCTCAAGGGCTGCCTCACATGGAATCTTATTGAGCAGCTTTCTGAACAGACCAAAGTCAGCCCTACAGAAGTTTAAGGTGCTTGTTCTGGTGTCTCCCTTCCTTACTTCTCCCAGTACTAAGAATTCTATCAGCTCATGATCACTCTGCCCCAGGCGCCCTTCAATCTTCACATCCCCCACTAAGTCTTCTCTGTTTATAAACAAGTCCAACAGGGCACCTTCCCTTGTTGGTTCACTCAGCACTTAGGTCAGGAAATTGTCTTCCAAACACTCCAGAAATCTGCTAGACTGCTTCCTCTCTGCTGTATTGTCAAAGAACCCAAAGTTCTGCTTCTCACACCATGCTCGGAGCCAGGTATTAATTTCCTGGCTCTTCTCATTCCATCCCTGTAGTAGGAGTGATGGAGGAAAACATTACCTTCGCCCCGATCCTTGCACCATGTTCCCCAGGGCCCTTAAATCCTTTTTGATGGTCCTCAATTTTCTTTTATGGATTTCATTACTACCTACTTAGAAAATTAAAAGTGGTCCATGGGCATGACCAATGTTGGAAGTTGTTAAGTGCCTAACTGAGGCTGCCTTAAGGCAGCAGACTTCCCTATGTCCAGCCTACAGATCGGGCCCTCAGTTCCCTCCAGAAGGGAGTCCCCTAAGACAATGACCCATCTTTTTGTCTTAACAGAGGCTGTTTTGTTGGTCTGCTTAGGGCACCTTGTCCTAGGGAATGCTACTTCAGGTACAGTTATCCTATCAGCCACTTCATTATCTGGCTGGTCACCTACCTGTAAGGCCTGATATCTATTATTCAGGGGAACCTGGGGAAAAAGGGCAGGTATGGAAGGTACTCTCCTACTGCCCTTGCCATGTACCTGCTTCCAGTCATCCCTTTCATTTGGTCTACCCTGCCTGGAGCAGGGTACAGACTCACTATGAACCTGGATGCTCATATTTCTGTTACTGGGAGAGCCTGGCTCCACTTAGCTATCTCCACCTCAGCTTCCCTAATGCTCATGAGTCTTTCTAGTTTGTCTTTGAGCACATCTGCCTCATCTTACAGGTATACTGCTCAGCTGAGGAGTTCCCTTATCTGTTCACGCAGCACATAGCCCTGATGAGAGCTGCCTCCTGCTACCAGCAGGCTGTGACAATCCCTGCACCCCGAGACCCAAACAGCTACATGCTTCTGTGGTAGTTTGAACTGGGTTCTTACTTCCATATTGGAAGGTGTTTAGGTCATGGCCCTGTGTCAGGTAGACACCATTGCTCAACTCCTTAACAGAGATTAGTGACCCTCACCAGCCAAACTCAGCTGTCAGCTGGCTGAGCTCGCTTACTTCCTTTCCTGATGTGTGCTCTCCCACTCACCTGCCTGCGCCGCATCGGTGGGTCGCTGCCTTCCTAGACCCCTTTAAGGCTAGGGGGAGGTGGGGGTGGGGTCACGTAACGTCAGTGGGAGGGCAAACTTGGGTGAGCTTCCAGGTTTTCGCCACAGGTCGAGGGAGCTGCACAGAGTGCCCTTATTTTGGTGTTGCAGTTTTGTGAGGCTGTGCTGCTGAGACAGTTTCTTTAAGCAGCAGTTAGAGTTTTCTGCCAGCCTAAACTATAAACAATGAGCAATTCAAGGCCAAAGTCGCGGCCCAAGAGATAGTCATAGAGCCTCTGAGAATCACATATAGGAGAAACCAATCTGGAAGCAGCTGCATTTTGCTACTGGAGAAGGGAGCGAGAAGATGTAACGAGCTGTGCAGATACCAAGGCCGGTGGAGGAGGCCAGAGAGAAAGATGCCCCTGCAGCCCGTGGAGAAACCCATGGAAAAGGCCGAGACCCCACCTGCAGCCCAAGGAGGGGCTCCACACTGGATGGAGCAGGTGGAGGCATAGAGAAGATGCTGTGACCCTACATTGGAACAAACTCCTGCCAGCACTTGCAGCCATGAGGAGAAACAGATGCAGAGATGAGTGAGAGATTTGCACCAGAACAGGTTTGCTGGGGGAGGCTGGTGACCCCACAGAGGACTGGGACTGAGAAACATTGTGATTTATGACTGCCCACCATAGCAGTGACCCACACCAGGGCAGCTGGTGAAGAGATAAAGCCCTGGGGAAAGGATTCACGTTGGAGAACTTTGTGGAGGACTGTCTCCTGTGGGTGAGACCCCATGGTGCAGCAGGGGGAGGGTGTGGAATGAATGCGCGCACCCCCCCACACACACACCCCCTGTCTGAGAAGGAAACCAACTTGCAAGGGACTGACTGAAGCCCCCATCTCCCGGTCCCTGCCCCCCTGTGCTGCGAACAGGGGGGAAGAAGGGAGCAAAATCCTGACTAAAGTCTAAGAAGGGAGTGGTGGGGGGAAAGTGTTTTAAGATCTGGTCATGCTCCCAACTCTGTTTTCTTCACTGTTCTTTGCAGTGTAGTATAATAAAGTAGGTAGTTTCTCTCTTCTTCGTGTCGAGTCTGTTGTGCCCATGTCGCTGATGACAGAATGATCTCTCCCTGTCCTTATTTTGACTCCTGAGCCTCTTAATATATATTTTTCTCCCCTCTCCAACTAAGAAGGGGAGTAATGGACTGACTTTGGTGGGCGTCTGGCCCCCAGCCAGGGTTAAACCACCTAAACCACCACACTTGGGAACTCCTCTGTACATCCGGATCTCTCGCTCAGCCCCTGAGCTTACCCCAGTGGTCGCTACTGCTGCCGCTGCTCCGCGCCTCGCTGACTGTGACAGTTAATGTTTCACCGCATTTAAACACCCCACGGTTTCTCCAGGCCTGCCTCCCTCCACGCCTGATTGGCTGGGTGAGGTTGGGCAAGCTTCCGGGTTTTCGTGGATAAATATGGATAGATGTGGACAAGCTCAATCAATCTCATAGTATGAATCAGTGGAATTTATAACTCTATTACACAGTAGTGCTAAAAGCCTGTTAAGACTTGCTGGTTCTTTTTCCTTCAGACAGTTCATCTGAAGCTTTAACTCTGTCATGCTTAAAGGAAGTACCATAGACATCTTTAACTTTTTATTGAGCTTTTAAAGAAAATGAGAAAAAATGTGATCATAAACAGAATTGTACATTGTTACAGATGGTTTTGGGGAAATCTATTATTGGCAACTAGAGGATAATGATGATGATAACCTAATACTTTACATGGCATTCCAAGTATTTCATATATGCAAACCTGTGTCTTTAGGATTAGTGTGCTTCATATAAAAAATAAAAAAAAAAAAAACAGGAAAAGGAAGTTATATGTTTAAAAAATAGATTAAATTAATAACCTTATAACTTCAAGTAGTGATTCTCCTCAGCTGGAAAGGAATAACTTCAAGTAGTGATTCTCCTCAGCTGGAAAGGAATAATGGAGGAAGGAGTGATCTACCCTCTGCAAAGTTTCAAAGCATAAGCTCCTGAGGCAAAAGATGCCTCTTTCTAATCCTGGCTCAGAGAGAGGCATTAAGTTACGTTTGTTTTAAAGGACATATCATTTGCACTTGCATTTACTTCATAGCTGAATTTAGTTCAAACACATGGGTCCACTCCTTTGATTATTCTACCTTTCTGACTACAGCTTCATACCTGGAAGACTTCCATACTTACTGTGGTGACCATGCTGGTTTGTTTTGCCTGGGATAGAGTTAATTTTCTTCATAGTGCCTGGCATGGGGCTGTGTTTCGGACCTGTGCTGAAAACTGTGTTGATAACACGGGGATGTTTTCATTACTGCTGAGCAGTGCTGACACAGAGTCAGGACCCTTTCTGCTTGTCATGCCACCCCACCAGTGGGATGGCTGGGTGTGCATAAGAAGCTAGAAGGGGATGCAGCTGGGACAGCTGACCCCAAAGGTCATATGGTTTATACCATATGACATCTTGCTCAGTATATAAAGCTGGAAGAAGAAGGAAGGGGGGGAAGTGTGGAGTGAGAATGTTTGTATTTCCACATAACCCATTACACGTGATAGAGCCCTGCTTTCCTGGAGATGGCTGAACCCCTGCCTACCCATGGGAAGGGGTAAATGAATTCCTTGTTTTGCTTTACTGGCATGCTGAGCTTTTGCTTTATCTACTAAACTGTCTTTCTCTCAAACCGTAAGTTTTCTCACTTTTACCCTTCTGATTTTCTCCCCATCCCACCATGTAGAGTGTGAAAGTGGCCGTGTGGTGCTTAGCTGCCAGCTGGGGTTAAAACACAACAAATGACTCTTATATACTTACTCGGGGTACTACATTGTTTAAAATCCACTCTAATACTTTATAAATTCTGACATTCACACACTGTATATGTTCTTTTGCTAAAGTACTGATACCAAACATCATGAGGCCTCCTCCATCATTATCTACCCATCTTCTTTCTCCCTCCTCCTCTAAATGGAAATAGTAAATGCTAGGGGGACACATATTTTTTCCAGAGCTTAGGATAAAAACCCCTACTTTTCTCAACAGCTATGAAGCTTTTTCTCTGATAAAACATTATCATGATTTATTATTAACATTATTTAATTACCTACCCACGAAACTACTAATACACTGCTAAATGGATTGCTAAATGGCTCATCATGTATTTCTAATGAATGAAGATACCTTAACCACCCAGTTGGTGCATGGCTGCCCAGTATCTAAAGGCAGCTTACAATAAAGCTGGAAAGGGACATTTCAGAAGGGCACATAGTGATAGGACAAGGGAGAACAGTTTTAAATTGGAAGGGGATAGATTTAGATTGGATGTTAGGAAAAAATTCTTCACTATGAGGGTGGTGAAGTAGTGAACACATTGCCTAGGGAGGTGGTGGTTGCCCCCTCCCTGGAGGTGTTCAAGGACAGGTTGGATTGGGCCTTGAGCAGCCTGGTCTAGTGACAGGTGCCCCTGCCCATGGCAGGGGGATTGGAACTTGATGATCTTTAAGGTCCCTTCCAATCCAAACCATTCTGTGATTTTGTGATTCACAATCTGATCTAGGGAAGCATTGAGTTTTCAGAAAGTCCCAAATTACTTTTAAAATAATATTCTTTATCATGCACTTAGAGAATGCAATTTTTTTTATATCACTCTTGGACAAAGAATTATTAACAAACTTGAGCTTCAGTCCTCTAAAGGACAAGCTATGGCAACTTAAAAACCTCCACAAAAATAAGTTAGAATGTAATGTTTAAACCATACAACTGATTGTGGATATATCCTTGCAGAATACAATAATGATAAATACAAAAGTCCATGCCATTGCATGGGAAATGAACATTTAATCTACTATTAATGCTTTCCGTGTCACTAATTCCTCTGTAATCCAGAACTACCCATAGCAACTACATGTTAGCACGACAAAGTTAAAATTTATACAGAATACCAAATACTAAGCCCTTTCTTCTAGGGACAAACACGGCTTCTTCTTTCTGCAGTGGACAAATATGTTTTCTTATAGACAAATACAGCCTCTGTACCTACGCCATATATGCCATGATGCTATAAATATCCACACTAAGAAAGATAAAGAATGTAGAGAAAGTTAGAATCTTATATTATTCAGTTCAATTTAATTGAATTAAAATTAGATGTGACGTGAATAATTCGTTTTATTATCAGTTCTCCTACTTAAATATCTGAAAGAAAACAGACAAGTATTTGCACGTATGATAATTTTTTCAAGCAAAAAAGATTCCAACTCAAAAAATATTTGAGTTAGTTTTAGAATTTTTTAGTATTTGGTCAGTTTTAGTGGCTGAGAAAGAATAAAAATTAAATGGAAAAAAAACCAAAATAACAGAAAAAAAGAAATGCCAACAGATTTCTTTTCCAGCCTTTCAACTAAATTAAATTTCTTGATAAACTCTCCATTCTGGGCATAGATTAATGTAACTTCCTCCCATGTCCGTTTCTTAACTCACCAACACATGTATAACACAACTGTGGGAAATGTTTCCAAGTCGATGCCATTTCTAATGAAGTTATTTTTATTATTGTTAATGTTGTTGTTATTAAATAATACTTCTGTCCGTTATCTACTTATTTTGTTATTAAGAAACACCAAACACATACAACCCCAGAAAGACACCACCCTGAAAATTACAAGACCATCCCATAATATACTCTAGGGGCCTTTATCCTTAGAGCTCTAAATAGTTATTCTTTCTATTTGAATTCTTACCCATCAAAAACAATCTAACATGTGTGCCTGCAGCCTATAGCTTTTCATAATTTCATGTTCTCCCATGCCATCCCTAAAGAATTGCCTCACTCTTTCCTTATTTTTTGACTGCATAAAATGGGAAACTTCTGCTTTCTTTTCTTTCTCCTCCTCTTTTTCTAGAAGTTGGGAGAAAAGAGATTCAAAAAATCAATTATTATGAAAGCAGATAGCAATTTCAATTAGTGTAGCACTTTTCATGTAACATGATATCCCAAGGCACTTGAAAATAATATATTGTGAAAGGACTGGGTTATTTTTACTGTAATTTTTAACTGTTGTCAACTGTTTTACGAACTCACTTTCCTTCTGTCCAGTTGAGTATATATCATGCATAACTCTCCACAATTAACAAGTCAGTATGTGAAGACAGAAAGAGCAACAGTTTTTAATTCATTAGCTTTTCACCTTTGGAGACCTGTGCTTAATGCTTACTTCATGTCTGTCTGCCCTAGGCTTATGTTGATATATCCTCTTCTATTTCTGAGGCTATGTAATTGTTAAATATAGTATTCTAACCCTGCCCCCCAAAAGAAAAAAAAAAAAAAAAAGACATTCTGTAAGAACAGAGAATAACTATTGTCTGCTTTTCTTATGCATTAAGGTGTGTTCCAGGAGCTAGAAAGCAAAACCAAGATCTTGCACTTCTCACTGAACAGTCTTCAGTGTTTTTCAGTTTTTCAGTTGTCTACTTTAATATCCCCTTCTTTGGGAGATTGTGAGTGACATTGTGTGCTGGCTCTCTCTTGCTGAAGTGACACCTTTCGTTTGTCAGTATAGGCTAGTGGCTATGTCAGCCATTGAATCATTCTGTAATGGCTTTGTCTCTAAATCAGCTCTCAATGAGTTAAGGTTCTCTTCAACATGCCAACACATTTTTGTTCATAATCAATTTGTACATCTCTAGCTTTTCCAGTATTTGAAGAACTTTCTCAGCTAGAGGGTTCCACATTTCACACCAGGAAGGTGTGGAGTATGTCCTGGATACCCTATTCATGCAATTAACATATAATGCCCATTCTAGTTGCCCTGACCAAGTTGAAAAAGGAGATCCTGGAGTGTACAACAGCCTTATAATCTATCAACTAGCTCTGTATCAAGTCAAACTGATGAAAAGTGCATAGGAATAGCCTGGGTATCCAAAATATTGTGGCCTTTTCCAGCGCTATGTTTCTGTGTTTCCAATTGTGGAACTCATAATTTTGCATTTCCAGCTCCCTTTTGAAAAGGTAAGTAACCAGCTCAATTTTTTTCCATGTATCATGAAAGCAGCCAAAAAAAATTGCTAGGGAACATTATACTGAACTATTTGTCCTTCATTCAAACACATGAACTATACAGGTAATGACACTGGAAAGGTGTTTGAAGAGCAAGGTCTTTGGACAAATACTCTGTTTTGTAATCAATGTTGGTTGTAACCACGTCTAAATAGCTGTAGCCATGTATGAGATGCTGGCTAAACAGTAGAGTTTCTCAAAAACTGACCATGCAAATATCCTAACTATTGCCTCTCTTGAGACAAGTTACCCATAGATATGGTGAACAAATGTTCTCCAAATGCTAAAAATTATTTAACAATCTTATATAAATAAAAAATGGACGTTTTCAGCTTGAAAGCTTTTGCGCTATACATTATTTGTTAGTCCCACTGTTTTTCTGTTGAGATTAGTTCTAGATGGACCTGAAATGTGTGCAACATACTGCTGTTTTTCAACTTTGACTATTTCTTCATCCTTTCAAATCATAACTCCCTTGAGCTTTTCTTTTATTACCTTAAAAAGGAGTTTTTTAATGTCATTTAATTATGTTAAATAATTATTTTAAACTGATTGTTTTTTGAGATCTTTTGGGAAGGCTGCTACATTCAATTGCTGGGTGTATGTGTTTATAAATATGTCATAACGTTGTATGTCCTTTCAGATTGCAGACAACACACCTAAATAAAAAGCCACTGCTACAAATACAGCCTTGGAGGCTAGAAAACCTAAATGTCACATATTTTCCATCCATTGTGTTTTAAAGAACACAGCAGTTGAAGCACTTGCTATCACACCTTCCTGTCTGGCAAAATAGCACTATAATGGCATTTATCCTAATTACATGAATGGAAGCATCTTCTACATTGTCATCAAGACACTCCTGACACAGGAAATAGACAGCCCTACTCGAGGGGAAGTGCTATTGGAGCTCATGGTGACCAATGCGACTGAGTTTATCAGAGATGTCAAGATTGAAGGCAGCCTGGTCTGCAGTGATCATGCACTGGTGTAGTTCACTGTCCTAAGGTGTATGAACCAAATGAGAAGTGTAGTCAGGACCCTGAATTTCAGAAAAGCCAACTTCCAGCTCTTCAAGGAGCTAATCAATAGGGCTCCCTGGGAAACATCACTCAAGGACAAGAGGGCAAACAGAGCTGGTAGATATTTAAGGATGCTTTCAACAGAGCACAAGAACTCTGTGCCTGGGAAGATTATGGAACAGATCCTCCTAGAAGCTATGCTGAGGTCCATGGAGGACAGGGAGGTGATTTGAGACAGACAGCATGGCTTTACTAGGGGCAAGTCCTGCCTGGACATTCTAGTGTCTTTCTACAATGGAGTAACTGCATCAGTGGACAAGGGAAGAACTACAGATGTCATCTGTCTGAACTTCTGCAAGGCCTTTGACACAGTCCCCTGCAACATCCTTTTCTCTAAGTTGCAGAGATTTGGATTTGATGGGTGGACTGTTCAGTGGATAAGGAATTGGCTGGACGGTCGCATCCAGAGGGTGGTGGTCAGTGGCTCCAAGTTCAGATGGAAGATGGTGACAAGCGGAGTTCCTCAGGGGTCTGTGCTGGGACTGGTGCTGTTTAATATTTTTATTAATGATATTGACAGCGGGATTCAGTGCACCCTCAGCAAGTTTGCTGATGACACCAAGCTGAGTGGTGAGGTTAATATGCCAGAGGGACAGGATGCCATCCAGAGAGACCTGAGCAGGCTGGAGAATTGGGCCCAGGTGAACCCCATGAGATTAAATATATTGAGTGCAGGGTCCTGCACCTGGGTTGGGACAATCCCCATTATCCATGTAGGTTAGGAGATGTGCTTGAAAGCAGCCCTGATGAAAAGGACTTGGAGGGTATTTGTGACTATCAAACTGTGTCTTTTTAACCCTTTCTTGTATATTTTTAGTGTTTTCATGTTCTTAAGTATTTTCAGGAAGAAAGACCATAATACTTTCGAAGTAAAATGGCATTAAAAACAGCTTTAAAAGACACTTTACACTTAAACAACAACGTATTTATGTGCATTTATCTTCTGCTAGAGATGGCCATCCTGAACAGTGCTTATAGGGATCCTTTTCAATATTGTTACTTCACTTGTCATGTGTGTAGACTTAGCATTCAAATACCATAATAGTAGTCTCAGGTAGCTCACAAGGATACTTTTCCATGTGTTTCAGGTTTTAGCCACTAGATAAGTTTTCAAATCCAGTTTAACCAACTCTGTAATTCCACTTGGTCCAATCTAGGCAGTTGGTATTCCTTCCCTTTCACCTAGTGAGTATGCAACAATTCAATTACTGAAGTTCCTCAGCCCAAAAGTGCACTTGATTTCCTATAATTCTTATTCTGTTTGGTTTGGGGGGTTTTGATGGGCTTTTTTGTTTGCTTTACCAGAGTAACACGTGACTTTGGAGATGAACAACTTACAACCATGAAAAACAGCTATTTTTCTGTGCATGTGCCAGCTACAAAAAACAGGAAGGGGGGGGGTGTGGGGAGAAAGGAAGTGAAGGAGATATTTATGGTCATTGGTCATCTTCAGGGAAAAATGAGAAGGGAAGAGGAAAAAAAAAATAACAAAACTCAAAAAAAAAAAGAATTGGAGATACAATATAAATTCAAACATGAAAGAAGGAATGAAAACAAGAAAAAAGGAATCATTTTAGAAGAAAATAGAGTCAATTGGTATAAATAGGAAACACAAAAGGGATCATAAGATAAAACACCAATTAGTAGATCAAAAGGATATGAAGCAAGTTTTAAGATAAGAGGGTGATAATGGAAGTATCTTTAAAGATATTAAAATAAAGAGATGATGAAAGTATACATTAGACACTGGAGACAGTTGAAAATTTAAGAGAGTAAAGGCATAATAAAATAAAAGGAAACATATTAAGATCTGATCACATTTTCTTAAGAAATTATTTGTTCCTTTCTTAGACTCTGACTTTTTTTTGTAAGATCAGGGTTTTTACTGTCTTTACTGTTTTCTTTCAATTCTCTTCCCTGTTCTGTTTATCAAGAGACTAAGCTGTAGTGCTAACAAGCTTTTGGTGTCAGATGATGCAAACTTTACCCTGTACTCTAACAGTACAGTACAGTTTCTTTTTGAGTTGCCTTACATTTTCTATGAGACATATCCATCTCATTTGTACTTGAATTTTTCAATTACAGTAATTAAATTTCTATGTAAATCATTCTAATTTTGTTTGAAAGCTGAACAGAAATGAGGAATGTAGATTTTAAGATTTTTTTTTAATAGGCACAAAAATATTTGACAAGTGAAAATAGAGGGGCTATAGCTGTGGCAAATGAAGGACAACATCAAACAAAATTGTGACAATCAACCTAGCTACATTGCTGCTTTTTCATTAGAGTTGTATCTTCTCTAATGTTATGAAAGTTCCCTTCCCTAACTATTATATCAATCATTCTTCATAGTATGAATATGTATTAACTTTGTTAATATATATATTAGTACACATTATATTCTGTAACTTTGATATTGTTCATGCTTAAGTGAAACAAACTAAAAAACAACCTGGCTCTGGAAATAAAGACTTTTCTTCTCGGAAGCTTAGAGCTGTCCATGAATGACAAAGGATACCACTGGACAACTGAAATAATGTCTGCATCCTAGGCCCTCTAACATGCCTGGGAAATTCTACCAGCACTACCTGGTGTCATACATAAGTCACTACACAAGACTGATTCAGGGACATCAGGATCAACAGACAAACTGCAAGAATGCTACAAAAATATACAGAATCACACAGAATCACAGAATTGTAGGGGTTGGAAGGGACCTCCAGAGATCATCAGGTCCAACCCCCCTGCCAAAGCAGCTCCCTAGCACATATTGCACTGATAGGTGTCCCGATGGGTCTTGAATATCTCCAGAGGAGACTCCACCACCTCCCTGGGCAGCCTGTCCCAGGGCTCTGTCACCCTCACACGGAAAAAGTTCTACTGCATGTTGGTGTGGAAATTCCTATGCTCCAACTTGCAGCCATTGCCCCTTGTCCTGTCTCCACAGACCACTGAAAAGGGGGTGGCTAATTCCCCCTACATTCCATGCTTAACATAATTACAGACATTAATTAGATCCCCTCTTAGTCTTCTCTTCTCAAGACTGAACAGCCCCAGCTTATTCAGCCTTTCCTCATAGGGGAGATGCTTCAGGCCCTTAATCATCTTCGTAGCCCTTCTTTGGGCTCTCTCAAGGAGATCCCTGTCCTTTTTATACCAGGGAGCCCAGAACTGGACACAATACTCCAGGTGGGGCCTGACCAGGGCAGAGTAGAAAGAGAGCATCACCTCCTTTGACCTGCTGGCCACACTCCTCCGGATGCACCCCAGGATCCCATTGGCTCTCTTAGCCACCAGGGCACACTGCTGGCTCATGGCCAACCTGTCATCAACCAGGACCCCCACGTCCTTCTCCACTGAGCTCTTCTCCAGCAGGTCATCCCCCAGCCTGTACTGATTATTATTCCTTCCCAGGTGCAAGACTCCACACTTGCTTTTATTGAACCTCATCTGGTTTCTCCCTGCCCAGCTCTCCAGCCTGTCCAGGTCTCTCTGGATGGCAGCGCAGTGTTCCTGCGTGTCAGCCACTCCTCCCAGCTTTGTATCATCAGTGTACTTGCTGAGGGTGGATGCTATTCCCTCATCAAGGTCGTCAATGAAGATATTAAACAGGACTGGATCCAACACCGAGCCCTGGGGAACACCACTAGTCACAGGTCTCCAGTCAGACTCTGCTCCATTGATCACCACCCTCTGGGCTCTGTCCGAGAGCCAGTTCTCAACCCACCTCACTGTCCACTCATCTATCCCATGCTCTCTCAGCTTTGCTATCAGGATGCCATGGGAGACAGTATCAAAAGCCTTGCTGAAGTCAAGGTAGATGACAACCACTGCTCTCCCTCCATCTACCCAACAAGTGATGACATGATAGAAGGCTATGAGATTGGTCAAGCATGATGAGATGGCATCCAGAACAAGCTGTTCCATTACTTTTCTGGGGACAGAGGTGAGGTTGACTGGCCTATAGTTACTAGGTTCCTCCTTCCTGCCCTTTTTAAAGACCGGGGTGACATTGGCTATCCTCCAGTCCTCAGACGCTTCTCCTGTTCTCCAAGACCTGTCGAAGATGATAGAGAGTGGCTCAGCAATCACTTCCGCCAGTTCCCTCAGCACATGTGGATGCATCCCATCCGTGCCCATGGATTTCTGTGCATTAATCCCTTTGAGCCACTCCTGGACCACCCCCATCTCAACCAGAGGGAAGCTCTTCATTTCCCAAACATTACTTCTTTCATCCAGTGTCTGTGGGTCCCGAGGGGCTTTTGAAGTGAAGACCGAAGCAAAGAAGGCATTCAGTATCTCCACCTTCTCAGCATCCCCTGTTACCAGGACACCCAACTCGTTCAGCAGGGCACCTACATTATCCCTGGTCATCCTCTTACTATTCACATAACCCTTTTTGTTATCCTTTATGTCCCTTGCCAGCTTCACTTCCAAGTGGGCTTTAGCCTTCCTAGTTGTGTCAATATACTTCATAGATTCACAGGAAAAGACCTTTGAGATGATCAGGTCCATCTGTTAACCTAGCACTGTGGCACTGCAGCACTACCAAGTTCACAACTAAAACATGTCCCTAAGCACCACATCTACATGTCTTTTAAATACCTCCAAGGATGGTGACTCAGCCACTTACCTGGGTAGCCTTCTGACGTGCTTGACAACCTTTTTGGTGAAGAAATGCTTCCTAGAACTCAATCTAAACCTCCCCTGGTGCAACTTGAGGCCCGTTCCTCTTGTCCTTCATGGATCTCAGGGCAATCATAAACCTTGGAACAAGAAATACCTTCTATTTTAGAGCTAAAACTCCTACCCCAGGAATAAGCAACCTCTTCCTTTTCTTTTTTACACCTGGGCACAAACGTCCCTGCTCAGAAATAAATGAGACCTTTTCTGATCCATTTACTCACTCACTGCTTTGCAATGTTTTACTGTAGTTAGAAATCAGTAACTACTCAGTGATAAGTCAAATCATATTGTACCTGAGCATTTGAAGGGTAGAAGAACTCTGTGTAAAACAACATTCACAATATGAATGGGAAATTTCATGCTCATGAATAAATATTTATTATTGTAATTCTATGCTTTGCCTCCCACCCTCTCTTCACCTGGGATAGCCAGTTGCAAATTTTCATGACAACAGCCCAGCACCAACTGCGGCATTCATGTACAGAAACACCAATTCTATACTTCATGAGAGAAATAGGGTCTAAAATTACTCTGGTTTTCACAACTACTGAGGCACAATCACAACTTTGTATGCTCACATTTTAGATGCAGAGAAATTAGTGAAATGATGTGTGTGGGAAAAAAAATCTGCTTCACTGCTTTTACAGTTAGACTTTTTTTTGTTTTCATTACTACAAGATTTCTCTTTAGTTTGCTTGCAGAAGGCAGATAAACACTATTGCCCACATTTCATTCATGGAGAATGAAAGCACAATGAGAGCAACCACCCAAGAGCAAACGAAATGTTTTGAGCATGTAAAGAAAAGTGATTGTGCAGTGCCAAGTCCCAGGCAATGCACCCTAAGACTTGAGTTAATTTGAACAATCACACAGATTAAAACCTCCAGCATAATTTATTTTAAATAAAAACCAGCATTATACAGAGCGGTTAACTGTCTAACCTGTAGTGGCTTAATCCCAGCTGGTAGCTAAACTGCTGACAGCTGTTCACTCACCCCTCACATTGCAAGGGGATCAGGAGCAAAATGAAAAAAAAATCATGGTTGACATAAAGACTGTTTAAGAGCATAACAAAGGAAGAGAATAATAATGATGATAATGATACTGACAATAATCATCACCACCACTGTAAGAACAATAATGCAAGTGATGCATACGTGCAATTGCTCACCACATGCAGAAAGAAAATAAAATAGTCTGATGCCCAGCATGTTCCTGATACATGAAACTAGCTAGTCAGCTAGCTTCCTCAGTTATACATAGACCAACCAGGAGGGGGAGGGGGGATGGGAAAGGGAATGGAATGGAATGGAATGGAATGGAATGGTAGGGAAGAAAGATGTGATTTCTTTAACTTTATCCTGCCCCATCCCACATTCTTGTCTCCTCCATGATTAGCACAGAGCTTTTCATGCTGGGAAGTGTCATTGCTTCTGCAGCTGACGGGCTCTTCACACAAGAGAGAGGAAATTGATCTATCTTCAAAGGATTATCATTTCTGTGTTGTATGTCTCTCAGATGAGATATGAAGAGTTGTGCAACTACATTCTGAAAAATTCCCCTTTTGTTAGTTTATCTCACACCCAGAAGCAAATTCTGTATATCCCAGATAATCATCTTAACGAGGCCCTACCATGTGTCTCCTATACTAATACAGGAGAAGAGAGCATCGGTGATAGAATGTGAAATGTTTACCTCTGCAAGCATACATTACATCTCACAAAGGAATTGGGGCAGAGGGGCAGGGAAGAAAAGACATTGCTGTGAAATGATTTGGACTGAAGCAGCTCTACAAATAAAGCAAATGGTGAACTTTAGAATTCATATCTTTTCAAGGTATCACTGAAAATCCCTGCATAAATAGCTCTGATATTCAAGTTCCTATTGAAAATAGTAGTTGAGCAAATTCTAAACAAATATGAGGCTGCAAAGCAGGAACTCACTATCAGCTTCTATTTTTTTTTCCCCCAAAAATGCAGGCAGCCTGATTTACACTTAGCAGCTGCAAAATCCTAAAGACTACAGAAATTGCAAAATGCTGCCTTGTTCTTAAATACAATGCTTATTAATGCTGTAAAAAGAAAATATCCTGCACTGCAAGGATTCCATGTTGTAGCTTATGCTACCTGTTAAAGACAACCATGAAAGATCTGAATTGGAAAATAAATAAATGAATAAATGCAAGGGCTTGGAGTCAATCCCCAAAATGTAAATGAGGAATTTTCTGTCTCCTTAGAGTTTTCAATAAAATAGAATAACAAAAACTAATGCCCTGACGGACATTCACCGTGGGGATCTCACTTTACGAGAATTGAAGTAGGAACATACTTTTGAATTTATGGGATCATTCCCCTTATCTTCTTTACATGCTTCATTTTTACTCTTTCTTGTTCATGTAACACTCTGTTCCCTGGGACAGCGTTGTTAGCCCCTGCCAAAAGTGCCACAGTGGGGCTATATCACTGTTGTTCATCATTACATTAGCACAAGATGTGTTTAACTTTCTCTTCTTGATATTGACTTCGATCTTTTTCAAGGCAGAGCCACAAGCAGATTAAAAGAATCCCTAGGATAACTGATATTGCACTGTCTCCTTGTAGTCTCATCAATTAATCAAATTAGGAGATTAAAACATTGATAAAGGAGTAAAGGAGACAAAAAGCCCAAAACAATAGCAATCATCACCTTGATTGAAAATATTACATATTTTGCAATATGAAAATATTTTGAAGGAACTATGAACAATGCTTTTATATTTAAAGAGAATATTAATAACTGAAATGGTGGATACGTTGAAGATTGAAGCTAAATTAAGAGGGCAAGAATTGAAGAAGTAAATCTATTGAAAAAAAGCAGAAACTCAAAAATCCATGGGGGGGGGTGTGTATTTTTCCTTTTCAATTGAAACATTCCAAAGTTCTTATGAAAGAGTTTTCTCTTTCATTTCCAGAAAGTTCTGAGCTATCTATGACATTCAGGTTCCAAAATAGAAGTGCTTCTTGAAATATTTCTGCTTCATTCTAAAAAAAAGTTTATAAAACTAATATTCTATTATGATTTTCAGCACCATGCAGGCTTGATTTCTACCTTCCATCTTTGCAAATAGCCAGCAACTTGAGGTCAGTGATGTCCTAGGAAAGTACCTGGACTGAAAGTCTGAATGTTTCAAGATTCCTGAGTCAAAACAGGTGATTTTTACTTCCTGGTGGAGCAAGAACTCACTACAGAGATGACATTTTCATTTGCTTGGGGAACTGAGGACAATTTTTTTCTATTTGACTTCCTCATTGATTGTGAAAACAGATTAAGGATAGCTGCATGTGAAAAGGAGAAAACATCACCACAGAATAAAGGTCAAAAAAGAGTCATTGAAAAGTTCATGATCATACATAAGACGTGAGAAGTGATACATGCACACAAGTCTCCTGACTTGTACAGAAAAGAGATCATTCTTTCTGAAGAGATAAGACATCCTGAAAAAGGATCAGTCTCTGAAGGGACAATGAATTTCATCCAGTTGCTGTCTGGAATAACACAAGCTTTAAAAGCTAAGGGAGGGAGTGATAGAACATTTATAACAAGAAGCAACACCAATAACATTTGTCTGACCTTCCATTTTACAGAGGGAAACTGTCAGAAACTTTATAAGAATAGGCACAAATTTTAGGAAATTGTGTGTTACAGATATAATGTTTCCCACAAAAATGTACATAGACATTTACTACCTTTGGCAAAAAATGGTTTGGAAGAAAACATAGGCCAGACAGACAGACCTTAGCACAGTTTCAAAAGCAGAAGACTGAAAAAGCATTTGGGGTTGCTTTGATTGCAAAAGTAGTAAGTTCACCCCTGTAACTCTCCATCTCAATTAGGCATCTCTCAAAAAGCTCTGTTAGGATCTTTCTTCCTCCCCACAAGTATGGCTAATAACTGGGGGCCTGAAGATCTTCAGTGAGGCATGCAGACGTGAGGTAAAGCAACCAATCTCAATTCTCTGGCGTCAGATTCTCAAACTATATTTCGTTTGTGCAGCAGAGATGTCACAATTGTAATGTGAGCCAAGCATTTGTGATCTCTGCCTTCATAGCTGCCAGTAGCATAAAGAATTAGGCTTACATTTTGCTGCATAAAACAAGCAGTTTCAATATATCTACAACTTCATGGTTTTGGGACACTAATTAGTTACTATCTTCATTTTCTAGCTACATGTCTGTGGACAAGATTAAGAAAACAATGTTATTGTAAGATTCTAAAGTGTTGTTGCTAACCCATTCTCCCTCCTTTATGCTGTCATTTGAGTCACTACTGCTAAAAAATGAGATGTGCTTGAAGGTCCTCCAGGACGAAAGGCTGTAAAATGGAAACGATCACACTACTATTCTAATTATTATGATAGCGAGTCTTGGAAAGCAAACATTTTAACATAAAATAATTTCAATCTGCAGACTTGTTAAGCATGAAATGGAAATTAAACAAAGTACTCTGAAGAGATGTAAAATTGTGTTGATAAAGCAAATTATTTCAGTGACCTTTCTTGTATTTCAGAAAGTGCAATTATTTCCTAACTCAAGATATATGGAAAGGTATTTGAGAATCAGGTGCCTTCATTCTACTAACAAACAGCTAAAGAAGAAAGAGCAAAAGCAAATAATTGGGTCAACATTTGTTTCATTTTTATTTTAAAAACTCTGAAAAATTAAATGAAGCCCAGATTCATAGTATAAACAACCCAGAGAATATAATTTGCTGAGACAAATCATCATAATTCCTCTGAAGTCAACATATGTACACCAATTGAGAACCTGTTATACTGTATGCAGTCAAGTGCAGTTGAGTGAGGATTTAACTTGACATTGCAGTGATGTGAAGAATTAATAAAAAACAAGTTGGAAGACATGTTAATTTCCATTCATATATATCCCTGAGAAGATGTGTGCAACCTTTGATAATAATTTGCTTAAGCAACATAGATAATTGCATCTTTAATATGATTTTTCTTTTAGCCCATGAAATCTATCAGCATTACCATGACCAGGCCATGAAATTTGCAACCTTTTTTTTTTTTTCTGATTTAGATAGGTCCTAAGGGAATATAATTTTAACTTGTCTGAATACCCTTTGAAGACAACTTCTCAATCATATGCTTCATGTATTTAATTTTAAATGTTCCTCTTTATAATTGCACCACACCCTTGTTATTCCATTAAAAGCTGCAACTACGGAGCTAAAGCTGGAGAATTTTGCATGCAAAGAGAAATATAGCAATACCCAGAGAAAAAAAATTACAACAATCTGCTAGAAAATACTATTCTATCCTGATTTAAGACTCATTGTAAAATAGTTGCACTCTTTTGAAGGTATTTACTTCAATATCTTTGATGTCAGATTCCTTGTATTATAATATCACAGATCTTTGAAATATAATGGTTGGACCACTCTGTGGTGGAATCTGCTAGAAAAATAACTGCATACAAATTCAACAATCATCTTCTGATTCTATGCTTGAAACTTGCAGAAATCCTTGTTAGACTAGAACACACCTGAAGCAAAATTCTGTCCGTACTGAATCCAGTGGTGCCACATATGACCCCGCCTTACCTCTGGCCATACCAGTAACATGGGATAAACAGACTTAAGAACCTGTGTGTTTAGCATAGCTACTACAGAGGTAACTGCTAACAGTTTAGAGACAAGAAGTTTTGGAGATGTTTCTTGTGTGCTTTGTTTCTTTTTAGCTAGTTAGTTAATAATTAGTGTGAGCTCTGGAAATTAAGCCATTCTTCTCAGAGTGACTATCACCTCCTAAGACAATTTGGAGGAAAAGAGTCTCACATTAGTTATTCCTTTGTAAATCCACTTTTAAAGGCTTTTTTTTTTTTCTGTCACATTGTCCTGGTTTTGGTCAGGATAGAGTTAAATTCATTTGTAGCAGCAGATGGAATGCCGTGTTTGAGAGTAAAAATGGGAGTAGTGCTGATAACACCCTGATGTTTCTAGTTGCTGTCAGACAGTCAAGGACTTTCTCAGCTCTTCATGAGAAAGGAGGGGCGAAGCCAGGACAGGTGACCCAACTGCCCAAAGAGAGTATTCCACGCCAGTTACGTCCTGCCCAGGATATCGGGGGCTGATGGGAGGAAGGCCTAGGGTGGCTCCAGGACGCGCGGTTCTTGGGGGACGGTCGGGTTCTGGGACGGCTCTGGGTGGCACGGCCTGAGTTGTGCCCCTGCAGCCTGTGGAGAAACCCATGGTGGAGTGGGTGTCCCTCTGTAGCCCATGAAAAGGCCCCACACTGGAGTGGGTGGAGACATACAGAAGACGCTGTGACCTGTGTTGGAGCAAGCCCCTGTCAGCACTTGCAGCCTGTGGAGAGAGATAAAACACAGTTAAGCACAAGAGACATCCACTCTGGAGTATGTTTGCTGGTCTTGTAACCACATGGAGGCCAAGGCTGGAGCACTCTGGGCTTGAGAAACTGAGCGACATTCTATGATTTATGACTGTATCCCATAGAAGTTACCCACGCTGGGACAGTTGGTGAGGAGATGAAACCCCATGGGAGAGGACTTACGATGGAGAAGTTCATGGAAGACTTCCATGAACTTCCATGTTCCCATGGGTGGGACAGACAGGAATGCCTTCCCCTACACCCCAACTAAGAAGGACAACATCTCATGAGCAACTGGCCAAAACCCCCATTCCCTGCCCCTTCCTGTGCCACAATGCAGCGGGAGGAAGGGAACGAAATCATGACTAAAGTGAAGTCTGCTAAGAAGGGAGGCGTGGAGGGAGCTGCTTTAAGATCTGGGTTTACATTTCATTACACTACTCTGGTTTCACTCTGTGTGTAGTGTAGTGTAGTGTTAGAGATGAGAGAGTTTTCTTTCTTCCAGGGTCAAACCCTCACATTCAGTTTTTTAAAAAATTGCTTCAGGTGTGTTTGTTTTAGATGAGGGCATTAGTTTTATTACCATGTGATGTACTATAATGGGGTTTTATTGTCACATATTATTTTAACATTTTGCTTTTGTCCAGCAACATAAAAATAGGTGGCACAAGACCTTAATCCTCATCACATATGATATATGGTACTAGCACCTGTAGATAATTCAGTTTTAAACTAAGATTCACTGTTAACAGCTACAGGAAAAAGGATTAACAATTCATGATCTCCAGGTAAGCCTATTCATTTTGTCCAGCAAATAGAAGGATTAAGGATGCATGAATCAGCTTTTCTGACTTCCCTGAGCTGAAAACAAAAGGAAAGACTTTCTGAAAAAAGCATATAAACAAGCAGGGAATAAATTGATTTGGTGAAGCTGATATGCAGTCTCAGCATTTTCCATTAGTCTGTTGTACTGTTTCAAAAATAATGCCTTCTTTATCTCTAGTTCTTTTGGTCAATACCTCTCTTGAAAAGTATCATGTACTCTAGTGTGGAGATGATGAACACTAGAGAGAAAGTGAAGAAGGTATGGATAAGCCCTCAAATGTTGGTTTGAAATTGATACATTTACTACAAATTTATTTAATTTGCTTGGGATTGAGACTTTGAGAAAAAAAATCAACTCATGAGATATGTCTAGTGCAATAAAACTAACAAGATCTTAGATATCTCCAGCATTAAGAGAAGAAATTAAGATGATGACAAGTTAACATTAAAAAGATGTTCCATGTGTCCTGTTTTTAACATCAGTAAAATAATCATAATCTTCCATCTCAGACATACTAACCTTTAGCATAATATAGTTGTCTGTAGCTCAGAACATGGGATTCAAATGTCAGCAGAAGTAAGAATTATCTGTGTAGTGTAACATACAGTTTTCACATCCAGGTAAAAAAGTAGCAGCAGTTAGGGAAGAAAATATCATACAGTCAGTGACCTGTTGCCTGGCCCATTCTGAAGCAGAAATATCCAAATGAAAGAGGTTTAGTCTGCAGAGGAGAAGGTGAAAGTTCAAGGGACAGTGACTGACCAGATGTAAGCTTTAAGGACAAGGAAAAATGCAAAACTAAAACCGTCCTCCTTTCTCTATGACCATTACATTTCAGAAAACCAGAAGAAAGGTAATCCTGTGGTGATTTCTCCTAAAGAAAGAACCAGAAATATGAAAAGTCTTCGTTCCTATTTTCCCTGAGGTTTTATCTTTGCCATATACCTTCCATACACTATAGTGGCAGAAGCCTGTTCTCTGCACTTCCTTTTCTCACTGCTTCTCACTTCTTGGATTTGGTTAATTTCCTTCTAGCCCAAATGAATAAAAGTTTTTAAATAAAGGACTAAAAACCTGCAAATATAATTAGCTAACTCAAACTGCTTCAGGTGAGATGTGTATCTCCTGTGTAGAGTTTGTCTAAGCTTTGGAAGGATAGAGATAACCAGCAGAATATATTTAATGTCACCAGCAGAATATATTTAATGTCTATTTCTCGTAAATTGTTTTCAAGTATTTACTAATGTAGCCTGGCAGCTCCTGCATTAAAATTATACAAAGCTATAGATACATGTATCAGTGTACAAAATTGTTCACTATTTAAGGTAAATTTTATTCAGTTTATTATACATATACATATGCATACATAACATTTATCACTTAATAGTAGTTGTTAAGATCTGTATAGGAAAGCAAACTAGGAAGAGAATGAACTAACTGCTAGACCTCTGATGGAAAAAATAACTATTCTTAGCCTTGTGTAGTACATAAGGTCAGACAGACCATCTTAAATAAACGGCTTATAGGCTGCTTTGCCAGAGTATCAATGACTCTTCTCTATCGCTACCTGATTCCATAAAAAATTGAAATCACAACTAAAAAATGTTTATCATTCTCTTGGACACAGGTATCAGAAAGGAGAAGGCCTCTAATGTCTTAGTGTGTAGAATACATCTCAAAGAAATTACAACCTAGGCTCGTAATTTTAAATTTTTTTCCCCCTCATAAAATACTGTGCAGTTGTGGTTCAGCCCCAGCTGAAGCTGAGCACCACAAGGACACTCACTCAGCTCTTTCCCCCTCAGTGTGATGGGGAGGACAATGGAAAGACAAAGGCAAAACTTGTGAGTTGGAATAAGGACAGTTTTTTGGAAAAGCACAGGGAGAGGAAAATAACAACAGGACTTATAATAGCCCCCCTGCTCCCCTTTATACAATGAGCGTGAGGTCATGGTACGGAATACCCCTTTGGCTAGTTTGGGTCACCTGTCCTGGCTGTGTCCCCTCCCAGCTTCTGGTGAAAATTAACTCTGCCCTAGCTGAAAATCAGGATACACATAAATCAGGTAGTTTGTCACTTTTAAATCAGTTCATTTTCAGACTGTACCTCTACTCTTGAAGTGCAAAACAAAATTGGCAGAAAGATCAGATCCTAAATATAAACACATTCCTGAATGCATAAGCCCTTGAAATGAGAGAGCACTCTAGACTCCAGTTATATGTACTTTCACTGTTTGAAATGTTGTCTTAATACAGACAGTCTTAGGCATTTCTCTTTACATGATCAAATCACTCATTTTAACCAAGCTGTTTTTAAAATATGGTTACTGTTTCTATTCAAGAGTCTATTATGTCTATATCTTTAGATTGTGTCATTGTAATTGCATCCTACGTTTTTTCCCTTTTGTGAACCAGTTCTCAGACTCCTGAGTAGTTGATGCTGAAGTGTTTAACCTCTTAGCTACTTAGAGAGTCAGAAATACCATCCACAAAGTATTAATAAGTGAGATAATTTTAACAGGAAAATCAGGAATGGGTTATTTTTGGTGGGATTTTTCATATCAACAGGACAAATTGAACAATTATTCACTAAATCTTCCTATCTATTTGTGGTAGTTTAGCCCCAGCCAGTAATCAAGCACCATACACCCTCTCTATCACGTACCCCCTCCAGCAGAATGGGGAAGAGAATCAGAAGAGTTAATTGCTACAGGATCAGAGACAACATTATTAGATTTTAAGGTACTTTACTCTTGGATAAATCTGGGAGTAGGAAGGGTCAAAATGAGGCAAAAAAGTAGAAGCCAAGTTGTGGGTAGGGGAAGATAATGTGGGTGAATGGATGATGCTACTACTAGAGGGTGGGGGGTGTATGTGCAAACATTTTAGGAAATAATTTCCTGTCTCACCCCAAGGTAGATTTGTCAAAGGCAAAACTGTATTGAACTGTTGCCTAAGAAAAATGAGGCGATCACAGGTGTCCCCAAATCAGTGGGCTGCCAATATAAAAATAAAACAGAGAGGGGTAGTAAATGAAGAGCATGAGGTGGTTGCAGCTGGTGACCCCCACCCTGTCCCAGTACCCACATGGTACTTAGGCACAGAAGGGTCATGAGGTGGTGCAGCAAAAGCTGAAAAAATTGGGATTTAAAGTCCCTATGATGGGGGTTATATAAGGGAACATAAGAAATCACATTTAAAATACTGAACACATAAATAAGAGTAAATTCAATTACTAAATCTGGAGACTGGCAATAAGCAACACGCAATTCGATACGAATTTTAGGTGAAGCCATTTATTGGGTGAAATCACACAGATTATAGACATTTGTTACGGCAAACATGGCAAGCTAAAAAACCTGCTAATTGTATGCATACATTGTTTACACCCCACTGACTGGTTAGTGATTATAACGAGTTTTGATAAACATATCTTATAATTAAATATTGTTAGTTTACCTTTGATGCCTAAAAGCATCCACACAACTGCTGTTTTGACCATCTTATTATGATTGGTTCTTAACATGTTCTGTTACTCCCAAGTACCTTCCCATAACTACTTCTTGGTTTAGGGTAGTCTGTACCCCTGTCATCAAGGCCGCTGTGTTTTGAGAATGTGATTATTAAGATCCTCTCAGCATGAGTAACTTTTTCTGTCTCATGGGAACACGAGGATATTGACAGGGGCTATGTCTTGGGTAAAGAGAGCTGGGCCACCAGCAGGCCTGTTGTCTTTCCAGACAACTAACTACTGCGAGATGCTTGGGGGGAAAGCAGATTTACAAAGTAAATGAGAGCAAGCTTGTGGCTCGTGACCCAAGCATCCCAAGCAATGTAGCACCTGTAACTTAGAAGGAGGAAGCATCCCAAGGAAAGTGATGTCTGGAGGATAATCCTGCACAGCTGGAAGGATCACAACTATGCATGTGCCAGGGCAGAAGGTGAAAGCACCAACGTGATGAAGAGTGAGCCTTCATCCTGAGACCCCCGACGATCACCACCAGGAGACAGTGCACAGGCACAGTTGGGAGGAGTTTGTGGAGATGACTTCATGGGACTAATTTTAATACAAAGCAGGGACAGGTTATGCATATGTATAGGTGTATTGTGAAATGCCATTAATATGTATATTGTTGTTATATTTGACTGTATATAACTAAGGTGAATTGCCACTTTCTGCATGCAGATTTGTGGTGGAGCAATCTGCCATGCATATACACATAATAAACATACGTACTGTACAACCTTCTGAGTTGTAGAGTCTGTTTCTGCAAGTCACCTATCTCCATAATTTCTGTAGAAATCTGTGTGTGTGGATGGTGGGAACCCCTTGAAACCTTGGGTTTGAAACTAGATGATCTTTAAAGGTCCCTTCCAACCCAAACTGTTCTTTGATTCTGTGAGTAAAAATGAGAGAACTTGTGCATCGAGATAAAGATAGTTTAATAGGACACACACACACACAAAAAAGATAATATTATGTGTTAATATGTATACACAAAAAAAGTGATGAACAGCACTTTCCACCTAAAGTTAACGCTATGTGAGACCCTGGGCTGCTGTGCAAGTTGCCCCCAAACAGTCCAGGATCTCAGCCCACACACACAAGGAAAGCAAACAAAGGAATCTTTCACCACTTCCCATCAACAGGCTATCACTGCAAAGTCAATGCAAGACCCCCAGATGCCACACCAGGCCCTCAGCTGCCACTCAACTCCTCAGCCCACCCACAGTTATAAATAAAATATGATGTGGCAAGGTGCGGACAGTAGTGATGTGCTAGCATCACACATTTACAAACATGTTGGGTAACATTTTATCATGTTGTATCTTCCAGCTGTATATCAAAATACTTTTCCCTGTGGAAATAACATCTAACACCTAAGGTTTTTTTCCAATTGCTGCTATGTCATGTTCTCTCCTGAGTATTTGGGAATATCTGATGCCCATGGATGATCATAAGTTGCAAAATGTTAGCTTCTAACAATAACAAAATGTAATAAGTTGGAATCTGATGAACCTTTATAGCCAGAGATCTGAAAAATTTGGACCAAGGAAGTGCTCCAATGTATAATAACGGATGAGAAAGAAGTGGAAGATAACATTTAAAAGTTCACTAAATGAGTTAATTTTTAATAAAAAAACTTTTCTCCTTTCTTTCCTTTTCTGTTTTTTAGATAGTTGCTTTTAAATGGAAATTCACTTGAAATAGCTTTTGCTTTTTAAGGAAGAGAGGTACAGAGAAAATCCACTTTCTAGGAGGACTTTTGTTTTGTACCACCAGGTTCTCATCCTTTCGGATTCCCAGCAAGAAAGGCACTCTCAAGGAAGATTTTATTAATCTCCATTAAAAACTAGTAGCACATTATAAGATTTTTCACCTGTTGTGATGTTGGGAACCCTGAGATGATAAAACATTGGATGGATGTCTGGTAAGGATGTAGTGTGCTACAAAAATTTGCTATCCATATTGAGGATTGCTGGCATCACGATTTCAGATTTTTCCTAGAATTTTATTAGAAGTAAGCAAATTTATTCATCTTTGCTACTATTGAGAAAAAGGATGTTTATATGAAGACACTTTGTAGACATCACCATAAGTGCAATCAACTTAATTCCAGGCTGGTCTTTCACATCTGAAATTTTATAGCAGTGATGTCTTGCCATCAGGTAATGTGTACACAACCAGCTACATCTATTCTAAATTAAATATCAACTAAAGAAGACCTTGAATTCAAATAAAACACTTCACTAGATGTCATTTGATGGATTTCCAAATGTAATAAAAAAATACTCCATATCAAACCTTGTCTTGCAGTTCAGACTCTGTTTGTTGGTAATGACTATTACAAGCCTTTCTTTTAGCTCTGTAATACTAGCTCTATCTCGTATTTTCTTTAGGCAGTGGTGCCTTTTAATTTAAAATACATATTTCGCTTGATGCATCAAGGAAAAGTGCGGACCATATATATACCTGCATTGCCTAATTCTAGATGAACTGTAATGGAGAAATGTATATTAGAGTAAAAGGTCTATAAATCAAGAGCTATTTCATTTTTTGTGGTCATGTAAAAGGCAGAGCAGTTTGAATCCATAATTCAGCTGTCATAATCTCTTAGAGATATCATTGACCTTCCTCGGAAACTTCTGTCACAAAGAGAAGAATAGTTCTGAAGGAATCACATTAAATCATACTGCATTACTGACAGCCAGTTACTAGAAGATAATTTAGCCCACTTTAACAAGTACTTAACAATGAATTGTACTTTTCTATATTCTTATTCTTCACATTTTAATGTAGCAAACCTGGCATCTCTATGCAATATATGTGTATTAAAATCAATGCAAAAATGCATGCCACACCATGTTTCACTGAGTATAATCTCCCAAGAGAACTATTAAGATTCTCTTATGGAACTTCAGATACATCGTTTCAATCAATACTGAACTGAAGGAACTAATGTTTCCAAGGAACATTAGAATAACTTAGATCTTTATTTTTTACTGGCATACTTTCAGAAGTATTTAGAAATACATATTTCCTTTAAAAATAATTATTGTTAATAAATGGTGAAAAATAACTTACACAGCTTCCACTCTGCAATGAATTATTTTTATAAAGTGGTGAATTTTAACATTGGAATTGGAATAGGTTCTAAATAACAATAGATATTAACAGAGGTAGGAACAGAATACCAGAAGTTTTGCCACTAAAAATGCTGGTTACCCCAATTTAGACATTTAGAACAGATTAAATTATTTCAAAAGGATACCTGCCTATCTAAATATTCTCTCATTAATCATACCTGACAAAGGATGGAGGAACACAGCAAAACCACAAAAATCAGAATGTATACCTCCTCCTTTCTTCATTCACAAAATGTTATGCTGAGACCTGCAAGAGCATAAACAATAGTCCATATACAGAGATTTACCTCTAGCATATGAAATTTTATTTTATGGCTACAACTAGAATCATAGTTGCCAGATTTTTTCATACTAGGGGATATTGTTCTTACACTTTTTATAGTTGTAGAGATTAATCTGCTTTGTAGAACTACTTTCCACTGCTCTTCACAAAACCCTTACTGGTTTTCTCCATTAGCTGATAAATTTCAATTTCTGTTTTGTAAATTATGATGAAAAAAGGGATTCAGTTAATGTATTTATCATCACTCACCATTTTTCATCATCTATTGCAGATACTGAATCTCCCACATAGTTTTATTTAACAACTCAGAATAGAAGAAACTCAAAATATGTAGGGGCTTTCTGATACATTTATTTATTTAGATTTCTATGAAAAAATGTACTTTATTTTGAATATCATTTAGATTCTGTGAATAAGCAGAAATTCATATAATATTAGGCCAATTTCTTTATTTTTTTTTTTAGTGGGGAGTCATGTAACTAAAATATCCCCTTATGACAAGGATATCAATAAAACGTCATTTGATCAAAGCAGGAAATGGTGTAAAAACACAAATACTGCACACACTACAGGAGAAAAATAGTTTTATTTTAACAAAGGTGTATGACTGAGCTGTGACAAGTTCTTCTGGGCTTGAGGACATAGCTTTTTATGCATTTAAACCTGAGAGATGTAGATAATATGGATTCCGGTTAAACCTCTTAACTTCTAATTATTCAGGTTTCCCTGAATATTTTTGGGAAAGCTGGACTGCCAATGTTAGCACTTTCTGAAATAATCATTTGCTGGTTGAAGCTGGGTTCACCAAATGATACAAGGTTCAAGGAAAGGTCAAGGATGACTGATTTTTGTCCTGCTGATTAAACAGCTTTAAAGAAAAGTGGGGACCACTGAACCAATACGATTACTGAAGCTGCAGGAGCAAAATAGAAGACCATTAAGAGTAAGGTGTGGAAAATGTGGAGTGAAAAAGTAAATGCCACTTGTGGCAGCTAAAGGAGATTTTCTTTCAAACAAGGCTTTTTAATTGATTTTTAAAATCCTTTGAAAAGCTTCTCTGTTGTTAACACTTTTTTTTTCCAAAGTTCAAGAAAAAGGTGAGTTACATTTTGTCTTTGGTATTATTCACTGTACAGCATCATTAAATAAGCATCATCCACCGCAGTGGTTTTGTAGTGTACTTGATGCTCTGAGAACAAATAAATAGAGGAGAAAAGGACACTTCAAAATGAGAACATTTTAAAGTCCTTTTTCATTTGAAAAAAATAGTATCAAAGGAACTTCTACAAAGGAAAATTTAAAGTGATTTAGGAAAAAATAGTTTGAAGAATAATTTTTCACTTTTACCTAGCACTTTCCACATGTACATAGTTCTGTACATATGATGTAATTTATTGTGCAGCAACCTCAAGTAGATATTAAATCTTTATAAGAAAATCTCTTTAATCTTTATCAATGATCTGAGTAAGGGCACTGAGTGCACCTTCCATAAGTTTGCAGATTACAGCAAGTTATGTGGGAGTGCTGCTCTGCTTGAGGGTAGGAAGGCTCTACAGAGGGACCTAGACAAGTTAGATCGATGCACAGAGGCCAACTGTATGAGGTTCACTAAGGCCAAGTGCCACTTCCTGCACTTGGGTCACAACAGCCTCATACAACATTAAAAGACCTGGGGAAGAGTGGCTGAAAAGATGCCTGGCAGAAAAGGACCTGGGGGTATTGATCAATATCAAGCTGAGTATGAGCTAGCAGTGTGCACAGGTGGCCAAGAAAGCCCACAGTTAACTAGCTTGTATCAGGAATATTGTGGCCAGCAGGCATAGGGAAGTGATCATGCCTCTGTATTTGTCACTGGAGAGGCTGCATCTTGAGGCCTGCATTCAGTTTTGGGGCTGTCACTACAAGAAAAATATTCAGGTATCGGAGCATGTTCAAAGGAAAGCAGCAAAGATAGTGAAGGGTCTAGAGCACAAGTCTGATGAGAAGCTTCTGAGGGAAATGGGGTCTTTTAATCTGAAGAATAGGAGGCTGAGGGGAGACCTAATCACACTTTACAGCTACCTGAAAGGACGCTTTAGTGTGGTAGGTATCAGCCTCTCTTCCCAAGTGATAGGATGAGAGGAAATGGCCTCAAGTTGTGCCAGAGAAGGTTTAGGTTGGATATTAGGGAAAATTGCTTCACCAGAAGGGTTGTCAGTCACTGGAACAGGCTGGCCAGGGAAATGATTCAGTCACCGTTCCTGTAGGTATTTAGAAGATGTGTAGATGTGGCACTTAGAGACTTGGCTGAACTTGTCAGTGTTAGGTTCAAGGTTAGACTTGATGACCTTAAAGATTGTTTCCAAGCTAAATGATTCTTTGATTCTAATCACTATAATCACAGAGAAACCCCAAAATACTAGAGGATTCCTGCCAACATCTCTTCAGGATGTTCACTTCTGTGATTTTTCTAGTGGCAAGTGAATTGCATGAGAACAGCATATTTTCAAGAAGACTAAAACTAATTTGTGTTATTAAAGCTGCATTATTATACTTAAAAATGTTGCTCACTTGAATCTGTAGTGTGAGAACTGCAAAGAAAAAAACCCTTCTTTTTATTTCATTTCTGTTTTATCTAACCACAATGACCAGAAGAGTTCGTTTTAGGCTGTGACAAGCTTTGATTGTCAAAGTTGTTTGGCTTACATCAAATTACCTTTGGCACAGTTCAAATCCCTTAATACCTGTTTATGGCTAATTTGAACAAATAAACATCTAAATAATTTTTTTAAAAAAGTAGACTCAATTTTTTCTGGCTTGCACTTTTGTTAATAGTGGTTTCCTAATGGACTCTAGACGAGTTTTTGACTTGAGAGTCTGTATTTTCTGATGATGTCAAAAGGTCAATTAAAAATCCATCTGCTTTAGCAGAAAAGTAATAATTTTTCAAAAGTGCAACATAGTAGCAAGCATTCTGTCTGGCACCTAGAGGATGGCAAATCCTGTGTCCTAACATGGAGTTCATTAGTATTTATAGAGTGTAAGTCACGGGAAAGAACAAACTCACCAAACACAAGAACCAGAAACTGATATTCCTCTTGCCTTATCTGTGTAATATAATCCTAATAATGCCTAAAACAGACCTGAGTAAAACTGGTTATTACTATCTTCAATACATCCAAACTGCAATTTTAAAGCTTGTCATCATCCAAAAAAATATGAAAAAAGAAAGCTGATGATGATTTATATTATTTCTTTTCACCATTTTATACCAGAAAACTTTTGAAAACTGAAAGACATCAAGAAAAACATAAAATTATACTTTCATAGTGCTGTCAGTGTTTTTCATTCAAACGTAGTGTGAATGTTCCCTTTCCTTGTTATGTCCTCCAGATCCTAGGACTAGAAGCATACATCAAAGCTTAAATGGCCAAATCAGTGCCAATTTGCTCCAATTTTTGGGCATGTAATTTTCTAATCTAAAATACAAGACAAAACTACTCTCATTTACCTGCAATATATATATTTATTTCACTGGAGTGCAGTGGGATTTATTGCTTTTCTGTTTCAAATGTGATAAACAACTTTTTTTGAAATACAATGTAGTTTGCTAGCTAGATGGGAAAAAAGCTCTAGTTTTGTGGCAATATTTTGGAACACACTCTTTCTTTCAGAGTGCATGGGATTACAAGCCATCCAGGGAGATACATTTCATCAAAGTACAATAATTAGAAAGGCCCATCTAAGATTCACTGACGATGATGTACATAGTATGAAAGATTTTACAAGATCAGACATCTCAAAAAAAAAAGCAGATGAAAAAAGACACAACATATCTTCATTTTCCTTTGACCCCATTTCAAATACTTCTGTTCCCAAAACAATCTTTGTTACAGGTTAGATAGTCAAAAGGGCACAAGAAAGATCTTTCTGGGGACTTAAGGTTATTATAATCCCCCTGCACTGATTTTTTTTTAATCATTGCTAACCAGTTTAACTTTGTTTCTGTTCATTATAATGCAAACTATGTCTCTTTCTGCTTTATACTCTTTTATCTTACTTTGCTGAAGGAGACAAGAGATGGTGACAGCCTTGAAAACCTACCTCTCTGTTTCTTCAGAAAGCATCTCCATACCTCCTTTCATGGGGTCAGACATAAGTCAGCTTCTTTCCCGAGCTGGTGCACATGGCTGTTATGTTCTCTGCAGTTTGAAAATATATTTCTACAGAAGTGCTCCAAAATAAGTACTCATAACTTATTATGCTAAGTGTCAATTCCTGAAAATGGTTCATTTATCTTTTGATTCTGTATTACCAGGAGGTGGATTAACATCTTGGAGACTTAACCTTTATTTATTAGCTTTTCTATTTATTTTTCCTGTTTGAGGTCGTTGGGTTTACTCATTGGGATTATCCTTCACTCTTTCAGAGTTCCCATCACCATACATATGTTATCAAAATTAAGCGACTTAAAGAGCTGAATACACCAAACCATTTCCAGAGGAAACTCTGAACTGCAACTTTTCTGTATTAACTATAGAGTTAATTTGTCACTCATTTTTTTTACTAGAATTTTCATTAAAGCCTCCAAGGATTTTTCTTAGAGGACTGAGATGGGATTGTATCTTTAAATACTCTGGAAAAATTAAATAATTGAAAAGTAGTTTTTCTGCCAGAGATACTATCTTTAAATACAAATCTGTCACTGTAGAATTTGGTAAGAATTTTACCTCACAGAAGCGAGTGGAATTTAGTGCCATAATCAAGAAAGAGCTTTGTAAATACAATAAAATAACATTTTTTTTACTTCCCAGGGAAACTATACGCAGATTTCTTTAATGACAGAATTTATTAATGGACTACTTGGTTCATACTGAGATGTTCAGAATCAAATTATTGTAACAGAGGTAACAGCTATTTCAGTATCCTAGTCTTCTAATTTGTGAATATATTCTGAACTGTTTCTACTTTCCAGAGTAATTTTTGCAGTGCAGTCCAGTTGAACAATCTTTCAACTTTATATGAAATCAGAGACAATTTCACTAATTATATCACTTCAGAGTATCATTTTACTTTTGCTGTTTAAAACAGTCTTTAGAAAATATCTCAGCCAAATGCCTCATCCATCATGCCTGAGTCTTCTTTAGATTCTAAATCTCACAGATTCTAAATTAAAATTAATAATATTTTATATAAATTTTCATATATCTAATTATATTGATGACCATTATTACTAGGAGTAATGTACTTCTCCCAGGCAAAGAAATAAAAACCACATTCATCTTTTGGATAAACAGAGATGTAGGGATGGTAAGTGACTTCCAGATTGACACTGAAAAAAGTAGCAGAATCAGAAGTGAATACATGCTTTAGGTCTTAATTGTAGCCATAGAATTTCTCATATGCAACTCCATTATTCCTTCATTAAAAATAAGACAATCCACTTAAAGTTCTTTAAGATATTTCATGGAAAAGTTCTTAAATTGCCAAACTAAATAATACGTTATTTTGTGAATTATTGCACTGATAGGAATAATATAGAATTATAAATCAGTTTCTCAGACAATACTAAGTGAAAACATCTTGCTGGATACAATAAAGGGGAATGAATTCCCCTAACAAGTCTCAGAGGCTGTAATTTTTTATTTTCCTGTGTAAAATAAGAAATATCTAAACAATAAACAAAATGTTTAGAGCACTCTGTTCTTACATACATTAACAATGGTGCAAACCAATTTTTTGGCAGGACATGAAGTAACTGAAGGGAAAGTCTTTCAAAAACAACTAAGCCAATTGCTTATTTCTTTGTAAGGCAAGCTTGCAAAGATCACATCAGCTCCTAGCATCAAAGTCTTCGATAAAGGCAGAGAAAAGTTGTTCCAAGTCCTTTTTAGAAGGGCATGTAGTGATAGGACATGGGGGGATGCTTTTAAAATGGAAGGGGGGAGATTTTGATGGGATATTAGGAAAAAAATTCTTCACTATGAGGGTGGTGAAGTACTGGAACAGTTTGCCTAGGGAGGTGGTAGATGACCCCTACCTGTTCAAGGCTGTGTTGGATGGGGTCTTGAGCAGCCTAGACTAGTGAGAGTTGTCCCTGTCCATGGCAGGAGGGTTAGAACTTGATGATGATTAAGGGGTCTTCGTACCCTAACCATTCTATGATTCTATGATTCTTTGATTGCAGTAAGGGCTTTGAAAATATAACATTACCTTTCAAACACAAATTACTGCCAACAGTCAAAAGTATCCGTAGCCCAGCATGGCTCCTCATTGTCCTAGCCAGCTAGTACTAAATGTAGCATACACTAAAATACAATTTATTTTGGCTTTTTCCTCTTTTTACAAACTATTGCTGCCACTCCGGGGACCTAGTCTCAATATTAATGTCCCAGAAATGGGTCCACACATATCTGGCAGCTTCTAAATCGGTCTTGCATATGACCCTTCTAAATACAAGAATAATTCAGCTTTATTCATCCGGAATTACTCTGTATTCAACTTAGTGATACAGGGTAAAAAAGGAACACTGATATACCAACAGCTTGTACAGAGTATACATCTGTCCAGCAGCCATAGACCAGTAAATGAGTTCCAGGTCCTTTCATGCATCTCACTGTTTTTTACAATGTAACAGGCATTATTCAAATTTTGATCGTCTCTCTATCATGTTATCTAAGTGGTTAAAAATCTCATTTGCACAAAAAGTACACAGTCTTTACTGCTGTTGAATTCACATGCTCAATGCATTTCACTAAACCATGTTTTGGCCAATATACACATTTTTCAGTGTGTGACCCATAGTACAGGATACTTAGGGTGGCAGACATAACTCCTGTTTTAATTAGCAGTACTTAGCTTCCCTTAGGCTCAATTAATTTTTCAAATCCAAGCCTTAAATATATTATTTTAATCAGTTACAAGCAGCTAAACATTTAGGAAATGTAACTCTTCCCATTCTACGCCATGAACTGAAAACACAGAATCCATTATGTCATGTGATATGACAGCTGAGACAGGCTTCCTGTTCTTCAAATTGGAAAAGATAATACAAAGTTTCTCCTCCACACAACATTTGCCAATTTCCTCATTAGCTATTTCAAGGTCCTCTGATGCCCAGAATTATCACCAGAATCAAGCAAATTCAGCCCCAAGTCATGGACACCTCAGGCAGCCAGCATTTCAGTATATTATTAAAGCAACTCAGAAAAATTATATTTTATAGTCTCTAGGTAGCTGACAAATTTTCTCGTATGATTGCCTGCTTGGTCCACACAGCACACATACAGATACAGGATATACATTCAGATAACTCTCAATAGAAATTCCTTCCAACATATTCTTGTAATGCCTTTTGTGCATATACTAGAAATCCTTCTCTTGAGCTCATTGTAACAGAAATATTATAGATTTCATTTTTTTATTCTTCATGCAGAATCTACAGTCTTTTCAAAATACTTCAGTTTTCTGCCAACTGATCAAGTAAATACAACTCTACATCCAATAGGTGCAGTTTGCAGATTAGGAAAATCTTAGTTGTTTTGCGGTCAGACTTGTACCCTGAAGATTTGCTTTACCCCTCCTTTCTCTGCACATTGGTATAACCACACCAAATGCTTTGCTGATTAATCATAAGTGTAGACAAATCTTGTTCTCCACATGAATGTAGTCATTATACTAAAATATACACATTCTCAAAGAACATGTAGAGATTCTTCTATTTATCATTCTTACAAAAATACACTATGCACAATTCAACAGTTTCCAACTTTTATTTCTGTAATTTTTCCATAATTTGTCATGCAAAAGAAATAATATACTGATATACCTAATGTGTAAAATGTTTCTCTGGCTGGCATTCCACACTTTCTTGGGCAATTTTTCTAACATTTCTAACATTATATAATCTTTCTTCAACTTATATTTATCTAATAATTATTTTTTGGTATAGTTATATAATAAAAATTTTTTAAGTCCCCATATTTCATATCATGAGCTGCCAAAATATTCCTATGTCCACCTTATTCCCTCATCTTCATTGTGCTTATAGTTGGGTAAGCAAAATTTTTTCAACCTTGACTGTGTTTACTTTTATTTTTTGATTTACAGTTTTCAAACAGCTGCTTAAACCAAGGCCGTTATAGTATTGCTTTACTTTTTCAGGAGGACTTCTTATACTTTTAGAGCAATGGCAAAATGAAGTTTTCCATGCTTGCAGTCAATACTAGGCAAGAAATAAAATTTCGTCTTGCATTTAGAAGTAATATTTGTTCTTTGGGCCCAAGCTAAGCAAACATACAGTAATTTGTGTATTCCTGGAAGGGATAAATAGCACTGTAATTCTCTTTTAGGCTAGTCCCTTACAGGTTCTTGTCATAACAATTAACTCTGCAAATTAGCTTAAGAATGATTTATTTTTTTTTCTCCTGAAGAATAGGTTCTTTAACCTCAGTTTGTTTTGAATATACTTGTGGAAATTGCACCTAACAGGTTAAAAAACACTGGTGTCCACTTACCTCTTATTCAAACATTGTGGATGGAGACCTGAAACGTTGGTGTGAGAAGCAGCCAAAGGATGGAGTCTTATGGCAGCAGGATGACTCTTTTTTTGGCCAGAGAGAGCAGAATAAAGAGATAGTTGTTTTCTATAAGGAATTTTGAAGATCACGATGCCTGCAGTAAGCCTTTTGCTTCATTATCCATGAAATTAATATTAAAGTCAACATACCTAAATACGATAATGAGCTAAAAGGAGTACATGCTAAACATATATGACTACAAACCATGTTAATGGTCGGGGAGGGAACAGCTAAGACTGGGGTATAAAGGATATTGAAGAAGTTACCTCTGGGGGGAGAAGACCCAAAGACACAGTCAGTGGGTTCTGCTCCTTTTCCACCTCCCAAGACAGGAACACCTGCTTGTCAAGCACTTGCAATTTTGCCATTACCTGGAATAGCAGTTTTTTAGCATTTTAATTATAACCATAGTCACATATTAGCGTTATTGCAGCAAGAGCATTTATCAGTGCAAATCCCCAAATTTTTACATTGGTTGCTTAATAAACTTTCTGTTAGTTTTAACTTTGTAAAACTCTCTGAGTGAAAGTACTTCAGGAGGCTCTGACAGGCAAATATTGACTCTGATGTGTTGTGGGTGTATATATATACACATATATATGTATGTATGTATATATACACATGTAAAAAATCACTTAGACATAAACCGTTAACCAAGTCTGGGACTAAGATTGACCTAGCCATACCTAGGTCCCTCTATAAGGAGTTTAGAAAACAAGGGGGTCCTTTGTGAACCTCATGACTCAGCTATGTATTAGATTCTTACCATTTTTGTGACAATACTATACTTCTAGTATAACGACTTAATTTTCCTTTTTCAGAAACAAAGTGAAAAAGATACAACCACTTGTTTGTTACACTTTTCTTTACAAGATAATTAACCAAACTGAGAAAAATGCATCCGAAGCAGTTGTCACTCTTCTTAAAACAGAGAGGTTAGTTTGAATATAATCCTGTTTAAGCAAAGTTGTACCTGCAAGTGCCTGATAATTTCAGTCTTGCTTCATACTACTTTGAAGAAAAAAAAAAAAGTGTTTTAATTGTTTCTGTTCTTGGGAATGGGAGTGGCTTATCAAATGAAATAGAAGGCAAAAACCACCATCCTTAGACTATTTTCAATTTGACTTTTACAAGACATTTTTTAAGGGATTTTGTCAATCATTTTTCCTGTAAATTTAAAACCTGGTTGCATTTGTTTATAACTGGAGCAACAGTTGCAACTGTTGCAACATTTCTTATTCCCTTCCTTACATATTCTAAAACTTATTCTAGAGCAGATTGCTTACATATTTCTTACATTTTTTTACTGAAGTTAATTTAATTGGATTCTATTGACATTATCCCAGACCTGCCAACAAAGCTATTTATTCAGATATATTCCTCAGGTAAGGACTTTTCTTATAAAACTCTAATTTTTAGTTCATTCTCTTATAAAGTTCTCAAGAGTTATTTTGCGATGAAGAGACAACTATAGAAGATGAAAAACCGTGCTGAGCTTCTCTTTGTTGCTTGTTAATTTTAAAGCAGGAATACCTTTTGGTTTCATTGCTTGTTTCACTTTTTTCATTGTTATTTAAATCACACTCTTACTAGTTCCTGTGAATTTAAAACTTCACACTTATGTATCCAGTCACACATTTTAGACACTTCATTGTTCCCTCACTACAGAATCCTTTTGAATTCTGCAGTTATGTTTTTTCTTAAATATATACAAGTGTCTTTTTATCTCACGTCTATTGATTTTAAAAATGGTTTTCAGTAGATTTTTTTAATTACTTATAGGATTAACAGTCTGTGGGACAATATGCTTCCTTTTTCTTTTCAAAAATGCTAACACTTGCATCTTCTTTTTTTTTTCACTTTGTTTTCATGGATGAAAAAGCATCTAGATCTGGTACGTGCTGGATCTTGTGAATTTGCCCTTGTAAATCAGGCACACAAGAAAATTTCCCTTTCGGTCACTGTATTGGGTCTGACTCAGATGGAGTCAATTTTCCCCATATCAGCCCTCACAGTGCTGTGCTGGGTATGGGTAGTGAGCAAGGTGTTAGTAATGCACTGGTGTTTTGGTTACTGCTGAGCACCACTTGCATACCATTAACACTGTCTCTTACACATTTGCTCTTCACCAACAGGCTGGGGGTGGGCGAGATCTCAGGAAGGGACACAGCCAAGACAGCTAACCCAAAGTAACCAATCGATATTCCATACCATGTTATGTCTGTGCAACAATATAGGCTAAGAGATAGGAAGAAGAAGTAGGAGCAGTTATTTACATTTGTCTGTAAGAGCAACTGTTACTTGTACTGAAGCCCAGCTTCCCGGGGATCGGAGGGACATTGGCTACTCTCCTCCCTGTCCTGTTAAGGATGTGAATAATAGAGCAGCTCCATGGACAGCTGGCATCCAGCCAAGGTGAATCTACCAGAGTCGCTTAAATTTGTGTTTTTTTTTAGTCTCAATATAACAGAATGCCACAGCCTTTGGCAGACCCTTTTCCCTTGGCAAGGGTCACCCATTCCCACACCAAACATGATTTCCTCATTTCATCCAAACAAGTAGCTCAGATGTATAATGCCAAAATACATTGGCTGCTGCTTATTAGCAGACCAGTGTGTGAATGTTCATCAATCAGCTACTTTTGACTACTCCAAAACATGCTTCTGATCCCAATTTTTTGATTCAATCAGATATACTTAGCCCCCAAGTTCAATTCACCATTAGATTAATTACTCGGGTATTTTCACAAGAGAGAATAGCACACAGTAAGGAGAATACTTGTAATGAAAATCAAATGCCATATAAATGTACAATGACTAATGCTTTTACACTGTTTAAACACTACCATGCTTAAATCCATTTTTCCTTATATGCATTTGTTATTTCCTAAATATGTTTATCTTTATCAGGTATGAATCTTCCATTATGCATCCAGCATACACTATCTACCTGGTTAATTACCTTATCTAAGTGTGCTCTCAGTTTCCAACCATTATTAAAAGCCTGCATTCAAGTGCATGCAAATTGCAATGGTTTCAGAAGACCCTATCTGCGTGCTGTCTAGTCTTTACACCCTCACATCCTCGTGTCTTCTCCATGACTAATATACCTCAGATCACAGGCACCTTGTTTTGATTAACCCAGGTTCAGCTACCTGCTGTAGTCATTGCCTAACATATGCATCACTCAATCATTCATATTGAGAGTGGCTCAGTTTTTTCAGATGTATGCTTCATATGCTACTACTCAATAGCAGCTGAGGTAGTTGAAGTTCCTGCTTTTCAAATGTGCCTGATCCACGGAATAAACATACTGCCATCTGATAAAGGCAGTGTACGAATCCCCATCCTCTCCTTCTCCCCACCCCCAATCCCCAATTTCATCAGGTCAGCAGCAATTCTAAGTCAGTCACTTGACAGGTACAGCGGGGAAGCTAATAGGAGAAGCTAGCCTGTCTGACTCTTCTGAATGTAGTCAACTAATAGGAAATCTTATTCCCAATGTCTGCTCCTACTCACAAAGAGCAAGTGTGCAGGAGAGAATGAGAGAAACAGATTGGGTACACACACGCAGAGAAACACACCGCAGCTAGTGTGCATCACTGTTCCTATGCTCAGGCACAGCAGCAAAGAAAACTCCTGTGTAATCAATTGACCACCACTGCAGAATCAGACATTTCAGCACAGGTTACAGTCCACAATTCCCACAAATTTTTGTAATAAGGATTAACCGCAGGCAATGGAAAAGATGGTGACAATACCTGACTAACAAAAACACAATCCAGAATTTACTGTTGCCTTATGTCTCTTTTATCACTATGCATTAACTCTTCAGTGAAACTTTGCCCTTTTCATGCTAATGCAGCTGCAAACATAGAGTTTATCCTGGATGATTTTCTGTCTCGTTAAAGGCTGCTACTCAAAGAACAGATAACCCAGCACGCATTTCACAAAAATCAATGTAGGCTATAAAAATGGCTTGTTTCAAATCATTTCCCCTTTTTCCTTGAAATCTTCTGCTCCTGTAGACATGCTCACAAAGCACATAAAGTGCAAGAAATCGTACCATTCAGGCTAGATGTTTTTGTCTTGTTTTATTAGAGTGGAAAAGATTTATTTATTTATTCATTTAGTTAGTTAGTTAGTTATTTTTCATTCATGCAGATAAAGATGCTCACTCATGTTTCATTTATGTTGTCATTAAGAAACCTTAAACCAGTTTCCAGTGTCTCTCATTACAAAGAACTACCTGTCGTCTTGTGAATCCCACTTTCTAACAGTAAAAATTGGCAGATAATGCAGGAGACTTTGCTGGAGAGATTAAAACACAAATCTCTTTTTCCATTGTTTTAATCCTAGTTAATCTTTGTTTATTTGCCATCATCAGAAAATATACTGAATACTCATCAATTCTGTTTAACATTATTGTCAGAAGTTGTCCAGAAAAAGGAAAGATTGTATTTTATGTTCAAAAATCTCATCTGCACATCTCTCCAGCTGTCAGAGTATTTTTTTTCCTTATCACTGTCATATGTCATTGACTAAAATATGGAGTAGAGGCCACTACTCAAGCATGAATGCACAAACTGACAGTTCAGTAAGCAGGTAAGGCAATTTCAAAGTTCTCGATATAAGTCTATCTTAGAAGTAACTTTTCCATTACAAGAGATTACTAATAATATATTGGCTCAGTTAAATGTGTTAAGGGAGGGGGAGGGTGTTTTACAGGTTTTTTTCAGTAAAAGAAGAAACTGTCTAATTTCTGACAACTATTTTTCAAAATATATTTACTCGAAATCTTCTTGCAAACACAGGCTCTAGTGGATTGTAGTCATAGACGTGTTTTACAGCATGCGATGATGACCTCCCACTAAGATGCTAAGAATGCATCCTGATTTCTAGAAATGTATTTTTGAAACATGGTGCTTTTTTTCCCCCCTAAAGCTGTTGTATTTACATAAATCTCAGAATCTATTGTTATGAATCTATTAATTACCTGAAGGAGGTCACTGGTACCACAGTGTCCAGACAGACAAACACAGCAGTGTGTCATATGATATTGACTGTTCATATGCTCTTTTGTCACTACTGTAGGCGCAGAATTTTCTCAAGAAGTAGATGATAGCACAATCTCAGTTTCAAACCGTGAAAAAGAGCATTAAACCAATTTTTAATAAGGCTTTATTAAGCCTGAACAGCACAATATCTGCAAACTGGTTTTGCACATGAATTTGTATGAGAAAGGATGATCTTCTAATATAAGCCATTTGAAGTTCTGACAGCTGTACACTGAAGTGATAATGTACGCTCTTTAAAGGTTGCCATGGTCATAAGTATTTAATGACTTCCACATTCAGAAATTATTTACTTTTGTCAGACCAATGTGACTTGGTATTTCAAGTATTTTTTTTTTAATGCAGTTTTGTTTGGGTTTGTTGTGGGGGGGTGTTATTAACACTAGCCTCTTCTATCTAGGTACAATAGTATCATATTTATCCTTAGAATATTTTTCCCAATTATGTTTCTCGTAAGTAAAGCCTGAAAGCTGTTGTTTAATAGAAATGGGAAAGTGAAGTTAACTGATGTCTCTGTCAGAAGGCTTTTGCCTGCTTTACGGTGTTTTTTCAATTACAGATTGACCCAGCTTTCAGATCATGAGGTTGGCATTGTCACCTATTCTCTGAACAATCACAAAGAACAAAGTATTGACATGACAATAGTATTTGCTGTGCTTTTAAACGAAGAACAACATTGTTTGTAAAATACATCTCAACAGACTAGTCTCTTTTAAAGCACTACACTTTGCTATTGAACGTAGATTATATTACAGATTTACTTCGTAGTTTGGAGATCATTAGTGAAAAGCATATTCTGCAATACCTTTGGGCAACCTGAACTCCCACATGACATTAGCAGAAGTTAGGGAGCCTGTCTTTCTTTGCAGATCATCTCCAATCCATTTCTGACTAAGTGTTCATTAGACCCTTATTGTCACCTAATCTACAAATATTTTTATGCACTATTTAGCTTGTAAGCACAGTATGATTTCAATTCTTTTAGAAGATGACTCTAACCTTGTAGAAAAGGAGCATTACTTGAAGAAATCATTAAGGCATTGAATCTTGCCAAATGATGACAGGAGAGCATTGTAAAGAGAAGGAGAAATGACCTGGAAATGTTACCACATTAAAGATCTTTTCACAATTCTTTCCACAGATGCAAAAAATACACCTCTTTGCAAGGATGTTTTTCTGGATTTTTAAGTTCCTTGCACATTTAGATTTTGATTCACAGCTTGCTTTCTTGAATTATATTTTAAAAACCCTCAAAATTAGAACTGAAACTACAGTTCAGGAACCTTTAAATATATGCTTAACTTCAAAGATAAATCCAGCTGATTTCTGTCAAACAAATAATTTACTGGTATTTGCCTGAATGGGATGCTGTTCTTAATGAATCAGAGTCTGAGCAAAAAGACAGAAAAATACTTAATTAGCTTCTATATGAGCTCTATACTTAATTTTTTCTTGACCTGGTGACATTGCTACAAAGGATTGTGTCTGCAACATGTTTCATTTAGTACCCTGAGGTCAACAGTGAGGACATAAAAGAAATTACAGAAAAATATTTTAACAGATATCTGCTTCATAACAACTAAGGATTGTGTAAAACCCTGAAGCACAAGATTTTACTTTCCGGCCCATAACTAAGTCAGGACCATAATGGTTTGGGTTGGAAAGGACCTTTAAATGTCATCTAGACAAATGCTTTCCTCCTTCATCAAGGATATCTTCCACTAGATCAGGTTGCTCAGAGACCCATCCCATCTGACTCTGACTCTTTCCAGGGATGGAGCATCTACCACTCCTCTGTGAACCTTGTTCCACTGTTTCATCACCCACATTATAAAAAATTTGTTCCTCACACCTAGTCTGAATCTACTCTCTTCTAATTTAAAACCATTACCTCTTGTCTTATCTCTACAGGCCCTACTAAAAATTCTGTTCCTATTTTTTTATGAGCCCTCCGTAATTACTGAAAGGATGCATTAAAGTCTCATCAGACCAACCTATTTAATTTTCTCCAACCTAAAGAGCCCTAACACTCAGTTTCTCCTTGCAACGGAGTTGCATCTGACCAGGGCTACCAAGGACAGCAAGAAAGGCTTCTACAGGTATGTAGGTTATAAAAGGAAGACTAAGGAAAAGGTGAGCCATCTCCATAAGAAAACAATAGCAGGTTAACTAGCATAAAGAGAAGGCTGAGGTACTCAAAGAATTTATTTCCTCAGCCTTCATTGGCCAGTACTCTAGCTACAGTACTCAAGTTGCTGAAGGCAGAGACTGGGAGAATGAAGAACCACCCACTGTAGGAGATCAGGCTTACAACCATCTAAGGAAACTTAAGAGGTACAAGCCCATGGGACCTAATGCTATGCACCTGAAGGTCCTGAAGGAATTAGCAGATGAAGTTTGTAAGCCACTATCCATCATATTTGAGAAGTTACTGACAGTCTAGTAAAGTTGCCACTGACTGGAAAAGAGGAAACATAACCCTCATTTTTAAAAAGGAAGAAAAGAAAGTCCCAGGGAACTACAGGCTGGTAAGTCTCAGCTCTTTGCCTGTCAAGATCATGGAGCAGATCCTCCTGGAATTTATGCTAAGACACCAGGAAAATAGGGAGGTGATTTGTGACAGCCAGCATGGTTTCACTAAAGGGAAATCCTGCCTGACACATTTAGTGGCCTTCTATAACAGGGGTACAGCATTGGTGGATGTCATCTTCCTGGATTTGTGCAAAACATCTGACACTGTCCCACATGACATCCTTGTCTCTAAACTGAAGAGACATATTTGATGGATGGACAACTCAGTGGATAAGGAATTGGCTGCAGGGTGGCATTCAAAGAGTTGGCAGTCAATGGCTCAATGTCCATGTGAAGACCAGTGATAAGTGACTCCTGTCATTTTCTCTTCTTTCCCATTTCATATACTACTTTTTGCCTGAAGGCTGATGAATCTCTATTACAGCTTTTGTTTGCCAGCACATTTTTTTTTAACTATGTCATCAGCAAAAGTCTCTCTGGACTTACATATGTACCCATCAAGGTGTCATTCTGATAGTTTGTCCGGGTTTCAGCCGAAGTGGAGTTGATTTTCTTTATAGAATTAGCATAGTAACTAGCATGGGGAATTGTTTTGGATTTGTCCTGGAAACAGTGAGATATTTTGTCACACAAAGATGTATTTGTTATAACTGAGAAGTGCTTACATAGAGCCAAGGTCTGTGGGCAAGTCCAAGCTGGTGCAGGGGAAAGGGGTGGAATTCATTGCAATGTTAAATCCAGTTGTCTGGTCCAAAGGGACTAGGGGCATATACTGTAATGAAATTACCTCTAAATTGTTGTAACCTGGGATTTGAGTTGCATGTTATGGAAATTACTATAGCAGGAACCACCTAAACCAATAGAGGACAACCCTTACACAGTGCAAGTGCAACCATAAGCCAGCTTAAACTAGCTTGGATGCCCAGTAACTCCACACATCACACAACCTCTCCTGCCCAACATAACAGATGGAGCTCATATTCATGGACTAAATCAACTGAATGGACATTTTATAGACAGTTTGAAATAGTGCTCTGTAGGCTAATAAAATTATATCAGAATATTTTAATTATATTCTTTATTATATTAATTTTATTCTATTTTTATTATATTAGTTTATTATCTATCAAAGATGAGAAGAGTGGTGGTTAATGAGAATATATTGTATTGTATGGGACCTGAGAATGACGTAAATGGTATGGAATAAGGAGTGAATAATGTCATGATTTCAGCTGCGACAGAGTTAATATCCTTTGCAGTAGCTACTATGAGGTTATGTTTTGGATTTATGCTGTAAATGGTGTTGATAATATAGAGAAGTTTCTGCTATACAACATTAGGGTTTTTATTGGTGAGTAGTGCTTAAAGAGAGTCAAAGCCTTTTTTGCTTCTCACTGCTGTCAAGGCTCAGCTTGGATATCTCAGGGAGCTGTAGCAGGTTCAGGATTCCTTTGGATTAAACTAAGGTGAAACGATAAAAAATGACCAATTAAGCATTTAGTTTATGGTATAATTTCCAAGAATTTGGAAAGCATGATGGTAGGTGGTGTGGCCTCTTGCTGAAACATTTTTAGAAAGAAAAAAGGAGGGCAAGAGAGAGAAAGAAAGAGAGAGAGAGAAGAAAAAAGCAAAAGAAAGAGAAAGAGAAAGAAAGAAGAAGAGGAAGAGAGGAAAGAAGCAAGGGGAAGGAGGGAAGGGAAGGGAAGGGAAGGGAAGGGAAGGGAAGGGAAGGGAAGGGAAGGGAAGGGAAGGGAAGGGAAGGGAAGGGAAGGGAAGGGAAGGGAAGGGAAGGGAAGGGAAGGGAAGGGAAGGGAAGGGAAGGGAAGGGAAGGGAAGGGAAGGGAAGGGAAGGGAAGGGAAGGGAAGGGAAGGGAAGGGAAGGGAAGGGAAGGGAAGGGAAGGGAAGGGAAGGGAAGGGAAGGGAAGGGAAGGGAAGGGAAGGGAAGGGAAGGGAAGGGAAGGGAAGGGAAGGGAAGGGAAGGGAAGGGAAGGGAAGGGAAGGGAAGGGAAGGGAAGGGAAGGGAAGGGAAGGGAAGGGAAGGGAAGGGAAGGGAAGGGAAGGGAAGAAGAAGGGAAGGGAAGGGAAGAAGAAGGGAAGGGAAGGGAAGAAGAAGGGAAGAAGAAGGGAAGAGGGGAAGAGGGGAAGAAGGGAAGAAGGGAAGAAGGGAAGAAGGGAAAGGAGAATGGGAGGAAGGAAAAGAAGGAAGGGAGGAAAGAGTGGGATGGAGGGAATCCAAAATGAATACAGGAAAATTCTTACTATGGAAGAAACATTACACACTGATGGTCTTTTCAGATGCCGCTATTCAACATGAAGAAGGTATATTGCTATATAACATTAAGCTTACTTGATAACAAAATGCTTGTAGGTTGCCTAACACTTTGTGATAATTATCTGTCATCTTAATGCAGACCCAGACAAATAGCTAATGCATTCCCTCTTCATTATAATTCATCAGTGTCTACATTAGGCATAATCTCTTTTTTTTTTTTCCCTAATATGCATCTCTACAAATAAGTAGCATTTAAGTTAAAAATGTGGGGTTTTTTCCTCATTGTAACAACATCATTGAAAATCATTCTTCTGAGAACTTCATGCTACCTCTGTAAAGAGAGGACACAAAAAAAGCACAGCATAGTGCCTCTGGCCTCACATTTTAACAGTATTGAACACAAACAGATCCCCTAGTTTAAGGTCTACATTATTTGTCTTTTGTTGATTATTCCCTTCCATCCCCTACCCCATGAGAACAACTTCCCTGCTTCTAGTGAGTTCATTTTTCTGATTCTTAGATGTTTCATTTCTTACTGCTAGATTGGTCACCCTTGTTTGGATGTCTTGCTGATTTGCCAAGTCATCATCTTATTGCTCTTTATTTTTCATTAGTTATAGCAGGCACTGATTAAAAACCGAAACACCACCTGTCCCAGCTCACTTGGTAGTGCCTGCATGGCGCTCTACTTGTGTGGAACTGCTTGCTTGTACAAGTATGTTCCAAGCCCGCTAATGAAAGGTTATCAAAGTCTCATCCATGTTCTAACCTTCTACCCTTGAAAAGTGAAGCTTGCCAACCAGAATGCATTTTTTAGCCCAGTAGTGCAAAGCCTCGTTTATTTAGAAAATGTGCCCTCCAGGATTTGCACCTTGTCATGCTACAAGGAAACACATCGTTTCTTAGGAAAGTTTTCTAATTATGCCAAACAATATGCTGAATCTGATCAGCAGCGCAGTTTCAGGCAATGGAAAGCTACTTGAAACCCTGTGTTCAGGAGGTCTGGTTGAACACTTGTTAAATAAGTTAAATAAGCAAGAACAAAGTGAACTAAAAAAATTTCATTTACCTACAGAACTTACAGTGTCAAAATTCCAGCTAGAAATATACATGAAGTCCAGCATTAACACATTCATTGGAATGCCCTTAAAATTTTTCATGAATCCCCTAAGATTTTGTTATACTCTTTAACTTATATTTTAGAGGTTTCAGAATACCAAGCAGACACAAAGAAATTCAGTGAAATTTTCACTAAATACCAAATTTTAATCTGAAATTAATGAGGTTTAACTCATTGTAAACATACAAGAGCTGACCCTACTTTATTTAGAAAATATTAAATGCTGTCCAACTGCATTTAATCGTACAAAGACAAAAACTGACATTACTTTTACTTTTTTTCTTTGAATCTCCACACTTTAGCATTACTTATTAAGCAACTAAATCGGTACAAAGATGGAACAAGTATCTCTTTTCAGCCTATTGTGAGACCACAGTATTCACTTCACATCTTAATAGCTAATTTGCAGCCCTCCTCCCTATATCTTATTTTTGAATCCAGAAAAGGTCCACTGCTAATTTTATTTTATGAAGGTCAAGCTACTCCTGCAATTTGATTCCCAGGCATGCTGCTGTTTTCAGTGGCTTGATATAGTCTTGGGAGCCAATTAGCAGCACCATAACATTCTAAAGTTGGTGACAACACAAGCAATGAGTGTGCTGGAAGACTCAGGAGGAGGAGTACTTGTGTGTATGTGCCTGGGTTTTTTTAGAGAAGATAGAGAAAAAGAGAAAGACAGAGCAATTGAGCAAGAAAGAGTGCATGAGAAGGAGAAAGAATAGGCGCAGTGACATCATCACCTGCCCAGGGAGGTGGTTGAGTCATCATCCCTGGATGTGTTCAAAAAAAGGATAGATGAGGTACTTAGGGATATGGTTTAGCATAGGATGGGAATGGTTGGACTCGATGATCTTCAAAGTTCTCTTCCAACCTTGTGATTCTGTGATTCTGTGATCATGAAAGAGGAAGAACAAAAGGGAACAGAGAGAGAAAGAACTTTTGAGTCTGCAGTTTTGCCTAGCAGCATCACAAAATAGAGACACGAATGACACACATACAGATGATAGATGCAATGCAGTGGGAAACATCACAGACAATAGAGCAAGTCATAATTACTGTATCTCAAGCATATGTATCTATAACTATTTGTCAATTTTTTTCCCCATTTTTAGTGAAGAGATTGCCGTGTTCAATATTGTGACTGAAATCCCGGTAGACAGACAATATATAAGCAGACACAATTTGATTGAAGTACATTCCAGTTGCTCTCCACACTGTCTGCAGGTTTTGATGTATACATGCACAATTCCATGACAATGTAATAAATGAGATTGCTATATAAACTAATATAGAGGCCATAATATATAGCTAGTATGCCCTGATGAGAAAACATGCTCTAAAATAAAACAGAGATTAGATTTTACAAAATGGGGTTTATACTAAATTTAAAGATTTTAGAAAATCAGAAAACATTAGAACTTTTTTTAATTTGTGAAATTATTTCTAATGTATTAGAAAGTAAGCTTTTTTCCTATTTAAATAGGTATGTTACAAGTATATCCTTATATATTTTAATTATATTTCATGATTATAAATAGTCAGATTTCCTTCATAGTAATTGTTTTGCCTAATCCAGAACTGTTTTGCTGCAGATGTAAGATGCAAATCTCACCCTGGCAATTGCTGCAAAGGATAGCTAGATGCGAAATACTAAATATCTTAATACGTATCTTCTGAGACGCTATTTCTGATATGCACACAGATTAAGACACTTATTAAACAGAACATTGTTATTTTTGGTGCGAAATTGAGAGGAAAACCTCTGACTACTGAAATAGAGTTTAAAAGGTCCATTCACTAGCATACCCAACAGAACTTCTAACCATGAAAAGTAATTATGTGTGTTAGTGATCTTGCTATGCAATCTGATTTTCCCGATTCTTTCATGCTTTATATTTCATGTTGGCATATATAAGAAAAAAGCTAAACAACAGGAAGAAATTCCATCCTCTCCCCGCCACCCCACCAAAAAAAAAAATCCAAAAAACCAAGAAAAAAGGGAAAGGAAATAAGTGCTTGCAGAATTTCAAGGACAAGTAAATTAATTGCAAAATCTTAGTACTGGGAGAAGTAAGGAAGAAAGACACCAGAACAAGCACCTTGGACTTCTGTAGGGCTGACTTTGGACTGTTCAGAAAGCTGCTCGATAAGAAGGAAATCTTGGCGGCACAAGAACAGGCTGTCCCACTCTGTCAGAAGAGGAGTCAGTGAGGAAGGAAGCCAGCTTGGCTGAGTAGAGACATCCAGGAAGATCTTTGGGAAAAGAGGGAAAAATATGAGCTTTGGAAGAAGGGGCAGGTGTCTTGAGATGACTATAGGAATTTAGTGAGATCGTGTAGGGACAAAGTCAGAAGGGCTAAAGCTGAACTGGAACTCAGACGGGCCAGTTCTGTAAAAGATAATAAAAAGTCCTTCTATAGGTATATTAACAGTAAAAGGAGGGGCAAGGAGAATCTCCAAACCTTATCGGATGCAGAGGGAACATTAGTGACAAGGATGAGGACAAGGCTGAGGTCCTTAATTCCTTCTTTACCTCAGTCTTTAATAGTAAAGATGGATATTCCCTGAGTACTCATTCTCAGGAACTGGCTGACAGGGAGGGGAAGAATAATAAAGCTCCAATGGTTCAGGAGGAAACAATTAGCGACCTACTTGGCCAGGTAGATATTCACAAGTCAATGGGGCCAGATGGGATTCACCCCAGCATACTGAGAGAACAGTCAGATGTGCTTGCCAAACCTCTTTCCATGATCTACCAGTGATCTCGGCAGACTGGGGAAGTTCCACTTGACTGGAGACTGGCAGATGTTACGCCCATACACAAGAAGAGTCGTATGGAGGATCCAGGGAACTACAGGCCTGTCAGTCTGACCTCAGTCCCGGGGCAGATCATGGAGAGGGTTATCTTGGGAGCTATCATGCAGCACATGCATGATGTCCAGGGGATCAGGCCCAGTCAACATGAGTTTACAAAAGGTAGATCCTGTCAAACTAACCTGATCACCTTCTATGACAAGGTGACCCACTTAATGGACAAGGGGAAGGCTGTGGATGTGGTCTGCCTGGACTTCAGGAAAGCCTTTGACATGGTTTCTCACAGCATCCTGATTGAGAAACTGGCTGCCACTGGCCTGGACAGGTGGACCCTCTGCTGGGTTAAAAACTGGCTGGATGGCCGGGCCCAAAGGGTGGTGGTGAATGGAACAAAATCCAGCTGGAGGCCGGTCACAAGTGGCATCCCTCAGGGCTCAGTTCTGGGTCAAGTTTTGTTCAACATCTTTATCAGTGATCTCGATGAAGGGATTGAATGCTCCCTCAGTAAGTCTGCAGATGACACTAAGCTGGGAGGAAGTGTTGATCTGCCCGAGAGTAGGGAGGCTCCTCAGAGGGATCTCAACAGACTGGCCCCATGGGCTGAGACCAATGGGATGAAGTTTAACAAGGCCAAGTGCAGAGAGCTGCACATGGGACATAACAACCCCATGCAGTGCTTGGGGGAGACTGGCTGGAGAGCTGTCAGGCAGAGAAGAACCTGGGGGCCTTGTTTGACTGCAGGCTGAATATGAGCCAGCAGTGTGCCCAGGTGGCCAAGAAAGCCAATGGCATCCTGGCTTGTATCAAAAATAGTGTGGCCAGTAGGTCTAGGGAGGCAATTGTGCCCCTGCACTCAGCATTGGTGAGGCCACACCTCGAGTACTGTGTCCAGTTCTGGGCTCCCCACCATAAGAAGGACATTGAGGTCCTTGAGCAAGTCCAGAGAAGGGCAACCAGGCTGGTGAAGGGGCTGGAGGGCAAATTCCATGAGGAGCAGCTGAGGGAGCTGGGTCTGGAGCTTGGAGAAGAGGAGGCTGAGGGGAGACCTTATCACCACCTACAACTACCTGAAGGGAGGTTGGAGAGCACTGGGCGATGGTCTCTTCAGCCAGATGACAGGAGATAGGACAAGGGGAAATGGCATGAAGCTGTGCCAGGGCAGGTTTAGATTGGACATTAGAAAAAAATTTTTTACTGAAAGAGTTGTCAGGGCCTGGAACAGGTGGTTGAGTGACCTTCCCTGGATGTGTTCAAAAAAAGGGTAGATGTGGTACTTAGGGATATGGTTTAGCATAGGATGGGAATGGTTGGACATGATGATCTTCAAAGGTCTTTTCCAACCTTGTGATTCTGATTCTCTGATTCTGTGATTCTGTGTTTAAGTTGTTAATTATCTAACCAGAAAAGTACAATCATACACAATTCCACCTCATTGTATATAGATGCCAGCATTGTTCACTTGGCCACCTGAAAGATACTTTTGAAATTAGCAATTGCCATTTAAAAAAAGCCTTATAGCTTCACGAGTCCAGCATTCTTATTAGTGAGATGAAAACGTGAAAGTGAATTAATGAATTTGAAAATGAGGAAATTTTTTCTTTTTTAATTCCAACCTCCTGAAATCTGCCAAGTGAAAGCTATTTGGAGCAGTAAATGTTTGTACCAATGTCAGATTAACTTTCAAAAATCTGAATTTAGTTTTTCTGAATGTTTGGTGACATAATTAAATTACTTGTTAAACCTTGCTCATCATTTGTTCCTCTTGGCCTTCCTTTTCAGATATTTTCAGGTTCCAGATCACAGGACTTTTTCACAGGTGAAATTATCATCTGATAACATCTTTGATTTCTGCCTCAGTTTCATAATTGGTACTAAGGAGGACAAGACTCCAGGCAGTAGCAAGTATGCACAGTTCAACTGAGTGTGATAAAGGTGAGTGATCCACAGTAATGCCAGAACTGTTTGGGGCTAATATATAGTCTGCCTGCTAGTACAGTCTCTCTTCTTTTAATCATCTTCCTTTGAGCAAAGAGCATCTAAAATGGTCCAGTGATTGATACCAAGATGACTGTGTGGCCTTCTCACAATTAGTTCAGTTTATTTACTTGTACCCTATCCGAGATAAATAATCCATCCAGTTACCTTGAGCAGATGTATGGAACTAAATTAAGTTAGAAGTTGTACAACAGAATACTTCCTCTGCAATTCTGACAATGTTAATTATGTTGCTTTTTATCAATTTTCACCACTTTGCAGGACATTTTACAGCAGCTCATTCTTACATAATTTCCATATCTTTCTGTGTTAATTTAAGATCCTAGCTGACTATGAATGTATTGTTTTCAAAATTCTTCCTTGTGTGCAGCCAGGCTTATCACAGCAGTGGCTATACACTCTGCACTACAGAGGAAAGGCATAACAGGATATATTGGATTCATATCCCTGTGGATGTCCCAGGGAATATTATAGGGAATGTTCCTAGGTCACCAAAAGTTAAAATAGACAGACCACCTAATTCTTTTAAAAACTAGCTGTATTCCCTTTACTTAAATAACAAGGGTTCTTTTTGCATTAGAAATTGAAATTCAGTGGTAGCTTCCTCTGAAAGAAATAGTTGCTTCCTTGTGTTTGAAATTATTTGAGGTTGGATTCATGTTTCCTATATCAGGCTTTTCATTTTCATTGAACTTCAGTTATGAACAATATTTTCTCCCTTTACTTCACCTGCAATTAAAAAAATACTGAACAGCGTGACTCAGAAGTTCACAACCACACTGTGATTCCAACACTTCCACTTTCCTTTATTCTCACACCTTTCCTATATACACATATTGTACTACAAGGAGGAAAATGTATTCTAACAAGATTCATGCAGTAATATGGAAACAGAAACAACTTTTTGCTGATTATCACCAAAAATTTTGTGGTGGATATGAGAAAGCAGAACTGAAAAAAAAGTAATGCAGAAAACTACCTGTGAATATGCAGTTGAATTTTTAAGCTGATTAACTTTTCGCAAATATCTCAACAGGTATTGCTTCACTATTTAAGCAGCATCATGTATTGTTCAGACATTCCCCTGAGAAGTAGAATGCCTAAAAGACATGATAAATATGCTGTTTATTTATAAAAGCCTTGACAGAAGAGAAGGGGTTTTGGTTTACAAAGTGTTATCTTATCCTTTTGAGTCAGCAAAATAAGGTGGAAAATGGGGGGTTTGTGCATAAATCATGGTTATGTTTTTTTATTATTATATATCATACTTTCATTTTTTTCTACTATAAAATACTTTCCCTATTCAGGAAATATGTACTTTATCATGGCTTTTATTTGAACCAAACTATATTTTATTATGCATGTCCTGTAACTGTTAAACTAAAGAAAGTAATAGGATTTTTCAAAATTTATTTTCAGAATCTGAAACTCAGATGTTTGTAGCCGTAAAGAATCAAATATTACCTTTTTGCAATAGTTTTAGCTACAGAGTAAAAACTACAAATCTGATTCATTTTTCACCTCTGCTATGACACATTCTGCTCTAGAAGATAATTTATATTGTTCTTCTCTATAAAAGCCTTGACAAATTACCTCTTATAGCTTATTTTTACACACCCATACTTTCAAACACAGACACACATACATGCTCTCTCTTATGGTAGATGGTTTCAAACTACAGGAAAGAATCACACAACACTAACCCTATAAATACCTACATTACAATATATGAATCTTGGACTCTCTACAGCATGAAAAACTGCTCAAAGCACCTTGGTATCACACTGTAAATACATTAAACAATGACAGTCTGGCTTATCTGTGCTCACTGCTTCACACAAAAGCAGTCCTAGATATTGTGGATGCTGTTAACTTCCTTAAAATCATAATTTAATGATAAAAATTTATGCTTTTTAACAGTATTATTCATAGGCTTTTATAGCCAGTTAGTGTAGCCAGATAACTTTAATCAAATATGCTTCAACATTTTATTACAGTAATTAATTGGGGAATACATGAGGAATGGTAGTAACCATAAGGCAAAATCTTTGAAGAGACAAAGACACAGCGTCAGCTATAAGTGAAATTCTTAAAAATGCTGACAACGATGCCCCTGAAGTGCCTTATAACCATACACTAATGTTTGCTACGCAGACAACAAAACTTTCTATATACCACACATGAGGTCATGTTTTTAAAATTAATCACAGCACAAAAAAAACTTAAAAGAAGCGATGTGAGATTTGTTTATATTTACATTAATCTGTGCCAGAAAAGGCGTAACATTTTGCTTGCTCTCTGAGTGCTGAAGTGATAGAAATTTTTAGAAAATTTATCTGGGACTTCACTACTTGAATGGATGTGGAGGAGGGGGAGCTGGAGAGGTGGCTTTTGCAAGAAGCAGCTAGAAGCTTTCTGTAGGCCCAACAGGAGAAACACCAGCCAGCTCAAGGATGGAGTCGTTGCTGACCAAGTCCGAACCCATCAGTCACAGCCCCTCTGAGAGTCACATTTGGGAGGAAAAAAATGCAAGCAGATGCTTTCTGCCACCAGAGAAGGGAGTGAGAATATGTAAGAAACTGTGCAGACACCAAGGCCAGTGAAGAAGGAGAGAGGGGGAATAAGTGCTCCAGGCACCAGAAAGATTCCCCTGCAGCCTGTGAAGGAGACCATGGTGGAGTGGGTTGTCCCCCTACAGCCCATGGAAGATGATGTGGAGCAGAGACCCCGTGCTGCAGTGTGTAGAGACATATACAAGATGGTGTGACCCGCATTGGAGCAAGCCCCTGGCATGACCTGCAGCCCATGTAGAGAGGTCCACACTGGAGCAGGTTTGCTGAGGGGACTTGTGACTCCGTGGGGGACAAGACTAGAGCATTGTGTACCTGAAAGTCGGTACCCCATAGAAGTGAACCACACTGGGACAGTTGGTGAAGTGCTGATGCCCCAAGGAAAAGGACTCATGTTGGAGAAGTTAATGGAAAACTGTCCCCCCTTGGGTGGGACCCTACACTGCAGCAGGCAAAGAATGTGTGAGGAATGTCCTTCCCACTAAGAAAGAAAACAATTTGTGAGGAACTGACCAAAACCCCCATTCCCCATTCTACCCCCCCATGCGACCTTGGTAGGGGAGAAGGGAGAGAAATCATGAATAAAGTTAAGTCTGAAAAGAAAGGAAGGGTGGGTGAGATGCTTTAAGGTCTGGGTTTACTTCTCTTTATACAACTCTGGTTTCACTAGGTGTGTGTTTGTAGTGTAATAAATCAGATGTTTGGGTTTTTTTATTCTGTGTTTAGTCTGTTTTGCCCTTGATGCTGATTGTGGAATGATCTCTCCCTGTCCTTATCTCAGCTCCTAACCCTCTCAATATATATATTTTCTCCCCTGTCCAGCTGAAAAGGGGAGTGGTAGAGTAATTTGCTGGGCATCTGGCCTCCAGCCAGGATCAAACCACCACACTGGAAAAACTAAAAGAAACTAGAAAGTCAGACACTGTACTGATTTCAGGGACCTTGGAATAGGATTCACAAGACGTTGTTTGTTGAGAAATGAATATTGACATAGATAAAAGGAAAAATATTTAAATATCAGACAATATATATATATATCAAAAAAAGCCATGAAGAAGCATTTGTCATAATATCTGGGACTCTACCTGAGGTCCTGGAGGACCATATCCATATTTTCAACATTGCCACAATCTTCAGACAAAAATCTTTCTTTCAAAGAGTTTTTAAATATCCTAACAACGTATGGACTCTATGCATCTGGCTTAATCCAAACAAAAGACTAAATCAAAGTTTAGCGCACCTTTCTTTAGATATCAAGAAGCTAGTGCCTATAATCTAAATGAATTTTTTACCCTCCATCTCACCTCTCTTAGATTTCTACCTTCACATAGAGTGAAATACTCTTGGAGGTGACTCTTTTCTAGAGATCACAGCAAGATGACTATCTTATGCTAGAAGGTCCAACTTTCAAACAGCTTATTTTCACCCTCAGAGGGAACAAGATGCAAATATGCTTTGAGAACAACATAATAATCTAACAGATGTTACTGTTTTATATGACTTGTCATGTGAAGAACCCTAACAACTGAAATGACCATTTTTCCCCAGGGAGCAAGATAATGCAAGACTCTGGTAATGCCCTTGCCTGCACACTGCTTTGCCAACGTTTTTCACCAGTAAACAGGAATTACCTGCAGGACCGAGTTCAAGGACAGATAGGCAAATCACTATCCATTTCCCATTCAGTCCTCGACTTTTTCACTAAGACTGCCTGTAAAAAGGCTAACCAATCATAGTTGCAGAAGTGATCTCTGTTGCTAACTGCTTGTCCACCAGCAGCTCACATTATTTAGCTGTATTGAAGTTACATTCACAGGTACTGCCAGGGGAGCTGCAGAGCTGCCTCTGTGATGAGAGACATGGGCTGCCCCATGCCAGGCACATCTGCTTCTCACTGGTTCCAATGGACCCACCACAGGGCACAGCTGAGACCTGCAGCTAATCATAGAATCATAGAATCATAGAAGCATAGAATGGTCTGGGTTGGAAGGGACCCCAAGGATCATAGAGCTCCAACCCCCCTGCCACAGGCAGGGACAACAGCCTCCAGGCCTGGATCCACACAAGGTTGCCCAGGGCCCCATCCAACCTGGCCCTGAACACTTCCAGGGACGGGGCATCAACCACCTCTCCGGGCAGCCCATTCCAGCACCTCACCACTCTCTCTGTAAAAAACTTCCCCCTAATATCTAATCTAAACCTTCCCTCCTTTAGCTTTAATCCATTCCCCCTTGTCCTGCCATTGTCTATCCTTCTAAAAAATTGATTCCCCTCCTGTTTGTGTGTTCTCTTCAGGTACTGGAAGGCTGCAATGAGGTCCCCCCGCAGCCTTCTCTTCTCCAGGCTGAAAAAGCCCAGTTCCCTCAGCCTCTCTTCGTAGGGCAGGTGCTCCAGCCCTCTAATCATCTTTGTGGCCCTCCTCTGAACCCTCTCCAACAGTTCTACATCTTTCTTGTATTGGGGGCCCCAGACCTGGACACAGTACTCCAGATAGGGCCTCACAAGGGCAGAGTAGAGAGGTACAAACACCTCCCTGTCCCTGCTGGCCACCCGTCTTCTGATGGAGCCCAGGATACCATTGGCCTTGCAAGCTGCAAGAGCACACTGCTGGCTCATGTGAAGTTTCTTGCCCACCATGACACCCAAGTCCTTCTCAGCAGGGCTACTCTCAAGAAGCTCTTCTCCCAGTCTGTATCTGTGTCTGGGATTCTTCCGGGCCAAGTGCAACACCTTACCCTTGGCAGTGTTGAACCTCATTAGGTTCCCCCGGGCCCACCTTTCCAGCCTGTCAAGATCCCTCTGGATGGCTTCCTTTCCTTCTGTTGTGTCAACCACACCACTCAGCTTGGTGTCATCCGCAAACTTGCTGAGGGTGCACTCAATTCCATCATCCATGTCATTGATAAAGATGTTAAAGAGCACCGGTCCCAAGACAGACCCCTGGGGGACACCGCTTGTCACCGGCCTCCACCTGGACATAGACCCATTGACCACCACCACCCTTTGTCTACAATCTGTCAACCAGTTTCTTATCCACTGGATGGACCACCCATCAAATCCACATCTCTCCAATTTAGAGATAAGGATGTGGTGGGGGACTGTGTCGAAGGCCTTGCACAAGTCCAGGTAGATGACATCGGTCGCCTTCCCTTTATCTACCGATGCTGTCACTCTATCACAGAAGGTCACCAGATTGGTGAGGCACGACCTTCCCTTGGTGAAGCCGTGCTGGCTGTCCCGGATCACTCACTCATCCCTCATGTGCTCCAACATGTCATCCAGGAGGATCTGTTCCATGATCTTCTCAGGCACAGAGGTGAGGCTCACTGGTCTGTAATTCCCTGGGTCTTCCTTGTTCCCTTTCTTATAAATGGGGGTGACGTGACCTTTTTTCCAGTCCCCAGGGACCTCTCCTGACAGCCACGACTTTTCAAATATGATGGAGAGCAGCTCGGCAACCACATCAGCAGCTCCTTCAGGACCCTGGGATGCATGTCATCCGGCCCCATAGACTTGTAGACATTCCGTCTCATGAGGTGGTCTCAGACTTGCTCTGCCCTTACAGTGTGGGGGGACTTACTCCCCCAGTTCCCACCTAGAGATTTGGGGATGGCAAGGTTCTGGGACTTGAGAATTATGAGAATCCTGGCTGCCAGAGAAGACTGAGGCAAAGAACTCATTCGGTACCTCAGCCTTCTCTACATCTGTTGCAGCCGGTTCTCCTTTCCCATTTACTAAAGGGGTTATGCTCTCTTTGGCCTGTCTCTTCTGACCAATGTACCTGTAAAATCCCTTCTTGTTGTTTTTAACATCCCTTGCCAAGTTCAGTTCCATCTGTGCCTTGGCTTTCCTGATCCCATCTCTGCAACTCCGAACAGCACCCCTGTATTCTTTCCAGGCTACACACCCTTGTTTCCAGACTTTCTATTTGCCTTTCTTTTCCCTCAGTTTGGCTAGCAGGTCCTTGCCTAGCCATGCTGGTCTTCTGCCCCTCCTGCCCACTTTCTTACTCAGAGAGACAGAGAGCTCTTGAGCTCTCAGAAAGGCATCCTTAAAGAGTAGCCAACTTTCCTCAACATTTCTGTCTCTAAGGACCACCTCCCAGGAGATCTTGGCCAACAAGTCCTTAAACAGCCTAAAGTTTGCTCTCCTAAAGTTCGGGGTCCTGATGCCACTCTTTGCCAGCTCCACATTCCTTGAGATCACAAACTCAACTAGGGCATGGTCACTGCAGCCCAGGCTGTCTCCAACCTTAACACCTTTAATGATCTCCTCCACATTGGCAAGCACCAGATCCAGCAATGCATCGCCTCTGGTCAGTCTGTCCAAAACCTGAACCAGAAAGTTGTCATCCACAGACTCCAGGAGTCTCCTGGATCTCTTGCAGCTCGCTGTGTCTTATCTCTGCAGCTAAGGCAGTGCCAGTTCTGAGAAAGTATTTTTATCCTTTTTTTCAAAACAGGCTTCACATCAGAGTGTAAGAGAGAGGACTGAGGAAATACAGGTGCAAGAAGCAGCACTGCAGACACCAAGGTTAATGAGGGAGGAGGTTCTCCATGTGCTAGAATAGGGACCCCCCTGCAGCCAACGGAGAAGATCATGATGAAACATGGAGGACTGTGCTGGAACAGATATCCTCACTGTGTCTGTGGAAAGTCCATGAAGGAGCAGGCTCCTGGCAGGACCTTGTGGCCTGTGGAAAAAGGCCTGCACAGCAGCAGGTTTTCTAGCAGGAATTGTTGCCTGTGGGGAACCCAAGTTGGAACAGTCTGTTCCTGAAAGAGGTGCACATTGTGGAAAGGACCCACACTGGAGGAGGTCTTGAAGATGAACCCGTGTTGGAGCAGTTCATCAAGGACTGTATCCCATGGGAGAGACCGCACACTTGAGTAGAGATGGAAGTGAGAGGGAAGGCACATCAGAAAGGAACTGTTATGGATTGACTGCAACTCCTATTTCTCCCCCAACCCCGATGAATTTTTTGGAGGAAGGAGTTGGAGGAGTCAAGAGTGAAGGACCGAGGTTGAGGCTAGGAAGAAGAGTGGGGGCAGGAGGGAAAGTAATTTAGGTTTTGTCTTTGTTTCTTAGCATCCCTCTCTATTTTAAATCGGCAATAAAGTAAATTAATTTACCCATGTTGAGTCTTTTGTGCCCAATGATAAGTGAGGTTTCCATCTTTCATTCTCCCCACTCACTAAGGAGGTGAAATAAGATAGAGTGGCTGGGTGGGAAGTCTGGCAACCATCCAAGGTCAACGCAACCACATTAGATCACTGATCAAATACTAGATGAAACACTAATGACCTATGACAGATTTTAACAAATTATAAAGCTTTGTGTTATCCATTCCCTTGAGAATACAGAGCGTGAATCACTGCAACAAAAGCCAGTACAATAAGAGCAAAGGCTGGCTGGCATTTTGCCTAGTATAAAGGGTTATTGAAAAGCTTTCCTGGACCTTGCTGGACATCATTTTGAAACTTTAAAATTAAGAGTACATCAGGCACTTATCCAGAAACCTCCAGTCAGAGAAACTGAGTAATGTATTCTTTTATTTAAAGCAATCTCTGATTCTTTTAGTTTGGGTTGGGTTTTTCTTTTAAACACTTTAAAAATCAAAGTCTGTAATATATTTTAGTGGAAAATGTTAAACTATATAGTAGATTTTACTGTATTATGAAAACCAGAAAATTATTTTTCCTTGGGAAAATTCATCGGATATTGGTCTGATAAAATGATGGGTTGGAGGTTTTACCTCAATAAATGAGCAGGTTTAGCAGCAGGGAAATCCCTTATACATTTATCTCACTTTCTCCAGAGCGTGTCTCCCACATCCACTTCCCTTATTATGCCTCCACCTCCTTCTCATGTTTAATGCCAGCAAGGCAGGAGTTACTAAGTATTTTTCTATCTTCTTAAGTTTGGCTAAGGTTATAAGACTCTTCTACTTTTTCTGAATTTCCTTAATATTTTGACCAAAATGAATTGCTTCGTGCATCACTGCCTTATCCCATAAATAACCTAGACAAAGGATTTGTATATTCCAAATATGAAACCATTCTTTTCTCAAAAAAACATAGGCACAATTAAGGACATTTTCCATGGAAGACAGCTGCAGATGTTGTATACACATATCATTTAGCATTAGGATATACCAATCCTCATTTTCTAACAATCTGAGATAATACTACAAAAAGGACCTCTAAAAAAGGTCTTTCACATGCACTGCCCATCATCATCTAGAGACCCTGCTAACAAAAAGATACATCCAAATCCCATAAGGAAAAATCAAAAGGTCTTTTTAAGAAAAAAACCACTTTGTCCTACTACTAGAGGTGAAAACATGGTCTGGATTAGAATCCATTGATGTACTATTCTAATTAGAGTTATTCAGCACCAAGACAATAACCCTGAGAGACCAGAGAAAAGCACACAAGATTTTTCCTTTACTAAATCAATGCCAGTCTTGGATGAGAAGCTCTGGGAAAACAAGATCTGATATTTTTGTTGCAAATGTTAGTACATGCACTTGTTCAGAGAAGATGTAAGTCAGATCTAGTCTTTTCCACTGGTAATGCACTATATGTACTATTTATCTTCAAGCAGTATCTCCCTTTCTATGTTAAAGTAAATCAATGTATGTAAGCACAGAGTTCTGCAACCAGTTTCGTCTCTTGGGTTGATGCCTGATTAAATTAAGTTTAAAAAAAAAAGGTGGGGTCAGGGCATATATAATTTTGAATTTGCTCACATCCTCAGATATTCCAGTACCATGGCTATAATGTGATACTTAAACAAGAGTTGTTCATTTAGAACACAATGGCAAGTCCACTGTGGCAGCAATGACAAAGATTCATTTATGCAACTACTTAATTGGTCTTATATTTATATTCAGGCTGGGAGCACAAATGATAACTCTATTACTCTCATTCCTTCTGTAGAACTAGTCCTGTGCAATTACACTGTCTTCAGATTACAACCTAAATTAACCTCTGCAGATCCCAGAGTGGCAACAGGGCATGTACATGGCAGAGACTGGAATCATGTCTCTGAATAGCAAAAGGAAATCTCTCAACTTGGCTTTAAGAACTCAAGGGATGGAAAGTTAACTAAGGAATCCTGATGTGGGTAACAGCTATGCATGGAAAGAAGGGTCTGTAGACTTGTGGAAATTTACATGGTACTACTCTACTGTGATCATTCAAGAAATAATAAAGGTCTGATATGCAAAGGGTTAGGGAGCTACAAAGAGGTAAAGTGGTGTAGTTGCCAGGTCGCACAATAGGTTTGAAAAATAACCTGGAGTAGAACCAAATTTCTTAACATTTGTTTCTGTGCTTCCTTAAGATAAAATTGTAAACTCCACTCTGCCAAGAAACCTATGGGGCATTACAGATAGCAGACTTTGATAAACTAGTTCCCAAAGTGCAGTGGTTTGTTTTCCCTTTGAAAGCCACCAACGAAAGCAAGGAATATTTACCTAATAGCTTTCACACAAATACAGAAACACAGACATAAATACATACACATCCTGTCTGCCACAGAAAGGAAAAAATGGCAGCCAGAATCCCATCCGTTTCCTGTTGGGCTCTGCTTATGTCATTTCTCACACAAACAAATATTTTTTTTTTTCTGGGTTTTTTTTCCTTAATACACATTATTTGAAAATCACTTTTATTCAAGACTGAGTATAGTGGCACAATGTCTTAATGTTCCTGGACAAGGAAAAATAAAAAGAGATTTATACAATATAGATTGTTCCCTTGTGATACATTAATAAGACACCAATTATTAAGGGATCAAAGATGGCAAGGTAGCAAGACTGCAATCCCTGGAATAATTTATGTATCAAATATTCTAGCTATCTAAAGTTAGGTCTCTCTGGCATCCAATCTATACTGCTATAACTGTTGGCTTTTGCTGTCTAGCCTGCGTTTTTTTCTTGCTGCATTCTTCCACCATTTTCTTAGAACTCCACCCATCACACATTAAACACTGATCTGATAAGTTGCAGTACATTAATTCACCAGAAAAATAACAGAACTAAAAATAGAAGGAAAATTGCTATTAAAAATAATAATTATTTTTAAAAGGCTTTGACAGGGAGGGAAAAAAAAAAGCATAGAAGAGAAAAGGCAGATACAAGGTCAGACATAGGTGCAAAGCTGAAGGCACAAAAACCTACAGCTAGATCAGCCACAGATGTACAGCTTAAGCATAGAGATATTATTAAATATGTTTGGAACATGACGTTGCTCCCATTGACTGGAAATCTCTTATGAACCACAGAGAGACCTTAATTGTGTGGTGGCATCCATATGGTTATTAGTTTTCATAAATTCAAATCAAAGCAGGATTTTTAATTTGGGAATACACAGTGCTCAAAGGGTGGGTGTGTTCCAAGAGATGTGGTTTTATAAAACAGGTCACTTTTGGCAGTGTAGCAAGTGACAGTTTCCTACAAAAGTTAAATGTGTCATTTTTTTTCTTAAGATAGAAAGTTTGCAAGAGAATTATAATGCTCAGACAAACTTCATTTGATCTATGAAGCTCTACTGAGCTTACACTTTTACAGCCCAATACTTCAATTTTCAGTATCAATCTTTCACATACTCAGTTCAGCTAAGAATATCACATAACATTTTCTCACAAATTGCAGGAACAAACATTATAGCACTATATAGTCCTCTTATTAGGGTATCCCTTTGACGTCATTGAGAAAATTCAGCTACTTTAATTGTCATAATGCATGCAGCTGTGCTGTAGCACCCACTTACTTATATAGCAGGCACCAATTTATAAGCCCAACACATAATTATCTTCAGTGAGGTATGGCTCAGAGCTGTAGCCTGCCGAGTAGCAGTAGCAAAAGCAGCTGTTAAATACCTTCTAGGAGTCCTATCCAAGTAGCTGGCACAGAGGAACTAGAGCAGAAGCCAGGAACAAACTGTGGCAAAGCACAGAGTGTTTCTTCTATACAGTCATTACTGCATAAGTAAGAAAAGTAATACTTGGAATACAAAATAGCCAGAATCAAAACATGATATTCCATGAATCCAAAAGGCAGCAGACTCTGAACTGATCAACAGCAGCAAATAACTACACTACAAGAGTCTATGCCACAGAAAGTGATATAAAAAAAAATTGTCTGGTTTCTAAAATAGATGCATACAGATCAAAAGTTTATGTTACCAATTTTTAAAGCACTTTTTTTTAGGCTAGATTCAATATATTCACTGTAGCTGCTTTAAACCACAGAATGGAAGTTAAAACACTCTGAAGGGATGTTAGATTTAGAAGCATTTCTAAACAGCCGGTCAATTTGCTCTTCTTTTCTAGTAGAGTTCTGCCAGCAGAGGCAGGTGACTAAGTTCCCTGAAAAAAGAGCTATTTCATTTCCCAGATATTTATTATCTCATCATCAATTAGAAGAAATTAAGTATCTTTGATGAAAAGGCCAAAAGCTTGGCTGAAAAACCTGGGGTAGCTGTGGTATGATTCTGTCTTTGCTACATGACTCATTCTACCTTATGTTTTCTCAGGAGCTACGTGTTGAATTTGGGGTCTCTATTACATTAAAAAAAAGAGCCTGAAATCAAGGCTCCTTGAGTTTCTCAGGCTATATGTTCTTCTTTACATTACATTATATGTCATTCTGACAAAGAGATTATTTGGCTTTCAGCAGTACTCACTTGGAAAAAAATTTGAACATAAAACCTTGAAATAAGACACAGATTTCTGTCTGCTAACAGAATTATTTTTGTAATACAACTGACCTGTTGAAATACAATTAAATTAAGTTTGCCCATAACTGGCCTCTGACTTTAGGCAACAGTACATAATATCCAATGCGCATTATTATCAATACTCTCAAGCTTTCAGTCCAGAGTGACCATATGCAAGTCACCAGGAATGGTTCCTGCATTATGTTAATTCTGGACAGTAGCCTGAAGTACCTGGCTGAATTCTGACTAGTAAAGCTAAACACATGCCATTCTAATAGTTTAAAAGTGTAGGTAGATGATTTCCAATAACTGCAAATATTCTCTGCCACTGTCCAGTTTGCAAGGATTGATGTCACTGTAGTGAAGTGACTGGAAAGCATTGCTGTTTTACCATAAAAATCTCCAAAATGTCAAAAAACACTACAGTGAAAGAGCAAGAATATCCACTGAAGTTAAAATGAAACACAGGGATGGAAGAAGTATTTAGATTGGGCAAATAAAATTACTTCAGTTTTTATTATTCTTCAACCTGTCAAAAGCAGATTTTGTCCATATCAGAACTGGGGGGTGTAGGGGTTTTAATTATTTTAAGATAAAAGAGGCATCAAGACTGTTGATTACCTGCTGAGTGTTTCCATTTCAACACATATGCATTTTGCAACAGAAAAAAAAACAACAAAAAAAATCAGTTGGCACACAAAGCCTCAGAAGGAAAGAAAGTGGAATGTAATGTCATCCACTAAACAGTTTAACAACTAAACAGTTTAACAATACACAGAAAAGTATCATCAGTCAGTAATCACTATACTAATGTGATACAACACATGCCACTCTGTGATGTTTCTGTGGAGAGATATTTCAAAGGGGAGATATTTCACTGTAGTACACTAACAGCCAATCTAAGTTCCTCAAAATCTCTGTTAAATAAGAAACCAGTCACTCTAGATCTAAAACATGAGCAAAAACAACCTTTCCAGGCTGACAGAGGATGCCAGTGGGGCCCAAAATCTAACTTCATCTAAAACAACAAGCTGTGTAGCATCTGCTCATCCTCAGGCAAAAGAAAGCCACCAACATATAACAGGGGAAGGAAGTTTTATAGAGAGCAGCAAAACTCAAAATCGGTGTGTCACTGAACTGTCAGCCAGCATAAAAAATGAAGGGGACAAGCCATGTGTAGATTTGATTTACTGTCTCCGCTGCAGTGTTTCACTCTAACTAAAGCCTATGAAATGGTATGTTAGCCTCCCTCTACAAAATAAGAAAGAGTGAGAGAAAGAAGCATCTCAGTAATCAGTATTGGAAGTGACAAAAGCCTCTTCAGCTTAGCAGTATTTTGCAAACAGGAAAAAGAAGGCACTGGTGATAAGTCATAAATGGTACTTCAGAAATAACTGACAGCAAATGCTCTCTGTATAGCCTCTCTATCAGCATGTTTCAAAGTTTTTAGTGTATTTTTTCCATTCAGTGGTAAATCTTTGCACTGCTGTTCTTTGGAAGATACTGGTACATATCAGTTGTTGTCAGATCAGTCATTTTGACATGATGAAAATTAGTTCAGACTAGGTTCAAGGAATGACGTACATACCTTTAGCATATGTTCCATAACACCCAACTCTCAAGTCCTCTGGCCCAAAGTGAAACCCATTAAACTGTTATCAAGTTTTCTGCAACCTCTTAGCAGTGCACATTATGAGTCAGGTGCCCCAAAATTAAATCCAAAACTAGGGAGTCAAAACAATTGAGTCAATACATTGAACATGACTATATCTAAACTATCACATAGGAAAATGTAGAGGAAAACTTTTCTCAATCTTAATTTTGCTAAACTCTGTGATTTCAGAACTGTTTTCTTCCACTATAAGCAAGACTTTTAAAGTGGAGTTGCCTATTCCTTCAAAAATTCAGCAGACACTGACATACTTTCAAATCATTTAGTGGTTGGGACACTTATAGGGGACTTAAAATATTAGCCTGTTTTTCTCAGCAGAAGAGAGAAATAGATCAAAGCTGACTGGTTCTTATGTAAATGACCAAATATGAAAATTATAAAGTAAATATTACTTATTATATATTATATATCATTATAACATTACATATAATATTATATATTATAATATGCTAAATACTAGCATATTTATTCACTTAAGCAGCCACTTTCTGTCTCTATTTTTCTGTTCATTTATATGCAAAAGCGTGTGCTAATGTTTTACTTTGTACTCAGTGTTTTACATCTGTAAATCTCAGACTTCTACACTTTCATCCGATATTCTATAGCAAGATTAGGGTAGAACAGAGATAGCAGCATTTTCAGACCGTACACGCAAAACAAACCTTAGCCTTCACTGTAACTAAAAAAAAAAAGGCTCTACAAAAACTAAAACCAGCCAATAAGCACAGAAGGTAAAATTACATTAATGATTTGCTGCTATTAAAATCAAAGCCTTAAACAACTGTTAAGAGTATCTATTTAAAATGAAGCCTTCAAGCTATGCAACAAAGTAGAAATAAAAATGAAAATTAGGACATCATCTGTTACGTGAAATTGCTGTGCATCTCAGCCATGAAGTCAGCTAGCACCCAAGTTCCCCATTTTGAAATACATGCAATGTAGACTGGAAATGATGGCAGCTCTCCTGTTGTTGTTTTTCAAAACTATGCTATTGACTGCTTGTCTAGAGGAGAGTAACAGTAGGTAATTAGTTTGAATTCAATCTCACTGGGCAAATCATCCCACTTTTCAGAAACCTTTTTATTAGATGCAACTAATGGCATTATGTCTGCATTCTCCATGACATGTGGATTTGGACCAGTCAAGTTAAATTATGACAGTGAAAGCAAAAGCAATTTTGAAGTGTAAAAATGGAAAGAATTCATTAGGAAACACCCAGCATCAGCTGAAATGCCAAATTGACATAAACATACTTCATGAGTTGTAAGAGCAATTTGATGTGTGGCAAAATACCAGTTGTATTGCCAACAAGGCACAGGTGTATACCACATAAGCTGGTGAAAATGTGATTGCAAGGAGACTGATACTCACTGTGTAATCATCACACAGTCATTCACATGAACAGTAAAAAACAGCTAGAAATAGATTTGTGTGTCCTCTTTTTCAGCTAGGGTAGAGTTAATTTTTACGTTAACTGGGAGGGAACACAGCCAGGACAGGTGACCCAAACTAGCCAAAAGGGTATTGCACATGATATGACATCATGCTCAGTGTATAAAGCAAGCTGGCCAGCAAGAAGGAGCAGCTGTTTGGGAATGGACTAGGCATCAATTAGGTGAGCAATTGCACTGTGTATTACCTGCTTTGCATATTCTAAGTCCTGTTGTTATTTTCCTCTCCTTTTGCTGTCCCAGTAAACTGACTTTATCCCAACCCATGAGTTTTACCTTTTTCTGCTGATCCTCCTTCCCATCCCACTGGGCAGGGAGGGCTGAGTGAGCAGCTGTGTGGTGCTCAGCTGCCAGCTGGGGCTGAACCACAACACTGAGTAAATTCAAACTCATTTTCACTAAAACTGGGAAATGTCCATTATTGCTTGAACTTGTATTTCAAAACTGGTTTAGAAAACACAGTCACAAAAGTTACATGTTAATTTTACAGAAGTGGCTGGCAAATCCCAAGGAAACGCTTAGTGCCAGTATGGAATTGAATATACTTTCACGGAAAAGGTCCCATTTATTAAAAGGGGCATGGTTACCTGCATGCTTTTCTTTTTCTTTTTCGCTCAAACTTTAACTTAAAGTCATTGTGTGAAAGTACATCAATAAACATTGATAAAACAGCTATTTTCCAGAAAGATAGTCATTATGGTGATCACATACTGATACACAGAACCTCTTCAGCACACTCCAGGTGAGAGGATTTTTTATAATTCTTCTTACCTTAGCACTAAGAGTGTTGTCTATACAGAAGATCCAGATTCTTTCTCATCTTTGTGTAAAGAGAATTTGTATCTGGGTTCCATGTTTCCAAGGTTCGATCACTGGCTTCCTGTTATAAGGGTGACAGTACCACTATCTTTGTAAATAACTTTGAATTTCCGTCTGTCTTTAAACATAACTTGAAAATTAGAAAATTATTTTATTCTTTAAAGTTTCAGAGATAATTTATTATTGGTCTAATTGGAAAACAGTGACAGCTTCCAGTTCAATCAATCGTCCCAGAAATACAAATTAGTCACATAATTTTTACCTACGATACCCAAGTCTAGGAGCAAGGTGTAAGGATAAAGGAAAGTGTGTGTGTGTCCTGGGAGTACTGGGAGAGAGAAAGACTACCATGTGTCTTTAGTCTCCATTGTAAGGAGAAAGAATGAGGAGGACTCAGTTTGATAACAGCTAAGAGCCACTGGACAGATTAGTTGAAAATTGGATAATGATTTAATCATAACAAGAAGATGAGACATTTATATCAGTCTGGGCATAAAATGTAATAATTCACCTTCTCTCAAGTAATTTCTGTTCAGAAAAGATGAAACAAGCTCATGCTCCTTTATGTCACAAAGTCTCTTGAAGAGATCCATGAGCTTCTACTCTGTTACAGAGGACATTAACTCCACTCTTTTAGTGGTGGAATTTCAAGTGACAGCTTGAAACACAGGACCCCTAGAAATTTACAGATACTATTACAAATGAAGCAAGACCAAAACAGCCTAACTGCTAAATGTGGCACAAATACTATGCACAAACCCACATTAAGGCAAATATTTCAAATGTTACCCTGGTTCTTGAGTAATTTAAATTATGTAATCCTGACTTTGTTCTTTTTTATAGATGTGGATGAATCACTCCAGATTTAATCCAGATGACTGCCTATGTTCTTTCTGTCATTGTATTCTAGCCTATCTTGGATTAGGATACTGTATGAGAAAGAATCCATACTCCTGTTAAATTCTGCCCTTCTGGAGCTGTTACCATCTGCTAATATAGGGCGCATGAAAAGTGGCATACAAAGGTGTGAACTGCATACATTAGCTACTCCACACTTTGTCCTTATGTGCAAATTCTGTGCACACACTCATTTGGAGAAAAGCTAGGTTACAACATTTTCTAAACAGAAAAAATCAGCTCTATACAAAGGTACCAACACTGAATATGGTGTCGTGAAGTGTAACTCAGTGCAAACTCTTAGGTAGCACAGGTTGGCATCCACTAAAACCAGAAAAGTATACACACTCTGGGTTGGTTACATTTTGAATTGTACTCTGCTAAAACAGTTACAGGGTAAATATTATTGTGCCTTAAAAACTGTATTAAAAAAAAAAAAAAGCAAATAGCAAAATTTTAACAGTACAAACTCTACAAAAAACATTCTCAAAAGCTTCCTTATTACAAGTTTAGTACTTTGGAAGACATCCACTGGATAATTCAGAGGAAATCAAATTGGTTTTACTAATGCAACAGGATAGAAAGAATACTACAATGCAATTCCATGTGATTCTCCAGTTGCATATTCCTATCTATCTCCCTTGTGCCTGCACTAGTATTTATGAACACATGTAATGAAATATACTCATAAGTTTAACAACTCTCAGGTTATTTTTCAGGGATGTGACCCAATTTGTTATCTTGCTGTATGAACACAGGACCCAGCAAAAGGAAGGGCCAAAAAACTTGTCTCATATTTAACAGGAATACTTGATGGATGTCTGTTAGAAACTCTGTTCTCTAGTATTTGATCAATTGGAAACAAAAAAAGCTTCATATCTTCAGAAGCCGTGGCAAAAGGCTGAAAATTCGTAAATCTGTGAAAATTTTGCATACAGGTTTGTAAAATTTATAAAATCAACTAGCTTGGAGTTCTCTGTGGTTTTTTTTTTTTCTCTTTCACTACATAATCTTTTCATTATCAGCTGAGGCTTCCACCAGGCATCCCATGGTGGAACATGTGGTACATCCAGTTCTGGTAATAAATGCTGACTTCATTAAATTATGACTTACAGTCTAATATTGTTTATCAAAGATTAAAGATCACTGGAATTTTAGAAACAACTCAGACACCATCATGTATAAGATTTACTTTCTTCACTCCATCCAAATCAGAATGTTTTCCCTCACACGTTGTTACTCATTCATAAATGACCATGGAATTAATCTCCACTACAGAAGTCACTCTGAGGTAATATGTCTATACTTTTTCTCAACAAAACTGTAAACTACTATCATCTGTGTTAAATGAAATTACTAAATCCAATGTATATCATTTTAAGAAAAGCATCACTCCTAACTATTGATGAATTCTAGCTGTCATGCTATATTCATATTTGTTTGGAACAGCAAAAGCTAGAATAATGCACCAAAATAAATATAGTTGATGATGTACCACTTGGAGCTTTCGTCCTCTGTGAAGAATTCCCTTACTGCTTCGTAAACATAAATACATAGCAAATTTACTGAAACTGCATTTTGAGCAAGCTGAGTTTACAGTTACAGCTGTAAACTGTAACTGATATTAGAATACACATACATTTTCCAGTGACCATTTCAGAACAGCCACTTTGATTTTTACTTGATATTTACAACATTAGTTTCGCAGAAGAATCACAGAATTGTCTGTGCTGAAAGGGACCTTAAAGTTCATGTGGTTTCAATCCCTCTGTCATGGGTAGGGACACTTTCTGCCAGACTAAGTTCTTCAAAGCATTTTCCTGAACACCTGACTTCGCACTCAGTCCCAAAATTGGAAAACTGCTGTGAATGGCTTGATCCAGTGCCTGTATATTTAATTTGACTTCTTATGTCTTTTTTTCAGTGTTCATATCTAAAATTAAGAAACACAGGTGTGATCTAACAGTCTAAATGGAACTTCCTGGCCTGATTTAACCACCAGAAAAGCAGTGCCTGAAATCAAAACAAACTCCCCTGTGTGCAGAAGCCAATGTAGCAGTGCACAGCACTGCTACCTGTGTATCAGATAAGGTAAAGATTGTTATGTTTTAATCTAAACCAAATTTTTAAATGCCCTAAAACTACAATAAAGAATTCCTGGCATTTCTTTATCTTCACATATAAGTATGAAATTTTTAGTTTTACTTGATTAAATCCAAGAAGTTGAAGCATTCAACCATATATGTTCTTCAGGTCTATTTCCTCTAGGGAAACGCAGCCACTGAAATGTAATGGCAGTGATCCAAACCATGATGAACTGAGGCAATTTTGGTTTTGTTGACCATTGCTCCAGGTCATTGTAATTTAATGAGTAGTAATCCTATTTAAAATATGTTACAGGCAGCAAGGTGCCTGCTGGGAGAAAGCTGCTACGCATGAACAGATCAATATGCACTGCGTGCATTCAACCATTCAATAATCGATTCACCCTTGTTATGAGAAAATAAATGCTAAAGTCCTAAAGTTAATTTCTATAGAAAGCTTTTACAAGGCTATCAAATTATTAAAAGTTTTATGTGTTCACTTTTTTTTGTTGTTTTTAAATCTTTGTGCAATGCAAGCTATATCTCACAGCAACATCCCGTGAGTACTAGCTACTTGACTCTCAATTGGATCCTAGGCTTTAAGAAAGAAGTTGTGAACCAAAGGCTATTATTTTGAGTGAGGAATTGTGGGGATGAAAAAGCAAATATTTTCCTGTTTAAAGAATTTTATTGCTTACTCATACACCTACCTTGCCAGAGGTTTTTTTTGTTTGGTTTTTTTGAGGGTGGCTGTTTTGGGGTTTTTTAATTAAAAATTCCACTTTAAGTCAGTTCTCTTTGGATGTGATCCTTCAAAAAAGTTATTATATTTCAGAAGTTAACATCAGAGACTCGTTCATCACTTTTCAAAAGGTCCTGATTCTACCTTGTCTTTTATTGGCAGGCTTTTTATGCTAACATGTTGAGGAAAGATGCTACTCAATACCCACAGCAAAACGAGCGCTTACAAACACATGCTACAAAAAAAGTAGCCCCTGTTTTCTGGTTTTTGTTTTTTTTTTTTTAATACTTGATCTAAAACCTTAGAAGAGTGTATGTCCAATGTGTTTGGAGTCTTTGGCTAGGCCTACAACTGCACTGGTATAGGTGGCTCAATCTGAGGAGAAATATCCTATCTGCATTCCCAGTTTCCCTGTTGCAGTGGTCTCCTGTATATGCCTTTCTGACAGTTTTCCCAGGAATAAAAAGCGCAGTGACATACAATACACAGATGGTCCCAACATCTTTGTGCTATGTATGAAATATTACATTATGTATTATGGAACTTTCTGACAATGTTTTGCAATGACCTTTGTTTATGCAACAAACATGGACCAGGTCCTTCTTTTAGCAGTGCAGGCATAGCTACTACAGGCTGTTGCAGTCAGTATAGATGAAAACTTCAGATGAAGTTCACACTGAACACTTCCCATAGCTAAATCCAGGTCCTGGGAGCGCCATGGGTTTCAGGTCACTGTCAAAACCCAGCATTTCTGCTGTAGCATTACTCTATCTGAAATGCTCAGATCTTGCCTTTCACATGCTTATTGTTTCGGATTTAATGGCTGCAATACTGGGCAATGCTTATGCTAGTAAACACTCCCAAAACTTTTCTTTATGCACTGAACTACCTTTGCTCATGGTTGCAACATGAAAGAATTCATAATGGACTGAATATTTCATATCCAGAAATCACAAATATTAAGCTGTCAATTTACTGTGTCTCAGTTTAGCACTCCCAGAGCCAGTTGCTAATGGTGTTTTTATTGCTATATTGTAAAAGCGCAATTCACTTCCTGAACCATTGCTATTACACTCTTTCTGTAAAATGGTCTCTGGAAGGCTCTCTCTGATAGCTTTACTTTCAGCCTGTTTCTCAATGTGTGTCGAGTTTTCTCTCTCTCTCGCTCTTTCACATCAAAGTGTTGCTGAAGTCTGTCTGGGAACCCATACAAACCTGCAAGTAGCAGAAGTATTTCTGTAGAATGATTTTTGTTCCCTCATTTTGAATGTGGAAGAAGTCTTTCACATGCTGATAACTCTGTTCCCAGCCAAACATGTGCCAGTCACTTCCCCAATCCTGACAGCCCATTTACTGGGACAAGCAAAGACTTATTTTACCGAGCTGTTAACAATCACTAGAAGACAGAACAGTTTTGAGACTAACCCTATTTTTCTCCTGAAGCTGAATCAAGTTTTCACTGTCTTTTGGTTTATGAGCAAATACAGGTAAAAGGCTATCACAAGCAGGATTTGGGCCTGTATGTTGAAAGCAAATCCTTATGGCCCTTATTCCTGTTAGCCCTCTTTTTTTGTTTAAAATTCCCAAATGTTCCACTCTAACATTATAAAACTTACATTCTGAATCCCATCAGACCAGGAGAACAGCTGTTCTTTTCTACCCTGTAATTCTACTGAAGTTAATTAAGTTATTTCTCATAACTAAAACTTACAGACATCTAAAATTAACAGCTACTTTAATTCATCTGTGTATCATGTTTCATTGTAATTTGCCTTCCGGACAGACACTAGTCAGTGACTTCACTCCAGCCTAGAAGACTGGCTCCTTTTTTTTTTGAGCTGATGTCAGTGTTACTTCTCTGCTTTCAAAGGTCAAGCCTCTTTCTTACACCCTAAGGAGATGCTCCACTCATCCTCACCAGACAGAATGTCCAAATGCATTAATCAAAATTACCAAGTACTACAAATTTTTCATCCTTAACCATTCATAGTGCTCTACAAATCTGGGGAAATCTGGGAAACGATTGAGGCTTAAGAACACACTTGGTAGATTGCACTCAACCTCCCAATAATTCAGTGAAAGAGAAAGAAGTGCCTAGCTGCAGATGTACATTTATGGATAAGTTCAGCCATATGCACAAAACATAAGTAAAATTTTAGCCTAATTTCAAGGATTTACATAGCATTTAAATAATAACAGACTCCATGATGACTCTGAGCAGGAAGCTGAATTTCATTAAATGTTTGTTTTATCTGACTGATGACTCTATATGACAAGAAGAGTGATCTTTAAAATTTGCTTTCACACATGCAAATTAGGGGAAGGGTCATGAAGCTTTAGCAAAAACAAGTGATACTGATGTTAAACAAAAAAACAAGCACACAAACAAAGCCTTAGTGTATCTTAAATAGAAGACATAGGATGGACTACACTGGAAAACATGTTTTGTTATTGCAAAATTAGTAAGGTCATAAATCCATCTTAGGTATGTTATTTCCTTTCTACAAATACATGGGATACCAGGTTTTTATCCAGAGGCATATCTAGGAAGAACTTAAAAGTCATATATACAAATTGGAGTACTGACGAGTGAAAAACCTGCCTATTATCATTAAAAAAATACTGCTTGCCTGTAAATATATGGACCTTGTGTTTCGTAGCAAGTCAGTAAAGGTGGCAATATAGAAAAATGACCAGGGAATTTTAAAGAACTAAAAAGTAACACGTATAAAAAAAAGAATGATAAGAAAAGAAATAGACATTTTCCACCAGCAGACTCAAATCATTATTTATTTTCTAGTCCCACAGGATGAAACAAAGCATCTACATTGTCAGCAGAACATGAGACCTTGTAATACAACAGCAAACTGGTGAATATATGATCCTTTTTATACTTATTCATCTGCAGTTTTCATCACAGATTTGGCTTGCTCATGATTGTCTTATGCTTAGGAATTTTTTTATCAATAGCAGGATGCAGGAGTCTGAGGCAGAGAAGCAGGAAGGCATCATGTAGGTACAGAATGGAAAAGAAAATGAATTGGTGATATAAAACTTTTACATAGATGAAGATAGATGAGCAGTAAGAAACTCATGAAAGTATAGTATTTCAAAGTCAAAGGCGTAGGCAGACTGTGGGAGAACTTCACATGATATTATACATTTGGATATTTTGAATAAGGAGTTTTCTTCTCTCACATGACAGAAAACACCACCACTTGACAAAACAAACTGCCACCACTGTTGCCTTTTGGTAAGGCATGGCGACCTGGTTCAGGAACGGCAACGGCGCCACACTCTGGCAGCACGGTCCATTCAGCTCACAGACACCAATGTGGTGGACGGCAAATGGCGTTTATTAGAGAGGGGCACGGGGCTTTATACCCCAGGGATCGGATGTCACTTCCGTCCGCTTACCTCATCGGCTACCTACTATTGGTTACCTAAAGAGAGGGGGGGGTCCTACCTTTCCGTACAGCCCGAAATCTTCCGACCGCCAGGCCCTATCTACCGACATTTCCCCCCTCCCTGTGCTCACTAAAACTACTTATAGTGCAAAGTGCAAAAGTGACACACAATACTGATATATAAAAAGGTGATAGCTTATAACAGTGTTGGACTACAGTAGTGACAATATATAATAGTGATAATATATAAGTGATAATATATAATAGTGATAATAATAGTGATAATATGTTAGTAATAATATATAATAGTGATAAGTTATAATATTGATAGCTTATAATAGTGATAGCTTATAACGTTAGTAGCATAAGGCACATTAAGTGAATGATAGTCGGGGGTAGCTTAGACAGTAGGGTATACTAGGGACAACTACAGAACAGTAGGGGTAGTGCTCAGTGGTTACTTTCTTAAAGCATCTGTCTGTTTTCTACAAAGAAAATGTTAACCCTCTCTAGACGACTCTTGACGAATGCTGTGAGCTTGTTCAGTACGCAGGGTCTGAAAATCAGTGCTATTATGATCATTACAGCTGGTCCCAACAAGGTAGATATTAAGGTGGTTAGCCATGGCGAGTAACTAAACCATGATCCCAACCATCCCTGTTGGGCCTCTCTTTCCTTTTTTCTCTGAGCTAACCTTTCTCTCAGTTGAGCCATCGAATCCCTGACTAATCCTATGTGGTCAGCATAAAAGCAGCATTCCTCTTTCAAGGCGGCACAAAGGCCTCCTTGTTGCATGAACAGGAGGTCTAGTCCTCGTCTGTTCTGCAAGACAACCTCTGAGAGTGAAGAGACAGATTTTTCTAGATGGGTCATAGATTCCTCGAGTCTTTGCAGATCCTCGTCGATGGCAGTTTGTAGTCGAGCCAGGTCTTGGTGATGGTTCAGCATAGCGGTCGCTCCTGTAGCTGTGCCAGCTATTCCCAGGCCGAGCAGTGTTGCTATTGTCAGTGCTGTCAGTATTTCTCTCTTTTGGATCCTGTTGTCTGTTTCTCCCCAGTAATAGCTCATTTCTTCATCCGTATGATATAGGACCCTGGGAATAATCAAAACTTGTACACAAAAGTCAGTTGATGAGTTAAAACGCTTAGTGGACACACAGGGGGTTAGACCTGTCTGATGACAGATCCACATCCCTGATGCGGATGGAACTGCCCATTTATGGGTTCTATCGATCGGAACCGTTTTTGCACAGACCGCGCTGTTCCAGCTCGCTAAGGTAGCATTACCAAAACATATGCCTTGGCCTTTAACCTGGTCCAAAGTGATTCCTCTCCGAGGTGTATCCCACTTGCACTGAGTCGGGTTATCTTTCGATGAGTAGCTAAAAGGAGTGTTGAGGGCAATACCCTCATAGTAAGGGGGATAAGCATCATAACATAGCCAACATGCATTAGTAAGATTGGGGTTGGATTGATTTAGTGATAGGAAAGTAGCATCTAACACATCTAAGAATGATTTGCCAGCCGAAAGGTGAGAGTCTGGGATCGAATTGTCTAAGGGAACCTTTCGTTTAGCTGGTAGTGGACTGTTTGGGATAGAAGTAGAAATTGGCAAGCTGTCCTCTCCTTGTTTGTTGTGATTCTGGAAACGCAAAACTGATCAGTTTTGGAATATGCAATGCAGTCAGTCCACAGTTTTTCCACCCCGTCACCCATTACTTAGCAAATAAAGCTTTAAGTGGGTCTCCATGCCCGGTCAAAACCTGCTGGAGTCTTCTTTTTTGTCATGCGTCATCATAAATACTGTGTTCACTGGGTTCACGCATGCGTGAGCTTCCTTTTCTAGTACTTTCTGTGGGGAGGTGGTGAGGGAAAACTGCGCATGCGCGCTTCCAAAAGCACACAGTTAGGTGAACACGCAGTTGAGCAGCAGAGCCATACAAAATGGCCGGCGTTAGAGAAGACGAGACCTCAAACCCCCTGCCTGAATCGCAGGATTCGTCTACAACTCCACGAGTGGTAAATTTTCCTTTCTACAGCACTATAGCCAGGCAGTAGGGGCAATGTCCTTGCTATGGCTCTTGTGGTATATTGTTCCCTTGCCATTAGACTTTCAGGTTGTCGCCTTCGGAACGAGTGCGGCTTTACCCACCGGAGCAACCAGACAGGTGGGTATTACTGAGACTAAAAGGTCTCTTCAAGCTCAGATAATTTAGAAAGAATCAAGATTTTCCTTTTCTGTTAATTGTTTTAATTCTAGGCAGACTACCCAGGCTTCTCATGAAAATGATCTGGAGATGTGGGAGCGACGCTTTAAAATTGAATGTTATATATTGTCAGGACTTGTTATTATTTTGATTCTTTTTCTTATTGCGGCTGGTTTCTATTGTTGTTATAGTTGTGCACAGCAATAAAATTTAGTTTTTGTTCAGTTATAGTTATGTGCACCAATAAAATTTAGCTTTGTTCAGTTAATCAAGAGTTTTCTATCTGTGTCTCTATTAGACCTCAGGGGGAGAAAGTTGCTACACCACGTGACTAATAACTTTATAGTAAGCATAGAAGGGATAGGGTTATATGATCCTAACAGTTACTTGTTTTGTTGGTTTTAGAAACTTGATGTTTTATTCTGTCACGGTAACTGCTTGCATGCGGTTCACCACGTGTTGGATCCATAGGATCAGACACGGTAGAAATACTTAATATGCCATATACTCTGTCAAGATTGTTGATTCAGGAGATCTGTAGCATTGGCACTTTTGTTGGAAATTATTTCCAAAACTGCTTGCAAGCGAATTATGCAGTTCAGGTTGTAAATTGGTTCCCATGCCCCTGTTATCAATTCATTAGGCTTCCACGTGGCCAGCCTGTAATGCTTTGTTCTTTTGGGAGGCCCCTCATTTTTCCCTTAATTTTGTGTTCCACCTATTTCAAACTCAACAGATCTTTTACAACTGCCTTGTAACTCCAGCTGCTGAGTTGAGGCTTGTATTTCCTCTAATACCAATTCCTGTTATTTTCCATTTTCTTTGCTACGTAACCAGCCTTGCTCTGAGTTAGCTAATTTGTGAATGCTGCAAACCGACCCATCAGACAAGCGACATTGCAAGATGCGAGTTGCTACATTCCATTGGCTTCCCTCTACCCCCATAAATGAGGGCAGGGATAAACACAGCCGATAAGGCAGGCATCCTCACTGTGACTTCTTTCTTCTCCCTGGAAAGAAAATAAACAAATTCGCTTCTCGGTGAGAAGAGGAAAAAACAGCAAGGTGGGGAAAAGGGGTGGGGAACAGTGAGTCCTTAATGTTAAAGGCAGCAACAAGGCAATTTCTTATAAAACTATGCAGATAGCATCTTCTTTTCTAAGTGTGGAGATAAACTGTAGTGTCTACCAAAAATGTTACAGGTATTAACTTAGGTTCTACAAAACAAGTAATCAGTAAATCAATCACGTCAGTGGTTTCCAGTGAGTTTTCTGATATATATATATACACCCTTCACCCCCCACTCACTTATAAGGGGACGAAGGAGCTAGCCTCCTGGCAGCTTGGGGGACACGGTTAAATGCAATAAAAGAGCACTAGGAACAGGATTTTCGACCTTGATTTGTGGATTTTTTGCTTGTCTTTGTACTAACTTTTCCAATTTATCTGTTGACACCCCATCATGAGTTCTCAGGGAATGCCTTTTCGCCATCCCATGGTCCACAGACGATTATGTTTGTTTTCTATACCTTCCGTAATTATTTCCCTTTTGCTTCTCTTTCTGATAACAAAATTCCATCTCCTACTGACAGGGACACTCTCAACACATAGTGTGACTCCTGTCCACACAAACAGCTTAAATTTGCCACTTGCTTTGTCTGTCTCCAGCTGCTCTCCTTGCGGAGACACAGAACCACAGATCAGAACTCACTCGCTTCACAGTCAGACTGCATCTCAGTCAAACACTTAAATCATTCAAACAACACACGGTACCGGGCACAAAGATTTCTTGCATATGCAAAGCATAACGATAGTTACGAAAAGGTTTTTCTCTCTCTCGCAGATACGCTGCAGCTCAGTCACTCACCACTCACACCAGAGTTAACTCATTTCACTCACACAAATAGTTCGTCAAATTTAAATCAATTTCCAAAACTCAGTTCCTTTTAGCAATATCTGAAGTCAATACCAATAAATCAATGTCACCAGAAAAGGACTCCCTGTTGGGGAATGGAACCCCGGTCTCCTGTGTGACATGCAGGAGTTCTCTTGCTTAACAGCAATTGTTTGTTTACTTCTACCGACTGCCATAGGAGCAGCCATTCTATACAACTCAAAGGGGCAATACATCCTGAGAGTAAGTATCAAATTTCCCCTATTCACTCTCAGGACCTCACACCTTTCTGTTCTCCGAGAATCCTGCTGACTACGCTATTAAAATGTCACGATCCACACCCAGATAAACGGCTTTGGCAGAGGTTAAACCCCCTTGCATTCCAACCAACCTCAGATTGCTCTGGGGGGCTGGGGGCGGCTGGGCTTAACCCCTCAGTGATGTCCAATTAGGTGCTTTATCATGAGGAGATCTTCATAATTCTCGGGAACAGAATTAAGACTCAAAACTGAGTCAAGGTTTAAGTTACTTTATTTAGCCTGCAACATGCGCACACTAACAATGATACTTGTTCATTAGGTTACCTCATACCCCTGTACATATTCCTAACTTGTCCCGCTTCATATTAAAATGTGCCCCAAGAAGTGATTTCCATTAACTCCTCCCCATTGTGCCTGTTACTGCTGTTTGGTGGTGGTCGTTGAGGGTCGTGGGGATGAAGTCGGATGGCTCCTCTTCATCACCGCAAGTAACCTTCTGTCTTGCGCAGACTCAGTTACCCCTTGACTCTGATCCAAACTACAAGTTTTGATTTAGCAGGTTTTGTATACCTTCAAGGACAAAGGGGAGCTTGAGCTAGTTAAAGTGAAATGCTTTGCCTGCATTTGTGGCCAATTAGAGACAAGCAAGGAATTCATGAACAGATAAGGAGAAGGGGGGGTACTGGAACTCATCAAAGAAGTCATTTTATTTCCACAGAGCACATAGTCCTTGAGTGTGTAATTTACTTAAGATATGGTGTTAGACCCAAACTTACGTCCCTTTTGATGTTTCTTCTTTATCAGTGAGGCAGAGGCCTTCAAGCGAGGCATTGTTTATGGGAGGTTACAGCTAGGGCACTTCAAGCTATCCTGTTAGCAAGTCTTCCTTAACCCTTTACAAGCATCTTAATGCAATATTTCAGCAATGTTGAGACATAAGTCCTCTGGTACAGGCATTTGTTGAGGGACACGGTATGTCACACCACCCCGTGGCTCAACATTGCCATCTTATTGATGGTACTCCGTGATAGATAGAGGATAGAGATAAAGTAAGGAGGAAGGAAAAGTGTGTGCACAATAGCTCAATAGCTACAATCAAAACATTCAAACAATTAACAATTTTCAAATTGCATTTGCAATAGTCAGTAAGAACTGTTAACATTAGATAGACATTAATTAACAATTTGAATTTGTCCAATTGCAAAAATCCAAATTACGTCATATTGCTGTCCCTTGTAGTTCAGGGGCTGGAGGAAAACAAAACAATGATACTTTACATGAACTTTTACAAGGCATATCACCCTTTTGATCTTTGGGCTCGGCAGGCTTATCACCGTCTGGGGGCTGCAAAGTTTGTGTGGCCGCCCCGATTCCCAATTTTTGGGATGACCGACAAACATTCTTTCGCCTCCCTCCAAGTGTCCTGCTGTTGTATCGCTTTTCGGAGTGCCTGCACGACTCTCCCCCGCGATTTCAGATTTTTCCCACTGCCGGAGGACATAGTTTCCTCGGCTAAAACTTTAGTACATTTAACCCACACCTTAGGATGGAGAATATCAACCGGCTGGTCAATGACCCCGATTTTCAAAAGTCTCGCAACGGCGAGAGTAAAATCTTTAACCTTACACTCAATATCCCACTGCACACTCAATACCAATACGACCTTCACAAGGGCTTCCATCCTCCTTGCGGGTCCGAGGGCGTCCCCTCCGCCGGGCTGGTCCTGCCGCCCGGCCGCCGTTCACCTGACGCAGGCGAGTTTCCCGGGTTTCCGGCACCATTTGTTGCCTTTTGGTAAGGCATGGCGACCTGGTTCAGGAACGGCAACGGCGCCACACTCTGGCAGCACGGTCCATTCAGCTCACAGACACCAATGTGGTGGACGGCAAATGGCGTTTATTAGAGAGGGGCACGGGGCTTTATACCCCAGGGATCGGATGTCACTTCCGTCCGCTTACCTCATCGGCTACCTACTATTGGTTACCTAAAGAGAGGGGGGGGTCCTACCTTTCCGTACAGCCCGAAATCTTCCGACCGCCAGGCCCTATCTACCGACACACCACCACTTGCAGTGATTGTTGTTCACTCTACACAAGATACACGCAGAGAAAATCCATTCAATCTGTATGGCTGAAAAGCAGGTATAGAGAGGTGAAGATACTTCAGGAAGTCTACAGGCATCATTGTTTTACTTTGTTGAAAAACGTGAATATCACTAATATGTAATTAATGAATTATTCATAGTTCATGCCAATATTTGTTCTGAGGTTGTTTTTATGATACGTGGGTCATATGTTGAAGATGGGAAAAACAGAGGTACAGAAGTTCATCAAGGTTCCACTGATTAAGAAAAACAAGTTCTGCAACCGATAAATGCTGTAGCTGTGAGATTGGCAGTAATGCCGGTGCATTTTAAATTCAATTAAATTATTGACAGAAATTTACATTTCCAAGTCAAAGAAACTGAGGTATTAAAATAAAGTTATTAAAAAGTCATACTTGGTTGCATTTATGAACATTGATATTTCTCCAAATACTGTCTTCTCTGTGTCTGTACCTTCCATTTTGGGTAACAAACCATTTTAAAAAACCCTTGAATTGAATCAGCTGTAACAAGAACTTTTTTGGCCTTTTTCTTCTCAGATAGTTTATTTATCATGCATTGAAGGTATCTGGGGCTTAATAAAGCATTGTAGAGAAAACAACAGTTCTCATTTTGTTTGCCTTTGTACTTCCTACTTTTTCATTTGAACCAGAGTTGGAAATATCACAGGAAAGGTCTTGCCTTTATTTCAGCAATGAATCAGTCTCAGTAGCAGCAGCATTTAACTGCTTTGTGTACTACAAAACTAATTAACAATCAAGGTAGCTATTTGCCAGACAATGCAATGCTAGTGAACAAAATTTGCATGTCCTTCAGTGCTTTTCTCTGTTGTGTCTAAAACAAATCACCAGTGAACAAAGACTGGTCTGTTCACATACAAGAATTGCTATGTGTTTTAATTCCAACTTGCTTTTTGGGGTCATTCCTACAATTAGCTCATTTAAGGGCTAAATTAGGACTACTGCAGGAAGCCTAAACCTAGATGAGACACACAAGAAGGTGTGCCAGGCTTTAACTCTGCAAAAAGGTGCAGCAACCATAATGCCTTTGAGCACACTGGCAGGAATGCAGTACTGCCTTGTGGTCCTCACTGCATTTTATTACAAGTAGTATGCTTTTTGACCAGGCATCCAAGTGCTGTCTGGTAGGCCACGCACTGGAATCACCTACTTCAGCTGAATGTGGTGTTTCCTATATTCAGAGAATACACAAAAGAAATGGGTAGGGAAAAAAATGCAAACCTGTTATCTTAGATTCTGTAAAATTAGTCTAAATGAAGCAAAGAGAGAATAAACTACAAAATATGAAATATAAGTACACAAAATAACAGCAAATATAAATAAGACTAGGTACTTATGACAGTAGAAATGAAAAAGAAAAAAAAAACAAACACAAGAATGCTTACAACAGGAGGCAAAGTGACTATCAATCAGGTGATACCTTGACACAAAGTCAGGTATCTGCCTATTTACTGCATATGGGAAAGAAGATGACAATGTTCCGTTTATAATTGGAAAGAAGGATGGATGAGACCCTTGAAAAGATATGAATAACAATAATAATACCATATTGGTCTTCACCCTAGGGACATAAGGCAAATCGTTTTACATAGAGGCATGATGTACCACTAACTCTAGAAACTTACAGGTAACTGGGGAAACTGATAATAGTCGCACCTATCTCCAACCAGTTATGATCCTTGTGCACATTCAGCAAATGGCCTCACTTCATCTGGTCTAAAATCATAGCCTGAGATCAAATACTACTATGGGTTTTGCAGTCTTCTGATACCTACACTTCTTGGTACTTCATCAGAATACATGAATACTTTGCTTTCTTAGAATTTAGTTACCTATGTTTACAGATAAAAGCTCCACTTCTTACGGAGATGTTAGATTCACCTGACTAGGATAAAGGACTTTGAGGATTGTCGTCTCCTTACTGCTCAGCCTGCAGCTGGACTAAACTTTATTTAAGCCACGATACTTTGTAAATGACAAATTTAAACACAGGGCTTAGCTTTGAAAATCTTTAATTTGACATTTCTTTCATTGTGGCAGCTAAGCTATGCAAATCTTATTTTGAGGTTCATAATTTGATTTTATTCCTGTAGTCTGATAGAATAGACAAAACCTTGAAATTGCCAGGCAGAGAGAATAACACCTTATCTGAACAAATTATTTCACAGAAAATGCCCAAGTTAGCTTCTTCTGACAGGACTGGTGAGGTATATCTGAAGGTACTGACATTCAAAAACTATTTGTATTTAATATAAATTAGTCTGAAATATGTTTGCCAACAGCTTATTGTAAGCTTTTAAAAGTTTAAATTGGTGTTATTTTTATTGGACACAAGTCATAAATTTGCTTAGTGATCCAGCTAGTTCAATGCTGTTATGAAATTTAAGTTTCTGAAATTAAGAATAGTATTTAAGACTTTAATTACTATGTTTTATGAATATTCCTTTCACATTGAGAGATGCAGAACAGTGAATGAATCTTGATTTTCTTGCAATATGTATCTATTATTCATAGCAGCTAGCTGAATTTTCTTGGATGAATAACTAAATTTATAGGTAGTCTTTGAACTGTACATACTATTCATGCTGGTTAAGTTTCTGTTCCTTCATTGAATGACACTGGTTTTTAGCAACATAGTGATAAACAATAAGCATGTCATATCAATACACTTTCTTAAAACATCTAATAGTATTACACTGATACTTCGGAATCTGTAAGTATTGTAGAGTCATAATCAAAACATATCATATCATAATCAAAACAAACAGCATCTTGTGAAGAACAGGAGAGAAAGAAATCAGGGCTTTTATCCACTAATAATAAACAGACCTTTTTCATTACTTTTGTTGCCAGTGTTTAGCCATTTGACTAACTCTGATAGAAAATGCTACACATCTAAAATGAATAATTGGTGGGGTGGGAGAAGTTCCCACATATATAACATATAATTAATTTGTGGAGATTAGTGTGCCCCCAGACTCTACTGAAGGTAGTAATATACAAGAAGGATTTTATATTTCTGAGCAAAAAACAGAATATATAGTTACACAAAAGTATTCAACTTTTCCTTGACAACCATAGAAGTGTGCAGTTATTTTTTAATTATGAGGTCTCTCTTTCCCTCATGGCAGCTTCATCTATATAGAAAGATATAGATATATGTATACAAACACACAAGGGATGAATGGAGAAAATGAGTAGATCTAGAGTGGAGATTCAAAATCACAATACAGTTTGTCTGCCCAGAAACAATAGACAAATGACAAACAATTTTCACAACTTCCTAATGAGATCCCAAGACAGTTTTCTTGAGCTCAAAACTGAAAATGCCAAATAGATTAATTTAAACCCATACGGCAGGGTTGCTTTAGGTTTTTTTTCTGAAGGAAGTGCAAAACAGAATGTGGGGCAGTACTACCGTGAAACTAGGCATCCAGAGAAACATGAAGATTATAGAATGCAGCTTTGGTTAGAAACATCACAATAAATACCACTTGAGCATACAGGTATTCACCACTTTATTTTAGAATCTTTTGGCAGGTTCAACAAACTTAAGTTGTCCTTTTTTAATATTGATATCAAATATTAATTACACAGATGTTTGATCCCTCAAGCCTTTTTGACTGTAATCTTATATACATACTTTTCACAGAAAATGAATAAAATATTTGACATTTATGAAGATGAACCTAGCTGGGAAAATTATTCACACAAACCTGGCAATCTTGCTTTTCCTTTACAATCATCAGTCATAGAATCATAGAATCACTTGGGTTGGAAGAGACTCTTTAGAACATCAAGTCCAACCATAGCCTCGCCCTGACTAGTCCACTAGTCCTGATCATGTCCTTAAGCACTTCATCTTCACACTTTTTAAATACCTCCAGGGATGGTGAATACACCACCTCCCTGGGCAGCCTATTCCAATGCTTGACAATACCTTTCAATAAAAACATTTCTCCTGGTATCTAATCTAAATCTCCCCAGGTGCAATTTAAAGCCATTTCCTCTCATCCTGTCGCTTGTCACCCAAGAGAAGAGACTGACCTGGACATCTCTGCAACTGCCTTGCAGACAGTTGTAGAGAGTGATAAGGTCTCCCCTCGGCCTCCTTTTCTCAAGACTAAAAGTCCCAGGTCCCTCAGCCGTTCCTCATAGGACTTGTGCTCTAAACCCTTTACCAGCTTTGTCGCCCTCTTCTGGATGCGCTCCAGCATCTCAACATCATTTCTGCAGTGAGGGGCCCAAAACTGAACACAGTACTCAAGCTGTGGCCTCAACAGAGCTGAGTAAAATGGAACTATCACTTCCCTACTCCTGCTGGTTACTGTCGGCCTTGGCCACCTGGGCACACTGCTGGCTCATGTTCAGCTGATGTCCACTAACACCCCCAGGTCCTTTTCCTCAGGGACGTCTCCAGCCACTCTGCCCCAAGCCTGTAACATGTGCTGGGGTTATTGTGATCGAAGTGTAGGACCCTCCATTTGGCCTTCTTGAATCCCATAAAGGTCACCTCTGCCCATTGATCCAGCCTGTCCAGGTCCCTCTGCAGAGTCTTCCTGCCTTAGAGCAGATTGACACTTCCACACAATTTGGTGTCATCTGCAAACTTACTGAGGGTGCAGTCTATCCCCTTGTCCAGATCAATAACGAAGATGTTAAACAGGACCAACACCCAGCACCAAGCTCTGGGGAGCACCACTTGTGACCGGCCTCCAGCTGGATTTAGCTCCATTCATCACAACTCTCTGGGGCCACACTTCCAGACAGTTTTTAACCCAGCAAAGTGTATACACATCTGATCCAGTAGTGGCTAGTTTCTCTTGGAGGATGCTGCGGGAGACAGTGTCAAAGGCTTTACTGAAGCCCAGGTAGACAACATTCACAACCTTACTCTCATCCACTGAGCAGATCACCTTGTTAACAAAGGAGATCAGGTTGGTCAAGCACGATCTGCCTTTTAAAAACCCAGGCTGACAGGGCCTGATTGCCTGGTTGTCCTGCATATGTCCTTTTATTAAGTTCTAATTTGGTCAGGTCAAAGCCTGGCCTACAATACAGACTCCTTTTGCAGTTCCACTTGAGCCAATAATCAACAAAAGCACCCTACTCAGCAAGTTTAATAAAGGAAAATAAAGATAACATGATTTCCTCTTTCTCCATCTCTTTTCCCACAAATCTTAGAGATTAGACATGTCAGTTTACTGAAAGGTCAGCTTATTGCAAGCTTGTACTACAGGCACATGAATTCTGACTATTTCCACAGGGTGATAGAGTGAAAATCCTAATCTCTGTGTCAAGGAAAAAAAAAACAAAACCAATGTGAAGGTCTACAGGATCAACCTCATGTCCTAACTTTTACCACCTAACTTTTACACACCATGATTCACAAATAGCCACAACCACAGGAAAAGTCTGAGACTCAGACTCCTCAACAGAATACATTGGTTTGGAGGAGGTTCTTTGATATAAAATGCTTTGTTAAACGATGACCCGAATATAATGCAGTTTTGTTATTCCTCTGTATTCTGACTTGTTAAACTTTTAACTTACTCATTTTTTCCAACACATTCTATTTGACTTTACAGCTGTTTGAACTGCTTTGTGTCTCTCCAATTTTTGTTTTCCCTGTGGTTCCTTGTAGCTCTTTTTTGATCTACAGTTCTGAATGCCTTCCCACCACCCCCTTATTCACTAGATTTTCAGGTTATTTCAAGGAAAGATGATTTCAAATACATACTGTTCTACTCTAAGCACACCAAGAGGTAAATTTTCAGTACAATGCACATTTAGATGCACAGCACTTATTAACATTAATGGGACTCATGCAGCTAAATTCCTGCACACCATGCTGAAAATATAACCACAGTTCTTCCCCTCAATGAAATTTTCATAAGGATGTTTTGCCCAGGAACTCAGTTGCTACACATAATTACTGAGAAAGCAACAGGGCTCAAGGCCCCTAATTGCTCACAATACAACATAAGCAAGTCCATGACACTAAACACTCTGGTCTACCAAGTTTAGAAGTAGAATTTAGAAAAGATAATATAATCCTTTATGACACTTCAAAGTAGCACATGATTTCATCTGCACACAAATACCACAGAAAATTACGGTAATATAAAATTTTAGATAGTTTAGGCCCATTTTCCTTATTAAAATCCTGAACTAACAAAGACATCTATTTGGTCTAACAGTACCTGGACAATGCCCTTTATGCTAAGTGAACCCAGTATGAATGCAGAATCAGCTGTGCCTGCACTGAACCATACTGCAGTGAAATCCTTTAGTCTTTAAAATTTGCACACTGAGGACTAGAAGGAAAGTGCCTTCCCTAAACAGCTGTTCCTTGACTGTATTAGACACCAGTTAATTGTAAATTACATGACATTACACAGCACTTTTGAATTTAACCCCAGTTATTTACAAAATGGCATTTTAACCTTTTATATTTTTTTCTTTTTCTTTTCCTTTTTTTTTTTTTGTGTGTGTTTCAGGGAAATGTATGTGTACCTGAAAGGCCACTGGTAATTAATGTCTCAAATATTTTTTTCTTAAGAGTTTTATTTTTCCTTCAATGTGTTTCTTTTTAAATCTACTTCAGCTAAACCAGTCAGGCTCAGATAATCATCTGTTATTCAATCCTATTGCCTATCCTGTCATTTTTGTGATTTCCACAGTAAAATCCAAAAAGGAGTACAATTGCAGAAAAACAATTCAATAGTAACCCATATTTCCTTCAGTTCCTTACTGGATATAGTTGCTGAGTCACACAGTGAATTGCCTAGAATATAATCTTTAGAGATGTTGATCTTTATAAATAGCCAAAAATTAAAATAAAAGTAAAATTAAAAAGTGAACCCACATAAGCACATTAAAAGAAGCATATCTATTTCTAATTCATGACACATCACACATTTTGTGCAGTAGGTGTTACTCACAGCTTCAGCTAAAAACACCAGCAGCCCTCCTTTCCTGCTCTGAGCACCACTGGACTTCACTGTGCATTGTGGAGGTATGCTAGAACCATGACAGAATGCTTCTTTCTAGAAACAGCTGTACTTCAGAATTACACAAAATATTAGAAGCTCAGCCATTATACACTTAGGTTTTGCTTTCTAGCAGTCCCTCTTTCCTTATCTGCCTGAAACTAATGCACTCATTAGCCACAGGTGTTCCTGATGTTGGTAAGAAGTTGCCACACTTCACCTCCCTGCCCATTCATATACATCTGCACATCTTAGTATGATTTTAGAAAGTGCTGTCCCAAAATTGGGGTCGCTATCTGGTGTGCAGTACACTGATACACACACAGAGTAAGGTATTTGATTTATTCCATTCAGAGATGGGGGCTAGGAGGCAATTCCACATAGCACACAGAATTTACAACGTATTTATCTTGCTACAGGATTAGAAAAAACGGCTTAAATTTACACTATTCAGTTAGGAATTACCACATCAAGCATATTCAAATTAGCACACATGCTTCTTGAAGGTGCCATTTGCAGTAGGGGTCATTTGGGTAGTCCTTTAATTAGGTGGGTTTATCACTTTATCCTATGGCAACTATGTGGCCATGTAAGCATATAATGTATGTAATGGTTTTGTAAAGTAGATTTCAGAATTCATACTCACCTCTAAGGAAAGCATAAAAAATGTAAATGGTCACATAAAAACAGATAGCTTATGACAAGATATAACAGCATTCTTTTTCCTTGCCTTTTTTTTTTTTTTTTTGCTAGAATTAGTTTATGCAACCTCTATTAAGTTTCATAGATATATTGTTATGACACTTTACCTTTCCAAGTAAGGATATTCTGGAGCTGAGTGAGAATAGCAGGGTTAGATTCCAAAATATCCTTTACATATTAGCCAACAAAACCTCCTTTTTGAAGCATCTCTTGTCTATTCTAAAGATAAGAATCTTCATACAGTTTTTTTAACAGAAAAGGTCACATAAACATTTGTGCACACTTTCTTGACTGCACCATAACTCAGTTTATATTATAGCCCCACAAAAACCTAGAAGAGCCCAAATCAGAGCACAGCATTGCATGGAGGAATCCCTTCTTGGCTGACTTTACAATGAAAAGCATCTCTAGTCCTAAGGAAGAGCTGAATCAGTTGGGGATATTCACTGGTTAGTTCACTTTCCACTTACTCACCATCCACATTGCACTCAGGACAGCTAAGACACCTGCTAAAGTAACAGGCAATTAACCTTTTCCCTCCTGAATGTTTAAGTGCCTGACCTAAGCTTCTTCAGGAGTCTGCATGGAAAAACTGTGGAATATCTGAAAAGTACAAACATGGATATTCTACGTTTATCTTAAGCTACCAACATATTTCGAATTCCAGACTCTGTAGGAAGAAGAGTGAACAAGCAGAGGGCAACAGAGAGTGATTCGGGATTTTTGTCATTCTGATATGTATGGGAGCATGGCCCAAGAACACTGGCCTCAAAATACAGAAATGAGATCACAAATACAAACAGGAAGAGCTTAGGGTACATTACATTTGCAGGATATAGATGAGTTTGCTTTCACAGCTTTCTCAACTCCTAGATTATTACTATTTTTTCCCAATATCCAGTTGATCAGCTCCACAGTACAATGTGTTCAATGCACAAAGATCTTCAAAGTGACAAGAGTAGAGAAACATAAGAATAAAGGGTAGAAATTTGAGACATTTTACATGTGTATATTATATATTCTCCTAAGAAGAAGGTTTTAAAACCTCCAGTTTGCTATTCTGTTAACTGGACACGAGTTGTAATCACTTTAACAAGCCTTAACAGGCTTAATTTGGTATTTTCAAGGACACCACTTTGTAAACTATCTGTAAAGGGGTGTGTGCCACATCCCCAGTACCTGACATTTTTGTCATATCCTTTCCTGCCCTTAGAGTTTCAAATTGGATATAATTGTTATTAGAAAAACTCACAACAGATCATCACTCAAAAAACAGTAATCTCTTTAAACAGTGTGATGCTGTATCATCAGTTAATACAATCATATACAGCAAGTGTCAAAAATATGAAAAGTAATTATGAAAAGAAAATGGAAAACTTGCAAATACTTGTACTGTCACCGTGGGGTTTTGTGTTGTAAGACAGTCACATGGAATTCAATCATTATTCAGAAGGATATTTTAAATTCATTTTGTAAACTCTGTATTATGCATGTGTCTTCTCAAAGTAAAAAAGTGCCTATCTGATGATGGTAATTCTGAAAATATTTTTTGTGCATAAAGCTGTGATAAGAACCATTTCCTACCTGCTTCCATGTATGGATATTTCCAATCAAGAGGTCCAACTCCCCAAAATATGATTCTCCTCTTAAAAAGAAAGACAAATCCATGTAGCAGACCCATTATTCTGCTTCCTTAGTGCTTGTAAACTTCCTGGAGTTTCACACATCAAGCACATTGGAAAAGCTAGAAGAGTCTGTGCAAAAATGTTTTGTGAAGTTGCAAAAGGAGTCATTGTGACACATTTTGTTCCAACACCTTCACTCTTCCAATAGTTTTTTAAAATTAGAAGGTCACAAAGGCAGAGAAGTGTGGTCAAAGGATAAAGAAAACCCAACAACTGAAGGTAAACCACTGAGTAGAAGGCCTCAGGCCCTTCAACAGTAACTACTGCCAGGAGGAAACAAAGTCCCAAGAGCAGAAGTGCCTCAGCAGGTGGTGCTTGTCTCTGAACCCTTGTGCTAACAATCCAGATAAGAAAAAGATGCATCATGTCAAGTTTTTGGGCTCCTAGCCCAGAAACCCCTATTAATAGTACAGTAGCCCAATGGACGAGTCCCACTGCTTACAAATAACTTAGGTGCTGTTACTGCTACCTCTGAAATCAGACTGAGACCTATGTTTTTAAAAGATTATCCTTGTTTTCAGCATGGAGAAGTTGAGACCTTGGCATGCTGCAATACCAAGGTAAGGAGTACAGTGATGCAGGGGTGTTTTTACCTTGCCAGTTAGGTGCTACGCTTTTTCCAGGAGTGCAACAAAGCAATACCTGTGCAAGAAAGCAATACCTGTGAGAATGAGTTTTCATCAACAGTAGTTTTAATTGAATGTTGTGCATACTGCTGCTACACTTTTTCAGTCAAATCAAATGGATCTCATAATACTCATGAGAATTTAGCTCAGTAACTAAGAAACATATTTCAACAATGAAAGCCTAGATAATTTAGATAATTATTTCTTCAAATGTCTCAAAATTCTGTGAGTAGGTGCCCCCTTCTATGCCTACCATCCAATTCTACTGCCTGAATGTCATTGCTAGCAGTAAATTATGACAGAATGGCTAAAGTTTCATACCTTAAACAATTGATATTTACCTGGTATCTCCCTTATTGCCCACTCCAAACTACTGAGGTTAATCAGAAGAGAGTTTAAGGGAGGGAGTAGGCATTATAAACAGGCTCCAAGTCATTACCCTATAAGCAGTCACATTTACATTTCTGAGTCATCATTTTTTCCTCTCTACTTTGCTTAATTCTTCATCACAGGAAAGAAGGAACAGATCTAAATGTAACCTGATCCATTCTGTAAAAAGCAATAAAGCCTTGAAGATCAGAATGCAGAGATACTGCATCTCTGGCTTCATGCCTCTAGACAACCATAAAAATGTTATGAGGAAAGGAAGGTAGGATGTACAAAATTAAAACTGAAACAGAAATGGTGCATGGAAGGTGACTGCTGTTTAAAAAGACCATACAAGTACCAGGAAGATATAAATACTATATAAATTATAGCAGTAGGGAATGTAAATATATTTTTTAGAAGGACATGAATCAGTCATAAAGTGTTTAAATATGTAGAAAACACACCTAATTTAGAGCTCTACTGAAACACAGCAAAGTTGTGCAGGCCTATTATTTGCATCATACCCAACTCAGACAGCAAAGGCAACTGAGATACTACTAGAGGGTGCAATTCTGGTCTAGCAGGAGGTAAATGCAGAGGACCATGTAGGGTTTTTTCCATTTACATTTCTCCATGAGTCTACAGTAAAGCAGTTTAGTCATTTAGATAGCCAAGTGAAATGTACCTTAAGGTTAAATTGACCCTCATCATAAGTTTCAGAGCTACAGATGAAAGATCTTTGCCAAAGTGATGATGTAATATAAACTCTACTGTGTAACTTGGCTATGTAGATGATTAAACTTTTATTTTAAACAGTTCTCTGATTACTCATTCTTATTATTATCATTATTACTATTTTATAAGGTTATCATGGTAATTGGTATTACTTGGTCTATTCACAAGCTCATGGCAAACAGACTAAATAATCTCTTTTATTTCTTTTTTTCTTTTTTCTTTTTTTTTTTAAACTACAAATTTTTACCTGCTGGGAAGGAAGTATAATTCAGGACAGGTGAGAATTGTACTTTCCAGATTTAAGTGCTTTTTACTGCATCCTAGCAAAAGACAACATTTCATGCAAGTAAAACTAGACATTTAAAATAACACTTTCTTTTATCCTCTACAGAAGAATTAAGATTGCCTATGCAGGCTTTTATAGAACAGATCTTTTGAGTCTCATTTTCACACTAATGCATTTTCAAATCCATCCAATTTATAACGAAGAGGAAAGAATAAACAATTAAGCCACACATTTAACAATACTCTTACACACCTGCCAACAACTAAATGCTTTAATTAAAAATCATAGAATGTACAGAAGCATAAACATTTCCACACTCACAGCATGGCTGGGAGAGAAAACTTTCTCATTATCTTTGTTTACATCAGTTCCTAACAACATTCAAGCAGAGGTAATTAAACTAGAAAATCAGGTAATACTCTTATCCCATTTGAGGAAAAAAATATTGTATTATTATTATTGTTGTTGTTGTTGTTATTCACAAGGAACCCAAAATGAGCAATGACTGTTTCAATAAAAAAATGTAGCCTGTGTTGTATGAAATTAGATATTACATACAACATACTGAGAACTTATATTTATAAAGAGCATGGACTAGGAGATCATCTATTCTCTTGGTTCCATGTCCTGTAAGTTGGTTACACAGTGATTAAGAGGTCGTGAACATGACACAGTACACCAAATGAGAAAAGGACACAAACTGAAGGAACTGGGTTGGGCAATGAAAGAAAAAAGAGAAAGATGAGAAGGAAGGGATGCACAGATGCAAGGAAACTGAGGTTAAGTAAAATCTGAATGGTGTGAAACAAAATTAAATGAGAATAGACAGTTTATGGAAGGTTGGTAACCCTTACAAAGAGTTATAAATTAAATTATATCTTGAGTCTGAAAAGAAATGGCAAAGAGAACTGAGGCAATCAACATTCTGCTCTCCTTGCTGGAGAGGAGACACATCTGTGTGTGTCTCTAGGTAAGTCTACTGTTGGGAAGTGTATGAAGCTCCAGGGCTCTGCTGGGCTAGAAACATTAGTTTGAGTATTCTTTTCCAGTAATAGGGATTCTTAAAAGATAATTGTAGGTAAACATGTCTTCTGTTAGACGAGGTCCAGCCTGGAAAAGCAGCTTATTGCTTGAAGAAGCAATTTTGATACAGCGGTATAATAAAATTAAACAGGGGCTGTGAAATATCTAGTGGAAGCTAGTTAATGAGCAGTGCAACCCATCTTCTTCACTTTGCAATACCTTTAGCAGCATGACATAATGAGGTCTTTCATTTATGTAGCATGATATAAAGATTTCCTCAACATTGGTTTAGTCCGGCCACATTACTCATACAGAGCAAAGTTGTGAATGAGTTATGAGTGACACCAAAAAAGGGTGATAAGGTCTCACAAAGCATAATTTAGCCTTGGCTTCAAAACAAGAGATAAAAAATCAGTGCAAGTACTTTAGTAGGGCTTTATTTCTTCTGTGTATTCTATGTCTTCACAAGTGAAACCAAGAGCCCACAATTACCATGACACAGAGACCTCAAAAGGACAAAGATTATAGTTCTTTTAAAAGCAGCAGTAGCTTTCCCATAAGGATATCTATTCTAATATTTAATTACTGCTGTATGGAGAGCCATATGTTCCCCACTTCAAAGTTCCTAGTTCTGATTGCTGCCAAAACAGGAGGTTTTTCGAACTCTACAGGCCTAAACATGTACCATAGGTCATGCAGAGCTGTAAACAAAATTGTGAAACATTACAGTGTATGTCATTATATGTGAAAAAATCTGAGTTTTTCTAATCGGCTTTGAAGACGAATTTTACAAGTTCAGATTTCTCTTTCATGTTTCCCAATTTTTCTTATTATTTAATTATTCAAGTGAAAAGAAAGAAAACAGCTATATTTGGAGCTAATGGAAAAGTAGAAGCATTTAATGTTTTTAAAAATGTAGTATTAATTTTATTTCAATATAAAAATTATATTTATTTCTTCTATTTAAGTACAGGTAGAACTGGAAAAGATTAAATATCCAGAGTTTCAAAAGAGACGAACTAGGTTAAAATGCTTGGGGAAAAAAAGTTCATCAATTACTTTTTGATTTTTTTAATGATTTTCTTATTTCTTATTAAAAGGTACACAGAATATTGGGATGATCTCTGATTTCTAAGTTAGTTTTTTGATACACTGCATATCTCCAGTGATTTATATTCTATTTACGTGACAGGAATATATTTTCAGAAAGGTAATTTAAAGGAATTTACAACTAAGAGCATATTACAGTTTTTATCAAAAAGCTTTTGTCACAGTAACTCTTAACACAAAGCTTGACTTTGCACTGAACAAGAAAAATTAAAATGCAAGAAAAGGTAAAAGAAGAGAGACAGATGGGGAAAAAAAAGTGTGGAGGGAGAAAAGGTCTGCTCATGGATAGTATTTTTTTGAGAGATTAACAAATTGAACCTGATCAGATATTGTCATAAATTAAGATACTGTTCCTTCACAGTCAAAGAATATATGAAGCAGGAGTCAGAGGGCTAGGGTACTACCTACCCTTCTCCTGAAAGATACAGCAATGAAATCTGCCTTATGCTACAAGGCATGCAGAAAAAAACTATGATTACAACCATGAGTACTTAAAAGATGTAAAAGCCTGTTTTTCCCAAATTTCAAATCGAGAAAAACATGAAGTTACTGTCAGGTTTTTTCAAATAATCTGAAAAGCCCTTGAATTTAACAAACAAATAATAATTAAAAAAAAAAAAGTTGATTGCAATTTAAAGGAAAAAGTTCCCCCTCTCTGCAATTCTTCGTTACCAATGCAGAGACTAAAATAAGAGTGGGTGGGTGGAGAGGCAAACAACAGAGAAGGCTATATCAGTACTTCAGAAAAGCTTCAGTGTATTTTTCAAATCCAATAAATAGTTTTTGAACCCAAAAATTCATAAGCATTTATACTTCACTTTCTTTTCTACAGAAATTCCAAACAGCCCTAGTCGGAGTCTCTAATGAATATAGAAAGTTCATGCAAAGTTTTGCCAAGAACTGGTCTACACCATGTAACTATGGGTTTGCCAAAGCTTTTTTCCCCATCCATCTTTGGACAGCAACAAAGACTGTTTGCACTGAATATTGCAGAGCTATAGAGTATGTTTTATGTCCACATACCACTCCTTCATTTTAACTATGGCTCTAAGGAAGCAATGTGTTCACCTCCAAATAGTTTTAAACAGAAAACCTGGTGTAGCACAACCATTAGGTATGTTTCTTGTAGGTGTTTAGGGATGACTGACTACCTCTGAAAACCAAACCAATAAGCAGTCTCTTTATGCCCTCTGTAGGGACAGAAATATTTTTTATGTTCTATGATACTGAAAAAGTAGTTAAAATATCTGAACATATTTCCCATTTGGTAGCAGGCAAGGATCAGTCTGCTTTTAAAGTGTACTACAATTTAGCCATCTAATTGTTCTGGGGGAAAAGGAAATGCAGAGCACAACAGTGTTAAAATTGAGTTACTATGCATGCATCAGGCAGAAGTGATCAATAAATACACAGTTATACAATAATTACTCCAGAAATGGATCATCACCCTTTGTTACTCAGATCATACATGGGCAGCATAAAAAAAGAACAATATAGCATGTCATGAAAACAATAGAGATGAGTAATTGTGCATGTAGAGAGACAGTTCACATTCTCACTTCAGTTAACACTGCCAATGTGATACATGATGAGCCTCGTAAACTACTGTGCAGGTGCATGTGTCAGGAGATCAGCTGTAGGCCTGCTTCTAATCCAGAAACATACTGTCACCACTTCTATTGTCCCACCTTTCTATTGCAATCTCTGAACCAATCCAAGGACTCCCAACTCCACACAGCTTCAAAATCAGCTTTCATATGCAACTCATATAATACATATTTTTTAACTCTATCATTTACGTGAAGTTTCAACTGCCTGCTAACTTTTATCCAGTTTCACACAAGGGTAATTTTGTTTAATGTAAAATAATTATTTCCTAAGTACTTTGAAAAAATTGTCTGCCACTGCATGATAAGTTCATGTATCTATGCAAGTTATCAAAATATTCATTGATACCTTTCATGAAAAGCACTGCAAAAAGAAATCTCAGTTAAAAGATTAAAGAATTACACTTCTTACAAAATCCTCAGACTAATTCTTATAAGTTCTTAGACCTACTTCTCTAAAATCGGGTTTAATGAAAACTGAGGCCTGTGATATCTACACATGACAAATACAAGCATATCGTTAAAAATAATTTGTCTTGAACTGGACATAAGTGACTGGAATGGTGTAATTAACAATAGGATGCAAGTATTTTATAACTCTAAGATGTTGTAATCAGACACTCTTTTTGTATGCATGTGAATAATAGTCTCAGCAGTGAGACAGATAGAGATGATTTCAGACAGGTGGCATCCCAGTAATGAAAAATACCCAACAGAGGAAGCACAAGAGACTGAAATTAGGCAGGGTACCTTCCCACATGAAACATGACAAGCAAGACAAGATGAAACAAGGTAGGCAGCATCAGAAGCAGACAACCCCCTTCATGGGAGTGGGGCAGTAGCATAAGAATCTCAGGCACAAGGAAGGAATAAAAACACAGAAGATGATAAACCCACTTCTCTCACCAAAGACCTGTCAGGGCTGATTAATTTGACATCTGCAACTAAGAATCACTTCAGACCACAGTCATCCATACTAAGCATATTGCAACAGCTCTGTGGTATTGGATACCATTGGGTCTTCTAGAATGTGATTGCTAAAGACTACCAGCTTTAGATAAGTAGTGATGGTACATCTAGTGTAAAATAGCACAAAGTACAATATTAAATAATTGATCAAGTAAAACTTCAGTATTAAAGTTTGAAACTGTCCTATTTGTCAGTCTCCTAAACATCACCATCCAAGTGATCTCCAATTCTCTGTATAGACATAAAAATAAACATATACTCATCTGCAAGACTGACACTATTTTAATATAAACACCACTTTAGAATCATAGAATCATAGAATCATAGGGGTTGGAAGGGACCTCAAGAGATCATCGGGTCCAACCCCCCTGCCAAAGCAGCTCCCTAGGACATATCACTCAGATAGGCGTCCAGGCGGGTCTTGAATATCTCCAGAGAAAGAGACTCCACCACCTCCCTGGGCAGCCTGTCCCAGGGCTCTGTCACCCTCACACAGAAAAAGTTCTACTGCATGTTGGTGCGGAACTTCCTGTGCTCCAACTTGCAGCCATTGCCCCTTGTCCTGTCTCCACAGACCACTGAAAAGGGGCTGGCCAATTCCCCCTGCATCCCCTGCTTAATATAATTATAGACTTTAATTAGGTCCCCCCTTAGTCTTCTCTTCTCAAGGCTGAAGAGTCCCAGCTTACTCAGCCTCTCCTCATAGGGGAGATGCTCCAGGCCTTTGATCATCATTGTAGCCCTTCTTTGGGCTCTCTCCAGGAGATCCCTGTCCTTTTTATACCAAGGAGCCCAGAACTGGACACAATACTCCAGGTGGGGCCTGACCAGGGCAGAGTAGAGGGGGAGGATCACCTCCTTCGACCTGCTGACCACACTCCTCCGGATGCACCCCAGGATCCCATTGGCTCTCTTAGCCACCAGGGCACACTGCTGGCTCATGGCCAACCTGTCATCAACCAGGACCCCCAGGTCCTTCTCCACTGAGCTCTTCTCCAGCAGCTCATCCCCCAGCCTGTACTGATTCAAGCAGTTATTCCTTCCCAGGTGCAAGACTCTACACTTGCTTTTATTGAACCTCATCTGGTTTCTCCCTGCCCAGCTCTCCAGCCTGTCCAGGTCTCTCTGGATGGCAGCGCAGTGTTCCTGCGTGTCAGCCACTCCTCCCAGCTTTGTATCATCGGCGTACTTGCTGAGGGTGGATGCTATTCCCTCATCAAGGTCGTTACTATTAACAGAAAGGTGGAGAACTTATTTGGACACTTCCTTTATTGTGCCTAGCTTCAATTCTTCCTCCCAGGGGAGAGAGAACATCCAAAAAATTCCAAAAAATGCAAATACCACAACCAAACTATTTGATACCCCTGTTACTCAAAGTATGCCTGGCTTATATATAGACAAAATGAGGAGACTCCAGCAATGCCAGCAATGTGGACCTTTAGAATGTCTGGCCAGATAACCAGCAGCAGTTGCAAAGGTCTTATGAAGAGCACACCTGTGGACATCTAACACATTCCAAGCCCGGCGATGATGGGCTTGGAAAAGGAAAAGACTCAGCAAATTATTAAGAGGTCAAACTGCCAGTCCTTTTCCCCTGTCTTCACATTATTTCATTTATAACTCACTCAGCGTTAATGTAGCAGAGAGAAACAGTAATGTAGTGAGAGACAAAGACAAAACAATAAATCCTTGAAATGAAAAACTGTTCTTTATGCTGACAGATTCAAACCTTTACAAATTATCATGTCATGTATTTCTGCACATGCATTTCTTTATCAGCCCTCAAGCCTATTATTTTTAAATTAATATTATATTTTAAGCTATTATTGAAATAACCCTAAAGGAATATGTGGAATTTAAGGGCACAGCCAATCTTCAGAAACATAGTGGGTATTTCAACACCAGGAGAATTGATAAAGATACTTTAACTGATACTTACAAAATTTCTTACACAACTCCCAAATGTAATAACCTCAGGTGGACAGATAGTCCTTGTTAAAGAATTTACCAAAAAAAAAAAATCTGATTTGCTCATGATAGTATAGATTTTTTGCCTTCCATGAATGGTAGTTATTCTTCTGTGCCTTGGATCACTTGATGCCTGAGATCACTTGTCTACCATGGCTCTCTGTATTTTTCTTAAGAACCCTTAAAGACTTAGCCAAACTACTTCAAACATTTCTGGCAATTATTGACATTTATCAAGCTTAACTGGCACATGGCAATGGAATATTTTAACTCTTAATTTCCTTTTTGTGTTTCTGTCAGAACTCTCCAAGCATAAGACTCCAAATGAATACTCATGCAGTTCCTTGATCCCTCTTCAATTCTGTGAGGTATCACAGTATTGCTCTATTTTCATTCTTTCACCTTTCTATACCAATATGCAAACACTTATAATTAATTGGTGCTTTGTTTATGTTACAGTTCACAAGTGTGCATTAAGAATCTCACAGCACAAGGTCTCTCTTAAGTTTCAGGCACAAGACAAGGAAAGTAGGAAGGTATCAATGGAAGAACGTTAACTCTGAATAGTGAGTCTTTCTTTACACATGTGATTATGAAAAAAGGGGTAGCAAAAAGAGGGAGACTATTTTGTCTCCTTTACATTCTTTATCTTTTATTGTTCAGTAGCTTTAGTTTTGTGGAAACATAGAGAACATCCAAAAATGTCCTGATCTTTAAGCAATTAAAGTATGAGAAGAATGAGAAGAAAAAGTAAGTTAGGCTGCACCATAAGCTTTGCAGTTAAAGCTGTGATATTTCACTAATTCTGCATATTATTATTGTGGCATATGTATCTGCATAGTCTCAAAGTTTAATGCAAATATAAGCAATGCAGCACAAATCCTCTTTTATGTTTCCTTCAGCAGGAGGCACTCTGTTGAGGGCCCCCAAGCTCTGAAGCTTGGTGTTAAAAAAAAAATGCAAAAATATCCCTAGTCACAACTTCAAATTTCTTACTTCTTGATATCAAACACATTTTGATATCTTTATCAAAACACTTACCTCAGTTAGAGACCTCGGAGAAATATAGAAACAAATCTTCAAAGATATTTTTGAAGTCACTGCTAAAGTTTTTCTCAAAATCCATATCAAAATAACAGAAACTTAGTCACCAATGTAAATTTTTCATGGGTTAAGAATGTATAAAATTATCATGCATGTGAAAAGTATAACCCTGTGAGTTTACACATCTCTTATGTTTTCACTATTCTCCTCTGTCCCACTATACATAGTTAAAGTTAACAGAGACAATAATCTGGACACAAATATTGGCACCTACAATCACTCTCCTCTGTTCATATCTCCAGCCAGTCTCTGTTGCCACACCACGCCCTTCTTTGAAGGCACAGTGAACATCTTTTTCTCTGCATTTGCACTGTAACCAGTACAGCAGTGTCAAATACATAACACAGTAAACAAGCTTTGTGTGTTAATAGTTAAAAAAATTCACTGTCTTGTGAATAATTAATCTTTATTACTCTTCCTATATCAAGTGCTTAGCACTTACTGATGTGTGATGCAGGGACCATTTAAAAAGGTGGAAAATTGGGGTTCTTCCTGCAGACAACCTGCCCTAGATCCATTCACAACTGGTACTCCATCTGTTGTTATAGAAACCAGTTTCATTTGTTATGACTTCCTATCTCTCTCCTCTATAGCTGGTTTAGCTACAGTCATCATCATGGTGTCAAAAGGCTTGACAAAAAAATAAAAAAAATAACAACAACAACAACAAAATCCTAGAACAAATCAATCAAATCAGCACTAGCCTGAACGTGGTTGATGTTTTGTCTCATTCAGAGTATCCTCTCCTATGAATGTAAATTTCTTCTTCATTGTGCCACTCCTCTATTGATTTCAATGCTCTTTTTAGTTACTGAAGGAAAGCTGCAGCAGACAGATGGGGCTGACATTTAGTGTGGAAGGTGGTAAGACTTGTGGCCATTTTAATCTCTTGTGGACAGATCTCACTCTTGCTGACAATGAAATCTATTAAATGGGGGAATAGTCTCCCAGATAAAGTGGTAGAACCATCATTTCTTGGGACTTGTGAAAGTAAGCTGAACAACACACAAGAAAATGTGCTGTAAGGTACATTTTCTACGCTAGCAGAATGATGACTAGATGAGCTGAGAGCTGCTAGCTATTTCGAACTTTGGTGGGTATTATAAACTCCACAGAATCTCCCATATAAACAACAAGTCAAAGTTTACTGTGGGGAAAGAGGAAAAAAATGGGGAGTGGAAGGGAAAGGGCAGTCTATAGAAATAAATACAGAATAATAGGAAGAACTAACCTTCCTAATGTCCTTATGCAATTGATCTGTATCATACCACCAAAACTTTTACATGCTTCTAAATAGAGCACTGTCAGTTAGAGAAAAGAGGCCCATGCTGTTAGACACTAAGCAGAACAAGTATGGCAGAATTCTGCCAATTATTTATGAATCTTATCAAAGATAGATGGGTAGACATCAAGAAGACTGGCATAATCAAAAACTGAAAACGGGACCACCCTTTGTACTTCATCTTGTTTAATTCAATGTTGTGTAACTGGTCTTTTTTACAGTTCATCAGAAATCTAGCCTAATGCCACAGGGTATTTCTGTTTCAACAGCTGCAATATACCAAGTCTGTTCACGCAGCAAGCATTAGCTCTCATTCCAGGCTGGACACTTGCGAAGTGATATTAACCAAAACAATTAAAGTTTGTACAAGATTGCTTTAAACAAAGATGCTTTTTTTTCTTCTATTTGTTCTTAGAATATAGGTCTGCAGTTTCACTGGATTTCTGAGTGACTAATGATTGGATTTCTCCTTTTACCACTGAATAAAGCAGAAAATGCCCAATGCCCTCAAGTCTGAATTCATCAGTCAGTTTCCTAGTAACACTTTTTATTTCCAGTTTACATGTATGTAACGTTAAATGTCTCACATTCAGCGTGGTGCATTTCAAAACTAACCCTTTGGTGTCTTCTCAGGGAACTTTTCTGAAATATCTTTCGAGTAATATTACAAAAGTTAAGCACAGAGCAGAGTGAAATCATACTTTTTTTTCAGTTCTCTCCATAGTGCACTACAAATTCAATGTGTATAGGCTACTTGAATCATTTTAGCAGGTGTGCACAGAAGTTCAGTAACACGAGTTTAATGGGTCATTTCTCACAGTCTGACATGGTTTTCACTAGAAAAAAGATAGCTCAACATCCCAAAATAAACATTAATTCATTATCCATGTTTTCCTTTAAATCACACACATATAACTCACCCAAATAACAAGCAGTGTAGTATCCTCCTGTCTCCAGTACCCATTCTTTTCTTTTGTTGCTCTGCTTTTACCCCATGTTTCAGGGCTTTCATCATTAATTTTTTAAAAATATATATATATTTATGAGAAAATGTAACAAATGTATCAAAAGCATTATTTGAAAACTAATAAATCATTACTATTGCATAATTTTTACTTATTATTTTATTAATGTTTTCAAAGAGCTGAAAAAGAGACAGGAACAATTGCCCTTACACTAGTTTTGTCTACTGTGTGCATGTAATTTTAACACTGTACACTTTTATGTTATATTTTATTGTTAACACTAACCATTTTGCTAATCTAATTTACAGGGAATAAAAATATTTGTTAGAGTCAGTCTCTTATTTCCAGAAGATTATTTTAGTTTCTTTGAATAGTATCACTTCAATTCACCTATTATCCCTTTTTTCGTAAATGTTTTGTAAATTAACAAAGGTTTAGCAGTGTGTCATGTCACAGAACACTATCTCACTGATAAATTTGTTCATCTTTTAACCCAAGCTTTATAGAACAATTGTCAATCAATCTGTAGAATTGAATATTAGCATTTAAATAGCATTAAATATTCAAAACCTAGATTTTTGTCAAGTAATTGTGGTACATGATGATGTTGTGTCTGTGTATAAGGGGAATTAACCATTGTGTTGCAAGTGCCTTAAATACTGGTCAGCTCAAGAAATTATTATCAGTGGCCCTGAAGTTGTCAGCTCTTCATGCCTAAAATCGGGTTATTGCCCAACAAGCTTACACTGAGCATGTGCCTGCTTCCATCCAGAAATTTTTGTTCATCAGAGGAGAATTCAGACATTTGCCTAGATTTCCAGCAGCCAAGGTGCAACAGCACTGGTAGCAATGGTCACAAAGGTTAACATTTGAAAGTGTACACCTCTTAGGCAGGTAGCAAAAGCATCCTGAAGCTAACTCATCTGCTAGTTCTTGCCTTGCTTTTCCCAGGGAACAAGACAGCATATTTGCAGGATGGCAAAGAGGCAGAATAGGTATGAGACAGAGCAAATATAGATGACTGAGGTGTTCCAAGTGAGGCTTACAGGGCTTGTGCATTGCCAAAAGTAATGGCAGGAGATTTAAACAACTCTTGGGAGTGCCAGAGACCTAAGGCACTGCTGGCAAGGCAGGAAACAGGGCAAGGCAGTCAGTTTGCTCAGTGAGGCACACATGGAGGGATGTTACCTGCTTGTAGGTCCACAGCCCAGGGAAGTGCTCTAGGTCTTTGCTAAAATGATGGGTATGCACCTCAGACCTAAAAGCAGTGTTCCTACAGGGAACATCTCCCCTGAGATGTCTGATGAATCCACCCAGATGGAAGTGGTAAGGCAGGAAACTTCAGTACAGGCAGTAGGCTGCAGTGAGTGCCCAGACACCTCTCCTGGTGGAAAGGTGAGTACCTGCACAAGGTGTGCACAGGTTGATTATCTGTTGTGCCAGGTGGTGGAGCTGCAGGAAACAGTAAAAGGGCTATGCAGAATTAGAGAAGCCAAGATGCAGATAGAGAAGTGGTTTCATAACAAAATACCAGTAGCGAACACCTCTGAGAATGAGGTACCTTGGACCACTAAAAACAGATATAACAACTATAGACACCCACAAGCAAAGTCTGCAAAGAGAAACTGTACCATCAGCACACAGTAGATACCACAGAAAGAAAGGAGCGCTTATAGTGAGTGGGTGACTCTCTATTAAGGGTCACCAAAGGTCCCACATGCTGACCTGACAGGGACTTGTGAGAGGTATGTTGCCTTCCAGGACCCAAGATCTGAGATGTTGAGTGGGTGCCACAACTTGTCAAGGGCACAGACCAGTGTCTGCACTTTCATGTGGGCTGTGCCAGCCAGAACCTGGGTAGAACTAAGGAAGGCTATAAAGCCCTGGGGGATGCCAGTGAGAAGCATCGGTGCCCAAGTTATCTTTTCCTCCATTCTACCAGTGGGAGGAAAAGAGGCATCCAGGAATAGACATGTATTGTATATCAACTTCTGACTATGTGGCTAGTGCTATCAAGAGGGTTTTGATTTTTCATGACAGTGAGATGTTCTTTAATGACCAACGTGTTAGAAAGGGATAGGATCCACTTGTCTAGAAGAGGCAAAGGAATCTTTGGTAGCAGGTTGACCAACTTGCTGAAGCTGGCCTTAAACTTTCAGGTATTGAAAAGCTGCTATAAGGTCCCCCTGGAGCCTTCTCTACTCCAAGCTGAATAACGCCAACTCTCTCAGCCTGTCTTCATAAATGAGGTGCCCGTAGATCATTTTTGTCATCCTCCTCTGGACACTCTCCAACAGGTCCGTGTCCCTTGTTGAGGTCTCCAAAGCTGGACACTGTAACATGCTGTAGGTGATAATGCTTTAGCAGTGAGATTGGCCTTGATTCATTTTCTGTGAATCTGTGACTGCCTTCAACACAAGGCCTGTACAGGACCCTACTCAAATGGACAAAATTTTAAAGCCATAAGTCTCTGGGACTAATGAAACTGTGAGAACCAGAGTTCAAAACTTGTTCTCTGAAATTCATCTTTCTCTGTTCTGCAAGCACAACTTGGAAACACGGCTCTAAAAATTGTATTACTTTTATAGACTACAAAAGCTCTTCCTATGGTCCTGTATAATAAGTAAAAACTGACTTTACCCATGAAACCAAAGGAAAAACCCGCTGTGTTTCCATAGAGGATTAAACTTTTGTTTTGGAGATACATTCACATAACTAAAAGGAAGGTGCTGGATTTTGCTGTGATTTGTTGGTTTGGGGTTTGGGTTTGGTTTTTTTACAAAAAAAACAAAAGGAATACATAGGCATAATATGAGGAAATTCTTGAAGAGTGACACTTACATGAAAAACTTCAAAATACTAGGTACTATACAATACTATTAAGTATTATACAATTCTAATTCTAATTAGAAGTGTTACACAATTGCAATCTGTTGCATTTTATCTTTGGTTAAATAGCACTGAGTTTGACTGAGTTCAAGAAGCATCTGGACAATGCACTCAGTCACATGCTCTGATTTGGCTGGTCCTGTATGGAGCAAGGAATTGGACTCGATGATCCTTATGGGTACCTTCCACCTCAGGAAATTCTGTGATTCCAAGATTCGCTTAAGAAACACAAAACATCTGGATCTCTAATGTGTTGTTCTATCCTCTCCAAAACTGATTCTTCAACTAAGGCAGAATCACTAGATGTGTATTTTCCCCACCTGTCTCAACCAAGTCATTCTAACTTGTCTGGAATGTGGAAACAGCTGTTGCCCATGACAGGAGTAATACCGTGGTCTTCAATCACCTGTAGCAATCTACTCACAAAACCACAGGGCAGGAACAAATAAAAGCTTTTTAAAACATCCTTGAAGATTTTATAATGGTAGCAATCAGTGATGCAGCTAGAGTAGTGAGCAAATTATTGTGCTCTCTTACTAACATATCAAAGCCTGTATTTTGAGATCTCACCTGGCCAGTACATTGAAATTCAACCAATAGAAGCACAGATTCAAGTAACAAAGGGTAGAATTTTCAGTGCTTTGGTTAACATTAGCCAAGATTTAAAGTGAAATTATTATTTTGTGCTAAAACTCTAGACTAGAATAGCCTTTCTAAATTACTTTGGTGTTTCAGCATAAAGTAATGCTGCTTTCCCTCCTGTTAGCTTGCTCTTGTTTCTAAAGTAACATGCCATCAGAATTATTTCTGTCCCAGTGATGTGTGCCACTCCATTATTTGTGTGAAAAAAAGTTACTTATATTTTTCTTCTCACGGATTCCCACTTTCCATTTTTAATTTTAAGGTTTTATCACTCTAGCTTTTTTTTTTTCCTTCCATGACGGCATCTCATGATCCTGGAAAGAGTCCAGCAGAGGGCTACAAAGAGCCCTCTACTAAAGGCCTGGACTATCTTCCCTACGAGGAATGGCCAAATGAACAGGGACTGTTCAGCTCAGAAAAAAAGGCTAAGAGGGGATCTTATTAACGTTTATAAATATCTCACTTGTGGGACACAGGGGGAAATGGCGAGCCTCTTTTCTATGGTCTTTGGAGACAGGACAAGGGGCAATGACTTCAAGCTGGAGCACAGGAAGTTCCACACCAATATGGGGAAGAACTTTTTCACAGTGAGGGTGACAGAGCACTGGGACAGGCTGCCCAGAGGGCTTGTGGAATCTCCTTCTCTGGAGGTATTCAAGACCCATCTAGACGTGTACCTGTGCGACCTGTCCTGCTTTGGAGGGGGGGTTGGACTTGATGATCTCTGGAGGTCCCTTCCAACACCTACAATTCTGTGAATCTGTGATTCTGTGATCTTTATGACATGAGGCATGATTCAGACCAAAGGGATATCAACTACAATAGAATGAGATCCAATTAACTTGATTCATGCAATGTAATCCTTTAATAGTAAAACCATTCAGATAAACCTGTGAGACCAAAGGAAAATATCTGCTTAAAATAGGGTGAGTGAGCAAATGAGTGACGTTCTGTGTGTGTGTGTGTGTTTCTGTATGTATTATATGTCTTACAGATATATCTAGCTCATAACTCCAGCATCCTTTACAAGCAACAGGTTATGGCATCATAATGGAGAAACACGTGGAAAAAGATTGTCCCAAGAGATGCCATTTGGCAGCCATGATCTCTTATGACCAAGAAGAGTTGCTTCTGGTTGTTAACATGGTGGGTCTGATGGAGATAAGACAGAAAAGGTTCTATTATATCCTTTCATTATATATACATGATATACATTCTTTCCTGTTCTGTATTCCTACAAAAGTTGGCCTCAACTCAATCTCCCTTTTTTCCCCAAAAAACACCTTTTGTTCAGTAACAAGACCAGTTTATATTCTATTGTATGTGTCTGGAGCTAAAACATGTAAATTACAAGAAGGGAAGCTGACTAGTATGCTATACATCTGAGGCTAAAATAGCCCATAAAGTCCAATAAAATACTCTTTACAACTATTTCCTTGATTGCAAAATTAAAAAAGGTCTCTTTGCAGAAAACAATGCTCACTATAAACACATTCTTCTGTCTTCTGTACCATGATAGGCTTTAATATCTAATCTAACCATATCCCAAGTTGCTCAAATATTTGCTGAAAAGAATTCATCAAAAAAGAACCATGTAGGGGAGAATCAAGAGATTCCAGATTGAGATGTACACTAAACACTCAAGCTTTCTGTGTTTGAATTTAAAACAACATTATACAATTTATCATGATCTTGTAATTTATCAAAATCACACAGGAGGTTATACAAAAGGCCATGTAAATATTTATTTGACCTATAAATAATTGTGTTACCCCCACAGAGATGAAACTTTGCATTTCAGGAGAGTGGATCAATATCATAAATACACAATGATAAAGGTAAGAAGCCAAGAACTGAAATTTGAAGGAATTCAATAGGTCAGAAAATGTTATTGGAATAGTTTTCTGTATGCATTTCTGAAACATATTCAGACCAAGCCTATGACTGTTTTTTTTCTTGGATTTCTTCCCACATTACTTATACTCACCACTAACTAAATTTCTCATAGACTGCATGGCTTCCATTCTCTTTGCATTAGGCATGAATGACAAAAGACAACCCACTTTCATCTTTTGTCTTTTGATGAAGTCAAAACTGAAAGTCCTTAGTATACAAGCTCTTCTGCTCTCCATTGGCTTCTCAATCACTTAGAAGTCAAATCAAAGGTCCCCACATTTAGCTTCAAAGTTCTGAAACAACTGTGTCTTCACTCCTAATTTGTGTTCTTTCCTTTAGCATCATTGGCATCCATTGTCGTTTCAAAGTACCAATGCCAACCTTCAGACTGAAGTGCATGTTTCCCCAAATGATGCTTTTGACTTCTAGCAACAAAATGTTTTCAACATGAACACCTAGGACCAGGGACACACTCCTACAACTGAGCAGGTGGAACATAAAAATTACCTGCTTATGCTCGTGTTTGCAAATATACCATATTCTAAAATATGTGGTGGGTTGACTCTGTGTCTGGAAGCCAAATGTCACCCAAAGCTGTTCTAATGCTGCCCTCCTCAGGTAGACATGGGAGAGAAAATACAATGAAAGGCTTGCAAGTCAAAATAAGAACAGGGAGAGATCATTGAGAAATGTATCATATCATGGGCAAAACAGGCTCAGCATGGAATAAAATTAATCTGATTTATTACCCAATCAAAACAGAGTAGAATAATGAGAAATAAAACCAAATCTTAAAACACCTTCCCCCACCCATCCCTTCTTCCTGGGCTCAACTTTATTCATGATTTCTCTACTTCCTCCTTCCTCAAATGGCACAAGGCAACAGGGAATGGGGGTTGCGATCAGTTCATCACATATTGTGTCTGCCACTCCTTCCTTTCCAAGGGAACGACTCCTCACACTCTGGCCCTGATCCAGCATGGGGTCCCTCTCACAGGAGACAGACCTCCACAAATTTCTCCAATGTGAGTCCTTTCCACGGGGGCTTCAGTTCTTTACAAACTGCCCCAGTCTGGCTTCCATGGGATGAAGACCTTTAGGAACAGACTGCTCCACCACAGTCCCCCAAAGAGACACAAGTCCCACCAGCAAACCTGCTCCGGTGTGGGCCCCTCTGTCCACAGGCTCCAGATCCCACCAGGAACCTCCTCCAGCACAGGCTTCCTACCAGGTCACAGCCTCCTTTGAGTGGATCCACTTGCTCCATTGTAAGGTCCTCCACAGACTGCAGATGGAACCTCTGCTTGTCATCATTTTCGGTGGGCTACAGAGGGACAGCCTACTTCACCAAGGTCTTCTCTAAGGGCTGCAGGGGAATCTCTCCTTCAGATCCTGGAGCACCTGCTCCCCTTCTTTCTTTACTGACCTTGATGTCTGTAAAGTTTCTTACTTCTTCTCACTCCCTTCTCTGGTGGCAAAAATCTGCCTCTCAGGTTTGGTTTTTTTCCTTTATTGAATATGTTATCACTGAAGTGTTATGACCATTGCTGATGGGCTCGGCCTTGGCCAGCAGCAGGTCCCTCCTTGAGCTGGCTGGTATTTCCTCTGTTAGGCCTAGGGGAAGCTTCTAGATGCTTCTCTCAGAAGACACCCCTGCAGCCCAGTTTGCGCTCCCAAAACCTAGCCCTGCTGAGAAGGACTTGGGGATTGTGGTGGATGAGAAACTTCACATGAGCCAGCAGTGTGCTCTTGCAGCTCGCAAGGCCAATGGTATCCTGGGCTCCATTAGAAGAGGGGTGACCAGCAGGGACAGGGAGGTGATTGTCCCTCTCTGATCTGCCCTCATGAGGCCCCATCTGGAGTCCTGTGTCCAGATCTGGGGCCCCCAATACAAGAAAGATGCAGAACTGTCGGAGAGGGTTCAGAGGAGGGCCACAAGGATGATTAGAGGGCTGGAGCACCTGCCCTACAAAGAGAGGCTGAGGGAGCTGGGCTTGTTCAGCCTGGAGAAGAGAAGGCTGCGGGGGGACCTCATTGCAGCCTCCCTGTACCTGAAGGGAGCTTATAAGCAGGAGGGGATTCAACTTTTTAAAAGGGTAGACAATGGCAGGACAAGGGGGAATGGACTAAAGCTAAAGGAGGGAAGGGTTAGATTAGATATTAGGGGGAAGTTTTTTACAGAGAGAGTGGTGAGGTGCTGGAACAGGCTGCCCAGAGAAGTAGTGGATGCCCCGTCCCTGGAGGTGTTCAAGGCCAGATTGGATGGGGCCCTGCGCAACCTTGTGTAGATCCAGGCCTGAGGTTGGTGGCCCTGCCTGTGGCGGGGAGGTTGGAGCTCTATGATCCTTGGGGTCCCTTCCAACCCATGCCATTCTATGATTCTATGATACTGCAAGCATAAGTGTACTCATGAGGGTAATCACTTGGAAGATCAGGCACTGGAACCAGATGCCATGGGCTGTCTATTACAATATATCTTTATAATAGTCTTTGCAGCTGGGATTTTAAAACTACTCCACAAAGAAGTACCTCATACTTTCATGACATCCTGAGAGTAAGCAGTGTAGAAGGTTTCATCACCAAAAAAAAAAAAAAAAAAAACACCAAAAAACATAATTATTTTTATTGCCTACAAACAAAAAAACCCCAACAGAATATTTGCATATTTTAACACAATATGCAGCCATCAGGAGGTACATTTATCCATTTGGCCCAGGTTTAGTTCCTTCTTAAATATATCTGGTTGCCAAAACTATAGAAGTTTTTTCTATCTCAGTTTGAAATACCATCTCAGTCATCCTAACTGCTGTGGTGTCTTTGAAATAATTCCTTTGTTAAAATTTTTCCCATAAAAACTATGTCTAGTGAGAGAGAACTGCTTCTAAGATACTGAGCCTCCTATGTGGCTTGTTAGCCCCCTTATATTTTATAATTCATTTCAGAGGATTTTGACTGTTTACAGCTATTTTATAATATCACAATAAAAAATTCAGGTCATAAAGGCAAGGCTGTGGCCAACATCTCACTTTTTGCTTATTTTTTGGATCTCCATCACTAATTTTGTTCATTCACCCTTACCTGATATCTTTAAATGCAAAGGTATTAAGTGTTACTGGAGGAAACAGATTGTGACTCAAAAGGTTACAATAATTACTTTGTCAGGCTGATTCTGTCACCAACAAAGGTAAAAGTACTAGACTGCAAGTCATTTTAAGTTGCCAGATAAAATGTTTAACATGAGATTTTGGGATAGCAAGTTCTTGTAGGACACATTCCAGAACTAAAGCCTCAGAAATGTGCAAAACATCTGAGAACCTACCAGACATCCTGGAATACCTAGGAAAATAGCAGTTTTCCAGGGAATTACAGGTAGCCCCAGAATCTACTGAACTATTTACATCATTATGCTTATAGTAGTAAAGCATTTTAGACCTCAGTTGGTTGAGAACTCATGCACATAAAGCCACAAGTGCTATAAACTTGCTGAAACATTAAAATGGCAGGAGTGCCAGACTACTTACTTCTCAAAATACCTCATATTACTTTACTCAACTTTAAAAGACTCATAATACTGTATGAAAATTTCAAAATTTTCAGAAAAATCTCTTTGACTTCTGCTCTCATCTATGGTTGTTATTCCTCAAATGGGCACAGAAATCATAAAATTCACTGATTATGATTAGAGACTTACACATTTCAAGAACTTTGTGACACCTAGAACACATTAAAATGGTAAAAAAAGAAAATCACAGAGAGGTATGACATGCATGGCCTTATAGCCACCAGTTAAAGCATCCAATTGTATTAATACAAACCTGTTCACATATTAACTCATTTACTCCTACATAGATCCTAGGATTTCCATGCAACCACAGATGACATCGTGAAACCCCAACAAACAAAATCTACTCAGAAGTATGTAATAGAACAGCATTATTTTCTAATGTTGCAAAGGATCCTGTGGGCATAAGGGTGTTTGTCTACACTGTTCAGTGGAAGACAACACTGACAATACTTTAGTTCCACATGAAGCAGCATGATAGTGCTGGACACAAGCTCAAGAGACTACAAAGAAAGTACCTTTGAGGTCCAAAATTACATCCCTGCCTAATGTTACAGTCTACAATGCAGCATACTGATTTTGTCAGTAGTAGCTTGGTTGTCTTTGTATCACATTGCACTTAAAATTATGGGTGTATCCATCATTTTGTACAGAAGTAACCACTAGAATAAACTACACCAAAGACATGTTTACTCAGTCTTTCTATGCTAATGTACACCCATATATCAACTTATTGGGAAATTCATCATGCCCACATATACATTATAGCTTATGCTAATATACAGTTAACTCCAGGATCTAATAAATAGTTAAAATCACCTTTGGAAATGTATATGACAAATGCACAAATTTCAAGGGTAAACTAAATACAATGTAGGAACCCAGTAGAGGATTATATCAGATCTGTGAAGCACAGAAAAGCAAACCCCGTGATACGGGGTGATACAGAGGCAAAGTTTTCTTTAAAACCTTAGGAAAGAACATTATGAGTTGCATGTAAATAAGAGGGATTGGCCTGCTCTTCAGAAACTTGCTATTTCTCAAGATTTGTGAAATGACTACTCAGTATCTGCTTGCATCTTACTGTGCAAAAGCAGTGTAATTACCAGACTGAAGGCAAAAACTCAGCATCATGTTTGTTCCCCAGAGTGTGACTTCAAGGGCAGACCTGCGCTGAACCAGTCCTGTGCCAGATGGATGCCTTCTCTAAGTCACAGCACTGCTCTGTGAATGATTTCCAGCATCACTTCTAAGGCCACTTAGCTCTACCTAATTCACTCTTAAAGTGAAAACTAACAACTTCTTCTGACTTTCCACCTATGGATAGACTTGTCTTAACTGGCATAGTTGTGCATGTTCTGTAAGACATGCATGGTTACAACACCATTACATCAGATATGCTCAGTCGCACTGTAGATCTTACTTTCATTCAATACACTGATGTTTCAAAAAGATGTCATAAGCAAATTCCCTTGGCCTTTTAAGTACATTTCTCCAACAGCAAAAAGAAAAAAGAAAAAAGGAAGAGTATACTTGATACTTCTTCAAAAGACTTTAGAAAAACAGAATTTAATTATTGCAACTGGATTCTAGCCAAGGACAATAGAATTAATAGACCTATTCTTGCAAAATGTACCATGAAATATTTGCTAGCCAGAGTTTATCAGGAACATAGTTTTATTACTCAGCTAGAAGGCAGAAAGCACCCTCCAATTCTAAGCTAGAGTGTTTGACTCAATATTAACTCATTGAGAAGTATAGAATTCTCTGCATCACAAACCAACTAACATGTAGCACCTTTCCTTTCATTGAGGGCCTCCCAAACACTTGTATCCAAAATTTCAAAGAATCCAAAACATTTATAATGGCCTCAACCATTTTTAGGATTTCAATATCAAAAGCTTAGGGAAAGATATAGCCTAAAACTATAGGATTATAAGAGTACAGACTACATTTTCATTTTTAACCTTATAGTTCAAAAAAAAGCTTTCCAAAATATGTATGTTTACATACATAATTTCAGCAAAAATATCAAATTCATTGAGTTGCAGGATTGTTATTCTATTCACTTTGTGTTACAGAGAAAGAGTATTATTCTAACATATTTTAAAATTTAATTTTATTAATTAACTTCTAATTTTGATCACGGTCTAATAATAGAGTAACAAAATAATCATAAACTTGTACATTATTTCACTCCTCGATGCTAATGATAGAGTATTATCTTTAATCAAATGCACAGAGTAAAACAGATATAAAATAATTGTGGGCAAGTAACCAAAATGGGTTAAGCTTTTGAAGAGTGACAGCACCACAACCATAAAAATCAAGGCCTTATATTGTCTCTATTAACTGCTGGTTTTTACTGTTTAAAATTCCTCTGAGTCACAGTTGTGTAACATAGTAGACCAAGATATCATAAATATCAGACCACATGCCACAATCCAAGAAATATTCTGAGAAGAGAGTATTTCTTATTTTAGCTAATTGCAGCTATTCCAGGATTTAACTGCAAATTTAAATTAAAATTTAAAAAAAAAAAAAAAAACCACAAAGATGAGTCCTCAATCAAAGTTACCCAATATAAAAATTAGCTGGATATAAATTTTGACAGATACCAACTACTGCTTTGTCTGGAAAATTCACTGTCAGTCTCACATTATGACAACACACTTCAGGAATGGGCCATGCACTATTAAACTAAAGAAGAAAAACACAGGTGTATTTAGGTCACATTTGTCGGGTTGCTAGAGCTCCTGCTTATAACCTTAGGCTTAGTAACATTAAGCAAGACAGTAAGGTTAAGTACTTCCTTACCAAGGCAGAATGTAACCCTGAAGCAATGCATTAAGAACCAAAATGAGTAAGCGGCTTCTGCTCCCTGCTAGGACTCGACTGTTCACAGACTTCATAACACATTGGTCTTACTGGATCCAGTCCAGGACACAGACGCAAATGGTTTTACATTGTCTTCCAGTAGAGTTGGCATCTTCTAGAGGACATTGAACCATCATAGCAGATGATCCCTTACAAAGAAACATCCAAGAAGTCACAGTTACAATGTAAGTAAGTCATGAGTTTCTCTTACCTCTCTACCAGGAGCTATGAGACACCTGCTGTGCATTTATTCCAGCTTCATAATGCTAGACATGGAAGTACATTTTCAAGGAAATTTTTTAATTGTGGGAGAGCTAGAATCCACACATTGTAAAACAGATATGAGCCAACTACAGTAACAAAATTATGTACTGACATCAGCCTCAGAGATGCCATATTAATATTTTTTCTATCAGAAGCATAATTTCATATTTATTTTTACTTATTTTAAAATTGGATTTTCTTCTCAGGATTTCACAGAAAATCAAATAAATATAAATGAGGAACAACACAAGAAAGAAGACATTATTTTTTAGATCTATATTTCAACCCCATCATTTTGGGCACACAACCCATGATTTTTTGTTAATAATTGGAATGAGTATTTGTCTATTACTTCTTTGATAGCATTGGTAGCTTTTGAGCTGGCATAAAGCACTGTTATTCAACCAGGACACAAATGAGAAGTTCTTAAATATTAAATATATACACAACCTTAAATGGACAGCTAGGACATGTCATAATCTGCTTTAAGTTTATTCAGGAATTGGCCCTCAATTACTGACAGTGCCTAATTTAACCATAAAACTTATTTTGTATATGGTACCATCTGTGCTTAGCTAAGTGCTAACTAATTTCTTGCCTAACTCATTTCACAGAATCACAGGACATTGGGAGTTGGAAGGGACATTGAAAGAACATCAAGTCCAAACCCCCCTGCCAGAGCAGGATCACCTAGACTAAATCACACAGGAACACATCCAGGTGGGCTTTGAATGTCTCCAGAGAAGGAGACTCCACAACCTCAGTGGACAGTCTGTTCCAGTGCTCCATCACCCTCACAGTGAAAAATGTTCTCTTTATGTTCACATGAATCTTCCTATGCTCCAGCTTGCACCCATTGCCCTTTATCCTATCACTAGCCATCACTGAGAAGAGCCTGGCTCCATCCTCCTGACTCCCACCTTTTACAAACATTAATAAAGTCACCCTTCAGTCTCCTCTTCACCAAGCTAAACAGACCCAGCTCTCTCAGCGTGTCCTCATAAGGAAGGTGTTCCACTCCCTTAACAAGATGATGATCTTGTTGGCCCTGCACTGGACTCTTTCAAGAAGTTCTATGTCCTTCTTGAACTGAGGGACCCAGAACTTGACACAATATTCGAGGTGCAGTCTCACCAGGGCAGAGAAGAGGGTGAGAAGGACCTCTCTCCACCTACTAACCATACCCCTTCTAATACACCCCAGGATGCCATTTGCTAAGAATAGCCACCGGGGCACATTGCTGGCTCATGGTCACCCTGCTGTCCAACAGAACTCCCAGGTCCCTTTCCCCTGTGCTGCTCTCCAACAGGTCTGTTCCAAACCTATGCTGGTACCTGGGGTTGTTCCTCCCCATATGCAATGTGCCATTGTTTAATCTCATTAAACGTCTCCCCACCCAACTCTCCAGCCTGTCTAAGTCTTGCTGAATGGCAGCACAGCCCTCTGGTGTATCAGCCACCTCTAATAGTTTTGTGTCATCAGCAAACTTGCTGACTGTACACTCTATTCCCTTATCCAGGTCATCAATAAATATATTGAATAGTTCAGGTCCCATTACTAACCCATGTGGAACTCCACTAGATACAGGCCTCCCGCTAGACTCTGTCCCATTGATCAAAACCTGCTGTCTTCCTCACTTCAACCAGCTCTCAATCCAATTTCTGCTTCCTTGACATTTATGCCTCAATGTTACTGAGATGAAAAAAATTCATAGAACATTTTAGGTTGACTTATGCCTGCATCCTCCAAACAGAACATTTAAAAACATCAGAAATGCGCTACCTATTTAGATCAACGGTTCAGAGCCCAGGACTCTGCTTCCAGCATCAGCAGTAAATATATTACTTAAGAAAAGCATGAGCACCTGACTTCTGTCTGCAGTCCATTTTCCTTATACTCCCCCATGAACTTTATTCCCATTATCTGATGGCCATTTTGCCCAAGAATTTAGGGACCTTTTGTCCATGAGTTTATCTTGTCCCTTTTTGGCCTAGTTAGTCTTTCTAGTCCTTCTCCTCCTAGTTTGAATGCATGCTCCCATGCTTCTGCTTGCAACATAGTGTCATCTAGTGAACAGCAGTATACAATCCACTTTATGCAGCACCTTGACGATGTTCTTAATGTTAATCATATACTATCTCAACCTTCTTGTATTCAAACTGAAGGGCTAATGGTTTTGGTCACTGCACATAACACAGCTTCCCTATCCCTTTGATCATTTCAGTTGCCTCTGCTTGCTCCCTCTTTAGTGCTCTTGAGATGAAGAAATGAGAATTGCTCAAATTAGTCCAACATTGGGCATATCAAGGCTCTATATAACATCCCTTCTCACCAGATTTCTCATGTTAAAAAAATCTTAACTGCAGTCCATAGTTTACAGAATATCCTGAAAACGTGACAAATCTCTTCTGTGTGAACCCTGTTGCTTCTGTGTTTTTCTGTCACAAAACTCTTTGCCCCTACAGCAGTGTAGTCAGGATGTAGAATGACACTCGAGAATCATTAAGACCTACAGCATGGAAGAGAAAGAAAAAAAAAAAAACAACACATTTTGCCTTTAAAAAAAAAAAAGAACAATGATTTCTAATTACGATTTCTTTCAGTGAGCATAGCATGCAAATGATAACTAAGCAGTACAAGCTAAGCAGCTGTGTGAATTTATGATTTACGTGAAGAGAAGCAGTATTTCGCTTAACAGGAAACATTAATTTCCCCTGGACCACATCAGGTCCTTTCCCCAACTTCAGCAATTAAAAACAAAACCCTAAGGAAACAATTTACAGTGACTGATTCTGGCATTTTGAAAGGTGTTTTTTGTTTACATATCCTGCCAGTCTGCACAAGAACACCCTCTGCAATAATTATAAACAGTGAGAATGGAAAATTGTTTCAGAATATTTGGTTTGCACTTAATTCCTTGGCATTTCACGAAATTCACTGCTCTAAAAATTACATTTGGCTCAGAGAGCACCAGATGAAAAGTTTTTTGTATTTTAATTTTATGAAACATATTTCAGCTTCATGCTCTGACTCATTTTTAAATTGTACAACTGAAGAACTGTGAGAATAGTTATTGTCTCTAAATTCCCCTAACATTTTTATGTCAGCTCCATTCAGATGGCTTATTTTTTAATCTCTTCAGGAACAGGTTTACGACTTTTTCCTTTTTGCATCAAGATAATAGAACGAGATAAAAAATATATGCTTTCATCCTCTGATTTTTGATGTTTCAGGAATAATAAAATACAATATTAATTCTTTTCTTAGTTTTAGCACTTACAGATTCACATTATTATCTTCCTTAGGGCTTGTTGCAAAGAATTGCATCTTATACAAAAAAACAGTAATTACAATTTTCCTACAGATTATTCAGGTGTCTAGGCTTCAACAAATATTGCATTGTGATACATTTAAATGAGTTTAATTTTTATTTTATTTCTACCAAGTAATGATTTCTTAATAAGTTGTCCACTAGATTGTGACCTAGTGACAGCAAAGTCTAATATTACTCTCCTTTTATTTTTTTAGGAGTGAATGCAAAGAAACACAATTACTGAAAAATAAATATCCTCATCTCTTTTCCAAATGGTGTTTAATATATTTGCAATTATTTTCTCTACTGCAATTTGAAAAGACTAGCATTGGGGAAATGAGCACTTCATTTATATTTTTCATGGGCAAAACTCCTTTATTAAGATCTGAATTTACCAGTCACCAGAATTCATTTCCCAGTCTGCATCAGTCCAATAGCACCAAATAGCTGGACTCCTGAAGGAATTTCTGCTCGTGTCAGTTCTCCAGGCTTCAGCATGAAAGGTGGTCAGGCTTCCCAGCAACTTCTGGATCTCTAACTCCTGACATGAGACATCCTCTTGTTTTTATATCAACATAAATGTTTTGGTGGTCATCTGCAACCACAATCTGGCAAAACATTCCCACACTGTAGATGGCAAACCTTCGAAGAAACCTGTTCCTGTCAAACTACGGTAATTCCCATCTGATATCCAGAATAAGACATAGTAAGTTTCCTAGAGTCTATGATAAAGGACCTTATGAATTTTGTCTTCAAAAATATCCTAGTCCTATTGTTTTCTCGACAAATAGTGTTAAGAACAAGTCTCTTCACATTGTGAAAAGAGGTAGAAAAGATAAAAATATCAAAAGTTGCGTATTACTTTAAAATTGTCATTGAAATTACCAGTGAAAATGTGAGGAGCTGCAGTCCTCATTTCCCTTCTATAGTGACCTATTGTCACTTAAAAAAGAGCCCTTAAATGTCTTGTCTTGGAAGTTACACTCACCTAATTGTATTTTGCATGCGCCTCTTTGTCACTAGGCCACTGCTTACCCATTATAGCCCTCATTTTCATGATGAATCACAATTGGCCAAACCAGTAATATAAATGCAATGTATGTTCTACCCTCCCGCTTTATGATTAATTCTACTACTGGTACAAATTTGCATGAATGAATGTCAGTGTGTTTTCTGCCCTGAACATTTCCCGCTGGCTTCAATTCAGTCCTGCTGACATTTATTACAAATAATAGCTAAATATTCTTGATTTAATGGCTGTGGTGGCCCCACGTCTGAAGGTGATGTCTGTAATAAAAGCAGACAAGACAAGCTTATAAAAAATACTAATCAGATTGTGTTTGCACACATAATGGAGAGGCCTCGCAGACATACCAGCAAAATGGAATGACAGTTTTTAAAATGCAGCTGCTGGAAGTCAAGAGTTCAAGAACATATCACTAGCATTATTTTTTGTCCCTCTCCATGTTTTTACCACCTCTTTGAAGCACCTGTGACAACAGTGAGAAGTTCATAACCAAAAGGGTCGAAGTTTCAGTTTTGACCCTTTTTAGACAAATAACAATGAATACCATAAATCACAGTGTAGTCACACCTGCTGTCATTGCTAATTCTTCTACCAGAAAAGCATCAGGAATTAGAGGGATTTGTCACCATAGAGTTAGACCCACATCTCTAGAGTCATGTTTATATTAGGTTAATTTGAATCTTGCTAAAAAGGTGCGTTCCTCCCCACTGCGTCCTCTGAAAGCAAATATGTTCTGGTATTTAGACAGGGACAAAAAAAATATGTTGCCTGCCAGAAGCATAGAGGAGACAAGAAAAACAAATCTGAAGAACAGAAGTTTTGCAAGATGGACATGACTAAATAATGGAAAAGGCTGAAGAAAATATAAAAATTATACTATACAGGTTTAGCACTGAGGACATAGGCAAAGAATTTTACCCTTGACCTGAGAATGAATGGCTGCAATGCTCCAGGGATGGCAAGGTTAACCGGGTCACTTCAGATTTTAATCAGAAGCAATACCATCTTCTCCAGAATGTTCTGGGAAGGATTCTACAACATCCAAGTTAAAATGAGTAAGTCCATTGTCTATAAAGCACTGAGGAAAAAAAAATTAAATCACACTAATAATGCTGTTTAGAGGTTCCTCACAGCACTGTATGCTTTGGTTTCTCTTAATATAATCACCATGCAAATGGTTTAAGGAACATTTTCCTCCATCACCTTCCAAAGGACTGGAAGTGAATTTGACTGACCTGTAGTTCCCCCTATTCTCATTCTTGCCCTTCCTGAAGACAGTAGTGGCATTTGCTCTTTTATAGGCTTGAGAAGCCTCTCCCTAATGCCATGACTTTTTAAAAATAATCAGGACTGGCCTTGCAGTGATATCAGATATCTCCTTCAGTACTTGTGGATGCAAACCATCAGGCCCCATGATGTGTGCTTTCTTTAAGTGTCCCTAACCTGGTCCCTATCCACTGAGAAGAAATCTTCCATGCTCCAAACTTTCACTCTGGTCTCAGGATTCCAGAAGGCTGGTCTTACCAGTAAAGATTGAGATAAAGAAGGCAGTCAGTATCTAATCTTTATGACATTTGTCAACAGTACTCCTGCCCCATTCAGAGAGGGACCATGCTTTTCTTATTGCTGCCTTGGTTGATTTCCTTCTTGGCAGGATGGACTTTGCTTGAATGTGGTGGAGGTGATCCCCAAAAATCAGCCAGCTGTCCTAGGCTTTTCTCCTCTCTAGGGATGTATCCCATGGGATTTTTTCAAACATATCCCTGAAGAGGCCAAAGTCTGTTCTAGTGAAATCCAAAGCTGTGGACCGTCTTTTTGCACTGCTCCATCACTTACAAGCCCTCAGCTGGCTCCATAGCCTCACCTTGCTAGAGCTCCATGAAGTCCAGCTGCCCTCTCAAAAAAAGGGCAACTGAAAGTGTAACTCATGCTCCTCACCCTCCTGCTCACTCTTTCCTAAGGAGCCTGTATCCATCTGTCACAGCATTCCAGTTGTGTGAGCTGTCTCACCACACTTCCTTGATCTCAGTGAGGTTGTCACCCTTTAACTGCATACAAACTACTAATCCTTGCAGCATGCATTAGTATAGAGACATTTCAGAGGCACCCAAGCATGCCAATTCCCCAGTACAGGCTTACATGCCATACTCAAGGAGATTACTCTTCAGCCCTGTTTTGTTTAATATAAGGTTCTTTCTGCTTTTATCACCCCAGGCCTTTGGCTTCCCTACTCCACTCACAATCTCCTCATGTGTTTTTTGAAGAATTACTCCCTCCACAGCGATCCTCGTTTAAAGCTCTCCCTGCCCAGTTAACTACACTGTTAATCATCAAACACAAAACTATGTAACTGTACCACTTGAGTAAACATATGGGACCAGGGGTCTGACGCAGAAGCAATTAAATTAGATGTGGATCTGGCTACTCTTTCCAGCTAGAGTTATGCAAGAAAACACCATGTATCATTGCTTATTGTGAATAAATTAGATAACAATATTTTAAACCTGCTCTCTGTCTAGGATGCTTCAATAGCCTATTTTTTTCTAAAAGTGATGTCTCAAGCAAGACTGACTTGAATCAAATAGCTTGGAAAACGTAACAATTTAAAACTTGCCAACATTCCCATTCTTGCAAAGCTATTATGTAATTCCAGAAACTACTCCTTTCATTCTTCTGGAAGAATTTAAAAGTGTCCTACCATGTCCTTTTCTACAACATTTGCATGCATCTACTGAGGAAACAAAAACGATGCAAAAACTACAAAAAATGATGGATTACAAATTCTTGAGGCAACAAAATTTCTTGCTCCCTCTCCTAGAGTCACACGAATGACACTCATTAACCTACTTGACAAGGCTTCTGTCTCACACTAATCAAAGGAAATATTTTTTAAAGAAAGAACTGAAGCCAGGTTACTGTCTTATTATGGTTTTGTTGTGAATGACAAAACATTTGTCACCATTTTTCAGTAATCAACAGTGCCTACAAGAGTAACTTAACAAAAAATTCAAAAATTAACTAAGGGCTGTGTTCAAATGTACTTCCTCCCCCCACACCCCCCAGTTTTACAATGACGTGTTTAAGAATAGAAAGAGATTTCATCTAATTCTATAATCACAGACAATTACGTTTATGTAAAATCTTTTTTAAAACAACTGAATCTAACAAACATGTCTATGTATCATCCATGTACAACTTAACTAGTATTACTTAGCATAAATTTCTCATACATGATTTGTGTTAAAATATTGTCATGTGTCTTGGTTTTTCTCTTTACCAACTTGAAAAATCTCAGCAATGCTTACTATATCGTTAGTTCATTTTCAATCTGAAGCCAGAAAGATTTGTGCAACAATAATTCCTACTGCAGAAAAGAGCACCTAGGAGCAAAGCTTGTTGTACCTATTTTTATCTCCTGTCTGTGGCTAGTCTGTTTTGTTCTTTCTGACAAGCACCAAATAAGGAATGTCCACATCAGAGATTTTAATTACTTGAAATCCTTTTTTTATTGATTACAGGCAACAAAGCAGCTCTTTCTGTTAACCTTTCAAAATGTCAATTTAATTTATGAATACAGTGATTATTTTTTTTAGCTTTATTGCTATGTTTGCCTAGTATTGTGTTATACTACTGTTGTTATAAAAAGTGTGTTTTAATTGTACACCAAAAATATTCTTGGAATTAAACATACCTGTAACTCATGAGAAGTACTCGACTGCTTATAGACAGTCCAAACAATTCAGGAAACAGGCTTATAGATTTTGTTGGAGCAATGCATATTGTAATTGTCCTAATTTTGATGCCTGCCTCCCCTCAATCAGATTCTGCACGGGTGTTACCATTTTACCTAGAACAGGCCTGAACAAAAGACAGTGTCTGCATATAAATGTGTTCCTGCTGTCCTGAATGGCCTTAGACAGAATACAAGCACTTCACAGAGCTAGCACAAAGTTTAACAAGGATTGCATAAGGCATTTTATTCTTGCTCTTCCTACCAGGGAAGCAACAGTCCAGAGAACATAGAGTGAGGAAGGCCTTTGGCCCAGCCACACACAAACCAAATTTGAGAAAGACATGTGAGTGTCCTTCCACAAATGCTGCAGTAGTGTCAAGCTCTTCACCTTCAGATCAGGAACATACAAGCAATGTTCCACCACCTCTGTAAACGGCTCCACAACATTCTCGTTTCATCAGCAAAGAGCAAACTATGTTTCACTGGGCATGTATTAGTTTGCCACTACATAATTAGTTTACATAGCACATGAAAGCGGAGGCAGGGATTGAAAATTGTTCTGTACAAGTTCTCAGGGCTTTTTGTAGCTCACACACAGTGACCACTAACAGGAAGCTTCAGAACATATATTCCCTTGACACATGGTGCATTCAACCTTTCTCTCAATATCTACAGAAACAAGATTACAGTGGATTAATGATAACAACATTCTGAAACGTTTCTATGGAAAGAGGTGCCACTTATATGCGTGCTTAGGACAGTACACAATGGCTTCTAGGGAGGGAACTGGCTACTTGTTATTTATGTTATTGTTTAAGCAACACACCTCCTCCAAATTCTAAAACAAGTTTGAATTAAAGGAGGGAAAAAATAACCTCTGGCTGTTGACCCAGTGACCTATTCTGAACACTATTTTTCCTCCTTTGAGTTTCACCAGCAAAAGCAGAATACATTGGGTTTATTCTCCATGGGATTTCCATGATAAACAATGAAACCTGCAGTAATTTGGATGACAAGTGATATTGTTCATGTTCTTAAGACTTTGTGGGATTAAAGCTTAATTCCACAGCACTTCAAGGTTACATGAGGTTCTTAACTAATTTCTTTTTCATTTTAATGAAGGATTTTTCTCTTTATTTAATTTCTTTTTTTTATTTTTGTGGAGAACATTTCTACAATAACTGTGCATTTGAGATCTAAAAGAAATTCTTCAATAAAAGTCTCCAGAAAAATACCAGAAAAGTTAAATCAAAGTCAAATAAAGAACAGCCACTGAATTCTTTAGTGAAATCCATAGGAAAAAAAAAATGCCACCACTTTCTATAAACAAAATATTGACATAGCTTTTTAAAATATAAAGAAGTGCACATCACAAACATTTTCTATTTATTCTGGACTATAAATTAAATGTCTACATTCTTCCTCATAACATTGCCAAAGGCAAATCAGTTACTAACAAAACATAGTGACATGTTCTTAAGTAGCTTGCCATCACATCTATTGTTACATTGGGTATAACATAATGCCTGTGTGTTCATTAAGCTTGCATTTTACAATACAGCACATATGTTATTTCTCTCCAAATGCCTGCAAGCCAGGTGGAAAAATCAATAGTTGTGGTGACATTGAGCATTTCTACCACAGTACAGAATTCCAGCTTTGTGTTTTGCATTGTCTGTCATGCAGAAAACCAAATTGCCAATATGTCCTTTTGCTTAAAGCTGTTAATACATAGCAGATCATAGCTGTATCAGCACTGCTACACATGTACCAGATGGCTACAGTTGTCTTCTTAAGTATTCTATTTTGAAAGACTCCAAATAAAAACAGTGACTTAAATGAATTGGTTTCATTGTTTTCCAAAGTCTATAAATATATGCAACTCCTGAGAAAGAGTCTTTCCCATTGTGCTGACTGTGTCTAGAAGCCCACCTCTGCTTCATTTTAGATTGTTTTCCTAACAGCTTATGACAGCAGTGGGAAGGAGGGAACTTCTTCCAGATCCTTTACTCAATTTAAATATCAGTGTGTATAAAATTCTCAATACAGTTTACAGTTTAATATTTCTGCCAATATCTCTCCCAGATCAAACCCAGATGCCTGGACTAGCATTGGTACCACGAAGCTTACATGAAACAACAGTCTGCAATACATCTGAAGATAGGAAACTTCAACATACAGGAAAGATTTGGAAATAAGCTAACTGCTATAACCAGAGAGCATCATATGTCAAGCATCTGATTACAAGAAAATATTTCCTAGCAGAATCCTGAAAGCCTAAAGATGTGATAAGCTCTGTAAGTTCTTCTCAAAGCTTCTCAGCCTCTGTTTGAAAGTAATATCAGGAAAAGGTTTTTTTGTTAAGAATGACAAATTGAAAGGACAAAAATGTCACAGCAAGAACTGACTCTCAATCACTACTTCTAGCTTTGAAATCCACTATAGAAGAAGTCACTGAAGGTTATTCTAAAACCAGTGTGGATGGAAGGAAGAGATGAATTAGAAGAAGCTGGCATTTAAAATATATGCCTCAAAAGAAAACGTGTGTTTTCATTGCAGTGAGGTGATGTCAGATGTGCAGTAAGGGACATTCAGATTTTATACAACACAAAACACATCCTGAGAGAGCCACAATGTATCAGCAGAGAAAAAATGTATTCTTGAAAATTTGTTCTCCTTCAAATGCATTTAACACAGAAACCACAAATGCAGTTCCACATATGCACGTCACAGCTACACATTAGTCAGTGCACTATTGGTTGCTATTTGACAAAATGAGAGGCATCATTCCCAAGACGGGGTATTTTGAGCCTTAATTTTTAACATTTTTAACACCAGTAGCAATGAAATTAACTTAAATGCAATTTAGGCATTTTACAGAAGGATGTAAGTTTTCCATAGGGTCAGGTGCCAGCATGCTAATCTTTAAAATTATTCCTTCCTGTCTCATAACACATCCACAAAGATTGCCATTATTTCTTTTTACATCATTTGCAGTAAAGATACCTTCCATAACTTGTCACTCCTTAGAATTATTTTAAAAGATCTAGAGTATGGAACAAACTAATACTCCAAAACAAACCTTATTGCTAGAGGCAATCAACAACCAGTGGAACTACTGCATTCCAACAAGGAGGTCTGTATTTTGTCAGTCAGGAAATTTGAAACACCTTTTTTCAAATTTGCATGAAAAAAAAACCCAACTTATTTTCAGAGTTTTGATGCAACATCCATTGCAATACATATGCAGTGCTCCTGCATGCATGTCCTCCCATATGAGATGAGATTTGTAATAGAACAAATAACTTCTTCAGCAATAACAGGAGAAAAATAGAGGAAAAAAAAATGAGAGTAATAACATTTAAGAAAAACCACACTAAATATTGCATGCTTCCACCATGTACTACAAAAGGGCAATCGATTTAACCTGAAATAAAGTAGGTTTAGGTTAGATATTAGGAAGAAATTCTTTACTATGAGGGTGGTAAGGCACTGGAACAGGTTGTCCAGAGAGGCTGTGGAAGCCCCATCCCTCAGGGCATTTAAAGCCAGGTTAGATGGGGCTTTGGGAAACCTGGTATAGTGAAGGTATCCCTGCCCATGGCAGGAGGGTTAGAACTAGATGATCTTTGAGGTCCTTTCCAACCAAAAGCATTCTATGATTCCATGAGAAATAGATTTTCAAATTTGGTACAGGTATCAAACATCACTTGATACTTTTACATACTTAGTTTTGTAGGTGAAAAGAAAAGAGTAAGATATCATGTGGTGTATTACTACAGACAAGCAAGGCATTCATGAAGTTATAAAGAACTAGAAGCCCTGACAAAATCTTTCAGTGTGAAAATCCTATCAGAGTTCATGTTGTCATATACTTTTTCTTAAATAAAGGGAATTAAAGCTCAAAATAGCAGTAAAAGTACCATAATTCCATAATTTCTACTATTTAGGACCTCCACAGTGCCATTACAACCTACCCATTGTTTTCCAATTCAACATGTACACACTAGTCTGTGATGCCAACTTGCACTGCTCTTTATATATTTTCAAGTAAAAATCTTTCATCTTTAACCACTATGGGCTTTCACTATTGTACCATTTTCTGTGTGCAATCAACAAAACCTTTATTACTCACTTAAGGCTAATTTTTTTATGTGGGAACAAGAGTCATGATACTGCTTCCCTGGCTGGTCCATTCTGTTTCATCACCATTTTCTGTCTCAGTGTATCTATGCACTGTATCTGTAGGCTTTTAGTGGTTTTTTTTCCACTTAATGTTTACACTGAAACTTACTGGAACATAGACTGGTATTACTTTTTCATGTCAGTGCCACACAAGCTTAGTGCTATCTGAGTCCATGGACCAACTTGATACACTAGACAAGTTATGTGATACAATTTACTTGCCAGCAAAACTAGGGAAAGTGTGAACGTGTGAGAAATTCTTCTACCTTAATAGCATCAGTGGAATTAAGAACATACAAAAGACAGACTTTCTGAAGCTTTCTATTAATAAAAAAAGGTTACTGCTCCACATCAAACCACACTGCAAATCTAAATTCTAAATGTCCTTGGACAAACCCTTCAGATATTGCCAGTGGCTGTTGAGCCACTTAAAATAATCATGAAATGAGAAACAAGATTCCCAGAAATTCTGAGTGCAATATGCTGCTAATGTCTCTTAGATAGGACCACTAATTTCTTATAATACGTTCTGATGCAAAGTTCTGTTAACATAAACATTTGTCTGCAAAACTACAGGAGGTTCTCTGAGGTAAAATAATTTCATTCAGTTACTCTGCCGTTTCAATAGCCAAGTAAGAGATACATTCACAGAAAACATAGCTGGGAAAAAACCCTATCCCTACCAAGTCAGCTGCTTTTTAGATCATAGATTCAGTCTAATCCTTGACGAATGCAGAGTTCCAAAGTAGCTGTACAGCACAAAGTTGTGTTTGAAATTGGTATCAGAACACTTACAGAGTTACACACAAAAAACCCTCAGTTTCACATGTTTGTGAAATAATTAAAGAGAGCATATGTAAACATGCAACAGAGAATTTTATCTCCTAGGGACCCAGAGAGGAATTTTTTATCTACTAAACTATCTCCTCTAATGGCTCATATAGCCTTGCATTTCATCAGTCTACATGATATGATACCCATTACATTCAATAATGTGTTAAAGCATTGGTAGAGCCTCTTAAGCGCTTTTCCTGACAGTGTACTGTGCCTAGCTAAACTGCATGTAGTATTTCACAATAAAAAGCATGTCATGTCTTTTGGTGATGAGGCTTCTACTTTAAAGCTAAGCAGCTGAGATAAGGTTAAAGCTGATAAGGACTCAAAGGATGAGGACACTGGAGACTAAGAGGATAAGCCTTATTTCTGCTTTTTTTCCCTTCACTGTTTTCCTATCTTACCATTTTTGGTATTTTTCCTGAATGGGCATGCAACACAGATAGAGCACTTTGGAAAAATGGGGTAAATAGAATGGCCATTCTTCCTTTCATTGCTGTAGCACAGTAACAATGTTACTGCATTGAACCACTGAATATATTCAATGGTATTAGTAGCTCTGTGAAGATACTTTAATGGCTAACAAAAACATGATTCAAAGGGATTAGAGTAGGAGCAGTGGCCATCTAAAAGCCAGATGCATCTTCCTCCTCTTCAGCAGAAGAGAGGCAAGAATGCTGACGTACACATCAAACTGAGTTGGGCGTGACTATGTACTGGCATTGATGTCCTATACTTAGCTTACTACAGTTATTTATTCACACAGCAGTTTTTTAGAAGGCAACTTCTCTTTTTAGCCCCTTCCTGCTTTCTTACAGCATGCTGTCAGGAAAAAATACCGGAGAATGTTCAGAATCTCTTTACTTTTCTTCTTTACAGTGTTACTATGTACTAGTCTCGTTTTCACACTTTATGTGACAATGAGTAATGTACAGTTCAGCCACAGATTTAGGAAATAATGCATTTCAAAGACACACATTGTACTCATGTAATAATCATTCCATATTCCATGTTTGCTACTTTTGTGATTGATCTACTTTACATCCAGTAGCTCGATTAAAAAAAAAATCAGCAACAGGTTGATCATACCTTTAAATCCTTCGTAAGAACTTACTTGTTTTCTTGTTAAGTGACAAATCCAGTTACTATTAAGAGTTTAATTACAGTCACTCTTCAATACAAATTGATAGTTTCTTGGCCTTATCAGTACCACCCAATTAACATGGTAGTACACATTAGTACGTTTTTCAATCACCAAATTGCTACCAGTTAAGCAAGTGGTGGCAAAACATAATTACTGTAGTATTTTGTCCCATGAAATAAGCATTGTTTACAGAGCATTACATACATAATAAACCAGCAATTATGTGGGTATTTATGATCCAGCATATTATTAAGAATAATCACTCTTCTCCACAACACAATTTAAAATCACCTCAGGTGACAAAATTTAATTCCAAGATGTCTAATCTCCCTACTTAACATGGGTACCACTGCTGAGTTTAACAACTGACTCCAGCAGCTAATATTTGCAGAAAACCATCCATGATCCAGGTAATGCCAAGGTAATAACAAGACAGGGACAGCCTAAGAGCTTCGGCTAAGAATGAAGTCATGTTTACTGTCTTGTTCTCACTCTCTTGAGGTTTAGCCCCAGCAAGCAGCTGAGCACCACACAGCCACTCATTCACCAACCCCCCACCCCCATCCCCAGTGAAAAGAATGAAAAAAATCTCTTTGGTTGAAATAAAGACAGTTTAATCGGATTAAAAAAGGGACAGTATAATACTAGTAATAGTAGAGAGGTGGGCGTCAGTCTCTTTGCCCAAGTGACAGGTAATAGACAAGGGGGAATGGACTCAAGCTGCGCTAGGGCAGGTTCAGATTATACGTTAGGAAAAAGTTCTTCACTGAAAGGGTTATCAGGCACTGGAACAGGCTGCCCAGGGAGGTGGTTGAGTATCCAAGCCTGGATGTATTTAAAAGATGAGTAGATAAGGTGCTTACGGATATGGTTTAGTAGAAGACAGGAACGGTTGGACTGAATCATCTCAAAAGTCTTTTCCAACCTAGTGATTCTGTGATTCTGTGGTTATTTTTACACAGTTCACATCTATGTGCTTAATTATAGGTCCTCTGGGGGGGGGGGGGGGAGGGGGAAGTCGACAAAAGAAAAATAGGAAAAAGAATAGAACAAAAAAAAGGAAAAAGCAAAAAGAAGAAAAAATGAAAAATAGGCAGATTTTAAAAGTGGACGTAAGCTGTTAGAAACTTCTCAGCATTCTTCACTCAGGGTGTGACAAGCACAGCTCTTCTATAACAGAAATATTTTGTCTTCCTTCAAAAAGATGTATTTTCAGCACATCATCACAGGAATACAGTTTACAGGACTACTGCAATCTACTAGAGAAAAGAAGTCTTTTCTTTTTGTTTCTTTTACAAGGAAAAAAAATGTGGCATAAGGCTGAATACTTTATGTGGCTTCTGGACTCTCTATTTCACTATTTTCCATCAGTGGAATACATCAAAAACAAAATCATGTGTCAGAGGCTTCATCAGCTTTCATTTGAACTGATCAGAGAATGACCTGGCATAGATTGATGCAGTGTGGTATGTTTACAGTATGTTGAGGTTCAATTGCGTTACACCATCCAAGGGCAACAACATTCAGTTAACATATGGACATGTGGTGCTCCACTAACCTGGTGCACTGGCACATTTCCTGCAGCCGTATGCCACTGAGGAAGGTTTGTATCACAGAGAGAATCTGGGACATAATGCAGCAGCACTACACGTCAACATTGCAGAAAAGCATCCTGCTGCTTACCCAGGTACCTCTACAAAAAGATCATGATGCAGCTCTAACACCAGAGCAGAGACATTTTTATTCTTTTTTAAGCAGTGACAACAGAAGGACAGCTGTCTATAAACCAGCTTCAGTATCGCAGCACGGGTTAACACACAGGACAAAAGAAGTTCTCTCATTAACTATGTAAATAAATTATTTTAGAGAAGAGGATGTTCGAGCACAGAAGAGGTTTAGATACCACACCTGTTTATCCCTAACTAACAAGCATACCAAAATAAAAATTAAGTCTGGGAAGTTAGGTTATATATCCCTCTTTATTTTCATGCTGTCATGGAGGTTTGCATAAACTGCACAGATGTGACCTATTCAAAACACTAAAATGTCATTAGATGCTGCTCAAAACTACGGAGCATACTACTTGATTTTACAGTATGCATGAAGTCATGTAAGCCTTCTGTCTTAGGAGAAAAGAACTGGAAAAGGCATTAGAAAGGCACTGCCAAAGGGAAGATAATCAATACCTTGTTTCCATCAGTAGCTTTGATTCTTTCAGCACGTGTGAGATGTGCTATTTGTATTGCATGAGAAATCACCAGGTGGTTTTTAATGGCAGTTTTCAAAGAAGCAGACAAGAAAACCCTTGGGAGATTTGCACTCCCCGGGAGAACAGGTTGCACTTGGCCAGTTGTACAAACACGAACAAATGGAACAGGAAAATGAAGACTCACTCTGGTGTTATGGGTCTGTTACTCTAAAATCCTTAGTTATATTCAATATTTAAGGCTGAAATTAATACTGTAAGTGAGCTTATAGTCAGGTCAAGTTTAATTAGTGTGGTGGTTCAGCCCCAACCAGTGGCTGAGCCCCACTTGCTCACTCTGGAAGGAGAAACAGACTGAGCCTCTGTGGGTTGAGATAAGAACAGTTTGCTGACAAAAGCACTGTGAAAGGAGGACAGTCCATAGTAAATTTCACTCACACCCGGTGATAACAGAGTACCTTACTGACCTGACAATAACAGAGTACAGCACAGTGTGAGGACCGAGGAAACCAATCCAACACTGGTGAAGACATACTAAGAGTTAACTTTATTCTAATAAGCAAGGTGCTGATACCAGCGAGATTCTTCTGACATTCCCAGGAGAAGCATTCTTTGAATAATGTGTTGCTATACAGGCTTCCTGCTACTAACAGTAGTTGGCATTTTTTACATGCTTTTTGAAGTACCTTCACAGCTAGAAGAGTATCATACCATGTTAGAAATTATTTGCATCTCTCCAATTCCAATGACACTGACACCCAAAATGATTGGTTCCAGAAAGAGAACATGAGCAGGTTACACTAATGTGGCTTGGACTCACTAAGATATAACAATTTTTTTATTGCAAATTAATTTATGAAACTTGTTAATGGCTCACTGAATTTCCAGAAGTTTCTTTGTTTCTTTTCTTTTTTTAATCCCCAGGTATTGTACCTGAGGTTGGAATATCCCTGTGAAGTCCAATGTGTTCATAATGGACATTCTGGTGAATATTAAAGAGAATGCACGCCCTTCCCTATGATATAAATATGGATGTTGAAGAGCTCAGAAGTGGCAAAAATCCCACTTGTGACAGGTAACAAAATTACTGCAGTAAAAAATCTGACATGTCAAGTTGAGGTGAAAATATTCACACACTGAACAAAAGGATATCCATTTTCATGATGGCAAGTCGCAGGTAACAGAAATTCAGCATATCTGGTGTTTTACCCTAGAGCAATCCTCCCTCAGCAATTTCTATAAACAAAAGGCGACAAGAAAACTAAATACATAGGTGAATCACACCAGATGTTTCCACTACAATCAAACCAGACAGTTATCTGAAAGACTTCATTAGCTTGCCATTACCTTCCACACTACCTTAACAAAAACAAGTTCTAATATAATTCCTAAAGCTCACTGAGGTCTGTGCAACTGTTTCAGGATCATAGTGCTGAAGGTTCAAATTTTTATAAAAAACAAGTACCTGTAGATGACAGTACGATTCTAAAGATGACATAGGCATTTTTTCCAATTCTACAAAATTAATCCATCCTTATATCTTGGGCATGTTTTCAAATATACCACATATTAGATAAAAGGAATGTTTCCATGTATTTCATCTGCACAGCTTCTCACTGCAGTACACGTAAGAACACCCAGTAAACCAAAAATAGGTTGACAGAAAAGCTGTAACAGGTACGAAGAATGCACGTGTGATGGGATTTTACTACCCTGTGTTCACTTCACATGTCACAAGAGAGGAAGATAAATCATCTACATTTGTATCAGAGCACACTCCACATGCAATCACAATAATATGATGGCTCCAATTCAGGTTATCTTCTAATTTCATCATTATGACATCTTCCTATCTGAAGAGTCCTTAAAGAACTTTAATTTTAAAAAAAAATAAATCTCCTTTTTAATTCTTCCAATAAGGTTCTTATTCCTGCTATTGAATCCTATGGAAGTGAAGAACACAACATTACTCCTTGGCAGGAGCTTTGCAGTATTTGAAGATTGTCATCATGCATTCCCTAACTCTACTTACTTCCAAGTTAAACACCACCAAGCTGTTCATTCTTTTCTAATGTTAGGCTTCTAGACCTCTTGAAGGAAGAGGTATTCCCCCAATTCATCAAAATTGTTTTCAATTCCTCCCCATATCCCAGCATGTTTGTAGCCTTTCTAAATTAGTGACACTGGCAAATTCGTTAGGTATGCTCTTCATTTCACCACCACTTAGAACAGTTCACAAATTCATCTCTTAACCCCACTCTTGTAATTCATTTCTGTTTGTATAAAACTTGATTTGAATAAGACCCATGTTCTTTGAGAACACAATTTGGGATGTAATGATGAAACAAGGCCTTTCTTTTTCTTTCTTTTTTTTTTCCTTTTTTTTTTTTTTGAGAAAAAAACAAGTAGCAACTAGCCACCTATAAACTACTAATGTTACTTTGAATGAACATGAATGTTAGCTAAACAATAAGTAGCTGCCACCATAAACCCATTTCCTAGATTTATAAATGTATATTCATATGTAAATGTCCCTGAGTTATTTCCTCAGGAAAAAGTACAAATAAAAATACCAGCTATGAAATACTTAAAGAAATTTGTCCAATATATTAATGCCCATTTGCTGACTTTTCTATTTTAAAAGTGCCAAATCTTTATCCTCATTACTTTTATTCCATGTTAAACTTTATTATGTCTCTATTGTTTAATTATTCAATTATTTGCAAGTCTAAGCACTGATTATTATTTACAGTTGTGTCACCTATGAAACTACTGTCTCTATCATTAAAGAAATCTAGTAATACACCCACCTTATTTCATCTATTGTTTTGTCTAAATATGGTCACACATTTAAAAAATACAATTTGGGTTGGTGATGGGAATCTGCACTGTTTTATTAATCACTGGGGATCCAAATTAAACAGGCTACTTCAAATATGCATGTGGGAAGTTTCACTAGGGTCACTAAGAGTGCTCAATAAGTATTACCTACTGAGAACAAAATTAAGTTCACAAAAAAATGTATAGTCCTGTCTACTCTCAGCAAGAATATAATTTAAATGTTAATAATTAATTTTATACTTTAGTTATAAAATATCTTAGAAATCAGGAGTCTTGTTCAGGAAAAATGCGTTCATGAAGATATGTCAACAGAAGCTAGCAACTTCCAGGTACCAAATTTTCAAATGGATTTATGAAGAGAAATACATCTAAGGAGATTCTTTTAAAACATCTCTCCATAAAGCAAAAACATAATTCAACTGACACCTGATGTTTGCAAAAATACCCAAAGGGTGGAGACAGACTGTATATAATCCGTAGAATCCTTAAAAAATTTCTAGATCTAAGTGTTTTCCTGAAAAGCAATTGGAATTAAACCCAAATTACGAACGGGAAAACAAGGAAACAATATTAAGGATACAAATGTGCATTAAAGTGAAATTACTATACAGAAATAGCCAAACCAACTTTGAATGAAGTAATTTCACAGATTAAAAGTATAAACACTGTGCCATTCCCAAGATAATCAACCTGCTGAGAGGCAGAAATAATTAGTATCATAATATTGCTGTACAGGGGCTAAACTTGAGTATCAGCATGGCATTTGACTGAGCTGTCCATGTGGTGCTGAGCTAGGGATTTCTGCAGCCTGATGCTGCATTGCAAGTTGTGGGTATGTAGTAACATTCCAAATCTATGGGAGAGCCAGCATCACAAGTAGCTAGTAAGTGTTTCATGGTTTAAAATGCTAAATCCTACATTATTTATATTTTTTACCATTTAAAGCCATCTGAAACCTGTCTATGTGGCCCTCATTATATTCTATTTTTCATCTAAGTACAATGTCAGAAAAAGGTATTTCACTGAAAACAAACAAAAAAAACCCCTAACCAAGTATTGCACTTTAATTCCAAAAAGTATTATTATCATGAAGAACAAACTACAGAAAAAATGTGCATTTTGCTAGTACTATTAATGCTTTCACACAGAGTACTCAGCTTATGAGAAATAGATAAATGTATGTTATCATCTATTCTTTAAAAAATACTTTGCAACATTTCTTTAGAATTCATGCCATTAGTATTAATATTTCATTTCCATGTGTGGCTTATTTATGGCATTCATTGGCATTTTTGTAAATAACCAGTACTTTAAAATCTGTGATCACCAATACTGTTAAATTCTTTATATGCAGACCTCATTACAATTAGCAACAAGCATGAAAAAACAAAACATTGTTGACACAATCTGCTAAAGTTTTAATAGTATTTTTTCTCTTTTGAAGAAATTAAAGGGAAGAGATGTGTATTTCTTTTAAAATAATGCAAATTTGTTCTACTATATTATGAATATGAACTGTTTGCCTCATGATCCAAATCTATCTTGAAGACAACAAATGCACACACAATAAAGTCCTGCTTTTTGTCTTAGAAACACTGAAACCGTATGCCTCAGACCTCTTTTGGGTTGCATCCATACTTCACTTCAGCAGAACTTTTCTGAAGTAAAAGAGCCGGCTGTGATTCTGTATATCTCACTATGACATGCCCTTCAGCATACAATCAGCTTCTGACTTGCCTAGCTCAAGCACACCATCGTAACCCTTTCTAATAGATTGTTAAAAGAAACCATGTCCAGTAAAATCCCTAGTCTCTGCTCTGAACTCCCAGCAGCACATTTATCCATGTTGTATTAGCAGAAAAACTTGGGCCTCAGTTCCTACAGCCCTGCCACCTATACACACCCCTACATGACAGGGCAAAGTACAATCAATTTTAAAAACTCACAAAACTTCAAGTGGTAGATACCAAGGGACAGGCTTGCCATCAGCATCCCAGGTCCATAATGCTCATCAGTCTCCTGCATTCTGCACAGCATACAGAAACCCTGGGTGACATGGACCACACAGCAGCACAGAGCCCTTCACAATGACTATGTATACTCCAATGCAGTCTAGAAATGAGCCTGTCTAAGCTGGAAGAAGAATATAGGCCCCATACTTTACAGCTATAAATTAAAGGTAGCAAGGAATGGTCTCTTGTGACTAAGATCAATTAATGTGGTACAGATCACATCTACACTAGTGAACTTTCTCAAAACAATCAATTTAGTTGGAAAAGGACATACCATAAACACACCACAATCTTTGTACTCAGCCATACATCTCTTCAGCACCATGTGTGTGTCAAGCTTCTCTCACACTTTCATAAAAGCTAAACATTATATCACATACCCATCTAATAATATGGCCTGTGCCAAGCCCTATCAAGATGTGTCACCTCTGTTGTGTACACAGCACCAAATGACAGCTGCATCTGCTGCTATGCATAGAAAAATTAACTTTGTCAGGGCCTTGTTGCTCTAAATTTTGTTGTCTAGGTAGATGCCTCCTTGTCTTCTTAAGCCTCCTTGGCCACCCTCTTTAGAGGAAGAAAACCTCCATGCCTAGCCTGGAGATGAGGCATTGCTGTGTGAAATGGATGATTTCTAGCAGAAATTCTCCCGAGCTGATGTAGTCGGCTATGCAAAATTGGGCAAGGGAGACTTATTTAAGGACCGATTAACAGTCTCTCCCTCTCATAAATCACAATCCATAGTGCTGGCTATTCCAGAACCTTAGACATAGTTCAGATCCCAAAATACAGCTCTTTCTATTATGAGTAAAGAACCTAATTTTCACTCAAGTCGAGGTTTCCAAGCCACATTGTGTCACTAGGGTACATTATATTAATGAAAAAAACAGAAGGAAAGACAGGCTTTCTCTCAGGTTCTATACCCAGGGTTGGTATGGTCCTTTAGAGAAGAGAACAGCCTAAAATTATGCCCCATGTGGGGATCTGGGAAGGTCTCTCTGTTGATGATCTCAAGCATGTTGGAACAGTGCAGGCTCATGTGTTGAGCAGCACAAAAGTGAATGTTGTGGCAGACACTTTTATTTTTAATCATATGTCAGTGTAGCCTGCCTCTGCTTAGTGCATGGAATTGTCTGATCATCAGTATTGGCAGATGAGACAAGCCAATCCTGGCATAAGCAGTGATGGATGAAGAAGAGTGATCTGAACTTCCATTTCTCATTCAGTTTCTTGTAGACTATAAAAAAGTTGGTCATCTTCTGGCCTCCTCAATACTGAGATTCTTTTTTTTCGTGTCCAACTGTGAAAAATTAGCTTATTATTTCATAGCACTTTTTAAGAACGACATTTGTATAGAATGATGCTAAAGGTGCACCTGGCATTGCCTGGGGCATGGCATAAAGCCTGCTGGGATGATATTAAAGAGCTGTGCCAGAAGGAGCATGCCAAACCAGCACAGCCTTATCTATTCTAGTAATTGAGAGCATTTTAACTGCCAAATCATACCCAGGGAGGGTATCGGGGAGGCCTTTGGTTGGCACCGGCCAAATTCATGCCAAGAAGCATTCTGATTGTTTATTAGCACAGACAAATGTGTGCAAGTGCCAGAAAACATTAACAGCACTCTCAGAGTTGCTTGCAGACACAACCATAACACACAAATGACTTGGGCTTACACCCAAGTATCTTCTCCTGTTTCCTCATATAATCTCAAAGTCCTCATGTTCCAGACTTTCTCTCAAGATTCATATTTCTTTGGTTCATTTCACACAAAGATTCCAGAGGTTTTACAGTTAACATTTATCTAATTACACTACTTATCTAGTGCTTCTCTTTTCCACGGCTTTTGAACATTGATTTCCACTGGTAGAGGTTCTGAGTTTGCAAGTTTCTTTCTGATCTAAGGATGTCTTCTAATTCAAGAGATAAAATTTATATTTTTCCTCCCGATGTGGGAATGGATTTTTAAAAAAATAAGATGCAAATATATCTTTCAGTTCACTTCTGGAAAAAAAACAAAGGTACAGACAGAAGGACTGGGTAATTGATTACTTTTGCAAAGTAAATTAATGGCCTATAATTTGTCCCTATAATGCAAAATTACTTGCATAGAAGTGGTAAAAAACCCCAAAAGAAACCCACAAAAAAATTTAAAAATTAAGTAATCAAAATCAGTGCTTTGGAATTACAAAAAATTGCATGATATATAATTCATTAACTGATCAGGTTTACCTGAAAACTGATTAGGTTTCCTGCTGAAAAACCTCCAAAGGAGCCAGTATAATCTGTTTACACACAGATTTATATAGTACGCAGGTCAACAATGTTGCAAGAACTGTGAAAGGGATTTCACCCCTATTCCCATGAATGGTACCTGAATCCAGATCAATTATGTTTAGTATCTACGACTAATTTTATTAAAGCACAATTTAGTGATAATCTTGAAAAGAATACACTGAAAACCTTAGTTCTTCTATGTCAGTTAACATTATAGGTTACCAAAAGTACAAAGTGAATAGTGACATAGCTCTAAAACTGTAAATAACAGCTGGACTTCTGAAAACAGTGACAGTGAACAAATCAATCGTAGATTAAACTTGGAAATTCTAAGTCACAGAAAATGTTTTACTGCCACTTCAATGCATTCCTTTTTGTATGCTCTTGTTAGATTTGAGACATTTGTATTACGCATAAAGAGCCACTTCAGTCACTTTAAAAAATGCATAAAATGCATAGATAGCTGATAGACCACAGTGAGTTTTTTCTCAATTATAGTCTGCAGAGCAAATGAGTATTTTTCAAAAAAGACCTAAACCCTTATTTCGCCAGTTGACCACAAACTCTACAGATTGTCAGATCAGTTCATATTGCCTTAAAAGCTCTGCTCTGCTTTTCCAAACTGACCATTACTACAATGCTTTCCAAAGGAAAGAAAACTCAGAAATCAGAAACCATGCCTACAGTATGCAATGCTGAAAGAAAACAGCCCGTTATTTATAGGGTTTGCTTTGTTTCTTCTTTCAGTTCTCAGGCTGAAGTGCAATGTAAGAATGCCACTTCTGCGTCATGGGTTTACAAATGCAGAAAGGCATGGCTTAGATCTCTTCAACTCAGAAGTCCACAAAATGTGGAACAAAAATAGCTACAGAATTTTTATGCAATAAAAAAATGGAGGGAAGTAGCTCCTCTATGCCTGTAATGCTACTTAGACCTGGAGAGTAAGTGAGAAATCAAGGCTGGCAATGTACAAATTGAAACCACAGTCCAACAAGTCTCCTGATCTAAACATTGTACCTTGCTCTCAGGTAAGAAAATAGCCCTACTTTTCTTTTTTGTGCACTTCTTAACTATCCAACTAAACAGACAAGGATCAGCTAGATTTCCAGGTCTATAAGTAATATACAGAAAAGATAAAATTCTCAACCAAAATTATTACAATAATCTGTTCTCCATTGAGTAAGCTTTTGACCTGAGAACTGTGGGTCACAGAATTGAAAGTGCAGCTGAAAATGCAAAATGTTCATTTCTATACAGTCTCCAGAAAGTAAAAGTCTACTCACACATACATTGGAGTGTCTGTAGGCTTCAGGAAACAAACCTTCCAGACTTCAGAGAATTCTTCATGGGGATAAAGACACAGTCTTTTTCCTTCTATTCAGACAGATCAAAGCTGAGCAAGGCTTTTAGCAGTAGATAGCATAACACTCCCAAATTCTACTATGATTTTGTGACTTACATACTAGAATTATTCTTCTTATTTTTGTCCAGTAAAGATTTCCCAAAGGGTCAAGGGACAAAGAGCAAAAAGGATAAAGAAAAGTTCCTGTACTTTATCACTGTAAAAGAGGAGTGAAAAAAGCATTAAGTATTGTGCTAAACACCAAATAAGGCTTCTGAATACTTGGAAGCAAGGTTGATCTGCTTGCAGTTCATACAAGTATTATGTGGAAACAGATGCAAAGAGATACAATCTATTCAATTCAGGTCCTCCATTGTCTACATCCTATCTTAGCACCTAGGAGGAAAACTGAAGAGATGCCTGCAAACAGCTTTTAAAGATTAATATTGACAACTGTGTTACCAGCTACTCTTGCTGATGGCTATATTCCTTTCAACAACAGAAGATCAGAGCTATAGTTTATATGCTACGTCCTGAAAAGATCTTCTGACAAGAGTTTTTTAAAGAAAATACTCTAGAAAACTAATCAGATTATTAATGTTCTTCTGGAACTATACAAAGTTTTGCTGAAGGATGAAAAATTGTTACATGTGACACACACACCTACATTTATTTTTTTATCATACAGCACGTGTAAAGATAACAAAGGTAGGATAAAAATTCATGCATATGGTTGGTTTTTCTAAAGTTTAGCTTTGTCTTTAGTATCAGCTGCATCCAAAAATTTAATCATTCTGCAGACTATCAGCATAGATTACGAATTTCTGACCAAGTTAGGAAGGCTTAAAGAAATTACAATGCAATATCTGTAGCTTCAGGTACTTGCTGTTTGAAATATTCCTCATGGTTGTTTACTCAGTGTTACACAAAGACAGAACAAAGGTGTTCAATTTTTTAGTTGCCCAATATTCTTATATTTGCATGGCCTTGTTACAAGGAAAAACAGCCTATTACAATTTCAGAACTTGTATCTTGTAACTCCTTGAGATATCCTTTAATCATCTTCTATCAGATGATGGCATGCTCACTTTCGGAACCTATTTATACAAACACACAGGGTTCCTCAGGTCCTTGTATTACTTTCATTGCCCTTTCTTATTTTTCCACATTTCTACAATGCTTTCACTTTATTAAATTACACACCAAACCATACCAAACTCCAAATGTGGCTTCACAAAACTTACGTTACCAAGTTATATAAGAAGCCTAGAATTTTGTTCTCTTTTTGCTAGTATTTGATGAAATTCTACTACCACCCTCTAATCCTCTTTTCATTTAACCTCTGCACCATAATCGTTGAGTCCATATTTTCTCTTTTTCCTTGTCTTTATCCATAGTTCTATCTAACTGTTCTTTCCTTTAAATTGCCTAAACGTCTTAGCTTATCTACACTCATAAAGACAGGGACCTGTAGTGCCATCTTGGATTATACTGAGTTATTGCAAGTAGCTTGTTATCTACCACTATGCTTCACTTCTACTTGTTTGCAGATACAAATGGTACAGGAAGAAAGGCAGAAATTTAAAATCATGTCTTATGATCAGTGGAAAAATATCCCCAGAGAAAAAGCTTCCTGTTTCAAGTTAAGTTTGAGACCTGGACTGATTATTCTTCTCCTAATAAACTTAGCAACCATGTAGCAAAAAGCTTAGCAACTCATGCTTTTTCAGTAACAGGAGTCTTCCACAACAGTATTTGCTCTTTCTTTTGTAACACAAACCTATTTGAAATAATAATAATAATTCACAATAATATAATGAAAAACATGAGGAATTGTAAAAACATATAAAAATCTACAGCATACACTAGTCCATAAATTTCGGGAACTACTGGTAACAGTTCAAAGCAGTCTCAAGATCCGGACAACTTCACATTTTGTCTTGTGTCTCTGTTTATTTTCCCAGTTTTTGGGCTACTGTATTCAGGGCCCCAATACAGTTTCTTCAAAGGAACACTGACATAAACCTACCCACTCTGCAGGTATTTCTCCACTGGAATCCTATTGTAATCAGCAGACCATCTCAGTGTTTCATAGAATCATAGAATGGTCTGGGTTGGAAGGGACCCCAAGGATCATAGAGCTCCAACCCCCCTGCCACAGGCAGGGACACCAACCTCCAGGCCTGGATCTACACAAGGCTGCCCAGGGCCCCATCCAACCTGGCCTTGAACACCTCCAGGGATGGGGAATCTACTACCTCCCTGGGCAGCCTGTTCCAGCACCTCAACATTCTTTATGTCAAAAACTTCCCCCTAATATCTAATCTAAACCTTCCCTCCTTTAGCTTTAGTCCATTCCCCCTTGTCCTGCCATTATCTGCTCTTTTAAAAAGTTGAATCCCCTCCTGCTTATAAGCTCCCTTCAAGTACTGGGAGGCTGCAATGAGGTCCCCCCGCAGCCTTCTCTTCTCCAGGCTGAACAAGCCCAGCTCCCTCAGCCTCTCTTCGTAGGGCAGGTGCTCCAGCCCTCTAATCATCCTTGTGGCCTCCTCTGAACCCTCTCCAACAGTTCCACATCTTTCTTGTACTGAGGGCCCCAGATCTGGACACAGTACTCCAGATGGCGCCTCACGAGGGCAGAGTAGAGAGGGACAATCACCTCCTTGTCCCTGCTGGCCACTCCTCTCCTGCTGGAGCCCAGGACACCATTGGCCCTACGAGCTGCAAGAGCACACTGCTGCCTCATGTGAAGTTTCTCATCCACCACAATCCCCAAGTCCTTCTCAGCAGGGCTACTCTCCAGGAGCTCTTCTCCCAGTCTGTATCTGTGTCTGGGATTCTTCCGTCCCAAGTGCAACACCTTACCCTTGGCAGTGTTGAACCTCATGAGGTTCCCCTGGGCCCATCTTTCCAGCCTGTCAAGTTCCCTCTGGATGGCTTCCTTTCCTTCTGGGGTGTCGACCACACCACTCAGCTTGGTGTCTAACTAGACTGCTTTCTTAATCCCCAAAAAATAGTCGTCCTTTCCACATCAGTCTTTCCATAGATTATTGTCATGGTTTAACCTGGTCAGCAGATAAAATAACCACACAGACATTCACTCAGTACACCCCTCAAATGAGATGGGGGAGAGAATCAAAAAGGGAAGAAAAATCCAAACCTAAGACTTGTGGGTTGAGATAAAGACAGTTTAGTAGGACAGAGAAGGAATAAAAATAATCAGAATAAACAAATCATGACAAGTACAACTTCTCCCCACCCAAAGCCAATGTTCAGATAGTTTCCAAGCTGTCCTGCCTGCCAACCAACCCCCAGTTGTATACAGAACATGATATCACGTGGTAATGGAATATCTCTTTGGCCAGTTTGGGTCAGCTGCCCTGGCTGTGTCCCTTGCCACATTATTGGGTGCTCTCAATCTTCTCACTGGCAGGCCAGCAAAAGAAGCTGAAAGTCCTCAACTGCTTGGCAACAACTAAAAGCATGAATTTCTTATCAGTATGATTCTCATCCTTAATCCAAAGCACAGCACTATACCAAATGCTATAACAACTAACTCTACCCCAGCTGAAACCAGAACACATAGACATCTACAGCCTCAGTCTTCAATCCCTCTTTCATGTGGGCTACAGTCATTTGTAATTTCGGCATTCTGAGCAAATGGTTTGTTATACTGCAAAGATAACAAGGCACATCATAATGGTTTTCATAAACACAGGACCTAAACTGTCTACTTTCATACATGCTACCACACCTATGAAGATGCACCTGAAAGTGGAATTTACTATCTCAGTGGTCTGGAATTAATACCACATGTCTTCCCACATGCCAAGAGTAAAGAAAAGATCATTCCAATTCAAACAAAACCACACATCTGTAAATAATGAACACAAAACACTAGTACAAATCTATCCATTATTTTCTCTCAAAGCTCTCTAAGGAAGGTGAAAATTAAGAAGTATTATATTCTCTTCTATTTAATCACCAGGTTTGGTAATTCCATGGTACTGGAATACTGCACAAGAAATTTCAGTTAGCTCTTTCCTTGAATCAGGTGGTAACAGCATTTCAAAATCCGTTACTTGTTTTACTAGTTTACATGTGTGAATGCAAAAAGTTATATACATTACCAGTGATTCTCTCAGAATAATCCTGTCTAGACAAGTTCTACTCCTGTGTCTCAGCTCTGCACTTCCTATCATGTCTGTTACTTCTGTCTTCGCTTTGTCTAAAAGAAAAAAATCCTCTAAGACGCAATACTGTCTTTAAGACAAAAAGTAAATGTGTGTCCCCATTCACATGTGAGAAATCATAACTCTCCATAAAGATGGCTAAAATTAGCTTCAGATTTTGATGACTGACATGAAAATATAACACTTTATTGCATAAAAAACCATGAAAGTAATGTAAAATTAGTTGTCTTATTATACTATTGCAATCTTCAATATTCTAGATATCTGCCACTGTTCAAAAAAACAGAATAGAGCTCTCATAATGTTCCTAGTGCAGTTTAGCAACAGAAATGTATCTTCATTTCTTTCATTTCCAAAATAGTTTTTATCAACTAAGATGCATATTAGACTGCAACAGTACTGTAGTTTTCCTTCATCTGTGACTTCAATCCTCTTTCTAAGCTTCTTATCCCTGTACATGCTACCATGTCAATCTTTTAGATATTTCCTCTTTCAATTAATTTTAAAATAAGTACCACATTTGCAAAAAAGAGCCCAAGATATACACAACATATTAGACAAGCTATCTAAAAATTCATTTGCAAGTGGTATTCCTGTGAACACCAATGAAGCTTCAAATCTTGTTACTTTTCTTACACCTAAACTATCTCACTTTTTTAATTAAAACCCATCCTTTATAGTGAGGAAAAGCTGCAACTGCACCAGCTACAGATCCATAGATATTTTTTCCTCTTTTCCATTAAACATCTCTGCCTTTGTAATTGAAATCTAGGTCTTCAACTTTGTTGATGGACTTTTTTTTCATCTTCCTTTCGATAGGGAAGGTCTTCTGAGATTTGGGTTGAATTTCTACTGTATTTGTTCAAGTAAGGAATTGATAGTAGTTGTTAAAAATATCATACATAGTACTATAAGGTGCTACACACGGTTTACAGAGCTCTGAAAATGCATTTCAGTCCTGACCTATACAGAGCCCTGCTATTCTTGATATGGACCTATTCTGTGCAGGGACTGACAGAAGTTAGGTGTTATTATGGGTCTGCGATTTGGACAGACAGCCACTAAGGACTAAGTAGATACCCCAAAGTCGTCTTCACTTGTTTGCTAAGCCAGTTTTCTGATCAGATCTAGATTATGTAAAAGTTAATAGGCATTTTCATGAGTCAGTAAATACAAAATTGTTTTTCAGCATCTGGGGTGTTTAAATGATAAAAACAATTGACTTCAAACATTGTTATATTAGTCACAAACACACATCTACAAAACCAACCAATCAACAACCCCTCCCCACCCAAAAAAACCCAACACAACCACATACCCCTCCCCAGAAAGGAAAGACACATGGAATTAAGGCATTAGAAAGTAGTATTTTTTCCTATAGCTATATGGTATTTACATTTACATTCTCCATACGAAGTTCACACAGAGTTTCAGCTTGTGTTTCCAACTGACCCATCTCAAGGAGTCATTGGTGTACCAGCGCTGCTTATGCAATGTACATATTATAAATTGTTCCAGATTTTCTAGTGACAGTAAAAGAAAAAGTCTGAAGCACTAGAAGGTATACATAAAGGATATTTAATGGAAAGCATTACTAAAAAAGAATACTGTTAGGAATGTAAGTCTGAAATGAGCTGGATGGGCAAGCAGTTCCTGTCCGTGGTCTGTGTGACTAGGGAATACATCAGGGAGACCACAGAAAATATGTAGAAACAGACCAGTAGCATATCTTCACTACTATAACCTGCTATATATCTCTTGATGTCAAAGGAATGACAGTTTATGCCTGCTGAGGATTTGTACTTAGTACAGAAAGCAAACCATAGTGCAAGTCAGGGAAAAAAAGCTAGATGCCCAAAAGTATATTTTGTAAGTGCATGTTTACATTATTTCTTGAAATGCAAGTTAAATGCATGTCTAATCTTTTGTTTCTGTTGTATTCGTAATATGGCACAACTTGGCATCTTAAGATATAAAAAATTATTTAATATTTTTCAAAACCCTAATGAAAAATTGGTTTTTTTCCTTCAGAAAAATACTCCATTCCCACATTCAAAATATTAATACTACATTTCTTTAGATATTAGGATAACTAATAACTTACAAACTTTTGAAAAATAAAGTATTTCCCAGCAAAATAACAACATGCTAGTTCTTGTATTTGTGTGAAGAGTGTTGTTTGAAAACAAGGTATAAAATATTAAAGAGATATTTATACCCAATACTGATATGATGGACAATGGAATTGAGTTATCAACTATTCTAAAGTACAACAGCAAAGTCGGTCAGTAACTAGTATCCACCTTTAATCAACACACTTAATACAAAACTGTAGTGAAATCTTACACTGGACATACTTTCACTTGTGTATCACCCAGGCATTCTTCCAGTGCTCCTCCTCAACAGCATTGTGGGAGAAGACAAAGACTTGGAGATCACTCACCAACTGCCATCATGAGAATACAAGATTCAACTTAGTGAAAATTATTTGACTGCTACTTGTTCTGACACTTCACTCATAATAACAGTAAATATACTAAAACAAAACCAACAAACCCACCAAACCACCAAACAAAAAAACCCATCAAAAAAAAAAATCCAACCAAAAAACCCTCACCAAAACCAAATCCAAAGAACAGAAAGAAAGACAAACCTTCTGACAAACCTTGCATAAACAATCACACTTAACCAAAGACTGTATGCTATTTTTACATGTGGTAAGGACACAAAACAAAACAGCCTTCCTTCTGACAACCCTTCCATCAACAAGCACACTTAACCAAAGACTGTATGATATTTTCCGATGCGGTAAGGACACAAAATGAAAAGGGACTTAGAGCTTATTTAGCTTTTGGGACTATGTCCTAGCTTAACCTTGAATGTTTCTGTATTTTTCCTACTTGTTTTGTTTTCAGGTATTTACTCTATTTCATCTTTATTCCTTTCATGTCTTTATCTTTGCAAGCTATAAAGCATGAGTACCAACCCATCTCTGGATGGATAACACAGATGCTAAAAGCTGTGAAGAAGAATTACAATTAGCAAGTGTCTTATCCATTAAGCTGCAAAAATGAATACTACTGCTGCACAAGAAACAAAGTAGTTAATTCCCATACAATACCTAACTCCACTGAAGTGAATCATTCCCAATTCTTTGTCTGGAGGTTTGTTGCATGTGTAAAGACAAGGAAAGAGCATTATTTTCATCAAAGCCATTAAGGACACAAGAATTAGGAGCTATAAAGCATGATACAAAGATGAAATCAATAACAGGAATGCATAAATGTGAGAGAAAGAGTCATACAGAGTTCATTTGAGGAAGGGGCTCATGACCACCCAAAAGACCCCCTGAGACCACCCCCACTAAACAGCACCTGTGCAGAAGACCAAGAACATTCTGAAACAAGAACTATACAAGTCCCCAAGGGATATGACTGGCACAACAGAAAGGCAGAGACTAGACCAGAAAAGACATAAACCCAAGGACCCATGCATGCCCATCACTGGAGGAATACCACCTCCGTAATAATCCTCATAGGATCCAAGGGTGGTGATATCTCTATCTCACTCATTTCCCTCTTTCCTCTCTTTCCTTCTATTTCTATAAGTGTTACAGCAAGAGGCCACACTACCTACCATTATGCTTTCCAAGTTCTGGTTGCCTCTACCATAAATAAAACATTTCACTGATTATTTGGTATCATTTCACCTTAATTTAGTGGGAGGGAATCACGAACGCACTACAGCTCCCTGGGCTATCCAGGCTGGATCATGACAGTAACTTGCCACCTGTATCTAAATTAATTTTACTCCTGACATTCTCTAATCCAAAAGGAAGCACTGAAGTAAAAATTTACCATACAGTTGAATTTGCCCTATTTTTGCTCATCTTGTTAGAAAAATTTATGATAAACATTATTTTACTGAATTGATTGTAGAGTTTATATCACTCTTCAAAATAATACAGGACCTTTATTATCTCTACATGGGATTTCTATTCCAATAACTTTAAAGTTAGAAAGAGCACAGTGCAATCATTACTTCTAGACATGTGAACTGTAAGACTTATCTTTTGCTATTATTATTAATTTAGGGTGTTCTGAATCATAAACTCAGTCATTCAGAAGGCTATGAAGAATTAGAAAATCATTGGTTATGTAACTGGCAAAAAAATATATTTCCCTGTCTAGCAGAAGCACTTATGCACATATTTAGTTTTGAATATATAGATTATTTCTAAATTACTTCTCAAATTTATACTCCCACTAATTTTCAGTATTTATCTAGAATAAAGTGTGCTGCATTATCTGCACACATATTAATTTAATCTGATACTGTCTCCCACTTCACTAAAAGCTAGGTTCACGTGAACTCTGCTTTTACATTGCCTGACCTCAAAGAGAGAGAAACTGTTGGTTCACAGTCACACATAGGTCTCCAGTCAAGAAAAACAAATTCTTAACAGCTTTGTGATAGAGCATCCCTGAAGCACTTTTGCTTCTCATTCTGTAACATATTTTCAAATGTACAAAAGAACACCTGATACAGAATGCTGAAATCTCACATGTATTTTTACTGAAAAAGAATGCAAAACTCACAAGAACAAGAAGCATCCAGTTTATTAAAGACAAAGCATTAGAAGTTACCTGCCAGCACATCTGAGAAGTAAATTCAGCTTTCAATGCTGAATTTTAGTACTTGAGAAATGTGCTGCAGGAAATGTTGGAGATGAATCATCCACTCAAAATGTACAGCATATATACAGCTTGAGTAGCAGCAGCGAAAAATTTCCTGTGTGTCTAAATTCTGTTCTAGGAAGAACAAGATCTTGTTAGTTTGAGATTGGGGATTTTGACAAAAATGTATCAACATGAAGAAAGAAACATTATATTAAATAGTATCGTGGAATACAGGCAAGTAGGGCTTTTAGATTCAGGATGGTTACCAAACAATATATTGCTAATATTCACATAAAATTAAAGAAATTATGGGAACCAATCCACAAAAACCTAACCTACAACAATAAATTACTAAAGATAAAAAATGAAAAGAAAAAAAAAACAAGCAAAACCAAGCAACACCCCACACACACCCCTTCACTTTTGCCATTAGACATCTCAGAATTCTGAGATTAATCAACTCAAGCTAAATGAATGGACTATTAAAAGACACTCACCTTAAAACAAATGGCAAAGCAAGTAAACTTTATTTGAAAACTTCCATTTTGCCAAGTAAACCAAAAAAACTCACATGCGTCCATGTAAGAAAAGTCATAGATAAGACACTGCAAGCAGTGCCTGCAGCCAAGCAGAATTGTAAATATTTTAATACCTATCACTTTAACTCCTCAAGCCAAGCCTTCCCTGGACTTTAGTCCTATTTCAGTGATTTGCAGGAATTCTTTAGCCAGTCTAATGGAAGAGTAAGGAAAAGTTCATTTAATAATACTAAGAAATGACAGCATCTGGAGGTATTAGCAGGAACAGTCTGAATATGACCTTACTCATTTTATCTTCTTACACAATCATCTCAAACACAGATTATTGGATTACCTTTATTATCTCTTAATGAAACATAACTACTTTTAAGTTTATCAGACACTGCTAACTCCTTATGAATGACCTTTTTCCTAAGACTGTTTCAAATTTAGAAATTCCCTATGGCAGAAATAGCTGTCTTGGCATAAATTTCCAGGAAGTACTAGAAAAATGTGTTTTAAAGATCTGTTCCACTATTTCCAGTCAAATTTTGTACTGCTGGTGACTTAAACAAACGTAGAGATAACAAAGCAACAGATGAAGGTAACAGGTTAAAGCAATTTATCTCAAAAGACAAATAGCAAACACTGCATTGCTTATTCTATTTCAGAGAGGATTTGTCTTGAAATTCACTTTCTTTTTTCCTTACTCAGGTTGCTGGTGCAGCTGGAAACTCAGATGAAAAATTAGCTAACAAACAGTCCCCAAGACACATTTGTTCAAAACCTGCTTCATCTTCAATGGACACCTGAGGAGAAACTAGTTAAAAGCTTGACAGATTCAACACATGGCAAAGCATCTTTTGTTGGCAGTGCTTTAAATTGCTATGAGGGAAGGTGTATCAGTGAATCAGAGGTCAGCAGAGAGGGGAAAAAAAAAAAAAAAAAAAAAACACTATTAGCTCCACATTCAAAAAAGCTTTCAGATACCAAATCACAGAAGTTCAGAAAAAAGATTAAAATTTCCAAATTAATTACAAAAAAAAACCCCCACCAACTTAAGCAAATCCTACATATCTGTGCAAACATATATATTCTAAGAGTGACTTCATGTGTAGTAATATTTTCACATTAGATAAAAGGACGGATTCTCAAATTAATACACTCTGACCTTCAGAAGAGTCAAACTTGGAAGAATCATCCTATAAATGCAGGAGAATAAATAAGCCGATTTTTACAATACAGTTTGATAAACTGATGAACAGGATTATATGATATTCTCAGATGTGATAGCAGAGGTATGTACTTGATGACCCAAAAAGTTCTTTTCAATCCTATTTCCTACATTCCACTGACATACATCTATGCAAGGAATGTCCAGGACTATTCAAATACAAGTGGGTCAATTTAATGATGAATGGATTAGAGGCTCCAAATAAAAAGGATAGTATGTTTACCAGGCAGCTGTAAGTATAACAGAAAACAAAACAAATCAAATTAAATAGGATTGCCTGAATGACTCTACTGTTACAGGAATGGCCTCTCCAATAGATGTTGTTTCGTCTTGATCTTAATTCAGGACACAAGCAAGTCTTCTCAAGCTGAACATCAATTCATGTGCTTCTCCTACTACCAAGATCTTCACTGTATTTAAAACTATGAGTCACAATCTGGCTTTACAATAAATCAGAGGTTACTGGCTTTGGGGTGGCCTTGTAACTACCACCTTACAATTGTCTTGGACTGAAGATATGCTTCAATACTTGGCCAATATATAAAAATAATACATAATTTAAAAGTCTAAATACAGATTATGAAAGGGCTTCAATTTTCTTTTCCCAGTCTTTCTTCCATTATCCTTTTCACAAACGTAACAGACAAAGGTTATAGGCAGTATCTATCTCAGTATATTAAAAACAGTATCAGATCAAACACATTCTCAAATGTATAAAAAAAATTTTGTAGAGATATTCTGAATCATGCGTTTCCTCCCATCGGATACTGCCACCTCAGCCACTCTGCAAAATGGAATGAGTGTGCACATAGAAGCAAAAACATCTCTTCAGTTCCTACTCCTGAATATGAATAAGGCCTCTGTAGCCAGAAAATTGCACAGAAAAAAACTGAGAGTCAAAAGACAAAAAGAAATGTCCTATTCTGTTCACAGTTGGATCACAGAGCATAGTAAGCACAAGGCCATCAGAACTGAGAAAGAACGAAGCATGTTTGGACAATCTCAATTCTACTATTCTGATCAGAAATTCAGATTGTTCAATGGAAAAATCCATACCAGTAGGTAAAAAGGGATATGAATGTATAGGAATTATTCATCCCTTTTGAGTCATCTGACCATGAATTTGCGGGGGGAAAGTGGGAGATACTGATTTTCATTACAATCTAACAAAAATTATCACTTATCTCATTCCTTCAATGAGTCAACAAAGTTGTTTGCATCTCTTTGTGCTCACAAATTATATCCATTTATGCCTGATAACAATCCAGCATTCTTCTTGCTCCAAACAGAAAAAAAAACCCTACAAACATGTTTTAAAACTCGTTTCAAGAGACAGTATGACTTATTCTCTTTTTGAGTTCTATTCTGCTTCCTGCTTGCCAAGGTTTTTCAGCTTACCTGAAGGCAGACGTACAAGAAGCCAAGCATTTGTCCAGGTAAAAAAGCTGCAGGAAAGGCATGTGGTGTTCTACAGGCACCAAACAGATTTGTGTATATGTGCAGTTACACGCTGGGTATGCCTTCAGATTAGACAGGTCAACCAATAGACAGCAACCACCCTGACAGCCTGATGCCTTGGAAATGTCCCCTCAGTGAACCTTCTTTGAGCCTGCGTTTCTCTCCAAGAGACACAGGCCTGGCTCTAGTGCAGTAACCTGGCACTTTTCCCTTCAGAAATAGTTGAAAGCCAGAGAGGTGCCATAGAGCTGCACTGGGAATGTGTTACAGTCTCTGTGTCAGAGAATTAGGAGGTGAGGTGTAAAGAGTGAGCCTCACAGCATGGGAACTTTACAGGTTTTTCTTCTGGAAAGAAAAAAAGATGAATGGTTATGAGCATCCTTCCCTTCTGGAGGCAAGTCTGAACAATAAAGCCTGTTCTCATATGTCTGACTGCAATCTCACACTAGACAGAAAACTGTAACTAATCTTTTCCATGACACTATGAAGCCTCTATACCTGAAAGGCAGGCTTTCTCTAAAAAAAAAAAAATGATAGAGTAGGCATGAGGAAAAGATTGGCTTGATTCCAGGTTCCACTTCTAATGCAGCACTCATTTAAATCATTTACAGTGGAATTAAATTTTCCTGTAACTAGTTTGCAATGGGTATTTTAATGAAAAAGCAGGTTTTGTGAAGTCAAAAATATTCATCTGCCTCTCCTCATTAATCATAATACAGTTTAGATGCTCTGGCCATATGCATACTTAATAAAAACAATATTAGCAATCATGGGAATTATCTGGTTTTAATAACTTCTGCAATCTTTATGTTTTCAAGTAAAATGGTTAACAGGTATGTTCAGAAAAAAGGACCTTTTTTCTATGTAAACCTTTAAACCGTGTTGTCATGTCAAGGACCTACAACACATCATCTTGATACACATCACAAACTGAATTTATTAATTATATTAAAGGATTTTTTTTTAATTCCTCTGCCTTAATCATTATTTTATGGAACTGCTACATAATGATTCACCATCATCTTTTATTCATCTACTATGACCAAAAATTCTTACAAGCATAAAGTAATTATTTCCCTTCTACAGCATCTTACCTAAGGATCTTAAAAAGTAAAAAATTATCAGCTAATTAATTCTAACAATATTCCCATAATTTGGCAAAGGTTATATAAGCGTCACTTCAGCCATCAGCAAAATGCTTTATCCTCAATGTGAAATGCAATAGCTGACTGAAAGGTCTCAGTAGAAAAATATTTTGGATGTTTTTCTACCATGTGCTCAGCCACCTCTATAATCCAGTTGTAGATTTTTTGGGACCTTAAATAGTCAGGCATTAAATAAATTCAAACAACACATAGATTTATGTAGAAGGGCTAAAAAAACACACGTGACTCTCTACAGAAGGCAGAGACTTAAAAGTAAAAATTTTGAATTAGTAAAGACTATGCATGTTTGGCCAGATGTCCTCCTCATGTTAGCAAAAGGACTTAGTTGTAGTGGTTGTCACTTTTACATTCTGGAACTCCTTAGTGCAATTATCACACTAGGAATTTAACAGTTACACCATCAACTTGCTAATGTTAGTTTAAATTGCTAGCACATGACATCATCTGTAGGTTTATAAAAGACATGTTAAGTCACATGCTTCTGGCAAGTACTTCAAAAAAACAAGTTCACCAAGCATACAGTTGGCACAGTTAATTATAGAATCAACTCCAGAAAATACAGGAGTGCATCAGACTACATTCTTGAACCATCCTGATTTGCACTGGGTAAAACCCCAGCACACCTCAAGAAATACGGTCAAGAAGCCATCTTCTTTCTGTAAAATACATTAAAGAACTAGGGAAATAACTGTCTGCAAAACTATCCCAAATGTATCAAAAATATGGTGTTTCTTGTAAATCTCGAAGCACAGGTTATAATTCTCAGTGATCCTGCAGACACTTTGCAGCACCACAAAGCAGTCATTAGCCATTTTAAATGATAGGCTATCCTGCAGGCCTCAGATCTAGTTTACAGCTACCTTCAATTTTGTTCCATGCCTAGATTTGGCACGAAACACCTGAAACATCTAATCTTTTTCTTACAAAGAAAGAAAAAAAAAAAAAAAAGAAAAAAGTTCTTCATTTGGAACAAGCCAAATCCTTTGTGCTAAACTATGTGCCATGTTTTCAGAAGGGCCTAGCATGCTTTCTGACAGGCACAGCACACAAAGTTTTATGAGGCCTTTGCTCATGCTGCATTTTGAATTGCTCTAATGTAAAACAGCCCCTCAATGCTGCTGATGGCCTGCACATTACAAAGCCACAGAGACCCCTCTTTTTACTCTGTCTTCAGTCTCTTCCTTTTCTTGACACTCTGCTTTGGAATTGTAAGGAAAAACTGCATAGAATAGATGATATATATTCACATAGCCTAGTGTGTTTAATTTAGGCACTGCAGTTACTATGGCTTTTCAGACTTTCAGAATTTTATGCTATTTAGACCTCATACTATTTAGGAATGCCAGACCATGGCTCCCTAGAAAGACAGTCGAGAGGTCACTAAAGCTTAATCAGTTCCATAATCACAGCGCAGTTCATTCCCTGAAAGAAGAACTCTCCCCTGTACCCTTTCAGCTCCAACAGCCACACAACACAAAGATCAGAAGAATGACCTCTCTAGTTCACAGGTCTGACTCAGCTCCTGGGCCAGTTTTCTAAAGCACTGTCAGTGAGTGAGCCAGTTACTAAGATCCTGAAAACAGTGGATGGGGTGATCATGAATCATCATGGCTGAACTAAGCATAAGAAAAACAGTGTGAGGCAGGTGTGAGCAGAAGAAAGATGGAAAGTAAAAAATAAAGAGTACAAGTATATAGGTGAAAAGGGTATCACTGTATGTCCTGCTATCTCTCCTTTTTCCTAAATTACTTCTTTTTTTTATTTTTTGGCAGGTATTTTCTGTTTTCCTATTACTTCGTGCCTCGTAAAACACTTCAGTGAAAATCTCAACATGTAAAGAAATACAGAAAATCTACAAAAGCACAATCTCTGCCTCTTTTCAGAAGGTACTAAGAAATACTTTCTCCACCCTCCAAACAAGAAAGGAAGCTCATAGCACTGAAGAATTTTCTTGAATCTTCTTCAGTCATTTTTCTAACATGCTGAAGATGTGCCTTTTTCTTTCATCTTCCCTGACTCTACTCTTTCCCAATGTTTGCTTTGTTCTCACGATAAAATGGTGCATATCATTAACAGTCTTTAATGGACTTACTATTGTTTTGATTTTTTTTTCTTTCAGCACTGTAGTTTGTACATGCAGCTGCTTATGAAGTATTTCAAACAACCTAGAACAAGTGGCCTGAATGATTCAAGATTATTGGTAAGGGCACACATAGCCTTTCAAGTCCATAAGACAAATTAAAATGCATTGTAAGATGATAGTGATGAAAGCCATAAGCAATTATGTCCTAAAGTCTAATATGAAATAAACGTGGCATGCTCAGTGATCATTTCAAGAAAACCACTACATGTGGCACTGCTTAACAGGAGTTGGCAGTTTCCAAAGAATGGTTGCAGAACCACTGCTTTATCAAATTAATTGCTCTTTTATCACTGGAAAAGGTGCTTTAGCTCAGAATTTACACACTGCATAAAGATGTGTTAGGTATGGCAAGCCTTTATGCTGAGTAGTAATGATATGGACCAGATCCATGACCACTTAACTCTTCTTCGGTGCTCCAAGACCTTTGTGAAGTTTTACAGTAGCAATATTCATAGGACTACATTATCTGAAATTTAACCACCCAGACAATAGAGTGAGAGGGAAATGAATAATCTTTACATTTACTGACATAATCAAACTATGTTATACAGTTTAATCAGTATTTATTTTTTTTTCCTAATTCTGCTTCCTTCATTTTAAAAAAAGCACATCCAGAAAGCAGCCCTGATAACTGGCTCGCAGAAGACAAAGGTGCTGAGACACCCGGAGAAAGGGGACCTGCTCTTGGGCTGAGCCAGCAGAGAAGATAAAAATACAACTTGTGTGTGCTCAGCCCATCTGGCCAAGGGTCCTTCACAGTTACCCTTCCTGACAATGTTGTAGAAGTGAATGCACAGAGATTATCACAGTCTCTGGCTGGTTATTGCTACCAGCCCTCATACTATTGTTCTGATATATGAGATCCTTTACAGCTGTTTTCCTCAGACCAAGGATATTTGACTCTGAAGAATACCATAAAAAAAATGAACACTCCACATAGCCATACATTTCATATCCTCCAACTGGTTCTGGGCATGTATCTTGACTCCAGCAATTAGTTGAAAGACAGAAAGTGAGTATTAAAGAGTGCCTGGAATGCCTTCATATCAACCAGTGTAAAGACCCCCAAAAATATGTTAATTTTCTAGACAACTTTGCTCCTAAAAGGAACACTATGCAGTGGGCACCATATGACATGTACTTGAACATGTATAAGCAGTTACATGGATCAAAACCAACAGATCAGAATAATTACTCTCAATAATACAAATTCCTCAGTAATTTAAAAAAAAAAAAGGCATTTTATGGTACATATTTCTATGCATCACCTGCTACTACTCTTTCTTTTATCATTCTACCAAATGTTTCCTGTAGACATTGCAACACCTGCAGTACCAGTACTATTGAGAGTCTTAGGGAAGCTTAACGGGTAAACTCTAATCATTCAGTGATTAGTCATATTTCATCAAACTGCCTACAAAGTTCAGAACACAAAAGGGAATAATACCTAAAACTATCACAGTACATTAAATTCTTCTTTGCTTCCAGTACTCTTAAAGACCTTTAAGCATATTTTAGGTTTGCAGGAATAAACAGTGACAATGTTTCACAGGAGATTTCAGTAAAGAAAGATATCATTAAATCCACCCCAAGCACAGTCAGCTGCAGACTCAGACACTCAGAGAAATGCTCTGGGAAACTCTGAATGCTCCTCGAAATGTTAAACATACAAGGTTCCTCAGATAGGTTTTTTCTGTACTCCTGCGGAGTATGCAAGCAGCAAAGGATTTTGCCCATCTTTCTGCTATTCCTGTGCATTGTGTACCCTCTAGTGGCAAAACCCCAAATTTATAAGCAGTCAATCCTTGGCAGTACTGGCAATGCAGGCAAGACTTTATTAAATGTATTTTTCTTATTTTTTTCAAGTACTTCAGCTCTCTCTTACTGTTTGCCAAACAACAGATTAGTACATTTATATGAAGTTTTAATTAAGGTATTAACACCTTAAGCAGATTGGCACAATACTACTATTGTGCAGGTAGTGTGGGGTTTCATGAGAATTCCGTTGTAATCAAGGTCACTCATGCCATCTTTACATTAACATGATACTTACTCGCCCATAATCAATAAAAAGCTCTCTCTGGCACCTGAAATCTCAAAGCACGTTCCATATGCTGCAGAAACACTGCAATATGCTTTAGCTTAGCAAATTTTAACATAGTTTTCACAATACTGAATATGATTTTATCTGGAGTTTCTGATGTAACTAGAACACAAAGTAATGATAACCAGTAAATCCAAAAGTTAAAGAAAAGAATCAAAAAACTTCTAAACTCACCCACCAAGAACTAATCCCAAACATACACAGAAAAAAAACCCCACAAACTATACCTTAAAAAGTAGCTGTAAGCAAATTCAGGGTTCTGGATGGGACAGAAGCAATGAAAGCACAATTCAAATTACTGCTCCAAATTAGATTAAGGTATTCAGAGCAAATACATCCTTACCCTAAGACAACAGGATTGGTAGATGTCTTACAGAGGGTTAAGGGACGTCTGCATTGGATATACATAGAAAAGCCTGCAGTTGGTCTGCAGTGTGCCTGTGTCACACAGATGCACTCTGAGGTGGTAGAATTCATGTACTTTCTATGAACACAGAACCACAGCAAAGAGAAAATTATATTCCATTAACTTCTACTAAAGATTGCAAGTAGTCATATTGTGCTGTTAATTTATACTAACAGGATATAAAAGCTTAGTTTTAGAAGTGTATGTACTCAAGATGAGTTAACAGATACATGCACCACTTGGCACCTCCCCAGTAAAAAAAATTTTGCTTTGATGAAACAATGATGTCTTTTTTATCCCAGTTTTTTCAGGCAATCTGCACCATTAATTGCATGTAGCTGTTTTCATAAATGTACTTCATTCGGCAACATGAAGCATTTGGACGGTTTCCAAAACCAGAATTAACCCCATTCTTTGTTTTGACTAAATCTGCCTTCCCATAAAAATTGATTACAACATTGTCTTTACAGTAGTTTAAAAGGATTACCACTAAAACCAATGTACAGCACCTCAAGCATTTACATAGAATTTACAGAAAGGGGCCTGATCCTAGGCTTCGATAGGTAACATTTTTCCCTACAAAAACGTACTAATTTACAGATAGGTCACTGTTAAACAAACATGCTACACCAAGGAGTGTTCAACAAAAATGCAGCAAGACTTTGGTAACAGGGATAGGATTAATCAGCGTTGTAGCATAGAGTTGAAAAAAATGTTTTAGCTAATACCATGTGTATTAATTAGTTAAAGCTACTCTTTAGGTATTACAGCATAATGATTATATGTACGTGAAACTGTTGAGTTTTACTTCTATATATTATGTTCCTAAAAATAAGCTGCCATCTTTGTCCTCTTACGTGTGTGAAGAAAAAATTAGCATATAAGCTCCTAGACTCACAGGCAACATTCTTATCCTTTAATACCCAGCTTTCTAGTTCCAACATCTACCAACTATCCAAAATGACTTGTTTGGTGTAAAATAAACATACTTTGTCTAACATTTAGTAATTTTCTTACCCCTTCTTTACTATTTTAACCAAATACCTCACCTCATTTAGACTTTCTTCCACAGTTATCTTGTAATCAATGCAAATACCTAACTTAAATTTCTTCACGCTTTTTAAGCATAACTGGAGATTATGTGAATATTCACAGGGTACATTAACTTGTTTTTATCCTAATAGTTTTCCTCTCCATCTTTTGCAAATGGCTCTCCACAGTAATGAGAATTAAAAGCTTTCCTCGGCAAGTACTGTTTTCTGTCAGATTTCAATTAAACAAACCATCTAAACTGACATTTAAAAACAAAACATAATTTAGTATTTGCAAAGGAAGAGTAAATCATACTCAACATCAGGCACTATACAGATTCTGTACATGTTCACCATAGTGACTTTAAACAACAGATGACAAGTTGAGAACTAATATAAGTACTTAGAGCAAATGCATACTATACATATGTGTATACATTGAGATAAAAATACATACATTCTGCTTTACTGTCCTTCAGCCTGTTTTGTTTTGTAGGATGAGAAAAGCATCAGTGCCTCTGTAATGTGCATGTACAAATATTCTTGGTGTTACTACCTTAGATACACACAAACCCAGATAAATACACACTCCCTAGCTTCTGTATTGCAAACAATGTATTTTTTATAAAATTTAACTAGAACGTATAGTGTCAAAAACAGATCTTTTTTACACATAAAATCCTTGTATCTGGGATATTTTGCTTGCTTTAAGCTGTTTAGAAATTGCATTGATCCACTGCCTTGTGCTACCTAAATTCTTGTGAGCACCCTCTATTGACTGGTGTTCACCTTTTGCTAATTTGCAAAAGGAGAACAATTCTTCATGTTTATAGCACCTCCTCAAACTTGTCAGCACTCAGACAAGACTAGGCGATTAACCATTATTTTCTTTCCACTAATTTACATTACTTGTTGCTGGGATTCCTTTGACACAAATAGGTACAAACATCCAAATCTCTTACGTACTGCAACCATCACTTCAATACATACTGCAACATGCACAGCACAGTTGCATCACACATCCTTTATCATTAGCTGAGCTGGTTCAGATACTAGCAGTGTTACTGCAGCCATGCCCATAACCAGCAAGTTTAATCTACCTCTCAGCTGGGGTTTGCTGCTGCAATTAAGAGTTTGCTAGCACAGAGACAGGTATTTTAAAAGCTCAGGAATACCTAGAAAGCAGTACAGGCAAGCTCTTCATCTGGTCAAAAACACCATTAATGACATGGTTATAAACCAAGAGATGCTGATTGAAAGCAACTTAGTATTTCTGTGAAAACCTGGAAATTCCTTAAATACAACATCAGGTTTTTTCAGATACTTAGTTAAAGCCCCTGAAATAGCTTATTTCAAAATACAGCATGCCCTGCTTTTCTCACTTTGTTGTATTTCATACATGAAAAAAGTATTTCAGTATCTTTTTTTAAAGTAATATATTTGTATATTTTTGCTTTAAATTACATTTCTGCCTTTCAAAGCTATTTTAATTCAGTGAAGAAGCCAACAAATATAGATTTAATTATACAGAAATGATGCTTTAACTGTAGAGTAAACTCAATACCAAACATCCAAAGAAAGCAGCCCTGCTTGAAATGTGTACAAATCAATTCATTATATTGATTTGAAAAGAGCAGTGCTTTAATTTAATACATAGATTACCAAAGGCCAGAGTTGATAAAGTCCTATATTTCAGTGGGTGAATTTTACTGAAAAACTGATCATCTGTAAGACACTTACTTATCAGCACGGGTTTTTTTTCCTCTAAATGATGCAAGCATTAGGAGCCCCTTAAACTCGCATCGCTAACCCCATTAATCTGTCACGTACAAAAAACTTCTAAGACAATTTGAATTCAAAGCAGAATTATTAAGGATCAGCTGACATCTTAGGAAAAGCTTTAAAGATTGCAATTGACACAATACTTTCTCAGAGTTTCTTCACCGTTATTACTCTGACTAGATGAAGCAGAATCGAGGCAGACTTAGTGGTTCATACAGCTGACGATGCTGGGAGGTCAAAGGATTAGACAGACAGAAACAAAAAGACCTCATTTGCTTCTTACAGTAGAACTACGCTCAAAAAAGTTCATTAACATTAACTGAGTCTGTACTGGTTCCATAAGAGGGCCTGTAACTTCTGAACATAACATTCTAACTCCATCTGTCTTACCTTTGCATTTTTTAACCAATTTCACTAACTTCTTTTTTAAGAAGCACAATGGAAACACTTCACCAAAACAGAGCAGGCTTCTGCAGAAAACCTCAGGACAGTGCTTGAGAAGTGTACCTGGGGGCCCGCATGAGCCATAACCAGTCTTGTGCTTTCTGCACCTATGGCTGGAATGACTTTTTAGGCTAACCAACAAAAAAACCCACAAGCACACCAAACCTTGGCATGTCACCTCTAGCTGCACAGCTCCTTTGCAAGATGCTAACCATTGGCAGGCATTGAAGATGGCACAAATAGAAGTAAATTGCACCAAGGGTCAATTTAGTAAAAAGATAATAAACAAGTTTAGCAATTTGTTCTGTAATTAAATGTATAATGAGGGGAAGCCAAAATATGGTCTTTAAGATAAACTGTTTCATTAATGATTTTTTTTAATGCTGTTTGAAACATCAACAGATTCATAAGATTTAACAAAGAGCACTGTGTTAGCAAAGATATGACAAATCTGTTATAATGGCATCAGAATTATGATGCTTTGTGGTGCTGGCATGTCCGAAATTTTATAACCATGTTTATTTTACCCGTTTTTACTTTCATGTATTTTCTCTATTTATTTTTATGTACACTGTATAGGAACATTCCCAATTCCATCTGAAAGCAAGCACAGCATAAACCTGCTATCTTATACAAAAAAAAAAAAAAAAAAATCTCGCTTCCAAAAATAATTTCACAAGCCCTTCTATTCCACATTTTCAGCAGAACAAACCTCTTGAAACAAGGCTGTGACTAATATCTCGTTATTACTTACCCCAAAATCACAAGACTTCACTGACTGACTGGTGTTTAATTTACATTGTCCTGAAGAGCTGACACACAAACACACACCTCAGGAACACAGACTTTGCTAGCACTGCCACCTGCTGTCCGTGTTCATCAATTTTGTTTTCTGCTGAATACTTTTAAAACACCGATTCTGTACATCTAACTTCACCTAGTCTATAAGAAAGACACATAATCAACATCGATTTTTTTTTTTTTTACCATTTTAAACACCACTCGTTATAGTTTCTGTTGGCTGCAGATGCACAATTGTCTTACGCCTTTTTAAGCAAAGAATAATCACAATAAAGAATCGTGTGCTTCTGTCTACTTGGAGGTGTTTATTTACAGTCCTGATTGTGTTTCTTAGTGCCTTTTAACAGAATAAGAAATAAATACTGAATCAACTAATCACAGGTTTATTGAAATCATAAGTTAGTTATTTTTAGCACATAAATAAAAGACATGGTAAAGGAATAGGTTCAATTAGTCTTCATAATGCAGACCTACCAAATGTGTTGTGGGATTTTATTTAAGTTTCGCCTTCAGCTTTACACTGTCAATAGAAAGTTGAGAATTTAATCTGAGGGGGCCATTATCCAATGAAACAGAAACTATGATATTTCCACAAGACTGGAACTATCCTAAGTTTCTGTAAAAAGAAATGCAGAAAACTTAAAGAATAATTACATTTCTGAAATTAAAAGTTGGCACATGTACAGTTTTACAGTTTTACAGATGTTTATATGTTAGTGTTTGGTGGGTATTTATAGATTCCTTTAAATATGTGATATGTTTATTTGTAATCATATACTATTGTCCTAAATATACTACTAAATTTTAGGAATAGTAGCTTAGCCATGATTGGTTGATTTATACTGCTGGGAAAATCTTCCTTTTCCTGGTATTGAGGGCTGAATTCTAGGAAAAAGTTTATTACTAAAATTGTTGAACAGAAAAAAGTTGGGCTATGGGCTAAAAAAGCAACTAACAGTATTTTGGGGCAGATTTGAGTAATCAAACTAGGGATTTTCTTCTACTCTTTATGGTAGATCTTTCTTCCAGTCACTACACTGACAGTAAAGAATCTTTTGGGTATACTTCTTCCCCATGAATTGCAGAAAGGCAGCAGAGGGACTGGGCTGACAGGAGGACAATGGCAATATTGACACTTTAAGAATCTAAATAACATTTACTAAAAAAAAAGAGTAGAATAAGCAGTCAATATGGTGAACACTTCGGTTCAACAATTTCTTATGGAGAAGAGACGGGAGAATATGACAGATGTGTCACATGAAACAGATAAACAAAAAAGGACTCCTCACTCTCTTCCAACATGGTAAGATCAAAAGAGAGTACTAGGTGGCAGATACAAAGCAAAAAAGATGAAAAACAGGTGCAGGGAAGAGTTCTTGTATTCTATAACACCATGATTATAAAAACCAAGTTTTTAATCACTTTCAAGGTGATTAAAGTGACAGATATCTTGGGCTAAACAAACTGAGCAAACACCAGCCTGCAAACAAGAAAAGTCAAACCAACTGAGAATAGAAACAGAACAGGAAATTGCAACAGGCAGGAGGTCCCAATTTGGATAACCAGATTGAAGACTTGACTGTGATTGTCTGAGAGAAAAATATGGAAAAAAGTTGAGGTAAGATGAAGAATATTAAGTGTCCTGGTTTTCAGCTGGGATGGAGTTAATTTGCTCAAGAAGCTGGGAGGGGACATAGCCAGGACCCAAACTATCCAAAAGGATATTCCATGCCGTATGATGTCATCCTCAGTATATGAAGGGGGCTGTTTGGGAGGAAGGAACACTGCTTGGGGACAGGCTGGACATTGTCTCAAGGCAGGGAGCAAACTGCATTGTGTACTACCTGCTTTGTATAATCTTTTTTAAGTATAGTTGTTATTTTCCTCCTCCTTCAGTGTCTCAGTAAACTGTCCTTAACCTAACCTACAGAGTTTTACCTTTGTCTTCCCATTCTCCTCCCCATCCCATGGAAAGTAGGGGTAGGGAGGGGTGAGTGAGCAGATGCATGGTGCTCAGCTGCCAGCTGGAGCTAAACCATGACAGTGAGAAAAGGAAAGGAGTATAATGATCATAAAACACACAGTAGGACTCAAGACTGCAGACATTAGAAGGAGAAGTGCAGACATTAGAAGGAGAAAAAGAAGGAGAAAGTCATAAACAGAAACACACAGAGACACAAACCTGACCAACAAATGATAAGGGCAGTGTTGATGAGAACCAAACCTGATCAGTCACACTAATTGATGAGGGCATGTGAGAGTTTGGGAACACTTATTCCAGTAAGGTTATCTTGATGTAGACTTGGTCAACTGGGAAACCAAGGGAAATGGGATAATTCAGAAAATTGTAGAATGTCTCTCAGTCTCTCAGGCCCAGACTGCTCCAGTCTGGTTGCCCATGGAGTCATGATTTCCTCCAGCAAACGTGCTCTGGCATGGATCACTCTCATCTCTGTCTCTCTCCACAGGCTGCAAGTGCTGGCAGGGGCTTGCTCCAACATAGGTCACAGCATCTCCTGTATGTCTCCACCTGCTCCAGCGTGGGGTTTCTCCATGGGCTGAAGGTGGGGTCTCAGCCTTTTCCATGGGCTGCAGGGGGACACCCGCTCCACCAGAACCCAACCACACCAGAACTACGAGAAGCTTGCAATTGGTAAGTCTGCAAACCCAGGGCTCCTGGGCTGTGACATGCGTGGCAATTGATAGAGCTGTACAGACCCAGGCAAGGATGGGCAGGGAAGGTGGAAAAGGGAGAAACAAAAGGATGGAAGACAGAAAGGGGTACAAAGGTGTCCAGCTGTATGTAAAGGAGGGCTAGTTTGTACACTTCTCTGTATTAGCTCCACATCTGGATTCCACAGTCCATCACATCTTCTTTTATCTTCCTAAAATTTCTCTTTACCCCACTGCACAATCTCACTCCCTGTCCTATGCATGTAAAGTGCTGCAAGGCCTCAGTGCCAGATGCTGTGGGGACCTTACGGGGGTGGTGGGGGAGGGAAGTGGAATTTGATGCCAGCAATGGAGTCAGACCAGGGCTGTTGGGCACCCCGGACCTGTGGTGTCCGAGACCAGAGCGGGCCAGGGGACAGAGGTGCCAGGCAGGCAGAAGGGCCATGCCAGTACTCAAGGATCCTTGAACATGTGTGGGCTTGTGAACCTGGAGAATGTCCTGTATGGGCTGCACCACCACCTGTGTCTGCCAGCCCAGGAGGAGAAGCGGGCTGAGCTGCCTGCCCCTGTGTTTGTGCCAGTTCTCTATGGGGAGCCATCAGAGGCTGCACCTCCTCTGAGGCACTGCAAGTAACTGTCCATGTCAGGTCTCCTCTGTAATTCTGGTAACTCCCTTTACTGGTTAAACCTGTAAACAGGAAAACATCAGCCTTGTCCCTCAGCCCAGGCAGAGACCCTGGGTCCCTAGCATGGGCTTCAGCAGCTGGGCAGAAGGTGTGGGCTGGAGGTGATGACACTGAGATTTTGTTTTAAAAAAGTAACTTGCATGTTACCTATCTCATTTCTTTTGGAACTAGATGGTGAATATGATCAAGGCAATGAATTAAAGTAGAGAAGGAACAATTCTATAAAAATCCATTTTTTCCTGTATTGGCTCAACTATTTCCCATGGGTACTTAAAGTATTTTTTCCCAAAACAAGTAAAACTAGTTTCCTAGTTTGAAACTTCCCTTTAAGCATGCTCATTTTTTTGAATTCAAAAAAGCTGCATGAGGGTTCTCACCATAAAAAAATATGTAGTTATTTAAAAAAAAAAAAAAATGCCTATTAGATTTTTTTTAATACTAACTCCGGGTCTCAGCTAGCAGTCTATAGAAGGGGGACAGGAAAGGAACAGTTCTTTCAACTCAAAATTACTGCAAATATGATTTCACTAATCATGAGGAAGTACTGGTAAACCAGAAACTGACAGACTATTAGAAACACTCTTATTAATCAACCCTTATTAAACAATTCAAACACCAACTTAGCCGCCACCTGAGAAACTCAAGGAACTGAATTACCCTCTCTAGTACTCAGGGAGCCATGCTGCCACATTCATAAGCAATCAGTTAGGTACAAGTGCTTAACAAACAGAACCAAATTAGAATAGGAAAAAACCTGAAAACACAGGAATAATTTGGAGAAACCTAAAAAAGTCTCCAACTGTCAACCACAAAGCACAATAATTACCCTGTCCATACCCTAACACACATCCATACAGACTCTTGTGATACTACTAGTTTTCTCTGTAGCCTTACTACAGTCCATCAGGTTCTGAGTCCAGCAGACTATACTATACTGTAAACATTTCTGTTGCTTCTTCGGGTTAGATCTTTGAACAGTTACATTTCTATTGCCTTCATCTTTCTCCAATGATTCAAGATTAAACCAGTTAAACAAGGTGAAGGGGGGAAAATGGGATAAAGGTCAGGTGCTCGATCTCACAGATGAGGCGGCTGGGACCTTTCAGCGTAGTGATCCCTTCTGAAATGCCTCTTGCTGAAAAGCTAACACTTCGGCAGCTGACAGCCCTGATGATCATGGTCCTGCCCTCCAGTCCTCCACATCACACATACTATCCCTGCAAATTTCACTCATCATGTACATTTATTCAGTCTTTACGCTCATCACACACACACAGAGCCTGTTACATTAATTGTTTGGGGAAAATTTGCTTCACTACCCATATCACAAACCATCCACTTCTCAGGATGCATTTCTTTTCTTCTTTTTGGGCACAGCAAATATAGCAGTACATCTCATAGCTGAAAGAAACTTCCTGTTAAAACAGTTTAGTGGACTGAAAACATACTGAGTTGTAAGACCTCTTAATGTCCCTATTCTGTACACTGCTAGCTGAGGCACAGTCTTCATATTAAAAACATGTAATAGCATCTTGGGGGGGGGGGGGGGGGGGGTTCACTGAAATTAATTGATACCTGCAAACTGATTTATTTTTTCATAATAATTACCATTATGCAGTTTTGCTACAGATCTTTCCTGCAAGAAAGTGAAAACTCTCAGCAAACTGGCTCCATCTCTTCAGTACCAAGAGACTCATATTGAAAGTAATGGACCCTAGATCAGGCCCTTTAATGTTTATCCATTCAGTTCTCAGGGAGGACTGCTTGGAAAAGTATCAGGGAGATGCTTGGGGAAAAAACTCATCAGATTGTGCCTGTCCTGATTGGAAACAACAAAGGAGACTCTTCTGCAATACTGCTGTGCCTATTCAAGGAACCTTGTCAGATAATACTGATTTCTGCAGGTCTTATTAATAGCCTTGAATCCCTCAAGTAAGCTATCTATGCATCAAAACTTTGAGACCACTAAGTGCTAGAAGCTTAACCTTTTATGCTGCATTGTACTTTTTTTTTTTCTTTACCCTTCAGGCATTTGGAATCACTGACAGCCACATGCTCTGGCAGAGCTTAACTTCTGGCTCAGTGAGGTCTCTTCTGCAACTTCTCCATGGTAGCACTCAGAGCCAGCTTTCACAATAGCCGTGTATTTCTAAGCTCTTGCAGGTAAGGTTATGAAACGATTCACATATTACTCCTCACCTCCTGTGTGCAGTAATCAGCAAGCACTCTGAAAAGACTATCGTTAGTCACTATCAATACAGAGCCACCAGAGTCTCTTTCAGGATCACAGTACATTAGTGGCACAGCATCCATTTCCATTCTCACACTGACAACCTCACTCAGACTCCAGACGACTTACCAATACACTTTTGTGACAATGCTACAAACTAATAAAGAGCTAACAGGCTCAGTCAAGTCAGAGCCCATACTGGCCGGTACTTATTTATTACAAAATTGAAGAATCCTGGCACGCCCAAGTCCAGCATCACTTCAACCTTCTCAGCGAGCTTTACTTAGATGTTGAATACATTAAAGGAAAAAACAGCTTTTAAAGCAAGTTGCCATTGTATATTTTAACTCTAAAGAACTGTTAAATTGCTCTTAGAACATACAGCTCAATGATTAACTACAGTTATACTTTTTCACAAGAATTTGTAGTATTTTATCCAGCACAATAACTACATCTGTTAGCTGAACTAAAACATTTTAAAACTCACAAGTTGCTATGTTATCATGATTTTAAATTCACACTCCTTTTTTTATTATAGTCACTGATATTTAAAACAAGGAGTACTTACTTTTGCAATGATGCACAGGGAGATGGTACAAATTCCATCTGAGGTATTTACAGTCATGCAAGAGAATGCACCCTCCCAACAACAATAAAAAAATTACTTCATTATTTGTTTCCAATCATACATTTCCAGCCTTCTTCAGTACTCCTGAGGATCCAAAAATAACAGGTTAGTACACACAGAACACACTTAATGCTGATCTGGTGAGGAACTGCCTGTTTGGTGTGGACTTTTCAGTGAATACATCTGGAAATTACAACCAAATCAACCTTAAGGGACAAAGGTAATGTGTTTCTAAATGAAATACACTAGGAAATGTACTGCACAATAACAAAAATCAGCACACGAGAATGGGGCAGGAGACAGAGTGGCTCTGAAGTTATTCAACAGTAGGATTTATAGCTCAAAAACATCAAAATCTCAAACTATTTCCATATTACCATGTAACTTTAATCGTGTGTTTAGAAAAGAGGACCCTCCTACTCACAGCGCTAAGACTAAAACCAATACATGTATACCTATCTCTAGCTACAGCTGTTCCTAAAATAACAACTCTATGAGTTCTGAGATCCACATTTAAAAAAAAGCTGATAAGCAATCATTTCATTTTGAATTTGAAAACACAGTGAACAATTTAAATAAAGCATTAAAACAGAAAGTTATTTATTCCTTTTTAATACAAATGAAACTGACAAATCTGAAAACATAATAGCAGTAGAAGTACTGGATTTAGCTTAACCTGCATGTTCCAATTGGAGTAACTGCAATTGCTTTTGCCAGATTTCATGGCAGCAGTACCACTATTATATTTTGACCTCTCGAACGCAAGTCTTTTTTTTTAAATATGCTAGAAAACATGTGGGGAAGATTTAAAAAAAAAAAAAAAGCTGTGCATTTTTTAATATAACAATTACAGAAATTACATTTTCTAAAGAATGCAAACTTCGCTTCACCAAAATTGAGTACAAAAGAAGTATAAAAAAATATGAGCATTAGTCACCCTGTACTGCACTTCTGGGACAGGTACAAAACTCTGGAAAATTAAAGAACAAGAACTCTTCTGTTCAAATAGCTTATCATCCAAGAAGAAAATCATGCATCACATTTTGCAAATTGGGAAAGCCTTCAATGACACTAAACTGATATGTTTCCTTTGTGCTTAGAAAAAATAGAGGAAAGGAAAAAAATTTTCTTAGGAAAGTTGCCAAGGATAATTCCTTCAAGGCAGAGACAGAAGTTTCTGTAGGATCCAATGCATGCTTGACTTGTATGTTCAAAACTTCTTGAAGGTAAATTAGGGAAGAATGGAAAAGGGGAAGCAGGGGGATTCTGATAACAATACCTCAATAACACAAACAGTATTTGACATGACTTATGGACACAACACCAAGTCCGCATAGGTTTTGTCCAGGAGTTTAAAGGAAAGAATATTCCATATAACTGGTTGATGCTAAAGTCAGTGTCATGCTGGAAGAGCTAGCAACACACACATACGTGTAGAAAAAATTCTAAGGCAGAAAAATAAAAGCTCTAACAATACCAAAAAGTATCTTTTACTCTTTAGCCTTTAAAACCCTTTTTTTTAACAAGAAGAAAAGCCTAATTGAGGTAAATATTGGAGTATAAAAGTGCTTAAACGCTCACCTGAAACTCCACTTCACATTGTATATACCACAGATGATAAAGGTACTGCCAGAATAACCACCAGAGGTAACAAAAGCCTTCCAAAGTCATACCAGAACTTTTACTCTATACCATTTCTTTTATCATGTCACAGGATACAGTAACTTTCTGATTTGTGCTTCAATGCCAGATTTGGGTATATATAGATTATACATAAGTAACTTACACATATCTCTTTATCTTAAATGGGAATGTTAGAGATGGTACATCCTTTGGCTCACAGAAGCATCAAGGGGAAACACCAGCCAGCTCAAGGACGGAGTCATTGTTGACCAAGGCAGAGCCCACCAGTGACAGTCACAGCGCCTCTGGGAATCACTTTTAAGAGAAAAAAAAAACCCCACTAGCAGCCGCTTTTTACCACCAGAGAAAGGAGCAAGAATGGAGAAACTCTGCAGACACTAAGGTCAGTGAAGGGGTGGGGGTAGGGGGAGGACACGGTGGAGCAGGTTGTCTCCCTGCAGCCCTTGAAAAATGATGGGGAGCAGAGACCCCAGCTGCAGCCCGTGAGAGGCCCCACGCTGGAGCAGGTGGAGACACAATAGAAAATGCTGCTACCTGCCTTGGAGCAAGCTCTTGTGAGGACCTGCAGCCCATGGAGAGAGAGGCCTATGCCAGAGCAGGTTTGCTGGGGGTACTTGTGACTCCATGGGCAGCCAGGTTGGAGCTGTCTGGACCTGAGAGAATGAGGGACATTCTATGATTTATGTCTGCACCCCATAGCAGTGACCCACGCTGGGGCAGCTGGTGAAGAGCTGAAGCACCGTGAGAAAGGACTCACACTGGAGAAGTCCATGGAGGCCTGTCTCCCATGGGTGGGACAGTCCACATGCTAGGGCAGGGGAAGAGCGTAGGAATACCCCTTCCCACACTAAGAAGGAAAACAACTTGTGAAGAACTGACCAAGACCCCCAATCCCTGTCTCCACCCTGTGACACAATGCGGGGGAGAAAGGAGAGAAATAATGAATAAAGTTAAGTCCACAAAGAAGGGAGAGGTGGGGGAAGGTGCTTTAAGATCTGGTCGGACTTCTCATTACCCAACTCTGGTTTCACTCTGTATGTATATGTAGTGTAATAAATTATGCTTTAATTCTTTGTTAAATCTGTTTTGCCCATGACACTAATTGCGGAATGATCTCTCTGTCCTTATCTCAATTCCTAAGCCTCTCAATATTTTTCTCCCCTGTCCAGATGAAAAGGAGAGACTGTGGTGGGCATCTGGCCTCCAACTAGGGTTAAACCACCACAGTAAAGAATACAAAGACTGCATTAGCCCACCAAAGAAATCAGGGAATTTATTACACTGATCAGAATGTAAGGTTGAGTTGTCATAACTTCATAAATGGCAGATTTAAGACATTACTAATATATGGAGTAGTATCATGCCTTTGTCTGTTACAACAATAAAGCTGTTTTCTTCCTCAGCCATTAATCATAACTGTAAGGAAAAAAAAATCCTTCCAGCACTGGCTATGGAAGGGCTGATGGGACCCCTTCACCAGAAGCCAACAATTCCTTACAGGAGGACATGACTAGTTTCCAGCTGAGTGACTAAATTACAATCACATTCCTTACCTTTTGTATTTGTTCATATCTGGAAAAATATTCTTATCAGTTCTTCATGCATATTCACTGTTTTGTGTCTGCATTGTTTCCAAGAGGAGTTCTGTCTCACCTGGCAGACATCTGCTAAAGAAGCTGTAGTAAGAGTACACAACTCAAGAACACGAATAATGGACTTCACAGCTTGATTACTAAGGAGTTCTCAAGACTACAGAGCACATGGGTAACTCTGAACTATTGCATTCAACAACCCACTTACTATGATGGATGAAAGGTAACTTTTAACGATGACTAAATAGAAATTAGAATGGCACAAGCTGCAAAAAATAACTTGCATGAAGTTTATGAAATATAAAAATGTTTAGATATAATAACTTCTGACTTATTGCAAGTTTTAAAAATAAAGGCTTGGTGAAGTTTTTCTATTTCATGACTGCACGAGACACAGCAATCACACATGCTATTACTGGGACTGACAAGACCTAGAATGTCTCTCCTTCTCTTCACTCATTACCAGAAACATCTGGCACTATGGTAATACATCACTTTGGGAATGTATTTCCTTAAAGCATTGGGAGCAAAAACAACCAGTTGCTCTAGTTTTAAAGATAAGTGGTGCCAACGAAATTTGAAGATGTGAATCTCCCTAACTCAAAAATTCCAGAGGAAAGCAAAACGCATGGCCAGCGTTTTTGTGTTTTTAAGCAGCAGGATTTTAAAAGGGCATTCCTTTCCCGGAAACTTCAAGGCCGGTACCCGGACTTTGGACCACCCGATGTTGGAATAAGGTTTGCCCTTTGGTAACAGCTTTTGTAAACAAAGCACAGAACGTGTTACCCACCCGTCTGGCCCTGCTCTAACAGGTCACGCTTTCATTGTAACCACCTTCCAGCTGGTAAAACCACTGCAACGTCCCTGCGAACCGCTCTCCCCTGCCGTGACACCTCACTCGCTCCGCTCTTCTCCCGGCTACGCGCACGCCCACGGGTTACCCGGCCTTGCCTTCCCCCAGCACAGCCAGGCAAAGCCGAAAAGCAGCGCGGCCGGTTTCTGCAACCAAGGAGCTTCCCGCCTGAACGACAAACCGCTCCTCTCAACCCCCCGAACCGCCCGCAGCAGCCAGCTCATGGCAGCCCGTTTCTACCGGCGGTAGCTCGCCGCTCCGCCCTCACCGCGGCGCCGCCCGCCTCCGCTGTCCCTTCGCACTCGGCCATACGGCACCCGCCAAGGCGGACGGCCAGCGCCACCACCGGGCGCTGCGGTACCGCCCACGGCCGAGCACCGGGGCGGGCCTTCCGGCCGCCGCAACCCACTCAGCGTCCCCGAGCTCCGCGGGCGTGCATCTCCTCCGCGCTGCGCCGCGAGGCCAGCTGCCCGCGGGAGCTGCGCCGCCCCGACCGCTCACGGTAACGAGATCCCTTGCGGGTGTCGGGAGCGGGGCCACCGGTCAAATCTGCGGTCCCCGCGTACCCCAGGCGCTCCGCCCGCCCCTCGTAGTGGGGCGGGAGCAGGCAGGCAGGCGGCTGGGCAGCCGTGATGCGGTTGGGCCCGGTGGGGAAAATGGTGTGTGTTTGTCCGCGTCCGGGAGGAGAGGTCGTGTAGCGGGCGGCACCGCGCTCCGCGGTCCGCGCTTCCCTTTAGCGCGGGTGACAGCGGCCATGCGCGGGACGCGGAGGCGTTCCTAAAGCTTGGAGGAGTCTCCAGAGGGACTTGCCCTCTCGAGACTGTGCTTCGTTGTTTCTGAGGCACCCGAGGCTAGTTTCTTGGCGTGGAGTTCCGCCCTGTTTTGGACTGTTCAGCATTGTGGGTCTGCCTGGTCGGTGTACACGAGTGGGCTGGAACTAGATGGTCTTGATGTCCCTTCCAGGCCCTCCAAACCATTCTGTCGTTCTGTGACACCAAAACACGTGTTTCACATTCAGATAACCTTCATTCTTGTAGCAAAAAATCTCTCCTTAAGTTCCTTTAAAACTAGTCTTGATTCCTAGGATAAAGTGTCACCCTTTGGAGATGTGTGGGACTAACAGTAACAGTGTCGTACTAAATACAAGAACCTGACTGTTGTTTCCATACTTATTTTAGTTAAATCCCTTTCCTAATGGTGAATATATTTTCAGGCATTTTTGGTTTTTTTTAACTTAGTTGACACAATGACCAACTCTGAGAAGAGCTTCCATCAGGACATGATTTCTCAGCTGCATAATTTTGCTGCTGTTGGAGATGCAGCCAGGCTGAAAGCTCTGCTTAGCCACTCGCCGTCACTTATCAATGCGCCTTCGGATAACGGCTGGACAGCTCTGATGTATGGTGCCAGAAATGGACACCTTGAGGTTGTGCAAATTCTTCTGGAGAAAGGGTAAGCTGTTTGGTAAATCCCGCTGAAGAGGTCTAACCTGAGTCCTTTTCGACAGTCTCAGAAACGTAAATTTACGTGACCAGTAGTGGCAAAGTTGCCAGGGTTAAAACTCAGAACGATGGATGTACTGTGTGTCGGTCTATACCCAAATTCTACCATTCCACTGCGCTTTCCATATGTACTAAGAAACTGTAATGAGGATCTCTAAAATTACAGCTTTGATCTTCAGGGTTACATTGTCATTCCTCCCCAGAGACTGACTGACTAGAACAAAGTTTGTATCCCATTCCAATGACTGTACTTACTATAAATTTGGTATGTTTGATTGTTTCACTTCAACTTTTTCTCATAAATGTATTTGTAATCCACTTGCATCTCTGTTACAGTGCAGAATGTTTTCTGAGGAGCTGGCTGTTAAGTGGGACATGGCAGACACAGCTTTAGCAAAGTTACTGATTGATTGAATTTAATTTCTCTCTTTTTTTTTTTTTGACAATTCACTTGCTCCTTCCTCCTGGAGCTGTCATGTTCTTTTCTTCAGTCAGCATGACACCAAATATGTACGTTGCTTGTCAAAAAATTGCTATCATATTTATCACCTATCTTCAAGTCAACTGTTGTACTTCTAGATATTCAAGACAGAATAGCAAAGAATTCTTCAAAGTTCTCCTTGAGATCCCAAAGAAGATTCTACTGAAGTCTGAATAAAGTCAGCATCCAAATATTTGAAATGGAAAACATTTCAAAATGAAGGGTGAGAGTCAGTTGTTGTGGTTCAACTGAGCTCTGCATTTTTCAATCCTGGTCTGTTCCATTCTACACCACTCACTACAGAACCAAGCAAGCTGAGCTCATGCTGTAGTTAGGAGTAATCTCATTCCGCAGCCTCCAGTGATCATCCCACCTTTTTTTTTTTTTTCTTTTCCCAGTCCTATCCAGATGCTGTTTCCTCTGCTTATGATCAGAGTGAAGCATCACACTAACTTCTGTTTCGTACTGTAATCAGTACATTCCAGGAAGCAAAGGAGTATCAAAGTGGCAGATTTTATGGGTTGAAATAATCTCTTTTAAGGAATTGTTTGATATTTTGGGGAAGCTACCAGTTTGGTAAATAGGGTAACAGGTTTTAAGTTAGAGTGAATATCCACTAGTAAGCGTCATTTTCAGGGCCCTACTCTTAGGCAGTTGAATATCATTGCTAGGATTATACTGTGGCTTTATTAGTCTCATTTGAGTTATGCTTAATCATAATAATAATTTGGACAAATGCAATTGCTGGATATATATAGATATGAAAGACTATGAAGGTAGTATTTTGTAACACTCCAGAGGTTAAATCCTGGAAAGCTAGTCACTTGCCTTTTTTTACATACATACATGTTTCAAGAAAACATACAGGAAATGTTTGTGGACTGGAAAAAAATATCTTAGTGATCCAAAGAGTTCAGGCCACTGTTTTGGACACTGAATGGCAGCAGCCTGATCGCAGTTGGAACATGTCTCGGCCGATGGAAGGTGGAATTCAGTGGCTGAGAGAAAGGAAATTCGATTTTGCCTAAATGATACTTAATAATTAAAGATAAATGGGAAACAGTTTCTTTTGCATGAAAAATTTCAAATTAAATTTTGAATGCTTTTCTAAATACATACTCAACTCCCTCAACAACTACTGAGGTTAATGTAAAATCTCACATCACGACAGCCTCGCCTGTTTATCAGCAACATAAATATACTGTTCCCTGGTTTAAAAAACCTCTTGAGTCTGGCCTCACATCTACTGAATAATTTGTAGTTTAAAGTGGTAAGCAGTGATTTACTTATAAACCTGAGTTAAAGTTGAGAAAAAAGAGAAGTGCGTTAGTGTTGGCGTCCTGATCAACCCAAATCTATTTCAGCTTTGTAAAATACTTTTGTTAATATTTAAATATATACCATGAGGCTGGTATATATTTATATATCTGTATGATTTTGCAGACATTTTGATAACGAATAGATCCTCACAGGGACCAGCACCACAGTTGTAAGGGTGCTACTTCTCTCACTAAGCAGAGGCTGTATTTTTCATTCTTATTTAATGGTAAATGTTTTGTGGTAGATGTTTTAATGCTGCTTTCCGTAGCTTCTAGAAGGCAATGGTAGTTAAACTGCTCTTCTTTTTTTATATGACTGGTTACTCAGAAAAGACCCATAGCCTGGCTATCAAAGTTCTGTCTGGAAGTGATCTTGAGCGTTTTTTTTTTTTTTCTTCCCCATGATGCACTGTGTGGGATGTTAATGAATTCATTGCTGTTGCATGGACCTTGGTAAATATAATCTCAGGTGGATCAGCAAGACATGGGATGTGGCCTTAGGAAAAGAAAATTAAGTATGAGTACTTGTCATAATGCTCAAAGAGTGCCCCAGTAGATAAAGCGTATAAACTTTCTTGTACCTTAACAGTATTAGATGTTTATGCTATAAGAATAATACAGTATCAGTAGTCTTCCTAAACATACTCACCCTGGTAACCACTGTTCTTTTCTGTTTTCTCTAGGTGTGACAGGTCCATCATTAATAAATCAAGGCAGACGGCTCTGGACATTGCTAAATTTTGGGGTTATAAGCACATAGCTAATTTGCTGACTAATGTGAAGGGTGGGCAGAAGCCTAATTTTCTGTCAAATGAGGTGAAAGAATATGAAAATTATTTTAGCTTGACACTTCTGGACAGAAGGAGTGATAAAAGAACAGATTCCAAGTGGCTAAGCAAAAAACAAAGCCACCCAACTACAGTATACATCCTTTTCTCAAATCTAAGTCCTTTGGTTACTTTGAGTGGGGGAATAGAGAGCTCCCAGCAGCCAGAAGTAAAGCTTTGCAGGCTGTACCATAAGGATGTGGAGCACTGCATGAACGAAACTGAAGAAAGTACCTTGATTTTTCTTGGTGTTGAACTTCAGTTCCACATGAACCTGCCAGCTGCTTGCAATGGAAAAGTTCTGCAGGAAGATGAAGAAGATGGGTTGGTTGCTTGGTTTGCTCTTAGTGTAGATCCTGCTTCTGCTGAGAAGTTTAAACAGAAGCATGAGGACTGTTACTTTCTTCACCCACCAATGCCAGCACTACTGCAACTACCTGAAAAAGAAGCTGGTAAGGTGCATAAAATGCAACAGTTGTCAAATGTGTGATCAGAAATAACATGCCTTGGGATTCACTGGGATACAATGCAAAGACAAACCACTGCAAAGGAGTCAGGTATTTTCAGAGGTTTTAGAAGTATTTTAATTTTAGAGGCATATGAGTGGTTTTGTGAAGAATTTTATGTGTAAGAACATGTGATTGCAACATGCAAACACCTGCAATGGCAAGTATTACTAGACTGTAAAATTGATCGTCATAGTTTTCTAAATGGTGCTATTTAAATAAGAGTATACTCATCAGAGAGGGAAACTGAGCCAGTGTTGGAAGGTTGTGGTTTCAAAATGAATGAATGTCATTATGGACATGCTGTTAACAAGTGCTGTTGTAACAGTTTTGCTTTTACAGAAGGATAAAGGGCAATCTTGACTTGCAGCTGAAGCTTAAATGAAACAATACATTATTATGTCAATAGTTGTAGTAGCCCTAAAATGGTCATCTGAAAAAGGTGTGATATGTAATACTGGCACTTTGCCCAGACAAAGTAACTTTTCTGATAGACAGGGTTTATTGATCTGGATGAATTTGTTTCTGAACATAAATTGGTCTGTAGCTACATAGTACTGTGTCCTGTTGCATGTACCGTGCTTCAGAGGAAAAGATCTGAATAACTCATATTGCTCAGCTCCTTTTGTAGTAGAGATTACAATTCAAGCCATAGTCTCTTACTTTGATTTTTATGTTAAACTTTACTACTTGCTTTTTCTATACAAAGCCTACATGAATTAGTAATTAATTCTGTGCATTTTCAATGTAATCTTTTAAAGGAGTAGTAGCCCAGGCTAGATCTATTCTAGCATGGCACAGTCGCTACCAGTTCTGCCCAACATGTGGAAGTGCAACCAAGACTGAAGAAGGGGGTTACAAGAAAACTTGTTTAAAAGAAGATTGTCCCAGTCACCAAGGTGTTCACAACACATCATATCCAAGAGTTGGTGAGCATTTTGTAGGATAAACTTGGTCAGAAGCAACTTGTTTGTATAATTACATACATGTAAATCAATTTCTTATTAGTTTTTTCAGCCGCTTGCTTCTGTCCCATGTCTAAAATACTTGTCTCTCCCAACAGTATGTGTGTCTCAGCTCTGTTTAGGATAAAGTAATTCATGTTTTTCTTCCTTGCAGTAGTCTGTAACAAGGAGTTGCTGTGACAGTACCCATCTTTATTGCAGTGGAGTAATACCAGTTACAAGTTCCAACAATGTAAATGAAATATCAGCAATACAAAGTGTCACATTTTACTCTTTGATCATCTTTCCTTCCCTTAACCTGTCCTCTTTTCTGCAGTTGTAGTTCTGGTGAAGCTTGCTAAAATACTAGTGGCTGTTTCTTTTACTGTTTCTAGACAACAAACTTGTGTAGGAAAGGCTGATGAACCAGCGTTTCCTACTGATGCCTTTCTCTGAAGAAAGTTTATGCAACTCTGCATATTTTATACTGTGTTCTGTGGCAGATGCCTTTGAGCAGGACAACAATTGTTGAAATTACTGTATAGAGAGGTTGCTCAATCAAACCTTTTCATACAGACAGAAAAAAACCTGGTGTTTGGACCAAAAAAAATGACAAAAATACAAAGAGAAAAATACATTAAGGCAGAGGTAGATAAATAATTTTTTTAAAATTGTTACAAGCTACATAGCAATAAAAAGGAAAAAAAAATCTTATATGAACATGTGCAGGAAGACTTGACAGAAAGAACGATACCCATAGGAGAAAATGCTAAGAAAAAGGTATGTAAAATGACTAGAGGTGAGAAAGTACACATAAATGCAAAATCAAACGAGAGATTGCTAAAAGCAAAAATAGAAAGTTCAGTCAGTTTAGAAATTTTGTAGCTGGAGAATCTTATTCTTTTTTGGTGTTTCCATCAAAAATACTTTCTTCAGGCCAGTGTGTGTGGAGGAGATGATAGTAAATTGGTTTTGAGGTAAACATTACTGCTATCTGCTGGATGCATTGCTAGATTAGTATTACTGATACTCTTAATAGATTGTGTGCTTTAGTTTCAGGTAATTTATGCTTTTGAAGCCTTAGGTAGTAAACTGCTTCTACTAAGCACATATGTTGCAAAGCAAAATAAAGAGATACCTTGCAGACAACAAAAAAACAAAGTGAAATAAAATAATGGCTTGCCCTGGGCACCAATACAGTTCTTATTTCAGTCACTTAAAGGTATCTTACTTGTATTTACATGCATTTTTGTCAAATAGGCTGAAATTTTTTACTGCTTTAAAGTCCCTAAAATGTTGAAATACATTCCTTTCATGTCCCTTACAGATCCTGTTGTGATAATGCAAGTCATCCATCCAGATGGCAACCACTGCCTTTTAGGTAGGCAGAAGAGATTTCCCCCAGGAATGTTTACCTGTCTTGCTGGATTTGTAGAACCTGGTAAGTAATTTCATTTTCCCTTACCAAATGTTTTTTTCTCACATAGACTATTGTACATTGAAAATAATATACGAATACGTTCGGTGTTATGTCAAATAAATGTTTATGCTTTCTGTTAGGTAAGTTGTTGTAATAAGCATGCCCATTTTGTTCTTGCAAGCATCCAATTTATAAAAAAAGAAAAAAACCCCACAACTTGAGTAAATAAAATTTAAAAATACTTCTCATGCTCTCTTAAATCATACATTTAAGTGAAAAAAATATTCCAAAACACAATAACGTAATTTCTTTGCTGATATTATTAGGAAGGGATTTTAGCATAGGAAAAATAAGAGTTAAAGCATTGCATAGTTAACATAAACTTAAGAGATATTTTGCTATCTGTGTTCAGCAGCAATAGATGGAATTGCTTGCAGTTACTAGTAGCTGCAGAACAATTTGTAAGACATTCTCATATTTGGAATGCATCTTAATCACCACTGAAATTACAGAATATATGTATTTAGTAACTGCAGGTGAAATACAGTGACAGCATTAATAAGTTCATTCAGGTGTCATTTGGAAAAAGTCAGAATGTTTATTTCTTCACTCCTTTGTTTCTTCTGCTGGCCTTACTACACTCTGGTGCTGAATTTGAGTATATACACTGAAATTTAAGACTAGCTGATCTTATCATTAGCTTCTAATCAGCTGAATCTAGCTGTAATAAAACCTCCCTTTGATGCACGGACTGGCTTTTTAAATGTACCTGTAATTCATGATTACCACACAGCACTTGCAGGCATAGGTAAGCCTATGACCATCAACATTCCACATATACATCCAGCAGTTTTGCATGAGTATGGAATTAAAACTTTACATTGCAGTTTAAATTTGGAGAACTGTCTTGTATGTGCTAAGGCAACAAAGAACAAGTCAGACAAAGGGAATAATAAATGCAGGAATGTGTGCAAGTCTTCTGAAGTCTCTTATTTTCTTATTTAATTTTAAATACTGTATCCAAGTTGTATTATGTGCTGTTACAATCATTCTGAAAAATCAAAAAGATACTACTATTTATAAATACTACTATTTATAAATGAGCAAATTAGCATTTCAAAAGTAATTAAAGGAACAGTGTACTTCCTACCTATTTTTTTACATATCAGGCGTGGTAATACCAGTTTGTTTTTACAAAAAATTATCAATTCAGGAAATAAGCATTATGATGGAGAAATCATAATACTTTACCTTCAAAAGTTCTATTTTGCGTTGGGGGCTAGATTTACCTTAAAAATACCTTCTGTGTCTCGTACCTTAGGTCTCTGCCCAGATATGTGAACTACATCTCTAAAGATAATTGTCTGGGGCAGTTTCACATCTTTTGTGTCAGTTGGAAACACAGGATGCAGTCATTGCTTGCAGTGTTTTCATCAGCTGCTTGTTCTTTGCCCTTTTTGATCAGGTGAGACGATAGAAGATGCTGTTCGAAGGGAAGTAGAAGAGGAGGCTGGAGTGAGAGTTGGCCATGTTCAGTATGTCTCTTGCCAGCCATGGCCAATGCCCTCCTCCCTGATGATTGGCTGCTTAGCTGTTGCAGTGTCTACGGAAATTAGAGTTGACAAGAATGAAATAGAGGATGCCCGCTGGTTTACTAGAGAACAGGTAAAGTTCAATTTAATTTCCTTCTTGTACTGTCTAGTCTGTGACTGTATTGGTTCTGGCATATACAGATACTTCCTTTTTCCAGTAGCTTGAAATTTACACATACAGTCTCCCATTTTATTGTACTACTACAGTTGTATTACGTTGCAATTGAAGAATACACACAACCAGAGAAAGGCAGATATTCATGGTAATTTCTGAGTCACTTGCAAGCCTGTTTTATGATATTTTTGCCAGTTAGCAAAATTTTCCTTTTGGGAGTTACCCAAGTTACTGTTACTTTAACCCACTTTCTAAGCAAGCCCATGCTTTCCACTTTGGCACTAGTAGTATTTAGTAACATTAATCACCTAAGTTTCTCCCAACAAGCTACAAGATTTGCTGGAAGAGGGGGAGGTTTAGGTAAAAACTCCAGGAACTCATTAGTTTCTATGCATATTAATAGTCTGTTATTGAATGCAGTTGCTATGCATTAATAGGAAATTCTACACTAAGCTTTCCCAGGTATTTAAAATAAAGGAGGAAAAAAAGACTTTCACATAGAGATTGATTTTAAAGTAATGAGTGGAAAAAGGAAAGATTGCTTTTATAGCATAGTCTTCACAGGCTACTTAGGAGATAAAATTTTAGTAACACTGTACTGCCTAGTAGTTGTAAGTCAGCTCTCTAAATCAATTTGAAGGTAGTCACCTACTATCTCGGTGTATTCCTGACAAAACTGAGATCATTGTTTTAAATACAAATTCTGAATGCAGCTCGTCACAGACAGATTGTTCTGGACTTACAAATAAATGTACTTCAGAAGTATGCTAAACTGAAAGTGTACTCCCATGTTGTTAGCAGCTGCTTCAGAAAAACACCACCACATTTCCTTCTACACTGTATGTGGAAAGTAAGGTATGGAAGGGTGTAGAGCACCACCTGGTGGTCCGTGCCCTAAAGAGGCTTCACAGAAACCTTCAATGTCAGATTAACGGTCAGACTCCACTGCTGTATTAGAAAGTATCCTTTGGGGCACATTTGAGCTCAAAAATCTCCGAATTCACACAGAATTCTATGTGGGTTTTTTCTCTGTGTCTGTCTTGGAGAATCTGATTGCGGCTTTTTAATAGCTGTAGTAATGATAAACTGATGGATCGTCATAGTAAGATAATTCCTGCATTAATACAATGTTAGAATCCATACAGTTGATAATACTGTCTTCTAAAGAGAAAAAAATGTGTCTTTACTGCAGGTCATCGAAGTTCTCATTAAAGGAAACCAGCGTTCTTTCTTTGTACCACCAAGTCAAGCTATTGCGCACCAGTTGATAAAACATTGGATTGGAATGAATGCTAATCTTTAATTCAAATAATCAATTTCTTCAAGTTAAATTACATTTTCTAGTAAACACTAAATGAGGAATAAATTAGCAAGAATTTTTTATCTAGCAAAAGTGCAACTACATGAATCTTTAAGCCTTTCCTTTGTTTCCTGAGCTGAACTGTGCAAAACTTTGTAGGTATTTTCAGATGTGAGTTAGAACTGAACAACCACCCAGTGATTATCCCAAGCAAGCAACAAATAGGTAAAATTGGTACCTTGTTGTGCTCAGGCTGCTTTTTCATTTTAGAATCAAATTACTGTGCCTTTATTATGCTTTTTAATATTTGATTTGTTCCTTCCTGTTTCCCACTGGAAGGACTCACAGCATTACAAAGAGGACTGACTGACTGCCTGCTGTTTGAACTCTTGTGCTTGCTTCCTCTTGTTTTGCCTGAGTTATTTCTTTCTCATTGTTTCCTGCCTACTTCCTTTATATTTTGCTTGTCACAAAAATCAACATTCAGTGCTGAAAGTCTTAACCAATGATGGTTATTTTTAAGCTAATAGCATAGTTAAATGGTGAATGTATCGTGCTTTCTATCTTTCACGTTAACCGCCCTCTAAGCAGAGTATTTACTCCTCCTGTCTGGTTTGGCCTGCACTTACCCGATTACACATCAGCCTGAATTTAAAGGTATAACATAGTAGTCTGTATATGAAAAAGGTACTGGAGAATCATCCCAAAAAGCCTAAATATCAGCTATTTTTATAACGTGTACTTACTGACCCAAGAGAGTGAGTTACTTCATTTTATGATAATTAAAAATGGAACTCTAGAGTGACGAAGGAATAAAGTAGATTAATTAAGACATTGTATCTCAAAATATGTACAAAACTCTTTTATGGAAATGGAGACACTAAGATTGTTACTGTTGTTAAGTATTCTACAGTTGAAAGAAATATATTAATCATAGCTGTAAATCTGGGAAAGCAATATGTGAATTAAAATATTTAATTACATGTATTTAATGCTACAGTTCAGATTTGTGCCTTAATTTATTATGTTATTGAAAAGAATGTTAACTTAGTATTCTCTCAAGATGGAAGGTTATAAAAAGTATACTGGTTTGATTACTAATGTCATTATGTAATGCTTCAGTAGTCTGTAATTATGCAGTCACTGCAGTGATATAAAAAGAAATGCAAATGACCAGAAGGAAATATGATGATGCCATAAATATTAACTTTCTATCATATGTTCATTTGTTTATTCAGAGTAATTTCAATATATTTTTAGATCAATAAAAGATGTCAGAGTTGTTTAAAAATTCTCTACAAACTGGAATCAATAAAAATACTTTGCAAATTCTAATAGTTCCCTTCTTCCATCCACCTTCCCCCTTCCCTTTTTATTTAATGAATGCAATGCATATCAAACTTCAAATCAAGGAGCATCAGTGACAGTCAGAACGACTGACAAATCATTTCTTTATTCTCTCCCTTGCTTCAGCTGTACCTGCAAATGAAGAAAATGAGGGTATCTCTTGAGCCATTTGGAAAGAGAAGGAAGCAATACACTGCTTCCCTTTAAAAATTGCTTTTGCAGAGATGGGGGAGTATGAAAAGATGTCGTAGACTACAGCTACCAGCAGGATCACATGTTGTCAATGGAGTTACTCTTCTTAACAGCAGTGACAGAAGGAAGACATGTTGCAGGTTGTTCATACAAGTAAGGGAGAACGTTGGGCAGTATGCGAACAGTAGAGAAAGATAAGCAGTGGGAGGGATTTATAAGCAGTTGTGTGAATATTATGTGTTAAGAAAGATGAACAGAGAAGGAATGAGAAACAGATGGAATAGAGGATAAAGCAAAGAGTAAATACATGTAAAGATAAATAATGTATCACAAACATATTTTTGGTTATGTCAGAGACCCATTCTAATGTTAGTTTTCCATGTAGGGATTTATATTGGGTTGCTATAGAAATAGGTTTGTAACTGTGAAATTCAAGAAGAATGTATCCATAACCAATACTGATACTAAGAATCATGTTATTTAAAATTGAAAATCTCTAAAAATAATATACATATATACATTGCAATGGTAGTAATTTCAAAAACAATTTTACTGCATGAAAAAAGCAGAAAAATGATAGTTAGAAAAACATTTCAATAATCTCTGCATTTGAGAGTAACACTTTAATAATCTTTCAGTTCTAATGTGTTGCAAAAATTTTTAATATATATACACTCTCAAAAGCTAAACCAACAGTCCTTTTTAAGCTTGCTTCACTTCTTTCTGTCTCCAATAGATAAACCATTCACAGAGAAGTTGATAAACACCCCTTGTTAAGAAAATTAATCTTAGTCTTTTACTAAAAGTGAGACTTTTCCTGGGTTTTATTGCTTAATTTGAGTTCTTTGTAGGTTGTAGGATTTTTAGTTTAAAAATACCCATCCATATAAAATTTTTGAAGGATAGCTATCATTTGCAGATTATATATGAAATAGCTAACTGAAGAGGCAAATGCTGTCATTATTTAGCAACAGCAGCAATTTGGAACACTGCCAAATTAGTGCATTTAGCAACAGTTACACAGGGAACGGAGTGATTCTGACTGGTCTGGCCACAGTTCCTTCCCTATGGTGATTTGCCTTATCCAACAGACTGCAGCTTTTACAAGGAGCCATTTCTTGCTGCTGAAGTTAATGTAAGACATTAAGAAAATAGTATTCCTCAAACCACTAAAAAAGGGGGTTTGTTCGTGCTGTAATAATAGTCTCTCCTTCTCCTTTGTGCCGGCAATGGCACAAGAGCAAAACAAGCCCTGGTTGTGTGTAGATGTGCAAGGCAGGATGCTACAGAGATGTGCTTTCTCCCAACCTGCCAGTACACTAATGAAAACTATCTTCTGTTCAGTATGCAATTTGTAAATAGTGTTTTATCTGGTTTTGAAATTATAATGATTTATAAATAACACAATTAGCAATTTAGTAACACGGAAAAAAATAGCTGTTTAAATACAAAGTTGATCCTACTAACCAAGCTGTAAGGTCATGTGATGCAATGTCATCCCATGTAAGTGAAGTATTGATTGTGAGATTTTTACCAACTTTGCATTGGTCCCTACAAGCATATTTCTTTAATCTCTTTTTTCATACTGGATGTGCATAAACACATGAAAAATCATTTCAGTGTTGATATATGAACATTGAATTTTGTGTAGGAATATTGCCAAGTTGGTAAATGGTTTTCTTGAGTTCTACAACATGTAGAGGAAAAGAGGTGGATGTCAGCAGGCTGATTAAAGGTAGACCAGTCGTGATGCTTCATGGAATTAAATATACTAATCAGATTCTGAGCTTAGGAGACAGAAATAGAAAAAGAAGTGGAGCAAGACTGTGAGCAACATTGCTTCTTTTATCTTTAATGTTAATTAGGTAACCTGATTGATTAGACTTTTCAGACAAAACTGACGTTTTGTAAAGCCTTGGTAAGTTGAGTTATTTTCTTATCCGTTTTAGCTGTTAAGAGTTAAATAACTAGTAGTCCTTTATTACTTCAGTGGTTGGAAGGCTATGTTTATACAGCCAATCATCTCTGACTGAGGTTGACAGTAAAGAAGTGGCTAAGTCCAAAGGAAAAGAAAGAAATTTCAACTTGTTGTCCTGTTAAGCATTAGCAAGACAGCCAGCTCATCCTTCATGAGCTTAGAAAAGCAAAGTATTCACAGAGTCCATAATAGGAAGAACATACCTGAAAGGAGTATCAGCTCACAGTAACAGTAAGTATAAAAATTTTTCCTATTTTTTTCTTTTTCCTTTTTTTTTAATACAGCCTTTAAGGTAGTATTCTGTAGAAACCAATGGCTGTAACTCACCATAGCTTTTATAAAACGGGATTTCTGCAGGTTTTTTACAGAGTAGATACAGTTTAAAGAATTTCAATTAAAGTGCAGTATATAGTTTGGTTTTCTGAATGAGTAAGAATGATAGTTTCATAAATGGAAGGGATTTTTCATAGAGTTTTGATTGTGAGTCAGTGGGAATGCTTGTTACAATTAAAGGGATTTCTAGGATAGATTTTTGATTCCTAAGACTGTCATTTTTATATGTAGGGACTTTAAGTGTATTTGTATATCATTTTAGAAATTAAAGTCTACCTGAGTGAACTTCAGTTTGTTATTTGCATTATCTTTCTGCAATGAATATTTCACGTGTAGAATATAAGGAATGCTATCACAGGACTACAGATTAATCGAGAATTAATATTACATATTTTTGATTAGAGAAGCTTACAAATTGAGTTTGCAGCATATAAATGAGTCTAGGAAGTAGGGATTTTTCCTCCTTACCATTTCATCATCCTGCATGCAAAATTACCTTTGGTCAAGTACTTTCTTATTTCTTTGTGAGAAACATTCTAACACTGGAATACTCCCACTTCAGTAAGGAAATGTAGACATTTTCTCAACATGCCTGCTAAAACTAAAAATGAGCCTATGAAATACTGTCTTCCATTTTTTGTCATTTGAAACCCAAATTACTCCTAATTTATGCAGTATAACTTGCTCATCTGGAGAAACTGACCCTTGAGACTGCATTGTCATAAAATAGGGTACCTTAGTATCCCTGTTTTATATACTGGAAACCAAATCCAAGAAGCTGGGGTAGGGGTTTTTTGCCATAATTACATTCTATGAGAATTGAAAGTAGGGGGTTTTTTTCACTTAATTTACACTTTGTAGTCGCAGGCATTCTCAAAACAAAAAAGCTACTTCATTTTTGAAGAAAATTGTTAAAGTATGCAACTATTGCATAGGTCTCTTTTGGTGGGCTGAGTTTCAAGTGTAATCAAAGATTTTGGCTTTACATTATTTCCATTATCACAGTTGAACAAGTCTGAAATTCAAATAAGTTGAATAATTAAGCTTGACAAATAATTGTAGGACTGTATTGACAGTAATGTCTCTGACTATAGAAATTCCATTTCGTTAATGGAAATGGTCATGTGTTTTAGTGAGATTTCCACTAATTTCATGACCAGTTGACACATCATCTCTGAGAAGTATTTCACTTAACCTGCTGTCATGTTTGATCATAAAAAATCATGAATTGTATGCTAAGAGGGAAACAAAAGTAACTCTAAAACAGTAATAACAGAGGTCCAACAGTGGAAACAGAATGACAGTTCATGGGATATTTTTTAACTATATTTCCAGAATGTTTGTTGAAGACAAAATGATTTTATTCTTTATTATAGAGATATAATGCAAAATCAATTACTTTCTCAATGGCGGTTTTAAAAAATTATTTTTACTTATATGCTAATAAATATAGAAGTATCCATTGCATTAGTCTGATACCACTGCGAAAATCTGATCAGTAAGTTGAAATATTCATGATACAGTCCTTGTGTTAAGGTTATCATGTGATCTCTGTACGGACCTCTTACAGCACAGAGGCTACATACCATTTCTCCATTTTGAGTGGTGGATAACAGTGGATAAATGGTAGAAATGAACAGAACTTAGTACAAATTAAGTATCTCCAGAAGATTAAATGCGTTTGTCCTTACTAATATATTATTGCTTCTTCTTGTGGCAAAAGCTCAAAATAATTAAACAGAAATCAAGATTAATTTGGTAACTCGGCAGAAATTTTAGAAGAAAATGAGGTTTATATAAGGTTTTGCAGAATTTAACAACTGAAAGATGGACCTATTACTTGTCTTCTCTCTAAAAATGCAGAAGTACTTGTGCACATACAGCCCTTGGTAGCCCATCTGGTTTCACTGTGAATTTGCTGGCACTTGGATACTCAGTTCTCAGTTAAGATGCTCTTGAAAACATTTGACTGATTTTATTAGCCTTTTTTAAAACTAAAGTGAAGAGCACCCTGCCTGCAGGGAGATAGCTTTCACATAATGGCCAGAATGGTATACTGGCTATTACTTTTAAAAAAGATCGGTCAAAACCTGTTTAGTACTTTGCCTCTTGCTTATAGAGGAGTCCAAGATAATGCTAATTATATGAGTGTGGGATTTCCTCAATATTCTCGCTTAGAGCATACATGATGTTCTTAGTTGCTTAGATGGTAACCTTCCTTGAGAAACAGAACAACAAAAATGTTAGTGGCTGGTGTTTGCTGTCTTTCCACAATACAGAAAAGCAAGGCACTGGTTGGGTGTGCTCATTAGAAGTCGCACATATCATGAGATGAAATGGCTGATCACTGGATCTTCATACAACACCTCTTGCAGATTAATTTCACTTACCTGTGCTTTTCTAAGCATTTCATTTCAATGCACTGTTCTCATAGCTAATTTGATACTGTCAGGTAACTACTGAGTTCCATTTGAACGGAAGTTGATTCTTGGCAGCCATATAATTCATGTTTTCATTACTTTTGTAAAATTCTTTAGGGTCCTGTTACATCTCCTGCAAATGGCTGCTGGATTCCTTTGTTCTAGATATTTGCAATGACTTTTTTTAAAGACCAATCTTCTTGGAAATATACAGACAAGTCTATAGACAAAGTAAGATATATGTTGACTGAGGCAAAGATTAAGAAACACTACTAAGACAGGCATTTTTGATAACACATAAAATATATTATTTGGCAACAATACTGCAGAAGTGGGTGTTCAAAAATTACTCAAATAAGGTAATAGTGGGAACTTTGATAAAGATAGTTCAAGCATCTTTCTAGAAAAAAAGAGAAAAATAGAAGGCACTTGATTTAGGCCTACTTGAATGAGGTAAATAAAAGGGATGACCCTTTTTTGCCTGCTCTCTGCATTGAACTTCTAGACTCTCGTACACAACCCATTCTAATGACATTGTCTCCATTAAAAATAAATTCTTGGGGGGTATCTGCCTCAATGCAGAAAAGCTAACACAGGCAAAACGACACAAAACACAATCGGTAAGGTGAGTAAGAGGAAGAACTCAAAAAAAAATAAGGCTGTAAGAGTAATTACGTAGGAGGAGAGGAGAAGCGGAATTAAGTGGTGAGAGACCAGGCCAAACATACTTGACAATTTGAGGAGCAAAGATTAGTATGGAATAAAAGGATACTGAGAAAAACAAGACAAGATACAATGGAGGTCAATGAGAGCAAAATTCAGTATAGCTAAAGTTGTCTGAGTCAATGGAGACAAAAAGTAGGATTCTGTACCCAGAGGGAGGAAATTAATCAGAAGGGTTCAATGGGGTGAAATACAGAAGGAAAGATCAGACATTGTTTCAGAAAGGCTTGGTTGGGTATTCTATGACATAGTTTTTCTACGGTCTCTGAAAGGTATAGGATTCACTGGGGAAGTATTCAGTGATCTGCCCCTGAGTACATGTATACCAATGCCTTATAAAGCACAGAATACTGAAGTTATAAGGAAGAGACCATCTCAAAAGGCAATTAATGTATCCTGAAAGAACATAAATTATTCTGTAAATTTATTATGTGACCACAGCATTAATATTCAACATTATTTAATTTTTTCTCCATATTTTCCTTTCCTAGTTTGTCTTTTCTGTCAGTGTCTCATTACTGTATAGGTTCGCTGAACATGGTGGTTTCGAAAACTTAAGAATACGTTTTCCCATAAAATCTTCATCACGTAAAAATATAAAAGTGAAGTAAGATAACTTGTCTATTTTCAGTTTTACTTCCTATCAGCATTTTTAAGGTAACATTTCCTGCTTAACAAGATGATCTGAGGCATATTTTAGAAACACATTTTGTTGCTTTTATTAGGGCAAAACTTGTCATCCACCCGCATTGTCCTGAAAGAAATACTACTACAGGTGTTATTCACAGTGAAAATGAACACAAATGAACACATTCTAGACAGAACTGTATCTGTTTTTATGGTGGAAAGTGATCTTTCACTCAAAATAAAGAAGTTGTTACTCTGAGCTAACCCAAGCACTGCTGTTTGCAGTAAGAATAGCCTGTCACATAGAGCACTATGTCAGTGGATGCTGGCTTCCATCCAGTGAACTGCTGAGTGCATCTATTCTCATCTCAGATAATTGGACTAGTTTTCATATAGTGTCCAGCAGTGGACAGAATAGTCCCTAATGCAGGGTCTTACCCTGCAGTCCTGATGCATACAACTAATCTTTACTCAAGTCAATGGGTCTACTCATGTGACTAGGATTGAAGGTGATGAGATTCCTAATTCTATTAGCACATCTCAGCTGTAGGACCTACAAAGCAAGAATAGACAGACAACGCAAAGAAAACACACATAGAAAAGATGAGTGAAAAGCAAAGAATTGGTACCTCTTCTGATAATGTAAACCTTAGAGGAGAAAGCATGAATTAGTAAACTAAAACACAGTAGAGACAACAAAACTATTTGCATCTTAAAGGCTCTTTCTAGTATTTATTTGAAAAGTATCAACAATTTAACATGCTGTATTTATTATTAAAATTAATAATGTATAATTATTAAAAGTATTCTTAATCCTAAAAGATCTGTGCAAGCAATTATTCTAAATTACAATTTTCATCTATTTACTACCAATTACAGAAAATTAACTAAATTAACTAAAATTAAATATAGTTTGACCATCCTGTTCACTCTGGTCTTGCATCTCATCTTTGACCACATAAAAAATAAATCTGTGATACTAGCACTATCAGAAACTTTCAGCTGTGGTTATCTCTACTGATTTTACTGCTCATTCTCAGAATATTACATTTAAGAGGGTACCAGATTATTTCCCAGAATCCTTGCCCGCAGAATACCAACACTGTTCACCTTCAGTGCTTTCAGGTTGTCCCTTGACACTAAATGCTATTTGACCACCTCAGACCTAGAATTTATTCTGCAAATTCATACCATGTTTTGTCATGAAAAAAACCTGGCAAAAACATACACTACAACCATGAGGAGAAGCTTGCATGAATATGATTTTTGTTTGAACTCATCCACAATACTTTCTATTACCTTAATATTCCAGCATGCTTCTTGCAGTGTTTCCTCCTTTCTTTTTGGTACTGTTCAATGTTCTTTTCAATTTTCTACTCCTCTATTGATCTTGAAGCATGCTCACCTTATCCCCAACACCATCACAGTTCAGATCCACTGCTAACTGGCTACAGTAATGCCTATTATTCTTTGCTAGGAAGAGGCCTTGAACACTTCATGTACTAAATATATTCCTGGCCTGTATTCAGCATTCTGTAAAATTCAGGTTTAGTTTAAAATAAAGTGTAAACTAGTGCATACAGCTGTACAATCAACTGCCAAATGCAAAGATGGACTTGAGCAAAACAGGCAGCTGTTCCCGATCTGTAAATAATTTTTAACAACATTTTAGCAACAAGGCTTAGTGATCACATTTCCTATATGGAGCATAGCCATTTTGTTACTGGGGATAAAACACAGGGGAAATAGGGGCGTGGGGGAAACATGAAAGTGGGATTCCAGGGAAAAGAACAAAAAAAGCAAAATAAAGTATTTTGGATAGACAATAATGAAGGTCAAGAAGGAGAAGTGAAAGGGAAAGAGGAAAGAGAAGAGGAAGGAACTGAGTGTGTAGCATCTTCCTTAGGTAAAAATATTTTTCTCAATTACATCTTAATGAAATATAACTGAAACATAAAATTTGACAGATAATGGAGCTCTATTAGACTTGGGTTTATTGTTACAAATATGCAATCTGCAGATCTTATATATGATAAAACACCTCTAAAATGAGTTTAATACTCTTAGCATGCATGCATATGTGACTTTTTAAGACATCATTGCTTTTTATCTGGAACTTGTAGACACTGCCTCATATCCAAAATTACAGATAAATATCAGTTCCAACTCTTGCCTCTGTGGCTTTCAGAGCCTTGAATTTGGCTTTAAGATCGTTCTTCCCACTGACAACCAAGCTCAGCTGGCAGTTTTGGCTGTCTGTCAAGCTTTGACTAAAGACACCTGGAAAAAGCATAGAATTGCAGCTTCATCCTGAGAACTGACAATGTAAACATTCCAAATTGTCTTCTGTGAAATAAATACAACATTTATTCATTCCCCCTAGAGTGTCTTCCAAAAAGACAGGGAAGAATAGCTGCATTTCCGCTGCCAACTGGTGGCAGATAGTGTGCATTGGCATATTCAGCTATTTAGACTCACACAAAATTAAGAAATTTTCAGACGTAGAAGTCAATGACTATGTCTTGAAAGAAGAATTTCTTCCCAGCTGTTTGGCTAGCTACTTATCACTGTTTACGGTGACATGTAACATGAGTCTTACAATGTCAGTACAGTTTTATCCTAATCCTTATTTCTATAACAGAATCCATACCTTGTTCGTAAATTTGCAGCCTGAACAATTCACTCATGATCTTTCCACAAGGCTATATTTGGTATACTGATGAACAATTAGCTAAAGATGATTATGAGTAACAACTTTTGCATTCAGTTGATTTTTCCCAACATAACTCTACTGAATTTCAAGACTATCCCAATGATGTATTAGCAGTTCAAATACTTCTAATTTCAAATAATGTGAAGTGTCTTTTCCAGGGTCATTTAAAATACAACAGAAAATACTTTTTTAGTAAATAAACAGAAGCACGCACATTGACTTAATTTGGAAAGTTGACTCTGTTATATTTCAATACTGTTAAAAAACAAAAATAATAGCAACAACAACAGCTGTAAGTTTCAGTCAATTTTCCATGGAAACATCAATCCCAGAAAGTGCTACTAATTCTAAATGGTTAAATCGCCTCTACATACTAACCCTGCTGCATGGGATACAGAGGTCTTACAGCACTACAAGTCAGCATTCAGCCCCACTGTATGGTAACAATGACAGGTAACTGCTAGATTTTACCCACCCTGCCTTAGTTCAATATAAATTTAAGGTCTCAGTTCAGTGATTAGCGGGAAAAAACTGAGTAACTAAACATTGATGCAAACTCAGCTCTGATAGAAGGCTTAGGGATTCTTTAATTGCCTCAAATAATTAAAGGACACAAATAGTAGCATCCATAATATTTCCCTTGGGCTGAGCCTTCTTAAGGCCTTAACTCATGTTTTTTAAGACCTGTTAAATTCAGACGGTGAAATTTCCACAGGTCATTGGAGAAACACAAACTTTTTCATTTTTACTGGCATGATTTTGTGAAAAGAATAATATTTTTTAATTAATTATTAGAGTTTGCTTTTCCGCCACCATTTAATTTTGAGTCAGTGTCCTGGTTCTGGCAGGGAAAGATTTCATTTTTTTCTTAGCAGCTGGTGTAGCGCTGTATTTTGGATTTAGAGGAGTATCGTGGTGGTACCACGCTGATGTTTCAGCTGCTGCCAAGCAGTCAAGGACTTTTCAGCTTCTCCTATTGCCCTGCCAACAAGAAGGCAGGGGGTTCCCAACAAGTTGGGAAGGGATACGGCCAGGGCAGCTGACACAAACTGGCTAAAGGGATATTCCACACCATGTGACATCATTCTCCGTACATAACTGGGGGGGGTTGGGCTGAGAGATAGTTTGCCTTGAGAGCGAGCTGTGCATTGGTTTCAGGTGGTGAGAAATTGCACCTTTGTCACATGATGATGATGATGATGATGATTATCCTTTGCTCTCCTATTAAACTCCCTTTATCTCATGCCACAGTGTTACCTACTCTTTTTGATTCTCTTGCCCATCCCACTGGGAGGGGGGTGAGAGAACAGCTGTGTGGATATTTTAGCTGCCTGCTGGGTTAAACCTCAGCCAGCATTAACTGTTAATCTTCCGTTTAACCATTTCACCAAAAGGATGAAAAAATGTGAATCTACAATTCCCTTCTTCCCAGAAACAATGCAAAGGACAACCCAAACTGCAAGATATATGTTGGTTTAGTTTGCATGCATCTCAGTTACACAGTTGGTTATAGCATAGGCCTTTTATTCTCAGATATTAATTCTGAACATTTCTCAGGAGAAAAAACAATTATTATTTTGTGTATGTAACTAAGATTCAGTTTTAAATGAAATCTTAAACCATTTATATTAATCTCTCAAAATCAGAATCAGATAAAATCATAGGCTGAAAACTGTGAGCCGCAGACTTCAAAAAATACTAGTTTAGGCCTCATAGCTGCGATTATCAGACTTTGATTTTAAGCCATTATTTAGAAACCTTTTAAAATTTGTTCCTAAATAACCAAGAGAAGAAAATAGATGCATTTCTATTTTTCGCTATAATCAGTCAGTTCTTCTACAAGAGAAAAGCCAAGTTAAAAAGCCTGAGAGAGTTGGAGAGCAAAATTATTCCAGAAAAACTTGCTTCTTATCCAATTTTTTCCCTCCCATACAGAAAAGTGCAATCCAGATGCCCTCAGTTCTTAGAAATGAGTAGAAAAAGAAGAAAAAGCTGCAAGGACAGGAAAAGCTCTGATTCCAGAGAATGTAAGTTTACAGAAATGTTTGATTTGAAATAAAAATATCAGAATCATATTTTCCATTTAATCAAGACAGAAATCCATCTTTATACCCAAAGCTGTCAAATTGAAAATACTTGCACTCAAACGCAGGTATATACAAGTAACGTCTTGGTGAGGCTAAACTGCTATCCTACCTACTTTGAGCTGCTGTCCTACATACTTCTGGCAAAGTCTTTCCAAAGATGCTGATGTTTAATTGCCTAAAATTTTGAGCATTCTTGCTGTAAATTTATCAAGAGTTGTCTGAGTTTAACAGCTTGTTCTAATCCTGCTTAGGTCGATGTCACTGTGAATTGTTATCCTCTCATGCACATGACCTATTCTAAAAAAAGCCCAAGCAAAGCAGAATTTTATGTAATTGTACAAATGCCATGGAATCTTGCCTAGGACAGCTCCCACCAGGAAACAATATTTTCTTCTGCTTCAAACGGGAAGCTGTGGCCTACATCTCCTGCCAATGTGCCACTGGTCTGATGTGTGACTGTGACCACATTCATTACTCCCTTTCTTTGCTTATGTGTAAAAGGATTAGATCCCTGTAATTTACCCCAAACTGCACACCTGCAATCAGATATTGATTGTCCCAGTGTGTTCACAGGAATGAACTAAATACTGAAAGGAGTGGTGGAAGTACAAACAGTACGTCTTTCTAAATACAAACAGAATGAAAACAGAAATAAAAGAAAATAACACATAAAACCTGTAAAACTTTCTTAGGAAAAAAAAGTGCTAATACATTCATCTCCTCCAATCAGTTATCATGCCCTATCCTGTTTATCTGATTTCACATTACATATCAGATAATTAAAACAAAAGTAGTTAACATCGAAATGAAAAAATAATGTGGAAAATACACTACACTTTAAAGATAAAACACGCATTTTCTGTGGAAGGTGTCTCAAAACTAATCATACATTTGTGATACTGATTGCCAAATCAAGGGGAAAAAATGTTTTTTTTTCTTTTTTTTCACCTTAAATTAGATGAACAGTTGTCATCCATTTGTAAATGCCAACAAAATGTAGGAAGCCTTGAAAATAAAGACGATGAGGCTCTGGCTCGCTTCACTGAGCCACTGGATGTAAAGGGTACTGAAGAAAGTGGAAAAGATCATGAAAACAAGAATCAGAGTAGCTCAGATGCATCTGAAGATAGAGAACTTGATAACATATCAGACAGCGAAAAAGATGGAAAGAAGGAAAAGAACTACACTCCTCAAATGTTCTCTCCTCCACAAGATGAAATCCTAGCTACAGTAACTTTTGGTGAATCAGAAGGCTCACCCGCAGGGAAAATTACACTATGGGGAAAGCCAGAATCAACAGAGTCTGTTGGCTTGGCTACAGGAAAAATTTCTGCAGAAGTAAAATACGGTTCTTTTAATGTGAAAGTAGAAATTAAGAATGTTTCATTGTTTGATTCTGCAACTAACCTTGTAGCTGAAAAAAGGAAAAGTTCAAAGAACAATAAACGTTGTCATGAAAGGCAATACCGAAAAAGCCAGTGTTCAAAATGTTCAAAGCACCAGTGTCCTTCAACTGGTCATTCAGCAGAAAACCATGGAAAATACAAGGAATCTTCTAAGCATAAAATTCAAACTGCCATCAACAAAAACACCTCCCTGAAAATGAACATTGAAGCAAAGGAAATTAAAGTGGAATATACTAACAGAAAGGAAAATCTAAAGGTTAACATCAAACCTACTGAACATGCACAGAGCAAAACCTGCAATAGGGAACATGAAGATATGTACTGGAGTGAAACAGTTTATTCTCTAACAGAGGCACCTTGCAATACAGACTGTGAGTCATCTTGTAGCTATCATGAAAATGTAGACTATGCATTCCCAGATGGAAGTATACTTCTCCCTCCACCTAAAGAATTTGCTGACTGTGACAAAATGCATTTGGATACAATTGCCGAGGGGGTATCTTTGTACCATGTTAATGACAGAAAGGAGTCTGACAATCTCTCTACAGCCTTGAGAATGTGGGGTGGGGGGAATAATTTCTGTAAACATAACAAAAAGGACTATGAAGACCACACCAATGACAAGGAAGATTTTTCAAAAGATAAAATACTTCTCTCAAAAATCAATAATACAAGTCGTGTTATAGCCAGTAATACCTTGAATAACCAAAATACTGGAAAGGAATGTATCAATAAGAACAATGTATTACATCAAGAAAGAAATAACTGTGACAAATGCAGAGAGACAGGGCAAAAACCAGCAAGAAGAAAGTCTTTCCCAGATACTACACTTGATGTACCATCACCAGTTCACCCTAGAAGGGATTCTGGCTTTTATTCATTGCCATCATTAAAAGTATTGCCTAAGGAGACCAGAGCAGATGTCTATAACAGGAACTCATACATTCATACCAGCTATACAGAACTTTGTAAGTGTCCTGACTTGACCTCCTCACTGAAAAGTTTGAGAGGTCTTAAGTCATCATATCAGTATGCTTTCACATCATTTGATCATAATATTACCATTTATCCATCTGAACCTGAAGAAAGTCCAGACGACACTTGTTTACTGAAGGACTACACAGACTACGTGGGGCAAGGTGAAGAAATGGAAGAAACATTAATGGAGAGTCTTCATTCCAGTGGTACTAGGAATGAGAAAAAAGAAAACGGGCATGCAGAGCCTCTGAGAAACCTAGCCATATGGGAGGAAGACTCTGAGTCTACTGAAGATGCTTTAGATGAAGGGACACCACTGTACCACCATTTAGAAAAACACGTTGAATTGCAGAGCAAAGCTCAGCTGGTACAGGTCTCTCCAAGTTCTAGAAGCCTTTCAGGTGACCTTACTAATGACAAGGGAAGTACCAATTATGCATCTACAGAAAGTTTCCCAAACCTGTTTTCATCTTTACAGCAAAATGTTCATCCACCCCCTGCAGATGCAGAGATAACAAAGAAAAGAAGAGGGTCAGTAATGACTGTGGTAACTGGAGAAATAGAACGAAGATTCATACAAGGTGACACTAAATTGATACCTGATTTCTTTGCCTCTGTTGTAAAAAAAGAGCCTAAACTTCCATGTAGTATACAAGAAAAGTCCTTGCTGTCAACCTTGCTATTAGATCCTAATGAGCATGATATAAATAATGAATCAGAAAGCTTTTCTGAGTTACAAGACATATCTGGGGATACTCTTGTTGAATCTGATTGCCATAATGATTCAGCACAGGCTGCCATATTATCTACCTCTTCAGCATGTACAGAAAAGAAAGAGAATTTCATAGAACATTCTAATGTCAAGGAAACACCAGAGAACCTTTGCAGTAAGCAATCAACTGATGATAGCTTAAGGGGAGAACCTGAAGCACATCAACCACCTCAGTTAGCCAAATCCAACGTTGATGAAGTTGAGAGAAAGACTGCAATGAAAGAAGATTTTCATCAGAATGCAGATATCCCCCCACCATCAGTAAAACAGATTAGTGAGAAAGGTAGGTGTTGTAAGACTTCTGGAGTTAATATAACTTACACACCTTTTACATAGGTAGTTTAGTGCTTGGTGATACCTTTTTTGGGAAAATGAAGTGTATTGTGTTGTGGATCATAGGAGCCATCTTGTAGAGCCAAGTAACTTTAAAAAAAAATATAAAAAAACTTGTTGCAGCTTTGTTCAAGAAGTGTGTTTCCAATGCTAGTCAACCCATCCCATACATCTAGTGAGAGAAGCAAAAATTATTCCAGAATCATAGTAAAAAGAATCAGAAAGTTTTTTAATAGCCTTTTTAGTGCACAATATCTGCAGAAAATGCTGGTATGTCTGTCTTAGGGCTGGAAGGCATTTTTGATAAGGAGCAGCTAAGGACTTTGGGCTTGTCTAGTTTGGAGAAGAGGAGGCTGAGTGGTGTGTTGTCATGGCTCTCTACAGCTTCCTGGGAAGAGGAAGAGGAGGGAGAGATGCTGAGCTCCTCCTTCTGGGATCCAGTTGTTCAAAGCTGCACCCAGAGAAGGTTTAGACTGGACATTGGGAAGCATTTCTGTACAGAGATGGTGGTTCAACACAGGAACAGGCTTCCTAGAGAGGTGGTTGATGGCCCAAGCCTGCCATTGTTTAAGAGAGATTTGTACAATAACTTGCTTTACCTTTTGGTAAGTCCTGAAGTGGTCAGGGAGTTGGACTAAATGATCTCTGTAGAGTCCTTCCAAGTGAAATAATCTATTCTATGTCCTCCCAAATTGTCTTCTTTGGCACTGGTAATGGAAATTTCAAAAATACCTTAAGTCTATATGAACTAAATAGATATACTATATATGTAGATATTTCTATATAGATCAATATCTAAAATACAAAAAAAAAACCAAACCAGATAATAAATGAAATTAAAATCTCTTTAGAAGAAGGTATAGAAATAAGACGCCAAAGGGAGCCTGCATGCTCAAAAACCTTGACTTCTCAGCCATTAGACCTCAGTGTTTAAGCACACTACACAGAATTCTGGTGTAGCTATTTCTTGCATTTGGATTTTATTCTCTCCTCTTCCCTTTCTCCCCTTGCTAAGAATTATGTATATGTGTTCTTTCTCTTACCTATTACCTAGTGCATAACTTTGGACCGCTTTTAGTCCCTGGACATATTTTGATTCTCCATCTGTGCTTTTCTTAGAAATGCTGTGGAAGTCCTACCTCAAATGAGTAAACACATATATCCAGAGAGAAGTATAAGGATTTAAATTTTTAGAAGTTGTTAATCTGAATTAAAGTCCACTTGTAATGAAGCAATACCAACCTACTTAGTAAAAACATTGGGCACAAGCAGCAATATGGCACTTCCTGTGCTTGGTGGTTTAGTGATGCTGGAAAGGCAGCATGGCTTTTTTCAACAAAGAGTGAGAGCATCCAGGACAGAGGAGAAAAACAGAGGTAAATGTTGCAAACAGAATAGGGAGCAGGGTGCAGAAGAAACTGGGCAGTCTAGAAGTCTGCTGGTGTTGTGAGAACTTATTTTTTCATTATAGTCAGAAGAGCAAGGACTCATGCAAAGGGCACTACAAATGCACTACAAGAAATTATGTTCTTGACTCTGAGCAATAGTCAGGTACCTTGAAATAGGGGCTTAGTGACACAGGTCTGTCATGGGAATCTGACTAAAGCCAGAAAGAGACCGTCCAGCCAAGAGAGGACCTGCAGGGAGCCTGCTGAGGTTGGGCTAACTTCCTCCCAATCCGCCCTTGCCAATGGGTGCAGTTGGATTTTCAGAACAGTATCTAACATAAGGTCTGGTTTCAAATTTTGTTTTAGCTGAAATACTAATATAACAAATGAATTTATACTGCCCTACCTAGAAAAAAAACTGAGGTAGAAAGGTGCATCTTCCTTTTATCTGCATGTGTGTCTTGGAAGATATTTCATGTTTAAATACTGCTTTATATGTTTACATACTGTCCACTTAAAAAAAAGTATGAGCACTTGTAAAGAAAATCCATGATCAGTTTACATGTTTCTGCATAAAAATGGTGACATACAAATGCCTGTGGAGGTATAGATACATCTATCACAAGATAATTGCATTTACTTTTCTCTGCTTGAATACCTCAATTAGTCTAAAATACATACTTTATGAATATTCTCAGTATTACGTGGCTTTCATTTCTATGATTGGTTAGGTTATTCTTGTATTTAGATGTGAAAATTCTAAACAGTACAATTGCTTAAATTGTCGTACACAATTTTAATTTGTTCCTCAAAAACAATGTATGGTTATAATTTAGACTTGAAATCAGAAATGAATAAAACCAGAAAGCTACCTTTGATGAAAGACACCAGAGCAAGTGATAGTTCCCAGGAAGAAGCAATAGACCAGTGGGCCAGGAGACGGAAACAGTTCAAAGACAGCAAAAAATGCAGTTCAACTGGAGGAAGCTCCATAAACAGCACAATCACCGAGGGATCAAGTAAGTACATTAGTTTTAAGGCTGTATTTTTCCTGCTTTAGATGACTTACACTCTGCCAGGGTCTTCAGCTAAGAACTCAGTTCATAACCTGAGTCTCTGTCTTAGTCATTATCATGAACAAGCATATTTTATTGAATTGAACAACTCCTCACCATGGAATTCAGTGTTCTCTCTCCATCTAACCAAATGAACAATGTAACTGAAAAAAAAAAAAAAAAGTTGATTGTACCATCCTTGTCCATATCCAGTTAATGTTAAGACCAGCTCTAGGCACACACAAACAGGCAATCACTTCTGGCAGCAGTTTTGAGAGTGCAACGAAAATCATAATCCTGATGCCTACTTTATGTATGTCAAAACCATGGTAAGCTGTGAGTCCTCACCTCGAGACAACCACCTTCTCCACTTTTTATCTCCCTGTTTGTTGCCTAGATTGTCCTTCACTGTACCTCCAGTTACTGGAACAGTTAGTCCCATGACTGTCTCATTAAGAAACCTGTCACCTCACCATATGCTTGAGCCTGTACCAAACTCATCAGCTGAAATCACATGGGCAGGAGTTTTAAAGATGAACTGCTTAATGAATTTACATTTCATGCAGATGGAGTCCCCAGGCAAGGACTGCACAGCCTAGGAGAGGACACATGTGGTGCTTCTTACTTTACATTGCTTTGCCTCCTGTTATGCTATTTTAGTAATGTACAAAGTACTTCGTACAGACAAAGAAATAGGCACTCCCCTGTGGAAATGTTTTGTGATATAACGCTTACTTTTGGTGAGGGAAGTTTTATTTGTATGTAGGTGTATAACCTCCTTTTTGAAGAAGGCTAAATGAAACCTAAAGTAGACTGGCAGCTGTAAGGTGCAGATCAATGCACATCCAGTATGAGATAAACTGTAAATATGTAGGTAAATCCTACATCATCAGAGCCTCAATTCACTAACTAAACTTAAATGTCCATTGCCATCTGGGGTGCCAACAGGGTCTTGAAAAATGTGACCTACAGGGGATCTGTGGCCTTTTGAAGCAGTAACCAGGCAGCAAATGAGATACCCTGAAGTCATCGAATTCAGTACTACTCACCTATTTCAGATAACTAGGTCAAGCTCTAACTTTTTAATACAAGATAACAGAGCAGCAGGAATAAATGACTGACTTCATGTGGAAATGAAAAAGATTCATTTTTTGCTCCTAAGATAGATTCATGTCTACAGCAAGGAGATATATACACCAAGACAAACGGATTTCAACAGTAATGTCTCTTGAATATAAAGCTGGACTAAATTTGACTAAATCAGGACGTATCGGTTTCATAGAGAAAATTAAAAAAAAAAAAAAAAGGCAAACCAACAAAGCAAAAAAAAGAGCTAGAATTTCTTTCCTTGAGACAAAATACTGCTTTTGGTAGCACATAGTGTGAACCTTAAGTGGTGTCTAGAACAGGTGAGTGAGGGCAGACAATTCTGTCACAAACCCTAGTGACAAATCCTACATTTTGGATACCGTGTGATGTCATGTTCCATATACAGCTGGGGAGTGGACCAGGAGGGGGGTCAGCCTGGGGTCTTGCATGAGATAAATTGGGCTATTGATCATTTGTTTTGTATATTATTATCATTGTTGTTATTGTTGTTATTGTTGTTGTTGTTGTTGTTGTTGTTGTTGTTGTTGTTATTATTATTATTATTATCATTGTTAATGTTATTATCGTTATTGTTATCGTTATTGTTATCGTTATTATCGTTATTATCATTATTATCGTTATCATTGTTATCATTATCACCATTATCATTATCTTCCTCTTTTTTGTTGTTTTTGTATCCTATTAAGTTGTCTTTATATAAATTCATGAGGTTTTTATTCCTTTCCCATTTTTAATTCTCTCTCCCATCACACTGGGAGGGAAGAGTCTATGTGGTTGTTATAGCTGGCTGCTGGGTTAAACTGCAACACAGAGAAGCCAGTGGATGTGGAGTATTTGTCTACATAAACATGTTTAAGTAAACTGTCAAAGTGAAAAAAGACTGCCATTTAGATGTATTCTGTAAGTAACTTGCTGAACAAAACTAAGTAAAGGTTAATTTTTATCTCTTCTGTTTTGAAACTGAAAATCATTCTGCATAATAAGCACATCAAACACAGGATAAACAAATCAAATAGACCCATTCTCCAGCTGCCTAGATGCATTATACCAGGCATTTTGTACTGAAAGGAGCATTTTTTTTTTTATCTCAGACAATTTATACTAAAGCACTTTTTTTCAGTCAATCTGTTAGCACAGTCTCTGATGGTTTATACTTTTCACCATCCAGTTCCAGCTCCCGTTCTGCTTGAGAAGTTGTCATCCTATTGCACACCGGTTTTCTCCATAGTCAAACTGCTGTTTACAACCTGCCTGCCAAACAGCCAACTGCCTGCTGTCCTATCCGCTTTTCAGCCTGAACGTTAATGCTTATTCCTTTAGCAGGAATTAGAGCTCTCTTTCAGCTCTGTATTAATCTAGGTAGTATGGTTTGACCCAGTGGACGTACTGCATGACATTGTGAATGTAAATTAATGTAAAATATGAATCTGAAAATCCTTGTGATAACACATGTAACATCATGCAAATATTGAACAGACTAGTACAAGCCAGAATTTCTATATTTAAAAAAACAAACAAAAAACCCCAAAAAACAAACAAACACCACCACTTCTCCCACCCCAACCCTACTCATTCCTTGCCTCCTTTAAATAAAACTAAATATGCACAGCTAGGAGAGCTAGGATTAAGCAAACAGAAAATCTTGTTGTCACTATCTGCACTGAACTCATACTAGCTTTCTAGAAAAGTTGTTTGGTATCCTAATCAAATGGGCTTCATAAGAAAGCTTAAAAATTGGCTAAAGCCAGACTTCTCTTCAAGAGGTGCAGCTGTTGTTTTGACAGTTTGCATTAAGACTTCATTTGGCATTTAAGTTCAATATGCAATAGCATCCAATATTGGGATCTTTTATTTGGATATCTTTGTGACCTGCCCCTTTAACAGCAGCAAAATTGCAAACTAAGTACAAACATTACAAACAGCTCATAAAAAATCTTGTGGCATTTCTGTGCTGACTGACTCAGGTCTGTTATTCTTTACACATTTTCGCTGCTAACATTACATTTGTTTGTTTTATCCTCATGACAGTAAACTCAGAGGATGCTCGGTCAGTAGATCTGGGACTACATTCTGAAAATGAGGACAGAGGTTTTTATACAGAAAACTTCCATTCTGCTTCCTGGGTTTTCAGAGGAGATGATGTCTCACCAGATAATAGTCCTAGATGCCTCAGCAAAAGGCCTAGACCAGTGGCAAGTAAGTTGACTAATGCAATGGGTAATAAATGTCATAAAGCTATTTATTTGGGGCACTCTGAGGATTTCAGGGGTGAAAGTTTTGGAGATGATGCTGGACTCATGCTGAAGACAGGAAAAACAGCACCTCAAGACAATAAAGAGTTACAGAAAAATGTATATCATTAGTTCTTATTAGTCTTGCCAAATATAATTACTTGACAAAGGGTAGAAGCAATGTAATTTCATAGCTTTTTCAAACATAGTAAACTCAAAGTGCTAATTTGTGTACTTAACTGTTAAAATGGCCATAAAAACATGTTCTCCATCAAACTTTCAAACATAGTTGATCAATAAAGGAAATAATCAAGTCTGCATAAAAAAGCATCTTTTATCTTTAGATTAAACCCTGTCATACAAACAGATATAGTGCATAACTTTTACTGGGTGAAGGAAGGTTTTCCTTCATCTTTTAAGTTACTAAAAACTAACACAGTTCAAAGTACTAAGACAAACTGAAACACCCCTGTAGCTTTCCAGGAAATACTTCTTTGGTGGAGCTCATAAATCATTAATAATGTGAGAGAAAACAAATGTCCTTTATAAATCTCCAGGTGTGAAAAATCCGCCTTCAAGCATACGAGAATACTCTGGACAGCCATTTTGATTACTTCTCCTCCCAGGGGAGAGCTCATAAGTTCAGTTCAATTAAAGCAGATATTGCAGTATCTGTGCTGGTTTAGACAGGTAATGTCAACTGGCATGCTAGCACAGTAACCCTTATAGCAATTTCTATCTTCCAAATGCTACACAATATGAGGACAAAACAGCTGTTGTAAAATGTTATTAAATTGGCCTCTATTAAACAAACCCTGTAAAACAGCTGATCAGAAGCAGACATTCTGAGAATTCAAATTCGCATTGAATTCCTTCGTAAGTATAAAACTCACTAACAAACCAGACCATTTGAGACGCAGTAATAATACTAGACCCCGCAAGAAAGTTGGAAGTCAGCAATTAGTCACTGATCTTTCTTTTTAGACATTAAATCCTGCCAGCTTGGAAGACATTTCAGTACAGCCACTGGTGGCAGGAGATGCCAGTGTTAGGGAGGTTGGACTAGAGGACTGAAAGTCAGTGGAAGTGGGGAGTGGGAAGGGAAGGGTAGACAAAAGGAAAAACAAATGGTATCAAAAAAAATGCCTTCTAAAGTGTAGAATGAAACTACAAGAAACAGTTTTAAACTTGTCTGAGGATTTAGTGTATTTTGGTTTTGCAGCTTAGAGGTCTGACTGAGAGAGCAGAAGTGTTTTTCTCTCCCAGAACACCATCAATAGAGTGGAATATCTGAATGTTTCCACCTCTTGATTACGAAGTCCAGGCACTTCACTTAACCTGCTAATGGAAGTGCATTTCATTGACGGTGACTGTCTTTGCCCTAACGTGAATGACATTTGATCAGTTATGGTCTGATGGGGATATGTCCTGACAGAGAAGCAGCAGCAAAGAGCTAGGAGTGATGCTGAAAGCATCCCAGCCATTTGCAGAATCAGTAAATGTCAGTGCCTATAGATGAAAAGTATTAAAAACAGGCTGCTGCTTGTTCAATTGAACTTTACTCATAGAGAAAAAGGGATGTCATTTTTCCCTCTTTTGCAGTTCGTGAAAGAACAGTGAAGATTGCTAAAGGAACTGGCAATTACCCTTGGGGTTTCAGGATCCAGTTCTCAAAACCTATCCTTGTGACTGAAGTTGACACAAGTAAGTTGTGTTTGTACTAGTTAACTTGTCCTTAGAAAATGTATAAAAATTAATATATTATTTAATAATATAATGAACAAAATATATAACATCTGGTTTATAATATATAATCTAGGTGTACATGAATAATTATAGGTGTACATAATAACCATTAGTGGGTATAAGGTGTTTAATAACATGTCCTGGGACTGCTCGTGACACTATCTTAAGCATCGGTGTGCTTGTGGGTAAATCAGAATCCACAGTTCTGTCTTTCCATGCCAGATGATAACCTCATGTAAGTGTCTGCACCCAGCCTCTCTCCAGACCTGAAACATAGGAATTATAGGGACTGACATCCATTAATGGCAACAGAACTTTAAGAATGTGTATTTTGCAGTAATTCTAATAACATTTCCTAAAGTCTTACTAGCTGAGGATGCTTCAGCTATTGAGCCATCTATAAATATTAACAGATGTGCTGTTAACTTATGCAGAGTAGATGTTGCAGTTTTGTGAGGCTGTGCTGCTGAGACGGTTTTCTTAAGCAGCAGTTAGAGTTTTCTGCCAGCCTAAACTATAAACAACGAGCAATTCAAGGCCAAAGTCGCGTCCCGAGAGATAGTCACAGTGCCTCTGAGAATCACATATGGGAGAAAACAACCCGGAAGCAGCTACATTTTGCCACTGGAGAAGGGAGTGAGAAGATGTAACGAGCTGGGCAGACACCAAGGCCTAGAGGGGCTGGGGAGGAGACGGCCCAGGTGCCGGAGAGAAAGATGCCCCTGCAGCCCGTGGAGAAACCCACGGAAAAGGCCGAGACCCCACCTGCAGCCCCTGGAGGGGCTCCATGCTGGATGGAGCAGGTGGAGACACAGAGAAGACACGGTGACCCTACGTTGGAACAAGCCCCTGCCAGCACTTGCAGCCATGAGGAGAATCAGAGACACAGAGATTAGAGAGAAATATTTGCATTGGACCAGGTTTGCTGGGGGGAGGCTTGGAAACCCGTGGAGGACGGGGACTGAGAGACACTGTGAGAAAGAGATAAAGCCCTGTGGGAAAGGATTCACATTGGAGAAGTTCGTGGAGGACTGTCTCCTGTGGGTGAGACCCCACGGTGCAGCAGGGGGAGGGTGTGGAATGAATCCCCACAACCCCTCCCCCCGGCAAAGAAGGAAACCAACTTGCAAGGGACTGACCGAAGCCCCATCTCGCAGTCCCTGCCCCCCTGTGCTGCAATTGAGTGGAAGAAGGGAGTGAAATCATGACTAGAGTGAAGTCTGCTAAGAAGGGAGCTGGGGGGGAGGTTTGAGGTGTTTTAAGATCTGGAAGAGGAAAACAGCTCATGAAGAAGTAACCGAGAACCCCATTTTTTCCCAGACCCTGACCCTCTGTACTGCGAGCAGGGGAAAGAAGGGAGCAAGATCATGGCTAAAGGGAAGTCTGCTTAGAATGGAGGGGTGGGGGGAAGGTGCTAATGAGAACCCCATTTTCCTCAGTCGCTACCCCCCTGTACTGTGAACAGGGGGAGGGAGGGAGGAAGAAAGGAACAAAAACCTGACTAAAGTCTGCTAATAATGGAGTGGTAGGGGGGAAAGTGAAGATCTGCTTGCGTTTGTTTTAAGATCTGGTCGCTCTCCTGACTCCGGTTCTTCGCTGTTCTTTGTAGTGTAGTGTGATAAATTAGATAGTTTCTCTCTTCTTCACTTTGTGTTGAGTCTGTTTTGCCGACGTGATTACTGACAGGATGATCTCTCCCTGTCCTTATTTTATCTCTTGGGCCTCTTAATATATATTTTCTCCCCTGTCCAACTAAGAAGGGGAGTAATAGACTGACTTTGGTGGGCATCTGGCCTTCAGACAGGGTGAAACCACCACAGTAGTCCAGTGATTGAGGGGCTCCAGAAGAAATGCACAAATCTGAGCAACCAAAACAGCGGCAGATGAGTTTCAACAAAGATTAGGTGTAAGATAATTCCTCTAGACAGGAATGAGCTATACTATGCCTGCATGATGGAGAACACGATATTGGCAGTCATGCTCGGGAATGAGATACCGAGAGTCACTGCTGAAAGGTCTCTGAGATCTTCAGCTCTCTACGCAATGTCAGCTTAGAGATCTGGCAACAAGCCAGCTTTGTCAGGAAAAAAAAAAGTAGTGAGAATGAGACATGGGGAGTCAGGGTCATTTTTCTGCCATCTAAAAACTTGGTTAATGCAAATCTAGGGCATTGCTTGCTGTACTTGCTGTCTGCATCTCAGAATGGATACAGAAGAATTAGAGAAAGAGCAGAAGGTGTAGTAGATTGATAGGTTTACTAAAGGCAGATAACAGTGAAAAATGTCATTGTAGAGCAAGAATGGTAGTGAGTGCCCTCTAGCAAGTCATCTAAGAATAGCTGTTACTTTCCCAGCCTTGTGTATTACATTGGCCAGCTTCCTGATAACACTGGGGAAGCCTGTGAATTAAGAGTTCTGTGTATCCACTAGCTGAAACCATCATTTTAAAAACTGCCTGCTGAGCTACAAACAAGGTCGCCATTAAAATCCACTACAGAAGATCATAAAAGTCAGAAATCTGAGCAAGGGAGCAACATGCAGAGAAAAAAGAAATTACATACCCAAAAAGGTCAGCACTTTACAACTCCAAGAGTTGTAATCCCCTTAAGATCACAGAGTCATAGAATCACAGAATTGTAGGGGTTGCAATCTGAACATAGTTAAATTTATACCTCATTTATGCTTTTTGCATGATGCTGCTGTTCAGTTCTAAAAATCATTCCAACTCATTACCTTAGATCACTAAAAATAAATACTAAAAATAAAGCCTTCAGTCCAGAAGAGGAACTCAAGCAAAGGACAGAACTTTTCAAAAGAACTAAGGGAAAATGTTCGAAGTGGTTGCTCTACCTTCTATATGCCTATTCCTATTGTTTATCAAAGGATCTGGAGCTGGAGGGCAAATCATATGAGGAGTGGCTTAGGGAAGTGGGGTTGTTTAGCCGGGAGAAGAGGAGGCTGAGGGGAGACCTTATCACTACCTACAACTACCTGAAGGGAGGTCGTAGAGAGGTGGGCAATGGTCTCTTCAGCCAGGTGACAGGAGATAGAACAAGGGGAAATGACAGAAAGCTGTGCCAGGGCAGGGTCAGATTAGATATTAGAAAAAAATTTTTACTTAAAAATAAAGTTTTTACCTAAAAATAAAATAAAGGTTTTGACCTAAAAATAAGTAAATCATGGGTCATGCATATAACATTGGCACTAATAACCCTACAACCTATTAATCAAAATTAAGTATGGCAAAACAGATACTCACATTGTATATTATTCCTCTGAAGTATATTTGTATTATTTGTTTTCAAATTAAGTTGCTTTAAAACAACAAAGGAGCATTCTTTTTTACAGACAAACTTCCAGTAAAATTCTGTTTCCTCAAACTATGACTCATTTCATTAAAACAGATATATAAGTTGTGTTTGTGTGACATTATTTTAATAACATTCTACAAACCACTTACAATGATAAAGTCTTGTGTAAGATCCTCAAGGTCAGCACAAACCCAAATGTGATTTGTGATATGCATGAGGGTGAACTGTGGCTTTTTCGTGCCTGTTTATTATTAAGTGTTTCCTAATCTCTTCACTACAATTGCTAAGCATCCACAAAAATACGCTGAACAATCACATTTAATGCATGGTAGGGTACAAAATTTTTAAAATACACTTTTAATAGTATGGACATGGAGCAAGACTTTCAAAAGCCAATTTTTCTCAGTATGCCTGAAGTGCTTGATTATTAACCAAGAAGGAAAAAATTGTGTCTGAGAAATCAGAACCTAGAATTTAAGCAACTTTGTAATGTTGCCTGTGAATGGCCCATATTTATTTCTTTCCTATTTTGTTTCCATTCCTGGATGGCATGTGGAGCCCTATATTATTAGGAGTGCCTGTACTTCGCAACAGTTAATAAACAAACAAAAGGTTGATGTATTAACAAATTTGATTCAATCCCTCCCTCACTGACCCTTTGTTAACTGTACTATGTTGTTTCCTTCTAAAGACAAAACTCACAAAACACTATAGCTAACTTCTGTTAAAGAGGAAGAGAAATTTAGGGAAAAGCCTTCAGATTCTGAAATGCCTATTTTCATCCTAAAGCATTTAAGTCCTAGTGGCATTTTAATGAGATTTCTCCACTGCCAGTGATTACCTACTGTCAACCAGTATCTAAATCCAACATTTCATTTGCAGACAACCAATAGGTTGCTCAGAAAAACTTCGTCTACCTCCAAGATAACACCACAAAGGCCCCAAAACATAGTATTTGACTGGATGGACAAATATCTGCTTTGCTAGAAAAGCTTGTTCATAGACATGCTTGATATCCTAACTCTAAATAAAACGTTGTGGGGTTTGGTTTTTTTTTATTTCAGACAGTGCAGCTGAAGAAGCTGGACTTCAGGTTGGGGATATTCTGATAGCAGTCAATGGAACTGATGTCACCAGCATGCCACATTCAGAAGCTGCCAATCTGGCAAGGAAAGGTAAATTTGAGATCACAATAAATTACAAGAATATGTAAGGATTGCTTCACAATGCTCCAAATATATCCAGATGAATGCAACAGAAATACTAATCAGTAGTTTAATGCATTAATATTTAATACCTTGTATTGTCTAAAACACTTTTTTATCTAGGAGCTGCTAGGAATACTGAGGAAAATGGACAAACAAAATACTCTCGAAAGCACACGTGTGGCAGTAAAGCTTTTGGCTCTCCTGCCTTGAAGAAAGTGACTGAGAGAGTCCTGCCAAGTGACTGCAGAGACCTTGTTTATGCTGTCTGCTTCCTCAGGGAGAGTTCACAGCTTGATGCAGGGCACCCAGTGGTTATTCCTGTGTCACCAAGAACTTAAGTCTATTCAGGAGAGCAGAGGGGTGAATTCATGAGGCATCTTTTTACAGCACCAGAGAAACAAGGAGTCGGTTATATTAATCATGCATATTCTTCCTAAAATTGTGATGACTAAAACCCAAAGATACCTATGTTTACATGCTGAAAGTTAATCAACTGTGGATCTTTTATTTATCCCAGATATGGTTTTGACAAGGGCTCACGGGAAATTCAATAAATTAAAATGCTTTTACAAGACAGTGACAAGTTTAACTTGACACATACAGAGTTCTTTAATTACAGAGGTGCCATTCACAATGTTATATTTAGGTCTTTTAGTGGATAAATCTCTGATTACTGGGTATTTTCAACTCCTCAGAGAACATGCCCTGGCACACAGACAGCACTCCCAAAGTCAAATGTCCCCAAAAGAGAAATCCAGCAAATGTTTTACAAGTGAAAATATGTCATAGTCAAATTTCTCAATCCTCTTTAAGGCATTGCCACCTGCTCTGAAGTTGGTATCTGATACAATCAGAATTTCAGCCCTTTAGGGTCAAAGCCATAGATGTATTGATAGCATCAGCAAATATTATGAAATCATACCACGTTGTTGATAACAGAGGAAGTTAGTACATTTAACCCTAAACAGTGTCTAAGCACTAACCCAAACATATTTAAGTCCCCCTAAAAATGGAAAATTCTACTTTTTAGTTACCATTTTGACAATGAAGTCCAACTACTTCTCTGAATTGCTAAAACTGCTAAATTGCAAGCACCTAAACTGCTGCTTGCAGAGGTAGGTCACAAAAACTGGGTTAAGAAGTGTCTTCAGATAGCTGGCTCCATTACTAACTCTCAAAAAAAAAAATTTCTTTCCTGAATTTCTGTTAAAAGAAGGTGAAATATAGTTTGATTTAATTCACTGTTTTGTAGGCTGTTTTGCTCCTTGCTGCTCCTTTATTGGGAGGAAAAGTACTTGGGACAGACTGCTGTCTTACTGCACTATACTCTGTAGGAGTATTCAAAAATATTGACTTGTATTTTTGCCCTATGTTTTCACATTCTTCATGTAATATTTTAGGTCCAGATATCTTGACTATGGTGGTGGGATCAGATATCAGCCGTTACCCTAACACACCCAGACCTACCTGCCGAGGATATCTGCACAAACGAACACAGTCAGCAATACTGAAGGGCTGGAGAAAGAGGTGGTTTGTGCTGAAACATAATGGCTACCTACACTATTACAAACACAAGAAGGTAAGGAGAGAGACTATTGAGAAAGCAAGCTGCATCCTGAACTACATACTGCAGCAGTATTGTACTCAGATTTACAGATCATTGTCTTGACTTACAATATTTACAGAATAAAAGCACCACTAAAGATGTTTTTGTATGTGGTATATAAAGGAGGCTTATTGAGTAGTGCTGCCTCCCTATAACCTAGTCACAGACATAGATACGGTCAGGCTTTTATGGGTTCACGTTTAATCTCTTTGTTCTCATCATCAGGAAGTCTATGAATTGAATAGGCTCTGAAAGGCCTTGGATGAGATGAAATAGTCTCAGGTGTGTAGGAGCTCTGTATTCTGTCTACCATTATACATATTTACTTAAACAGACATGACCGTGAGATGTCTTCGTGTGTGTGAAGGAGCTATAGACCTGCACAGAGAGGTACTGAGAAGGATCAGTTTCTTCAGTGTAGCTTTGCCCAGCACTTCATTCTCTGTTGTATGAGTAGCCACCTGCTTAGTACTTAATACTCCTAGGTAGTATGTAAGACTGTAACTTCATCTAACAGTAGACATCCAAAAAAAAGAGTAAAACAAGGGCTTTGTGAAGAAAAAGATTTTACTTGGCTGTGTCGCAAGGCCTCATATCAATACAGCCTAAATTACAACCCTCTAGTTTTGTAGTAAGTCTTATTGGTCCCAAATCAGTGTCTTCGTGTTTATCCCAGCTACAAACAATTGAGCAGTCTATGCAGTTATTCTCCATGAAATAAATTAATAAATAAACCCAGCACATTTAAAAATTAAAACAAATAGGGTGAGGTTACCTTCAGGGGTGGCTTTCTGGCTGTTCAGAGGCAGCAACACACGCCGTCCAGCCTGCGCCCAGCAAATGAGGGACATGGGCAGTGGGCAGCAGGCAGCGGGCAGAGCTCATAGGCCTGGCACAGAGGAACTGGTGAACTCACCTGCCCTGGGGCAGTGTTTTACTGTAGTCTGTGTGACAGTTCAGCAGGTTCTGCGTGGAATTATAAATTACTAATCCCTTCCTCTGTGTAGATTTGTGATGTAGTTATTGAGAAAGATAGGCCTGTAAAATTAAAGAGATTGATTACAAAGCCTGTGGTCTGTACAGGGCTTTTAGTGGTAAAACATCTTGCAGCTTGTAAAAAAGACTCAAGGTCATTCACATAGCATTCATTTTAACCTGACTTCAAGAATACACTGAAGCTGAGATGATTTTCCTTGCTGAGGGATTTCACATAATCACAAGATTGGAAAAGACCTTTGAGATCATCAAGTCCAACCGTTCCTGTCCTATGCTAAACCATATCCCTAAATACCTCACCAACCCTTTTTTTGAACACATCCAGGGAAGGTAACTCAACCACTCCCCTGGGCAGCCTGTTCCAGGCCCCGACAAGTCTTTCAGTAAAAAGGTTTTTTTCTAACATCTAATCTGAACCTGCCCTGGCACAGCTTTCTGTCATTTCCCCTTGTTCTATCTCCTGTCACCTGGCTGAAGAGACCATCACCCACCGCTCTACAACCTCCATTCAGGTAGTTGTAGGTGGTGATAAGGTCTCCCCTCAGCCTCCTCTTCTCGAGACCAAACATCCCCAGCTCCCTCAGCCATTCCTCATATGATTTGACCTCCAGCCCCTTCACCTGCCTGGTCGCCCTTCTCTGGACATGCTCAAGGATCTCAACGGCCTTCTTATGGAGATGAGCCCACAACTGGACACAGTACTTGAGGTGTGGCCTCACCAATGCCCAGTACAGGGGCAAAATCACCTCCCTAGACCTACTCCCCACAATGTTTTTGACACAAGCCAGGATGCCATTGGCTTTCCTGACCACCTGGCCACAGTGCTGACTCATACTCAGTCAGCAGTCAACCAGTACCCCCAGGTTCTTCTCTGCCTGACAGCTCTCCAGCCAGTCTCCCCCAAGCCTGTAGCGCTGCATGGGGTTGTTATGTCCCATGTGCAGCTCTCTGCACTTGGCCTTGTTAAACTTCATTTAACAGGGCCAGTCTGTTCAGATCCCCCTGAAGAGCCTCCCTACCCTCAGGCAGATCAACACTTCCTCCCATTTTAGTGTCATCTGCAAGCTTACTGAGGGAACATTCAATCCCTTCATCAAGGTCATTGATAAAGATGTTGAACAAGACTGGACCCAGGGTTGAGCCCTGGGGGACGCCACTCGTGACCAGCCTCCAGCTGGATTTTGTTCCATTTACCACCACCCTTTGGGCCTGACCATCCAGCCAGTTTTTAACCAAACAGAGCATCCACCTGTCCAGGCCAGTGGCAGCCAGTTTCTCGATCAGAATGCTGTGAGAAACCGGGTCAAAGGCTTTACTGAAGTCCAGACAGACCACATCCACAGCCTTCCCCTTGTCCATTATGTAGGTCACCTTGTTATAGAAGGTGATCAGGTTAGTTTGACAGGATCTACCTTTTGTAAACCCATGTTGACTGGCCTGATCCCTTGGCCATCATGCATGTGCTGCACAATAGAGCCCAAGATGACCCTCTCCGTGATCTTCCCCAGAACTGAGGTCAGACTGACCGTAGATGAAGCCCATACAGCTTGGAAGCCTAAGGGCATGAGTGGACATACCAGCTGGTTAGAAACAAGTAGAAACAAGTTTGTCTCCAGCACACAATCTGAACACCTACCAGTGAAATAAATTTTGCAATAAACATGAAAATAATCTAGGTCTTAAGAAAGTCCAACTAACAGCAAATAAAAGGGAAGCTTATACTACAGGCTTCACTCCTGATCATGTATCTACCTTTCTGTAAATAGTTACTTCCACTATGTCATATTTCTCTGTTTCAAACATGAATCTCCCATCTATATACATTTTTTGTTCATGTCTTAGCTCATATACATTAGCCTGCTTGGTCATTTTTAGATGAGCAGTAGAGCCATGCCTGTAAAATCCTCACTTTTTTTAAAATTTGGGGGATTTTTTTTTCCTTTTTAGTAAGCACTAGAAAATAGATTTACCTGAAAGATGCTGATGCAATACTTCCTAAGCTCTGCACTTTGAGATCCAAATGGGTTAGTCTGTCTATGTATCCTCCACAATCTATTCTGTCCCCTTCTCCTGATGCTCCAAAGCATTCTTTTTGATGGATAATACCATTAAGAGAAAGGAATTCATATGAGGCACTACCATTTTATATCCAAACTGAAATTAATCAGGCTTTCAATATTTAAGCTTCTTGATCAAAACCAAATACTTCTGTTGGAAAAAGAGATTTTGTGAAAAGTAATTTAAAAGTATAAAAAGAGCTTGCTTTTCTGCAATTTTCTATCCACATGACATTTCCAGCAGAAAATATGGTAGGCTTATTTCTCTGTATGTGCCATGATATACACACTAGTCATCTGATCAGGGTTATGCTGCAGAACGACTGGGTATATGACAGAGCAGTTTGTTTGGCTTTCCATTGTCGTTATTTCAACACTGTGTATTATGGTCTCAAAAGAAAATCGAATAAACAAACAAACCACACACTATAAATTATACAAACATGTAAGAACACTTTTTTAGAGAGTAGTTTTTATTTTACCATAGTTAGGCCCTTCATCAAACTTCTGAAAAGTAAAATACCCCATACTTATGCCTTTAAACACTCTCCACTTTGCAATCAATTAACTCTGAAGACAAAGTGTTAGATAAATTGGATTGAGGATTAGAAGGTGCCCCATAATCCTACCTTCATTAATATTTAATTACATTTTCTTCTATTTTTTTCAACTAACAAGTTTCTTTTTAAGCCTGTTATTTTCTTATAGCCTAGCTTCATCATATTTACCACCCTGAAAAAATAGCTATTTCAATCATACCGATCTTAGGGTTTGATAATAGGCTCTTTAGTCACTGAAAACATGCAATTGCTTTAGCTTAAAAAAGAGTAAATAAATTTAAAGTACTGCATAAACATTTTGTAGTAATAACTACTCCTTGTTTTCTTGCATTATCCAAAATTAGTGCCATTCAATCACTTTTTTAAGTTATATGATACTATTTTTTTGCCAGTTGCTCTTTGTCCGTCTCTGGACTCCAGAGAATACACTGCAATATGGCAGCACTGTTTTAGCAAACAAAAGCATAATGATTTTCTTCACTGCTTCATGTGCTTACAGGGTACACTAAAGAATCATTTAGTAAGACAAAAAGGAAGTTACCTAAATGGAACCATGCTTCTTCACTAGTGAGAGATACAATGTGCAGATGAAGTTAGAGGGAGGTCAACTGGAGTCATTGGCACTTCTTTCTTTTGGTTTTACTTCTATCAGAGCATAAGAAGAACAATGCATACAGATGCTTCTCATCCCACTTTCTTTTCTAAGGGAATTACAAATAATGTTCTTACTTTAACAGAGCATTTATGTAACATGTCAGCAGCATGATTAAGTTGGAAACATTATGTTCCAGGCCTTGTGTCACTCAGAAGGAAAATTTTTTCCACTTAGTGGATATAAGATGTTCTTTGAAACAGCTCATTGAAGGCAAGAATAATTCAGGGAGACAAAAATAGTTCAGGATAATCTGCCTGTCAGTATGCAACAAACTAACCCGAGTCATCAATTTTCAGGTCTTGATCCTGACGTTAAGAACAGCAATTTACATTGGTGTAATTCCAGTGACTCCAGCAAGGTCATGCCTGATTTCCAACTATGTAAAAAGACAACCAAGGCTTTTATTTATGCTTGAAGGGGTGCATATAGTGTTTTGTTGTGCAGAAAGGAAAGCATGTTTCATCTTCTGCTTTAGTCCACATCAGCAAACAGCTCATCATTGGTATTTACAGGCAGAAGTTATCCATCCCGTTATTCCCACCTACATTAAAAAAGAGACTGATATTTCTAGAGGTTTTTACATATTGACTCACCCGTGTAATTGCTTCTGTTGCAGACTCATCTCTATCCAGACACATATTGATGAAGTGATAGCTTTTGTAGCAGATTCAGTCACTTTACCTACAAGGTCATTTTGTTTTCCCTCAAACAGATGCTGCCATTTACCTTGATTCTACAATCCATATCAGTAACTAAATCACACTTCTTAGCCCAGTGCACATGGCTGTGTGTGCCACCTCATGACAAAAATATGGGGTACATTGGGCTAGAACCTTGTTTTGTATAAATTACTGAGACCAGTGGAGACATAAAGATTTATAGTATTTTTGCCTACATTTAGCAGCAGTGGAGTTCCACTGTACACTCCACAGTTCTGATCCCCCATTGTCGAGATCACTTGATCTTCTCAAACATGCTGTTTCCTTCTTTACCAATGTTCTTGTTTTTTCTCCTAAAGCAAAAATATCTTGACGTTATGAGGAGATAGACAATTATGTACATTTAGGTCCTACCCTGGGGCAAGTATAAGCAATCAAGTAATTTGTCCTCAAACTTCCATATTTTTTTCAGAGAAAGCTGAAAGCGCATCAGCAGAGTCAAGCACTGATCCTTTCTTTACAGAGAGCAGTGTGTGCTTGTCTAAAAGTAACGTTTGCTGCTCAGCACAGTGAAGTGACTGCCAAGACACCACAAAATGTCTACGATGAAGTTTGCAGTGTAGGACTGAAAAACTTTAATCAGCTTCACATGAGACCACTAAGATACTAAAAGCAATCTAGCCACATGGAGCATCACCTCAACAGGTTAAATAAATTCACAGAGATCTCTGAGCTGCCGTAACCAAGTGGCTTTTGCAACCTGTCGGCTAACTTGGAAACTTAAAACATGCTTAATTCTTCAGGATAAAAAAGTACTGTCCTTGCAAATTCATTAAAAAGAAGGAGTATAATTCCTGGGACCCAGGAACAAATGAACCAATAAGGGCTTTAAAGACTCTGGATAATGCATTCCTCTATCATGAGGATATACCTGCTGGAGAGCTAATAGGGTTCTAGGCTCAATAGGAAAGCACAAGGATGCCAAAAGCCCAAACCACATTTCCCAAAATTCCTCACTGCAAATATCTACTGTATAAGGAGCTCAGCCAGTATTTACAAATCCACTAAAAATGTCAGCCAAAACCAGAAGTTCCTAGTTCCTAGTCTTGATTCAGCATTTTCTCTGTCAGGTCCTTATGTTACCACTGTCGTATATCCCAACTATCTCACCAATTCCCTCAGCTAAGAATGATGTGGAACAATAGTAATTAGGAATAAATATCTAAACGGTATGGCTTTGCTGCCAGCATTTTTTATGGACTCAAATTAGGAAAGTCAAAAGAAGTAACTGTGATAGGAAGGAAGTAGGAGCAGGTAAGTTGGAAAGAAAATTTAAGTTGTAAGTGGCTGTACTGACAGTAGAAAAAAGCATGCTTTAGATCTAGCAAGAGACTGAACTGTGGATAAAGAGCAAATTCTCCTTCATCTGTAGCCCAAGCCTTAGAGAAATGACCTTTATGATAGTTCATGGTTGTAATGATCTGAAATATGCTTAAAGAAAACTACAACACATCATTTTGAGAAGTACTCTCAGTACAGACAGTTGCAAGAGTGAAGGGGAGGGGTGCGCTTTTTGTCAGTCTTCATTGTGATTATATGTAATAATGTAATTTTAAGAAAGAATTACAATTTCATTTCTTAGGCCCACAAGTTTAGTGCCTCCAGGAAACTCTCAGGCATAGTGTGAATAACTAAGGCAAAGTTTCTTAAAGCTGAGGTGAGAGTAGTGGGAACAAAAATGTTCATTTCTCAATATCTAATCGATATCTAAGGCAATTAGAACCCAGCCTGGTAAACAGCGATTACATCATCTAAATGATCAGATGTTAGATCATATTCCTGTTAGCATTATGAAGTCAGTCCTTTTCCAGAGCTCAGCAGAATCTCGTCTCTCTGTTCATTACAGTTTAATGTAGCTAGCACACTAGCAATTAAGTATTGCTCAGATAATTATACACTGCTGTTTACATTCAAAGGGACCATAACCTTCACTTTTTCTCAATCACAAAATACTTTCCTCATTGAATATTCTTTAATTAGTAGTGTCCCCGTGAAGGAAATTACTGTTCCTCACTTGTCTCTACTTAGGGTACATTTGTATTTATTTGTAAATTATTCTGTTCTCACCCTTTGCCTTATTCGGAACACCTGGAAACTGTATTGCCATTAGCTCTTTCTTTTTATTCCAAATAAGAATCAACACAACTTTTGCACACCTCATATAACGAGTTGGATACCAGTCTTTTCCCTTTATTCACATAGATACCACTTTGCACCCAGACCTCACAGAACAAGTGAAAGCCCTCCCTAAATGCAGAGAAGAAATCTAAGTATGGAATTCAATGTTCCCTTTTCTTTACATGATTGTTTTTGCTCTCCATAGGAACTGGACATTTTATGGATAGTGTATTTAGAAAAGCTTCAGGACTCAGACAATAGAGGAGAGGAGAGGAGAGGAGAGGAGAGGAGAGGAGAGGAGAGGAGAGGAGAGGAGAGGAGAGGAGAGGAGAGGAGAGGAGAGGAGAGGAGAGGAGAGGAGAGGAGAGGAGAGGAGAGGAGAGGAGAGGAGAGGAGAGGAGAGGAGAGGAGAGGAGAGGAGAGGAGAGGAGAGGGGAGGGGAGGGGAGGGGAGGGGAGGGGAGGGGAGGGGAGGGGAGGGGAGGGGAGGGGAGGGGAGGGGAGGGGAGGGGAGGGGAGGGGAGGGGAGGGGAGGGGAGGGGAGGGGAGGGGAGGGGAGGGGAGGGGAGGGGAGGGGAGGGGAGGGGAGGGGAGGGGAGGGGAGGGGAGGGGAGGGGAGGGGAGGGGAGGGGAGGGGAGGGGAGGGGAGGGGAGAGGGGAGGGGAGAGGAGAGGAGAGGGGAGAGGAGAGGGAAGTGACCTGGTTTTAAATTGTCTTAATTTCAGAGGTATATGCAAGGTACAATTATTACAGCAAGAAACAAATCCCTTTTTGCCATGTGTGAACCCTTCACATCATTTCAGTCTATTCGTTCTTTTCAGTCCTTTGTTCTTTTGAGCAAGCCTGTGTGTTCATTACTAAGCCTAAGAACTTTATATAAAAGACTTAGCTATAAGTAGATTTAGGTCTCAGCCATCATTCATAACGATACTATTTCTGTTTGTTCTTCATTCTTGCTTGGAGTTTTATCATTATGGTCTGGGAGCTGCCACATTATTGCTGGTATACAATTTGATTTCTTCTCTACATTTTTGATGTCTCTCATGGCTCAAGGATCTATTTTCTATTTACATTTAAGGAGCTGTTGAAGGCAAGGCTTCCAATACTTCCAGTGTATTATGTCTATTAATAAATGATAAATAATGTTGGCTGATATGATATGCTGGTGAATTTTGGACTAGTAACAGATTTCATACACTGATCAAGAGAAAGACTCATAGTCATATTATTTGACCTGAATCAAGTTGCTCAAAATTTTAATCCAATTAATAGTTCTTCCTGTGAAGCTTGATCCTGCAAACTGTTCATTACCTTTTGTGCAATTAATTGCAGTGAATGACTCAACCTCAACAAAAGAACTAATTAGAATGTGAAGATTAATCATATCACAAGACCACCTGATTGCATGTTGTCTGACAGCCTTCAAATCAGAGGACCTTTACATCTTTTTCTCCTGTTGTCTTTCTCTTCAGCATGTTTCTACTTTTTCTAGTTTATATGTAAATTATTTAAGAAAAAAAAAAAAAACAACAAACTAAATAAATGTAGCTCTACTGGGAAAAAAAATGCCATACAAATAGCTGTGGAGTCTAGAGTTCTCTGTTCACCGATATATACAAGTCCTTTCCTCAAGGTGAAAGGAAAAAGATATAGGGGGAAAAGGCATAAAACCTTAATCTCCCCTCTGTACCAATGTGCCCAGCTCAAAGAAGAAATGCAGACTCTAGCTATAATGTCCTAAACATCCAAACAATAAGCCCACCACAAAGCATGGTGAATAAAAAAAAAAAAGGGGGGGGGAGAGGGGCAGAGATGGGAAGATTTTAGAGGTGCTCCTAAGCAAGCAACTCCAGGCCTTGGGAAGAGTCTGGGTAGAGAAAACATAGCAGGTGGCAAAAATGCTGCAAGCCTGAGTGCCAAGGGTCATAGCAGCAGCAATGGAGAAAGTCAGACAAGTGAGAAATAAGAAAACGACTCATTTAAGAGATGTTTAGTTTAAGAACACAGGGGTTCTTAAACCAAGAAGACATTTTTGAAAGACAGTAAAAACTCTGATCTGAAACCAATCTGAACCAGGGACATAGGGGGGGACTCCCAAGAGAGCCAGTACCTATTTCTGCTTTCTTGCACTGCTCAGTTTCCACTCTGTGGTTTAGGTTTTTTTTTCTCCTTCTAGGCTTTGATCTTGTTTTCTATAGACCTACTTTTATTCCATTTTCCTAGTACTTGCACTCTCTTGTATAGCTTAATTTTAATCTCCTGGTGTTGATTTAGATTTACTTCACTGCAAATCACATGAAATGTTCATACATCGTTTCAGCTTTTCCTTTCTAATACATAAAGAAGTTTAACTAGAATAGCAAATATAACTCTGCTGGAACAAAGTTATTTGAATGCAGTGAGTAATTTAAACATTACCTTAATGACCATTTTATATAGCAAAGGAAGGAGACATCTACTTTTATTATTTCTGTTATATATTGTTTAATATATTCATTTTCTTTTCAGAAACATTTCCCCTAAAACTCTGGCCATCTTAAGAAAACCAGCAGCAAGGGAAGGATTACTTCTGAAGTTTCTGTTATTCTTAGAATAGCATTTACCAAAGCAGCATATGCTTTCTGCCCTCTACCCAGATGACTCCTTCTATGTTAAACAACGCAGATTGCCAAGAATCCATGAAATAGCTGATGGCAACCTTGAGAGAACAAGGCATCTTTTTTACTTAAGTGCAGACCAGAGCAGTAGTAGCTAAAACCTGAGTTAGTTAATTTAAAATCTGTACAGTACGTGTTATCAACTCAAGCAGCGTCACATCGTTGTATCTGGCTCTGTAGTGGCAGTATTGTCAGTGGGTTACTGTCCGGTCACAAGCATAAGAAATTACCTTTATCATTTTTTTAGCAATATGCCCTGGGCACTTTTTTGTAACAATGGGATGTTTTTCAAAGGAATGCTCTCAAGATATGATTCATGAAATACTCTTTACATCTGGCTTATCAGAACGAGGGGAGTATGCCTGCCTCTGAATCAATGAGGGACATCTGGTCTCACTTGGAATGCCTGAAATAGATCTTACTGCTTCCTAGATGTATTAATTTGGACATAAATCATTTTTGATGCCACAGAGCTCTATCTACATTAATTCTATACAGCACAGAAACTGTTTAGAAAAGTTAATAGGGTTGTGCAACAACTGTGATCACAGAGCCATTTCAGTGTCTGCAGTGACTGTTGCCTTCAGGCTAAGTCAGCAGAACCCAGACCATGAACAAGATCCTGCTGAATAACACTTCATCAACCAAGCACTGTAACTATTTGTTACAGTAGGAATGAGATTTGGAGCCTGAAAACCTATTTTGGTCATGCTGTCTTTGCAATGTAGTTTTGTGTCTGAAGGCATTATAAGTAGGTCACACAGCACTGATGACTTTCAGGATTGCCTTCATCTTCTGTACTGACTTGACTTTTGCATTAAAAAAAAAAAAAGACAAAGAAACAAACAAGCAGAATAATCTAGGAAATGGATTCATGAATGTTTATTTACACTGTTTTTCAGTATTAGGTCTTATTTTATTCCTACACAAAATTCATGTATAATAGAAAGATAATTACATGTGCCAACGAGCATACAAGCATTTAATACCAACAGGTGGATATTTTGTTCATGGAAGGTTATGTATGTTTATTTCTTGGCTAATAAAAACATATGTGGTGTTTATAATTCAGCTTCTACTGACATATAATTAATTCCCAACAATCAATTAATTTTATTCTATGAGACTCCACAAACTGTGCCTTTTTCGAAGGGCACTAACACTGTTCATATGTCCCAACATTAACTCATGTTTTCCTTTTTATTGCTGCAAAACTGGATGCAATTGTTAGAGCTCTAGTCATAGCTCTTCAGAGCAAGGGGGATGAGAATGTTGTCTAAAACAAAGGTGTAGTTCACTGTCCAGATGTGCATGCTTTTGTTTTGAGTTAAGACATGTACTTGAGAGAAGCTGGGGTGGGAAAGTGCAGGGAGGAACTTCTTCAACTACCTACTTGCATTAGGGCACTTAATGCCTTCTTGTAACTAACCACAGAGGAAGACACTGACAATACCCTTCAGTCTACAAAATCAGAAACAAAACATTTTCAAATGCTTTTGGTTGAAATTTGTCTGAAATTAACATGAAGGGTTATGAACATATTGATCTTTAAGGTAACTTTGCAAAATAACTGAAATCCAGCCTTTTGAACTGTGCTAACCGTTTTCTGAATGTAAACCTTTCTTCCCTCCCTCCATCTGCACATGTAAAGTGAGGTTTTCAGCATTAACTCAGACTGCAAGCAGCATTGCCTAGCAAAGAGATTCATGCTCTTAAATTCTTTGGTATACTGGAAAACCCACTCTCACTCAGCTGCACCCTCACAGGCTGGAATATTTATGAATACCTAGTGAGTTTTCCACATGTGTATGTGACTTCTAAGGAACAAAAACAATTCAGAGAACAAAAAGGGTGATTCAGATTTATAGGGTGTTTATAGGGTGTATAGCTTGCCTTTTATGACTGCACTGTATTTTGCTGCTGATCATTAAACCCTATGATGATTGGGATAGTTTCAAAAGCCTAAGAGCTTATCACCAACATCTGTATTTTTGAATATAGTCTAAGTTTATGCCCATCTCTCAGGGATCAGTTTAATATTAGTTCTGCACTTTGGCACTCTTTCTCTCCAATTGCAGGATGAAGGGAAGTGCAGACCCCTGGAAGTAACAAAGCTGGAAGGAGCAGAAATCGGTGTTGACACCAGTCTGGGTAAACCATTTGTTTTTAAATGCGTACCCCAAAGTGGAAACAGGATTTTCTACTTCTGTGCAACTTCCAACCAAGAAATGAAGAGGTAAGTTACTTTTCTTGGTAAATTTTATTATTCCAGTTTGGGGAAAGGTAGTCTGAATTTTTGGATGATGTTCACAATACCTGCCTTAGTCAGTAGGAAACAGAAAAAAACCCAAAAATAGAAAAAAAAAACCCACAAAAAAACCCCAATCCAAACCAAAACAGCCCATCGGCTAGTGCAGGAAGATGGTGTTTCTAATTTTCATTTGCCATCTTCACTCACATTCTCATGCCTTTTTCACCCTGCTTCAAAGGAAAGTGTAAATCTTCCTGTGGATGTAAAGTTGCTTATCAGTCGTTTCACATGAATGCTTTCTCTTCTGCCAACAAGAACAGTGCTAGTAATAAATACAGTCCCATCTTCCATTTCCTTTTCTGTCATTCTGTCGTATTATCATTTCAGTATTTTAAAATGCAAGCATGCCACAAAAGCATATTGGTTCTGATAAGAGGCAGTAAGTTGGATTTGACTCAGTTAGACATCAAAAACAGTATTTTTGCATTTCCCAAAGACTATTGCTGACAAAACAGACTAAAATCACCCGAAACACAAGTAACATTTTAGGCTTTAATTTCAAAATGTATTAAAATCTAATCTGATTTTCCTCTTAGGTTTATTTTGAATTATCAAAAATATAAAGCTCTGAAATAAGTACATTTGGCATTCATCCACCCAGCTTTTTATAACATTTTACTACTTAACATAGCACCTACCACTGTAATAGCAGAGCATTTTCTACTTCCAAATTATATACCATCCATAGTGAAAAAGGAGTAACTTTTCCAGCAAACAGCTTGCTTTATTCTGTAGTTTTCAACTTCAGGATTCTTTACATTTTCACGAAGTCCTTATGTACATTACAACAAAGACACAAGAAAAGCTATTATTTAGCCTGATGTGTTGAATTATATTAAAAATATGTAATTTCCTTGTCCACAAAGTTGCCTTAATCTATTACAATGTGTTATGTAGCAAGCTTTGAGACTTACTTTTCTGTGAGTTAGGAATGTTTATTTAGATTTAATCCACTGTTTTTCTATCATGAAATCTTTAATGTGTCCTGAAAATTGCACATCCCTTTAGCTGGTATGTCAGCAAGAGTTAAAGAAGGCAGTGAAGCACATTTATTCTGCTCTACCAAATTATGCTATGCTCATTTTTTGTCACATTGTAGGTGGCTGGAGGCTATGGATAAAGCAGTGCATCCTGTCCATCAGGTAATGCTTTATTTATTTGAGAAGCATGTGTATAGCAGGGTGTGCAGAAGACTGACAGACAGTGTATGCATCTGTGCATGGTCAGGTGCAGACAGCTATGTGGAAGATGCATCTTTTTGTTCTGGGCTGCTGGAATGTGAATCATCTAAATGCCATATACAGACATCACTGTGACTCGGCAAAGATGCTTTGCTGCCATATGGTGGAATAAATCAAAATTCTCCCTCTCCAGACATCAGCAGCTTTAAGATAGTTCAGAAACATAACCTAAAATGAGAATAGTGGGGAGGGAGGAAGAGGAAAAACTGCTCTCACAACCACATGTTTTGCCCTAGGTAATACTATCTGGGGTAAAGGGAAAGAAGGGCTATATCTTCTTAACTATGCCCTCCAAGCCTGACTTGGTTGCCAGCTACCTGCTTTTCCCAACAGAATATTGGAGAGGAGGGAGGGAGGATGTTGCCAAGTTCTTTTCTGTATTTTCAGAGATGAAGAAAGAGAAGCTAGCTGATAAACTTTGACTTGCCTCTCCATCTCTTCATCCAGCTATACTTTCTGCTGGCCTCTATCTCTGGGAGAAGTGTAACCATAATTGATCCTGAGCTGCTACAGAGAGACTTTGCTCAGCCCAACATAATTTAATATGAATAGTCTCTGGCTGACCCCTGAACTGGGAACTGCAAAGCTAATTTTAGAACTTCCAGGGTCGGAAGCATGACGGTCTAAGCCGCTTTAGCCTGCCTGTTCCTAGCCCCATGACTCATATTGTTTCCTCCTATAGGCAGACCACCTTTCTAAAAATATACTGCTGGTCTGTAAAAGTCTTTTTTTTAAAAAAGGTTAAGCTACCTAACCAACTTGGTTCTTAGTAGAAAGAATGTGAGATTGAAATGCACAGTAAGTGTCAAAGTCTATCATTTTGCAGATGAAATAAAATCATCAACTAAAATAAGAAAATTGCAAGGTAAAATTATAACCTGCATTAATGCAGTGCCAAAAAAAAAAAAAAACACCAACCTTTGCTGCTCTCAATCCAGTACACAAGTGACTCCTTCATCAACATGCTTTAGTGATGGGTTTCTAGGTGAAACAAGAGGTTTATTGTTATTTGAATTCCTTTCCCACTGAAATAAAATTGATCAAACATGTATTTCTTTTTACTTCAACTTTCAGATGAGATTGTAAGTTCAAAACCACATTTGTTTCTAACTATATTCTACCTGGCAGTGTTTCTTAAAAGAATACAAAGGAATCCATATGCTTGAAACCAGACAAAATAAATCAAGAAATTTAAGTCTATACCCTAGTCAAAACACATAAAAAATTTAGCCCAAGCCAAAAAGGATGAAAAAGGCACACATACATAAATGAAAATACACCAAAAGAGTCATTATTTAGTGAAACATTGAAAAATACTTTTTAAATAAAAAATTCCAACATTATATATACAGAAATGTTGCTCATGCATCACCCATTAACAGTATAGAAAGTTAGGTCCTTTCTATGCTGCTGCATCCTATTTTTGACTGCTTTATCTTTTTTAGTTTAGTTTTTCAGCAAAGAGTATCCTTTTCTGAGAGAAATGTTTGAATTAATATGTCACTCACATTGCTTAACCTCTTTCCTTAAACAAACACTGTATCTGTTGATTCTAACTGGACCTTCTATTCACTTGAATAGAAAAACCTTATATTTTCCTTCTTTTTTTTGTTGCTATACTGTTTGTTACTGACGTTTTTGCAATAACTAGTATGTTACACTAGGGCTCACAACACAGTGCTTTAACAGACCAATAAACTGGCACTATGTGATATTAATGAATCTACAAAATACACCTAGCTTTACTGAAGCCCTCTTCTGCACTTTGCTGCAATAAGTCTCAGCAGGTTTCCCAGTCATAACAAAGAATACAGATAGCTTTATTGTGCCAGGTCTCTTTTCCTGTCATTGCCTTGTCAAGGATACTAAAGAACTATCATAAATAAATGCAAAAGTAAAACCCCTGTGGAAACAATCAGGATGCTATTGATATTGCACACATTTCCCCTGTGGACTTCAAATGACAGTGACACTGGTTGATGTAGAATTTGAAATATGTATTGCAGATAAGCAAAACACACTAGGAGAGGCTGAGTTCCAAACACCTCTCAGGTTTAAAGCAAAAGAAGAAATGCTTTAGTCTCATATTAGACAAGTTTGTCTTTAAACATTTCCCCCTCCCCCATCCGATTTTCTTTTTGGATTATCTTATCATAAAATTTAGTCTATACAATGATAGTGTCTCATAGGTAGAGCAAAAAAAGACTCTGTGCTCCAGAAAAGGATGTGAAGACATCTGTAAGCATTTTGTGTGTGGTAGTGCTTCCATCCAAGTGTGAGTGGAGTACCCTGGCCTCAGAAGTCACCACATTTTCTCTGGAATCCAGAGGGTAGATGGTGAGCGTTGTTTTGCCAGACTATACACAATAAAGACTGATGAAATTGGGAAATCAGCCAGACAATTTTTTTTAAAAAAACCTTCCTCATAAAGCTTTGAAAGAATCCTTTCTACCAGCAAAATTTGTACTGAACAACAAAACTGATGCAGAAAAGACAAGTTACTGTAAGAAGAAAGTAGAAAGACCACTGCTTGCCACAAATACATGTTTTCTGAATTGTTTTCTCAGCATTGACTTTTCAAATTATTTTAACAACAAAAGCTAATTGTCTAGCAGGGAACTAGAGCTTGAGTCTTTTCACACTAGCAGTTCTTCCTTAATTTTTTACCAGAGCTTTCCATTCCATGCTTATTTTACAGAACCACGTGTGGGTAGATGTCACACTGCATAACACTACACTCCCACCCTTGGCTATCAAAAACCCTGAGTGCCTGGGGCTTCTCCACCAGCTGGACAGAGGCAAAGATGTCTGGATTCAGCACTACTGCATTCTGAAGGATGGCTGTTTGTACTTTTATGCCACTCTCCGCTCTACACCTGCCCAAGGTAGGATGGCTGATGGATTGTAGTTGATTCTTAGAGCAGATATTTTTCACAGCAGATTCCAAATACAACTTTTGCCATTAATGAGTGTTCCACTCTGTTCTCTGAAGGTGAGTGAGTAAGACCAGACTCAGTCTCTTTCCATAAAATAGCCACATCATTCCTCTTCCTCCCACAATCTGAAATTTTCTTCCTGGAACGGAGTCAGGATCTGTGCACATTGCTGAGGTGAAAGTATCTGCAGCAAAAGTTACCCTTCCAAAGCACTTCACAGTGGCTTGAGCCAGTCCCACCGATGGCAGTCTGCTGGAATCTGCTGGATCAAGCATGTTTGGTAGCATCCTCCGAGTCATCATAAACTCAGACTGGTTTCTCTGCCACCAGGTTTTCACGTGGCCTGAGCAAAGTTAGTTCACCCATCCACGGACAGAACTTCCCTATTCCAGCAGAGACTGGTGCTCCAGGGTGTGAACATGGTCACTGGCAGCTACAGATGCCATCCAACACCTCTCCCCATACAGAACAGGTGTCTGGCCATTCTCTGAAGGCAGCACCATGAGCCTATAAGGGTCAAACACAAGTAGAGGAGACGAGTTTCATTCATTGAGGAGAGTGCAAGCACAAGTCTATAAAAGTTGGTATTTAAAATAGAAACGTGCCCCAGAGAGAGGAGAATGGGTCAGGAGACCCTGTGCTAAGGAAGCTGGCAGTCAGAAGAATCAGAAATAAACTGGTGTTACACAGCTGCTTACTGGCCAGTTTTCAGATCAGAAGGCAAAACTATTTTCTTATTGTTTGTGCTGTTTGCCACAGGATCAGGCAAGAGGCATTCCACTTCATAGCTGTTTTCAAATTGGTTTTCATGAAAAAAACTTTAACTTTTTACATTTTACAGTATTTTATGTATAAATTCTGTACAACTCTCTCAAAACACCCAACACAGGGCATCTGAAAATCCAGCTTGCGAGAATCGTTGGTATGTGTGTAAGTGGCAGCAATTTCAGGACAGGTATCTGCAGTGTACATGATGCATGCTATTTTGTTATGTCCAGGTGGCCTTTACCTACAAGGATATATTGTGAGTGAACAGTCTCTGGGTTCCAAGAGATCTGTAATTGAACTCAAACCTCCATCTGAAGAATTTAAAACTTTCTACTTATGTGCGGAGACTGTAAATGAAAACAAAAGGTAAAGCAAAGGTTTTTTCAATTTTATTTGATGGAATTTAGGTAAGTGGGAAGGCTTGGGAAGATCTAGTGACAATTTTTCATTCTGTTTTCACTAGTTACCCAGATTTTCCTTTAATTGTAGCATTAGTCAAATTTCAGCACAACATTCTGGCACATGTGAGTCATCACTGCCTTTGTCAGTGCTGGAACTACAGCAAGGCTGTCTTGCAGAGGTTCGGAAAGAAACAGGGATAAATTGCCTTTCACAATGATGTGTGGATGATACACAAAGCAGAAAAGCTATGGTACCTCTCATTAGAAATAACAGTAATTATATCCTCTTCATTCCCAAGAATTATTTACTTCCAACAATGAACATTAGAATTAAAAAAGAAAAAAGGCCTGTGAAATCACATTCTGAAGGTGAATTCCCTCATCATAATCTAGCCAAATTACACAACTCTCAGTGGGAGTTCTTCTTCACTGAAGCCTACTAATTACAGGATTTGGATTTTAATTTAATGAACAAAGGACAAAGCTTTTTGGTATGTTGGAAACTGGCGCTAAGGTATGTTGCTGTTATAGTCAACTTCTCCCTCTCCAGCCTCTCTCCACTTGCTATCAGCATATGTAGCAACACAGCTGCTCAAACAGTGTTTATAAAAGGTGTGTTTCAAAGAATGTAAAAATGCTTGCTTTACACTTGATCAGAGAGAACTGTTGGTCTCTCATTTCTTCTAGGTGGATTACAGCTTTGAAAGCTTCAATTAATAAATGGTTACCCCTACACCAGGCAATCCAAGATTTCATGAACAGACCACTGGAGGAGACAAGGATGTGAAAAGAAAGCTCACTTTTTTCCCTCAATTTCTGCTTTCCATTCAAAATTCCATGCTGTATCTTCTGTTTTATCTCAAAAGATGCTCTAGCAGCAAGTAATCTTTAGCATTGCTACACATCCACAACTTTTGTAAGCATTAGTAAATAACAGTAAAGCAGTGTCGCCTTTTGCGTGGCTTTGTGTTTCTACTTCAATTCAGACGGTGCTTAAAGTCCCTTTTACAGCAGTGAAGTGACACCAACATTAATCTGATGAAGACAAAAGAGAAAGCACTGTATTTCAATGTATGTTTTGTACTTCTTGATGTTGTATATCTGCACCCCTCCGTTTTTGCAGATGCACTCTTTGCAAAGACTTCTGTGTTTCCATCCCGAAGTTTCCTAGGTGGTTTTGCCTTTAAGTTGCTAGATGGTGCAGGGCTTAAGGTTAGGACAGGCTAGGCTAACTGAAAGACTATCAGCTACATACCATTACAACATGCCTGGGGGAATGGAATAAATTTTGTTCTTGTACATTCTATATTAACATAAATTTTAAAGTGCTTTTGATTTGGCCATCTGCCATCACAGCACAGCACATTTGTGGAGAGACATCAATTCAAGAACCGAAAACACTGTTTTCTCCAAAAGTAGCAGCAAGAGACAACACCATAAATCTTCATCAGGCATATCAGGGTTAGACATCTGTGGTTATTACAGCTGGTCATATATGTAGTGTTGACATTATGTCAGTTATGTCATATATGACATTATTCTCTAACATTACAATAATTCTTCCCATAAATAAATCTGTGTATTCAGTATCCAAGCCTCCCAAAACACTAAATCCAGCAAAATAACTAAGGTTTGTTCCATTTTTTTAATGAAGCTATGTGCTGACTTAAACAACTCATCCTAAGAAATCTGCAGTTTAACTCTGAAGCGAAGAAAGGAAAAGAATACTCATGCAATACAGATTTTAAAATCGCCAGTTTGTGAGATATTATTACAAGGCATGTGATATTTGGTCTTCTTATCATGATCCTAAGACCTTGAGGTAATTTGAACACACCAGAATCTCAATTACTTTCTTACTTTTATTATTAGCCCAGAAAATATTGATTGCAATATCATAAAAAGCAAAAAAGCAAGTGGTGTTCCCCCAACCACCACAAATGTGTTTTTTAGGAGACTGTTCATTAGATTCAGATGATTGAAGCCACAGTTCTTCAAAGAAACCTGTAAACAGTTGAAATCGTTTTCCACAGTGATTTGAGTGATTTAATTCAAATATAAGAATGGTTAGTTAAACAGTGTAAGCAATTTTCTGTAAGCAGGCCCCCAACCCCAAATGTGTTAACACGCTTGCTTTGTATCAATCTGTGCTCTGAGGTAAAACATATAACCATATTTGAAGACAGTCATCGCAGTCATAGCCTACTTTTACTGCTAGTATTTAGAAAGGTTCATATTCAGAAATCAAATTCACGTTTCTGCTACAGATCTATGAACAAGTAGGTTTGAATTACTATTTTTTTCTTACTCTTTTTCCACATTGGAGAAAATAACATGTATGGGTCAAGAAAAAATGCTGTTGACTAGTAGCTATGTTAACATTTCCTAAGGAACAGTTATCCATTTCAGAGTGATAGTTCAGCGCTAGGAGCAGAAAAACTAGCGATAGGTTAAAATAACCCAAAGTGAAGCACAACAAATGCGCATCCCATTAAAAAATAATAATAAATTAAAACAACACAGAAATAAACCTTAAATACCTAAATGGGCAAAGCTGGGTCCTTGAGAGGCTTGGTCACCCCATTATAATCTCCTTATGCAGGCTGTTAACTGACATCCCTCTGAGACCCAACTGTTCCCTCAGTTGTTACTAGCTTACATGGCACGTTTTTCCCTTTCACAAGAGCACTTGCAACTATCCTCAGTCTCACATGATCACCAAATATCTTGCTTTTACAAACCTGTGAGGACACATATGACAATATAGGTGGTGATAATATATGTGGCACAAAGAACTGACAGATTCAGTAACCTCAACAGCAAGCTGCAAAAATAAATGAGCCGTTAGTGTGAGTCAGGGTTACAGGATTGGGTACTTTGTTTCATGATCTCACTGAATTTTTATTGTCATAAAGTGCTTTATAAATTAGAGTGATTTTCTGCAATAATTGCAATCATTTTCAAACTGTGTTATTGTTACAGTAGCAATCTGTGCTTTATTCAGTGTTGTAAGCAGCAAATATGGAAATTCTACAATGTACATACTTCCATTTTGTGCAAGTCAAAAGTGTAACAAAAATGCCTGAAGTGTACACCTGTACAAAATTGAATCAAATCTTATTTCTGTTGTAAAATTATGTATTTGCACAGCAGAAATCTTGGGGATCTTTGCTTAACTGGGTAGTATATCAGCAAAGTTTATTAAAAAATTTCTCTTTGACCTGTTTGAAGATTTTTCTTTCTCTTCTATGATTTTACACTTCAAAAAACAACTAAAATACTAAGGTGTAGTAAAGTTACCATGTCTACCATGACCATGAATTTTCCAAACTATGAAAAGAATAAATTATTAAAAAAAAAAAGCTAGCAGACTTTTTCATTGAGGACAATCCAAAGGTAAGCTCACTATATTTCTCTGAGCCAAGGCTGGTTCCTTTCTGTACAATGGAGAAGAAATCAGAGTAGTCTATGGGCTATTCTTCTTTTCTTGTGAAGCAGCTATGGTCCCCAAGGAAGTAAGCTGCCATCCAGTCATTTTCCTAACACACTTTATCTCTCCCCATTATTACCAGAACAAAAAACACTTCAGAAAATATACTGAGGTTTTTTCCTCCATATGTATCAATAGAATGAAAACTGTCAGCTGAGTAATTAGCATGATCTCAATCCTAGTTACCATAGATGACTTTATTGTTATTCTTAACAGGTATTCACACTACTTCTTCAACAATACTTCTAGTATCAGACACAGTCGGCTTAGCTGTTATCTTTATAAATAGAACACTTCAAATGGGAGCTCAAGAAAGTAGGTTGGAAATATTTCTGAAGAATCATAAAATAATGTCCTTGGAAACTAAATACATCTTAGATAATAAATTTTAATAATAAAATAATACAGGTTTATATAATATATTATATTATATATTATATATATGAAGTTTTATATATGGTGTGTGTATATATATATATATATATAGCTATGAAATGGAACAGATTTTTGAGTTAGCCATCAAAGTAATACTACTCAACCATGACATCCTCACATCCAGATTTCTCCAAAGGGTGAGGGAGTTTAGGTTTAAAACTTTATATAACGTTCCCCTTCAGAATCTAAGTTTTAGGCCCATTTTTAAGCTCTTTTTTTTTTCCTAAATTCTTTTTTTTAGTTCCCACCAAGGTATGCTGCTTCCTTGCCGTCTCATGTCAGCAAGGGGCCAGTACAGCTGTGCAGTCACTGTATCACCAGTATCTCACCATGGCTCATCTGTCTGCATTGAAGAGTTTATATTTATTGCTAGACACACCTGCATTCAAGGTCTTTCTTTTGCTGCCAGGAAAAAGATAACTGTACTAAAACCAGAACACTTCCATTAGCAGACTATGACATTCTGCTGAAAAGAAATTGGGTCATGTACTTGAAGCATGATTTATTCAGATGGCTTGCTGCACTCCAAACAGAGCTCATTTTCTGCCCTGTTCAGCAGAAAATATGTACAAGATCCTACAAAGGGAAAGCCACAGAAGGTCACCAAGGCATTTTCCACAAAGGGCTGAGCAGTTTAGCAGGAAACACTTTGAGGCCACAAAACATTTTTTTGCAAAATGCATCATTCCCTTTCGTAGCACGTTTCTGAAGGATAAGGTGTTGGGGTTAGTTTTTCCCCTTCTTTCTCCCAGGCCCTGGAATCTCATTTACCAGAAGCTGACAGTCATTTTAGTGGAAAATATTTTCTAACTTCCCAGAGTTCATCCGCCTTTCAGCGGCAGCAGAGGTGAGATACACGTCAGCCGAAGTTGAAACACTGCAGCACCGTGGGACAGAAATCTGACTGCCTAATACCCAGAGTTTGCTGGCTTGTGAACACTTACCCCCACCCCCTCCGCTGGCATTGCACCCATTCACAAGATGACATGCTAATTTATCTGCGCAGAGAGGAAGTACTTCAGCAGTACGTAGGATCTGACATCTCTTATTCAAGATTATCTCCTCACGGGCAATTTAGGCCAGCCAAGCCAGATATTTCATAACAAAAAAAAAGAATCATGCTGATAGACCCAGAAAATACTTCTTTTTCTGGACAAAACCCCCCATTGCTTTCACCTCAAGGTTTCATCATGTAGGAGAAGGTCTGCTGTTACTGAAAATAGACAGGAAAAAAGACACAAAGTGATTTCTTAATATTCTAGGACAGCTAGGTGTTATGAAAATTATATTTGATGGGGGAGTTTATTTGCATATTAAATTATAATATGTCATTATGTTATATTAGATGTAGGTATGTATAATACCATATCTATTTTTATCCTTCACAACAGCTGTTCTCAGCTATTCAAAATTTTATAAAATGCTAAGTTGTCTAGCAGCAGCTGAAAAGTCTTGTTTTCATTACAACAAAATGCAGTTGCTGTAATTTAGAAAAAATGTTTGAAAACCTGATTAGGAAGAAGATATATTTGAATAAAAAAATAAATGGTAAGGATTTTTACACTTAAAAATACTAAAATATTTCAAGCACAAATTAATTTCTACATTTTACATTTCTAAATGAAAGTTATCTGAAATAAGTGTTTGGAAGGAGGATACTCTGCAACAAAATTTTGAACGTACTTGATCTTGTCCCATCTAGGAATGAAAACAAAATAAATGTGTTGTGATTACTGAGAAAAAAATTTATGAATTTTGACTAAATACTAAGGGGACACACCACTACTGCTTTTTCTTTTTCTTCTGTCAGCTGCTAAACTTGTAACTGCCCTCAGGACTTTAGAGGTGTAGTATGCAGATTCAACAAATTCACTACTTTTATCTTCATTTTCACCAATAAAAAATAAGTTTTCTTGACATCGGACAAAACTGACTGTTCACTGCTCTACAGTTGCCATAGCAATGGGTATTCTAAATCAGAATCATAGAATGCTTTGGGTTGGAAGGAACCTCAAAGATCATCCAGTTCCAACCCCTGCCATGGGCAGGGATACCCTTCACTAGATCAGGTTCCCCAATGCCCCCTTTAACCTGGCCTTAAACACTCCCAGGGATGGGCTTCCACAGCATCTCTGGGCAGCCACTACCCCTTGTCCCATCACTACAACACTCCCTGATGAGCAGTCCCTCTCCCACTTTCCTGTAGGACCCCTTTAAGTCTTGGTAGGCCACAATTAGGTCTCCCTGGTGCCTTCTCTCCTCCAGGCTGAACAAGCCCAACTCTCGCTGCCTTGCCTGTCTTCACAGGAAATGTGCTCCAGCCCTGATCATCTTGGCCCTCCTCTGGATTCGTTCCAACAGCTGTATTTCTTTCCTGTACTGGGGACCCCAGAGCTGGACGCAGCACTCCAGGTGGGGTCTCACAAGAGCAGAGTAGAGGGGCAGAATGGCCTCCCTCAACCTACTGGCTACACTGTTCCTGATGTAGCCCAAGACATGGTTGGCCTTCTGAGCTGCTAGTGCACACTGGTGGATCATGTTGAGTTTGTCATCGATTAGCACCCCCAAGTCCTCCTCAGGGATTCTCTCAATCCATTCTCTATACAGCCTGTAATTGTGCTTGGGATTGCGCCAACCCACGTGCAGGATCTTACACTTGGCATTGTTGAACTTCATGCAGTTTGCACAGGCCCATCTCTCCAGCCTGTAAAGGTCCCTCTGGATGGTATTCCTTGCCTGCTGTGTGTCAACCTCACCACACAGCTTGGTGTTGTCAGCAAACTTGCTCAAGGTGCACTTGATCCCACTGTTGATGCTACCAACAAAGATGTTTAATAGTGACGGTCCTAGTACTGACCCCTGAGGAGCACCACCTCATCACAGACCTCCACGTGTACATTGAGCCATTGGCCACAACTCTTTGAGTGGAACCATCCAGCCAGTTCCTTATCCACCAAGTGGTCCATCTGTCAAATGCACATCTCTCCAATTTAGAGACAAGGGTGTTGTGCTGGACAGTGTCAAATGCCTTGCATAAATCTGGAAGGATACTGTCCATCATCCTTCCCTTGTCCACCATCTCTGTTACCCCATCAGAGAAGGCCACCAGATTTGACAGGCATGATTTGCCCTTAGTGAAGCCATGTTGGCTATCACCGATCACCGCCTTATTCTCCATGTACCTGACCAAAGTCTCCAGGCATATCTGCTTCATGATCTTGCCAGGCACTAAGGTGAGACTGACCAGTCTGTAGTTCCCTGGGTCTTCCCTTTGTCCAAGACCCAATATTAAGCAGCTATATTACTACTACAGTAGTAGTATGGGAGCTGCTATAGGAGCGTTCTTATAATTATTTTCTTCACACAGGGGAGGAATAAAAAATAAGGTGTTGGGAAGAAGGACAGTTTCCCAGGATAGCTACTAAATACTCTACAGGTAACTACTTCCCCCAGGTTGCACCTCTCTGTCAATGAACCATGATTCCCTTTTCTGCACACCAGGAGTCCTTTTGAAGAAAGACCTGTGGATGCACCACTCTGGCATCCCCTTCCTCCAGCTCCTCACCAGAACTAGAAGACCAGGTGAGTCAGTACACCACGCAGGGAAAACAGCAGGCTCAGCCTGTTCTGGCCTCTTTGCTGGCATGAAACAAATTAATTCCTTTAAGTGGGAACAAATGACAACCACTAAGGTGCTGGGCATTTGGTCTACAACCCATACCAAGCCAGAGTCTTTGGTGCTTTTATACAACTGCATTTTATATTGAAAGTGTTATTATTTGCCAGGAATCCACAAGAACAACTATTGAAATTTAGAATCATGTATGTGTTGTGGCTCATGTAACGCAGAACAAAAAGACAACTTGCTGTTAGCCCAGTGAACTGGACACTGGGAAAATACTCATAAAAAGTTAATCCTTAATTTAGTAGATGTCCCGAAAGTGCTTCTCCAAAGAAGCAATTGCCATTACTGCTGCAAAGATGGTTTTGAAACACAAATGGAACCACTAATTGGAGATGAGTTACTATGTTCATGAAGGGAAAAGCATGGATCTGGACAGGTGTATCTCTAAGAGCATTATCTATAGTACACAAGGGACCAGGCATCAGAGTTAGTAATAACTCTCTACTGGAAGTAGCAGCACAGAGAGTGCAAGGCTGCGTGACTGCTGGACACAAGGTCCAACATGTCTCCGTACAATGCTACATGAAAGAGGCAGTACACCAGCTTGTACATTGTGTTTCTTTACAGTAGAGATACTACAGGTTGTGGCTCACAAATTAATTTGAAAAACAGCCTAGAATTTGCCAATGAGACCGAACTCACTCTAGGGAAATAGCAAAACAATCTGATGAGGATTGTTTCCAAGATCAGTGTGTAAGAACTCAAGACACAGCCCCAGCCAAAACTGCATTCATTATAAACCATTGTTACAGAGACAGCATGGAAGCTGAAATGAAACATATCTTGACTAAAACCTACAGTGCAAAATTAGATAATAAAAATCATTAAATTAGGTAGTCACCACTAACTAAATAGCAGCAGTACACACAGTGACTGTGGATACACAAACATCCAAAGAGAAAGGTGGATTCTCAGTGTGGTTATAGCTGGAGTAGAAAAATCTACCCTAGTTTGACTTTAGATACTGCCAGACACAAGACAAGCTGGCATCTATCCCTGCACAGGTTGGAAATCAGAACAGATACCCGTAATCCCAGCAAAACTGAATTCTATCCTGCTACACCTTTGTGATTGCAACTACCTGGCCTAGCAAAACAGAAGTTTATATATTTGCCCAACAGTCACTTTTCTCCACATGTTTAGAATACATTCACCACTGCAAAGGCTGTTTACTTGCAGTTACTGCATTAGGTCATTAGGTCATTGGCATTTTTTCCTAGATTGCAAGCCAAATGCAGCATAATCCCAACATTATCAATAGGAGTGAAGAAAAATGGCCAGATGTTCTTACAAATCATTCCAGAGGCAATCTGTGAGAAGAAAGGTAGGCTGTAAATACGACAGAAAAGTGAAAGGAAACCCTGTCTCCTTGAGCTGACAGCAATACATGGATGTGTAGGGGGTTCCATCATAGCAGGGCTGTGCAAGCAAGGTAAGCCCAGGGAACACACTAAATGTGAAAGAAGAGTGGGAAAAGTCACCTCTCTCTGTCAAGCAGAAAAATAATCCAGATCAAGAATCCTGATTTGAGTCAAGGATCCTCACTGAGTGGGCAGAGTAGAGTGAACAAGAGTCTCTATTATTCTGCTCAGAGCAGCACAAATAAATGCAGGAGTACTGGGAGAGTCGCTTCATGAAGGACCTTTACAGAGAGCTCTACGAGGACGGGATGTTAGGGACTCCAGCTGGGATGGGTAAGCAGACTGCTGGTGGTGATAATCTGAAGCACAGCTGCATGCTAACCCAGCATCCCAGAGCAGATGAACTGTTATCCACTGCAGATACACAGCTATTTTATCAGATGGGAAGTGACATCTCATTTCTGCTGTTAAGAAAGGTTCAGTTTATGAAGCTAGATAAACTGGTGCTGACAACGCTGCTGAGAACCACCAGTGATACCAGAATCTCAGCTCAGGCCCTGAAGGCTCTCTGACCAATCCTCCGTTCTGAAAAGTACAACATAGCAAGTAACAAACCTCAGACCATAAAACCAAACCTTGACAACTACTGAAAAGGCTTCATGCAAAGCTGAGGAGAGCTGACTTCCTTATAATTAATACACATTGGCTCCTGCAGGACCCCAGTGAGATCCTGAAAGCTGTTAAGCAACTAGTCTAACCCAGGGTTCTAAAAGGAGATAGCCAAATATCTTTCCAGACTCTCTGCACTCCTACGGACCACCAGAGGTCATATTCAGAAGGTACAGAGAGGCATTCAGCAAGCACTTGAAAAAAATGAAAAAAGCTGATGCTGTCCTAAAGTCTTTACAAATCAGAAAATCAGTTAGATGTGCTATTAGAGGGAGGCAAAGTTCTGCTGAACCCAAGAAGCAGTACACAGCCAGCAGCACACCGCCTTTGGCAAGAAAAGGCTCAAGCAAAGAAGAATCTACCATCTGAGTTCTCAGGACCAAAGGACATCATTCTCTCATCCTTCAATAAAAGCCACAGAGGAAGCCATAAAAAGCCACAGAATATTATGTATCAGCATCTACAGCACTAAGAGAAAAGTCACTGATGGCAGCATTTATTCTCCACTGTGCAAGACAGTGGAGTTCAAAATCCTTCTTAGTAGAGTACCATGGGACAAAGCCCTGGAGAGAAGGGTCCAAGACAGCTGGCTAATATTCAAGCATCACCTCCTCCAAGCTCAGGAGCAGTACATCCCAACAAGAAAACATCAGTCAAAAAACACCAGGAGGCCTGCATGTATGAACAAGAAGCTCCTGGGAAAACTGAAATGCAGAAAGGTACAGAGGGCAGGTATCCTGGGAGGGATATAGAGAAATTATCTAGACAGCCAGGAAGCAAGTTAGGAAAGGTAAAGCCCTGATAGAATTAAATCTGGCCTAGAGACAAGGACAACAAGAAAAGTTTGTATAGTATGTCAGTGATAAAAGGAAGATGGGGGAAAATGTGATGGTTGTTCCGCAGGAACAGCCTGGAGAAGCCTGAGGTACTCAATGAATTTTTCAGCTCAGTCTTCACCAGCAAGGGCTCTAGCCAAACTACCCTGGTCACAGAAGGCAAAGGCAGGCACTGGAAGAATGAAGATCCATCTAAGGAACCTGAAAGTACACAAGTCCATGGGACCTGACAAGATGTATCTGTGGGTCCTGTGGGAACTAGTAGATGAAGTTGCTAAGCCACTATCCTGGTTCTGGTCAGGATGGAGTTAACTTCATTTGTAGCAGCGGATGGAATGCTGTGTTTGAGAGTTAAAAAGGGAGCAGTGCTGACAACACACTGATGGTTTTAGGTGCTGTCAGACAGTCAGGGACTTTTTCAGGTCTTCATATTTCTCTAATCAGGAGAAAGGAGGGGCGAAGCCAGGACAGGTGACCCAAACTGGTCATGGTATTCCATGCCAATTACATCCTGCTCAGTATAAAGGGGGGCTGGTGGGAGGAGGAGCGGGGGGCTCCAGGATGCGCAGTTTTTGGGGAACAGTCGGGTTCTGGGACGACTCTGGGTGGCACGGCCTGAGCTGTGGGTTCGGTGAGAAACTGCATTGTGTGTCAACAGCTTCATATATTTTTTGCGCTAAAGTCCTGTTACCATTGTTATATTGTATCTTTCTGTTATTTTAGTGAACTATCCTTATCCCAACACACGGGCCTTTGGTTTCTTGGTTTTGGGGTTGTTATTTGCCCCTTCCTTTTCCCTTCCCTTACCCCCCCACCCCCCACCCCCCCCCGCTTCTTCCCCTCCTCTTTTCCTTTAAAGAGCAGGCAGCTGCGTGGATCTCAGCTCTCAGCCGGGGTAAAACCACAACAGCCACCCCTGTGTCTGGCAAGATCATGGAGCAGATCATTCTGGAATCTATGCTCAGGCATATGGAAAATAAGGTGACTGCTAACAAACACCATGGCTTCAGTAAGGGCAAATCCTGCCTGACAAATTTGGTAGTCTCCCATGTCAGCAAAACCACCATCATGTACTTCCGGAGGGCAGACTTCAGCCTGGCTCAGGACACTGGTTGAGAGTGTCCTTAGGAGAGAGTCCTAAAGTGCAAAGGGGTGCAGGAAGGGTGGGCATTCTTCAAGAAGGAAGTTTTAAAGGCACAGGAGCTGGCTGTCCCCATGTGCTGTAAAATGTACTGTCCAGGGTGACGACTGGCCTGCCTGAGCAGGGACTCAGGAAAGAAAGGGGAGTTGACCCCTCTTGGAAGAAGGGGCCGGCAACTCAAGAACAACACAGGGATCTCGATAGGTCATGCAGAGGTAAAATTAGGAAGGCCAGAGCTCAGCTAGAACTCGATCTTGCCACTGTTGTAAGGGAAAAGAAAACCTGGTTTTTACAAATACCCTAATAACAGAGAGCCGAACAGTATCCCCATCCTTTATCGGATGCCAGGGGGAACATGCCCACCAAGGATGAAGAAAAGGCTGAGGGACTTGATGCTGCCTTTGCCTCCAGTCTTTAGTAGTCAGACCAGTGAAGTGCTTCACCTCCTGGACACTCACCAGTCTATAAGGGTAGAGGAGATCCACCCAAATGCACTGAGGGAGCTGGTGGAGGAGCTTGCCTGGGCAGGTGGAACTACTTGAGTCCCTTCAACCCTAGCTATTCTGTGGCTCTCTAAGATTTTCACAGCTTATGCAAGCTTCCAGGCAATGCAACAAAATACCCAACAAGCCAAGGGGCCAAAGCAATTCACAATGGAATTCACAGTTGACCATATGACAATAAAAAAAATAAAATCTTTTAAAGTTGTTGCATAGAATAGAACTTTAGTAAAAGCAATATTTTGTGTGAAGGGGTACAAGTCATTCTCCTGGCACTCTAAGAGCAGACATCTCAAGATGTATGTGCTTCCCACCAGGATATTCAAACCTGCTCACAAGCAGCAAGAGAAATCTACTAAACAAATCCAAAATACCAGCTGACAGTACTTACCTGCAGAGTGTAAGGAGTGTCTGGAGATGGGTACTAGAGGACTGTAGTAGCAAAGTACACAGCACTTAATCCAAACCAAATTTCAGGGATAGTCAGTAGTAAAGGCGTTCTCCCATTTCCATCCTTCAGATAATACTGCCATTTGCCTGTGTAATCCATATATATTTTATGCTCTGGAACATGGAATCTATTAATTATTCACACACACAGAATCTGGTATGAAAGATTTTTGTATTGTGGCTACACCATAAGGGAATAACAAAAGGGAGGAAAATGAAAATCAGTATGTGTTTAAATCACAGGTAGTATCTCCACACATTGCCTAACAAAAATTTTCTAAGATTAAACTAAAATTAACCTAAAAGTTAACTAAAATACTATCAATGCTGCCAAAAATCAAAAAGCCTTATTGTTAATGACCTGGAAGATATTGGGTAGTAAAAGTCAGTCACTCCTGAAAATAATTCTAGAAAAGGATTTCAAATGCTTGACAATCTAAATAAACATCCTGCACTTTACAGGGAAAAAAATGTGAAAAGCTCCAAGTGCTGTTTTGCTGAGATGATGATTGTTTGCCAAAAACAATGAGTTGAAAGGTCTACACTTGAAGGTATTTAAAAAAATATTCCAACATTCAGAAACTGAACAGCACTGTACAGCTGAATAGCAGCTGTATGTTCTTTATTACAGGATGTGGTGCAACTTTCATAGAATACTTACTTGACATTAAGTTTGGACAAGGAATTTCACCACTTGTTATCAGCCTCTGAGATTTATCAGGAGCACAGCTCGAGCTTCAGAGACTTCAGGTCAGAAGTACAGAATAAAAAATAGAATTTAAAAAAATTTCATGTTTCCATTTTTTTTAGCCTCTCCTTGTTTTTCAGTCGGTAAAATGAAACACATGTTACATTGTAGAAGGATTTTTATATACAACATTATTTTCAGGTTAATGTAGCTATGACATAATATATTTTCCTATTTTTACTTGCCAGAGTTTTGACCTGTGAAGGTTGTTGTTCATTGTTTGATTGGGTTTTTTTAATTATATACTATTATGTGTATCATAATAGTAACCACAATATGTTAATTATTTTCCAGCTATATTATATTGTATGATTGCTACTCAGGAATGCCTCCTCAGTTGTAAACTGACTCTGATCCATGAAATACAACCACATAACAGCTTTGAAGACACAGTGATTTCTCAGCTCAAGTGGCAGACTCCATCTAAACATGCAAAAGGGCCAGTAGGTCTACATGGCACAGTATGCTGCCGAGGCTGCTCCTGACAAGCCGCGTTAGTGCACTGGTGTGGTTGGGCTACTAGTTACCAAGCTCTCTTGGGTATTTATCAGTGTGCTGTGCATGCATGTGTTGCACCAAGTCTCCCTGTGCAAGGCTGGGCTGAGGCTTAATAGCCTGGGACCCCCAAGTTGTTGTTGATATAAACTGACAGCTTGCAAAAACTGGGAGGAGCGTCTGACACAGCAGAAGGCTGCGCTGCCATCCAGCAAGATCTGGACAGGCTGGAGCATTGGGCAAGGAGAAATGTAATGAAATACAAGGGCAAGTATAGAGTCTGGCATCTGGGGAAGAACAACCCCATGTACCCATAGAGGTTGTGGACTGGCCTGTTGGAGAGCAGCACAGGGGAAAGTGACCTGGTGGTCCTGGTAGGCAGCAGAATGACCATGAGTCAGCAATGTGCCCCAATGGCTAAGGCAGCAAATGGCATCCTGGGGTGTATTAGAAATGCTGTGGTTAGTAGGTCAAGAGAGGCTCTCTTCCCCCTCTATTCTGCCCTGGTGAGACCACATCTGGAATATTGTGTCCAGTTCTGGGCCCTTCAGTTCAAGAAGGACAAGGAATTACTTGAAAGAGTCCGGCACAGGGCCACTATGTTGGTTAAGGGAGTGGATATCTTCCTTATGAGAACAGGCAGAGGGAGCTGTGTCTGTTTAGCTTGGAGGAGACTGAGGAGTGCCCTCATTAATGTCTCTAAGGATGTAAAGGGTGTGTCAGGAGGGCAGAGCCAGGCTCTTCTCAGTGATGTCCAGTGACAGGACAAGGAGCAATGGGTGCAAGCTGGGGCACAGGAAGTTCCATGTGAACATAAGGAAAAACTTTTTCACTGTGAGGGTGAGAGAGCACTGGGACAGGCTGCCCAGAGATGTTGCGGAGGCTCCTTCTCTGAACACATTCAAAACCCACCTGGACGTATTCCTGTGTGACCTAATCTGGGTGATCCTGCTCTGACAGAGCGGTTGGACTAGATGACCTTTCGAGGTCCCTTCCAACCTCTAGCATTCTGTGCTTCTGTGATTCTGTGTGAAAACTGGATTACATCCCACCATGAACCGATGCAATGTTAAACGTGTTTCCTGTCAACAAAAAGAAAGGTACTCTCCTTTAAAACGGGTTTGAGATGTTACATCTAAACATTTTTAAAAACATATTCTTTCATAAGAAAAATTAGACACAGCAGTTAGTAAACCTGTTACGGAGCGTTTGCGGTGAGAACTGACCAATCAAGCCACATCATCATAAGGCCAGAGGGAAAGCAGTATAGGGAAAACTCTCTCATTAATCGGCTCACAGGAGGAAGGAGAGATAAACAACAGGGAGTAAGTGTAAGTAAATGTAGACTTTAAACCTGGATATATAAAGCTATCACATCACATTCATCATGAAAACATTACAGAGTATTTACATACAAGGAGAGAACAGGAGAAAAAGAACAAGCGGTATAAAATCTTGGAAGGACTGGTAAGAATCCTGACACATTTATTTGTGCAGCTAAAAGCAAATTGCTATAAAAAACATCCTTTATTTCACAGTATCTTGTAAGTTGTTTTGCTTGAGGTTTGACCAAGGCTATTTAAAATATTCATAATCAACTTTATAAATGCACACGTGCACAGACACTGGAAGGATTGTTCTGCCATCACTACCTTTAGCTTGAACCTTATTCAGGTCACCCCAGACCCTGTGGGACTGTGCAGTTTTTTACCATCAGGTAGCTCAGACATGATTTCCTCTGGAGATGGCTGCCCAGAAAGAGCCTTTTGACAGAATAGAGTCTCTCTACCAAGAAACGCTCAAGGGAAGAGTTATCTCCATACTAGCTGCTGAAAGCATAAAAATGTATAATAATAGAACACTGGACGTCTCCTAGTTGAAAGTATGGATTTTGGTTTGGTTTAGTTTAGTTTAATTTAGTTTAGTTTAGTTAAGTTTAGTTTAGTTTAATTCAGTTTATTTGCTCATTTATTTGCTTAGTGTGCCAAACTGGCATTCTTGAAAAAGCAGGGAACCCAGGAACCTCCTTCCAGAGATGTACTGCCTGATAGAGGGAACTGCACAAGGAGAGCCTTTCTCCTGCCCCTTTGCAGGCTGCCTCTAATTGCTTTGTCGGTGGAAGAACAAAGTCTGAGCAGAAATACACACACATACCCACAGCAGGCAGCTGCTTGCTCTTAATGTCTTGTAAACCGCACCACAAGGAAAAATAAATCTCTCATGTTGTAGGAGATAAGATTGCAATGTAAAATAAGGAGGGCATTGGGGTTGGTCACTAAAGGAGTGTTTAGCAGTGGCAAGTGGTGTATTGCAATAGCAAAGATCAGAGGGAAAGATATTTTAAAGCATTTGACATCAGGAAGGACCTGCTGGAAATGCTGCAGGGTTTTTAATACGTGCTAGTACCAAATCTTAAATGGTGTCCTAAAACTCTAATGGGATTTTCAAACATACAGGCCAGTGGTAGGTGTAATTTATTTCCTGAGCTGAATTACTGATGCTAGTCATGACCACCAGAATTTATAACAATTTAAGCATGTATTTAATATTTGAAAGTTTTCAAACAAGTTTAGAGTGGAAGCACATAGTGTAATTTTACTTACCAGCTATGAAACAATGGTACTTAAAGCAGATGCCTCCAGGGGTCTTCTACTCAGGGTCACTACTCACAGTAGCGGTCATACAGTATGTGATCTCGTGACAGTCACCACACAGAATCACAACGTTGGAAAAGACCTTTGAAGATCATCAAGTCCAACCATTCCCATTCTATGCTAAACCATACCCCTAAGTACCTCATCAACCCTTTTTTGAACACATCCAGGGAAGGTGACTCAACCACCTCCCTGGGCAGCCTGTTCCAGGCCCTGACAACTCTTTCAGTAAAAAGGGTTTTTTCTAACATCTAATCTGAACCTGACCCGGCACAGCTTTGTGCCATTTCCCCATGTCCTATCACCTGTCACCTGGCTGAAGAGACCATCACCCACCTATCTGGAATAGGGTTTTTTTTGTTTTAACTGTGCAATGAGGCCCACTACTTCTGCTGGTTCTGTCACCTCACGTGAATTTTCTTCCTGTTAGTTACTCTCTCTCCTGCAAGGGAAAAGTAGAAATCATTAAGGACTAAATCACAACTTAAAATTGTTTATTCCTATACAAATAAAAGAATTCATGAGCATTTATTATCTCCACAGGATTTTTTTCTGGAGCTTCTAGCCAGCAGCAATTTAACGTTTTTCTCTTAAGCATTCAGGAAATAGATTCACCTCAGAGGTGAAAAAGATTTCTAGTTAAGTGTCAGGCCCGTATAATGAGCACCAAAGAGCAAGCCGTTAAAGTGCTTATTTGTCAGTAATTTACATGTATTCAGACTGTAGGACAAGAATAAATAACTTAGAATCATAGAATCACTTGGGTTGGAAGAGATCTTCAAGATCATTGAGTCCAACCACAAACTTCATACAGCAAAAGCTGCTAAACTCAGATACATACTAAAAACACAAAGCATGATAGTTTACACAAACTGAGTAGTTCTGTGGTGCCAGTGTCAAAGGAATATAATCCCTTGGAACACCTACTGCGCACATAGAACCTTGTGTACAGATTTGAGAATGAAATCTGGTAACAGAGCACTGGGACAGGCTGCCCAGGGGGGTTGTGGAGTCTCCTTCTCTGGAGATATTCAAGACCCGCCTGGACGCCTATCTGTGCAATATGAGCTGGGGAGCTGCTTTGGCAGGGGGGGTTGGGCCCGATGATCTCTTGAGGCCCATTCCAACCCCTATGATTCTGTGAATCTGTGAAATCTAAATGTAGTCTTTATCACCATTAAGGCAAACAACAGTATGTCAGCTTCAAAGACTACAAAGGATTTGCCAGGGGCTATGCAAAGTAGGAAGGTATCTTACAGGTGCAGTAAGAAGTCTTTGAACAAGTCAGCTTCAGGTTTTCAGCCTTCTGGCCCCAGCTGCACCTCCAACACCTCCACCCTTAGCATGTCAGCGTGGGAACAAGTGACTGCTTTGGCCCCTGAAAGAGGAAGCTGGAATACCAAGTAAGAAAATGTGAGGAGGAAGCAATCATTAGAGGAATTTATGTAACGATTTCAATAGACCACTACATTCCTCCCTGATCTCTCTTTAATAAAATAGCCACTGATGACAAGGAAAGAAGTGCTGTAAATATGTGTGTGGCAGCTGCTATGCTGCCCAACTGACTGACCTGTTGGAAATTGAAGCTTGAAATACTGACTGAGCTGTAAGAGCTTTGTATCCTTGGTGCATCAAGGGCAGAAGCAGCCCCATGACACTGTCACCGCCTTCAATACATACACATTATTCACAAACACAGATTAATGTGTTTTCTGTGCCACACGTTACCTTGGCGTACAAGAAAGACCAAACAGAAAAGGGAGAGGACAGAATACACCAAGCCAAGGAAGTGAGGCTACAGGTGAGGCAAAGAGACGAACAGCTCCTCTGAAGAAATTAATTCTAAGGACTTTGGTGATGATAAGGACTGTTGCCAGGTACAGCAAGGAAAGCAGAGGGCAAAGGGACTGTATAAGAGACTGTAGGGAGACAAAGATGGCCAGAAAAATGAAGGAGCATCAGGAGCAGAAATGGAGCAGGGAAGAGAATCAAAACAAAAGTAAATGGAGAATTTGTGGCATATAGGGATATACAGTAAAAAAATAAATATTCATAAATATTGCTTGCACAGAGAAGACATCTTTAATTGTTCCAGGCAGAGATGGGGGAGAGCAGCATTCAGTTTTGACAGGTGCTCCTTGCTTGAGACACACTGTCATCTTTGTGTGACAGGGGATACCACTAAAACCTAGAAAAGGTAACTGGTAATCTAGGAATTCTCTTTAAACCCCACCTCTGGAAAGAGCCATTGAAACTGTAACCTACTTTGCTTAAATCATAGAATCATAGAATCATAGGGGTTGGAAGGGACCTCCAGAGATCGGGTCCAACCCCCCTGCCAAAGTAGGTTCCTAGGACATATCACTCAGATAGGCATCCAGACGGGTCTTGAATATCTCCAGAGAAGGAGACTCCACCACCTCCCTGGGCAGCCTGTCCCAGTCTCTGTCACCCTCACTGGGAAAAAGTTCTTCCGCATGTTGGTGCGGAATTTCCTGTGCTCCAACTTGCAGCCATTGCCCCTTGTCCTGTCTCCACAGACCACTGAAAAGGGGCTGGCTGATTCCCCCTGCATCCCCTGCTTCAGATAATTATAAACTTTAATTAGGCCCCCCCTTAGTCTTCTTTTCTCCAGGCTGAAGAGTCCCAGCTCACTCAGCCTCTCCTCATAGGGGAGATGTTCCAGGCCCTTAATCATCTTCATAGCCCTCCTCTGGACTCTCTCCAGGAGATCCCTGTCTTCTTTATAGCAAGGAGCCCAGAACTGGACACAATACTCCAGGTGGGGCTTGACCAGGGCAGAGTAGAGGAGGAGGATCACCTCCTTCGACCTGCTGGCCACACTCCTCCTGATGCACCCCAGGATCCCATTGGCTCTCTTAGCCACCAGGTCACAGTGCTGGCTCATGGCCAACCTGTCGCCCACCAGGACCCCGAGGTCCTTCTCTATAGAGCTCTTCTCCAGCAGGTCATCCCCCAGCCTGTACTGATACGAACGGTTGTTCCTTCCCAGGTACAAGACTCTACACTTGCTTTTATTGAACCTCATCTGGTTTCTCCCTGCCCAGCTCTCCAGCCTGTCCAGGTCTCTCTGGATGGCAGCGCAGTGTTCCTGCGTGTCAGCCACTCCTCCCAGCTTTGTATCGTCGGCGTACTTGCTGAGGGTGGATGCTATTCCCTCATCAAGGTCATCAATGAAGATATTAAACAGGACTGGACCCAACACCGAGCCCTGGGGAACACCGCTAGTCACAGGTCTCCAGTCAGACTCTGCTCCACTGATCACCACCCTCTGGGCTCGGTCCGACAGTCAGTTCTCAACCCACCTCACTGTCCACTCATCTATCCCATGCTCTCTCAGCTTTGCTATCAGGATGTCATGGGAGACAGTATCAAAAGCCTTGCTGAAGTCAAGGTAGATGACATCCACTGCTCTCCCTCCATCTACCCAGCCTGTCATGAGGCTAGCTCCGCCTCCGATGAGTCACAGCGCCCTGCAGACATGCCTGGGGCAACGGGTGCCGCTGGGTGCCTCACTCGCTTGCTCTCTCCTCGTTTGCCCTCGCGGGTCTATGCCCAGGACTTGTCGCTTGCAGGAAGGGTCCCTCGATGCAATCTCCCACTCCAAAGCCCTCCTCCTTAGTGACTCCTAGGTTAGCTAGTTCAAATACTTTCTCACAGAACAGAAGTTTGAATTCTTATTTCAGCTTCTAGATGACCTCAGTGTCAGTGTGAATACATGAAGATGACAGCAGGCCACATGCGACAGAACAAACCGTTCATTGCAGCAAGCCATTGCCAACAAGCCTGGTAAAAGCTCTACGGAGCACCATTACTCCCAGTCATTCGTATCTTTCATTTATGTCTGTGGACACTCAAGACTTCATCTTTTTCTCCAACAGTGATCATCTGAAAACATCCAACTGTGATACCTCAGACCTACAGATTATCTCTAGTGCTACCTCATTCTCTTGAGGTGTTTCTCAAAGCAAAGAGTTTGTGTAGTGCTTTTGTGTTGTGTGTCTCCTTGAGGCAAGTAAACAGAAAGGGGTGCAAAATGTTGAAGAGTTTCTACATATGTCATGCCACCAGGAAGTTTATATTTTTTTTAAGTGCTGTAATGACAGGCAACATTTCATGTTCTGTTGTATAACCAGAAAAAATAGACTGCAATCGGTCAATCTTCTTCAAACTGAATCAGCACTAAAATCCCAAACGTCAAAGCGCAGGGACTGTGATGGTGTCCTGCCAGGGTAATGTCAGAGGCAGGAGAAGGCTGAAGTAAAACTAGGCCAAAATAACCTATCATTCATGTACAATTCGAAGTCTAGACAGCATTCCCTAGGTACTGAAGAAGCTTCTTGAGCTTCATGATCCACACAGCTGACCTCAGGGCTACACTGTCCCTGTATGCTTTCCAGCAGAAAGCTTGAGTGCAGATGTCATGTAACAGTCTGGCAGCCACAGAAGAAAATGATGGGAAGCCTTGAAAAAAATACCTGTGATTGCACCCAGAACATTCAAGGCAATGAGCCTCTTCCAGATTGTGTTGAAATCATCCCTGTTTTCCATGACCTTTTCAAGATCACTCTCATTGCCTCCAAATTCAATGAGTTATAGCTAGCTTAGTTGACATGCCTCCCCTAGATTTGGATTTATAGCCAGTAATAGAGATATGAGAGGCTAGAGGTTTTCCCTTGTCAATATTCTTCTAATAGGAAAGTCCAAAATTTTCTTCCCACTGAAGCAAGGGATAACATAATCTAATTCAAAGCAGTACACCTTGTATACGTGACCCAGAAATATGTGACAGATTTTAATGATCTTCAAATCACACACAATAAAATATATATTGACATAATTTTAATATGTTCTGATTAAAAGTTTTGGACAGTATGTCTTTACAACTTGTCCTTCCCTCCAATGCATACGTTGTAAGTTTATCTTAATTATTTTCATGTTTGTTTGTTTGTTTTAGATGAGTGAGGCAAGCACCACAGAAGGAAACAAATTTGAGACCATGAGAAACTAAACATCTCCTGTTTCAAAAATGATCTTCACTTTATATAGCTCCTTATCGCAGCAAAACACATTTGTGCAACAACATCATCAGTGATAGCAGCAGAGGTGTTTGTTAATTAACAGTTCCTGCAGAATCCTAGGAGAACAATACATAGCAGATAGGGTTTGTTTTTTCCTGGTATCTACTGAGCTGTTGGCCAATACATTTTTCATATTCATATTCTTGCCAAAAAATGCAATGGCTATTTTTAAACATATCTGTGGCAGACACTTAGAGCCAGGTTTTCAGGAGTGCTGAGCATCCACTCCAGCAGGACCTGAAGCCACTTGGCCCCTCTAAAAAACACAGCTATACATTTCAGTTGATTTTTCTTACTGTGCTATTATAACAAGTAGGTCACAATTTCTACTTACATTGTCAGCGACCTTTTATTATTATGTGTTATTTTCAATTTGGCATAACATACCTTTTTTTCAAAAAGATGAATTTACTCCAGCTAACATAGGGAACATACATGCATAGAGTATATTTGTGTATCTATTGAATGTATACACAAAATCATGAAAAATAACCATAAACATTAGCAACCCTTACTGGAGTACAAATACGCCTCGTGAAAAGTTTATTTATCATATACCCAAAGCTTTATTTATTCTCAGGAAATATAGGAAACAGATAATGAACCAAACGTAGATCCTAAACAAAAACTGACTGTTTTCAAAACAACAGCATTTGTCCCTGAAGGTACAAATTCTGAATAAGGAGGGAGATAAGCTACTGTTCGTCCATACAGCCAGTTCATCAGAACACTTGCAACTGCGAAATGTTGCTCTGCATAGAGAGATACCAGTAAAAAAATTGTGAACAAGTTCATTTGAATGCTGCCTCCCCCGTGACTAAGGGATCAGAGATATTAAAATCATCTGTCTGTGCAGGCAACAAGCAGCAGAATTGAAGCCATGACTCTGAAGGTGGAATGAGATGTTGTTTTGGACCAACAGACAGAAGACTTCGGTTATGAAGACCACAATTCTGGACCTAGTAGCACCTGACACTCACTGACCCATCATGTACTTTGAAACCAGAATTATGTATTGCAGGTCAGATAAAGCCTTCCACTCTGCTCTGCAATACTTCTATTTTGTTCTTTCTTTTTCTGCTTATTGCTATGGTTAAAGGAGGTAAAAAACCCTATGTTTTTTTCACATGTAAGTTCTCTATGCACTGGCATTGTATATTTGGTCCCATGCCAAAAGGGCACTATTTTTCCCCACACCTACCCTCTCACTGTTGCTGCCAGTTTGACTCCTCCTGAGAGCAGACTTCCTGGTTAGAGGACAAGAAGAGTTCCCTGTGCCAGATTTCCTGCTTCCTATTTTGCACCTTATCTTTCTACTCAGGCAAAATCAACAAAACCCTTCACGGTGCCAACATTTCAGCATGGCAGCAATGCTCTTCTAGGCTGCAGAGTTCAGCTGGGATTGGGTGGACTGATCAGGCAGTGTGTCACCCCAGTTCTGTTTTCTGATTCCTGCCAAAATTCCTGTCCTCCAGTCTGCTGCCACGGGACACACACACATAAACAGCCGAAAGACGTGAGACAGACAGCACTGTTGGTCCTCCGCCCTTGACCACGTGGCAGCTGGTATCTTATGATCAGCAGATAGTCTCAACTTCTAGGAGGAATTATTAAGAAATCAAAATTGAATAATATTCTGGCTATGAGGAAAAACTATTTCTGGACCAACCCCACCCCTCAACTTTCAGGCTCAATCCTGAGGTGTTTATTATCCAGGAAAGATGCAATTATTAACAATTTAACAGGAAAATGAAGTTATAATTATACAAAGAAGTCTAGTAATTATTTGGCCTAAAAATAATGGTGATATTTTACCTGGAAGAAATCCTAAATTGAAGTGGTCAAATTTTTTGTGTTCTTACAGATGATTAATTTTTACAGAAGAAGTAGATTTGAGCACCATTTTATGCAATGTACCCATAAAGGCACTGTAGCACTGAGAGTGAATAATTACACAGCAGTCTCAAGCAATAATTAATCAGGAAAATAATCTAAAACCACAGTGTGCTTTTCAGCTATTTTTATTTTAACTTGCTTAAGTTTTACCATGCACGTATCTTCTGTTTGCTTAAAGAGAGATCAAAACAGAAGTGCCACAACTGAGACAAGAAACCATTATTAGTTAGCTGTTGAAAACAAAAGTACTCATGTCTGATATCCAGGAGAAAATACTTCAGGTCTTTGTGGGTAAACAACTTTTCTTCACATCTAATCAGTCAAAATAAGCTTGATTTTAATTGTATGCTTCCTCAATGCTCCTGATTTCTAGACTGAACAGGTGAAAGAGAAAGTTGAGTATCCATCTCTGCTACCTGAATTGGAGAGTCAAATTCCTGTTGTGCAGTCAGACCATGGCATCCCCGTTCCCCATCCCTCCATGGTTTTGAGAACAGAAAAACATTCGTACCAGGAATTCTCCAGCCTTCGCTAAATATGCCATATCGCACACCCAGTTCCCAGGAATCACAGGACTATAGATCATAGCATTGTTTTGGTGAAAACAGTTCAGCTGGTGAACAGCCATCCACCTAGCAATCCCTTCCCACTTTCCTGTTCCCAAGTCCTGACTGAATTTTTATTGTATTTTAGATACTCTCAGGTCACAAGCAATGTGATTTTTAAGCTGCCTCATACGTAAGTGATAGAAAGATTTAAAGAACAGAGAGGAGCAAGTAACTCCATTCCCTCATGAGTTTCATGATGGGATAACACAGGCACAAAACATTACTGTAACACGTAATTTGAACTGCCTTAAGCTGTATTACCAGGCAGCCACAAATTCCATGGGGCACCGAGCCATTCTGCTGTGCATAAACACACAGGTGTCATGCTACTAAATCAGCACTGGCGTGGTTTCATGCTGTGCAACACCTCCAGAGAACATGTTTAGGCTCTGGAGGTGCAGGAAGTGTCAGGATGGGCTATTTGAACTTGTTTCATCTGAGAAGGCCTGGAAAAGTCTACTCTGTAAAGATGTATTTCATCTTCTAGTCTCAAACACAGACAAAAATAAGTTTACCACGTCTAGTTAGTTCAGTTGTTTTAAAAAAAGCTTCTTAGAAATCCTGACATTAATTAGCTTGCATGTGAAAACACAGGTCAGCCACAGAAAACTCACATTTGGTTAAGAAAAATTAGTACGTATCACTGTACCATTTCCTTCTCCCATATTTTGTCAGTTTTCTTCTGATTCTAATCAGCCCACAATAATATTTGTCATATACTTCATGCCAATACACAGATCACATTAAATAGTTTATCTACCTTACAGATTAATTTCCAGCTAAGATCATTATAAAGTCGTGGTGCTTATTTTGATGAGGCAAATGACAGCTTTTATCAGTTTATTTCATTATATTAAAGTGCCAAAAGAAAAGCACAGTTCCCATTGCCATTATATTGGTTTTGGTTGGCAGTATAACCCTCTCATTTCCTAAATCACAGGCTTTTGTACCATAGCATGCTGTTCTATAATGTTTGCAACAACTTTGGTACCACGTATTTGTACTTCAGACCTGTAGTAATGCATCAGGAATATACCATTCTTCTACAGTTATTCTTAAGGAAAGCTGAACACGCCTTATTCTGTAATCTTTCTTCGTAAGTTAACAGTTCAACAATTGTTTTTCTTAGAATACGTGTAACTCCTCATTGTTCTGTGTATTAAACTTAGGTGCATGCATGAGTCTGTTTTAGTTTCATGGCCATACCACATTGTTTTAACTAAACTTGCTTCAGTTGAGAAACAGCTACATTTTCCTGCTAGTAGTCATGTATTTAAATACATATTTTTGATGTATATCTCCTTTTGCTTTTGAAACATGGATCCTGTGAGGGTCATTCCACAAAAAGAGCTGACATGGATTATTGATGATGCTAAATGCCACTACAAGAGACATTTCTGACTGAGTTGCTTTAAAAATACAATGTCATTGTGTCATTCTGAAGCACAAAAGTTTCTAGAGGAAGGGAGATTTCTTCAAATGTTCTCTAAATCCTTGCCCTCGTTCATCTTGGCTGAGACAGAGTTCATTTTCTTTCTAGTAGCTGGTACAGTGCTCTGTCTCAGATTTAGCATGTTAAAATGTCGATAACACACTGATGTTTTCAGTTGTTGCCCAGCAGTCAGGGACTTTTCAGCTTCTCATGCTGCCCTTCCAATGGAAGGGTGGAAGGCTTCCGAAGAAGCTGGGAGGGGAGACAGCCAGGGCAGCTGACCCAGACTGGGCAAAGAGAAATTCCAGACCACATTATGCTCTCTATATAATTGGAGGCTGGGTTGGCAGGCAACCAGCTCAAGAACTAGTAACTGTGTTATTCATCTCTTGTTTGGTATACACTATTGTTTTGTTGTCTTCCCTTTCTGTCCTATTAAACTCACTTTTATCTCAACGCACAAGTTTTGCCTTTTTTTTTTTTTTTTTTGGTTTTGTCCCTCACCACACTGTGGGGGACTGAGCAAATGGCTGTCTGGTTTTTAACTGCATGCTGGGTTAAAGCACGACAATCCTACTAAAAAGGATTTCTACCAGCATTACATCAAAAAAATTTCAGAGTTCTTTTTCCCTTCCCTCACCTGTTATCATTTGTTTCAATCTGATTTCATCACTGCACACCTCCTGTCTCTAGTTATTCTTCACTTAACCTTCAGAAATATCTACTAGAGTTCAAGAATAAAAAAGAATCTTTATATGCTAGTAGTAATAATTCATGAATAAATTACATCAAGGTGGAAAACAGGGTGTATGTGGAAAAACCTAGACCCTGCACTACGTGAAAATGGATCCTATGATTTTAGCCAAATGAGTGTAAATAAGTAATACAGATCAACTGGTGAAAGTGGCCTTGATGAAACAGGCAAGTTCTGAATAAACTCTCAGAAGTTTAAGAAGACTGATTAATCTTCTGATAGTTTAATCAGACTCCTACAGAGGGAGTATTCATTTTCCCCTGAACAGAAAGCAAACATTTTCTAACATACACTGTTTTATATAAAGCAAACTAGATAAGGTAACAAAAGGAACTCTTTCCCTTTGAATTATCAAGATTTTTCCTCTTACTCACCACTTACAGCAATATCATCAGGTACCCAGAAAATGTGGTTTAAATAACACTAACTAGTTATAAAATAAACCAGTTACACCTTTTTTTTTTCTTTTTTTTCACCTGCTTCCAGTTCTCCGCCCTCCAGACAGAAAGCTTATTTTCATTTAAAGGAGATTTCATCCTGTTCTTAGAAGTACTCTCACCATCAAAAATAGGAATGCTGTAGTTCTGACATGGAAAGAATGTCAAATGTTTTCATATAGGTAACAGGGCATGGTATTTATTACTTAGTCTAAAGCAAAGCTTATAACACTTCATGCTAAAAATACAAATACATAAACCCAGCCCAGGCATACCTTAGAATAGTTATGATTGATTAATCACACCAGCTAAGAGGAAAACTTCAGACCAAAAAAACCCGCAAATTAACTGGACTGATTTTCAAATTTTTTTAATTTTTTTTTTTTTACTGCTATTTTTATCTCTAAGGGTCACAATACCTAGAAGCCTGAAACAGAAGAGGTGCTGTATTGTCAAATTGTCAAATGAGGTAAGCTCTTTAATCAAAACCAAAGATGTAACTTAAGTGAAAAAGAATAAAAAGTAAAGGAGCGATAAAGTACGCTGGCAGATGATAAAAGAAGTGAATAGGCTCTGCCCACCCTTGCTAGATTCACAATAAATAATTAAGTACATGTTATCTCACTCAAGCCCAGAAAAAGAGTCAAGCTGTGTGACCCAGCTATCTTAGCAGGACTTCGTGTTTCAAGCACAGAAGTGGAATAGCCTGGGCAGGTTGCCCCCGCACTTGATGTAGTATCATAGCAACCTCTCTTATCACGCTTCCATGACACACCTTTCCTGCAAAGAAGGGATATGATTTCTGCAGGACTATACAGGAGTCAAGGTCATGGGTAGAAAAAGAATGCAGGTCTGCAGGATGCCTCCCAGAGTCATTGCTAGTTAGCTATAGTAATGTAAATAGCCATATTCATGCACAGGCTACATTTCTGGGGAAGTACCAAAGAAAAAATATTATTTTGTTTCTTCATTGTGAGACTTTATCTGTCATGCTGACCTCTAATCTAAGTATCCTTTTAAAAACTGTCTCAGTCACAGAATCATAGAATCGTAGGGGTTGGAAGGGACCCCAAGAGCTCATCGAGTCCAACCCCCCTGCCAAAGCAAGGTCCTTAAGACAGTCGCTTCTCAGTTATTTAGGATACACACAGACATGTCACTTAAGTATAAATGTTTGGGGGGAGTGGGTCAGTTGTGCCTTTATAGCCTAGGGAAGTTGTTCAATAGCTTGGCAAATCAAAAGGAACTTTCACAACAAGGTACATTTTGGCCTGTATTATTGCAAACAACAGAGAGACATGGTAGCACCTAACAGAGAAACACATTTCATACTGTCAAAGGAGGGAAATTATCCAACAAAATTACAATTAACAGAAATCGTACCTGCTTTGGCCTATAATTTTGCAGCTATCTCTAGGAATTATTTGCTCCTAATATTAAATTACTTTACAGATTCACTGGAACAATTCTACACACAATCTAAAATAAGAATGTTATTATAACTCTATGTGTTCTCATAAACTCCCCTATAAAAAAACCCTAGGGTACTTTTTTCCATTAATTAAGGTTCAGTTCTGCTGGGTGTACCATTAAGTATTATACTAGTTCTTACTTATTTTCTACAATTACCAACATCACTTCAATATAGCACTGAGAATCAAGTTCCATTCTGAAGAGTTTAAAATTCGGGCTTTGATCCTGCAAGATGATCTGCCTGCAGATCTTGTCACTCTTCAGGAACTTGTTAGTGGCTGAGAATGGAGCACTTCTTCCTTCATTTTTGTGTGAAATCCATTTCAGCGATGTTAAAAATTCTTTGGTAAGTTCAGACTGAGTTTGTAAATAGTTCAGAGAATGGCTAAAGGCAGTCCCCACTTTGGTTCAGATCTTTCAAATATTTTTTTCTGGTCTTAAATGTCTCCTCAGAAATATCTCTTTTATTTTATAAACTGCCAAGCCTAAAAGCAAAAGAAATAACACCTCTGGTGAGTGGGTTTGGGGTCATCTCTATGGTTCCAAAACATAAGGAGCACTTGGGACTCCCAACTCAGCTCTGAAAGAAGCAAAGTTTTCCATCTTAAGCCACTATTAGTTTTCAGAAATGAATGCCTAAAGTCATCAAAATGGCATCCATGCTATGTGTTTGAACCCGTTGGCTTCAGCAGGAGCAGCAGGTGTTCAGACCTTTAATAAAGTTATTAACATTGGCTAAATTCACATACTCACCTTTAAAATGCTGGTGCTTTGTTTCAAAGGTCTTTGCTTTTCATAGGGTATGGGAAAAATTACTGAATGCAAAGCAATTTTTTTACTCATTATTTAAAGAAAGCATTGTGACATTTAATTTTCACATAAGTAGAACAAATTGCAATATTCTCTGAAACCAAGTGGGCCAGTTACTAAGGCTGCACTCAAAATAGTAGGCTTTTTCAAGTTCTAAATGTATTTTTGTCAAATAAAAAAAAAAACCTCCCAAAAAACCCTGTTTTGTCAATAAAACAATATCAAATAGTATATACATACCAGCTTCTCTTGAAATAAATACTTCTTGTTTTCTGTGAAAAATTGTCCTCAGCACAATTTTGATGAAAAGGATCAGAAATGGATGTACCACTTTTAAGCAGGAGAATCTTGCAAATGTGCTTTTAAAGTAATAGTAACCGGATGTCAAATTAAAAAAAAAGTAAATCCAAAGCAAACTCAATGCATTGATTGCAGCGCTCTAAAAGTGGTGAAATACTGTATTCTTTACATAGCTCCTAGTGTAAAAATCTGTGAATTAGTTATATTTTGTTCTCTTTTTGCAAATGCTGGGGTGGGGGTGGGGGGTATTTGGTTGGTTGGTTGGTTGGTTGGGGAGGGGGTGTTTGGTTTGGGTTTTTTTTCCCTTGGATTCCTATGAAATCACACTGTGAATTACAGTAAGAAACAAGATGACACCACTCAACATTTTCCAGCTAATTTTTTTTTCTGCTTAACACATTTCTGTTGTCAGCATTAGTAAAATTTACTGCCATGGAAAAGCACTGAAAAGTTAAACAAGCTTTTCTAAAATTCATTGTAACTTGAACATAAATGAGAGCACACCTGTGAAGACCTCTCTCTTTCTATTTGTTAAAGTACGGAAAGTAGGAGTTAAACACCTGTCTTGTGTTGCACAAAAAATGGGGTGGAAATGGAGTGCCAGTTATCATCTTTTTTTTCGGTAAATGAAGAGAAGAGGGAGGGAAGGAGGAGGAAGGGCAAGGGCAAGGGGAGATGAGGGGAAGAAAAGGGAAAGGGGAAGGGGAAGGGGAAGGGGAAGGGGAAGGGGAAGGGGAAGGGGAAGGGGAAGGGGAAGGGGAAGGGGAAGGGGAAGGGGAAGGGGAAGGGGAAGGGGAAGGGGAAAGGGAAGGGGAAGGGGAAGGAGAGAGGGGAGGAGAGAAGAGGGGAGGGAGAGGAGAAGAGGAGAACCCTCTGACTTGACAAAGAGAAATTCCTATAGTCAGCATTCACAAATAAAGCTAGTTACCCTAGCAACTGCCATACTATGTGGGACTCCATCACTGTTTGCCCCCAGGCTTCACAGTGTATTACAGAAACTTGCAAGCTTTTGATCTGGAGAAATTGTTTACATTCACACAACACAGACACACATACACACCAGAAGATTAATACCCATACAAGGAGCACTTTTATATTCCTAAGTAATGCTTCATATACTTTCTAACTTTACTACTTCACTCTGAAACCCTATTTGAGGGTTGAATGCATAATTTGTTAACTCTGAATGTGATATTAAGTTAGTGCTGTGTTGATGCAGAGAAAAATAGCACTGAAACCATTAGAGTAATGGGAAAGAAGAATTCCAAACAAACTATGGGAATAATAGGGCTATTCCAGAGTACAAGCATGTAAGTGTGCCACTTGGTCCAAAAGAATTTATCTATAAATCCATTTTTTTCCCCAGGCAGTTCCATTTAAATACTGTTAATAATAAAGATTTTATTGTATAAAATCAATAGTAGTTTTTCTACTGACTTACAGAAACCACTCCCTTTAATTTACAATTTTGCTGTTATTAAACATACTGTACAGGATTCTTCACTTATATACCACAACAGATAATACTATACAGACATAACTGACATCCATCTCCTCTGCTCCTGCCCAACAAAGCAAATTTATTTAATATATATAACCCTACTAAGACAACTCTTAAAAACCTGTTTTTACTAATCTCCTTTCATCCATTTCCACATTTGCCATTGTTTTATTTGATATAGATGTATTGAAAGTACTTTCTGAAACTGTTAACTTACATTAGCCTACTGAACAGCTTTTCATAGCGTATATATTGCTGATGAGAGAGTATGAAGTATCAGTCTCTTTCTTCATCTCGATATAACTGCAAAAGCTAATGAAACCAAAAGCAGATCAATTGAAGAACCCATCGAAGTAATTTACAGTTGGCACTAAACTTAGAACATCGATAAAAGCCACTAGCAGTTTATTTGGTACACAGCATGTCCAGAACCTACAATGAAACTAAAGGAAATGCTGACAAACTTACTTGAAATCCCCTATAACAAACTCACAGAACAATGAGTACCTAATCTGAAATAAATGCAAAATACATCTCAACTTGATTTGCTTTTTTATTTAGTGCAAATCACATACTTTGGTATTAATGCTTTTTTTCCTCTGTATGTTAAGAAAACTGTCCTGGGTTTGGCATGGATAGAGTTAAATTTTGTTCCTTGAAATTGGTATAGTGCTGTGTTTGGAGTTCAGGATGAGAAACGTGTTGATAACACACTGACGATTTAGTTGTTCCCAAGCAGTCAAGGACTCTTCAGCTTCTCCCTGCCAATACAAACGAGGGGACACCCAAGAAAGGACACAGCCAGGACAGCTGACTTAGACTGGCCACAGGGATAATCTATACCATATGATAACATGTTCTGTCTGTAACTGGGGGTTGGGCCAGGAGGTGGATCAGTCAGGGTCTTGCAGAGCATTGACTGCAGATTTTGAGAAATTGTGCTGTTCATCACTTGTTTTGTATATTTTGTAATTATCACCACCATCATCATCTTCTTCCTTTTTTCCTATTAAATTGTCTTAATCTCAAGCCATAAGTTTTTTTCCTTTTCCATTTAATTTTTTCCCTATTAAATTGTCTTAATCTCAAGCCATAAGTTTTTTTCCTTTTCCATTTAATTTTTTCCCCCATCCCACTGTGAGGAGGGAATGAGCAAATGGCTGTTTGTTTAAGCTGTACGTCAGGTTAAACCATGCCAACCAATAACATCGTTAATTTATTTCATGATATAGGAGAAAATCTAGAGTAGGTGACATTTACTTGCAGTCCAACACTAACCAAAATTTTCTAGCATCTTTGCTACACACATAACAGGGTCTTCTGACCTTGTCTCATAAACTGTTTCCAAAGTCTTTCCCCAGTGATTAAATGTGAAAGCGAGAATAGCACTAAACCAGAAGAAGGACCACCTGGCAAAATAAAGGTACAGTATTATATCATGAGCTCTCACTCTAAAAATATGTGCCTCTGCACACACATCTCCAAAGAAAGGTCTCTGTTAGCGCAGTAATTTTCTTTCTCACATAATAACAAACAGATGTTTCAACACTGGAGCAAAATACGGGAACCTGTGAACCAAGTAGTGGAGTCACAGCGGGGCTTGCAGGAGGGTGGGGGTGGGTCTGAGCCAGAAAAGGAGACCCTTCTGAAGTAAGCAGCAAGCAAGTAAGTAAGTAGTGTTACATAGGAAAATAAAACAGTTTTTTTGACACCAGACTGTCAGCTTTCTCCCTGATACTCCCACACAGCAAGGATTAAGCAATAAAAACATGATGTATTAAAGGCAGGGGTTTTTAGGACATCAAAGCTAACATTAAAATGATAAACAAGGAATCAGGACTGCAGCTTGGCAATGCAGCAGACAGATGCAGTGTCTGACCGTGTGTTTCGGAATTTGGGTTCCCTGACAGTAACTGCTGCTGCAGGGCTGTGGACAGCTGGACTGACCTGACAGCTTGCTCCTGCTGAAAGCCCACGCTTCTCCTTCCCAGGTACCTGTCACCATTGTCTCTTTCCACTAACTCCCGCACCAGCTGGACTCTACTTTTAGCAGATTTAAAACCACCAAAAGAGCAGAAAACATTCTATTTTTATCCTTGGTTCTATTTTGTGTCATTCTAGCAAGAGAAAGCATCTCATAGCTGATCAACCAGTATGGCAGCTAACATGGTGGGAACAGAATGGAAGGGGCCGTGAGTTCAAATTTCAATTTATATGACATGCCAACATAAAATAAATAGAAAACCTCTCAATTTTCATGCCTCTGGTAGCATAGAACACGGCAAATTTTGGGTTCTAAAATTATTTTTTTAAGCAGATGCGTATTAAAAAAGCACTTTTTGAATTATAAGTCAGCAAATCAGTCAGCTTTTATTTATAGGTATTCTGTCCAAAGTTATATTAGCACAGAATATACTACAAAACAATATTTAACACAAGAAATATTGCTTAAAATAAAGGTGACTGCCCACAGTGAGCAGAACACAAGCCTGGAAACAATTATTACATGAGAATTACCTAGAAGAGACTATCTTGTGCCTCAAACTTCAGCCTTAACTCTATGTTGCAATAGTGGTTTTCATATAGGAGGAAAAAGGAGTTTTTGAGCTCATGTGATAGCCATTTAGTATGCAGACTGCACCACTGTGCAGCAAATTCTTGGCTGCATCTCATTCTACATAAACACATAGCACAATGACTCAAAGAAAACTATTTAAGTAAACCAGACCACGTGCAGCCCCCTGCTCAGTCTGTGGCTGCAGCTTGGGACTTGAAAAAGATAGCAAAACTTTTAATGCAGACTGATGTCTTGCTCGGGAAAATCTAAACACTAATACCCCGAACTGCTGGCTAAGGAAATCCTGGCAACTGTGGTGAATTATTTAAAAAAAAAAAAAAAAAAAAGTAAATTCCTGCTTCAATCAACAGAGGTTTCAGTTGAAAAAAGCACTTCAAAATCTATGCATAAACACATGTAGCAACAGTGAAGTGAAGTGAAATAAGAAGGCACAAGGGAACGTGCCCAAATGTATTTCAGCTGAAGGTGCAGTTCAACCAGAACTTATGGATCCGATACAGGTGGTACTGAGTGATAAGTTCTGATCAGACTGGACACTATAGTGGTCTCTTGCAGTCTAAAAGCTTCCATTGTGAGAAGTGGGAAATGGCAAATGCATTCTTAGAAGTGCTCTTTCTAGACCTTCCTAGAACAACAGCACAGCAATAGACGACTTCAGTCGTTTCTCACAAATTTATAAAAGCTTTCTCACTTTTTTGGATCATCCAGATGATTTCTAGGTTTTACTTATTATTTACATCTTGGGACAATAAAAAAAAACAAAACCAAAACTAACAAAAAACCTCAAAACCCCAAACCCAATATTAACTTTCCAAAAGCTAACCACACTTTGCTTTAGATATGTAAAAAAGCCTGTGCTTTAGACTTAATGACCAAGTCACATACATTCTTTATAGATAGCTACTGAAAAATGTATTTGTTTCTAGCAAGTACAGCTGAGAGTGGCCAAATTTAGGTCAAAGCTTCCAATCATAATTCTGTATGGACTGGTAACAGAACAAGATAAATTGCAGTACACCACAGAAAAATTATCTAACTGTAAAAGGAGGAAATAAAATAATATAGAAATTAAATTTTCACTAAAAAGGTTTCACCAACCCAAGGTTCAAGCCAATTGAAAATACATTTCAAGCTGGAGATATGTCTTTAAAGATGATCAAGAGCATTATAAACTAAATAATGGATCTAGTTTCAACAGGGCTGCTTGAATAAAGATGTTTCATCCAGTATGTGCAATGACAATTATTAATTCTCACTCAAGAATATTTCTTGCATCTTCATCCATTACCAGAGTTCAAGGAGGTAACTGCAAATAAAACCTCAGGATATTGAAAATAATTCAAAACTTTTAAGCCTGACATGAGACAAATGGTACCGAGTAAGGAGTTTTACTTGTCATCATCATAACCTCCAAAATGGTCAGACTCTATGATCTTAAGGTTCTCTTCCAACCTAAATGATTCTGAGACTAAATGGAGATTTCACCTGACATTAGTAATTACGTCTTTCCTATAAACTGTTATCATACTATTACAGACATCCATGAGGGATGACAACCAGATTTCTCAGCATGTGACAACTGTCAAAATACAGCTTCTCTGGGCCACTGTCCACTTAAAGATATCTTAGACGCAAGTTTACTTTTGCTTTAAAAACTGCTTATGAACAAATGGGGCTTCCTTTCATGTTCCTCCATGAAGAAGGAAGATTCATGACCTATATATTGTCCTGAGGGCAGCTATCAAAACCCAAGCAGTTTCCAAAACCTTTTGCACTTTCCAAGTTCAACTTCTTTTTCCTGTGTATTGACCACCTGTCCTCCAAACCTTTGGTAGCTCATGTGCTTTAATAACCTCAGGTGCACTGTCTTATCAAAGAGTTCCCGAAAACCCACTAGACACCTTTATCTGTATCCTTTCTGACCCACTCGTGGAACACCCACAGCTTAGTCAAACAGTATTTCCCTTCAGAGAAGCCATGCTGTCCCAACAAACCACAATTACATGTATGCTTGTGTCCCTCAAGTGAAAGCCACCAAGTCCAGGTGTCTCTCATAAGTATTCCTTTTCCATGTGGTTCAACAACATCATGGGTTTCCTTCAAATTAAGCTGGTTCCTTTGATCTGTGTTATCAAGAGGATGCTGGAGATGACTTAGACAAGTGACAGTCAGAAACCAGCATGTATTCCAGACTTAGCTTTCAAGTCTGGTGGCTGCAGACAGGTATTTCTGCACCATCTAGTTGTGCTTTAACAGCTGCTACTTGATCTGCACACTTTTAAATACATTCCTAATGCAGAGGTCAAAGGAGCACCACAAGGCAAGGCAGCCTGGCACCACCTCAGCTACTATGGGCAGCCATGAACGTATCTCTGCCCTGAGCAGTCACTTGCACATTGAACATGTTTTTTCAGAAGAGACCCTACACCCATCTGAAAGTGGGAGAACTCCCTTAGTAATCTGGTTTTGCAATCAATTGAAGAGGGGAGGGAAGTAAATATTTTCAATCTAATTTCCTTGGGATGAGCCCTCATGCAGTTATTTCTCACATTTCTAAATTGAAGAGCCTTTTAAATACTGTTTTCCATTATTTATAAGCAAATCATTCCTCATTGTTTATTGACCTTCTGGTACAAAGAATTTGTTGTGTGTGTGAGCAGTAAAAAGTCACATAATTGTGTGTCTTCAGCAGTAAAAAGTCACATAAGGAACTCACTGAGCTTCTCTGTCACAGTCTCATCATTCATCACTTCAACACCATTTTCTCTTGAGATCTCACTGATTGCTTAGATGCTTTCAATGCATTTAGAGAATTTTTCACTACCACCTTTAGTATCCTCAGCAAAATAATTTTTCAAACCATCTTACACTCCTGTTTGTAACTGATCAGTCCATCATATATATTGGCTGCCTCTGCATTTAAGCAGGCCTTTCATTTCTTAACATTAATCTTCCCCTTGTGACAGCTAATCAAAGTCTTCTAATGAGTCAGACATAGTTTTATTGGATCAATTTGTAGGCTTCTTGCTATATGGACTGCCTCATTTTTACATAATTAAAACACATGCTGGATTTATGTGGATAAATACTGCATCTGTGATTTATCTGTCCTCTTTCCTGTTACAACTATAAACCTAATTATTGTGATTGCTACTACAAAGGTCTCCCAGTAATGTCTTGAAGCAACTCTTCAGTATCACCAAGGACCAAGTACAGAAGTACATTTGCATCTTCCTGCAAATCGTCCAGGAATAGTTCTTCTAGAAAGCAGTTATCTGCTCAGTCCAAAAGTACTCTTTCTATATTTAGCAACTATTCCAATACAGATTCTTTTTTTTTTTCTTCAGCTACAGCATTTAGTTACCGTTCATGTTAACTAGTGGTAATCACAGAATTAAAAGAGGCAGCTTTTCGGTTTTCCAGCTTCAGGATTAAGTTTGTATTTGATAATGGGCGTTTAATCTTTCAGACAGTTTATTGCATTCTGGTGATGTCATCTTATCTGGATGATTAAGGACAGATTTAGTCTTCCAATCAGAGAAAACATTCAGTCTCAACAGGAGCTTTAATCGGAACTATTGCTTGCTGTGTTAAAATTGCCTCAGTGAAAAACATTGCTGACCTTCCCACTGCAGGAAATTCAAGCTTCTGTCAATTATCAGTCAAGATTACTACCAATTCATCCCAGATCAGAATTAAATATTGCCTTTCCAGGTTGAAGATACAAGAAAACCTCTCATTTGTTCAAGCAGAATGCTGCAGATAGATAGATACCTATTCTTTTTAAATTTGTTTTCCTAAATTATCATTAAAAGTCATGTTGGTTATGTGCTGTGGTTCCAATTTCCCTCTGAAGCAATCTCTTTTCTGGTTAATCACCTATAGAATTATTGGCACTTTTTTTCTCTTCCCTGCAGGTTTTTTTTATAAATAATTATTAAGCATTACACAGAATCACAGAGTTGTTCAGGTTGCAAAAGACCTCTAAGATCATGAAGTCCAATTGCTAACCTCACACTACCAAGCCTACCACTAAACCGTGTTCCCACGCATCACATCTGTGCATCTTCTAAATACCACCAGGGATGGTGACTCCACCGCATTCCTGGGCAGCCCATTCCAGTTTTTGAAAACCCTTTTAGTGAAGAAATTTTTCTCAACACCCAACCTACACTTCCCCTGGCACAGCTTGAGGGCATTTCCTCTCATCTTATCACTTGCTACCTGGGAGAAGGGGCTGACACACCCCACCCCATGCCCCACTCCCTGCTACAATCTCCTTGCAGGTAGTTGCAGAGGGTGATCAGGTCTCCCCTCAGCCTCCTCTTCTCCAAACTAATCAATCCCACGTCCCTCAGCCACTCCCCATCAGATTTGTGCTCCAAACCCTTTACCACTCCATTGCCCATCTCTGGACATGTTCCAGCACTTCAGTGTTCTTCCTGTACTAAGGGGCCCAAACCTGAACACAGTACATGAGGTGTGGCCTCATCAGTGCCCAGTACAGGAGGATGGTCCCTGCCCTGGCCCTGCTGGCCACACTACAGGCCAGGATGCTGTTGGCCTACTTGGACACCTGGGCACATCGTCAGCAGTCAACCAGCACCCCCAGATCCTTTTCTGCTCTCCAGCCAGCCTGCCCCAAGCCTGAAGCACTGCCTGGGGTTGTTGTGGCCTCAGCACTTAATTTCACAGTCAGCTTGCAGCAACTCAGCCCTAGTTGCTGATGGAGTGCGACTGCATCACTGTCTGTCTCCCAGCTGCACGTCTAATGTGCTTGCACAGTGCCTGGCTAAGTGGAGTATTGATGCTGGGATGAAAGACTGAATAAAGCACCCACCTGTTTACCAAAGCCTCTGCTGATCAAAGCACAGAAGGAAGGAGAGGTGGGTGAGTTGTAAATGATTGTGTTACCCTCTGAAATGCCTCTTGAACCTTGCTGAGAAAAAGCTTAAACCCACCACCCATCACAGGAGCTGCAATATTGTGTTCATCTTCATCTCAACACCCTCAGCATCACTATTTCTTTCTTGTTTTTTACTCCTGTTTGATAAAAGATTAATTGCTGTCAAACTACAGTTTCTGTCTTCTTCCTATGTCTCACTATAAAATAAAAATGTAAAGCTACCCTGCACCAAAATTATTTCCCCTGAGATTGGTCTCAACTGAGAATATTTTTCAAATACATAAGCCAAGTAAGATTTTCCCTTTTGAAAAGTGCCCACTTGAGACAATCTCTTTGTTCCAAAAATGTCATGCCTTCTGGCTGAAGTTTTTCCTAAACTTATCAATGAAATGTCCACAGAATAGGAGGTGGAGAAGCTGGGAGTTGATTGAAGATTTGGCATAAAAATAGAGCTACAACTCCATCTTTTCTGTAGTCTAGATCCTCTGTCATTAAAACTAGTGGTCATTTTCCCATTGATTTGAAGGCTAAATCATACAAGTAGGGAACATGCCATCATTTATATGCATTTTTTAAAAAACTTCTCTTTTTGAATCCAGGTAGCAAAGTTACCAATAACTGCAAAAGCAAATTCAATACTGATTAACATCTTGAGTTACTCTGACAAGGAGAGGTGCCACGCTGGACCTTGTTCTCACCAACAAGCAGGGGCTAGTAGGGAACATGAAGATCAAGGGCAACCTTGGATGCAGTGATCATGAAATGGTGGAGTTCTGGATGCTGAGGGCAGCAAGAAGGGTGCACAGCAAGCTTGCTACCCTAGACTGCAGAAGAGTGGACTTTGGCCTCTTCAGGGAACTGCTGGGTAGAGTACCATGGGACAAATCCCTGGAGGGATGAGGGCCCCAAGACATGCATGACTGCATTTCACAGAATTTACAGACTGGAGTAGTCTTTTCAGATCATGTGATTGAAGAGTGATGAGTGTTGTATTTTTTTATACTGCATTTGCAATTCTAGTTCAAAACTATTAAACTAATAGGACTACCACCACCTACATGAAAATCTTATATATAATTTTAACTGATACACCCATGAGCATTTCTTCCTTCAATACTGCCTTTTATTTGCAATCATCTCTTTACCAAAACTGCTTCAGAAATAACATAATCCGTACACTGAAATGTTGAAAAAGCAAAAAATAATTAGATTCCATAGAAAACAATATAGATAGGGAAAAAATTTGCATAGTCTGTTGCCTGGAGCTGTAGCTATTTTGATGTTTTTCAACATAGAAATTGGAAATATATTTTCCTGCAATTAAAATAAAAAATGAAAACAACATTAAATCACTGAGCTAAGGCAGGAAAAAAGAAAAATCTAACATTTCACACATTTATTGCACTTGTCTCACCACTCTCTCTCATCTAGCTTAAACTGCTGGTACTTTGTTACCTGATATTCCAGGAAACTATGACATTCTCACTCCCTCTTATAGTTTTATCCATTTGCAGGCTGTAGTTCACACCATGAAGCTCTATGCTGCAGTATTTCTGGCCTGAAGCAGACTTCTAAAAGTATCTCAGTACCTAACACTTTTCTTCAACATTTTTTGAGCTTCTGAGAAATAGGTTAATGTAAAGCACTACAGTAAATCATGGTTTGCTCTATTTTTCATAGGGTTCAAGCTGTTCGTGCTGTTCTCAAAGTTCTTGCATATTTTAGCACTTGTATTTCCTTCACCTTCACAGAAAGAACAGGTCATCTGGAGCTTCAGCAGCCAAGAGTCAAGCAAGATGAAATAGGGCAATAATCCTACCAGACATCACAGTTGGTATTTATACCAGAATACATATAGAAGCTTGAAGTTGTTTAAAAAAAAAAAACAACCAACAAACAACAAAAGTAATAAAAAAAGAATATAACAGATAAAAGGTTTTTCTCTTGCTCAGGCAGTTTCCTACACTTTAGTTTGACAGAGAACTGTGAAAATACACCATCTACCTATTGTCACTGTGTAGAGCTGCAGAACCCCATAGAAGCACCACCAGATCTGCTAGAACTGTTTTCTGAATTTCATCTAATCTGGTATAAAAGCATGAAAAGTATACTCAACCTCCTCCTTTCTATCCTGACTGCAGCCCAGCTTCAATCACAGCATTTCAGTCACAGGGAGGGATGCCCCTTCCCTGACAGTGTTCAAGGCCAGGTTGGATGGGGCTTTGGGCAACCTGGGCTAGTGGGATGTGTCCTTGCCCATAGCAGTGGGGTGGAACAAGATGATCTCTAAAGCCCCTTCCAACCCAAACCAGTCTGTGATGCTATGATTCTGCTGAAGTGTCCCACCACCCTCCTTAATCATCCAGAAATACAGACAATTGCTTTACAGAGAGATTTGAGACTAAGACACCACCTACTTCATGTTTATGCTTGCTTTGACACTGAAACCACACAGAATTTCACCCTTCTTATTCTAGCAGCTCTGCGCTCTGAGGTTGCCCATTTATTTTTCCAGCTTTTCTCCTGATACAGTCTGGTCATTTTTCCACTCCTCTTAGATATAAAAGCACTGTGTAAAGCTTCTTTCTTTGCCCTCCTCCAGACCAATTCTATGATAGGTAAGATCAAGTATATGCAATTTTAGACTGCAATCTCCTAAGAGTGGATGGAATGTGGTCACTTAATCACCACCTTTTGTTTTCAGAGCAAGTCAGGCTTTCCCAGTTCCTTTCCCCAGGTCTTCTAATGTGGCCTACATAGCAGCTCTGTACCTTGGGCTTGATGTCACTCCCTACTACTAAGGCTAGTGTACATTAAGGAGGATGTAAGAAAGATTAGATCTTGAGACATTAAGGTAATGTTCCCTCTCTTGAGCCATCAGAGAAAATATGCACAGGGTTAAGTTGTGCTGGAACAGCACCATTGAATCTTAAGTACTGCCATCCAGGAGCAGCCAAATGCTGCAACCAAAGGCAACTTCTGAGGGTGTAGGTAGCCTCATCAAGAATGATCTTCGCATTATAGAGGAGGAAGTAAAGTGGCTGTCAATTGACGGAAGTAATCACTGATGCAAGAAAAAAAGGTCAAAGAATTGCTTGATAATTATCCCAGAGACACAAGATACCAGAGGCTTTTTTAAATAAAACGGATGCTTTGTATGTCAGCTATCAGCATTACCTAAGAGCCTACAGTCTCCCAACTACACCCAGTTAGGTCAGAAGAGAACACCTACAAAAGTAGCTCAGATATCTATGCTACTATAGAATGCTTCTATGTTTCTGTCATGCATTTAACAATGATAGTTAGCTTTTACAAGATCAGAAGCAAGTACTGCAGACAACTAGGGATCCTCTTGCTCCTTCCAGAAAAGGTTTTCCATATTCTATAGAACTGCAGATACAGCTTGATCTTCCCTGAGCGTTTTTATGATGGTATAAAGAGAGGAAAAAATGTTTCAGTAGCAAAATCATTGCAGAAAAAAACCACCACAATCTGTGTGAAGGTTCTGAAGAACTTGAAAAGTTGGAACTAACCTCTGGCTAAAAAAAAAACCACCAACCTGTGGTGTGATACAGACAAAAGAATAATCAATAATCCAAACTTAATAAAGTGCATTGTTCTGAGGATCTATCAGACTCATGCTTTTGCCTCTCTTTGTGTTCAGTCTAATCACTCATCATGGAAACTGCTGCCACAAGTAACAGGTCAAATCACTAAAAATCAGTCATGCAAATAATAAGTCCTCACAAAGTCATTAATAAAATTGTATTTGTCAAATGTTCAGACAACATGCAAATACACACTTCTACTGTTGGTTACCAAGCTTTACACTGTCTTTGAAGTTATTAGCATTGTAATAAATCTACATTTTTCCATTTTAGACCTGTATTTCCTACAACAGCTTAAAAACTTAATTTCTGTAATGTAGCTCCACTTTAAGATTAACCTTCCTCTTAATATTTTTTTCTTATATTCTCACTGATGCTAATTTTTTCCCTTTGTTTCTTTTTAGCACACATTCCTCTAAGATAAGGCTTAACATTAATAACCTACTTCAACCAGACCAATCACCCATCCAGAACACAAAAACATGATTATGTTGAATGATTTCTGTTTCATGTTGTTTGGTACCATTGAAAGTTAAATACAACAGTTATGATATTCATTAACAGTTCTTTGCTTAGTCTGTATTATTGGTAGTATGCCCGTCCTACTACCGCAAGCATTCATTTGATCCATAAAAACTGGACTTTAGTTTATTACTGACCTTAAGACTTTTTTGGGTGGTAAATGAATCCACTACTTTACCAAATACAAACATACTATGAAATCTGCTGAGACTTCTTCAGACCTGGACAGCCTTTTCATTTCCTCAAAAGCAAATTATACAGCCTGATACCACACAGGTTTAGTGAAAATAAATCAGCTGGTATTTCAGCAGGTATTGTAGATTTTGGAAGTCTCATAGAATCTCCTGAGGTGGAAGGGACCCATAAGAATCATTGAGTCCAACTCCTGGCTCCACACAGGGCCAGCCAAGTCACAGCATGTGACTGAGCCCAGCATCCAGGCGCCTCTTGAACTCAGTCAAGCTTGGGGCTGTGACCCCTTCCCTGGGGAGCCTGTTCCAGTGCCCGACCACCCTGTCAGGAAAGAACCTCTTCCTCACTTCTAACCTAAATCTCCCCTCTAATTCTTCTTAAAAAAGTTACAATTGTCCTCTTGTTGGCCTAATTAAATTATTCATGCTCGCCAATCCCAGAACTACTGAGAACCTTTCTCCACGTCCAGACAGCCACACCTGCATTTTTGACAGTTTAAAAATAACCATTATCCATTTCTCTATTCTTCCTCCCCACAATATTCAGGAAAACAGTTTTAGAAAATTCTAAAAGCTTGCCTGTTACTTATTTTATAATGTTTTCCAGTAGCCCTAGTCTGCAGTTAACAATCCCCACTACAGTAAACATGCCTAGCCAAGAGAGATCATCACCCAAGAGAACCAAGTAGAAAGAAGCCAAAATAAAATCGATAGACCAAGGGAAGGTGAAGGAAAGCATGTCAGTTAGAAACTATGTATAGCTGTAAATACAAACCATAACATAGCAAGACAGAAGTGGTTACAAGTGTTTTACCTGAAATGAAGAAAGAAAACACTGAAAGAAAGAATGAATTTAATACCAATCCCATTTTGGTGTATTTAAAATTAAAAACAAAGTGAGCAGTGTGCTTGGATTTAAGATCTGCCTCAATATCCCAGTTCACAGATGTGTACTGGATTCCAGTTCTGCTTCCATGTTAATGGCCTGTTAAAAGGAAGATTTGTGTTACTATGCTGCATCATTTCTACCTTAATTCTTTTAATCCTCTAGAAAAAAAAGATAGAGCTAAGGAAGCTTTTTTTTGGAGGTGCTTCCCCCCACCCCCAATCCCACAAGAACAGTGAGAACTCACTTTGAAAGGTCACTATTGATCGTATTCAATTTCATTTTAGTAGTCTGAGGAACCATCTTATCTTGGATTTTAATAGAATGGTTTAATAGAAGTTAATGGAAGATAATAAGCAACAAAAATGACAAGACCAAAAGCTTTCATTTGGCGAGGGCTAAATTTAGAAGTAAAACCAGGAACTCCTCATGAATAAGAACTTTTATAAAGAATGTTAACAAATGAAACTTGCAAAACACGGGGCTCTTCAATGAGGATGTGCCATGAGAACTGCAAACACAAACATTACCACACACAAGCACCTTCACAAGCAAATCACCAGATAATGTAGCAACACATTTTTTCCCCTTTGGGCTTAGCTAGATAGCCATCAACCTTAGTGTAGCTGTGCACTTACAGCACAGGATGACATTAAAAACATGCACGGAAGTTAATAACTGTGTGGCCCATTTCCTGAAACAAAAGTAACAAAACTAAGCACCTATTCCACAAGAGGTCCAATAGACCTGATTTAAAGTTGTTGTTTCAAGTCATGCCTGGTCTACAGTTAGGGCTTTTTCCTAAGTGCCCTCTTCTGCCTGTGCAGCAAACGACTCCACAACAACAAATGTTTATACCACCCTTTTTATTTTTCAGCCAGAAATACAGTTTTACAGGGTATTTCAATGAACAGTACTGTTTATTCCTTATAGGAACCCCTTATTTCTTTGGCATCTAACCATATTCTGGTTTTGAAACTAAAGACTATATAGGAAGATTTTACTTTCAAGATCATTATTCAATACATTGAATTTACATGGGTGTAGTTAAATTTTTAAAAATACATATGAGTTTGCCACAAAGATTCTAATAAACCTAAAAAAAAAGAGGTAACCAAACCTGCAGAATGCAGACTGCTGGGCTGCCTTTGTTACAACTGTGGAGTAGGTGACAGAATGAGAAACACTCTTACTTTTCCACAGAACATGTACTAACTCATGCTTCCTGTTAAAGCTGAATAATAAGAAAAGCTAACAAAAAATTAATTCTACCTGAATAATTTATGTCTTAAACCAATCTGTTGGTTTGGCTGGTTTTTTAAACTTCTGCAGAGGTCTTCAGACAAAATCAAGTTCCACACTGCTTCAGTAAAAGATTGCACCTAAGTAGTCTAAAAACTATTTTTCACTCTTAAATATAAGTTACTGAAACGTTTTAAATACCTCTAGGAATACAGCTGTCAAAACCGTATTTGATGTCATGTTTGGATAAAAAATTCTTAAGTAACGAAGTAAACCAGTGTATTCAATCTACTCTCTTGAATAATCTAGGATAATCTCTTCAGTGCTGACACAGAAACTCTTCACTTGCACTCCACAAAAAAAAAGCCTTCCAGATTTCAAGTGTTCAGTGCTTCAATCAACTGAATTTCCAAAGCAATGATTAAGTTATTTGACACTTTCCGTTATTATGATACAGAAATCATGAATGAAGATTAAAAACATGACTGACACACCAATGCAGACATTCCAATGTATTTACTGCAATCTGAAATTAATTCATGTGTCAAGACAACATAAAGAAAATAAATCCCACTAATAAAATTCATCCCTGCCCAAAAGATGTTTTTAACCCAAATATTATAGAACAGAGACAAAGGAATTACTTCCATGCTGAAGCAAAATAATAGTTAAGTAGGATTCAAGTAGCAAAGGTTTGTTTCATGAATATCACCTTCATCACCAGTGCAAATGCAGTTCAAAAATTTTTGAACTGGGTTGTTGAAACAGCATGTGATCAAATTTTGCCAAGCTCACTTTCCTCCCCATTATAAAAAAATACATTAATTTTCCTGTAGAACACAGGAAAGATAGTAAGACCAACACCCCCCTCCAAATTTGAGTACCTATCCAAGAGCAGTTTCTACCATCAAGGCAAAATTATTAACAACTAAGAAGACATAACCAAGCTTTCAGTGTTAATTTACTGTAAATACTAGAACTAATGGTCCAAAACCAACTCCCAAAGCCAAAAATTTCAATTTTTGTTTTTTGGGTAAAAGGTGTCCAAAGAAATATCCACCGCTTGTATTCAAATTTGCATCAGAAGCTCCGGATTCTTCCCTCTGAGTATTTGTAACACCTTGCATTGACAAGATTCTATTCAAATAAAACTACTTTCTGATAACATCTAATTGATAAAGCCAATTGTGGAAAGTCAAGTACCCAGTACGACGGTGTAGTTTTTGCAGCAATGGAGAAATGATCAGAAATTGGTTCCAAGTTCGAGACGATAGCTCATGTGTTATTTCTTGCAAACATACGGTCCCCTCTAAGAGTGAGATGTTGGAGCTGGTATTGTAGCACTTCTGTGTCAGCAGGTTCCTTAATGCTCATTTTGTCTAGATTGAGGTAGTCCAGGGATTTCGAATGAGCCCTTTTTCCTTTTAAAAGGCAGAGAGGCAGAGGACCATGAAGCGCTTTGTAAGGTTCATATGGTAAAGCCTTTGTGCATTTATCCCCTGAGCTGGGCATTCGTCTCCTCCTCCTTCCATTTACTGCTGGGATCTCATATGGCTGATAGTACCTACTTCTAGTTTTGTACAAACGGGAGGAACGTGCAAGTCCTGAATCAAGCTGTTTGGAGCGCCAGTTCGGCCCAGATTCCCCTTTATTCTCTTCATTTCCCGTATATTTCTGGGCTAATTTTATCAACTCCTCTCCGGTCGTGAAGCCAACAAGGTAGTTAGAATCCATGTGAAGGATCTGATACCCCGCAACCGTCCGTCTCATGGGTGAGCAGGGGGTGCTGGAACAGCGGGGCTTCTCTGCTTCCACCCTGCCCACAGGACTCACCTCTCCATGAGGCACAGGCAGAGTGGATAGGTTAGTTCTGGACTCTCCATTTACGTCAACTTCCATTTTAAACACGTTATCCTCCTAAATGCAAAACAGAGCTTGATCAAAAATAGAGCCTTTATGCAATACAAGAGCTACGTTATTCTAATGCATTTCTAAAAAAATAAACAATATGCTAGTGTTTAACAAATAAAAAGACTCTCATAAGCATCTCCAGAATAACCAATATTCTGAACTTTATGTTATTTACTTGTTCTTGTATTCCCTGACCTGTCTTCTCTCACAACTATTCCAAATATACAGTTCGGTGCCTTTACAGATCCAACTGTCTGTCTGCCCCAAGTCATTACCATATCTAACATAAAGATACAGTTATTATCACAGTGGACATATGAACACAAAGAAGGCTTAATTCTTTTCATTTCTGTGTTTTCAGCATCATCTAGAACACATCTTGGTGACACAGTGTGGTGGTTTACCCCTGGCTGGAGGCCAGACGCCCACCAAAGCCGCTCTATCACTCCCTTTTTCAGCTGGACAGAGTAGAAAATTCATATTAAGAGGCTGAGGAGTCGAGATAAGGACAGGGAGAGATCATTCCGCATTCAGCGTCACGGGCAAAACAGACTCAACACAGAATCAAGGAAAGAAAACTCATTTATGACACTACACGACACACCCAGGGAGAGCAGAGTCGGGTAATGAGAAGCGTGACCAGATCTTAACGCACCTCCCCTCACCTCTCCATACTTAGCAGACTTCACTTTAGTCATGATTTTGCTCCCTTCCCCCCATTGTGGCACAGGGAGGCGCTGGGAATGGGAAAACGGGGGCTTCGGTCAGTTCCTTACAAGTTGGTTTCCTTCTTGGCTGGGGAGGGCGGGGTATTCATTCCACACCCTCCCCCTGCTGCACTGTGGGGTCCCACCCACAGGAGACCCGCCTGGACGCCTATCTGAGTGATATGTTCTAGGGAGCTGCTTTGGCAGGGGGGTTGGACCTGATGATCTCTCGAGGTCCCTTCCAACCCCTACAATTCTATGATTCTATGAAAATCTATCTCTAGTAATCTGTCTCAAAGTTAAGAGGGGAAGCTGTGTGCAAAACAAAATAATCTACCCTCATGTAAAATTTAAGCCTACCTCATTTCAGAGATTCAGGGACTGGGAAAGAACAGTTTAAGTCATGTTCCCACTTCTGCTTCCCTGCTTAAGTCTCCAATCATAGAATCACAGAATGTGTTCGAAGGGACTTCTAAAGGTCATCTAGTCCAACCCTCCTACAGTAAGCGGGGACATCTTCACTAGATCAGGTTGCTCAGACCCTGACCTTGTCTATATCCAGGGATGGGGCCTCCACTACCTCTCCAGGCAACCTGTTCCAGTGATCTACCACCCTCACAGTGAAGTTTTTCCTAACATCCAACCTAAATCTACCCTTTTCTAGATTAAAACCATAACCCTCGTCCTGCTGCTACATGCCCTCGTGCACAGTTCTTGCCCAGATTTCTTACAGGCACTCTTCAGATACTGGAAGGTCGCTATAAGTTCCCCGAAGCCTTCTCTTCTCCAAGCTGAACAAGCCCAACTCTCTCAGCCTGCCTTCATAGGAGAGGTGCTCCAGCCCTTTGTTCATTTTTGTGGCCCTCCTCTGGATGCACTCAAACAGGTCCATGTCCTTCCTGTGTTGAGGGCTCCAAGGCTGCACATTATATTCCATGTGAGGTCTCACCAGAGGGGCAGAACCACCTCTCTCAATCTGCTGGCCCTGCAGATGCACACTGGTGGCTCATGTCCAGTTTCTCATCCACAAGTACCATCAAGTCCTTTTCCTGAGGGCTGCTTTCAAACACATCATCTCCTAACTGTATGGATAATGGGGACTGTCCTGACCCAGGTGCAGGACCCTGCATGTGGCTTTGTTGAACCTCATGAGCTTCACCTGGGCCCACTTCTCCAGCCTGTCCAGGTCCCTCTGGATGGTGTCCCGTCCCCCCAGCACATTAACCTCACCACTCAGCTTGGTGTGATCAGCAAACTTGCTGAGGGTGCACTGAACCCCATTGTCAATATCATTAATAAAAATATTAAACAGCACCAGTCCCAGCACAGACCCCTGAGGAATTCCACTTGTCACCATCTTCCATCTGGACTTGGAACCACTGACCATCCCACCAATTCCTTATCCACTGAACAGTCCACCCATCAAATCCAAATCTCTACAGCTTGGAGAGAAGAACGTTGCAGGGGACTGTGTCAAAGGCTTTGCTGAAATTCAGACAGATGACATCTGCAGCTCTTCCCTTGTCCACTGATTCAGTCACTCCACTGTAGAAAGACACTAGATTGTCAGGCAGGACTTGCCCCTAGTAAAGTCACACTGTTTTGAGTCACCTCCCTGTCCTGCACGTGCCTCAGCACAGCTTCTAGGAGGATCAACCTGCTGCTCCCATCTTACACTAATAAGCTAGAAGTAAACAGGTAACACAGCAAAAGCTAAAATACTGAAGCAAACCACACAATGATTTTCACTGAAAAAAAAATCCATTTAAAACTCAATAATGGCACTCATCATATTTTGCTGGCTTAATTATATTTTAATGTAGTAAATGAGAAGTTTCAGAATAGGAGAAGCAGTTGTTTCTTACTTACTTACTTATCTAGCAGTGAGACAAATACGGTGATGTTTCAGTCACTGAATTAAAAAACTTTCATGTCAATTTATTACATAGAAACCTTATAGTTCTTGTGCCATCAGGAGCATAGTTACCGAAAGCATAGCATAGAAAAAAAAATTGTACTAAAGTTTTGAGCTATCCTGTCCTTCTAGCCAAGACAACTAAATATTTAACTGTTCCTGTTCTTTTAATTCCTAATTTTTACCCTGCAGTTCAGGTATATTTTCAGTAATCTTCTAGAAAGACTCAAGTTGTTCTGTTTGAGAGTTGAAATGCTAAGAAATACAAATGAATGCTAGAAAAAGTATAAATAAAATAGTCATACACCAAGATTGGAAATTAATCACAGTACCTAGTCATATATAAACAGCAACAAAACAAGACCAATAATCCCTTGCACAGCAATATATGCCCTGAGGAACGGAAGGGAGAAAGAGATATCTACATGCACTTTTGAGTTATAAAAAGCCTTGAGAACTGGAAGTTTACTTCAGTTTGAAACATGGGCATGTACCCCACTAACGAAATGCAATCAACTCTGAAGAATAACTACAAGGAGGAGGGAAGGAGGTAGAAGTTCACTGCAAAACAGCTACCCCCCCTTGGCCAAAACCAGAACAAAGGAAAATCAGAGCAGAAATGTCAGCGAGATCCAGCTTAGGACTTCTGCCTAATACTGCAGAACTTCCTTTTCTGTGCTCAAGTGCAAAGAACGGTCCTAAACCCAAGAAATCAGACAGACACTTGAAAGCGACAGTAGCATCAGAAGCTAGAGTCATAAACATCAAAAGCTCAAGGGAACAGCCCTGCTAGATGATGAGAGAACTGGCCAGCTTCACAGGCAGTAGTCCAAAACTCAAGAGCATGCACACACTCAGCTGTCCTCTCTCAAGATTTTTAATGTGAGTTATTCAAGCTGCCATATGGTTTCAACATGCTTTGTCTCATTATCTGGGGGAGGAGGGAAGGGAGAGGAGGGAGGCATCATTTATAAGATTTCTATAAAAGAAAATAATTTTGAGTTTCACAGTATCTGTGAATGCAGATACGATTACCTACAAATACATACTGAAAAATTTTACACTGTATTTTTAGGCTATTTCCATGGTTATAAGGTATTAGATGACTACTATTAAGTTCATTGGTGTGTAGTTGTTTGAGCTCATCAGTAATTCTCAGCATCAATTTTAATACTGAAAAAACCCCAGTACTTCACTATAAAAAAGATTATTTCTTCAGACCACAGCTGCCTTGTCTAGTTGCTTCTCAAAGAGAATGACAACAGACTGATGCCAATTCAAGACAATTTATAATTCAGTATTTATTACAGAATCAAAACAGCTGCTGCTCCACACATATTTAAAAAAATACCAAAAATAACTGCAATCAAGGAGATTCACTTGACTGATATAGATAAGGGTTTCTAGAATGTAATTCACTTTTAACTAAGATTTTACAGGATTTTATTGATTATTTTTGTATTATAAAGTTTGTTCTGCATATAATCTGACTTAATTCAGCTGAATATTGAAAAAAGCATCTAAATCAGAGAAAAGGAATAATGAATACAAATACTACAAGCTATTGTATTACCTAAAAAAAAAAATAATATGCTTGGGATTGTTCTTTACAGGTTAAAACCATTGAAACCTCCACATTTTGCAAATATAAAGACTTTCCAATTATTGAATTTTTCACTAAGGTTCAATACCAAAGATTAGCATGGAACAAATGCAAAAAGAGTGCATGACACACTAATGTCTAATGTCACACCATGATAATGTATGCTCTGTAGCTGATTTGTTGTTGAAATGACACTTGCCATGTGCTCTTACCATACCCATGACATCTTTTGCTTTTCCTCCTCCCCTTTCTTGATCACACCTTTTTGTTTACATTTATTACGTATATTTATCTACTTAGTGACTCCAAAAACTTAAATATTGAGTAATTTAAGTTTAAAGAACATGAAGAAAGAGGAAAAGGGTTTTCCCTTGACAATCCTCTTCCTGTCATTATATAAAACGTTAAAGTTTTAACTACGTTATTTTGAAGCCAGCACAATAAGCTGCTCACAGCCAAAGAACTTTCTGTTAATCGGTATTTCCACTGTTACTCATCTCCTCAGCTGCAATATGAACTGATTTGATCAGATGCCTTTTTTTTTTTTTAGGCTAAGCATTAAACTTCTGGCCATCTAATTACTGGGGTTTTTTGGTTGGTTGGTTTGGAGGTTTTTTTCCCAGTTTTGTTTTTGGGCTTTTTGTTTGTTTTAACACAGATTCTTCCCACACACACACACCAAGCCTGCAGGTAGCACCATTTGTTAAGAACCACAAAGATCCATTTCACTGATAAAATGTTTGTAAACTCAATAAGCAAGAGGTGGAATGGGAAGTTGGCAGCCTTAGAGTCAAACGTACTGACTAGAGATGCGAGGCCGGTTTCGGCATTTCCCCTCCTCTGTGCTGCCATTACTTAATACATACAATGCACTTAAGATACAGTATTTGTCTGGCAAACATCAGCAGTAAGTAATATCACCCATCACACATTTTTCATTATTTCAATTGTCTGTGCACGTGACATAGAAGAACAAGACCTAAATCTTTCCCCTTGAAGTCCAAACACAAAAAGTCATATCTATGTATCTGCTTTTGGAAATCCCATCTTATTTCTCCATCACTGAAACATGCTGATGGAATTATGTGCTTGTAGAGCAAAGTTTTCTGGAAGTAATTATTTCCAATCTTCAACAAGGGGGACATATATTCAAAAGGCAAAAATGAAACTAAAGTTCAACTTTGTGTATCCACAAAGGAGCCACATATCTTTTTCTAGAACTGCAGCAGCCAGGCCGTAGGCTGTGAGAGGTATGCAGCTTGTAGGTTCTCCCTAAAAGCCGGTGATACAGCTGCACCTACTGACAGGACCAGGTGGTTGGTTTTGGCCATGCTCTTTACTTACTGTCAGCTGAAGGGTCCTGGACTAAGGTTGCTCCACCACGCTGTCAAAGGTACCCTGTAATAACTGTAACATGTTTCACAGACTGACACCATGTTTGTAAACAGGAGAGGGAGTAAAAAAAAAAATTTAAATGGCAGGTAACAAGCTCATGAAAGGTATCAATAAACTATACCCATACTTTACCAGCTCTTGCTGTTCCTTAGGAGAAATTCTAAGCTATTCTAAGCCAAAAAAGCAGCAAATGAATTTTAACATTGAACTGTTGCACCACATGAGATAATGTTCAGATGGAATAAAACCAAATTTTAGCACAGATTTTTGTTTTCCTCAAAATGAAATGCAAGAAAATGAAGTTATGCATAAAGCATATGCTACAATCCTGCAGGCCTTAAAAAACCAGATTAATATTACTGAATGAATAAAGGCAGTGCAATAAATTTAGGATGTGATGTAAAACAATAGTCCACAAAGCAGCCAACAGAATTGATAACTGCGGAATAGTCTGTGTGTATGCATGTGGGTTCCTGACAACAGATGAAGCATTAAGCCCATCAGCAGTCCAGTATACTGGACAACAAATACCACATGGTTTATACAGAACAAGAAATGATTAAGTGTTTTGCAAAAGAAGATTAAATTAACTTCTAATAATATGTTTCTACTGCAAGAAACAGTAACAATTTAACCAGTTTGTTATTTTTTATTATTAACACAGCTTTAAACAGAAGGTAAGTTATGAACCAGGAAACTACCTTTTAAAATGAAGAAGGTCACAAATGTGTTACTGAGGAAGCACAACTGCCAACGCCAGGCACCAAGTGGACAGCCAGCAGACCAAATCAGCGTGACAGAACATACGATTTACACAGAAAAAGAGACAGGTGGAATTTCAAGACTGTCTAGGCTAATTAATTTTCTATGAGCAGCTTAGGAAGCAGTAAAAGAAAATGGTGGGACAGAAGGCCATTTAATTTCTAACATCTCTTCACCAAGCAGTATTAGATGGCGGGTAACTTCTATGAAATATTTAGAATCTTTTAAATAAACAATGCGACTTCCTTGCTGAATAGAATCACAGATGAATGCTCCCACCCCACACCATCAGCATGCTGATGCTCCTGGCCAGCATAAAGATAACTTTGTTATGCATCAAAAGATGAAAGAGTCAGGCAAATGTTAAAAAGTTGATGCATACTGTAAAATAATTTTTATTCTTAGGTTGGCAAGTTAAAAAAAAATGTCTGTATAATTGCATTTTATTTTTCCATGTGTTTGATTTTCATCTTCTCACCAAATAAAATATGTTTCGCTCCAGTTTCACATTAGCCCACTTGGAAAAAATGCCAACAAAATAACACAAACCTGACTGGTCAGCAAGAATTAAACTGCCTGTTAAAAATATTAAAAATAGGGGAGGGAAAGAGTTTGTACAGTATTACAGATTTCACTGAGTAAACACTAATCTGTCTTTAAAAAACAAAATGCTAATGGCAATAAAGATCTCCTTTGTTTTCATGTCAAACAAGAAATGAATACTTGATAGTATCCTGTGTTGCCATGACTGAAAATACAGCTCTTCAGATACTGTTTTGAAACAATCAACCTAAACAAAAACTATTATATTCAGTCTTTACTAGGATCACATTCAAAGAAAGATACTAGATAAAAATACCTAGTAAAATACTCAAAGACCTCTGGAAATGTTTAATCAATGCCATTTACTTTTTTGTTTTGGTTTTTAACAGAAGCACTTCAAATGACCTGTACATTGCCTTAACTTGATGCAACCTGCAGCACATATTTAGGTGTCTGATACAAAGGTGCCTCGTTCACTTCTACGATTCACATAGCTAAAGATCACTTCTTCAAGCTTACTAAAGTTATGTACACGGAGGCAGAGAACAAAACTTCAAAGTCATTTTCTCAAACACTTCACTTATATGCTACCTAAAAACAAGGGTTTAACTAATGCAAGTATGGAATAAAAATTAGTTCAACAGGTCATGCAGGTACAGTAAATTTGCTTACAAGTGTGAAGTGGAAGCTGACCTGGAACACTCAGTTCATCTGACTTTACCATAACATACAGGATTTGCATATGATTATGCAAGACTGATGCCCAAGCTGGCAGCATGAGGCTGGTCAAAGAAAAAGAGATTATACAGAAAGCTGTCAATGTCAGTACTGTTACGCAAGAACTTAATTTCAGTGATCCCACTGCTATTGCCTCACAGTGTTTCAAAGTCACATAACTACCCTCCTCCATCTTCTCTATTGTAATAAGCACTTTCCTCAAGAGAAAAAAAAAATAATAAAGCAAGCACACCACACAAGACTGAATTTGGTTAAAAATACACCATCAGCAGGAGGGTTGTGGGAGGAGAAGCTTTCAGTAAGAGAGACAACTGGGAAAAAAGTAAGAAAAATCAGTGCTGCAAACTTCAACTCCTCATGGAAAAACGAAGCATGGGTTCCCCAGTCCTCACTACACCCCTCCAGGAAATGCTCCGACTCTTTCTGTATTCAGGAGGAGCCTTATTAGAAGTCAGTCAACTATGTGTACAAGCAGCAAGTCCTTCTCCCCATCCCAGATCCCCTCCACCACTTCCACCAAGATCTGTGTACTTACAGGTTTCTGCCATCAATTCACTTCCACATGCAGCTACACAAGCACGTATGTATATCTATGGTGACATAATACTGTACCACTCCAGAGAGGACACTAAGCAAAGATATGTTTACAGAGGACATCTACTAATGCATATCAACTGCTGTCTTCCTTATAATAGGTACACACACACTCACACACCGGCTAAAACCCGTGTAGAATAGCATACAAATAACTTTGCATATATAAAGAAATTAAGACCTGAAACTATGCTCGTACGTATCTGTAGGCCACTCAAAACAGCACATCAACTGTTCAGAGACACTCCCCCCCCCGTATCTTCACGTGCAGAGGCAGAATTGCCAAAACACACCTGTCAGTAAACCAAAGCAGATTATCAAACTTCATACTCTGTAGAATAACAATTTAAAGCACGTTAGGGCGCACACATGTAATCAGTATCATGAATGGTACAATCACCACTTAAAGAGAGGCCTGAGCACCCTTTTGCCCTTCTCTAATTAAGTAATACAGCTACCCACAGAAAGCCAGGCATCAGTGCATTTTGTTACTATCTGACAGAATAGTAAGGTCCTGTTTAGCTTCAGCACTTGCGTACAAGCGTTAGGAATAGCACAGGGGCTGTTGGTTGCAAGCTGCAACTGAAGAGAGCTATAAACGCTCAGGAACAGATACGAACGCGAAGGAGTGAACTCTGGCTCCTCCACCGCTTACAGGGTTACTAGCAGCTGGCACAGAAAGCGCACTTGAGCGGCCTCACCGCAAGCTTCAGGCACAACACGAAGACCTCCCGGGCTTCCTTCCCCACGCGGGTGCCGGGACCCACACCCCGGTATCTTCCCAGACCTGCTGGTACAGCTCCGCGCACGCTCTGCGGCGGTCCCCGCTGCCGCTTCACTGCCGCCGCTTTCATCAGCCGCTGCCGGGGAAAGCGAAGCCGCCGTGGGCTGGAAGGGCAAAGCTGCACGGGCCTGCGGTGAGCTCCTGCCGCGGGAAGAGCGAGGCCCGCCGCTCGGCTCACGGAGGAGGCGGGCGGGGAATACGTGCCAGGACCCCCGCGATGCGAGGCTCAAACCACGCCTTACACGACCCAGCCACGAAGCTTCAGAGCCAAGAGCGGCAATGCCCAGCCGCGCTGAGAGAGAGCGGCGGCGCCATCGCCACCCGAGCGGCTCCCCGTGACTCTCGCGCCGAGAGGGGGCTGGTCGGGGGCACCGCGGGCGGCATCGCCGCGGCTCCACGGTGGGCCCGCCGCGGCCCCCGCGCGTCCGCCGCCAACAATGCCGGACGCCCCTCGGCCTCCACGCACGACGCTGCTCACACCCGGCGCCAGGGCCGCCCAGGCTCCCTACAGCCCTGCCCCCGGCCCAAACGCGGTAACCCCCTCCGATACCCGCTCTGTAAAGCGCGGGCAGGGCTCAAGGACGCCGAGGCACCGCCCCAACCGCGGCACGAAGCGACCCACCCCCGCCTCCTACCCTCGGTCCAGGGCGGCGAGGGCCACCGCCGAAAGAGCCGAAAAGCGCAGGCGGCCGCGCGCTCCACTTCCCCTAACCCGCCCCGCCCCGCCCCGCCCCGCGTGCTGGAGCTGAGGGCGGAGCGGAGCGAGGAGAGGCGCGGGATCGTCGGCGGGTGGTGGCGGCCGCTGCCGCGGGGTAGCGGGAGCCACCGCCGCCGGGCGGCCGCGCGCACCTGCGTACCCGTCCCGATGCCACCCAGGGCTGACTGTCGCTGACCATTCTCCCCACGAACTGTTCTCTCACGTAGTCCTCACTCTCTTCTCCTCACACGCTGGTCATCGACACGGGCTGACATAGGACAGACTGGCCGGCCCCTGAAGTGGAAAGCTCCTAACTGCCTGGCCGAAAACAGTCCTCCTCGCCCTGTGGCTTCCCTCCCACCTCTTCCTCAGGGGACGCTGTCTCCAGCTGAGCGGGGTGCTGCAGGGCCAGAGGCTGTGGGTGGCCTCCTGCCCGAGGTCTGGGCAGGACTTTTCCAAAGATTTCGTCATCTCCTTGACTCCGTGCTGCCCTGGCTGCACCAGGAGCTGGAGGCAATCTGTGGGGCGTGGTGGCGGCAGGCAGAGTATGTGCAGAACAGCATCCTGCATGTCCTCTGCGTCTGTGGGCCTCGTGCGGAGGTCATGGTCCAGATGCTGCAGCCTGTGCTGGAGGCACATGCAGCACCACTGGTCCATGGCCTCATTGACACCATCGGGCGCACATCAGGGGCTGTGGCCACAGCAGTTCCTTCAGGTCTGGGCTGCAGGACCAGTCTCTCGCCTCCCCTCACCTTGGGTGCAGAATGCTTCCCCAAGGAATGCAGATGCTCTCAGAAGAGGACAGCACCCTGACCACAGGACTCTCCCCAGCCCCACAAGAGGCCGCGCTCCCAGGGACCATAGCAGGGCTTCATCTTCCAGTGGAAGGAATAGAAATAAACCCTAGTTTTCTGTTTTCTTCCTGACCCCGTCTCTGGTTGTAGCCTTCTCCCCCTTCTCCTGATGCCTCCTGCACCCCTCACCATGGTGCCACCAGCCTGCTGGGGTCATGACCATGGGCCCCTGGAGCCTCAGGGCCTGAGGGAATCTGTCTACAGCTATAGAGGATGCACTATCAGGCTCATAGTAACTTTAAAAGAAGACACACTTTATGGGTAGCAGGTTTCCTCTCCAAGTCACATCTTTGATTACCTCATAAAGTGTAACATTTAGTAAAATGTGTTGTGCTGACAGAATTCATATCGTACAAAATTGTCTTTGAATCTTCTAAGTATCAAAAAGAAGGCAGATGTAGGTAGGTGGCCATCTTGTCCACAGTGGCCATGAAGTAGTGGAATTGAGAATCTCTGGTGAGAGGAAGGAAACTCCCTCCAACATTTCAACACTGTCTACGGGGAACGCAGACTTTGGGCTGCTCAGCAAACTAGCTGGTAAGGTCCCCTGGGAAACTGCTTTTGAAGGCATAGGGGCCCATCCTTGCTGGTCACTTTTGGAGTACCGCCTTCTAAAAGCGCAGGAGCAGCTAATTCCCGAAACACCGAAGCCAGGCGAGCTGGGTAGAAGGCCGGCTTGGCCAACCAGGGATCTTCTTGTAGAGCTTAGGTGGAAAAAGGCAGTGTATGGCCAAGGGAAGCAAGGTCAGGCAAGGTGGGAGGATTACAGCAACACCGTTGGCCTTTGTAGGGATGGAACTCGTGCGGCCAAAGCTCACTTGGAGCTGAGGCTGGCCGAGACACTGGCAGACAGTGAAAAGGGGTTTTTCAAGTCTGTTAACAGCAAGAGGATGGCCAGTGAGAACACCGGTCTGTTACGCGATGAGAACGGTCACCTTGCTAACAGCCACACAGGCAAAGGAGAGAGGTGGTAATGTTAGAAATGCCAATGGTCTTAAGAAAGGACTCGAGATAGACATGTTAGTGAAGCAGTAATTTATTATACATTCTTGCAAGAGCGGGTGACCCTAAAAGTAGGCACACCTTTGGTCAGAGTTTGTAGCACTTCTATACCATATCCTCATCCAAAATCATTAGGTTACCTCATACACCTGTACATATTCATAACTTGTCCCACTTCGTATTAAAATGAGTTCCAAGAAGTGGTTTCCATAAACTCCTCCCAACTGTGCCTGCTCACTGCTGTTTGGTGGTGGCCATTGAGGGTCATGGGGATGAAGTCGGACGGCTCCTTTTCATCACTGCAAGTAACATTCTGTCTTGTGCAGATTCAGTTACCCCTTGACTCTGATCCAAACTACAGGTTTGGTTTCAGCAGGTTTTGTATACCTTCAAGGACAAAGGGGAGCTTGAACTAGTTACAATGAAATGTTTTGCCTGAATTTATGACCAATTACAAGACAAGCAAGGAATTCATCGAACACATAAGGAGTTTGTTAGACCGATGGGGGGGAACTGCAACTCATCAAACAAATCATTTTATTTTGACAGAGCACATCGTCCTTGAGTGCATAATTTATGCAAAATATGGTGTTAGACTCAAACTTATGTCTCCATTGATGCTTCTTCTTTCTCAGTGAGGCAGAGTCGGTCAAGTAAGGCATTGTTTATGGGAGGTCACCACTATGGCAATTCAAACCATCCCCTTAGCAAGTATTCCTTAACCCTTTACAAGCACCTTAATGCAATATTTTGGCAATGTTGAGACATAAGTCCACTGGTACAGGCATTCACTGAAGAACACAGTAAGTCACACCACCCCATGGCTCAACATTGCCACCCTATAGATGTTATTCAGTGATAGAGGATAAAAAATACAATAACTCTTTTCAATTTGCAAAAGTAACCTTTCCCAGCATTTTCCACAGTAAGCCAATCAACAGCCCGAGCACAGTGTAGCTGTTAAGCTTCTGACTCTATGGAGAGTGGAAAAGCCTTGCAGAAGGACGTGGGCACATCAGAGAGCTGGGCAATCCCCAACCGCGTGAAGCTTAACAAGGGCAGGTGCCGGATTTGGCACCTGGGAAGGGGCAGCCCTGGCTGCACATACAGACTGAGGGCTGAGACGCTGGAGGCCAACCATGCTGAGGGGGATTTGGAGGTCTCGGGTGACAGCGAATCAAACGTCAGCCAGCAGTGTGCCCAGGCAGCCGGGACGGCCAACTCTATCCTGGGGTGCATCAAGCAGGGCGTTGCCAGCCTGTACAGGGAGGGGATTGTCGCACTCTGCACTGCGCTGCTGCAGCCTCGCCTTGAGTGCCGTGTGCAGTTTTGGGCGCCTCAGCACAGGAGGGACGCGGAAACATTGGAGAGCGTCCAGAGGAGGGCAACAAGGATGGTGAAGGGTCTGGAGGGGGAGTCATGCGAGGAGAGGCTGAAATCCCTTGGCTCCTTCAGCCTGGAGAAGAGGAGGCTGGGGGGAGACCTCTTGGTGGTCTACGGCTTCCTGACGAGGGGGAGCGAAGGGGCAGGCCTCCAGCTCCTCTCTTTGGTGACCAGAGATAGAACCCGAGGGAACAGCGTGAAGCTGAGACCGGGCAGGTTTCGGTTGGATGTTAGGAGGAGGTTCTTTACTGACAGGGTGGTTGGGCACTGGAACAGGCCTCCCAGGGAAGGGGTCACAGCCCCAAGCTTGACTGAGTTCAAGAGGCACCTGGATGGTGGCTGGCCCTGTGCGGAGCCAGGAGTTGGAGTCAATGATCCTTACGGGTCCCTTCCACCTCAGGAGATTCTCTGATTCTAATTGGTCGGTGGGCTCTGACGTCACCAGGCAAAGCACTGTGACATCATCTCCCTCGCTGCTGAAAGCTGGGCGCTGGCAGAGGCTGAGCCACACTGTCTCGAGCTTGGTTCACTGCTGAGCACAGTGACTGTGAGGTGCTGGGAGGTGCTTTGAGGGCTGCCACCGGCAGCTCTTGGTGTTTGTCCCGGAACCGAATCTTCTGTGTTTCCCCGGCCCTGCCTGGTTCAGGCAGCCGGGCACCGTGGGGTGAGCTTGCAGCAGGGCAGGTGAGCCATGTGGGGAAAGGTTCCCCAGGGGTGGCTGTGGGGTGGGAGCCGGGGCTTGGGGAGCCGGGAGGGTGTCCTTCTTGAGGGGGCTGGGCATCTCTTCCTGCGTTGCTCTGCGTGGCACAGCAAGTGACCGTGGCCCCTCTCCATTTTGCAGTGCCCGACACCCTTTGGTGGCACCAGTGTCTGCGATGGGGAACTTTTTCTCATCCTCGGCTCCCCGCAACCCACCAGAGAGCCCAGACCCACCGGAAAGTCCAGAGCCACATGAGAGCCCAGACCCACCGACGGGCACAGAGCCACATGAGAGCCCAGAGCCACATGAGAGCCCAGACGTGGCCACGGAGGATAAGCAGACCTGCTCCATCTGCTCCAGTGCTGAAGATGACACTGGCTCTGCGATGCCCTGTGGCCACCTGTTCTGCCTGGGCTGCATGGTGCAGTGGGCACAGAAGGCACCAGAGTGCCCATGCTGCACAGTACCAGTAGAGGAGATAAGATTTTCGGCGCGGGAAGACAATGAGATCACGTTTGTCTTCTCTCCCAAGAAGGAGTCGCCAGATGCCAGCAGCCCCTCAGGAAGTGCTCCTGGCTGCCTGGCCGAAAACAGTCCTCCTCGCCCTGTGGCTTCCCTTCCACCTCTTCCTCAGGGGACGCTGTCTCCAGCTGAGCGGGGTGCTGCAGGGCCAGAGGCTGTGGGTGGCCTCCTGCCCGAGGTCTGGGCAGGACTTTTCCAAAGATTTCGTCATCTCCTTGACTCCGTGCTGCCCTGGCTGCACCAGGAGCTGGAGGCAATCTGTGGGGCGTGGTGGCGGCTGGCAGAGTATGTGCAGAACAGCATCCTGCATGTCCTCTGCGTCTGTGGGCCTCGTGCGGAGGTCATGGTCCAGATGCTGCAGCCTGTGCTGGAGGAACATGCAGCACCGCTGGTCCATGGCCTCATTGACACCATCGGGCGCCTCTGCGGTGAGGAGGCCCAAAGGCTGCTGCAGTTCATTACAGATGAAGAGGAGGAGGAGGAGGAGGAGGAGGACGAGGAGGAGGAGGAGGAGGACGAGGACGAGGACGAGGACGAGGACGAGGAGGAGGAGGAGGACGAGGACGAGGACGAGGACGACGAGGACGAGGACGAGGAGGAGAACAACCCTGCAGCCATCCCCCCCAGCTCCCGGCAGAGGATGCCCTCCCCGCACGCAGCCTTCTCCAGACTCTTGGCCAGATCCCAGCAGGAGGAAGCCAGCACATCAGAGGCTGCGGCCGCAGCAGGTCCCTCAGGCCTGGGCCGAAGGCGCAGTGCCTCCGCTCCCCCTGCCCTGGGCAGGGAATGGTTCCCCAGGGGGTCCAGACGCTGGCGCGCTCGGAAGAGGAGGGCCTCCTTCCCACAGGCCTCTCCCCAGCCCCACAAGAGGCCGCGCTCCCAGGGACCATAGCAGGGCTTCATCTTCCAGTGGAAGGAATAGAAATAAACCCTAGTTTTCTGTTTTCTTCCTGACCCCGTCTCTGGTTGTGGCCTTCTCCCCTTCTCCCAATGTGTCTCGCACCCCACTGTAACGGCACCAGCCTGCTGGGGGGCACGGCCACGGGCCCCTGGAGCCCCAGGGCCTCAGGGAACCTGCTGCAGCCGCAGAGGATGCGCTATCAGGCTCATAGTAACTTTAAAAGAAGACACACTTTACGGGTAGCAGGTTTCCTCTCCAAGTCAGGTGTTTGACTATCTCATAAACTGTAACATTTAGTAAAATTTGTTGTGCTGACAGAATTAACATAGTGCAAAATCGTCTTTGAATCTTCTAAGTATCAAAAGGAAGGCAGATGTAGGTAGGTGGCCATCTTGTCCACAGTGGCCATGAAGTAGTGGAATTGAGAATCTCTGGTGAGAGGAGGGAAACTCCCTCCAACATTTCAACACTGTCTACGGGGAACGCAGACTTTGGGCTGCTCAGCAAACTAGCTGGTAAGGTCCCCTGGGAAACTGCTTTTGAAGGCATAGGGGCCCATCCTTGCTGGTCACTTTTGGAGTACCGCCTTCTAAAAGCGCAGGAGCAGCTAATTCCCGAAACGCCGGAAGTCAGGCGGGCTGGGCAGAAGGCCGGCTTGGCCAACCAGGGATCTTCTTGTAGAGCTTAGGTGGAAAAAGGCAGCGTACGGCCAAGGGAAGCAAGGTCAGGCAAGGTGGGAGGATTACAGCAACACCGTTGGCCTTTGTAGGGATGGAACTCGTGCGGCCAAAGCTCACTTGGAGCTGAGGCTGGCCGAGACACTGGCAGACAGTGAAAAGGGGTTTTTCAAGTCTGTTAACAGCAAGAGGATGGCCAGCGAGAACACCGGTCCGTTATGCGATGAGAACGGTCACCTTGCTAACAGCCACACAGGCAAAGGAGAGAGGTGGTAAGCCAGTCAACAGCCCGAGCGCAGTGTACCTGTTAAGCAGGTATTCCTTATTGCAGCGCTGGGCAGCCCTGAGGATCGCCTCCCCACCCCACGGGCGCTCCGACGGATTGGTGAGATAACGGAGAATTTATGCTGCAAAATCCTGCGTATTCCATACAGTTTCCGCGAGGTAACTTACATAAACACAAGATTGTCAGTCATATATGTCAAAGTTTCTGTCGAATGCGCGATAGTTCTTTCTGGTGGGCTTCAGGGGTCCTCTGGTGATCGAGGAATGAAGAAAACACTCTTTCTTGGGTGTCCACTGAATGACCCTCACCTGTTCCTGGTCGCTCTTGGTGGCTGGCTTCCACTTGTAGCTGAGGAACGGGCTTCCTCCAATTATGCATTAAATGTCAACGCGTCTAATGGTTAGACTACATGCCAGATAGGTGTGTACAACGGCTTCTCCTTTTTTCTTAAGGTGCTCATCTACGTGACTTGGGACAAGCTATAGACTTGACCTCTGCGGTAGTCTTAAGTTCCTTCAAAGCAGAGCCGTTTCATGCTGCCTTTGCCTCTGTGTTCAACACAGTCGATGGGCTCTGGGACTCCAGGTGCCCCGAGTTGGGGGACCATGACTGTGGTAACGCTACATTCCTAGCGAACCCCGATCTTGTGGGTGATTTGCTGCTACACCAGGATCCATATAAGTTCATGGGCCCTGACGGGATGCACCCCAAGGTACTCAGGGAGCTGGCTGATGTCACTGCCAGACCTCCTTCAATTCTTTTTTCAGGGTCTGGAGAATCTGGAGAGGTCTTGGTTCACTGGAAGCTGGCAAACCTTGTGCCGATTTTCAAGAAGGGTAAGAAAGGAGACCCTGGTAATTACAGGCCCGTCAGTCTCGCCCCGGTGCCTGGTAAAATTACAGAGAAAGTCGTGTTGGGAGTTGCTGAAAAATCACCTGAAGGACAGTCATTGGTCACAGCCAACAAGAGGTCAGGGGGGGAAGGTCCCATCTATCCAATCTGATTTCCTTTTACGACGAGGTCACCCAGCTGGTTGACCAAGGGAAACCAGTTGATGTCATTTTTTTGCCTTTCAGTAAGGCTTTCGATGCCGTGTCTCACCGTACCTTGGCTGGACAAAATGGCCAGCATGGAACTAAAGAAAACCGTAATGCGCTGGGCGGGCAATTGTCTGACGGGTCAGGCCCAGAGTGGGATAGTGAACAGGGTTACCTCTGGCTGGCGGCCAGTCACTGGCAGGGTTCCCTAGGGCAGACGACACCCAATTGGGAGGAGCTGTTGACTCTGTGAAGGGTGGAAAAGCCTTGCAGAAAGACCTGGGCAGATCAGAGAGCTGGGCAATCCCCAACCGCATGAAGCTTAACAAGAGCAGGTGCCGGATTTGGCACCTGGGAAGGGGCAGCCCTGGCTGCACATCCAGACTGGGGGCTGAGACGCTGGAGGCCAGCCATGCTGAGAGGGATTTGGGGGTCTCGGGTGTCAGCGAGTCAAACGTCAGCCAGCAGTGTGCCCAGGCAGCTGGGACGGCCAACTCTATCCTGGGGTGCATCAAGCAGGGTGCCGCCAGCCTGTACAGGGAGGGGATTGTCGCGCTCTGCACTGCGCTGCTGCGGCCTCGCCTTGAGTGCCGTGTGCAGTTTTGGGCGCCTCAGCACAGGAGGGACGCGGAAACATTGGAGAGCGTCCAGAGGAGGGCAACAAGGATGGTGAAGGGTCTGGAGGGGGAGTCATGCGAGGAGAGGCTGAAATCCCTTGGCTCGTTCAGACTGGAGAAGAGGAGGCTGGGGGGAGACCTCTTGGTGGTCTACGGCTTCCTGACGAGGGGGAGCGAAGGGGCAGGCCTCCAGCTCCTCTCTTTGGTGACCAGAGATAGAACCCGAGGGAACAGCGTGAAGCTGAGACCGGGCAGGTTTCGGTTGGATGTTAGGAGGAGGTTCTTTACTGACAGGGTGGTCGGGCACTGGAACAGGCTCCCCAGGGAAGGGGTCACAGCCCCAAGCTTGACTGAGTTCAAGAGGCACCTGGATGGTGGCTGGCCCTGTGTGGAGCCAGGAGTTGGCCTCAATGATCCTTACGGGTCCCTTCCACCTCAGGAGATTCTCTGATTCTAACTGGTCGGTGGGCTCTGACGTCACCAGGCAAAGCACTGTGACATCATCTCCCTCGCTGCTGAAAGCTGGGCGCCGGCAGAGGCTGAGCCACACTGTCTCGAGCTTGGCTCACTGCTGAGCACAGTGACTGTGAGGTGCTGGGAGGTGCTTTGAGGGCTGCCACCGGCAGCTCTTGGTGTTTGTCCCGGAACCGAATCTTCTGTGTTTCCCCGGCCCTGCCTGGTTCAGGCAGCCGGGCACCGTGGGGTGAGCTTGCAGCAGGGCAGGTGAGCCGTGTGGGGAAAGGTTGGTTCCCCAGGGATGGCCGTGGGGTGGGAGCCGGGGCTTGGGGAGCCGGGAGGGTGTCCTTCTTGAGGGGGCTGGGCATCTCTTCCTGCGTTGCTCTGCGTGGCACAGCAAGTGACCGTGGCCCCTCTCCATTTTGCAGTGCCCGACACCCTTTGGTGGCACCAGTGTCTGCGATGGGGAACTTTTTCTCATCCTCGGCTCCCCGCAACCCACCAGAGAGCCCAGACCCACCGGAAAGTCCAGAGCCACATGAGAGCCCAGACCCACCGACGGGCACAGAGCCACATGAGAGCCCAGAGCCACATGAGAGCCCAGATGTGGCCACGGAGGATAAGCAGACCTGCTCCATCTGCTCCAGTGCTGAAGATGACACTGGCTCTGCGATGCCCTGTGGCCACCTGTTCTGCCTGGGCTGCATGGTGCAGTGGGCACAGAAGGCACCAGAGTGCCCATGCTGCACAGTACCAGTAGAGGAGATAAGATTTTCGGCGCGGGAAGACAATGAGATCACGTTTGTCTTCTCTCCCAAGAAGGAGTCGCCAGATGCCAGCAGCCCCTCAGGAAGTGCTCCTGGCTGCCTGGCCGAAAACAGTCCTCCTCGCCCTGTGGCTTCCCTTCCACCTCTTCCTCAGGGGACGCTGTCTCCAGCTGAGCGGGGTGCTGCAGGGCCAGAGGCTGTGGGTGGCCTCCTGCCCGAGGTCTGGGCAGGACTTTTCCAAAGATTTCGTCATCTCCTTGACTCCGTGCTGCCCTGGCTGCACCAGGAGCTGGAGGCAATCTGTGGGGCGTGGTGGCGGCTGGCAGAGTATGTGCAGAACAGCATCCTGCATGTCCTCTGCGTCTGTGGGCCTCGTGCGGAGGTCATGGTCCAGATGCTGCAGCCTGTGCTGGAGGAACATGCAGCACCGCTGGTCCATGGCCTCATTGACACCATCGGGCGCCTCTGCGGTGAGGAGGCCCAAAGGCTGCTGCAGTTCATTACAGATGAAGAGGAGGAGGAGGAGGAGGAGGAGGAGGAGGAGGAGGAGGAGGAGGAGGAGGACGAGGACGAGGACGAGGACGAGGACGAGGACGAGGAGGAGGACGAGGACGAGGACGAGGACGAGGACGAGGACGACGAGGACGAGGACGAGGAGGAGAACAACCCTGCAGCCAGCCCCCCCAGCTCTAGGCAGAGGATGCCCTCCCCGCACGCAGCCTTCTCCAGACTCTTGGCCAGATCCCAGCAGGAGGAAGCCAGCACATCAGAGGCTGCGGCCGCAGCAGGTCCCTCAGGCCTGGGCCGAAGACGCAGTGCCTCCGCTCCCCCTGCCCTGGGCAGGGAATGGTTCCCCAGGGGGTCCAGACGCTGGCGCGCTCGGAAGAGGAGGGCCTCCTTCCCACAGGCCTCTCCCCAGCCCCACAAGAGGCCGCGCTCCCAGGGACCATAGCAGGGCTTCATCTTCCAGTGGAAGGAATAGAAATAAACCCTAGTTTTCTGTCTTCTTCCTGACCCCGTCTCTGGTTGTGGCCTTCTCCCCTTCTCCCAATGTGTCTCGCACCCCACTGTAACGGCACCAGCCTGCTGGGGGGCACGGCCACGGGCCCCTGGAGCCCCAGGGCCTCAGGGAATCCTGCTGCAGCCGCAGAGGATGCGCTATCAGGCTCACAGTCACTTTACAAGCAGACACACTTTACTTTGTTATGCTGACAGACTTCACACGGTGCAAAATCGTCTTTGAATCTTCCACCGGACGGTCCGTTCTGTGAACCGACGGTTCTCGCGCCCGCGAGGCTCGCGCAGAGGGAGCCCGCGCACTCCCCCGCCGCAGCCGCAGGGGCCGCTGCGGCACCGCCCGCCCGCGGCGCCTGGCGCCGTTTTTGCCGCCTCGGGCCGTGCAGCCGGCGGGCGGGCGCTGTGCCGCCCCGAGGGGCCAGGGGGCTGCCGGGGTCGTAGCAGAGTATCTGCACACTCCAGAGCCGCACGTGGCCAGGCAGCAAGGACAGACAGACACCGTGTTCACACTCGTCACAGAATCCTAAGGGTGGTAAAGACCTCCAAGGTCATCTGGTCCAACCGTCCCCCTACCGCCTGTGCTGCTAACCAAACCATGTCCCCAAGTGCCTCGTCCAACCTTCCCTGGAACACCCTGAGGGACAGTGACTCCACCCCCTCCCTGGGCAACCCGTTCCAATGCCTGACCGCTCTCTCTGAGAAGAAATGCCTCCTGATTTCTAACCTGAACCTCCCCTGGTGCAACCTGTGGCCCTTCCCTCTTGTCATATGGACAAGGTGAAAGCAACTGGTCATCAGGGTGAGGGGAGGCTTTGGAAGCCTGTTCTTGCTCCACCGGCAGACCTGCAGCTTCAGCACTGGCATAGTGCCCTGGTCATCAGGGAGGGTGGGCAGCAGAATTCATCAGGACCACCTGAAGCACAATTTTATGTTTGCAGGAAAGAGAAGGGTCATGGGACTGCAGAGGAAATTCCCTTCTGCAGGTACTGGAGACACCAGTCTCCGGAAATCTCTGGAGACCTGTTGCTTGCTGGTGATCCCAGTTTGAAATCTGCAGTTGATGGCCACACGAGCAGATCGGAAGCAGTGCGCTCCCAACAGGCTTGTGGATTACAGGTTGTGCTGAGCAGTAAGTAGGGCTGCCGGTTCCTCAGGCCTGGGCTGCGGGCGCAGTGCCTCCTCTCCCCCTGCCCTGGGCACGGAATGGTTCCCCAGGGGGCACAGACACTGTCACTCTCGGAAGAGGAGGGGCTCCTTACCACAGGCCTCTCCCCAGCCCCACAAGAGGCCGCGCTCCCAGGTACCAGAGCAGGGCTTCCTCTTCCAGTAGCTGAAGGAATAGAAATAAACCCTAGGTTTCTGTTTTCTTCCTGACCCAGTCTCTGGTTGTGGCCTTCTCCCCCTTCTCCCCAGACTGGGATAGTGAACAGGGTTACCTCTGGCTGGCGGCCAGTCACTGGAGGGTTCCCTAGGGCAGATGACACCCGATTGGGAGGAGCTGTTGACTCTGTGGAGGGTGGAAAAGCCTTGAAGAAAGACCTGGGCACATCAGAGAGCTGGGCAATCCCCAACCGCGTGAAGCTTAACAAGGGCAGGTGCCGGATTTGGCACCTGGGAAGGGGCAGCCCTGGCTGCACATCCAGACTGGGGGCTGAGACGCTGGAGGCCAACCATGCTGAGGGGGATTTGGGGGTCTTGGGCGACAGCGAGTCAAACGTCAGCCAGCAGTGTGCCCAGGCAGCCGGGATGGCCAACTCTATCCTGGGGGGCATCAAGCAGGGTGCTGCCAGCCTGTACAGGGAGGGGATTGTCGCGCTCTGCACTGCGCTGCTGCGGCCTCGCCTTGAGTGCCGTGTGCAGTTTTGGGCGCCTCAGCACAGGAGGGACGCGGAAACATTGGAGAGCGTCCAGAGGAGGGCAACAAGGATGGTGAAGGGTCTGGAGGGGGAGTCATGCGAGGAGAGGCTGAAATCCCTTGGCTCGTTCAGACTGGAGAAGAGGAGGCTGGGGGGAGACCTCTTGGTGGTCTACGGCTTCCTGACGAGGGGGAGCGAAGGGGCAGGCCCCCAGCTCCTCTCTTTGGTGACCAGAGATAGAACCCGAGGGAACAGCGTGAAGCTGAGACCGGGCAGGTTTCGGTTGGATGTTAGGAGGAGGTTCTTTACTGACAGGGTGGTCGGGCACTGGAACAGGCTCCCCAGGGAAGGGGTCACAGCCCCAAGCTTGACTGAGTTCAAGAGGCACCTGGATGGTGGCTGGCCCTGTGTGGAGCCAGGAGTTGGCCTCAATGATCCTTACGGGTCCCTTCCACCTCAGGAGATTCTCTGATTCTAACTGGTCGGTGGGCTCTGACGTCACCAGGCAAAGCACTGTGACATCATCTCCCTCGCTGCTGAAAGCTGGGCGCCGGCAGAGGCTGAGCCACACTGTCTCGAGCTTGGCTCACTGCTGAGCACAGTGACTGTGAGGTGCTGGGAGGTGCTTTGAGGGCTGCCACCGGCAGCTCTTGGTGTTTGTCCCGGAACCGAATCTTCTGTGTTTCCCCGGCCCTGCCTGGTTCAGGCAGCCGGGCACCGTGGGGTGAGCTTGCAGCAGGGCAGGTGAGCCGTGTGGGGAAAGGTTGGTTCCCCAGGGATGGCCGTGGGGTGGGAGCCGGGGCTTGGGGAGCCGGGAGGGTGTCCTTCTTGAGGGGGCTGGGCATCTCTTCCTGCGTTGCTCTGCGTGGCACAGCAAGTGACCGTGGCCCCTCTCCATTTTGCAGTGCCCGACACCCTTTGGTGGCACCAGTGTCTGCGATGGGGAACTTTTTCTCATCCTCGGCTCCCCGCAACCCACCAGAGAGCCCAGACCCACCGGAAAGTCCAGAGCCACATGAGAGCCCAGACCCACCGACGGGCACAGAGCCACATGAGAGCCCAGAGCCACATGAGAGCCCAGACGTGGCCACGGAGGATAAGCAGACCTGCTCCATCTGCTCCAGTGCTGAAGATGACACTGGCTCTGCGATGCCCTGTGGCCACCTGTTCTGCCTGGGCTGCATGGTGCAGTGGGCACAGAAGGCACCAGAGTGCCCATGCTGCACAGTACCAGTAGAGGAGATAAGATTTTCGGCGCGGGAAGACAATGAGATCACGTTTGTCTTCTCTCCCAAGAAGGAGTCGCCAGATGCCAGCAGCCCCTCAGGAAGTGCTCCTGGCTGCCTGGCCGAAAACAGTCCTCCTCGCCCTGTGGCTTCCCTTCCACCTCTTCCTCAGGGGACGCTGTCTCCAGCTGAGCGGGGTGCTGCAGGGCCAGAGGCTGTGGGTGGCCTCCTGCCCGAGGTCTGGGCAGGACTTTTCCAAAGATTTCGTCATCTCCTTGACTCCGTGCTGCCCTGGCTGCACCAGGAGCTGGAGGCAATCTGTGGGGCGTGGTGGCGGCTGGCAGAGTATGTGCAGAACAGCATCCTGCATGTCCTCTGCGTCTGTGGGCCTCGTGCGGAGGTCATGGTCCAGATGCTGCAGCCTGTGCTGGAGGAACATGCAGCACCGCTGGTCCATGGCCTCATTGACACCATCGGGCGCCTCTGCGGTGAGGAGGCCCAAAGGCTGCTGCAGTTCATTACAGATGAAGAGGAGGAGGAGGAGGAGGAGGAGGAGGACGAGGACGAGGACGAGGACGAGGAGGAGGACGAGGACGAGGACGAGGACGAGGACGAGGACGAGGACGACGAGGACGAGGACGAGGAGGAGAACAACCCTGCAGCCAGCCCCCCCAGCTCCCGGCAGAGGATGCCCTCCCCGCACGCAGCCTTCTCCAGACTCTTGGCCAGATCCCAGCAGGAGGAAGCCAGCACATCAGAGGCTGCGGCCGCAGCAGGTCCCTCAGGCCTGGGCCGAAGGCGCAGTGCCTCCGCTCCCCCTGCCCTGGGCAGGGAATGGTTCCCCAGGGGGTCCAGACGCTGGCGCGCTCGGAAGAGGAGGGCCTCCTTCCCACAGGCCTCTCCCCAGCCCCACAAGAGGCCGCGCTCCCAGGGACCATAGCAGGGCTTCATCTTCCAGTGGAAGGAATAGAAATAAACCCTAGTTTTCTGTTTTCTTCCTGACCCCGTCTCTGGTTGTGGCCTTCTCCCCTTCTCCCAATGTGTCTCGCACCCCACTGTAACGGCACCAGCCTGCTGGGGGGCACGGCCACGGGCCCCTGGAGCCCCAGGGCCTCAGGGAATCCTGCTGCAGCCGCAGAGGATGCGCTATCAGGCTCATAGTAACTTTAAAAGAAGACACACTTTACGGGTAGCAGGTTTCCTCTCCAAGTCAGGTGTTTGACTATCTCATAAACTGTAACATTTAGTAAAATTTGTTGTGCTGACAGAATTAACATAGTGCAAAATCGTCTTTGAATCTTCTAAGTATCAAAAGGAAGGCAGATGTAGGTAGGTGGCCATCTTGTCCACAGTGGCCATGAAGTAGTGGAATTGAGAATCTCTGGTGAGAGGAGGGAAACTCCCTCCAACATTTCAACACTGTCTACGGGGAACGCAGACTTTGGGCTGCTCAGCAAACTAGCTGGTAAGGTCCCCTGGGAAACTGCTTTTGAAGGCATAGGGGCCCATCCTTGCTGGTCACTTTTGGAGTACCGCCTTCTAAAAGCGCAGGAGCAGCTAATTCCCGAAACGCCGGAAGTCAGGCGGGCTGGGCAGAAGGCCGGCTTGGCCAACCAGGGATCTTCTTGTAGAGCTTAGGTGGAAAAAGGCAGCGTACGGCCAAGGGAAGCAAGGTCAGGCAAGGTGGGAGGATTACAGCAACACCGTTGGCCTTTGTAGGGATGGAACTCGTGCGGCCAAAGCTCACTTGGAGCTGAGGCTGGCCGAGACACTGGCAGACAGTGAAAAGGGGTTTTTCAAGTCTGTTAACAGCAAGAGGATGGCCAGCGAGAACACCGGTCCGTTATGCGATGAGAACGGTCACCTTGCTAACAGCCACACAGGCAAAGGAGAGAGGTGGTAAGTCAGTCAACAGCCCGAGCGCAGTGTACCTGTTAAGCAGGTATTCCTTATTGCAGCGCTGGGCAGCCCTGAGGATCGCCTCCCCACCCCACGGGCGCTCCGACGGATTGGTGAGATAACGGAGAATTTATGCTGCAAAATCCTGCGTATTCCATACAGTTTCCGCGAGGTAACTTACATAAACACAAGATTGTCAGTCATATATGTCAAAGTTTCTGTCGAATGCGCGATAGTTCTTTCTGGTGGGCTTCAGGGGTCCTCTGGTGATCGAGGAATGAAGAAAACACTCTTTCTTGGGTGTCCACTGAATGACCCTCACCTGTTCCTGGTCGCTCTTGGTGGCTGGCTTCCACTTGTAGCTGAGGAACGGGCTTCCTCCAATTATGCATTAAATGTCAACGCGTCTAATGGTTAGACTACATGCCAGATAGGTGTGTACAACGGCTTCTCCTTTTTTCTTAAGGTGCTCATCTACGTGACTTGGGACAAGCTATAGACTTGACCTCTGCGGTAGTCTTAAGTTCCTTCAAAGCAGAGCCGTTTCATGCTGCCTTTGCCTCTGTGTTCAACACAGTCGATGGGCTCTGGGACTCCAGGTGCCCCGAGTTGGGGGACCATGACTGTGGTAACGCTACATTCCTAGCGAACCCCGATCTTGTGGGTGATTTGCTGCTACACCAGGATCCATATAAGTTCATGGGCCCTGACGGGATGCACCCCAAGGTACTCAGGGAGCTGGCTGATGTCACTGCCAGACCTCCTTCAATTCTTTTTTCAGGGTCTGGAGAATCTGGAGAGGTCTTGGTTCACTGGAAGCTGGCAAACCTTGTGCCGATTTTCAAGAAGGGTAAGAAAGGAGACCCTGGTAATTACAGGCCCGTCAGTCTCGCCCCGGTGCCTGGTAAAATTACAGAGAAAGTCGTGTTGGGAGTTGCTGAAAAATCACCTGAAGGACAGTCATTGGTCACAGCCAACAAGAGGTCAGGGGGGGAAGGTCCCATCTATCCAATCTGATTTCCTTTTACGACGAGGTCACCCAGCTGGTTGACCAAGGGAAACCAGTTGATGTCATTTTTTTGCCTTTCAGTAAGGCTTTCGATGCCGTGTCTCACCGTACCTTGGCTGGACAAAATGGCCAGCATGGAACTAAAGAAAACCGTAATGCGCTGGGCGGGCAATTGTCTGACGGGTCAGGCCCAGAGTGGGATAGTGAACAGGGTTACCTCTGGCTGGCGGCCAGTCACTGGCAGGGTTCCCTAGGGCAGACGACACCCAATTGGGAGGAGCTGTTGACTCTGTGAAGGGTGGAAAAGCCTTGCAGAAAGACCTGGGCAGATCAGAGAGCTGGGCAATCCCCAACCGCATGAAGCTTAACAAGAGCAGGTGCCGGATTTGGCACCTGGGAAGGGGCAGCCCTGGCTGCACATCCAGACTGGGGGCTGAGACGCTGGAGGCCAGCCATGCTGAGAGGGATTTGGGGGTCTCGGGTGTCAGCGAGTCAAACGTCAGCCAGCAGTGTGCCCAGGCAGCTGGGACGGCCAACTCTATCCTGGGGTGCATCAAGCAGGGTGCCGCCAGCCTGTACAGGGAGGGGATTGTCGCGCTCTGCACTGCGCTGCTGCGGCCTCGCCTTGAGTGCCGTGTGCAGTTTTGGGCGCCTCAGCACAGGAGGGACGCGGAAACATTGGAGAGCGTCCAGAGGAGGGCAACAAGGATGGTGAAGGGTCTGGAGGGGGAGTCATGCGAGGAGAGGCTGAAATCCCTTGGCTCGTTCAGACTGGAGAAGAGGAGGCTGGGGGGAGACCTCTTGGTGGTCTACGGCTTCCTGATGAGGGGGAGCGAAGGGGCAGGCCTCCAGCTCCTCTCTTTGGTGACCAGAGATAGAACCCGAGGGAACAGCGTGAAGCTGAGACCGGGCAGGTTTCGGTTGGATGTTAGGAGGAGGTTCTTTACTGACAGGGTGGTCGGGCACTGGAACAGGCTCCCCAGGGAAGGGGTCACAGCCCCAAGCTTGACTGAGTTCAAGAGGCACCTGGATGGTGGCTGGCCCTGTGTGGAGCCAGGAGTTGGCCTCAATGATCCTTACGGGTCCCTTCCACCTCAGGAGATTCTCTGATTCTAACTGGTCGGTGGGCTCTGACGTCACCAGGCAAAGCACTGTGACATCATCTCCCTCGCTGCTGAAAGCTGGGCGCCGGCAGAGGCTGAGCCACACTGTCTCGAGCTTGGCTCACTGCTGAGCACAGTGACTGTGAGGTGCTGGGAGGTGCTTTGAGGGCTGCCACCGGCAGCTCTTGGTGTTTGTCCCGGAACCGAATCTTCTGTGTTTCCCCGGCCCTGCCTGGTTCAGGCAGCCGGGCACCGTGGGGTGAGCTTGCAGCAGGGCAGGTGAGCCGTGTGGGGAAAGGTTGGTTCCCCAGGGATGGCCGTGGGGTGGGAGCCGGGGCTTGGGGAGCCGGGAGGGTGTCCTTCTTGAGGGGGCTGGGCATCTCTTCCTGCGTTGCTCTGCGTGGCACAGCAAGTGACCGTGGCCCCTCTCCATTTTGCAGTGCCCGACACCCTTTGGTGGCACCAGTGTCTGCGATGGGGAACTTTTTCTCATCCTCGGCTCCCCGCAACCCACCAGAGAGCCCAGACCCACCGGAAAGTCCAGAGCCACATGAGAGCCCAGACCCACCGACGGGCACAGAGCCACATGAGAGCCCAGAGCCACATGAGAGCCCAGACGTGGCCACGGAGGATAAGCAGACCTGCTCCATCTGCTCCAGTGCTGAAGATGACACTGGCTCTGCGATGCCCTGTGGCCACCTGTTCTGCCTGGGCTGCATGGTGCAGTGGGCACAGAAGGCACCAGAGTGCCCATGCTGCACAGTACCAGTAGAGGAGATAAGATTTTCGGCGCGGGAAGACAATGAGATCACGTTTGTCTTCTCTCCCAAGAAGGAGTCGCCAGATGCCAGCAGCCCCTCAGGAAGTGCTCCTGGCTGCCTGGCCGAAAACAGTCCTCCTCGCCCTGTGGCTTCCCTTCCACCTCTTCCTCAGGGGACGCTGTCTCCAGCTGAGCGGGGTGCTGCAGGGCCAGAGGCTGTGGGTGGCCTCCTGCCCGAGGTCTGGGCAGGACTTTTCCAAAGATTTCGTCATCTCCTTGACTCCGTGCTGCCCTGGCTGCACCAGGAGCTGGAGGCAATCTGTGGGGCGTGGTGGCGGCTGGCAGAGTATGTGCAGAACAGCATCCTGCATGTCCTCTGCGTCTGTGGGCCTCGTGCGGAGGTCATGGTCCAGATGCTGCAGCCTGTGCTGGAGGAACATGCAGCACCGCTGGTCCATGGCCTCATTGACACCATCGGGCGCCTCTGCGGTGAGGAGGCCCAAAGGCTGCTGCAGTTCATTACAGATGAAGAGGAGGAGGAGGAGGAGGAGGAGGAGGACGAGGACGAGGACGAGGACGAGGAGGAGGACGAGGACGAGGACGAGGACGAGGACGAGGACGAGGACGAGGACGAGGACGAGGACGAGGACGAGGAGGACGAGGACGAGGAGGAGAACAACCCTGCAGCCAGCCCCCCCAGCTCCCGGCAGAGGATGCCCTCCCCGCACGCAGCCTTCTCCAGACTCTTGGCCAGATCCCAGCAGGAGGAAGCCAGCACATCAGAGGCTGCGGCCGCAGCAGGTCCCTCAGGCCTGGGCCGAAGGCGCAGTGCCTCCGCTCCCCCTGCCCTGGGCAGGGAATGGTTCCCCAGGGGGTCCAGACGCTGGCGCGCTCGGAAGAGGAGGGCCTCCTTCCCACAGGCCTCTCCCCAGCCCCACAAGAGGCCGCGCTCCCAGGGACCATAGCAGGGCTTCATCTTCCAGTGGAAGGAATAGAAATAAACCCTAGTTTTCTGTTTTCTTCCTGACCCCGTCTCTGGTTGTGGCCTTCTCCCCTTCTCCCAATGTGTCTCGCACCCCACTGTAACGGCACCAGCCTGCTGGGGGGCACGGCCACGGGCCCCTGGAGCCCCAGGGCCTCAGGGAATCCTGCTGCAGCCGCAGAGGATGCGCTATCAGGCTCATAGTAACTTTAAAAGAAGACACACTTTACGGGTAGCAGGTTTCCTCTCCAAGTCAGGTGTTTGACTATCTCATAAACTGTAACATTTAGTAAAATTTGTTGTGCTGACAGAATTAACATAGTGCAAAATCGTCTTTGAATCTTCTAAGTATCAAAAGGAAGGCAGATGTAGGTAGGTGGCCATCTTGTCCACAGTGGCCATGAAGTAGTGGAATTGAGAATCTCTGGTGAGAGGAGGGAAACTCCCTCCAACATTTCAACACTGTCTACGGGGAACGCAGACTTTGGGCTGCTCAGCAAACTAGCTGGTAAGGTCCCCTGGGAAACTGCTTTTGAAGGCATAGGGGCCCATCCTTGCTGGTCACTTTTGGAGTACCGCCTTCTAAAAGCGCAGGAGCAGCTAATTCCCGAAACGCCGGAAGTCAGGCGGGCTGGGCAGAAGGCCGGCTTGGCCAACCAGGGATCTTCTTGTAGAGCTTAGGTGGAAAAAGGCAGCGTACGGCCAAGGGAAGCAAGGTCAGGCAAGGTGGGAGGATTACAGCAACACCGTTGGCCTTTGTAGGGATGGAACTCGTGCGGCCAAAGCTCACTTGGAGCTGAGGCTGGCCGAGACACTGGCAGACAGTGAAAAGGGGTTTTTCAAGTCTGTTAACAGCAAGAGGATGGCCAGCGAGAACACCGGTCCGTTATGCGATGAGAACGGTCACCTTGCTAACAGCCACACAGGCAAAGGAGAGAGGTGGTAAGTCAGTCAACAGCCCGAGCGCAGTGTACCTGTTAAGCAGGTATTCCTTATTGCAGCGCTGGGCAGCCCTGAGGATCGCCTCCCCACCCCACGGGCGCTCCGACGGATTGGTGAGATAACGGAGAATTTATGCTGCAAAATCCTGCGTATTCCATACAGTTTCCGCGAGGTAACTTACATAAACACAAGATTGTCAGTCATATATGTCAAAGTTTCTGTCGAATGCGCGATAGTTCTTTCTGGTGGGCTTCAGGGGTCCTCTGGTGATCGAGGAATGAAGAAAACACTCTTTCTTGGGTGTCCACTGAATGACCCTCACCTGTTCCTGGTCGCTCTTGGTGGCTGGCTTCCACTTGTAGCTGAGGAACGGGCTTCCTCCAATTATGCATTAAATGTCAACGCGTCTAATGGTTAGACTACATGCCAGATAGGTGTGTACAACGGCTTCTCCTTTTTTCTTAAGGTGCTCATCTACGTGACTTGGGACAAGCTATAGACTTGACCTCTGCGGTAGTCTTAAGTTCCTTCAAAGCAGAGCCGTTTCATGCTGCCTTTGCCTCTGTGTTCAACACAGTCGATGGGCTCTGGGACTCCAGGTGCCCCGAGTTGGGGGACCATGACTGTGGTAACGCTACATTCCTAGCGAACCCCGATCTTGTGGGTGATTTGCTGCTACACCAGGATCCATATAAGTTCATGGGCCCTGACGGGATGCACCCCAAGGTACTCAGGGAGCTGGCTGATGTCACTGCCAGACCTCCTTCAATTCTTTTTTCAGGGTCTGGAGAATCTGGAGAGGTCTTGGTTCACTGGAAGCTGGCAAACCTTGTGCCGATTTTCAAGAAGGGTAAGAAAGGAGACCCTGGTAATTACAGGCCCGTCAGTCTCGCCCCGGTGCCTGGTAAAATTACAGAGAAAGTCGTGTTGGGAGTTGCTGAAAAATCACCTGAAGGACAGTCATTGGTCACAGCCAACAAGAGGTCAGGGGGGGAAGGTCCCATCTATCCAATCTGATTTCCTTTTACGACGAGGTCACCCAGCTGGTTGACCAAGGGAAACCAGTTGATGTCATTTTTTTGCCTTTCAGTAAGGCTTTCGATGCCGTGTCTCACCGTACCTTGGCTGGACAAAATGGCCAGCATGGAACTAAAGAAAACCGTAATGCGCTGGGCGGGCAATTGTCTGACGGGTCAGGCCCAGAGTGGGATAGTGAACAGGGTTACCTCTGGCTGGCGGCCAGTCACTGGCAGGGTTCCCTAGGGCAGACGACACCCAATTGGGAGGAGCTGTTGACTCTGTGAAGGGTGGAAAAGCCTTGCAGAAAGACCTGGGCAGATCAGAGAGCTGGGCAATCCCCAACCGCATGAAGCTTAACAAGAGCAGGTGCCGGATTTGGCACCTGGGAAGGGGCAGCCCTGGCTGCACATCCAGACTGGGGGCTGAGACGCTGGAGGCCAGCCATGCTGAGAGGGATTTGGGGGTCTCGGGTGTCAGCGAGTCAAACGTCAGCCAGCAGTGTGCCCAGGCAGCTGGGACGGCCAACTCTATCCTGGGGTGCATCAAGCAGGGTGCCGCCAGCCTGTACAGGGAGGGGATTGTCGCGCTCTGCACTGCGCTGCTGCGGCCTCGCCTTGAGTGCCGTGTGCAGTTTTGGGCGCCTCAGCACAGGAGGGACGCGGAAACATTGGAGAGCGTCCAGAGGAGGGCAACAAGGATGGTGAAGGGTCTGGAGGGGGAGTCATGCGAGGAGAGGCTGAAATCCCTTGGCTCGTTCAGACTGGAGAAGAGGAGGCTGGGGGGAGACCTCTTGGTGGTCTACGGCTTCCTGACGAGGGGGAGCGAAGGGGCAGGCCTCCAGCTCCTCTCTTTGGTGACCAGAGATAGAACCCGAGGGAACAGCGTGAAGCTGAGACCGGGCAGGTTTCGGTTGGATGTTAGGAGGAGGTTCTTTACTGACAGGGTGGTCGGGCACTGGAACAGGCTCCCCAGGGAAGGGGTCACAGCCCCAAGCTTGACTGAGTTCAAGAGGCACCTGGATGGTGGCTGGCCCTGTGTGGAGCCAGGAGTTGGCCTCAATGATCCTTACGGGTCCCTTCCACCTCAGGAGATTCTCTGATTCTAACTGGTCGGTGGGCTCTGACGTCACCAGGCAAAGCACTGTGACATCATCTCCCTCGCTGCTGAAAGCTGGGCGCCGGCAGAGGCTGAGCCACACTGTCTCGAGCTTGGCTCACTGCTGAGCACAGTGACTGTGAGGTGCTGGGAGGTGCTTTGAGGGCTGCCACCGGCAGCTCTTGGTGTTTGTCCCGGAACCGAATCTTCTGTGTTTCCCCGGCCCTGCCTGGTTCAGGCAGCCGGGCACCGTGGGGTGAGCTTGCAGCAGGGCAGGTGAGCCGTGTGGGGAAAGGTTGGTTCCCCAGGGATGGCCGTGGGGTGGGAGCCGGGGCTTGGGGAGCCGGGAGGGTGTCCTTCTTGAGGGGGCTGGGCATCTCTTCCTGCGTTGCTCTGCGTGGCACAGCAAGTGACCGTGGCCCCTCTCCATTTTGCAGTGCCCGACACCCTTTGGTGGCACCAGTGTCTGCGATGGGGAACTTTTTCTCATCCTCGGCTCCCCGCAACCCACCAGAGAGCCCAGACCCACCGGAAAGTCCAGAGCCACATGAGAGCCCAGACCCACCGACGGGCACAGAGCCACATGAGAGCCCAGAGCCACATGAGAGCCCAGACGTGGCCACGGAGGATAAGCAGACCTGCTCCATCTGCTCCAGTGCTGAAGATGACACTGGCTCTGCGATGCCCTGTGGCCACCTGTTCTGCCTGGGCTGCATGGTGCAGTGGGCACAGAAGGCACCAGAGTGCCCATGCTGCACAGTACCAGTAGAGGAGATAAGATTTTCGGCGCAGGAAGACAATGAGATCACGTTTATCTTCTCTCCCAAGAAGGAGTCGCCAGATGCCAGCAGCCCCTCAGGAAGTGCTCCTGGCTGCCTGGCCGAAAACAGTCCTCCTCGCCCTGTGGCTTCCCTTCCACCTCTTCCTCAGGGGACGCTGTCTCCAGCTGAGCGGGGTGCTGCAGGGCCAGAGGCTGTGGGTGGCCTCCTGCCCGAAGTCTGGGCAGGACTTTTCCAAAGATTTCGTCATCTCCTTGACTCCGTGCTGCCCTGGCTGCACCAGGAGCTGGAGGCAATCTGTGGGGCGTGGTGGCGGCTGGCAGAGTATGTGCAGAACAGCATCCTGCATGTCCTCTGCGTCTGTGGGCCTCGTGCGGAGGTCATGGTCCAGATGCTGCAGCCTGTGCTGGAGGAACATGCAGCACCGCTGGTCCATGGCCTCATTGACACCATCGGGCGCCTCTGCGGTGAGGAGGCCCAAAGGCTGCTGCAGTTCATTACAGATGAAGAGGAGGAGGAGGAGGAGGACGAGGAGGAGGAGGACGAGGACGAGGACGAGGACGAGGAGGAGGAGGAGGAGGAGGAGGAGGACGAGGACGAGGACGAGGACGAGGAGGACGAGGACGAGGAGGAGAACAACCCTGCAGCCAGCCCCCCCAGCTCCTGGGAGAGGACGCCCTCCCCGCACGCAGCCTTCTCCAGACTCTTGGCCAGATCCCAGCAGGAGGAAGCCAGCACATCAGAGGCTGCGGCCGCAGCAGGTCCCTCAGGCCTGGGCCGAAGACGCAGTGCCTCCGCTCCCCCTGCCCTGGGCAGGGAATGGTTCTCCAGGGGGTCCAGACGCTGGCGCGCTCGGAAGAGGAGGGCCTCCTTCCCACAGGCCTCTCCCCAGCCCCACAAGAGGCCGCGCTCCCAGGGACCATAGCAGGGCTTCATCTTCCAGTGGAAGGAATAGAAATAAACCCTAGTTTTCTGTCTTCTTCCTGACCCCGTCTCTGGTTGTGGCCTTCTCCCCTTCTCCCAATGTGTCTCGCACCCCACTGTAACGGCACCAGCCTGCTGGGGGGCACGGCCACGGGCCCCTGGAGCCCCAGGGCCTCAGGGAATCCTGCTGCAGCCGCAGAGGATGCGCTATCAGGCTCATAGTAACTTTAAAAGAAGACACACTTTACGGGTAGCAGGTTTCCTCTCCAAGTCAGGTGTTTGACTATCTCATAAACTGTAACATTTAGTAAAATTTGTTGTGCTGACAGAATTAACATAGTGCAAAATCGTCTTTGAATCTTCTAAGTATCAAAAGGAAGGCAGATGTAGGTAGGTGGCCATCTTGTCCACAGTGGCCATGAAGTAGTGGAATTGAGAATCTCTGGTGAGAGGAGGGAAACTCCCTCCAACATTTCAACACTGTCTACGGGGAACGCAGATTTTGGGCTGCTCAGCAAACTAGCTGGTAAGGTCCCCTGGGAAACTGCTTTTGAAGGCATAGGGGCCCATCCTTGCTGGTCACTTTTGGAGTACCGCCTTCTAAAAGCGCAGGAGCAGCTAATTCCCGAAACGCCGGAAGTCAGGCGGGCTGGGCAGAAGGCCGGCTTGGCCAACCAGGGATCTTCTTGTAGAGCTTAGGTGGAAAAAGGCAGCGTACGGCCAAGGGAAGCAAGGTCAGGCAAGGTGGGAGGATTACAGCAACACCGTTGGCCTTTGTAGGGATGGAACTCGTGCGGCCAAAGCTCACTTGGAGCTGAGGCTGGCCGAGACACTGGCAGACAGTGAAAAGGGGTTTTTCAAGTCTGTTAACAGCAAGAAGATGGCCAGCGAGAACACCGGTCCGTTATGCGATGAGAACGGTCACCTTGCTAACAGCCACACAGGCAAAGGAGAGAGGTGGTAAGCCAGTCAACAGCCCGAGCGCAGTGTACCTGTTAAGCAGGTATTCCTTATTGCAGCGCTGGGCAGCCCTGAGGATCGCTCCCCCACCCCACGGGCGCTCCGACGGATTGGTGAGATAACGGAGAATTTATGCTGCAAAATCCTGCGTATTCCATACAGTTTCCGCGAGGTAACTTACATAAACACAAGATTGTCAGTCATATATGTCAAAGTTTCTGTCGAATGCGCGATAGTTCTTTCTGGTGGGCTTCAGGGGTCCTCTGGTGATCGAGGAATGAAGAAAACACTCTTTCTTGGGTGTCCACTGAATGACCCTCACCTGTTCCTGGTCGCTCTTGGTGGCTGGCTTCCACTTGTAGCTGAGGAACGGGCTTCCTCCAATTATGCATTAAATGTCAACGCGTCTAATGGTTAGACTACATGCCAGATAGGTGTGTACAACGGCTTCTCCTTTTTTCTTAAGGTGCTCATCTACGTGACTTGGGACAAGCTATAGACTTGACCTCTGCGGTAGTCTTAAGTTCCTTCAAAGCAGAGCCGTTTCATGCTGCCTTTGCCTCTGTGTTCAACACAGTCGATGGGCTCTGGGACTCCAGGTGCCCCGAGTTGGGGGACCATGACTGTGGTAACGCTACATTCCTAGCGAACCCCGATCTTGTGGGTGATTTGCTGCTACACCAGGATCCATATAAGTTCATGGGCCCTGACGGGATGCACCCCAAGGTACTCAGGGAGCTGGCTGATGTCACTGCCAGACCTCCTTCAATTCTTTTTTCAGGGTCTGGAGAATCTGGAGAGGTCTTGGTTCACTGGAAGCTGGCAAACCTTGTGCCGATTTTCAAGAAGGGTAAGAAAGGAGACCCTGGTAATTACAGGCCCGTCAGTCTCGCCCCGGTGCCTGGTAAAATTACAGAGAAAGTCGTGTTGGGAGTTGCTGAAAAATCACCTGAAGGACAGTCATTGGTCACAGCCAACAAGAGGTCAGGGGGGGAAGGTCCCATCTATCCAATCTGATTTCCTTTTACGACGAGGTCACCCAGCTGGTTGACCAAGGGAAACCAGTTGATGTCATTTTTTTGCCTTTCAGTAAGGCTTTCGATGCCGTGTCTCACCGTACCTTGGCTGGACAAAATGGCCAGCATGGAACTAAAGAAAACCGTAATGCGCTGGGCGGGCAATTGTCTGACGGGTCAGGCCCAGAGTGGGATAGTGAACAGGGTTACCTCTGGCTGGCGGCCAGTCACTGGCAGGGTTCCCTAGGGCAGACGACACCCAATTGGGAGGAGCTGTTGACTCTGTGAAGGGTGGAAAAGCCTTGCAGAAAGACCTGGGCAGATCAGAGAGCTGGGCAATCCCCAACCGCATGAAGCTTAACAAGAGCAGGTGCCGGATTTGGCACCTGGGAAGGGGCAGCCCTGGCTGCACATCCAGACTGGGGGCTGAGACGCTGGAGGCCAGCCATGCTGAGAGGGATTTGGGGGTCTCGGGTGTCAGCGAGTCAAACGTCAGCCAGCAGTGTGCCCAGGCAGCTGGGACGGCCAACTCTATCCTGGGGTGCATCAAGCAGGGTGCCGCCAGCCTGTACAGGGAGGGGATTGTCGCGCTCTGCACTGCGCTGCTGCGGCCTCGCCTTGAGTGCCGTGTGCAGTTTTGGGCGCCTCAGCACAGGAGGGACGCGGAAACATTGGAGAGCGTCCAGAGGAGGGCAACAAGGATGGTGAAGGGTCTGGAGGGGGAGTCATGCGAGGAGAGGCTGAAATCCCTTGGCTCGTTCAGACTGGAGAAGAGGAGGCTGGGGGGAGACCTCTTGGTGGTCTACGGCTTCCTGATGAGGGGGAGCGAAGGGGCAGGCCTCCAGCTCCTCTCTTTGGTGACCAGAGATAGAACCCGAGGGAACAGCGTGAAGCTGAGACCGGGCAGGTTTCGGTTGGATGTTAGGAGGAGGTTCTTTACTGACAGGGTGGTCGGGCACTGGAACAGGCTCCCCAGGGAAGGGGTCACAGCCCCAAGCTTGACTGAGTTCAAGAGGCACCTGGATGGTGGCTGGCCCTGTGTGGAGCCAGGAGTTGGCCTCAATGATCCTTACGGGTCCCTTCCACCTCAGGAGATTCTCTGATTCTAACTGGTCGGTGGGCTCTGACGTCACCAGGCAAAGCACTGTGACATCATCTCCCTCGCTGCTGAAAGCTGGGCGCCGGCAGAGGCTGAGCCACACTGTCTCGAGCTTGGCTCACTGCTGAGCACAGTGACTGTGAGGTGCTGGGAGGTGCTTTGAGGGCTGCCACCGGCAGCTCTTGGTGTTTGTCCCGGAACCGAATCTTCTGTGTTTCCCCGGCCCTGCCTGGTTCAGGCAGCCGGGCACCGTGGGGTGAGCTTGCAGCAGGGCAGGTGAGCCGTGTGGGGAAAGGTTGGTTCCCCAGGGATGGCCGTGGGGTGGGAGCCGGGGCTTGGGGAGCCGGGAGGGTGTCCTTCTTGAGGGGGCTGGGCATCTCTTCCTGCGTTGCTCTGCGTGGCACAGCAAGTGACCGTGGCCCCTCTCCATTTTGCAGTGCCCGACACCCTTTGGTGGCACCAGTGTCTGCGATGGGGAACTTTTTCTCATCCTCGGCTCCCCGCAACCCACCAGAGAGCCCAGACCCACCGGAAAGTCCAGAGCCACATGAGAGCCCAGACCCACCGACGGGCACAGAGCCACATGAGAGCCCAGAGCCACATGAGAGCCCAGACGTGGCCACGGAGGATAAGCAGACCTGCTCCATCTGCTCCAGTGCTGAAGATGACACTGGCTCTGCGATGCCCTGTGGCCACCTGTTCTGCCTGGGCTGCATGGTGCAGTGGGCACAGAAGGCACCAGAGTGCCCATGCTGCACAGTACCAGTAGAGGAGATAAGATTTTCGGCGCGGGAAGACAATGAGATCACGTTTGTCTTCTCTCCCAAGAAGGAGTCGCCAGATGCCAGCAGCCCCTCAGGAAGTGCTCCTGGCTGCCTGGCCGAAAACAGTCCTCCTCGCCCTGTGGCTTCCCTTCCACCTCTTCCTCAGGGGACGCTGTCTCCAGCTGAGCGGGGTGCTGCAGGGCCAGAGGCTGTGGGTGGCCTCCTGCCCGAGGTCTGGGCAGGACTTTTCCAAAGATTTCGTCATCTCCTTGACTCCGTGCTGCCCTGGCTGCACCAGGAGCTGGAGGCAATCTGTGGGGCGTGGTGGCGGCTGGCAGAGTATGTGCAGAACAGCATCCTGCATGTCCTCTGCGTCTGTGGGCCTCGTGCGGAGGTCATGGTCCAGATGCTGCAGCCTGTGCTGGAGGAACATGCAGCACCGCTGGTCCATGGCCTCATTGACACCATCGGGCGCCTCTGCGGTGAGGAGGCCCAAAGGCTGCTGCAGTTCATTACAGATGAAGAGGAGGAGGAGGAGGAGGAGGAGGAGGACGAGGACGAGGACGAGGACGAGGAGGAGGACGAGGACGAGGACGAGGACGAGGACGACGAGGACGAGGACGAGGAGGAGAACAACCCTGCAGCCAGCCCCCCCAGCTCCCGGCAGAGGATGCCCTCCCCGCACGCAGCCTTCTCCAGACTCTTGGCCAGATCCCAGCAGGAGGAAGCCAGCACATCAGAGGCTGCGGCCGCAGCAGGTCCCTCAGGCCTGGGCCGAAGGCGCAGTGCCTCCGCTCCCCCTGCCCTGGGCAGGGAATGGTTCCCCAGGGGGTCCAGACGCTGGCGCGCTCGGAAGAGGAGGGCCTCCTTCCCACAGGCCTCTCCCCAGCCCCACAAGAGGCCGCGCTCCCAGGGACCATAGCAGGGCTTCATCTTCCAGTGGAAGGAATAGAAATAAACCCTAGTTTTCTGTTTTCTTCCTGACCCCGTCTCTGGTTGTGGCCTTCTCCCCTTCTCCCAATGTGTCTCGCACCCCACTGTAACGGCACCAGCCTGCTGGGGGGCACGGCCACGGGCCCCTGGAGCCCCAGGGCCTCAGGGAATCCTGCTGCAGCCGCAGAGGATGCGCTATCAGGCTCATAGTAACTTTAAAAGAAGACACACTTTACGGGTAGCAGGTTTCCTCTCCAAGTCAGGTGTTTGACTATCTCATAAACTGTAACATTTAGTAAAATTTGTTGTGCTGACAGAATTAACATAGTGCAAAATCGTCTTTGAATCTTCTAAGTATCAAAAGGAAGGCAGATGTAGGTAGGTGGCCATCTTGTCCACAGTGGCCATGAAGTAGTGGAATTGAGAATCTCTGGTGAGAGGAGGGAAACTCCCTCCAACATTTCAACACTGTCTACGGGGAACGCAGACTTTGGGCTGCTCAGCAAACTAGCTGGTAAGGTCCCCTGGGAAACTGCTTTTGAAGGCATAGGGGCCCATCCTTGCTGGTCACTTTTGGAGTACCGCCTTCTAAAAGCGCAGGAGCAGCTAATTCCCGAAACGCCGGAAGTCAGGCGGGCTGGGCAGAAGGCCGGCTTGGCCAACCAGGGATCTTCTTGTAGAGCTTAGGTGGAAAAAGGCAGCGTACGGCCAAGGGAAGCAAGGTCAGGCAAGGTGGGAGGATTACAGCAACACCGTTGGCCTTTGTAGGGATGGAACTCGTGCGGCCAAAGCTCACTTGGAGCTGAGGCTGGCCGAGACACTGGCAGACAGTGAAAAGGGGTTTTTCAAGTCTGTTAACAGCAAGAGGATGGCCAGCGAGAACACCGGTCCGTTATGCGATGAGAACGGTCACCTTGCTAACAGCCACACAGGCAAAGGAGAGAGGTGGTAAGTCAGTCAACAGCCCGAGCGCAGTGTACCTGTTAAGCAGGTATTCCTTATTGCAGCGCTGGGCAGCCCTGAGGATCGCCTCCCCACCCCACGGGCGCTCCGACGGATTGGTGAGATAACGGAGAATTTATGCTGCAAAATCCTGCGTATTCCATACAGTTTCCGCGAGGTAACTTACATAAACACAAGATTGTCAGTCATATATGTCAAAGTTTCTGTCGAATGCGCGATAGTTCTTTCTGGTGGGCTTCAGGGGTCCTCTGGTGATCGAGGAATGAAGAAAACACTCTTTCTTGGGTGTCCACTGAATGACCCTCACCTGTTCCTGGTCGCTCTTGGTGGCTGGCTTCCACTTGTAGCTGAGGAACGGGCTTCCTCCAATTATGCATTAAATGTCAACGCGTCTAATGGTTAGACTACATGCCAGATAGGTGTGTACAACGGCTTCTCCTTTTTTCTTAAGGTGCTCATCTACGTGACTTGGGACAAGCTATAGACTTGACCTCTGCGGTAGTCTTAAGTTCCTTCAAAGCAGAGCCGTTTCATGCTGCCTTTGCCTCTGTGTTCAACACAGTCGATGGGCTCTGGGACTCCAGGTGCCCCGAGTTGGGGGACCATGACTGTGGTAACGCTACATTCCTAGCGAACCCCGATCTTGTGGGTGATTTGCTGCTACACCAGGATCCATATAAGTTCATGGGCCCTGACGGGATGCACCCCAAGGTACTCAGGGAGCTGGCTGATGTCACTGCCAGACCTCCTTCAATTCTTTTTTCAGGGTCTGGAGAATCTGGAGAGGTCTTGGTTCACTGGAAGCTGGCAAACCTTGTGCCGATTTTCAAGAAGGGTAAGAAAGGAGACCCTGGTAATTACAGGCCCGTCAGTCTCGCCCCGGTGCCTGGTAAAATTACAGAGAAAGTCGTGTTGGGAGTTGCTGAAAAATCACCTGAAGGACAGTCATTGGTCACAGCCAACAAGAGGTCAGGGGGGGAAGGTCCCATCTATCCAATCTGATTTCCTTTTACGACGAGGTCACCCAGCTGGTTGACCAAGGGAAACCAGTTGATGTCATTTTTTTGCCTTTCAGTAAGGCTTTCGATGCCGTGTCTCACCGTACCTTGGCTGGACAAAATGGCCAGCATGGAACTAAAGAAAACCGTAATGCGCTGGGCGGGCAATTGTCTGACGGGTCAGGCCCAGAGTGGGATAGTGAACAGGGTTACCTCTGGCTGGCGGCCAGTCACTGGCAGGGTTCCCTAGGGCAGACGACACCCAATTGGGAGGAGCTGTTGACTCTGTGAAGGGTGGAAAAGCCTTGCAGAAAGACCTGGGCAGATCAGAGAGCTGGGCAATCCCCAACCGCATGAAGCTTAACAAGAGCAGGTGCCGGATTTGGCACCTGGGAAGGGGCAGCCCTGGCTGCACATCCAGACTGGGGGCTGAGACGCTGGAGGCCAGCCATGCTGAGAGGGATTTGGGGGTCTCGGGTGTCAGCGAGTCAAACGTCAGCCAGCAGTGTGCCCAGGCAGCTGGGACGGCCAACTCTATCCTGGGGTGCATCAAGCAGGGTGCCGCCAGCCTGTACAGGGAGGGGATTGTCGCGCTCTGCACTGCGCTGCCGCGGCCTCGCCTTGAGTGCCGTGTGCAGTTTTGGGCGCCTCAGCACAGGAGGGACGCGGAAACATTGGAGAGCGTCCAGAGGAGGGCAACAAGGATGGTGAAGGGTCTGGAGGGGGAGTCATGCGAGGAGAGGCTGAAATCCCTTGGCTCGTTCAGACTGGAGAAGAGGAGGCTGGGGGGAGACCTCTTGGTGGTCTACGGCTTCCTGACGAGGGGGAGCGAAGGGGCAGGCCTCCAGCTCCTCTCTTTGGTGACCAGAGATAGAACCCGAGGGAACAGCGTGAAGCTGAGACCGGGCAGGTTTCGGTTGGATGTTAGGAGGAGGTTCTTTACTGACAGGGTGGTCGGGCACTGGAACAGGCTCCCCAGGGAAGGGGTCACAGCCCCAAGCTTGACTGAGTTCAAGAGGCACCTGGATGGTGGCTGGCCCTGTGTGGAGCCAGGAGTTGGCCTCAATGATCCTTACGGGTCCCTTCCACCTCAGGAGATTCTCTGATTCTAACTGGTCGGTGGGCTCTGACGTCACCAGGCAAAGCACTGTGACATCATCTCCCTCGCTGCTGAAAGCTGGGCGCCGGCAGAGGCTGAGCCACACTGTCTCGAGCTTGGCTCACTGCTGAGCACAGTGACTGTGAGGTGCTGGGAGGTGCTTTGAGGGCTGCCACCGGCAGCTCTTGGTGTTTGTCCCGGAACCGAATCTTCTGTGTTTCCCCGGCCCTGCCTGGTTCAGGCAGCCGGGCACCGTGGGGTGAGCTTGCAGCAGGGCAGGTGAGCCGTGTGGGGAAAGGTTGGTTCCCCAGGGATGGCCGTGGGGTGGGAGCCGGGGCTTGGGGAGCCGGGAGGGTGTCCTTCTTGAGGGGGCTGGGCATCTCTTCCTGCGTTGCTCTGCGTGGCACAGCAAGTGACCGTGGCCCCTCTCCATTTTGCAGTGCCCGACACCCTTTGGTGGCACCAGTGTCTGCGATGGGGAACTTTTTCTCATCCTCGGCTCCCCGCAACCCACCAGAGAGCCCAGACCCACCGGAAAGTCCAGAGCCACATGAGAGCCCAGACCCACCGACGGGCACAGAGCCACATGAGAGCCCAGAGCCACATGAGAGCCCAGACGTGGCCACGGAGGATAAGCAGACCTGCTCCATCTGCTCCAGTGCTGAAGATGACACTGGCTCTGCGATGCCCTGTGGCCACCTGTTCTGCCTGGGCTGCATGGTGCAGTGGGCACAGAAGGCACCAGAGTGCCCATGCTGCACAGTACCAGTAGAGGAGATAAGATTTTCGGCGCGGGAAGACAATGAGATCACGTTTGTCTTCTCTCCCAAGAAGGAGTCGCCAGATGCCAGCAGCCCCTCAGGAAGTGCTCCTGGCTGCCTGGCCGAAAACAGTCCTCCTCGCCCTGTGGCTTCCCTTCCACCTCTTCCTCAGGGGACGCTGTCTCCAGCTGAGCGGGGTGCTGCAGGGCCAGAGGCTGTGGGTGGCCTCCTGCCCGAGGTCTGGGCAGGACTTTTCCAAAGATTTCGTCATCTCCTTGACTCCGTGCTGCCCTGGCTGCACCAGGAGCTGGAGGCAATCTGTGGGGCGTGGTGGCGGCTGGCAGAGTATGTGCAGAACAGCATCCTGCATGTCCTCTGCGTCTGTGGGCCTCGTGCGGAGGTCATGGTCCAGATGCTGCAGCCTGTGCTGGAGGAACATGCAGCACCGCTGGTCCATGGCCTCATTGACACCATCGGGCGCCTCTGCGGTGAGGAGGCCCAAAGGCTGCTGCAGTTCATTACAGATGAAGAGGAGGAGGAGGAGGAGGAGGAGGAGGAGGAGGACGAGGACGAGGACGAGGACGAGGACGAGGAGGAGGAGGAGGACGAGGACGAGGACGAGGACGAGGACGAGGACGAGGACGAGGACGAGGACGACGAGGACGAGGACGAGGAGGAGAACAACCCTGCAGCCAGCCCCCCCAGCTCCCGGCAGAGGATGCCCTCCCCGCACGCAGCCTTCTCCAGACTCTTGGCCAGATCCCAGCAGGAGGAAGCCAGCACATCAGAGGCTGCGGCCGCAGCAGGTCCCTCAGGCCTGGGCCGAAGACGCAGTGCCTCCGCTCCCCCTGCCCTGGGCAGGGAATGGTTCCCCAGGGGGTCCAGACGCTGGCGCGCTCGGAAGAGGAGGGCCTCCTTCCCACAGGCCTCTCCCCAGCCCCACAAGAGGCCGCGCTCCCAGGGACCATAGCAGGGCTTCATCTTCCAGTGGAAGGAATAGAAATAAACCCTAGTTTTCTGTCTTCTTCCTGACCCCGTCTCTGGTTGTGGCCTTCTCCCCTTCTCCCAATGTGTCTCGCACCCCACTGTAACGGCACCAGCCTGCTGGGGGGCACGGCCACGGGCCCCTGGAGCCCCAGGGCCTCAGGGAATCCTGCTGCAGCCGCAGAGGATGCGCTATCAGGCTCACAGTCACTTTACAAGCAGACACACTTTACTTTGTTATGCTGACAGACTTCACACGGTGCAAAATCGTCTTTGAATCTTCCACCGGACGGTCCGTTCTGTGAACCGACGGTTCTCGCGCCCGCGAGGCTCGCGCAGAGGGAGCCCGCGCACTCCCCCGCCGCAGCCGCAGGGGCCGCTGCGGCACCGCCCGCCCGCGGCGCCTGGCGCCGTTTTTGCCGCCTCGGGCCGTGCAGCCGGCGGGCGGGCGCTGTGCCGCCCCGAGGGGCCAGGGGGCTGCCGGGGTCGTAGCAGAGTATCTGCACACTCCAGAGCCGCACGTGGCCAGGCAGCAAGGACAGACAGACACCGTGTTCACACTCGTCACAGAATCCTAAGGGTGGTAAAGACCTCCAAGGTCATCTGGTCCAACCGTCCCCCTACCGCCTGTGCTGCTAACCAAACCATGTCCCCAAGTGCCTCGTCCAACCTTCCCTGGAACACCCTGAGGGACAGTGACTCCACCCCCTCCCTGGGCAACCCGTTCCAATGCCTGACCGCTCTCTCTGAGAAGAAATGCCTCCTGATTTCTAACCTGAACCTCCCCTGGTGCAACCTGCGGCCCTTCCCTCTTGTCATATGGACAAGGTGAAAGCAACTGGTCATCAGGGTGAGGGGAGGCTTTGGAAGCCTGTTCTTGCTCCACCGGCAGACCTGCAGCTTCAGCACTGGCATAGTGCCCTGGTCATCAGGGAGGGTGGGCAGCAGAATTCATCAGGACCACCTGAAGCACAATTTTATGTTTGCAGGAAAGAGAAGGGTCATGGGACTGCAGAGGAAATTCCCTTCTGCAGGTACTGGAGACACCAGTCTCCGGAAATCTCTGGAGACCTGTTGCTTGCTGGTGATCCCAGTTTGAAATCTGCAGTTGATGGCCACACGAGCAGATCGGAAGCAGTGCGCTCCCAACAGGCTTGTGGATTACAGGTTGTGCTGAGCAGTAAGTAGGGCTGCCGGTTCCTCAGGCCTGGGCTGCGGGCGCAGTGCCTCCTCTCCCCCTGCCCTGGGCACGGAATGGTTCCCCAGGGGGCACAGACACTGTCACTCTCGGAAGAGGAGGGGCTCCTTACCACAGGCCTCTCCCCAGCCCCACAAGAGGCCGCGCTCCCAGGTACCAGAGCAGGGCTTCCTCTTCCAGTAGCTGAAGGAATAGAAATAAACCCTAGGTTTCTGTTTTCTTCCTGACCCAGTCTCTGGTTGTGGCCTTCTCCCCCTTCTCCCCAGACTGGGATAGTGAACAGGGTTACCTCTGGCTGGCGGCCAGTCACTGGAGGGTTCCCTAGGGCAGATGACACCCGATTGGGAGGAGCTGTTGACTCTGTGGAGGGTGGAAAAGCCTTGAAGAAAGACCTGGGCACATCAGAGAGCTGGGCAATCCCCAACCGCGTGAAGCTTAACAAGGGCAGGTGCCGGATTTGGCACCTGGGAAGGGGCAGCCCTGGCTGCACATACAGACTGGGGGCTGAGACGCTGGAGGCCAACCATGCTGAGGGGGATTTGGGGGTCTTGGGCGACAGCGAGTCAAACGTCAGCCAGCAGTGTGCCCAGGCAGCCGGGATGGCCAACTCTATCCTGGGGGGCATCAAGCAGGGCGTTGCCAGCCTGTACAGGGAGGGGATTGTCGCGCTCTGCACTGCGCTGCTGCGGCCTCGCCTTGAGTGCCGTGTGCAGTTTTGGGCGCCTCAGCACAGGAGGGACGCGGAAACATTGGAGAGCGTCCAGAGGAGGGCAACAAGGATGGTGAAGGGTCTGGAGGGGGAGTCATGCGAGGAGAGGCTGAAATCCCTTGGCTCGTTCAGACTGGAGAAGAGGAGGCTGGGGGGAGACCTCTTGGTGGTCTACGGCTTCCTGACGAGGGGGAGCGAAGGGGCAGGCCTCCAGCTCCTCTCTTTGGTGACCAGAGATAGAACCCGAGGGAACAGCGTGAAGCTGAGACCGGGCAGGTTTCGGTTGGATGTTAGGAGGAGGTTCTTTACTGACAGGGTGGTCGGGCACTGGAACAGGCTCCCCAGGGAAGGGGTCACAGCCCCAAGCTTGACTGAGTTCAAGAGGCACCTGGATGGTGGCTGGCCCTGTGTGGAGCCAGGAGTTGGCCTCAATGATCCTTACGGGTCCCTTCCACCTCAGGAGATTCTCTGATTCTAACTGGTCGGTGGGCTCTGACGTCACCAGGCAAAGCACTGTGACATCATCTCCCTCGCTGCTGAAAGCTGGGCGCCGGCAGAGGCTGAGCCACACTGTCTCGAGCTTGGCTCACTGCTGAGCACAGTGACTGTGAGGTGCTGGGAGGTGCTTTGAGGGCTGCCACCGGCAGCTCTTGGTGTTTGTCCCGGAACCGAATCTTCTGTGTTTCCCCGGCCCTGCCTGGTTCAGGCAGCCGGGCACCGTGGGGTGAGCTTGCAGCAGGGCAGGTGAGCCGTGTGGGGAAAGGTTGGTTCCCCAGGGATGGCCGTGGGGTGGGAGCCGGGGCTTGGGGAGCCGGGAGGGTGTCCTTCTTGAGGGGGCTGGGCATCTCTTCCTGCGTTGCTCTGCGTGGCACAGCAAGTGACCGTGGCCCCTCTCCATTTTGCAGTGCCCGACACCCTTTGGTGACACCAGTGTCTGCGATGGGGAACATTTTCTCATCCTCGGCTCCCCGCAACCCACCAGAGAGCCCAGACCCACCGGAAAGTCCAGAGCCACATGAGAGCCCAGACCCACCGACGGGCACAGAGCCACATGAGAGCCCAGAGCCACATGAGAGCCCAGACGTGGCCACGGAGGATAAGCAGACCTGCTCCATCTGCTCCAGTGCTGAAGATGACACTGGCTCTGCGATGCCCTGTGGCCACCTGTTCTGCCTGGGCTGCATGGTGCAGTGGGCACAGAAGGCACCAGAGTGCCCATGCTGCACAGTACCAGTAGAGGAGATAAGATTTTCGGCGCAGGAAGACAATGAGATCACGTTTATCTTCTCTCCCAAGAAGGAGTCGCCAGATGCCAGCAGCCCCTCAGGAAGTGCTCCTGGCTGCCTGGCCGAAAACAGTCCTCCTCGCCCTGTGGCTTCCCTTCCACCTCTTCCTCAGGGGACGCTGTCTCCAGCTGAGCGGGGTGCTGCAGGGCCAGAGGCTGTGGGTGGCCTCCTGCCCGAAGTCTGGGCAGGACTTTTCCAAAGATTTCGTCATCTCCTTGACTCCGTGCTGCCCTGGCTGCACCAGGAGCTGGAGGCAATCTGTGGGGCGTGGTGGCGGCTGGCAGAGTATGTGCAGAACAGCATCCTGCATGTCCTCTGCGTCTGTGGGCCTCGTGCGGAGGTCATGGTCCAGATGCTGCAGCCTGTGCTGGAGGAACATGCAGCACCGCTGGTCCATGGCCTCATTGACACCATCGGGCGCCTCTGCGGTGAGGAGGCCCAAAGGCTGCTGCAGTTCATTACAGATGAAGAGGAGGAGGAGGAGGAGGAGGAGGAGGAGGAAGACGAGGACGAGGACGAGGAGGAGGAGGAGGAGGAGGACGAGGACGAGGACGAGGACGAGGACGAGGAGGACGAGGAGGACGAGGACGAGGAGGAGAACAACCCTGCAGCCAGCCCCCCCAGCTCCTGGGAGAGGACGCCCTCCCCGCACGCAGCCTTCTCCAGACTCTTGGCCAGATCCCAGCAGGAGGAAGCCAGCACATCAGAGGCTGCGGCCGCAGCAGGTCCCTCAGGCCTGGGCCGAAGACGCAGTGCCTCCGCTCCCCCTGCCCTGGGCAGGGAATGGTTCCCCAGGGGGTCCAGACGCTGGCGCGCTCGGAAGAGGAGGGCCTCCTTCCCACAGGCCTCTCCCCAGCCCCACAAGAGGCCGCGCTCCCAGGGACCATAGCAGGGCTTCATCTTCCAGTGGAAGGAATAGAAATAAACCCTAGTTTTCTGTCTTCTTCCTGACCCCGTCTCTGGTTGTGGCCTTCTCCCCTTCTCCCAATGTGTCTCGCACCCCACTGTAACGGCACCAGCCTGCTGGGGGGCACGGCCACGGGCCCCTGGAGCCCCAGGGCCTCAGGGAATCCTGCTGCAGCCGCAGAGGATGCGCTATCAGGCTCATAGTAACTTTAAAAGAAGACACACTTTACGGGTAGCAGGTTTCCTCTCCAAGTCAGGTGTTTGACTATCTCATAAACTGTAACATTTAGTAAAATTTGTTGTGCTGACAGAATTAACATAGTGCAAAATCGTCTTTGAATCTTCTAAGTATCAAAAGGAAGGCAGATGTAGGTAGGTGGCCATCTTGTCCACAGTGGCCATGAAGTAGTGGAATTGAGAATCTCTGGTGAGAGGAGGGAAACTCCCTCCAACATTTCAACACTGTCTACGGGGAACGCAGACTTTGGGCTGCTCAGCAAACTAGCTGGTAAGGTCCCCTGGGAAACTGCTTTTGAAGGCATAGGGGCCCATCCTTGCTGGTCACTTTTGGAGTACCGCCTTCTAAAAGCGCAGGAGCAGCTAATTCCCGAAACGCCGGAAGTCAGGCGGGCTGGGCAGAAGGCCGGCTTGGCCAACCAGGGATCTTCTTGTAGAGCTTAGGTGGAAAAAGGCAGCGTACGGCCAAGGGAAGCAAGGTCAGGCAAGGTGGGAGGATTACAGCAACACCGTTGGCCTTTGTAGGGATGGAACTCGTGCGGCCAAAGCTCACTTGGAGCTGAGGCTGGCCGAGACACTGGCAGACAGTGAAAAGGGGTTTTTCAAGTCTGTTAACAGCAAGAAGATGGCCAGCGAGAACACCGGTCCGTTATGCGATGAGAACGGTCACCTTGCTAACAGCCACACAGGCAAAGGAGAGAGGTGGTAAGCCAGTCAACAGCCCGAGCGCAGTGTACCTGTTAAGCAGGTATTCCTTATTGCAGCGCTGGGCAGCCCTGAGGATCGCTCCCCCACCCCACGGGCGCTCCGACGGATTGGTGAGATAACGGAGAATTTATGCTGCAAAATCCTGCGTATTCCATACAGTTTCCGCGAGGTAACTTACATAAACACAAGATTGTCAGTCATATATGTCAAAGTTTCTGTCGAATGCGCGATAGTTCTTTCTGGTGGGCTTCAGGGGTCCTCTGGTGATCGAGGAATGAAGAAAACACTCTTTCTTGGGTGTCCACTGAATGACCCTCACCTGTTCCTGGTCGCTCTTGGTGGCTGGCTTCCACTTGTAGCTGAGGAACGGGCTTCCTCCAATTATGCATTAAATGTCAACGCGTCTAATGGTTAGACTACATGCCAGATAGGTGTGTACAACGGCTTCTCCTTTTTTCTTAAGGTGCTCATCTACGTGACTTGGGACAAGCTATAGACTTGACCTCTGCGGTAGTCTTAAGTTCCTTCAAAGCAGAGCCGTTTCATGCTGCCTTTGCCTCTGTGTTCAACACAGTCGATGGGCTCTGGGACTCCAGGTGCCCCGAGTTGGGGGACCATGACTGTGGTAACGCTACATTCCTAGCGAACCCCGATCTTGTGAGTGATTTGCTGCTACACCAGGATCCATAGGAGTTCATGGGCCCTGACGGGATGCACCCCAAGGTACTCAGGGAGCTGGCTGATGTCACTGCCAGACCTCCTTCAATTCTTTTTTCAGGGTCTGGAGAATCTGGAGAGGTCTTGGTTCACTGGAAGCTGGCAAACCTTGTGCCGATTTTCAAGAAGGGTAAGAAAGGAGACCCTGGTAATTACAGGCCCGTCAGTCTCGCCCCGGTGCCTGGTAAAATTACAGAGAAAGTCGTGTTGGGAGTTGCTGAAAAATCACCTGAAGGACAGTCATTGGTCACAGCCAACAAGAGGTCAGGGGGGGAAGGTCCCATCTATCCAATCTGATTTCCTTTTACGACGAGGTCACCCAGCTGGTTGACCAAGGGAAACCAGTTGATGTCATTTTTTTGCCTTTCAGTAAGGCTTTCGATGCCGTGTCTCACCGTACCTTGGCTGGACAAAACGGCCAGCATGGAACTAAAGAAAACCGTAATGCGCTGGGCGGGCAATTGTCTGACGGGTCAGGCCCAGAGTGGGATAGTGAACAGGGTTACCTCTGGCTGGCGGCCAGTCACTGGCAGGGTTCCCTAGGGCAGACGACACCCAATTGGGAGGAGCTGTTGACTCTGTGAAGGGTGGAAAAGCCTTGCAGAAAGACCTGGGCAGATCAGAGAGCTGGGCAATCCCCAACCGCATGAAGCTTAACAAGAGCAGGTGCCGGATTTGGCACCTGGGAAGGGGCAGCCCTGGCTGCACATCCAGACTGGGGGCTGAGACGCTGGAGGCCAGCCATGCTGAGGGGGATTTGGGGGTCTCGGGTGTCAGCGAGTCAAACGTCAGCCAGCAGTGTGCCCAGGCAGCTGGGACGGCCAACTCTATCCTGGGGTGCATCAAGCAGGGTGCCGCCAGCCTGTACAGGGAGGGGATTGTCGCGCTCTGCACTGCGCTGCTGCGGCCTCGCCTTGAGTGCCGTGTGCAGTTTTGGGCGCCTCAGCACAGGAGGGACGCGGAAACATTGGAGAGCGTCCAGAGGAGGGCAACAAGGATGGTGAAGGGTCTGGAGGGGGAGTCATGCGAGGAGAGGCTGAAATCCCTTGGCTCGTTCAGACTGGAGAAGAGGAGGCTGGGGGGAGACCTCTTGGTGGTCTACGGCTTCCTGACGAGGGGGAGCGAAGGGGCAGGCCTCCAGCTCCTCTCTTTGGTGACCAGAGATAGAACCCGAGGGAACAGCGTGAAGCTGAGACCGGGCAGGTTTCGGTTGGATGTTAGGAGGAGGTTCTTTACTGACAGGGTGGTCGGGCACTGGAACAGGCTCCCCAGGGAAGGGGTCACAGCCCCAAGCTTGACTGAGTTCAAGAGGCACCTGGATGGTGGCTGGCCCTGTGTGGAGCCAGGAGTTGGCCTCAATGATCCTTACGGGTCCCTTCCACCTCAGGAGATTCTCTGATTCTAACTGGTCGGTGGGCTCTGACGTCACCAGGCAAAGCACTGTGACATCATCTCCCTCGCTGCTGAAAGCTGGGCGCCGGCAGAGGCTGAGCCACACTGTCTCGAGCTTGGCTCACTGCTGAGCACAGTGACTGTGAGGTGCTGGGAGGTGCTTTGAGGGCTGCCACCGGCAGCTCTTGGTGTTTGTCCCGGAACCGAATCTTCTGTGTTTCCCCGGCCCTGCCTGGTTCAGGCAGCCGGGCACCGTGGGGTGAGCTTGCAGCAGGGCAGGTGAGCCGTGTGGGGAAAGGTTGGTTCCCCAGGGATGGCCGTGGGGTGGGAGCCGGGGCTTGGGGAGCCGGGAGGGTGTCCTTCTTGAGGGGGCTGGGCATCTCTTCCTGCGTTGCTCTGCGTGGCACAGCAAGTGACCGTGGCCCCTCTCCATTTTGCAGTGCCCGACACCCTTTGGTGGCACCAGTGTCTGCGATGGGGAACTTTTTCTCATCCTCGGCTCCCCGCAACCCACCAGAGAGCCCAGACCCACCGGAAAGTCCAGAGCCACATGAGAGCCCAGACCCACCGACGGGCACAGAGCCACATGAGAGCCCAGAGCCACATGAGAGCCCAGACGTGGCCACGGAGGATAAGCAGACCTGCTCCATCTGCTCCAGTGCTGAAGATGACACTGGCTCTGCGATGCCCTGTGGCCACCTGTTCTGCCTGGGCTGCATGGTGCAGTGGGCACAGAAGGCACCAGAGTGCCCATGCTGCACAGTACCAGTAGAGGAGATAAGATTTTCGGCGCGGGAAGACAATGAGATCACGTTTGTCTTCTCTCCCAAGAAGGAGTCGCCAGATGCCAGCAGCCCCTCAGGAAGTGCTCCTGGCTGCCTGGCCGAAAACAGTCCTCCTCGCCCTGTGGCTTCCCTTCCACCTCTTCCTCAGGGGACGCTGTCTCCAGCTGAGCGGGGTGCTGCAGGGCCAGAGGCTGTGGGTGGCCTCCTGCCCGAGGTCTGGGCAGGACTTTTCCAAAGATTTCGTCATCTCCTTGACTCCGTGCTGCCCTGGCTGCACCAGGAGCTGGAGGCAATCTGTGGGGCGTGGTGGCGGCTGGCAGAGTATGTGCAGAACAGCATCCTGCATGTCCTCTGCGTCTGTGGGCCTCGTGCGGAGGTCATGGTCCAGATGCTGCAGCCTGTGCTGGAGGAACATGCAGCACCGCTGGTCCATGGCCTCATTGACACCATCGGGCGCCTCTGCGGTGAGGAGGCCCAAAGGCTGCTGCAGTTCATTACAGATGAAGAGGAGGAGGAGGAGGAGGAGGAGGAGGAGGAGGACGAGGACGAGGACGAGGACGAGGACGAGGACGAGGACGAGGATGAGGAGGACGAGGACGAGGACGAGGAGGAGAACAACCCTGCAGCCAGCCCCCCCAGCTCCCGGCAGAGGATGCCCTCCCCACACGCAGCCTTCTCCAGACTCTTGGCCAGATCCCAGCAGGAGGAAGCCAGCACATCAGAGGCTGCGGCCGCAGCAGGTCCCTCAGGCCTGGGCCGAAGACGCAGTGCCTCCGCTCCCCCTGCCCTGGGCAGGGAATGGTTCCCCAGGGGGTCCAGACGCTGGCGCGCTCGGAAGAGGAGGGCCTCCTTCCCACAGGCCTCTCCCCAGCCCCACAAGAGGCCGCGCTCCCAGGGACCATAGCAGGGCTTCATCTTCCAGTGGAAGGAATAGAAATAAACCCTAGTTTTCTGTTTTCTTCCTGACCCCGTCTCTGGTTGTGGCCTTCTCCCCTTCTCCCAATGTGTCTCGCACCCCACTGTAACGGCACCAGCCTGCTGGGGGGCACGGCCACGGGCCCCTGGAGCCCCAGGGCCTCAGGGAATCCTGGTACAGCCACAGAGGACACACTATCAGGCTCATAGTATCTTGAAAATAAAGCACACTACCTTAAAGAGTGACTGAAATCTTAAGAGATTTTGGGCTGCTCAGTGTAATAGTTGATAAGATCCCCGGTAACATTTCTTCTTTGTAATTTCTCATTATTCTCAGAGAGGTTTTATTGAAGTTCTTTTTCCCTTTTGTGAATTCCAACCTTGTGTATAAGAAATTATTCTTGTGACTTGAGCATTCATCATGTTATCAGTAATAAGGGCTGAAAGCTGAGCAATTGAAAGAGTCAGTGTGTTTCTTTGGTTTTGTGCACGTGGATTTAATTCCAAAATGTAAAGAGAGAAAGATTTTTTTCCTAAACATTCAGGGTTTTTCCTCTTAGTAATTACTATGCTCTGAAAATCTGGACTTTGCTAGAAATCCATGATTGCAGTGCTTGGGTGTTCACAAGTCACATGCAAGCAGAAAAGGCATGAATCTCCAATTACTCACGCAAAAGAGGAATTAAGATGTTATCAAGAAAACTGAAGGCAAACACAACAGGAGATCCAAATGGAATCTGTCTTTTAAGAGATTCACAGTCACTGTAGTATTATGCAGCAACAACAACAACAACAACAACAACAACAATAATAATATGTTATGAAAGAAGCTGTTATTGCCCCTTGTAGAGAAACAAATAAGAAGAGATTTAGTGAGTTGTTGACCAAGGCCAAACCCATCAGCGACAGTCACGGCACCTCTGGGAATCACATTTAGGAGGGGAAAAAACACTGGCAGTCAAATTTGCCACCAGAGAAGGGAGTGAGAAGTTACAAGAAACTGTGGAGACACCAAGGTCGGTGAAGAGGGGGGAAAGGGGGTGCCACAGGTGCCAGAGAGAGAGATTCCCTTGCAGCCTGTCGAGAAGACCAAGGTGGAGTGGGTGTCCCCCTGCAGCACATGGAAGATGACAGGGAGCAGAGGCTGTAGCAGGTGGAGAAATATGATAGATGCTGTGACCAACATTGGAGCAAGCCCCTTGCAAGACCTGCAGCCCATGGAGAGAGAGGCCCACAATGGAGCAGGTTTGCTGAGGGGAGGCTTGTGACTTCATGGAGGACCAGGCAGTCTGGGCATGTGAGACTGGGAGACAGTCTATGATTTATGCCTACCCGCCATAGCAGTGACTCACTCTGGGGCAGCTGGTGAAGAGCTGAAGCCCCAACAGAAAGGACTCACGTTGGAGAAGTTGATGAAGGACTGTCTCCCATGGGTGGAAGCAGGGGAAGAGTGTGAAGAATTCCCGCCCCCTCCCCGGCCCCCCGCACCAGCTAGGAAGGAAAATCACTTGTGAGGAGCTGACTGAACCCCCATTCACGCATTCCCTGCCCCTTCCTGTGCCAAGATGGCGGGGAGAGAAGGGAGCAAAATCATGGATAAAGTTGAGCCCATGAAGAAGGGAGGGGTTGGGGGAGGTGCTTTAAGATCTGGCCACACTTCTCATTACCTGACTCTGGCATCACTGTGTGTTTGTGTAGGGTAATAAATGAGAGAGTTTTGTTCCTTGATTCTGTGTTGAGTTTGTTTTGCCCATGACGCTGATTGTGGAATGATCTGTCCCTGTCCTAATCTCAACTCCTAGGCCCTCAATAGATATTTTCTTCCCTGTCCAGATGAAAAGCAGAGTGATAGAGTGACTTTGGTGGGCATCTGTCTGTGGCTAGTAGGTCTAGGGAGGTGATTGTGCTCCTGTACTCGGCATTGGTGAGGCCACAGATTGAGTACTGTGTGCAGTTTTGGGCTCCTCACCATAAGAAGGACATTGAGGTCCTTGAGCGAGTCCAGAGAAGGGCAACCAGGCTGGCGAAAGGGCTGGAGGGCAAATCCTGTGAGGAGCTGCTGAGGGAGCTGGGGCTGTTGAGCCTGGAGAAGAGGAGGCTGCAGGGAGACCTTATCACTACCTACGACTACCTGAAGGGAGGTTGTAGAGAGGTGAATGATGGTCTCTTCAGCCAGGTGACAGGAGATAGGACAAGGGAAAATGGCACAAAGCTGTGCCAGGGCAGGGTCAGGTTAGATGTTAGGAAAGAATTTTTACTGAAAGACTTGTCGGGGCCTGGAACATGCTGCCCAGGGAGGTGGTTGAGTCACCTTCCCTGGAGGTGTGTAAAAAGGTTAGATCATGTACTTAGGGATCTGGTTTAGCATAGAACAGGAATGGTTGGACTTGCTGATCTTAAAGGTCTTTTCCAAGCTTGTGATTCTGTGATTCTGTGGATGGCCTGTCTAGAGATGTTGCAGTCCAGGTCTCTGGCTGCAGGGAATGCCTGAGCCTGCTGCTGCCAGGGAAGAGCAGCAAGAATTTCACATGGGAGGTGTGAGCAGGTGGACAATCTGCTATGCATGGGAGCTGAACTAAAAAGGGGAGGTTGAAAGACTGAGGGCCATCAGGGACAGTGAGCGGGAGATTGACTGGTGGTGTAGCTCCCTGGTGTCCCAGAGGGAAGTGTGCCGGGAGACACCCCACAACTGGTGACAGACCCCCTACCCTGGCCAGCCAGGCAAAGAGGATGACCTGAGCAGCGACAAGGGTTGTAAGACAGTCCCAGCTCAGTGTTGTAGGGTCACCCCCTGCCTGCCTACCCCACACTCCAAGGTTCCCCTAAGCAACAGGTTTGGGGGCCTAGAAGGTGAAAAGGAGGTAAGTGAGGAGGAAGACCCTCTGCCTCAGAGGAAGCAGGTGCCTAGAGTGAGGCGGTCAACCACACTCCTCAGGACTGCCTCCGCCAGGAAAGAAAGAAGGGTAATTGTGGCAGGCAGTTCCCTTCTCAGGGGAATGGAGAGCTCTATATGCAGACCTAACCCAATACACATGGAGGTGTGCTGTCTCTGTGGTCAGAGATAGCACCAGAAAGCTTCCAGGGCTGGTGTGTTTGGCGGATTGCTATCCATCATTGACAGTTCAAGCAGGCAGTGATGTAGTCACTAAATGTAGCCTGCATGCTATCAAAAGAGACTTCAGGGATCTAGGGCACTTGGTTGAGGGTGGAGGGGAGCACAAGTAATATTTTCCTCTCCCTACTGGTGGGGTTCAGTGTTTAGAGCGGGCTAGGAAAACACAGCATTTGAACAAGTGGCTGAAAGGCTGGTGCCATGACAGGAACTTTGGGTTTTTTGATCACAGGATGGTGTACTCAGCACCTGGCATGATGACTGTTGACAGGGCTCACCTATCCCAAAGGGGAAAAGTGGAACATGAGGAACCACTTCAGAACGTGTGACTACCATTTGCCTTTTTGAGGAGAGGTATAAACCCTTATTTATTATAAAGTCATGTCCTTCACTGACAAGACAGATTTTGTATTATTTGTATCCACCGAGACTACAGAGTCAGCTACGCACCCTACTTCACTCTTAGAAGAAAACACCATGGAGGAAAGTTGCTAGCGACCTTGTTTTTATTTAGGAGCACATAAAAAAACCTTATGCCACAGCTTTGATTGACTGGAATGATACCCATATTAAACTTTAACAGTTTTTTTTTTTTAAACAGTAAACAAATGTACATTCATTTGTATGCAAGACCAACACTCTCAATAACACAATTACACTACAGAAAAATGAAATGTTTTAAGTATATAGCTGCAAAACCCTTCATATTTTTGGTATTTAACCAGTATTTTCAGAATTATTCTACTGAAGCCATTTCACATGTGGTAAACACTGAAAACAACCTGTGGCAAAGTGACTGTAATTATAGTTGCACTGGCTCTGAAGGCAAGTAAGAGCTCTACTTAAAAATATTACTCAGAAGCTATGTCTTCTGCAACTTACATGTGAAAGGAATTATCTAACTTTACCAAGTCAGTTATTAATAATCAGCCACTTCAACTTATAAAAGTGGACAGTATTTTCATATGTTTGGGATAACTACAATTCAGTAATTTTTCATGCCACAGATAAAAATCACAAGAACTGCTGGGACTGGATGATTACTGATTACTGGATGATAACCCAAGTTCCACCAACTGACTAGAGCTTCTCTCAACTTTTATAACTTTTTTTTTTTAAATGAACTCTGTTGTCAAACCCCTAGATTGTGAGGAGAGAGGTATGAAAATTCCCAGGCCATGAAGAATCCTGAGTATATTCCAACAATAAGCACTCAGCTCTCATAGATGACAATCCCTCTCACTACTCTGAAAGGATGATAATAAAACATAGATGGAATATTTACAGTTTTTAGGATAAACTTACTAGCAGACCAGCTGTAACCATTTCTCGTTTTATAAAACCTGCTTTTTAATATCACCTTTTTGTAGAAATGTGGCAAAGCAAATAAAACTGCCTTTTGGTAAACAAAAGAAATTTTTGATAAAGATATAATAAAAGACAGTTTTATCTGCTGGATGATACACAGGTACCCGTATACACTCATGTATACTAAACAACAAAAGAGAAGGTGTATTTGAATGTTACAGGTCTGATGTAAACACAGAATAATAAAAAAAAAGTCAAAAGTGAAAATATTTTGATTCACTCCACCATGCCTAATTATTGCAGCATATGTGATATAAAATAATTAAAATGCAGAAAACATCTGCTTATCTTCAAAACCAGGCAAAAGAGATCTCTTTGGAAATATAGTTAAATTAAAAAAAAAGCTTCTAGCCAAGATGTGTGTTACATTCCATTCAGCCCACAGAGGAAATTCACAGGGAGATTATAAACTCCTGAAAATAGAAGTTTATAATTAGGACAATGCCTTTATTACAGCAATATCAGCGGAGCCACTGTAACACATACCACTGCATTGGTATTTTCATTTTGTACAAGTTTACAGTAAGTATTTGAAGATACTGAAAAGGTTCATGTGCAGCTTTTCCATTAAGGGTATGCAGTTCAAAGTGATAAATATATTTCCTGAAATGTTTTAGAAAATGAGAAAACACATTTGACCTAAATATGTAGCGTGCACACTAGATAACTGTGTATAAACTAAAGAGTCTTAAGTGCACTATGAACTGCAGACATAAATGGCTTTTGAAACTGCGTAATTCATCTGAATGCAGGTGTTTGAGGAGTTGCTTCCAGTTTCATCTGATCATTTCTTCTCAGAACAAGTTTCACCACTAAATTCTACATCTAGTGAAGCCTCTTCAAGAGATGGCTGAACATCAGGTACACAGACAGAAGATTCAGCGGTAGCTGCACAAAGGAAGAAAATTAAAAGTATTAGGATTTGCACTTAAAATACCTATGCTAAAAAGCACCAAAAGCAAGAAAAGTGCAGGGTTACCTAGCACAGAAACACAGAGAGAGCTGTACTGTATCTAACGAGATCAGACATGCAATGGGATTTTGTTCTAGGGGCCCTTTAAACAGCACAGCCATTCACAAGAGGTGTATCTGGCCAATAGCTCAGGCTTAACATGCTAGCGATTGAATGCATCATGTTATTGGCAGCTGTAGTCAGAACCTGATAACAGAGATCTGTCATAAAAGTTTAGAAAACATCTTAGAAATTGTGCCATTTAAATAAATACCCTTTGCTTGTCTTACTTGGCAATAGCTGCAAAACCCTTGTACTTCAAAATGAAACAAAACCCCACAAAGTTTCAGGCCACAGAAATTCTTTGAACCACTTCATAGAGTATAACAAAGTAACTATTAGCACAATTTTACTGCTAAAACTACTTGTGCAATGTTGTTGAGTTCTTGCTGACTGTAAAATGATCCCACTTACAGACAGGCAATGCTAAGAAATTCTGCAATATCTAAGAAATACCCCACTGCTCAAAAGGACGTACTGAAGTTAGTCGTTCTGCCTCTGACAGAAGCTACTTACGTAAGGTTGGTTTCTCTATTGCTATTCTTTCAGGCAAAGTTTCAAGTGGCGTTGGTTGAATTTTTGCAGGGGTATACGTATTTAAAGGAATTTTTCTTCCTGACAGTGGAATCATGTGAGTTGGAGAAGCTGGGGGTTGAGAGGGTGGGCGGGGAGAGAGAAGATACAGGTCACCACAGCAAAACACCAACAAGAACAATGACAGAGCTGTGTGTGTGTCCAGCAACACAGATGCCCGTTACACAACCTGATCTTGACCTGAGTGTCAAAACTTCAATGCTCAACAGAGACAAATCTACAAATCTCCTTACTTCAGGAAGTGACTTAACTTCACACTGCCAGCACAGTGAAGCCAAGTTTCAGTGACAGGTGCCTTGCCAGAAGACTGGCACAAGCATTACTGCTACTTTCCCCTAAGCTATGAAGGGTGCACGGGAATCCATTCAGTCCAAAATGCCGATGAAAAACACGTGCAGTAGAGACAGGTGTGCTCAGCTGCCAGCTGGGGCTTAACCACAACAACAGGAAAGCAAAAGGAAAACAAAGCACCTGTGGCCCCTATTCTGTTAGGTCGGTGTTCCAACCACGCCATCACAGGTGACAACCAACCCACCACAGAAGCATGACAGGTTTTTTAACATACTTTTTCATTGTGTGCTCTAAATTCTGAAGTGACTTTGAGGAAGCATGAACTTCCTAACCAGTGTAGCAAAACATTTCAAATAGCTGAGAACTTCAGAGTATCTGTAAGCCTCTATGACTTTTTTCAGTATTATCAGTTTTCTTGAACTGCTTATCTTTCTTCACAGATGTAGGAGGCTTACCCAGTCAAACCAGCTGCTGATTAAAATCTAAACTGTATAAAACTAAAAATAACAAACAAATAAATAAAATTCCTAACATCTAGATAGCTTTTGTGTCAGTACTAGCAAGTACAAATTTTCTGATCAAAGCATGAGTCTCTAAAGGTTTCCTCAAGATGAATAATTGTCAATCACCTGACACATGACTTAGAAGCATCCCAATACATGGTGTATCTGACCTAACTGAAGCCATTTCTGAAAACAAAGCACTAGAGTCACAATAAGAGATCATCTTCCCAGAGACATGGCACATGGGTAGAACGCAATTTGCATTTCAAGATCACTTGAACATGCAGCATAATCTACTAAAAAAAAAAAAAAAGTATCTGCAAGGCAGCCAAGATGAAACTTCAAATAATATTGAAGGAAGCAGAAAATAACACAGTTTTAAGATGTAAAAGGCAACATTGTTTAAAAACAAAACAAAACATTCATTGTCATTCAGCTAACAGTGAGTGTGTGGTGCTCAGACACTGACTGGGGCTGAACCACCACAACAGTACAGTGAAGTTCTTAATGTGAAGAAATAAACTAATTATGATTTCATTAAATGCTGAATTTACTGTACCAGTCAGAGACATTACGTCAATGAATTATGACAGTATCCATACCATAAACAAGTACCGCAAAAATTACAGTTTATGTACATATTTTTTTAAAGCACAGTCTTACATTTTTTTGTTAGCTCTAAGATACTAGAAAGATTAACCAGACAATATTTAACAACTGAAAATGAACAAATTTACAAATTAAAATCAGTACATGTATCCTGTAGATTTTCTCTTGATGGAGCAGCAACAGAGGCAAGAAATTCATCCACCTGCTTCAGAGACAAGGAGTTGTGTAGAGTTTCCAAAGGGCAAATAGAAGGCACCATGGAATATAGTTCAAAACCTGAAATAAAAATAATTAAAAAAAGGAGATATTTCCAAACATAAGAAAGGATTTAAGCTATTGCATAGGCAAGCGTTAATGCATTATAAAAAGTACTTATTTTAAATAATCTCATACAGACATAGTACTTTTGAAATCATGGACACTAAATATTATCGGAGTTGGAACAAGATGTGCCAATTTCCAGAGTGTACTGAACTAAATGTACCATGTAACATACTGTGGGATACAAATCCCATGGTACATGAAGTAGTCTTCAAACATTACAACAGTGCTCTATTCCCAAGCCAGTTCATGATACTAAGTTTGTCTTAGAGGAAAAGTAAGTCACTAAAAAAAAACCCAGCAAACAACTCAGGAAATGGTAGTATTTCTCCTACTCATTCTCATACCTGCCACAACACTAAATGACTCAATCATGGAGGTAAAATAGGATAGCTATGTTGTCAACTTTTAGAGACAAGAGCTAAAAATGCTGTAACTTCCAAGAAATAATTTTGCAGAATTCACATTCTACCATCTTCAGTATTCTGTGAAAACAAACTATTGCCTTAAATATCAAACAAGAACCACTGTTAGCACCTTGAGGTTACAAGTTTAACTTTGTAAGACATTTTTACACCTACCTTTTTGCATTTAAAAACAGTACTTAAAAGACCTAAAGTTTCACATTAGAACAGGTAAGTATAGCAACCCAAAATCTAAAAAAAATTATTGGACTTTGGCTACATTAGTATTGATCATACACCAATCATGCATATCCATATTACTAGCATACTAAAAAAACAATTAAACATCTTGGCAAAAAAAAATTAAAACTGCAGTTTTCTAAAGTGAAGCCAGTTTGGTAACTCAATGAACAGCTCCTCATCCAATTGCATTTCAGAAGAAAGTAAGTCCATCAGCATTTTCAAGGTACACCTGTAACATTGCAACTTTGCAACTCAATATTGTAAATTTACAGCTGCTACATTTCTTTTAAGGTATTTAAATGAAGAAACAATAGTGAATGAAATAATGTTTAGAATTTCAGTTCAAGGTACATTTATTAGAGATGCCATTATGACTGTGAACTGTTACCTCCCCCATGAGCATCAGTATTCCTGTGATATCCAGTGATCCCCATTCACTCCCCATTTAGTACTTTGCATAGAGAAGTAACTAAGCAAAATTTCAACCCCTAAATGTCTGTATTTGTATTTGGAGTCACCTTGGGCATATTTAAATCTGAGGGACAGTTGCTTCAAATATGCCATCAATTGAAGTGTACTTGTGTCAGCATCACTTATATTACAAATAAAATGTTGCATCTCATGGAAACTTGGTTTTCATGTACAAAAGAAATGCCATCACATACTCAATTGGTATTTTCCTAATAAAGGCAATAGCTGAGCCTCAGTGTAAGCACCAAGATGTTTGGCAGACATACTAATATCCTAAATAACTATGCATGCAAAGCGCAAACCCTTTCTTTGCATTACAATAAAATACAAGATTTATCTCTTTACCCTGGCAGAAAAATCACTGTCACTCTAGTGAGAATTATTTTTTAATTTTGTAAAGAACACAGTGGGACAATGTCAGGTTTTTAGTAACTATTACAGCTGTAGTGCAGTGTTGCAGAAAACCAGAAAGGAATTTCAAAACGCTCATTAAAAAAACCCCAAAACGTTGACTTCTTGACTTCTTTCAGGAATTCCACCCCCCATTACCCATATCACAGTATGTTGTTCTAGTATCTTTGCAATTGCATGATAAAATAGGAGAAATAAATTTGAATCTTAATGATTAAGAAGCCTGACAGTATCCCTTTAAAAACAAAACAAAACAAAAAGAAGAAATTGTCTGTAAACTAAAGGCCTTTGAATTTTGGCTATGTTTTGTCTTCAAGCACTGTCCCCATCAAAAGGCAAGACAATGAAAGGGTTAACGCTGTATCTCAAAAAGCCACCCTGCTGTCTTACATTTAAAAGCTATAGAGACATACCACTGGAGCCTAGAAATTCCACAGAGGAAATGGACCAGCACCTAAAGAGGTGTGGGTGTTCTGCACAGAGGCCCAGAAAATAAGGTAAAGCACTGTCTGGAGATACTTGTTTCACCATGTTCCTTGAACTAAAGATGGGGTAGTAGTCTGAAATGAGTTAAGAGGGTGTGATAACATAAAAATAAGAAAAAACAGAGTGAAAGGGACAAGGAGAATCAAAATGATAGTCCAGGGGACAGACAAAACAACATCAATATGTTCTTATGTTAGTAGAGAACCCTCAGAAACCTGCAACATACTTAGGTTTCAGAGGAGTTCATACAGCATGCATTAATCTTGTAGAAGATGTGTGGTAAACTGCTGCATTACATCAATGAGAACATTCACGGCATTCATTAAAGCAATTTTGATTCTTTTTTAAAGAATGCAGTCACAGAAAGATAGTGCTAAATGGAACAGAAAGTAATGCCATTAGACAGACTCAAATGCAGTTCTTACTTTCTGGTACTTTGGAATTATTACTTGGTTTGAGTCTAAAGATAAAAAAATGGACTCCTAACTTTCCTGTTTGAAATAGGACACCAGAATCGGCTTTTTAGATGAAACACAGTTGTAATGGTATTAATTCACAGCCTTACTATAGCAGTTTCCCTTCAAGAAGCACTGCAGAGCAAAAAGTCACTGTGGATTCCAAATGAATATAAAAAAGTACTACTTTGCTTCTCAGCAAACAAAAATTCAGTCTTTTTTTTTTTTAAACCTTGTGTCTAAGGAAACACATTTTGAATCTAACATGAAAATGTTGATGATTTCCACTGCAGTTTTGGTAGTATCACCATCACTGTCCTCAGCCAGCTGTCATGCACATTTTAAAATGGCAATTAAGAAATCTAGAAAAGCTACATTAAGATCCAGTGGGTGCTGAAGATTAAGTCGGGCTTTCATGAACAGGATACATTCTGGCCCTAGTTAATCATGTAGAAAGCTAGGCACTGTTTTGCTGAGGAAGAGAAAGACATACCTCTGTCCTGTGCGTTAAACCAGACTTTTTTTTTAACTATGGTAGACTGAAGACAAGTTAACTCTCACTCTTGAAGCTCAAGAGGTCAATGTAAGCAACAGACAGCCCTCTTGTTGTGATTTTTAGTGCAATATTTAAGCAATTTGCACATCTGATGAACAAAGAAGTATGATAAGGTAAAATAAATTTTTGTCTGATGATAAATATAGCAATTTATCATGAATGGAACCAAAGCTTCTGCTTTAGTTTTTTTTTTAATTTAGCATCACTTCAAGAAGATAGTCATAATCTTCAGTTGTCAATTCAGTGATTTATGTAGAATCAGGAAGCTCAGGGAAACAGCTCAGCAGGAGAAAGAAAAAGAAGAAGCTGCAGCTATCAAGAAGTGTAAGCCCAATAATGATCAGATTTAATTCTGGTTTTATTCTGTACCATACAGTCTTATTGCACAAGAAACTAGGGACAGTAATTTATTCCAGAGACCTTGATTAACAGTAGCACTTTTTCTCAAGGATTTTTCTGAGGAATTAATTTTGATGTTGTATTTATACTAATGAATGGTAAAGAAAGGATTTGGGATATCTAATGATTACAAATATATCTGGAGTTGTACTTGGAAGTTAGGAATGACAGACGGCTGGATGATACTGTACACCCCAAATTTGAAATAAAAATAAAAGGGATGAAGCAAGGAACCTTTTGTTTTCGTTTTTGTTTTTAAAATAAAAGCAAAACGTACCATTGGTTGGGTGTCGAGCAAATGAGATAGAAAACCTTTTAACAGCAGAACCGCGTGTGGTGTCTGAGAAAGAGAAAAACAGGTACCTGAAATTTATAACAGCTACCAAAAGAGGGACATTTTTAAAAAGGAAAGGAAGAAGAAAGAAAAAAAGATGAGAAGGTATTAGAACTGAGTGGCATGCACGAGGGACAAAGGAAAAGGGCTAACATCTAAGTAGAGGTTAAAAAGAAGAAAATTTGGATTGTTGGTGATTACAAGATGTGTAATGAAGTGTATGAAAACAAGCAGAATGAGCTGGTGATTCTGGCATACAAGGTTACATCATGTCAGAGTCGAACACTGAATACTGAATTGGGGGCAAGGGGAATCAGCATGTATACTGTTTCACCTCAGAGCTATAAAGCTGTGCTGTGCTTTGGCATCTTTACATTCTGAAATCTAATGGGAGTGTTTCTTGTCTACCCCAGATTATCCAAATCTGAGGATCTCCTGTTCCTTTATAATCCAAACCCCACTGGAAAAAAGGTCAGGAATCCTAAAATTTTCACCATCGGTATTTAAGTTAATAGTTTATAATTCCTTTCATTCCTTGTATATGCTCCAAGCAATTTACTTCATTTCAAGATCACTAAGTAATGATAAAACCTGAAGTTTGAAATGAGAAAAGGATTTCAAAACCGAATTTTTGGTTTACTTAAAAAAAAAAAATGCACTTGCTGAAATCTCCTGGCATGTATCACAAGTCTGTGAGCTGGTGTTCAAGACAGAAACAAGAATTAACTATGCTATTAAGTTAAACATAAGCAAGCTACAGGCAATAAAGAAGCAACAGAAACTCATACAATTAATACTAAGGCAAAGGATTCTAGGATTCCATTAAAATCAGTAACCTAGGTTTTATCTTTAGGAGTTTAATGTGGCACATGGGTTTGTGCGTGCATGTGCGAGAGTGTGCACATACCATCTATGAAGCCAGAAGAAGTCAGCTTTTTACGATGAGTACGAGCATAATCCTGAAGGTTAGGTGCACTTGAAGAACCCCCGAGCACTGAGGCGCTAAACAGGCCCGCACAGTGAGACCCTGATGGGAGTTAGAGAAAATACATACAAACAACCAGGTGTTCGTCCATTCACATTGGGGATGCATGCAGCATGCAAGCACATGGCTCTTACCACACAAAAGGCAGCTTTTGGCAGTGCCTTGGACAGGTTCACAATATGCTTGTAATGTCAGAGTGGTACTTGTAGGCTGAAACTATCATAATTTATTGTGCTTCTACTCATGACTCAGCACCCTCTGCTATTTGTGCAAAGAGAGGGCTGGCTTTAACAAAGTGAGTTCTTGTCCTGTTTTCACTTTTGGTAAAGAAAAGTTACCAGTTAGCATCAATGTAAACATAACAAAAACAACAAAACAGAAACCAAGATGATGAGGATGATGATGTGAAAATCGTGTGGTTTAAAACCTGCAATTCTGAAACAAATATAAACTGGGAAAATAGTGCCATTGCTTACATCCAAATCAACCTTTGAGATGACAGGCTGTAATGACGTAGTCAAGTGTTTCCACGGATTTGATATGGAAATATTTCTCTTCTAACCCCAACAGAATGTCAACCAAATTGAAAACACTCTAATTTGTATTTCAGCTACCAACATTGACAGTCCTACAAACTACAAAAAACGTGAAAGTTCCATCAACTTTAGCTTGACTTCCTCTGCTAAGACTTTGTACATCTCCATGCAAGTGAGACGCATTTTGCAACTCATGCATTCCCACCACTAGGATGGGAGTTCTAACAAGTCACTGAAAGCCACAGACATAAGTATAACAACAATTTTTATAATCCTCAACCGTAAGTGAAACTTACATACAATGAATATACTACTGATTGAAAGGAGAATTGGTATTTCACTCAGAACTGATCTTTTACATTTTTCATAAGCAGCAGCAGATTTTTAATTTTTTTTTTTTAATCAACTATCTATCCAGTGATTCTTCCTTTCATCATTTTTAATTTCCCTGTGAGGGGAAACATTACTAGCACATGTGACCAATCACAGCCAAAATAAATTGGTGCCTGGTCTGTGGCAAAAGCCTTTCACACCAAATGTAATACCTTAAATCTATGCACAGAAATACATCAACTTCCACAAGCCATATTGTATCACATACTGGCAAAAGAAAAGTTGTTTAACTTTAGCAAGCACACAATAAAGGACATGACTTTGATAAACAAGAGCACCTGATGTACGCATTTTACTAAGGGAAAAATATAATAGGGAGAAAAGTATCACAGAAAGAGTAGACATACAAAAAATACAGATGGTTACAAAGAAAGAAAAAGCTACGTCTAAGTTTATGCATATAGTTTACACATTTGCTATAATTCATTTTTCCCATGAAAAGACACACAGAAAAAAATACAATATTGATTCACAGTAGAGCAAGATTTCATATTTTTGCTTATGTCATACGTATGCCTGTTTCAAAGAAGCAACAGAGAAGCACCACTTGAGTTAAAAGAATTTGAAACAACTCATTGAATTATAGTATTCTAATGCTGAAAGGAAGAAACTGATTTTAGGAGAGGGAATGTGTGCAAAACCCCTGATGTTATCAAGAAACTTAAAATTTGTTTCCCATCCCCCTCCCCTTGGTAAAACACATTCAACTCCACCACTTGCCCATAGTCGGAAACCTTAATTCTGAAGAAAAGTATTTAAACAGTTTCCAGTGCAGACCATTTAAATCCAAAAGATTCTTGCAAAACCCAAAAATTCAGTCGTGCAGTACATTATCTTAAAAAGTTTGATTTAAGCTAAAAATAGTCCTGTGTACCTGTTGCAAGCTGTACAGTCAGTAGTGGGAACGGTCTCAGATAATTTGCTCTTTTCAGTTGTAATTTATTTAAAACTTTTGCTGCAGAAAAACTGTCCAGTTTATAGGCAGACATTCAGCATATAACACTGGTAACAAGTACTACTGAATCCTGTTAACATAAAAGCTATTCAAAGAATGTACAACTGTGCAGAACAGGGGGCAGATGAAAAGCTGCTAACATCAAATAAAATTTCAATTGCAGGCACATACCTAGACCACTCTGCTTTTGTTCCAGAATAGTTCTTGGTGTTCGTAAGTTACTATTGCTTTCTGATAGGACCTGGATGCAAAAAACAGAAAAATAAGGGAAAGTAGAACAGCAGCATGAATCATCCATTTAAGTTGATACAGCAGCCTGTTTCAGACAGACAAGTGTTAATAAGCTGTATGATAAGTGTTAGTAAAAATATGTAAATAAAACATGAAAGATCATGCAATATCCCCTTCTGAAGGGAGTCCATTTCACATATGAGTTCCTTGCAATGAAGTGGTGCAAAGCAAGCATTCAGAATGAGGAAGGACACAAACCAAGACAGGTATGAGAACAGACATTTGAGACATTTTATTTCATTTTACCAAATGCACTCTCCTAAACTGCGCCTGTATTGAAAAAAGGAGGGGAGGGAAGGAAAGACAGACAAGCTATTGAGGACACCACACAATCACTGATCCATGCACGGGCTCAATCAGTGTAATCTTCAGATGCTCACGCAGCCTTTACTGATATGAACTTTTCCTATGTAAATAGTTTTAGAATTTTTCACAACAAAAAGAAATTATGAAAATTTTCAAAGAAAAAGGATATGGTTAACAGAACACCATCCATTGTCACACATGTAAACAATATCTTGACAGACTAAACAATCTTTGGATATTCACTGGTACTTCAAAAGAACTTACTGTTTGTTTTCCACACCCCCCTTCCCTGTTGGCTTCCCCACTCCCTCTCTGCCTCCCCCCCCCACAAGCATTTAGAAATATCTTCAAAATATTGTACAAGCCAATGGATGATGTACTGTGTTGGGAGTTTTAGATACCTCCGGGTACAGAAGGCAAGAATTATTAGTGCTAGAGTTTGTTCCCTGCAATAGTTAATACCAGGCCACTGAAAATATGATATATGCAAAACAAGTTTTGAATAGCAATATGGAATACCAAATAAATTATTTTTAATGGTATTGGTTGCAATTATTAAAAAAAATGTTTTTCAATTTACCTACCACCAAATTAAGCAATGCTGTTTTTAAAGTCTTAAAGGACAACTAAACCAAAGCAGAAATCTGTTTCATTAGGCAGTAGACTAAGTCTTTTTTACTGTGGTTACATTTGCAGTTCCTATAAAGAAACCAAATTTTAGGAAAACATGTAACACATTCAGTGGAAAAACATGCACTTGCTCTTTTTCCCCCAAACATTCTCGGGAAGTAATTTTAAGAAGTGGAAGAATTTGCTTCAAACATAATCCATAACAAGGGATTAGATGTCCTTAAAGACAGTTGGTTGTTGCTTGGAATGCATAATAATGTTTAATGAAGTAAAGTTTAAAAACCTGTTGCCATGAGCCAAAAATACTGGATGTGAAAGCCAGTGATTTAGGGGAGACAGGGGAAGAAGTGATTTGTTCCCCTGATCTGCGTCTTCGACGCCCAGTACCCACACCACTGGTGTAATGCAGCCAGGTACCAATACACTCTGGGCTAGACACACTCAGGGGGCTCTCTTCCTGGAAGTGAGAAAGGGGGCAAAAAACAGCAAAGCATGCAAAGTTAGATTCAACAGAGCCAAATGAACAGAAAAGAAAAAAACCCAATCTGCTTGCACCCTTTTATATGTTGCTTTTAAAACTATTGAACAGTGTATAGGGAAGAGTAAGATTACACTACTAGGAAGTTATCAGTTGCACTTACATATATTCATCCAATTTTATCTTTCAATACAATACTTTAATCAAATTTCTGATAGACTATTAGATATGAGAGAAAAGTAATTATCAATAACTGACTCACCATTATAAAAATTTCCCACATGTTGGAAACAGAACATCTGTTACCCTTAACACACTGTTTAATAGTTTTCACCCTCTAAGTGCATTAAAACTTCCTATTTCATTTCTAGTCTATCACCTTATTTAAAAGATTCTCATTTTTAGAATTGCCCTTAAGACTTTACAGCTGACTCACTACTAGTAGCACCAACCTGACTGGTAGTAGCTTTCCAACCTTAAAAAGACCTCAAAATTATCTGATGCTGAACACCTATTGAGACTTCAAGGGAGGACAGTGTCAGGCTAAGAGTCTCCTATGCCCTAAATCTTTATGGATCATTAGCAATCAACATTTTTAGCAATACAGAATTTGATCCCCAATGCTGATGAGTCGTACTTCCTTGCATGATCTTTGGTTTTGTGACTTAATCACAGTTGTAATTCTTCTTTAAATATTGCTGAATATACCCCAGATTAAATTTTCCATATAATCTCACACCTGACAGTGTCCTTTCAGATTAATGGACATAGGTGAAGAGAGAATTGCCTTACGGGGGGAGGGGAGAGGTTCAAGGCAGTTGCAGTTTAAGTTGCAATGACTACTTTTTTTAAACACGTCAAAATACTATTTGGTTTAAATATTCCAAACACTGATTTTGCAGATTTTAGTAGGCCAGATTAAACTTTCCATTCTACTTTTTGAAAAAAAGTTTTTTAGTGTCTGTTTTCTTTAGATTGGCTATTTTCTTTCGGCAAATAAACAAGCACTGAATGCTGAAACACATTCCTTCTGAACATGTCTGCACAGTCAAAATTTAGTAATTTCTGTTGATATATTTTGAAAGTAACTTCTAAATAGTTTATGAAAATGAAAATGGTTAAAAATTTGAAGTAATAGTCAATAGTAATAGTTGTGTGTATGTGAACTCATAACTAGGAGGGGAGTTTGCATGATCATAGTGAAAACAGCTTTTAAAAATCAAAAATACTGATGTGAACACTTGTTTATGAAAAAACTTGGAAATAGAAAATGTAAGACATTCACATTTATTATCTCTGTTAATTTATGGAAGTCTTGTGAAGTTATACAGATGTCCTTATAGTAAGGAACCATGCATCTTTTTCTCTCCAACTACCAATAACCAAGTTACTTGCAAATCTGTAGTACTTTCATTGCATACAGACAGCCCATTCCCAACACAAACATGAAAGGAAAAGCTTTGGGTGTGAATCTTCATTTCTGATGGTTTTAAGCAACTGAAAATGAGGCAATAAGAAGCTGTTAGTCTGCTTCTAGCATTAATATCACAGACGTGCCACTATGCACCATCTGAAGTTTCACCACTCATTGGTATAAATGGTATCAGTGACAGTGATATGCACCCCCCCACACCTCTGTGACATTAAAGCTGTATCTTTGAAGCACCCCTAAATAGCCTTCAGGACAGAAGACTAGACTATTCAAGATGTTACCTAAAGAATTAACACAAACCCCACCCACTTAAAAAAAAGCTTTCAGTTTATTTTCTTACCTTCAGATACTTGACAAGTGGAGTCAGTTTCACCCCACATGAAAGCAGAAGACAGGTCTTTCACCTCCTGTACCTCCCCTACCACCCCCAATCCCTCTATTCCCTCTCAGCATGATCACCCTGAAGGTTTGCTTATTTCCCAGTAACAGCTGTCTTGCAAGGATGAATACAAAAGCAAGGTGTGTTAGTTTGAAGATGAAGGTTTAGAAAAATTCTTCATTTTCAAATACTGGCTTTTCTAAAACAGCTTAAAAAGAAAAAAGGAATTAAGTCTTATCACAAATTAACAAGTCATTCAAAAAGGAAAAAAATTTCTTCAGACAAATTACTGCCATGGAGGATTTCCCATGGAGCAACCCTTTTGTGAGAGAGAACATCACACTGGTTCTGTGTAACCAAAAGCTGAATTAAGTTTGGTTTTGTTTTGTTGTAAGTAAGCAAGTGTTATTTTATGTGAAAGACATTAGCTGGAACATAAAGACTTACTTCAACAGAACCAATCTTCCTGGATCTTGGGAGTGGTGACTTTCTGTGTATGTGAATTGGGTCTGATACCATTGGCTTGAACATCACTACTGACCGATCCGTTTCATCTCTTTTAGGAGCATGTGCCTCCTCATCACTGTCATTTCTATGAGAGGTTTTCTTCGAGCCTTCATTCTACAAAAAAACCCTTAATTAATTTTCATTAATTAGAACATAATTTTCATTAATTAAACATAATTTAATTACATGTGGATGATACTAAGATTGGTGTTGATCTGCCACAGGGTAGGCAGACTCCACAGGGAGAGCTGGACAGGCTGGAGACTAATTGCATGACATTCAACAAAGCCAAGTGCCAAGTCCTGCACTTGGGTCACAAAAAGCCCACAGAAAGCTACAGGCTTGGATAGGAGTGGCTCAACAGCTGTCTGGAGGAGAGACCATGGGGTGTTGGTCAACAGATGGCTGAATACCAGACAGCAGTGTGGCCAAGAAGGCCAATGGCATCCTGGCCTGCATCAGAACAATGTGGCCAACAGGAGTAGGAAAGCGATCCTTCCCCTGTACTCAGTGCTAGTGAGGCCACACCTGGAGTACTGCGTTCAGTTCTGGGCCTTCTTCACTACCACATGGACATCAAGCTGCTTGAGTGTGTCCAGAGAAGGGCTGCAAAGCTGGTGAACGATTTGGAAGACAAATCTTGTGAGGAGCAGCTGAAGGAGCTGGGATTGTTTAGTCTAGAGAAAAGGAGACTGAGGGGAGACCTCATCGCTCTCTGTAACTACCTAAAAGGTGGTTGTAGTGAGGTGGGGGTTGGTCTCTTCTTCCTGGTAACTAGTGATAGGACAAGGGGAAGTGGTCTTAAATTGTCAGGGGAAGTTGAGATTGGAGATTGGGAAAAATTTCTTTACTGAAAGGACTGTTAGATACTGGAGCAGGATGCCCAGGGAGGTGGTTGAGTCACCATCCCTGCAGGTGTTTAAAAGAAGAGCAGATGTTGTACTTGGTGACATGGTCTAGTGTTGGACCTAGCAGGACTGGATAGATGGTTGGACTCAATGATCTTGAAGGCCTTTTCCAACCAAAACCATTCTATGATTCTATGGTTCAATTTAGCTGCACATTTCACAACATGAAGACAGAAGTGCCTGTTAAATAAATCTTCTGTGCAAACATAAAGCAAACTGATTCAAAGAAAACAACACGTAAATCACTTATTATTGAACAATTTGCTTTAAACTTTAACAATCTATTTGTATGTGATCCTAAACAGCCACTGCATATGACAGCCTAGTCCTAATTACCAGCCAACGCATCTGACTCCAATTTTATGTTGACATAGTAATAAAATCCTAGCTCCATAAGTGTGGCAAATGCATCCCCTGACAAAGCCCGTAAGAAAACCTTCCCACCAGTTTGAATGATGCCCTCATGGCAGTGGCCATCTCAGGGGACAGGTTACAAAGCTGGAGTCTTTGGCCAATGGGAGCGCTACACGACCCTATATGACCACACAGATTCAAACTGGATGTGCAGTCTCGCAAGAGAGCTGTTTTGTCTCCTTCAGGGCAGTTGGAAGCTCTCCCTGTGGGTTGGGATGCCACCTATGGTTCATCTGTCCAGACTGAATGACCTCATCTTGCGTGGGTGTGTGATTTTCCACAGTTTGGGTTATCAACAATAAACTTTAGGAGCTCTTAAATCAATGGTGTAGTATTAGCATCCTGACTTGACATCCCGAACCTGTGGTAATGTCTGTTGGAACCTCAGAGGGGTTTACATTAGTTTGACTTTTTTCCTTCCATCTGGTAAAATAAATGAGCAAATGCCTTTTCTTTTTTTCCCCCCAGTTTGTTAACTGGCCTGGCCTGGTTTATGAGGCTCTGTGACAAGAAGTCAATAGAATAATTCCAGCCAAGCTTTGCTTTCCTTCATTTCTCAAACAGCAGGTGGTGACTCCACACGCCTGTCCATACATATAAATCCTTTGGCAATGAACTGTATTCATAAACATGCCAAACTAACTTACCTTCTTAAGTATTTCTCGCTTGCCAGAGTTATCACTGATGTGACACTGATGTTGATAACACTTTTCTTACAGTAATTACTGCATATTACTAGTAATGTTTTTGGCACAACCACAGAAGGTCCAAATTATCCGCGTGCATTACCTCAGTATTCAGTAAAAATGAAATACATTGAAATTGCCTGTATTTTAGTAGCTGTTTTTCTACAAAAATAAAAATGACATTTGTAATTTTTAGCTAACAAATTCCTAGTACCATTTTAGGTATGTCCATATCCAGAAAATTTCTGCTTTAAAGAAAGACATAATTATTACCTCTCTGGAGGCAGGTCTATATCCATATCCAGCTGGTAAATTTTTATCTTCCTCACAGCCTTTGGCTCCTGGACTGAAGTGTAGCTCTACATGAAAACGTTCTTCTGAAGAAAGTTCCTGAAGGCAAATGATTAAATATGTTTAGACTTTAACAGATAGCTTAGCACTACTCTCTTCTGAAGATACTTAAAACATTCTAAATACCTTGTTTGGATCCTCATAAAGCATGATAACAATCTGTGTCATGTAATTGAGTTCATTGACAACATTTAAATAATCCATAGCTCGTTTCCATTGTTCATCTTTTGATTCCTTATGAAGGAAAAAAAAAAATCAACAAATAAAACTCTGACTTTTTTTAAAAAGACTGGTGGTTTCCCTTTTTCCCCATATACATGGATTTTACACTCACTGCAGAAGTACAAAGCTTTTAAAAGCCAAGGAAAAAACAGAGATACAATTAGGAAAAAAAGTGACTTAAAATTACCCATCAAACGAATGAAAAATGAAGGTCAGAAGTTTTCAGATTCTATTTTAGTGCATCTTTTGTGTTCTTTCACCAGACGATAAATGTTGTGTAGACAGAGGCACTATTTTAAAATCCCCTTTTGGGAACTGTTAATTTTGCAATAAAGTAATTTAAACTAGTATACTGTGGAAAATGTTTCCAGATACCACTCTCTACCAGTCATATAGTAGACAAAGGCTTTCACTACATAGAAGAAAAATAACAATCACATCCCAAGCTATTTAAAATCTCTATTCACTTCTCCTGTGCTCTAGAAAAAATACATTTAATAATCCACTTTAAGGGAAACTTAAGAATTTTTCGGTCTAAAACTAGAAGTGTATCTGCTGTAGCATGTGTCACAGAGGTCTAGGATTAAAAATACATTTTGCTATCAGTGAGTTTAGTTATCTATTACCAGAAGCAAGGATGTCAATACAATAGTCTCAAAATTTAGTAAAGTAATCAAGCTGTATCTTAGAAGTTGCCATGTAGGCTTTGTGGTGCTGCATTTATTCTCTTCCACAGCTCGGTTAGGTGATTTATCTATGTGGAGACCTTGCATTTTTCAGTCTTGGTGACTAAGAGATGAAGAATAGTGCATCACCTTCAAGGTATTCTAGGACAGCATAGGAAACTAAGACAATCCACTGAACAGGATAAACTTTGCACTACATACCCTTCTTGAAGTCAGGTAGGGAGGTCTTGACAATATGCCAACAGTAAAAAATAAGCCAGTCTAGACTTGAATTCAAGAGAACCCTTAATGTTAACTTGAATAAAAAGTGTTGGAATAATTATAGCTGACAACTTAAGATGAAAAAATTGATTATCTGTCCTTTTCAAGTATCTTTGAGATCATAGCATATCAAGTGGAACACACCAACAGAACGCAGAATTCTTTTAAAGGGCGTGGTGATTTCCACCAATGTGCACACCAGCAATGAGAAATATATTCCTGAATATATAATAGCAAAACAAATGTTTGAAACAGTGTGAAAACTTTCTTAAGTGGCTTTGAAATGTAAGTTTTCAGTTGATACAATTTTAATAAGATTGAGTCCTCTTGGTTCCTCTCAAAATACCAGAGCTTAACAGAAAAAATGTTCAACTTACATCACATAAGGCACCATAACGAAGGGTGGATAATAGGGAATGGACATGACTCTCACTGGTGAAATACAGCCGTGTACGAACATGGCGTTCAGGGGACATAACACCCCTGGAATAACTTGAAAGAAGAAAGTATCTTATTAGACCATAATGAGATGTGTCCCTATTTTAGAAATAGCTGTCAACTATTAAATAAATCTTACTGCTTAAATTACAAGACGACATTTCAAATACGAAAGCTATGGAGTATCTCCATAGAGTCATCTCCATGTAAAGGTGTAAAAAAGTAAGACTTACAGAGGGTGAAGCTTATTTACAGTATCATCATCTTGAGTTCTCTGAAGGTCAGAACGGATTTTTCTAACTAGAGGAGTACAGTAACCTTTGGCAATCTCTAGTTTCTCAGCCTTAGAAATACCATATTCCTGTGTGAGAAGAAACTGAGTTAAAATTCAGTTAAGGACAGAAATGCCTTCTAATTCAAATCTTGCATTTTTACTCATCCTTCTCTAACACTATCCAAAATTTAACAGGCTCACAACACATACTTAGTTATCACCGCTCTTTTTCTCCTCCCTGTCAGGGAATTTGAGACACGTACAACAGCTCTATTACAACGGTGCTCTGTAACTTGGGGAAAGCTTTACCCTGTTCTGTCCTGTTACCACAACGCAGTTTAAATGTCTTACAACACTTTGGAACTAAACCTGAGTTTAACAGCCTGTAGTATATGGAAGTTTAACTTGTCTGCTTCTGGCCTGAAATTCTGTAAAACTTAACACGTACATTATTAGCAGGGAGTGTTAGCATTTTAAAGGAGTAGAAAAGTGTCTTTAAATTTAAAATGCTTAAAACAAGTGAAATTAGATAGATTAGGGTTAAGAGTGTCCCTTGCAAAGTGTCTGTATATGAAATTTCTAACAGCAAGAAGAATAAAATGAAAAGCTATTTCAGAAGACACTGTTGTTCACAGGGACTCCATCTATGAAGAATGGGTGGGACAAACCATTTTATTTTAGTACACTGCAGTACAGAAAGTAGACGTGGTCACTGCTTAAACTGGTAAGAGAAAAAATCACTTTGAACACAGTTTAATGAATTATGAATCCATGTTTTTTACAAAAAATAACTGGCTTGCTACCTAAAAGTAAGAAGTAATGTTAAAAGCTCTTACGACTGCAAAATACAGGAACCTTTAACAGAAGTGTCACAATAGACTTTTTCACAAAATTTGAAAAAGGATTTATTTAGCTATATAATAACTAACAATGCTTACCTGAGGTATCACAATGTCAGCTAAAGCCTTTGAAAGCCTGTATAATTCCATGGTGTTTTCTAATTTTAACGAGCCATTGTGCTGCACGTCATATTTTATACAGTCGTAAATATCAGGAATTTTGCTAATATCATATCTTCCATTTTTTGTTTTAAAGTCTTTTTCCAGCTTGGCCCACCTGCGCAGCATCAGTTCTAGTGTTTCACTGTGGTACAGCTGAATATCTGGATAGACACATATCTCATAAGTAATCAAAGCCACCCAAGTATCGAAAGGGAAATTTTAATTACAGCAGTAAAGCTGACTACAGAGGGATAAAAGGGGTCAAATAAGTAAACCACAGCACCTCTTAGGGCAGGGAACAGATATGCATATGGTTGATGTTAATGCTGAAAGCATCATAGCCACACAGCTACATCAAGATAGAAAGCTTTTCTGCATGAATGCACCACTGGCCCCTTACACAAAGCTACAACACCAAGAATAAACTGTCCTGCAGCAAAGATCATATCAAAAAAGCAACATAAAAAAAGCTGTAAGGAAATTCTAGGAAGGAGGGCAAAGAGTAGGACTTCTTTACTTTAGAACAAATCACACATCCCATATGAGTCTCTCCTGCATGTGTCAACAGCAAGAGCCAAAAGGTTGGTAGAAAGAATGGATTACCCCCATCCTAGGACAGATGATTAGACCAAATCGATAAAGAACACTCACACTATATACAGGTGACACTTGTAACGCTCAGCTTCAGAAAAGAAGCTGTTTGCATGCTATACACTGCAGAGAACAATGACAGAAAATATTCCTGTATTTAGCTAGTAACAAAAAAAGCACTCTGTTCTCTTCCAGACCATGTTTCCCACATCACTGTTTACCAATGGTTAACACTGAACATCATGCTATGCAATATTATTACACATCATAACAGCAAGCAACAGATCTTCAGCAAAGATAAATAGATACATTTTTATATTCAAGTAACTTAGCTATTATACCATCTGCTTTTCCTATTACTTTTGTGGACTATTGAGTTTCAAGTAATTCAGTCAAACATTTGAGGACCAGACTGAACTTCTGAACAACACAAAGACCCCCTACCTATAATATGACCACATGTTCCTCCTGCTTTTTGCTCTAAAATGAGGCATGTGGAATCAGACTGTGAAAACCTCTAGCCCACTGTTCTCTCTCAAATGTAAACAAGAGAAAGTAAATATAGCTTCAAAAATGTTTACATACCTGCAGACTTTGGATCTTCCATTCTTTGCCTGATCTGAGAAGTCAAGCTCTGGATCAAGGAATAGACCTTGTCACACGTTTTTACAGGATTTTTAATAACCTGCATTGATTTTATCAATGAGATGCTTCCAGATGGAGTAAGCTGAAATTTGAGATAAACACAAAATTACCTAAACAAACTAATAAGATTTGAAAAAATATTGGGGAGATAATATGGAACATATGAAAGGTTCCAAGTATTGGAGAAAAAGTGTTCAAGCAGGTTGCTATTAATTTTTTAAACCATTTCTCAACTACATATTCCTTTTGTGGCATTAAGAAAAGCAAGTATGTTGAAAGGTAGTAATATTTACTAGATATTCGAAGATGGCAAGAAATTTCTATGGCAACTAATTCTGTAAAGCAAACCTGAGCAAGTTCAGGAGTTTCTAAAACTTAGGTTGTTCCAAGGCAGAAATAGTTGGTTGATGGTTAAAAGTTAGCATGCAATTAGCAACTTCCCATACCTTCCTTTCAACTAACCAATGTTTTCAAAAACCTACAAAAAATTCTGTAAGAGATGTTACAGTTAGGCTATGTGCCTCACAAAATACTTCTCGTTCTGTAAAGTACCCTCCTTGGCATAACTGGAAGGAAGAACCAGATTTGCAATACTCACTGAAGAAAAAATTTTTTCTTTTCCTGCCTTAGTTTTCTGTTTCTATAAGACTGCAGCACCCAGACAAAAAGGAATTCTCTAAATGCACATATACCAAGAACATACAAGGTGTCCACCAGAGCTCACTTACAGAAACTGTATAAGCTACAAATTACCACTATTGAGTCCTACTACAATACAGTCAATATCCATGTAAGTGAGATACAGTTTAGCCTATTTTTTCCCAAGAAGCAATTATATAAGACAATAATTTATATAAATAACTTTTACATATCTATTTGCCATTTCCCAACTTTGATCAAATGTATAGGATAATTTGGATATGGAAAATGGGTTCTGTATTAAACTAGCATAAACTATAATAATATGCAATTTAATGTGTTAACGAGACATTTCCTTTCATTGATTAGGAAGTACTCTACTGGTTTTCAGCACCTCAATATTCCTAGATTTTAAAAAAAGGCCTTTAAACAGATTAAATATTGAACACCTGCAGGAGGCAAGCAATACACTTTGTAATGCCACACCCTGTCAAAGTAAAGATTACAGAAAGTGTAAACAATATATTTTAATTTCTTGAACAATTGAAGTACATTTAATTGAACAGCACAAGAGATTTATGAACACCCATCTCCTCCTATTTCAAAGTTTGTAGCAGTTCTGATTACTTAAATTGCAAGACAGCTGAAAATATTTAGTATCACAATTAGTACAGCTTCCTTGGTAGTTCAAACTATTTGCAAGCACACATTTTTTCAAAATAGATACACAAAATCTCTGCTCATTACTTTTACACCGGAATTTGTGTGGCTATTTGCTTCATTTCCTAAGAAACTAATCATATGCTAACCTTATCATAGTCGTCAGCAGTAAATTCTCTGTCCCTCTGGAGAATCTCATGGAGTCTTGCTTTAACACGATGCTGACAACTGCTTAAAGAATCACTGTCGCTGTCCAATAGACCATTCATATTAGCACTTTTTACCATCTGGACAAGAATAGGAGTCAGCTCTCCCTCTAATGCCAGTAGTCCCTGAAGCAAATAATACAATTAATCAGGCAAACAGATAAAGATGAGAATATAACAGTACCTTAAAAACCAACCTAAAGTACTGTTTTAAGTTCAAGACTGTATCACTTTTCTATAGATCAAACAGGGACTTGGTAGACAGTGCATATGTCTGCATGGAAATGGTCCCCCAAACACTGCCTTGATGTGCAGGATTCCTATATTTGGTTCAACAATGATGGTGAGATATCACAGAGAAAGCTCCTTATCACCAGTTGAAGTGACCCCAGCATTTCAGTAGTGCCAACAATGCTCTCGTGAGGCCACAGCTGTCTAGGTCTTGGGTTGCAGGGGTGTGCACGGGTGCCTTCTCCCTGAGGCTGGGAGCAGTATCAGCTTGACTGGTGGGGGACATGCTTTGCTGAAGGGAAGGACTGAGTCACTAGACAGTAGCTATGGAAGAGCTGGCAAACCCAATAGCATCTGGGAGAACAAACAGGAGACAGAAGAGAAGCCAAAAGCCCAATCCGTCTGGCACAGAAGGACAGTCAAAGGCTACAGCTGAACAAGAGGTAAATGGAGACTTCCAAAATGGAGAAGTCTGGAAACATGTCATTTTTTTTTGGCAACTGAAGGCTCTGGGATAGATAAGGAAGAAAATCAGGTCGCGTCTCAAGATCTAGGAAAATGTGCAGATGGCTGAAATACTTCTGTACCAACACATGGGGCATAGGAGAAATAAGAAGTCTGAACATTTGCAGTGCTTTACGTTTATTCAAATTACAGAGATGTGGTGAAATAGGTCATCTGAATGGTGTTTTGCTATAGCAAGATACAAGGCCTTTTGGAAGCCTGGGAGGCAAGGAGGCAGAGTTGGGTTTGATAGAAAGGAGTAGCCTGAACATTGGGACCTGTGCTTTCAACCAGCAATGAGCAAGTTGAGATCTTATTTATATGCAGAAGACAAACAAGCACAGGGCAACATCATGGTGGGACTCTGCAACAGACTACCTGATCTAAAAGGGGAAAGAGATTAAGCCTTTTTTTGACACTACTAGAGAAAGCCTCCTGATTACAGGCTCTGTTTTCAATGGAGGCCCCTAGCCCTTGGTATGTCATACACAGGAACTACTGCAGGGGACAAGCAATCCAGATTTCTAGAGAACACCCAGGACAATTCTTTGACACAGGTTAGTGATGAAACATTGAGCATGGAAATCCCCCTGGACCTGTTACTCAGATGTGTCAGGAAAGTGGAGGTCAAAGGCAGCCTTGGTAATTGAAACCTGATATTATATATGTACATAAGTGATAAAAACAAGACAAGAGAAAATCTGGACCCTCTCCAGAAGGAGACCTGGTTGTCCAGGATATGGAGAAGGCTGAGGTACTCATCAAATTAACTGTCTCAGCAAGGTCCCTAGTCACACTTCCCAGTTCACAGAAGGCAAAAGCAGGGACTGCAAGAAGGAAGATCCACCTACTGAAGGAGAAGAGTAGGTTTGAGAATATCCGAGAAACCAAAAGGTGAACAAGTCCACAGGACCTGATGTGATGAATCCATGGGTCCTGAGCAAAATGGTGGATGAAGAGGCTAAGCCACTCTTCATCATATTTAAAAAGTTGTGTTTGTCCAGTTAAGTTCCCACTGACAGAAAAAGGGGATCATAACTCCCATTTGTAAAAAGGGAAAAAAGGAAGAGTCAGGGAACTACAGGCCAGTCGGTCTCACCTCTGTGCCAAGCAAGTTCATCGAGCAGATCCTCCTGGAATCTATGCGGAAGCACACGGAAAATAAGAAGTTGACTGGTGACAGCCAACATGGCTTCAGTAAGTGCAAATAATCCTCAACAAATTTGGTGGTCTTCCACAAGAATGTTACAACATTGGTGGATAAGGGAACAGCAACTTCTGTCATCTAGCTGGACTTGTGCAAAGCATCTGACGCTGTCCCACATGACATCCTAGTTTCTAAACTGAAGAGACACAGATTTGACAGATGGACCACTCGGTGGATAAGGAATTTGCTGGGTGGTCACACTTGAAGAGTTTAGGTCAACGACTCAATGTCCAAATGGAGAACAGTAACAAGCAGTGTTCCTCGGGGATAGTGGGACTGAGTGCATCCTCAGCAAGTTAGCTGATGACACCTGGCTGTGCGGTGTGGTTGATATGCTGGAGGAAAAAGACGCCATCCAGAGGGACCTTGACAGGCTGGAGAGATGGGCCCAAGAGAACAGCATGAAGTTTATCAAGGCCAAGGGCAAAGTCCTGCACGTGGGTCAGCACAATCCCAAGCAGAGCAACAGGTTGGATGGTGAATGGATTGAAAGCAGCCCTGAGGAGAAGGACTTTGGGGTGCTGCCTGATGTAAAGCTCAACATGAGCCAGCAATGTATGTTTGCAGCCCAGAACACCAACCATATCCTGGGCTGCATCAAAAGAAGTGTGACCAGTAGGTCAAGGGAGGTGATCCTACCCCTCTACTCTGCTCTCATGAGACCCCACCTTCAGTACTGCGTCCATCTCTGTGGTTGCCAGTACAGGAAAGACATGGGCCTGCTGATGCGAGACCAGAGGAGGGCCATGAAGGCTGAAGTACCGCTCCAATGAAGACAGGCTGATCGAATTGGGATTGTTCAGTCTGGAGAAGAAAAGGCTCCTTGGGAGACCTTATTGTGGCCTTCCAGTACCTGAAGGAAGCTTACATGAAAGATGGGGAACGACGCAGCATAGTGACAGGACAAGTGGTAATTGTTTTAAACTAAACCAGGGTAGATTTAGGTTAAATATGAGGAAAAATCTGCCTGGAGAAGCTGTGTTTGCCCTCTCCTTGGCAGTGTTCAGGGACAGGTTGCATGGGCTTTGGGCAACCTGGTCTAGCACAGGGTGTCCCTGCCCATGACAGAGGGGTTGGAACTAGCTGATCTTTCAGGTCCCTTCCAACCCAAGCAACTCTATGATTCTATAGTTTTGCTGGTTTTTACTGGAAAGGACTAAGGTGTGCTTCTAAGGCTGTGTAATTAAAATCTGTCTGCATCCACTGAAAGAAGTTGAAATGCTTGGCACATTATTTGGGTACATTTTTACACTGAACTAAATACTCTTTAAAAATACATTTCCTTTAAAAAACTGCCTCACTATACACTGTGGACCCTAGTGAACCATAAATCTCCACGATCTTCAAAAGAAAAAAAAAAAACTTGAGAGCATGAGAATTTTTAAAATTAAAAACGCAGTTTCACATTGTACCTTTGCAAAAGCTGCTGCAGTCATCTGAACTCTTCCCTCATCAGAAGCATAGATTTTGAGATCATGTCGGTAAGTGCTATGTAACCTAAGTAAACCACATCCAGGAAATCCAGCATAATCTCCTACCAAAACAAACACCTTGCTGAAACTCTCATTTTGCACATGATTATCTTCAAAAGGGATTTATGGTATTCAACACATTTTAAAAAATGTTTTTTTTTTTTACCTTGTCCACCTGGATACATACACCTGAAAGCCCTTCCAAGCTCCTCTGCTTGAACCCTGCCTGCAGGGGTCAATTCTCCTCCCCATTTTAAAACCAGAAGCAGGGATGGTTCATTTCTTCTATTATCTAATTGTACACAGAGAGAGGAGTTTAGTAGTGAATAATATTATAAATCTTTGGGGGTTTTGCATATGAACAAGAATATCTGGACTGTACAGCGTTTCAGTAAAGGATCTTTTCAACATTATGAATCTTTAATGACATTTTAACATTAAGAATGTGCTGAACTGGAGAACTAAATGGGCACTTAAACAGAGAAGCATGAAATAGCTAAATTACAGAGAAAACATATGTGAAAAATATTTAGCATGAAATCTGAAACAAAAAGTAAACTGAGACAGAAAAATTTAAAAAAACCTGGATGCTAAATACCCTACTGTAATTCCAGTCAATAACCATGAGTCAAGGACCAGAAAAGCTTATGGAAGTTTTAAAGATAGCAGTAAACTCTGAGTGAAATTTTCCCATCCCTGCCACAAAACTGTGAATCAGTAAAGCTTCTTTTGACCCTACTTTTCTGTTATAAAAAAGCAGTGTTAGAATACAAATTCACTACACAGTTTTAAGTGTACAGTTCAGCAGATCAAGAGACCCTGAATATCTGCCAACACAAATATTCATTCAAAACCACATATTCCTTCTTAGCATCAAGACATGTTACACCACTAGTTCATGACTACTCAAACACGCATGATATGAAGTGATTAGGTACAAAAAAAATACAGTACCTTCCTCTTCACTGGAAGTCTTTGGGCAACCATGAGGAAGATATGTTAATTGAACTTTGCGATTTATGCCTGAAAAATGCCCATACCTGAGGTATGAAGAAGGAAGAGCAAGAGGAAAAGAGGGAGAGAAACATTTAAAATATTTTTCTCCAAACCTGCTATGCTAATCTAATTCAACAGGCTCAAAAGGACTACAGAAATATCAACCATTCTATAATGAAACGTTTAAAAATACTATCTACTGCTTTCTTTCTGAACATAAAAATGAAAAAAAAAAAAACCAACCAAGCGCCTTTGCAGATTGCACAAGTAATTTATCTAATCAGACCCACAACTACAGTGGCTATCAGTACCCAGAATCTGATCTGGCAGGGTAGATGGCTACTATTTTGTTAGCCAACTCAGTTCTCAAGCAAAACCCACTATTTCAAACAATTGTCATAGATTTCAGTAATAACTGTTCTGATTTCTAAAAGAGTTATTATCTACTACCATTTAGACTTCTGACACCCCAGATATTTAACAAACCTTGAATTGTTAGGTTTTTCTTGTTTTAAAAAATTACTTAGTATTTCAGGATTCATATACAAAGCTCTATTTGTTTAGATTCCTCCAAGTCTGCTGTACACACAGTGAAGAAGTTATTACTGAGTCCATCAGACCTCATTATGTCACACACAGCAAGAAGCAGACCTTGCCCTCAAATTCACATAAGTTGAAAAACACGCAAGAAGGTAAAATTTGAGACCAAAAAAAATTAACTTTTTAATGCAAAAAGTAGACATCAAAGCAGTAAGTTCAATTAAAAATGTAAGAAAAAAAACACAAAGGAAAAAGCCTAGTTCTCCTTCATAATGTCAAATGTGGCATCCTTTCTCTTGATAATCCCCGTGCTTGAATTAACATATCATACATAATTGATAGCCATTGCAATCCCAGCAGGAACTGGTCAAACAGGCCAAAACAGCAGACGCAACTTTGTGCTGTGAAGCCTGAAAATTAGACACTTACATTTCTAACACAGTCTTCAGCTGTTCAAGTTTTGCTTTACTTTCTTCAATTTCAGAATCATTGTTCTGCCCAAGTTCTACAAGGAGTTGCCTTGCAATATCAAGCACTTCCTAACGAAAGGAAACAAAGGATTTACTTAATAAGTAATTTTCTACTTATAAAATACCACTGCAAGGAAATAAAGACAAACTTGCCTGCAACTGTTTTGGTTTTTTTAATTTTAGTTTTCCAGATTTATATCCATCACATTTTTCAAAGAGATCAAAAAACCTTTAAAAGAAAGAAATGAACATATTTAATAAGTTAAAATGTTACTTGAAAAGAAGCTCTTAAAGCTGTCTGAAATTAGCACCTAAGCATGTCAAAATCTGCACTACAGAGGTCAGACCAAGATTTACTCAAATTCCATTTCCCAAGAAAGTCTTCGGCACATTAGAGAAATAAGAGCACTAAAAATGTTCTCCTACTGACTTAAGTGTTAAAAAAAATATATTGTATATATCAAATGTCTTAATATTTGATATACAGTTATGACAATTCTTAATCTTAAAGAATGATCGTGAATATTAGTATGGACCAAAAATATCAAATGAGCAGTCCTATACCTTTACAGTAGGTACGTCTGAACACAAGAATCTGGCCTCCAATGAAAAATTACTTTTTATTGAAATTGCACCTAATTCAAGACCAATTATGTAAGGCTCTTAATAAATGATAACATAAAAAATGGTATCTACCAAAATTCAAAGTCATCAGACTTCAAAAGTAAAAGACAAAAAGGTGGTGCAGTAAGGTAACAGCTCACAGAACAGTTATGACAAAAAGAGAAAGGCAGAAATCATGGTAAAACAGTGAACCAGAAATATTCTCTGCTGTACTGTCTTGAATAAATATATATTCAGAGACAAATGCATTTCTGATCAAGCAGGACTGTTGACAAGGCACAGCATGTGACAAAGGAAGTCTGCACGAGTAATTTGACAGTCCTATTAGAAACTGAGGATCATACTTCTTAATTAGCTGCAGCATTGGCTAGATTTAAAACAAAACAATAAACAACTGCGTCGTGACATTCCTACTCAATTCATTGCTTGCACATCCCCCAAGAAGTGAGCTCTGCTCCAAAGCATCAAAACTAATTTTTACCAAAATTCTACTCACTTCTGATGTTTTACTTCCATTTTCATTTTTTGTTTTGGTGTTCGGTCCCCATGGCGTATTACAGCGATAACACACCTCAGCTCCATCCTGAAATTTCAAGAGAGTTTAATTCACAATTCTGTATGACGGTCTTTTCTTTAGTATTAAAACCACCATGAATCAAGACAACTGACAAGTGGTAGTTATCTGACATAACTACAGAAGTGATGGAAGAGTATGCAAGAATACAAGGTTAACTGAAAATGATGCAAGATATAAAATATAAATATTGATTTTAAGACTTGGGTAACTACAGAATATCTATTTTTAAGTAGTTTTTAAACCAATTTTGAAGTTCATTAAATGAGAGAGCATGTTTATTAGAAGCGCATATTAAGTTGGTGCTGGAACAATGATTAGCAGTGAAGAAAGCTATGCATAGAAGACACTACACTTGAAAATCTGCTGTTCTATACTCAGCTTGACTAAGGGTCAGAAACTCTGATTGCTGGCATAGTAATTGTGATTCCTTCCTTGTTTTCATCACACAAAACAAGCGTTCATAGGCCAAAATGGGCACACCTTGTGAAAAGAAAAAAAAATTCACACAAAAGTTACTTTAGGAGTTTGCACAATTCAGGTGCAGCTACCATTTTCTTACATTGTTCCAGAGGTGGTTGGCACAATAGGAATATCTTCAGCTTCCAAAGGAATTGACCATGGTATCTGAAACTGGGGAGCAAGTTCTCTCATTATGATATTTCTAAAAAAGGGATTAAAAAGAATAAAAAACACTAAGTTTAAAGTACCATCTATACAACACATACAAACCAAACACATAATGCATACGTGCACTTTTATCACTGTGGTTTCAGTATATTTGTGGTCATGAGTCTCTGGATGTATATTTTGCTTCTACTTGAGTAATAAAAAAACCCCACTTAAACAGTAATTTAAAGCTACTACAAATTGCTACAGAGACAACATTAGCCTGATTGCCCTGGATTTGAAGGCCAGTTCCTAAAAGAGTCCCTTGGATAAGATTTAGTCTTGTTCATTTCAATAGTCCGATACCTGTCTCTGTTGCCTAACACCCCTAATAACCAGCAGGCCATTCTCAAAGAGTATATAGTACCTTTAGTGGTAATTTCTCAAGAGTCTCTGTGATAGAATTGGAAAAAATATATGAGGTCTCAGGTCATAATACACTGCCTTCACCTACAGAAAGTTGTTAAGTCCTGGTGACATTCAGTTTCCCAAGTACTCATCAAACTCTACTAAACTTCGGATTACTATCTACATAAAAAGCAGTCACACTGAGAAAAAAGAGTGCATCTTAAAGTAGCATAAATGAAAACTTAATTTTTAAATTCTTGAAAAAAACCCATCTTAACACTGTTGCTTAATGCTGAAGTGGCTAAAGGAATGAAGAATCCAACAGCTACAACAACTGGAATAAAGAGAAATAAAAACATGTTTGAGAACTGTAACTAACTCCAAAAAGTGGCCTAAAAGAGCAGGACTACAGTTAATAACTAGGATTTCATATTTGTTCTTCCTCTATTTGATAAGATCCCAGACCACTGAATAATGTATTATCAAATACATTATTATGTGTTCTGCCTACTTTGAGGACAGAATTTCATTGGCATAGTTTACTACCCAACTCCATATGGGCCTTTGGCATAACTTTTTTTGATCCGAGTAGCAGAAATAAGTGTGACAGAAGACACCTTGATACTACATCAGTTTGGATTTACCAGTATGAAATCCAGAAACATACAAGTATACACCAGCTTCAGCTCAAAGACAATGTGCATCAATTTGTGCACATATTAACAGCAGAAGGTGTAACTATCCAGTAGTGCTTCTCTACTTGAAAAAAAAATCTCAATTACTTTTAAGAACTTAATCTGGCTTTCAAGATATTTATTTAGTTAGCTTTAGGTGTTCACATAATACTGGAACTCAGATGTTTTCTATTATTTTAGGAATAGGAAATTTATTTCGCAAATTAGGATTATTTTTGATATTTTAGGGATTATTTTCAATATTTTATTTAATTTTTAATTTAAGGACTTACTTTTTGTGATTTTTAAGTAATTTATTTAGGAATACGTACTATGTAAACTATAGTCACATACAGCAGAACGAGCAAGCAAATCTCCTGAAATAAATCAGTAAACTCTTACCCCAGGATCTTTGCACAATCATCATAGTATTTCATGGAGTTTTTCACAAAACTGAAGCCATTCACATCACAGACGTAGGACTGTCCATTAGCACGCAGCAAATCAAAGCCACAAACTGTTTGCTGTTATTAAGAATAAAAGCTCAAGTCACTGATTGTCTTCCTCTGTATTGCTTATTCTAAGTAAACTCTGTATTTTAATATGGCATTAATCTGAAAACATGGCAAAAATATTACAGGTTTTACAGAATCCTGTACTTAGTACCTTTTGCCAGTTCCACATTAGGTTTGCTCATGTCGTGCAAACATCTTCCCATTTCTAACTTTATATCCCCAACTTGATTTTACGCTTCTTACATATCCCCAGCAGTACTGAAGTTCACACTCATACAAACTTAACCTTCAAGATTTACTGCATAAGTAACGATGACCCCACAAACTTCCCATTCTGACAGTGGCTTCCCACTACACGTATTTTTTGAGGGTGACACTCTCGATTCCAAAGCCCACTTTGCTAAGTTACAGATGTTCGCAATCCTACAGGGTTCAGAATGCTACCAGTTACACAAAAGTAATGAGACTGACCACCTTTCAGTAAGACAGGTGAAAGAAGGGTAAAAGGTTGAATGAAATTTTGAACAAAGAAATCACATACTCTATAAATACAGAAACTATATCAAACACTTCAAACAAGGACCTACACATATTGAGTACCAAATTAACATTTGATTGGACCCAATGTAAACACTAGCTAACAAAATATACACAATTTTACTAGGTACAAGTTTACTACTGAAGTAGGGTTTTGCTTGCTCTAGAAACCTTCAAGTAATAAGTGTGAATATGTTATGCACAGAACAGAAATACTGTGGACTAGCAGTGAATTTCCTTAGAACATGTGAATTCAGAAAATTTAGGCAACATAAGAAATTCATCCAGAACTTTCCAAGTCATTAAAGGAAGATTTCTTTTAGGTTAAAAAAAAAAAAAAAAAAAAAATTTGTAAGTTCAACTTTTCACCTTCCTATGAGTTCTGCAGCAATTATCACTGCTGGCTCTGTGCACTAGCACCCTACAGAAGTTTACTTTGATAAACAATTAATTAACACTAAATGCTTGATCAGATAGGAAAGTAATCAGCTTACTTTAAATGCAAGGCATACTTTCCAGGCGATTAACTTCTCTCTTGCATTCAGGATGACTGGATACCTCACTTCTTTTCCTTCACTATCTCGTTCTACCTTTCCATCCAGAGCTGGAGACTTCCGGGCTTCTGCATGAGCATAGTCTGGACCAACTGTGTACACCTTTATTGAAAAACAGGAACTCCTGATTCAGAGCAATTAAAGTGCATTACGTATATTATTATTTTGCTAAATTTATGTCAAATGTGATAATGACTTCAAAAGAAACTAGGTGCGTTTTAACCTTGAAAACACCAGTCTAAAGTACTCTTTAGAGCATTCTCTTCCTTCAGAGAACACCTTTTATTTACTGCCAGCCTAGGATAGAGCAAGAGGAGAAAACAGCTGGCACAGGTTAAAAAAATTATAAAACTTGATTAATAAAAATTAGTATCTTAATTATGGTGGTACAGACATAAAGAATAATCTTGTCCTCTCTAAAACTTCTGCAGAACTTGCAGAGCAGATTAATTAGAGAATTATTCCAGTTTACTTGATTACAGAAATCTTGCTGCAGGACTAAGCAATTATCTTCATCAAAAATACAAAAATATTTTAGCAGGATTGAACAAAGCAAAGTCTACTTAGTTTTAGCGTGGCAAGGCAGGGGCTTGAGAGAATGACTGTGCTATCTACTTTGCTGCAGTTTTGCTGCTTAGTGAAAGGACTGGGGCATATGCTGGAAGAAACCTGTCAGCAGCTCTCAAAACCAGTCTACTGTCACTTTTAAAGAATCACTCAAAGCTTTGATAAAAAGTATTTAAATAAACCAAGTAATTGCAAATACTGCCAATTTAGTCAATTCAGGAAAGAGGGTAAATCTGCCCAATTTAAAGCTGATAGTCGTTATTTGAAGAAAACCCATTATTTACTTGGGGTGTTAAAGCCAACAGTTGCTGCTTGATGACTACGACACAAGTAGTCAAAAAGGTCAAGTCATCTGCAGCTCTTCAGCTTGCAAGAAACCTCTGTCTTTGGAAATGGTTTGTGAAGCTCCTACACAGATGTCTATAAACTCAGATTAACCTACTCAAAGTGTTGCTCAGTACCTGTGAAGAGTATAGCTTATTAAAACGTAGCAACCTAAGAAATGAGGAATCCGTCTGAGAACATAAAGGGAGTATTTCCCTCGTGTCACCAAGTTGAAGAAGTTGACTGCAGTTGATAAAAGGGCTCTTTGGTTTACAATTGGGTTAGACCTCACACTCTCTAAACCTCTGCTTTTTATTGAAATACAGCGATGTTCCATGCATATCATGCAACGTGTATTTCAGAAGTTTCGTGATGGGTTTAAAATAGCCAGAACTAACAAAAAGGGAAAGAAATATATTTCCCTATGTGGCTGGCTTAATACCTATTCTGTTATTGCTCCAATTCAGCACTCTTATGATACATATTCTTTACATCTATTAAGAAAATCAATGAACAAAAGCAGGAAAACTATTACAGATAAGGCCAGTGGATTATTTCCTGCAACCGACTATAATTTAAGTAAATTTTGTTTGTTAATTAGAAGTCTATGTTGGTATTGTTATTGCTTTGTGTGGAGAACAGGGGGCTGCAGAGATGGCTTCTGCAAGAAGCAGCCAGAAGCTCACCACAGGCCCGACAGAGCAAACACTGGCCAGCTCAAAGCCGGAGTCATTGCTAACCAAGGCCGAGCCCATCAGCGATGGTCACAGTGCCTCTGGGAATCACATTTAGGAGAAAAAAAACACAAACAGCTGCTTTTTGCCACCAGAGAAGGGAGTGAGAAGATGTGAGAAACTGTGCAGACACCAAGGCTGGGGAAGAGATGGGGAGGAGGCACCCTAGGGCCCTTGAGAGAAAGATGCTCCTGCAGCCCATGGAGAAACCCACGGTGGAACAGGTGTCCCAGCGCAGCCCAGGGAAAAGGACAGACCCCACCTGCAGCCTGTGGAGAGGCCCCACGCTGGAGCAGGTGGAGACATACAGGAGATGCTGTGACCCGTGTTGGAACAAGCCCCTGCCAGCACTTGCAGCCCGTGGAGTGAGAGAGAGTTCCATGCCAGAGCAGGTTTGCTGGGGGAGAAGGGCAGGGGGGCAGAATTGTGACTCTGTGAGGATGAAGCTGGAGCAGTCTGGGACTGAAAGAATGAGAGACATTCTGTGACTGCACCCTATAGAAGTGACGCAGACAGCTGGTGAAGAGCTGAAGCCTCAGCAGAAAGGACTCATGTTGGAGAAGTTGAATAAGGACTGTCTCCTGTGGGTGGAAGCAGGGGAAGAGTGTGAAGAATATCCCCCCACCCACTGGCTAAGAAAGAAAATCACTTGTGAGGATCCGACTGAAACCCCCATTCCTCCATTCCCTGCCCCTTCCTGTGCCACGATGTGGGGGAAGAGGGGATAGAAATCGTGACTAAAGTGAAATCTGCTAAGAAGAGAGGGGTGGGGGAGGTGCTTTAAGATCTGGTCACACTTCTCATTACCCAACTCTGGTGTCACTGGCTGTGCAGTGTAGTGTCATATATGAGAGCGTTTCTTTCCTTGATTCTGTGTTGAGTCTCTTTTGCCCGTAAGGCTGATGACAGAATGATCTCTCCCTCTCCTTATCTCGACTCTGAAGCCTCTCAATAGTTATTTTCTCCCCTGTCCAGCTGAAAAGGGGAGTGATAGAGTGGCTTTGGTGGGCATCTGGCCTCCAGCCAGGGTCAGACCACCACAGGTATTTGAATTTATTTCAAATTTATTTGATTTGACACCTCCAGAAAAAATATCTAGGCACCACCTATCTGTTTACACAGAAAAGTATATGCTGTTCTGGCACAAATACAGTACAAAAAAGAAAGACGATGTGTTACATAATAAGCTTCTAGCACTGGATTCCAACAACATAAGCAAAGCTGCCCTGCACTACAAGTAC